>NC_136463.1:52289506-53683673 GCF_902686455.1 Sciurus vulgaris | reverse complement strand
GCAAAGGAAATATCAACAGCGCAGGATTTGCTGTTCCCACAGTGTTCCTGAGGCAGGCTGGCACCAGAATAAAAGATCACAGGGGGGTAGCAGTTTGTGAATCCAAAGATCTGGGGCATGGCCACAACCGGAGCAGAAAGGCCTGAAATTTTCCACTAAGGAAGAATTTTCTGACAATCCTTGCAGTTCAGGTTAACATGAAGAAGCAAAGGCCCCCTGAGAGTTGGGGTGCTCTGATGACTCCTGGATACAAAGACAGGCCAGTCGGAGCCTGGGATTCACCCTAGTCAGGAGAGGGAGCTCTCCACACTGGAACCGCTGTAGCCGAGGAGGTTCTGAGATGGGAAAAGAGGAAAAACAAATGCCACAGGTGTGTTTTTTCGTACCCACTCACCATTCTCCTCCCCAACTCCAAAATTCCCTATCAATTCCTTATGCCTCCTCCCTGAAACCCACCTACCTGCACCACCCTTACCTAATGGAGTAATATTAGAGGGTTTCCTCTCAAGCTCAAAAGAAAGCACAACAGGGCGGAGGACAGAAGGGCTGGTACAAAGTGTGTGGAGGTAGAGAATCAAGGGTTCCTCAATCTTGGCTGAAGACTAGAAAGGGAAACTCAGGATTAGTCAGAACTCAAGCTCCCAACCTTCTACCAAATTTCTAGGAACCAGGGTATCTGAGCCCCCACCTTCTAATCACACCTCACCTCTAGTTGGGCTCCAGGTCCTGTAAATTTCAAGACTACTCTCCCTGGCTTTCGGATAAACTCTAGGAGGGAGGTCCACTCATTAGGACACAGTCCTAGTGCTGCTGCCACATGATAATTCCTACAGGTCACCATCGCTTCAGCAGTCCCATCCTCTACCAGAAGTCTGGGGAAGAAAGCAGAAATCCCCAAAGTAAACCTGAGTGGTCAATTTCTTGGAAGCAACATACCTCCTTCCCCATCATTTCTAGTCTTTAGCTTACTCTACCCTCATTCATTCTAAAAATATTTATTAAGCAATTCACATGAGCCAAAAATTATGCTAACTCAGAGGAAGCTACCTTAACAAGGGAGTTAAACAGTGTGTTGGGTGCTCACCTGATGCTGGCTTGGCTTATAGAAGTCTGAATGGAGCAAGCGGGACCCTGACGAATACACCTTCCCTGGGATGAAAAAGTCATTGGAAAAGTCCTCTTGGCCCCATCACATCCCTCTGGCATTCCACACCCAGCTCAACAGGTTCCCCTCCTGTACCTGGGGGCAGACACTGGTACAATGTGCACACACCCACAGGAGCTGAAGGCTGACAACGGAAATGACATGGCAAGATGCAGTGGCCTGGAATGGGCCCCAGGTACCCTGCTGAAGTTCAGCCAGGTAGATGTGAGGCAGTGGAGCACTATGGAGGGAGGGAGGGAGAGAGAGAGAGAGGATCAAAAAATGGGCAGAAGGAGCTAGGCATGGTAGTGCAAGGCCTTTAATCCCAGCAAGACTAGAGGCTGAGGCAGGAAGATCACAAGTTCAAGATCAACTTGAGCAACTTAAAGCAAGACACTGTCACATAATAAAACATAAGGGATGGAGATATAGCTCAGTGGTAGGGTACCCCGAGTTCAATCCCCAGGACCAGGGGTAATAAAGGAGAGGGGAGAGTAGGAAGGGGAGAAGGGAGAGGAAAGAGAAGAAAGAGGAAGCTGGAGCTGGGTGTGGTGGTGCATGCCTGTAATCCCAGCAGCTTGGGAGGCTGAGGCAGGAGGATCACGAGTTCAAAACCAGCCTCAGCAAAAGCAAGGCGCTAAGCAACTCGCTGGGATCCCATCTCTAAATAAAATACAAAATAGGGCTGGGGATGTGGCTCAGTGGTGGAGTGTCCCTGAGTTCAATCCCTGGTACTCCCCCATCCTCGCCTCAAAAAGAAAAGAAAAGAAAACAAAACAAAAACAGGCAGGAAGTTGGGTGGTTCTCACATAATTTAGCAGGCATGGGGATGGACAATAGTGGGTTCCGGGTTCTCCTGGAAACCTTATGGCCCCCATCCAATTTTGATTTCTGATCTCCAACGTCACCAGTTATTTCTCAGGCTTGAACATAAGATGTTAGCCAAGAAAGAGACATATACATTTCAGACTGAAAATCCTTCCAAAGTCTAGAATGTTAAATCTTTTTGGATAAAATGACAGGTGTTGGGCATTCTTTATTTGGGATATAGGAAATCCTTCTGACTCAACAGTCTGCTATGAGAGAAGACTGTAATAATGGTAAAAGTTCCAGAGCCAGAGACATGAGTGGGATGTGAGTGTGAGGTCATGAAGTTTAGGGTTCAGGACCTAAGCACTGACCTGACTGTGGTCTCCGGAGGAAAACTCAGGACCTGCACATAAGTAGATGACCGAAAGCAACAATAAACATTGTGAGACCTGTAAGAACAGAAGAAAGTAACCAGAATGCAGTGGGAGCTGGGATTCATAGATCATGCCTTACAAGCTTGGCTTCTCCCCCACTCCCAGGGATGTACCCTGGCCCCAGCTCTACCGAAGCAAGGGAAATAAGAGGACTAGTCTGTAATATCCTGGGGCGGGGGGGGGGGGGCATAGAGAGCATATATAGCAGACTAACATTGAAAGAAATAGCAGGGAAGCTGTCCTTATGGCAATTTGGTGAGGCTGTGTTCAAGGGAAGCACATCAGTAGAAGAGGAGGTGTGGCCACCCAACACAAATTTTCACCTGGAAATTCTTTTTTCCAGTTGGTTAAAGTGAACTCGAGCTCCTGGAAGAAGTCCTAGTGGGGGAGGCAAGTGTGGGTCTTCAATATATATGTCCAGGCGAGGGAGGAATTCAGAGTCAGCAGTCCCTATAGCTACAGTTAGCTTCACACACCTTCTTACCTCAGTGTTCCCTATAGAAGAAGGAGAGAGGAGCTAGTGGGATCTGTCAGGACCACAAGGGTCCCATCGCTTTATTTCAAACCCATCCCACTGAAGAAGTAGTCATTACCAGGCTTCATCTGACAAACGGGCTTAAGTGACTCACACACCGTCCGTGACAAAATCTCAGCGGAGAAAGACACCAAGGAATCAGTGACGCTGCAAGGTAAAAGAAATACACTGGAAACAGAGGCACAAGAACATATAGAATGTAGAGGGTCAGTACAAAGAATAGAAAAAGGAGCCACAGTAGTAGTTAAAATTTCACAAATAAGGTCCCTAGAATATCTTGAGCTCTGCCGAACTGTTCACTAAAACAGAAGGTGTGGGAAAAACAGGGTTGTGGCAGTGCATTCAACTGTACAACTTTGTGGTGATGCACCCCTGTAATCCCACTTAGTTACTTGGGAGGTTGAGGCAAGAGGATAATAAGTCCCAGGTACATAGTAAACTCAGCAAGACCCTGTATCAAAATTAAAAAGACTGGAGATGTAGTTCAATAGTTGAGAGGCCCTGGGTTCAAACCTCAGAAATGGAAAAAAAAATTTTTTTAATTAAAGAAAAAAAGAAAGAAACCTACACAACTTTAGAAGCAGAGGCATTACTGAAGGCTTTTCCTTCAATTCTAGATTCCATCTAGAATCTCAGTCTCATTTGCAGCCTTAAGCCTTGGGGCTCAGGCACCTAAAAATATAGGTCCTTGGAAACATTTTTTTTTTTCTTTGTGGTACCAGGGATTGAATCCAGGACTTGTTAGGCAAGTGCTGTACTATTGAGCTGCATCCTCATCTCAAAACATTCACTTCTTTTCTTTCTGTGTTCAAGAACATATACAACAAGACCGATTACAGGGGCACTTAAGCACTGAGTCACATCCCCATCCTCAGCCCTTTTTATTTTTTTTATTTTGAGATAGGGTCTTGCTAAGTTGCTTAGGGCCTCCTGCCTTAGCTGGAGTTTACAGGTGTGTGCCACTGTGCCTGGTTCAAAACATTCACTTATTTTTGTTTTTGAGGTTTTTTTGTTCTTTTTAGATATACACGACAATAGAGTGTACTTTGACATATTATACATACATGGAGTTTAACATATTCTAATTAGGATCTCATTCTAATTATGGATCTCCATGATATGGAGTTTCACTGGTGCTGTAGTCATATACAGACACAGGAAAGTTACATCTGATTCATTCTACTATCTTTAAACACTCACTTCTAATAGATTATTTCATAAAAATTACAGACAACCCAATAGAATTTTTTTTTTTTTTCAGCATACTACAGAGATACAGCCACATCAATGTTCATAGCTGCTCAATTCACAATAGCCAGACTGTGGAACCAACCTAGATGTCCTTCAATTGATGAATGGATATAGAAACTGTGGTATATATATACAATGGAATATTACTCAGCTATAAAGAATAGTAAAATTATGGCATTTGTAGGCAAATGGATGAAACTGAAGAATATCATGCTAAGTGAGATAAGCCAATCTCAAAAAACCAAAGGACAAATGATATCGCTGATAAGCGGATGATGACACATAATGGGGGGTGGGAGGGGAGCAAGAATAAAAGAAGGAGGGACTGTATAGAGGGAAAAGAGGGGTGGGAGGGGTGGGGGGGAAGGAAAAAATAACAGAATGAATCAAACATCATTGCCCTATGTAAATGTATGATTATGCAAATGGTATGCTGTTACTCCATGTACAAACAGGAAAAAAAAAAAAATAGAATTTTTTTATACAGAGAGAAATTTCTCCATACCTTTTTCATTTGTACTTGCTGTCACCCCACAAAGCTTACACCAGGAATTACTGTTTTTCCTGCTGTCATCAGCTGGCCACTTCTTGTACTCAATGAAGACCCTTCTATATTTTCAGCCATTTTCCCTATACTTTTTGGAGGTTTCTCATATTTTCTTTCATTGCTAAAGCTTTTCCTTAAGTGTGAGAACACCTGGCTTGTGATCATTTCCAAATAGTGATGCACTTGGGGAAAAACTCAGTATGAAACACAATTTCTCTCCTGCACTGGTATCACTCTTCTACCATGTACACCACATTAAAGAAACATGTTGCCCAGCATGGTGGTACATGCCTGTAATCCCAGTGGCTAGGGAGGCTGAGGCAAAAGGATCACAAATTCAAACCAGCTTTAGTAACTGAGCAAGGCCTAAGCAACTTAGCAAGATCCTGTCTCAAAACAAAAAATAAAAATAAATAAATAAAAAGTGATTAAGTGCTGCTCATCTTCCTTGTTCCAATCCCCCCACCCCCCAAAAAAATGTTAGCTGGGTGTGATGGCACACCTGTAATCCCAAATACTTAGGAGGATGAGGTAGGAGGACCACTTAAGCTCAGGAATTTAAGGTCAACAAAGGAAATACATGTAGCAGAGAACAGATTGTTTACCAAACCCCAATAAGCATGGAGGAAGGGAGCATGGCCAAATTAACTGAAGGGGCTGGTGGACATTTACTTGGCACCAAGTAAGTCAGTCAGTAAGGATCCAGACAATGCTTTGTGTATTCCCAGCATATCAGGTAAGTCTTGAGCGCTCTCAAGCTCCAGGGTCCACTCATCCTGGACGGTGAGGCAGGACACACAGCCAGCCAACTCCAGAGGACGCTGAGATGTACAGGATGACCCCTCCACCTCGAACAATTTTGGTGTCTGCCAAAAAATGGGAAGATTGCCTCTGAGTATATCCTGGGAAAGAGATGGTTCATGAAAGCTTCCAATGTTGCTTTCTTTCTAGAGCCTGAGGAAATGAGCTCAACACAGAGACACCTTCTAGTTCATCTAAACCCAGTCTTCTTTCAGAAGAGCTAGAGGGACTGGTATACCCTTTCAATTTCAACCCAAACACAACTTCCTGGGGAAAGGTAAAATGAGATAGAGCACTCACAGCAGGGCCAGGAGCCACAAGTCGGTAAATCTCCCCTGGGTGCAAAAACTCAAACCAGCGGACTGAAGAGCCAAGGAAGATGAGGAGAACCTGTGAAGAAGGACAGCAAGGTGCTGGGTCCCAACCTAGAGCTCAGGACAGGGAAGGTCAAGTCTTAGGAGCCAGTTTACCTTCTGATCCTTGTTCTCATCTGTGAGGGGCTCAGGAGGGCCCCATCCAATCCTCTCCTTTTTCTGGGTGCCCCCAAGCCAGCAACCTGATACATGGAAACTGAGGGTGGGCTTGGGCACCTCTGAAGTGGTTCCCAAGGAGGTACAAAAATTCCGCTTCATGAGGGCCTCTTTGTGGGACAGCAAGAATAGTCGGCTCTGTCCTAAGCAGGTAGACTCTGTCTGAGGTGGTGCTGAGGAATGATGGAAGGATCTGGGCACAGGCAGAATCAGGGCATCTGCCAGAAAGAACTGGACGTAGACTCTGTTAGGATAGAGAGAAATAGCAATGTAGGCATTGGATGTTTTCTTTATCTTTCTTTTTTTTGGTACTGAGAATTGATCCCAGGAGTGCATTATCACTGAGTTGTATTCCCAGTCCCCCACCCCAACTCTTTTTTTAAATTTTGAGTTAGGGTTTGCTAAGTTGCTTAGGAGCTCACCAAGTTGCTGAGGCTGGTCTGAAACTTGCAATCCTCCTGCCTCACCCTCCCAAATCTTGGGATTATAGGCTGTGCGACTGTGCCCAGTCATTGGGTGTTTTGGGTCTCGACATTCCCGAACCTGCACCAGGCCCTTCCTTCCTCTCAGACTTGAGAGGACAGTTACTAACCCAAGAAGCCCACCTGGCTTGCTGTTTCTGGATGAAACCAGTCATGCCTAGCTCCTTCCAGGAAGGGAAGTTGCTTCTGACGTCCCTCTCTACCACCAACTGGAACTTCTCTGTCCGTACTAGGCAACCTAGAGAAAAAGTCTTGTTTGCAAAAAAAGAGAACTGTTCCCCTCACAGGAAGTGAAGGTCCACAAGTGACCACCCACCCCAACTCCCCGGAAGAGTGATACCTCCAGGGAGAAACCATTCCATCTGCATGTACAATCCTTTCCATGGCCCTCCAGTTGAAAGGCTTCAGTTGTACTTTTACACAAATCCTGAAAATGCCTAACAAATTTTCCTCTCCAGGGTTCCCTGCATATATTTCCAGTAAGCCAAATAAGACCATTGTTTTTCCAAATTAAGAATATTATAAACAAGAGTTGTAATCTGGTGTGTGTAAGGTGCCATGCAGATAGAAATGAAAGCTGGGAATTGTAGTTCTGGCTAGGGTTTCCCTGGCTCCTTTTCTCTACCTGCCATATCAGTCTCCCAAAATTCACCCCAAAACTGCTGGTATTTTTGTTTTGTCTTTGTGGTGCTAGGGATGGAACCCAGGGGCATTCTACCAGAGCTACATTCCCAGTCGTTTTTATTTCAAGTCTCACTAAATTGCCCAGACTGGCTTCAAACTGTGATCTTTCTACCTCATCCTCCCGAATGGCTGGGATTATAGTCATGCACCACTGTGCCTAACCTCTCCCCAAAGTTGTTAATCATCATGTCACTTCAGATCTCTAGCAAACTCCTGCAGAAGCTTCCTCCTGACACTCTTGATTATGAGAACCTCTATCATATACCACCATCTTTTCACCTCCAAACTTCATACCTATAAGCTGAGGATCAGTGAGGGGTTGTGAGTGCTTGGCCAAGAGCAGGCAGGAGAGGGAACCACTTCGGTCCCGAAGCTGCAAACAACCTTTGTGAGATGAAGCCACCAGAACCCCAACTAAAGCCTGCAGGAAGAGGAAGGCCAACGTATTAAAAAGTTTATTAAACAAATATTGACCATTCACTATGTGCCAAGTGCTGTGTTAAATGGTAGCACTATAGAATAAACTAAAAAGACATGATCTCTGATCACAAAGAATCTATACTCAAGGAAGAAGATAGACATGAAAAAATATCATAAACATTCACACACTTTGTAGCAAGAAATAAAGGACAAGTTAAGAGACCATGAGAACTAGGCATGGTGGCACATGCCTGTAATATCAGGGCTTGGGAGGCTGAGGCAGGAGGATCTCAAGTTCAAAGCCAGCCTCAGCAATTTAGGGAGGCACTTAGCAACTCAGTGAGACCCTGTCTCTAAATAAAATATTTAAAAAAGGGTTGGGGATGTGGTCCAGTAGTTAAGCACCCCTGGGTTTAATCCTTACTACCAAAAAAAAAAAAAAGAGAGAGACCATGAGTTAAAGAGACCATGCAGGATCTCAAAGAACAAAAAGATAAGTTTGGTTTTACTTTATGTATATTAAGAGAACCCTGAAGATAATTTAAGCGAGACAATCCTATAATCCACATTAAATTTCTTCTTCTTTAGTACTAGGGATTGAACTCAGAGTCTCATGCATGCTAGGAAAGTACTCCACCACTGAGCTATCTATATTCACAGTCCCTTTTTGAGACAGGGTCTCACTATGTTGCCCAGGCTGGCCTCAAACCTGCAGTCTCCTGCTGAGCCTCCCAGGTAGCTGAGATTACAGCCATGTGTCATCACATCCAGCTCCAAGTTACATTTTTATCTCACTCTTTTTTTTTTTTTTTTTTTTTTTCTGGGGATTGAACCCAGGGCACTCAACTACTGAGCCACATCCCTAGCTCGTTTTTGTACTTTTTTTCTTACAGACTGCATTTTGATTCACTGTACACAAACGGGGTACACTTTTCATTTCTATGGTTGTACACAATGTAGATTCACACCATTTGTGTAATCATACATGTACATAGGGTAATGTCTGTCTCAGTCCACCATCTTTCCTTCCCCACCCCCTACTACCCCAGTTCCCTCTACACAATCCAAAGTTCCTCCATTCTTCTCTTATCCACCCTTGCCACCCCCTTCTTTTTTACACTTTATTTTGAGACAGGTTCTCACTGAGTTGCTTAGGGCCTCGCTAAATTGCTGAGGCTGGCTTTGAACTCTCAATCCTCCTGCCTCAGCCTCTTGAGATGCTGGGATTACACGCATGCATCACCATGCCTGGTTTATCTCACTTTTTAACTGCCATAGGGAGGATGAGTTGGTGAGGGCCAAGAACGGATGGGGGAGATAGAAGACTAGTATAGTCTAAATGACAAAAAAATGACAATGACCTGGACTAGGGGCAGGGCAATAAGGATGGCAAAAAGAGGTAGTTCCCCAAGTCTCTGGAGCCTCTTACCTGGGGTGGGTGGAAGGCAGCAGGTGGCAGACAGATCCAGGACCAGGCCAGGCGGTGATTAAGTTGGCAGCAGGGCAGGTAGGCAGCCTCTGGGAGAGGCAGAAGTACCTTTGGGTCAAAGGAGGCCCAAGCCCTATGCCGTCCTTCCTCTGCCAGAGTGGCCAGAGTTGGGAAAGAGTAGGGAGTCTGCAGCTGAGCATACTGTCAGGGAGAGGAGAAAACAAATTGTGTGCCCTGTGCCCTGGGGTCTGCCAATGCATTGGCTCTGCCTCCCACCTTTCCTTGCATCCTCATACTTTCTGTAGGGGACAGTGATGTGGCTCTTCAAGGATCTCCTTGTGTGCATTCCGAATGGATCTGCTGGGCGGAGCTAGAGCATCCAGGGTGGGAGCCAAGAGTTGCAATCCCAGACTAGGGTTTCTAGGAGAAGAATGCTGCAGGAACTGGTGGTGTCTCAACAGGTGGGGACACAGCCTTGGCCAGGGAAAGAAGCATAGTCACTTCCCCCAAAGACCCTGATCCTGCAGGTTCCTGCTTCCCTTCCAGAAAATGTGTCCTACTCCCCAACCCATACCCTCATTCTCCTCACTTGCAGGCCAGCTCTTCCAGGGCCTTGACAGCCCACAGGTAGAGGGGAAGACTTAACTGCCGTTCCCACACCAACTGCTCATACAAGGAGGCCCCATGAGTTTGGAGGGATGACTGAGTCCCAGGCTTCTGACAAGAAAAGCCCCGAAGCAGGATAGCTCCACGGAGGCAGGATGCTAGCACTGGTCTTGTTGTCCCTCCACCCACTGACTGGAGGAGGTGAACATCCTGGAGCTGCAAGAAAATAAAAAAGTGAAAAAGCAGAGGTAAAGTCTGAACTCTATGACCCCAGGCAGAGATAATTAGTTTCTACTGCTTGAGTTTCAGGAGAAAAAAACACAACTTCCTCTATGCTGGTTATTTTCTTCCAGACTTCACACCTCACCTGCCATCACAACCCACTCCCTTGAAGCTAGCATCATCTTCCATGTGTGTCAGTCTTTCCTCTTTCTGAGGGCTAGGTGACCCCTGGCTGGATAGGTGTGGCTCTGTCATTTTCCCAGGCTCCTGGCCTGGGACCTGTGCTTTAGCCATCTCTTCCCTCAGTCAGAAGGCCTTTTGTGAAGAAGCTGCTTTGGCCCCAACCCCTCCTTCCAGAACTTAAGATTACTCTTTTTCTTTCTAAGCTCTTGTCCAAATAATTTTTTAACAAAAGTACTCCCTCCAATGCATACTTATTGTTTGTATGTTTTTGCTACAGAGGTTCTCATCTGCAAAAAAAGACTAGCCTGTGAAGGTAAGAAAAGCTACTGAGAGGGTCTCTTTGCAGTCATCCATGACCTCTCACATACCTCCAGGCAGACCCCTGGTCGCATCACCCGCCTGAGGTCATGAAACTGCTGGTATGCAAGGCAGAGGCCCAGCTGCCCATCCAACTCATAGAGGCCAGCAGGCTCATTCAACACACCAGTGACTGTTCCCTGAAAAGAGGCCAGAGGTTCAGTTGGTCACCATCTTCTTACTCTTTGCGATATCCACATTTCCTGCCCCACAAGCTCTAGGATCTGTCTTTTCCTCAGGCTTACCGTATAGTGTAAGAGTCTAGAATCCCGCATAAGACCTTTTGGTTCCTTCTTGTCCTGGAAGTTGCTGGATGTGGGAAGTGATTTGGAGTCAGCCTCCAAGAAGGGTCCTTCCAGCTCCAGCTCTTGCACACATTCTGGTTCCAGCAGCATCAGATGGGAGGAGGGACTGGTCATCCAAACACAGTAATGGTGACCACGGATCCTGGATACTCGAAGTTGTGTCAGCACATAGGCCTTACCAGGACAAAGAGCCCGGTGCCACACCAGCTGGGCAGGGATCTGGCTTACAGAGAGGTCGGCAACATGGCACATGAGACACTTCCCACAGCACTGTCAGTCCCTTCCCATTATAATTGAACCTTAAAGACCTGCTTCTCTTGAGTCTTCCCTGTCTCTTCATTTTATCTATTTTCCAATTAAATCTTAAGCCACAGAACTTTCAGGATCTCTCCTATCTCACAGGAGATGCCAAATATTTCCTAATTCCTTCCACAAGATACAAATCATCCCTAAAACTTCCTTCAGAATACATAAATACTCCATTGATAAATGTATGCCCTTCTTAGCATTTTCCCTCTTCCACCCCTCATAACATTTCATTTTTGTCATCAATACGTGTTAGGTACATATGTATCTAGTATTGGGATAGATGTCTAGGAAAATACAATAAACAATTCCCTTTTCCTCAACCATGTTTCAAACCTCTGGTGAATATAAAGCCATATATTATCAAGTATAGAAAATAACACATTTGGTAGGGTATCAATACACATTTGGAAAAGCCAGGCATGGTGGCACTGCCTGTAATTTTAGCTACGCAGGAGTCTGAGATAGGAGGATAGCAAAGTCAAGGTCAGCCTGGGCAACTTAGTGAGACCCTGTCTCAAAACAAAACAAAACAAAATAAAGGACTGGGGATATAGCACAGTGGTAGACTACCTCTGGGTTCAATCCCTAAACCACAAGAGAAAAAAAAAAGCAGGGATGGGGAAGTGCAGAGGGAGAAATGACCAGGAATGCCTAGTGAATTAAGCTGAATTAAACTGGGCCCTGAAGAATAATGTAGCTGAGGGGGTAGGAAGAATGGTAGAATGAGATGGCCATTACTACCCTATGTACATGTATGACTGCACAAATAGGGTGACTTTGCTTTGTGTATAACCAGAGAAATGAAAAGTTGTGCTTCATTTGTGTACAATGAGTCAAAATGAATTTTGCTGTCATGTATAACTAATTACAACAACAACAACAAAAAGAATAATATAGCTAAGTAACTCTTATCTGAAATACCTGGGACTAGAAGTGTTTCAAATTTTTTATTTTTTATTTTTTAGATTCTGAGAATATCTGCATATTCATATACCAAATATCTTGGGGGGTGCAACCCATTTCTAAACATTAAATTCACTTATGTTGCATATACATCTCATACACATAGACTGAAGGTAGCCTTATCTGATATTTTTAGTGCGCCTATGTTCAAACTTCAACCCATCACATAAAGTCAGGTATGTAAGATTCTACTTCCTCATGGAGACTCCACTAACCTCATACTGGTGCTCAAAAAGTTTCAGATTTTGGAGCATTATAGATTTCAGACATGGGATGTTCAACCCTTGGTTTACATAAGGGGAAAAGAGAGAGACCAATGCTAGAAGGAAGAGGCAACAACAAAAAATGTTCAAAATTCAAAATGGGCAAGGCATGATTTGGGGGCAGTGAAAACACAGGTGAAGAGTGAGAAAAAGGAATGTTTTTGGGGTTGCAGGAGAAAGAAACAGGAGCGCCAAAATGAAAAAAGCCCAGAAATGCCATGCAGGGTATAATATGAACTGGAGAAGGAAGAGAGTGGGGCAGTTGTTGAAGAAATTGAAGCCTGAGGGAAAAAGTTTCATGGATAAAACTGTTCATGAATATAACAATCTTCTAGGGCATGCTCCTCCCACAGGCAGAAAAGCACTGTTGCTATTTTCAGAGGCTTCAAAACACATTCATGACACTTCACAATCATCTTGCTCAACTTAACAGAACTCCATTCTACTGAACACCCAGCAGAATCTCACCAAGCAGACCCTGGACATCACAACTCATCTTGAGATATTGCTGAGACCTTAGTTAAAACTTATGGCTGGGGCTACGATTGTGGCTTAGTGGCTAGAGTGCTTTCCTAGCATGTGTGAGGCACTGGAGCACTGGGTTCGATCCTCAGCACTACATAAAAATAAATAAAATAAAGGTATTGTATCTATCTACAACCAAAAAAAATTACTTATTGCTTAAAAAATAAAAAATGCTTATTGTTTGCTGGGCATGGCCGTGCACAACTGTCATCCCAGAACCCAAGGAGGCTGAGGCAGGAGGGTCCCAAATTCAAGGCCGGCCTCAGCAACTCAGCAAGGTCCTAAGCAACTTAGTAAGACCTGGTCTCAAAATAAAAAGGGCTGGGGATGTAGCTCAGTGGTAAAGCTCCTGGGTTCAATCTCCAGTACTCCCTCAACCCCCTAAAACACATTGTTTCAGGAGCTGAGGGGTGTAGTTCAGTGGCAAAGTATGTGCCTCATATGCACCAAACCCTGGGTTTGATCCCTAGCACTGATTTTTTTTTTTAAATTTTTTTTTTAGTTGTCAGTGGACTTTATATATTTACATATAGTGCTGGGAATTGAACCCAGTGCCTCACACATGCTACGCAAGTGCTCTACCACTGAACCACAACTCCAGCCTCCCTCGCACTGAATTTTGTTTGGTCATCCTAAGGTAGGAGAAAAATAAGTGATTTTGGTAATTTTGGGGTTTTTTTCCATGGAAATTTTTTTTCCCCAGTATGGGAATGAACCTGGGGCCTTGCACATGCTAGATAAGCACTCTACCACTGAGCTACAATCACAGCCCCTGGTAGTTTTAAAAAACTGTCAAATACAATGCAAAGGCTATCTACTCAAATGAACTGCACAGCAGGAAAGTCTTTTCTCTACTTGCATACAGACAACAACACTGTCTAGAATCTTCCTTCTACAGCACTATTCCAGAAAACAAGTTTCCCCAGCTGTCTTCCTTTCCTATGTGGTTCCTCCTACAATATTATTCCTATTAGAATACCTTCCATACCCAAGTGCCCCTGAATGGACCCTACTCCTCACCTGTACAATGATGGACACATGGCTGATGGCTTGGCTGATAGTTGGGGATAATTCACCAAGAGAGAGGATGAAGTATGCTTTCTTTTTACTTTTCACCAGAGCACTCAATTGAATCAGCTTCCCGGCCAGATTTTGCTGCTCAACTCTGAACTTGCTTCTAAAAAGGAAGGGAGAGGAGAGAATGAAGGGATTTTCCCCCCTTTTCTTTCTTCCTACAAATTTCTTCCCTCCCATCATAAAGAACAATCTGGCAAAAGGTAAAACGTTCAAAGTCCAAAGCTATTATTCTAAAATCCTTCAAATTCTTCTTGTCCTTAGATAAGATACATTTCCCTTGAAGAATCCTCCTATTAACAGTCTTACTATTCATGGCGCCATTGTTCCCTTGATTTGGAACATTCCATTTATATTATTATCAAAACCATTATTTCCCTCCCTCCAGTGAATGAGCACCATCCTCCAAGCTTTACAATGCTCCTTCTTCCTCTAGAGAGGAAAGAGTTACCTATGTCTGAGCAGGCGGGATGCAATCTCTGGGTACAAGACAGGGAGAGGTGTGAGAGGGCCAGGACTGACAGTCAAAGGAAATACTGGTACAGGGGCTTCCCAGAGCTCCAAGTGCCCTTCCCCTGAAGAATTCCACCTGGCAGGAGGGAGGTAACTCCAACTGGGGAACAGGAAGAGATGGCCCAACCAAGAAAGGTCCAAGTCTATGAGCTAGAAAAGACCAAGAGCATGGGTTAACCAGGACCCTAGTAGACAATCCACCTCTTCTACATTTTTCCCCTCAAACATTTAGCTGCATTGCTCCATAGGCACCATTTCTATTATAATCTGAAGTATCTGACCTTCCACTTCTACTTACCTCACAGCCCAGCATACCAGTGTTATCTTTCACATAGAGGCTTCCATTCCTGCTCCCTTGTTCCAAGTCACCTGATAGGTCTGTTAGTGTTCCCACAAGTAATAGTCGCTCCCGGGGAAGAGGGACCCCATTTGGCCTAGCCTTTTGGGCCCATGTCTGGTATGCACTGCTGCTCCAGGACAGATGGCTGCAGCATGGGAGACGTTGGTGGGTCCTGAGGTTCTGTACTGAGACAAAGCTGGAGAGTGAAGAAAGCAGAGGTCTCGCAAAGCAAGTTCAAGTCTACGATACCCTTAACCCTGACTCATCTCCAAGAGAAAGGAAGGACTGAAGGGGAATATGTACTAGAGATAAACTTATTTGCTTGACTGAAGAGGAAACACTGGGAGAGGGGAAGCTTTAAGAAAATAAGGATGGGGTCTAGCTCCAGTGGCTGGACAAGGTCTAGGAAATGCAAGAAGAAAGTCTGCACTGAGGACTAGAGTTGTGGCTCAGTGGTAGAGCACTTGCCTAGACCATGTGAGGCACTGGGTTTGTTCCACAGCACCACATAAAAAAACTAAATAAACAAAATAAATAATTGTGTCCAACTACAACTAAAAATATATTTTTTTTTAAATCATGCCCTCTTCATCAATTGTCTTCCTTCCTTGAAAAAAAAAAAAAAAAAAAAAAAAGCACTGAATATCTTGAATACTTGAAAGTGTGTGTGGGGCAGGGGGGTGGCAGCTGAAGAAATAAGTATGTGTGGAGAACACTTTACAGATATCACAAAAAGCTCCCTTGAAAGCATTTCAGCTCTTAGCTCCATAGAGAACTCCAATGGCCCCAGTCAAGTTTCCTGCATAGTATGAGATATTATAGCACTAGAGACCAGCTCGGAAGCTGAGGCAGAGAAGATGAGTCCTGGATATAATACAAAAAATAGTTAAATTATCACTGGGGGTGTAGCTCAGTGGTAGAGCATAAACTTAGCATGAATGAGGCCTTCGATTCAATCCTCAGCACCAAAAAAAAAAAAAAAAAAAAAAAAAATCGCAAGTTCAAGGTCAGTCTTAGCAACTTAGCAAGGACCTAAGCAACTTAGTGAGATCCTGTCTCAAAATCTCTAAATAAAAAATAAAAAGGGTTGGGAGTATACTTTACCACTCAGTGGTAAAGTGCCCTTAGGTATCCTCCCCTCCAAAAAAACATAGGGATGTATGCCAATATGTGTACAAACTGGTACAACTCCACTGGAGAACAATGTGCAAACAGCTAATAAGATTGATGGTGTCAGTACCCTGAGAATCACTACTTCCCTTCAGAACAGTGATAACTTTCAAAGAAGGGTTAAAGGAGAATTGGATCAGGATAGAATTATTAGGGAACTTCACTAAATCTCTTTTATATCATACAAAAAAGAACTGACACAAATGGCAAAATGTTAGGTTTGAGTATTAAGTACATAACTACACACAATGTCACTAACACAATTTCTTATCAGCTAAATCTTTTCACAGGCAAGACTTTCTCAATGGATCCCCAGCACCACACACACATATACCCAAACAAAAATGCTTTCTCAACAAAGGAAGCAGTGTGTTGATTTACATTCTGGCAGACCAGCATTTTAAGTATCATTGGTTTAAGCCCATAGATGAGAAAATTATACAAAATTATTAAAACGATGCTTCAAAAAACAAAGTACAACTCAGCTATCTTCTCACCAAAGTTCCTTTTCCTTCACTGACCTACACACACACAGCCAGACTCTAGGAAATGTCCCACACTGCCACAGGCAGTTTAAGGGAGTGCCAGGGAAAGAATATTCTGTGCTCAGACAAGTTTGGGAAATGACAAACGAATTCAAACATATTTCTACCTTTTTGATTTTTTAAATGATAGTGAAACGTCTACTTACACAATGGAATATCACAGAACAGTAAAAATAAATGTTAGAGCTACATGTATCAATATGAACAAATCTCAGAAGTATATTGTCAAGCACAAAAAGCAAATTGCAGAGAAAATGTAAGGTTCAGTGCCATTTTTATAAATAAATCTAAAGACACAAAACTCTACTATAGACTACTTAGGGATAGATGCATGTGTAGAAAAATGTAAAGATACTCATGGGAATAATATAACCCATATTTAAGACAGTGGTTTTTTTGGTTGTTGTTGTTTTATTTGTTTTGAGATAGGATCCTGCTAAATTGCAGAGGCTGACTTCAAATGTGATCCTTCTAACTCAGCTTCCTACATAGCTGGGATTATAAATGTGGGCAACAGAACTGTCTCCAAGATAGCGGTTATTTCTGTGAGGAGGTAAACAAGTTCATTTTGCAGAATCTTTCAGAGTCCTGGATATGTTAATGAGCCCTGTGACTCTCCCAAAGAATGTTGTTATATTCAGAGCCTCTCAAACGTATTTGGCCACGAGATTATTTTATTAACATTGCCTAGTATGGTTTATGAAATGGTAGTGAGTAGAAAAACCCAAATTAATTTTTTAAAAATACAGACCTAAATTCAGTTCTCAAAAACAATAATCCATACTTCAAAAAGTCAGAAATCTCTTTGTATCTGTTTCCTAATACACAAAATGAAGACAACACCAGCTTCTCTTTTCACTTTGAAAGCTCTTTTTCCAAATTTTCTATCTTTCCCACTTCCTTTTTCTTCCTCTCCTTTTCTATAAACTTGACTTAAGCCAATTTAGGAGAATTTCAGGAAAAGGAAAGCTAGATGGAGAATAGGAAAGTTCTACAGAAGAGGATGTGTCTAGACCACCAAGTTCTCCACTCACTTTTTTCACATCCCTCTATGTAACTATAAGTAATTCCTTTTCAATCCCAAATTCATTATCCCTGACAACCTCCACTTCCTTACCTGTAGCTGAGGGGCAGCGTAAAACCTTGGTACTTCCCCTGGGACAACCAGACAGTCTTCACACAATCAATCACTGACTGAGTGAATTGGACATTAAGTTCCTTGTCAGTTGGACAAAGGCTCTCTTGGATGAAGGTCTGGGCAGCTTCAAGCCAGGCTTGCTCCTAAGGAAAAGTAAATCTAATTAAACTATCTTCATGACTATTCTGTCCCCAAGGAATCTTTTGGGAATAAAGGAATAGGAAAAAAAAAAAAAAAAAAAAAAAATCCAGAGGGTATAAGAAATGAAGATCAAAAGTAAAGGTATTTAAAACTTGAAGAAGCTTTAAAAGTCTTATTTCAGGGCAAGAAGGTAGTTCAGTGGTAGAGCACTTGTCTAGCCTGTGCAAGGCCCTGGGTTCCATCCTTAGCACTGAAGGGAAAAAAAAAAAAAAGAACATGTTCTATAATATATGTAAATGTGCCTCCTAATAGTGGATAATACACAAAAGGACATAATCAGAATTTAATTTTTAATCATTTCCTTTTTGGATTTGAGTTTCCAAAAGCTAAATATACAAAATATAATTCCACTGGATGTCTTCTGTTCTGTCTTTTCAGCTAATAAGTGGGCTTCCAAAGAAGGACATGTGCCATCTTAGTACGCTTGACTGATTCTGAACACATAGTTGCCATCATATATAAGTTTAGGGAACGGGATCAGGTGGGCCTATTCCCACTGTAGGCAACTTTATTTTAAAATTCAACAGAGTTCAACAGTACTTAAGGGTAAAATATTTAGCTTTTTTTTGGTGGTGCTGGGACATGCCAAGCAATGGCTTACTACTAAGCCATATACCCATCCCCCTTTATCTTTCTTGATCATCAATGCTACTTCTATTAGGAGTTCCATCCCTGGTCTTCTGAAGCTCCTCTATTAACCTTCTTGTCAATCTTCTATATTCAGCAAATCTTTAGGAGCTTGAAAACAGCTTGAAAAACCAGTCTTCAAGTTCTAGATGACTTCAGCATTTTTGTGGACAATACTATCACTGACCTTTATCCACCTCAGTCAAATATTCTCCTTTCAGTCATGATCAGAGTTTTGGACACTGGACCAGATCATTATTCAGAGTTGTCCCACCAACAAAATCAAAGCCCAGACTCAAATTTTTTGTCTTACTCTCTCAAACTTTTTTTTTACTTCCTGTTCTTCTGAATGGTCTGTTGCTTGCCACACTGAACACCACTGTTTCTCAACAATGAAATCAAGCTTTCCCCCATTGCGAGGCAAATTCAAATTAATGAACAAAAAAGACAAGTTATGGATCTCATCTACTGAATCAAAATGGAGTAAGGGTGTGTATTTTAAGTAAGGCCCCTAGATTGGTTTTATACAGTGTAAGATGAACTTTAAAAACACTACCCACTTTCCCCTTAAAGACCTCATCCATTGCATGTTTTAACAGCCATGACAAATGACTGTTCCTAGATTTCTACTTTAGCAAAGTTCTCAATCCTGAGTTTTGGTCCTATCCATCTGCCTACCAGAGTCTGCACCTTGCCAACATATACAGGGAGCACACATGCCCAGCACTGACCCTTTTCACAACCACTCCTCTTCTAGCACCTTCCCTAGGGACCCTCTATCATTGAGCTACCTTTCTCTGACCCTTAGGGACCTCCATCACTGAGTTACATCCCCGGCCTTTTTAATTTTGTTTTTTTGCGTCAGAGTCTCACTAAGTTGCTGACACTGGCCTTGAACTTGGGATCCTCCTGCCTCAGTCTCCGAGGCTCTGGGATTACAGACGTGCTTCACTGTGCCCTGCTCGTTTAGAACTCTTTAATGCTATCTTCACTAACTTAGCATGCAGCACCCTCAACAACAAGAAGTTGTTTTACACGAAACCAGAATGTACTCCTTAACTCCCTCCTTTCCCTAAACAAGATCAATTCTTTTGATTCTCTTTATTATCTTTTTATTCTGTCTTCACCTCTGGAACCTTCAACACTGTTGTCATCGACGGGGCCACCATCCTCCATCACCGTATTTCAACCTTAGCTTTCCAACTCTCCACACAGCTACTTCAGTGAACTAAAACTCAAATCTCATCCAGTCACTCTTCTGCTTAAAGCCCGCCAACAACTCCCAGTAAAAGCGCTTTTCAGCAAGACTTGGATTCTTCCACAATCCCCAACTGAACTTCTTGAGTTTTTCTTCTCTCGCTTTTCACATGTATTTACTTCCGCCTTGTAACGTCTACCGTGCTGTTTTGCTTTGCTAATTCTTCCTACGCACCCTGCTGGACTGAAACTTCTTTTCCTCCACAGCTGCGTCAGGAGTCTCGTTCAGAAATCCATAACCCTACAGCCCCCATTAACCTGCTCCCGGTTTGCCATTACAGAGTGGATGGGAACGCGCTTAAGGTTTAGAGTGGGCACCGCACGAATAAACTAATTAAAATATTCGCAAAACCAGTGAGAAGTAGGAGCAAACGGCCTAACTAACGGCCCTCATCCCCGGCCGCGGCCAGCAAGGTCGAGAGGGAAGAGACAAATGGTGAACGCAACATGAGAAGAAATAAAATCTGGAACAAGGAAATAAGGCAAGGGACGGAAAGCAGCACTCACGGAGCTAGGAGCCTGAGCCCCGCAAGCCGCCATGACGCGCCAAAGCTCCGCCCCTGGAAAGCGCGCGAACGCTCAGCGCGAGGGCCCACGGGAGGCTTCTCGGTGACGTCATCGGGACGCGTTCTGGCTCCTACCACTTCACACCCTTTGGATCCATCTTAGTACAGACGCTTGGGTTCCCCACATCCTGTCTCCATGTTATGGTGACTGCCTGTCTGGCATTCTTTAGACCTTCACGTGGGACGCTGTGGGAGAGCTCAGGAGCTCAAACACCGCCCACGTGATTGATAATTCCTAAGCATCTTTCAGTCTTCTGATCTTGCCAGAGAAGTGCTTCTTCCTTAATACACACATTACATCGTCCATACTTGTGTTATGGCCTAAACTTACATATAATTTCACTCTTACCCACTCGTTTGTGAACTCCCAGAAGTCGAGAACTTTGTATTCTGGTGCTAAGAACAGTACTTGTTGCTTTAAAAAAAATTGACAGAAATTTGTGGATTAATGAAAGCTTCCTGATCATCCAGTTCAGTCGAACCCACCAATCAGTCCACAGCTTTGTAGGTAGTGGAGTGTACAAAGGCAAAATACGAAGAATTTAATAAGTTTATGAAAAGAGAAATAGGAAATGCAGGAAGGAATGTGTCCCATTTATATAAAGAAAGCCTTACTGAAAAGACTTAATTGTAAAGAGTTGAATGAAGCCAGCCTCAGCAAGTTAGTAAGACCCTGTCTCAAAATAAAAAATAAAAAGGGCTAGGGATGTGGCTCAGTGATTAAGCATCTCTGGGTCCATTCCTCAGTACTGGAAAAAAAGGGGGAGGGATTGGGGATGTAACTTAGTGGTAGAGCACCCCTGGAATCAATTCCCAATACTGGAAAAAAATTAAAGATTTGAAGGAGATGAAGGATTGAAGGATATGAATTTTGGGGGTCACGGAGAAAGATCTGAGGGAACCAGGACAAAGACCTGTGGTGGGAAGAAATGCAAGGAAGTCAGTGAGGCTGGAGGGGAGGAGTGGCGATTAAACAGCTATGTGACAGGGGCATTTAAGTCTGCAGTAAACATAAACCTGCTTCAAATCATTTTCAGAATGAGGACAAACATCAATTATAAAATAGTAAAAACATTTTATACAACAAGAATGCTCTAGTCTTTTAATGGGAGAATAAAAAGACTTTTTAATTTGATAGGCCCAGTGGTGCATGCCTGTAATCCAGCAGCTCTGGAGACTGAGGCAGGATGATTTCGAGTTCAAAGCCAGCCTCAGCAATTTAGCAAGACCCTGTCTCTAAATAAAATATAAGAAAGGGCTCTGTGGGTAAATGTTCCTGGGCTGAATCCCTGATACCGAAAATAAGGCTAATTATACCAGTAATAGTATCTCCTTATTCCATTTATTTGTTTTGTTTTGATACTGGGGACTGAGTCCAGGGGTACATTACCACTAACCCCAATCCTTTATGTTTATTTATTTATTTTTACTGTGAGACAGGCCTTGCTAAGTTGCCAAGGCTGACCTCAAACTTGTGATCTTCAGCCTTCCCAGTCACTGGTATTATACGCATGCACCACTAGGATTGGCTCAACTTTAAAAAAAATTTTGTTTTAATTATGGGCATGCACAACCATAACCAGTTCAACTTTGTTTTGCAGTGCTGTAACCCAGGGCCTATGTGCATACTAGGCAGCGCTTTGCTACTGAGCTATAAGCCCCAGCTCCTTAACTTCATTTTTGGTGCAGATCCTCTCTCCATTCTCTATTTGATGCACTAGATATGCACTGTGATGACAAGGTCTTTATATAATAAATTTTGGGACTCAAGTGCAGTGGAATGTGCCTACAGTCCCAGCTATTTGAGAGGCTAAGGCAGGAAGGATGGTTAGAGGAGAGGAGCTCAGGGCCAGCATGGGAAACACAGTGAGACCCCATCTCTAAATAAGTAAATAAGTAAATAAATAAATAAATACCTTACTGAACATCAAATGAATATTTGTTTGCAATTATTTTCCATATTACATTAGAAATATGTTTCTTAGCTTCTACCAAAAAAGGAGGAGGAGAAGGAGGAAAGAAAGAAATCCCTTAGAAGCTGAAACTGAAACTTACCTCATGTCACTATCCCCTGGCCTTTTTGTTAAAGCATTTATTGGATCTAGTCAAAGCTCCTAACCTCATAAATCCTTTTGCTTTCAGTATTTTCTCAACTCTGACAGACCTTCTTCTATTTATTATAGATACAAGGATATGCCTCGTATCTTAGAATTTACCTTTTGTTTTTTTCCCCCTGTGGTACCAGAGATTGAACCCTGGGTGTCACACATGCTAAGCAGGTACTGTACCATTCAACTACATTCCTAGTCCTTTCTAATTTTTACTTTGAGGCAGGGTTTCACTAAGTTGCCCAGGATGGGCTTGAACTTGAGACTCTATTGCCTCAGCTTCCCAAGTATGTGGGATCACAGGTGTGCAACACCACACCTGGCCTAGGATTTACTTTTGATGGTTCATAGAAGGAAGAGCCGAATTTAGGCTATAGTGGTCTAGTAGTCACAGAAAGCTGAACTGAATCCACCCCCACACACACACACTGGTATGATTTACTTTTTTGTGTTGCAAGGGAAAGAATCCAGGGTGCTCTACTGAGATAGTCAGGTACCCCCATGAAAAACAGGGCCTTTTGGAATTAAGGGATAAATAAGATCGCCAAGCTAGTTCTCAAGTCTTTTTTTTTTTTTTTTTTTTTTTTTGTACCAGGGATTGAACCCAGAGGCACTTAAAAAAAAAATTCTTGTAGTTGTAGATGGCCAGAATGTCTTTATTTTATTTATTTTTATGTGGTGCTAAGGATTAAACCCAGTGCCTCACACATGCTAGGCAAGTGCTCTGCCACTGAGATACAACCCCAGCCCTTCCAGCCCTTTTATATATTTTATTTAGAGACAGGGTCTTGCCAAGTCGCCTAGGGCCTCACCAAGTTGCTGAGACTGGCTTTGAACTTACCATCCTCCTGCCTCAGCCTCCAGAGCTGCTGGGA
This sequence comes from Sciurus vulgaris, assembly GCF_902686455.1. Classification (NCBI taxonomy): domain Eukaryota; kingdom Metazoa; phylum Chordata; class Mammalia; order Rodentia; family Sciuridae; genus Sciurus; species Sciurus vulgaris. Next base: position 53,660,459 of record NC_136463.1, on the reverse strand, counting down.
TTACAGGCATGTGCCTCCCTCCGCACTTGGCTAGTTCTATCTTACAGGGTTAACAGTCATATCAGAAAAATAGGACTTAAAGAGTGCACCAGTCTTCAAGGCCATGGGAATGAGGTAGGATGGAAGAAATAAGGATAGGTAAAAAGACAAACCGGGAAGGAAAGAGGAACTAGAGGTTTAAATCTAAAAACTCCATGACCAACTTCACCTTCACATCTGCATCTGTTTTCCTCCAGGCCTGAATTCTTTAAAAGTTCAGTTAATCTTAGAGTACTGTAAATCGAGTTAATTAGCACCTGTATACTTTGCTAGTTTACAGAGTATATTTTTAGACCGATTAAAAGAAGCTTAAAGGGATTGGGGATATAGCTTAGTTGGTAGAGTGCACAAGCACAAGGCATTGGGTTCAATCCTCAGCACTGCACACACACACACACACAAAGCTTAAAGTGGGGTGCTCAGGAGGTTGAGTCAGGAGGATCACAAGTTCAAAGCAAGCTTCAGCAACTTAGTGAGGCCAGAACTCACTAAGTTGGGCAAAGACACTATCTCAAAATAAAAAATAAGAAGGGCTGGGGCATGGCTCAGTGGTTAAGCACCTCTGGGTTCAATCAAAAGATCTATCAATAGACTCATTATATGTGTACAGTTCAAGTGCTATGTATTAATTAGATAAAATCAACCTGAAAATTCTGAGAATAGACCATTACCCACTCTACTCTGCTCCACAATCAAGGGAGTAGAACTCATTGAGCTGATGCCACATCCTTAGGCTTCTCATTTACAAGGTTTCCTTTAAAAGAAATCTGAGACCCCCTAAAGTTTTTTTTGTTTTTTTGTTTTTTTTGTTTTTTTGTTTTTGTTTTTTTTTTTTGAGTGGGGATTGAACTTAGGGGTTGAAGGATATGGGAAATGACAACCCCCAAGATAGGGAAATGGCTTTCCCTGGGAAGAAGGCAAAACATTGATATTTTCAATAAATCCTTTCCTAGTGACAGTACAATAGACCCTGGAGGGAAAGAGATAAGCACTGAATGCTGGACCCTGCATCCTTGTCTAGTAAAAACATTGCCCAGTAAAAACAAGTCCCCAATTTTTGCAACCTCTTTCCTGAATGCCCAAACTGATACGTCTGTTAAAGTCCCCAGTGATCAAGTCACCCCTCTGTGTAACCTATATAAGCACAGATTCCTCCTGTAACTGGGGGCTATTTTCTACCCAGAAAATGAGCCCTTCCAATGCCTGAGTCCACTGCTGAATAAGAGGCACTACTGATCCATGAAGTCTGTTGCCATCCTGGTTATCTGTGCTTTCATTATGGAGCCGAAACCGTTTTGATTATTTTTGCTTACAGGGTAATTTCCTACTGAATTCCATCTCCAGTCCTTATTATTTATTTTTAATTTTGAGACAGGGTCTCACTAAATTGCTGAGTGTCTTGCTAAATTGCAGAGGCTGGCTTCAAATTTACAGTCCTCCTACCTTAGCCTCCTGAGTCACTGGGATTACGGACATGTGCCACAACTCCTGAGTGGGTATCCTGCTCTACTGCTTGCTTTTCTGAATAAATCCTACTCCTAAATAAATCTCTCTTGTGCCTTTTGACACATCCTGAAATTCATTTCTGTGGTATAAGTCAAGAACCTGTCAGGGTTGAGTCGAGGTCCCCTTCTCCCTTCTGGGAATCTCCTTGGAACTCATCTGATGACAAGAGGACATAGTGGGCTAAGACAGCTCAGTTTTCAATATTGTACACTCAACAGAAATGCCAAGAAGCTGGTGCCAGTCAAGACAAGATTACTGAGACAGGACAATAGTCTGCCCTGTTGTGAAAATAATATTAGGGACTTTCCCAGATGATAAGGAGTAATTTTGGATGATAAGGAGTAATTTTGGATGGTAAGGGGCAACACATGTGTAAAAGAGTCACTAAAGGAACCTGTAGTTACCTTTACTTTATTAGCATAGTAAAACAACACATACAGGGTTGGGGTGGTTCTTAAGATGGTGATAAAAAATGTACATGTGAAGAAGCATGATGAAGAAAACAGGTACAATTAAAATTCCATCTCTATATGTAATGAATCTAAGAAACTGGGTCTCTCTCTACTCTATAGCCATTATAGCCGTAAACCTTTGTCTGTCATTTGAGTCAGTCTGACAGTCTTAGTCAGTGCTATCTTCCTTTTGGCTCTAAAAGAAGCCTCTTCCCAATAAAGCCTTGCCTGTTTATTTGCACTCACTTCATAGTTTCATTTCTATTGTCACTAAGTCAGAAGTTTCCATCTCTGGTATCACTACCACTGAGCTATATCCCCAGCTCTACTGGTGAAATTGAAATGTTGGGTTAGCAGCTTAATCTGGTGGTACTAGGCAAGGTCAAATGAGAGCATCAGAAGAAAATAGGAGGTCACTAAAGTAGATCAACCTTGAGTTAATAAGGGTCTTTTAAATAAAAATTGCAGAAAGTCATTTTTCTGGACTAAACAAGCACTAGGCCCCAGCATGCCAGGCTTAAAATCAAAATAGATTTATTCATGGATGCAGAAAAAACTTCTCACTCTGTCTCCTGCATCACCGAGCTGAAATTAGGCCTTTTTTTTTTTTTTTTTTTTTTTCTGTACTAGGGATTGAACACAGGGGCACTTAACTACTGAGCACATCCCCTGCACTTTTTATGTTTTTAAATTTGGACAGGGTCTCATGAAGTTGCTTTAGGACCTTGCTAAATTTCCATGGCAGGCTGTGAACTTGTGATCTCCTTGTCTCAGCCTACCCAGGTACTGGGATCATAGGTGTAGGCCAACAAGCCCAGCTGAAACTAGGCTGTTTAATTGACCTTCCCAGTGATTGGCATTAGACTAATCCTATATCAGCCTAATCCTCCAGCTTCCTTGCCTTCCAGATCCGGGACAGGTTTAGCTAACAAGAGACACAGACAATTTGCACAGGGAAAGGAAGAAAGAGAAAGGAAAACAAAACAAAACTTATATGGGGTTGAGAGAGAAGGAAGAGAGAAACCAGTGATAATTTCCTTTTCTCAGCACTATACTTGTGATGGTGGGTGGCTTCAGTTGGCCTTCTGTGGCTACAGCTCTTCCAGCTGTTAACATTATTTTCTCCCTTTATCCTCTCAAGTCTAGAAGAGGTAACAACCTTCTACTCTGTGCCAATCTCTTGATGCCCCACTGTATGTTGCTGGTTCCTGTTTTCTGATAGGTTTTTGTTTTGGTATCAGGGATTGAACCCAGGGGAGCTCAACCACTGAGGCACATCCCCGCCTCCCCACCCCTTTATTTAAATTTAGAGACTGGGTCTTGCTAAGTTGCTTAGGGCCTTGCTAAATTGCTGAGGCTGTCTTTGAACTCACAATCCTCCCCGCCTCAGCCTCCCCAGCCGCTGGGCAGGTGTATGCAACTGCACCTGGCTTCCAATAGGTCTTAATACAAACGTATATGCATGCTTTATGAGGATTTTAAAAACATACAAAAAAGCTCAAATGTAGAAAGTGCTAAGTGGGACTGGGTTTGTGGCTCAGTGGTAGAGCGCTTGCCTTGCATGCATGGTGCACTGGGTTTGATCCTCAGCACTACACAAATAAGTAAAAAGAAAGAGCTACGTGTTTAAATTACAAAACTAAACAACAAGCCATTGGAACAAACCTCAGTTTCCACATCCATAACATCAGTTTTCTGTTTTGCTTTGTTGTTTTTTGCAGTTCTGGGGATTGAACCCAGGGGCGCTTAACCACAGAGTCACATCCTCAGCCCTTTTTTGTATTTTATTTAGAGACAGGGTCTTACTGAATTGCCTAGGAACTCACTAAATTGCTGAGATTGGCTTTGAATTCACTCTCCTCCTGCCTCAGCATCCTGAGCCGCTGGGATTACAGTCGTGTGCCACTACACCAAGCAACGTCAGTTTTTTATAAGGAGTGAACATCATATAAAATGCTTCGCTGATGGGTGCCCCCAAAATATTTCCTATCATTTTTGCTACCTAACTAGCATATAGTTCTATACTAGTGTATAGAAATTTAAAATTTGTGCCTACCTCTCTGTTAGAAATTAAATAAATTCTCTCATTCCAAGAAAGTCAAGAAGTAAGCAGGAGGGAGACTGAATCCTGGACGCAGAAAAATCTCCTGTTTTCAAAATATCTGCCTGTCATATTTGCACAAGACCAGCAGAGTCGAGGACTCGGAACCGAATGTATTTTTACAAATGCCAATTCAAAGAAGGATTTGTGAAAGAAACCATTGTGGGAGTCGGGCTTGATGGTGCATGCCTGTAATCTCAGCTGGGGCTGAAGCAAGGATCACAAGTATGAGACCCTGTCTCAAAATAAAAGATGATGATTCTTAAAAAGGGCTGGTGCTGGGGGTGTAGCTCAGTGGCAGAGCACTTGCCTAGCGTGTGAGGCACTGGGTTAGATCCTCAGCACCACATAAAAATAAATAAATAAAAATATTGTGTCCATCTAAAACTAAAAAAATGGGGGGGGGGGCTGGGGTGTACTTCAGTGTAGTAATACTCCCTGGGTTCAATCCCAGTACAAGAAAAAAAAAGAGAAGAAAATAAAAGAAAATTACCGGGAGGGGCTGGGGAAATAGCTCAGTTGGTAGAATGCTTGTCTCGCATGCACCAAGATCCTGAGTTCAATCCCAGCACCACCAAAAAAAAAAAAAAAAAAAAAAAAAGTGGAGTACAGTGGCAGGGCGGCGATCACACCGGCCCGTGACTGGAGGAAGTGGGCGGGGCAGGGCTTGTTCACTTCCGCGTGCGAGAGCCGGGTGTTTTCACCGCGTCGCACACAGATGACGCAGCCAACGCGCCAAGATTCATGTGGCTTTGGCTCAGCGTGGACAACTTTCACGTGAGTATATGTACCGCACGCTGGCTCTAAGTCCACTCAGTGGTGCAGCTCTTTGTCACCCATCACAGGTCCAATCCAGGCCGCTTCAGCATTCCCGCCAGACCGAGCTGAGTGAAGCTGGGGCTCGCGTGCCTGCTGTACTGGGGGGACATTGGTTCATCCGCTGGTGTGCATCTTCCGCAGACCATCGACTTGGGTGCCTGACCACACAAAGACTCGGGCCCCCGGGACCCATTCTTTAGTTCAGCAGAAAAATCTGTCAGCTACCTGTTTTGCGTGAGGCACTATGCTAAGCGTTAGGAATACTGCATTGGGAAAGACAAAAATCTTAATAAAATGATTTCAGGAAAACTGCCCTGAAGGTCTAGAGGGACTGAGAAGTGATGGGAACCAAAACTTTATTCACTCAGGCAACACGTTTTCATTTGTTTGCTTTTTAAGCGTCATGTTAAAAAAGTAAGCCCCAGGAATTGTTCACGCTTTGGTAATTAAATGAAGGTGAAGCAACTACAACGCTTGCAGACAGAGTTTATTTTAGGGGGGAATAGCGTGAAAGTAAATAAAAATGTCAGATCGTGGTGAGTACTATGTAAGAAGTTAAACCAGAGCCATCTGAAAGTGGCTACTTAAGATTGGCTAGTCCAGTAAGGCCTTTCCAAGCAGGCGAATTTTCCCTGAAGTTTAAATAACTAAATAACAAGCCATGCATTTATCAGAGTGAAAAAAAAAAAAAAAAAAAAAAAAGCCTTTTAGTATAGAGCTTGGTAAGTTAGAGGAATACAGTAGAAGCTAATGAGATTCATGTGGAGTGGGTGAGATAGGGTTGAAGAGGTAGATAGTGGCCAGACCAGGTAAACCAGGGCACTTTGTATGTGTGATGAAAAACCGTGATCTTTATGCTGACATGTGGCAAATGGGTTGTGGATGTGCAGAGGTGGAATCAGGCACGGTTCACAAAGCCAGTGCATTGGTCTAGGTGAGTTTGGACTAGAGTGAGGTAGTTCAGATGAGATTTGAGAGATATTTGGAAATATATTTGTTGATGGATTGGATATAGAGAGACTGAAGGAAAAACTTCCTAGGCAAGTTTTCTGTCACTGAAGTACATCCCTAGGTCAGCTCTGGTCTTTTAGGCTTGAGCAACTAATTCGGTGGTGGTAGTATTAACTGAGATGGAGAAGACTAGGAGAACAGCAACTCTAGAGAATAAATCAAAATTCCTGTTTTGTCTATAACAGGTATTTGCTATGTTTATGAGACATCAGTGTGGAGATGTCACAAGCTTTTGAATGTACTTATCTGGAATTTTAGGAAGAATCAGTGTTGGGTAAAGTTATAGACTTCATTGGCAAATATTAACTTGACCCATATAAAATTACAGTTTTTGGCTAAAATTTGTTGAATGCTGTGACAATTTCATTTGTTTATTCTACCAGGTAATATTTAAAATTATAGGACTGAGCTGGGTGTTGTGGTGCACGCCTGTAATCTCAGCAGTTTGGGAGACTGAGACAGGAGGATCGCAGTTCAAAGCTAACCTGAGTAATGGTGAGGTGCTAAGCAACTCAGTGAGACCCTGTCTCTAAATAAAATATGAATAGGGTCAGGGATGTGGCTCAGTGGTCAAGTGCCCCTGAGTTCAATCCCCCCCCCCAAAAAAAAAAAAATCATAGGACTGGATGAGGTCACTTAAGAAGAGCATGTAGAGAGAAGAGAAATAAGAATAGAGCCCTGTGCATCCAACATTTAGAGGCTGAGCAGAAGCCAGCACAAGTAACCCAAAAGGAGCAACCAGAAGGTAGGAAAGATACCAGGAAAGTGTGTCAGTGAAGCCAGAGAGGATGGTGTTTTAAGAAATATGGAATAAGTAAGTCAAATGTCTAGTAAGATAAGAATAGTTAAGTGACCTCTAGATCAGCAATATCACAATCCTTGGTCCTGGGCAGAGTAGTCAAATAATTCGTTTGTTTTTCTCTTTTTGTGGTGCTGAGGATCAAGTCCAGGGCCTCAGCATGCTAAAGGTGAATTCAGTTTTGATTTTTGAGTTGTCCACATTGTGTTGTCTCACTTCTTGGGAAGAGGCAGCTCACATCTGTGAGCTCCATGTGTGTGATCATGGTTGAATGAATGATGCAGATTAGAAGCCTACCTTTTCCTGGTTACCTTTTCTCTGAATGTCCCTGTTATTTTTCCTTAACCTATCACTAATGTCTCACTGTCCTTGAAACTTAAAATCAGTAAGTTATCATGGTTTTTCTTTTGTTGCTGTTTGTTTAATTTTTTTTTTTTTTTTTTTTTAAGAACCTAATTCTTCTTCAGAAAGGACACCTGCAGAGATGGCCCCAGTCCTTCACTTCTATGTCCGTCCCTCTGGCCATAAGTGGGCAGCATCTGGACACATTCTACAGAAAGTACAAAGGCAGCTACCAGAGCTGCAGGGTATCGAGACAGAACTCTGCTACAATGTGGACTGGACAGGTTGGGCCTAGGTATTGAATGCTTGAAGGAAGTGCCCCAGTGCTATGTGCAGTGTCTCAAGGTATCCTTGCTCTGTCTCCCTGCAGCTCAGGCCCTTCCAAGTATCGAGGAGATGAAGAAGCTGAAGTGGCTGTTTGGCTGCCCATTGTTGCTGGATGATGTTGCTCACAACTCCTGGCTCCTTCCAGGTTCCAATGACCTGCTGCTGGAAGTTGGGCCCAGGTATGTGTTTGAACCTGGGGTAACTTGTTTCACAATCCAGGACACATTCTTTCTTTTGAACTTACTGCCCATCCTTTCCACTTCCATTCTACTTCCTCTTGTGATCCTCAGGAGATGTGTTTTGCTTTCACTCCATCTTACTCCCTTCCTAGGAAACTGCACTTATGTTCTCCATGTGGGTAGATGCTGTTATAGATGGAGCAAGCTCCCAGACATATTCTGAAAGTAAAATAATTTGTATTCTGAGAAGTTAAAATTACGGCAGTTTTTGAATTTTTTTTTTTTTTTCTGGTGCTGGGTTTTGAAGCCAGGGCTTTGTGCATTTTAAGGAAGCATTCTATTAGTGAGCTACAGCCCCAGCCTCTAAATTGCAACAAGTTTATTGTTAGAAAGATAGTTATAGTTTGATTTGAGTGACTTTTGAAAGCAGGTTTCTTGGTGCCCAGTCTGAGGTTGGAAGCCATTAGTGAGGGGTAGTGATGGGAGATTGACTAAACAGGGTGGATAGGATCCGCCTTTCCAGCAACGTCCTAACCATCTGGTCCTCTCCTCAGGCTGAACTTCTCTACCCCAACATCCACCAACATCGTTTCTGTGTGCCAGGCCTCAGGGCTAGGAGCTGTGAATCGTGTGGAGATTACCCGGCGCTACCGGCTTTCGGTGAGGCAGTGGGAAAGAATGAGGAGGAGGAGGTAGACTGGAAGTAAGAGATTAGATCCTTAGATCTAGGGAAATAATGGGAGAAGCAAGAGGAAGAGCTCCTGGCTTTAGGCCTGTCCTTTTTCATTGTATGGATTGGTCACTGCCTAAAAGTTCCTATTCAAGGGATGAGTGGGGTAGAAATTCAGCCTGTGTGCTCTGTACTAATTTATGCATCACAGCATGAACTTATGCCTGGAAGGGGAGTCTTCTTTTTTCTTTTTGTTATCTGAACACAGGTGCTGTATAAGCCTGGGGATATAGCTTAGTTGTACAGGACTTGCTTAGCCTATACAAGGCCCTGGGTTTGATCCCGAGCATTGAAAAAAAATAATTGGTGCTGTAGGGTAGCAGTGGACTAGTACTGTATGACTTGGAAGGCCAAGGGTAGACTCTAACCTCCATTTTTCAGTTCACTGTCCATCCCTTGCCTTCTTTGTGTGTCTCATCCCTAGTTTGCCCATCACCCTTCAGCTGAAATGGAGACCATGGCTCTGGCTGCCCTCCATGACCGGATGACAGAACAGCACTTTCCCCATCCCATCCAGAGCTTCTCCCCTGAGAGTATCCCAGTTTCCCTGAATGGCTCCATCAACATATTAGCTGAGGGTCGACTTGCCCTGGAGAAGGCCAACCAGAAGCTAGGTGAGTCCTTGGAAAAGGAGGGGGAAAACCCAGGATATTAGAAGGCTAGTAGGTGATGTTGAGACCTGGAATAGGGTGACCTGAGCCATACAGTTAGTTCTGGGATTTGTCTTGTAGGTCTGGCTCTAGACTCCTGGGACTTGGATTTCTATACCAAGCGCTTCCAGGAACTACAACGGAATCCCAGCACTGTGGAGGCTTTTGACTTGGCTCAGTCCAATAGGTGAGAATGAATGGGGTTATTTTGATATGTGAGCCCATAGAGGTTGAAAGGGAAGACCATGGGGACTTGGCTTCATAGTTCTTCCTTGGTGTGGGCCTTTCTGAGTCTTTTAGGGCCTGGGCTCCCCTCTCCATCAAGGAGTCTGTCTTCAGATCTTGGTTTTATCTCCAGTTTGGCTTTGGATAATTCACAGTGACAGAATGCTTGATGATTGACTTTTTGGAATGCATTTTGACCTATTATTTAAGTGTGAATTGGCCATAACTGCTATTGAATGCTGTTGAGAGGACATGGTACTGAGGAATGACATGCTTCTATTCTGTCTTCCTTTCTCCATGTAATTCCCTCAGTGAGCATAGCCGACACTGGTTCTTCAAGGGCCAGCTATATGTGGATGGGAAGAAGTTGACACATTCCCTTTTTGAATCTATCATGAGCACCCAGATATCCTCAAACCCCAACAATGTCCTGAAGTTCTGTGACAACAGCAGGTTGCGTATGCCTTGGGTCTGGGGAAAGGGAGGACCTGGGCCCTGGATGGGTTGGCACAGATCTTGGGAAGGAAGTGGGTCCAGCATGGACATGTCCACAGTGCAATCCAGGGGAAAGAAGTCAGATTCCTCCGACCTGAGGACCCTTCACAGCCAAGCTGCTTCCGGCAACGGCAGGGGCTAAGACATGTTGTCTTCACAGCAGAGACACACAACTTTCCCACAGGTGAGCTGTGTCCCCGAGAGGGATGGAGATCAGAGAATAGGGTAAGGCAAAGGTCCCAGGTTTCTGGGCTGAGCTGGGAAAAACAATTAGGGAAACTTGTTGTCTTTATTTCCATGGGGGTGGTTGGGGATGAGGTTTGTCTCTGTTGCACTTATAACTCCCCAACTTTCTCTGCAGGAGTATCCCCCTTCAGTGGTGCAACCACAGGCACAGGGGGCAGGATCCGGGACATCCAGTGCACAGGCCGTGGGGCCCATGTGGTGGCTGGCACCGCTGGCTATTGCTTTGGAAACCTGCACATCCCAGGTCTGGTCTTCTTCCTTTCTACTCACCTTACTTGCAGATTTTTTGTCCTTGCAGGCACCAAATGCTTATATTTTGTAGGTCAAAGGGTCATCTGGGTGCCTTTTTTGGGGGAGGGAGGACTTCAGAATAGCTGGCTTTTCATTGATCATGGTCATGAGGTGTATAGGCCAGAGGAGATGGTGGTTGCCAGCCTAGATTTGCAGAACCATAATTTTCCTTTTTTAATTTTTTTTTTTTTTTTTTTTTTTGGTATTGGGGATTGAATTACCCAGGGTGCTTAACCACTGAGTCACATCTCCAGTCCTTTTTGCTTTTTATTTTGAGACAAGGTCTTGCTAAGTTGCTTAGGGCCACTCTAACTTGCTGAGGCTGGCTTTGAATTTGCAATCCTTCTCTGTTGGGATTACAGGCATATGCCACTAACCATGATAGTTTTCTTTAGAAATATTATTGTCTCAGCAGAAAACATGATACTGGGTTGTCTTTTTTTTGGGGTACCAGGGATGGGACCTAGGGGCACTTAACTACTGAGCACATCTGGGTTGACTTTTTTTTTTTTAATTGTCAATGAACCTTTATTTTATTTATTTATTTTTATGTGGTGCTGAGGATTGAACCCAGTGCCTTATACGTGTTAGGCAAGCGTTCTACCATTGAGCTACAATCCCAGCCCTGGGATTGTAATCACCACTTACCCTCAAAATCCAATTTCTCAAAAAAGCTTAAGAAGTTAGATCTTAGAGCTGGGGATGTAGCACAGTGGTAAAGTTCAGTCCCCAGTACTGCAAGAGAAAAAGAAGTCTGATCCTGAGAAGAGGGAAGGCTGATGTGGGAGATGGAAAGTAAGACCAACACTAAACTACAGGCTCTACACTGTGCTAAAGTGGAACATTCCAACCATGCAGGTGGTCCTTACTGGTTTAGACTTCAAGGATGCTGGATCTTCTGCCTTCATCTTTTTTTGTTTTTGTTGTTCTTTGGTACTGGGGATCAAAGCCAAAGGCATGCTCTGCCTCTGAGCTACACATCTGTCCTTTTTATTATTTTATATTTGAGAATGGATCTCACTCAGTTTCCAAGGCGGCCCTGAACTTACAAACCTTTTGCCCGAGGCCTCCTAAGTTGCTGGGATTACAGGTATGCACCATCATGCCCAGCTCTATCTTATATCTTTATAGTTCATTCAACTTTCTTCTTCCCTCCCAGGTTATAATCTGCCCTGGGAGGATCCAAGCTTCCAGTACCCTGGGAACTTTGCCAAGCCTCTGGAGGTTGCCATTGAAGCCAGTAATGGGGCATCTGACTATGGCAACAAGTTTGGGGAACCAGTGTTGGCTGGTAAGGCTGGGGGTGTGGAGGGATAACGAACATTTAGTCCCCCAAAGGGCTTGTGGGTGTATGTGTGACCCAGGGACTGTGGTATTGGGCAAGGGCTGGGGACTGGGTGACTGGCCCCTAACCCCTTCTTTCTGGTGTCTACACTCCAGGCTTTGCCCGCTCTTTGGGACTCCAGCTCCCAAATGGTCAGCGGCGTGAGTGGATCAAACCCATTATGTTTAGTGGGGGCATTGGGTCCATGGAAGCTGAGCATGTGGGCAAGGAGACTCCAGAGCCAGGTAAGAACTTGCCACCTTTCTCTGTATTCAGTCAGCATAGGAAAGCTGCAGGGAGGTAATTGAGAGGACATTTCAGTGGTTAGTTTTTAATCCCCTGGTTCATATCTCTTTTCTCTAGTATAAGGTTTCAAGGCAGGAGAAGGCTTTATGCTGGCAGGCAGTCTCAGCCTTTGTTGTCTTTGTCTCCTCCCTACTTTATTTGTGCAGAGCAGAGGCCCTTCTCACCCCTACCCCTGTGCTTCTGGATCACACTCTGCTAAGTTGAGGCAGCTAATGTTTATTCAGTACTTGCTATATGCCAGGCACTTTCATCTGCCGGTTCAGTTTAGTTGAGCAAACATTTTTGAGTACTCGAGTGCTGAGCACTGTGCTAAGAACTGTGGTGGAGTCAAGATAAAAGTTCAGGTCCCATTTACTGACTAGGTGATCCAGTCACATGGCTCAAAACTCAAAAGGCAAGAAATGTTATGCAGTGAAAACTCTCCTTCCCCTAACTTCCAGATCCCAGGTTTCCTCTGTATAGATAGTTAATTTTATTCAGTTTCTTTTGTATCCTAGCAGAGGGCTTTGCTGCCTATGGAAATAGATCCATATGTATATTTGCTTCTTTTTCCTTTTCTTTTCTTTTCTTCCTCTAATACCGAGAATTATACCCAGGGGTACTCTACTACTGAGTTACATCCCCAACCCTTATTTTTTATTTTTATTTATTTTTAGTACCAGGGATTGAATGCAGGGCCACTTAACCACTGCACTACATCTCCAGTTTTCTTTTCTTTCTTTCTTTCTTTTTTTTTTTTAAGATCCCAGGGTCTTGCTGAGTTGCTTGGGGTCTTGTTAATTGCTGAGGTTGGCTTTGAACTTGCGATCTTCCTGCCTCTGCCTCCAGGCTGGTAGGATTACAGGCATGCACCACTGTGCCCAGCTTGCAATGTTTAATTCTTATACATAGGCAATTTTGTACCCTTGTGAGTGAATTTATAGAATAAATTCCTTGAAGTGGGCTGGGATAGTGACTTATGCCTGTAATCCCAATGGCTGGGGAGGCTGAGGCAGGAGGATTGCAAGTTCAAAGCCAGCCTCAGCAACTTAGGCCTTAAGCAACTTTTTTTTTTTGCGGTGTTGGGGATCAAATCCAGGACCTTGTGCTTAAAAGGCAAGCACTCTACCAGCTGAGCTATCTCCCCAGCCCGGCCCTAAGCAACTTAGTGAGACCCTGTCTCTAATAAAATATAAAAAGGGCTGGGGATGTGGCTCAGTGGTTAAGTGCCCCTGGGTTCAATCCCTCATACAAAAAAAAAAAAAAATATTCCTCAAAGTATATTTCCCAAAGAACAGAAGCATTTGTATGTATGCATTTATTTTTGTGATACTGGGGGTCAGTCCCATTACCTTGCCCATGCTAGGCTAGTGCTCTACCACTCAGCTGCATGTATTTATAATTTTGATTGATGTGACCATGTTGCCCTCTGTAGATGTTGTACCAATTCAGTCTCCCATCAGCCCAGTGCAGTATTAACTGCACAGTATTAAAGACATCAACTTTCTTTGTCCTTATACCGCCTTGCTTTAGAGGTTTCTTGTGATGGCTTTCCCTTTGTTTTGGTTCTACCCTTCTTCCTTGCAGGCATGGATGTTGTAAAGGTTGGGGGTCCTGTCTACAGGATTGGAGTTGGAGGTGGAGCTGCTTCATCTGTGCAGGTGGGTGTGAATAGTTAAAGATGTAGACTCCTCGGTGTTGCTGGGTCTTAATGTGTGGGTGGGATGAGGGATCCCAGTCTCCCTAAACTGAGCTATGCTTTATGTTCCTTCAGGTGCAGGGAGATAATGCCAGTGACCTGGATTTTGGGGCTGTGCAACGGGGAGACCCAGAAATGGAACAGAAAATGAACCGTGTTATCCGGGCTTGTGTGGAGGCCCCCATGGAGAATCCTATCTGCAGCCTCCATGATCAGGGTGCTGGTGGCAATGGTGAGGGAAGCAGTTGGGACAGAGTGCTGGGCCTACCTAATTTCTGCCATATTTGGTTTAGGGAAAGGCATTGAGGATCTGCAATCAACCACCCAGCTTTTAAGTCCTCACTCTCTATGTTCTAGACAAGTTTAGGGTTGGAGTGGGTGGGACCTGTTGACCTGTGACAGTTGGTAATGAAGCTATAGCAGCAACTCCTGCAGGGACACACAGTTAGGTGCTCATTTGGAGGCTGGGGACTCCCCCTTGTTTGCCTGGAGCTGACCATGACCAGATCGCCACTTCTCCCTGCAATCCTTTCACCAGGCAATGTCCTGAAGGAACTGAGTGACCCAGCAGGGGCCATCATTTACACTAGCCGTTTCCAGGTTGGTCTCATCTCCTGAAGTATGCCAGTCCCCGCTCTACCAGCCGTAGCTATCCTCCCCTTATTGTCCCCCAATTCCTAGCAACAATATGAGGTAAGGGAGTGCCTAATGATTCTTCCCTTTCCTTCCTGCCATGTCTGTAGCTGGGTGACCCAACCCTGAATGCCTTGGAAATCTGGGGTGCTGAGTACCAGGAGTCAAATGCACTTCTGTTGAGGCCCCCCCATCGGGACTTCCTGAGTCATGTCAGTGCCCGGGAACGCTGCCCGGCTTGCTTTGTGGGTACCATTACTGGAGACAAGAGGGTGAGTTGGCCCCAAGAGTCAAAAACACACTATGGGTATGCTCAAGCTACCTGGCTGCATGGGTTAGAATGAAAACTTAAGGGAGGGAGAAAGGAGGAGGATGGGAGATGGTGGCAAATAAGGTATGGGGAATAGATGTAGGAGGCAGGGGGAAGGTAGAAACTACAGAGGAAGCCAGACAAGGGTGGAAGGAGCATTTGTGCCCTAATCTCTAGGAGCATTCCCTGCTGGTGTTCATAGTCTCAGTCCCTCTGGGTGGTGCCCCTGTGGTCCATAGATTGTGCTGGTGGATGATCGTGAGTGTCCCGTGGGGAGACATGGCCAGGGGGATGCACCCTCAACACCTCCCCCAACTCCTGTGGACCTGGAGCTTGACTGGGTATTGGGCAAGATGCCTCAGAAGGTATGTGAGGTGGGATTGTGTTTCTCTTGTGGCCCTCCCCTCAGGCCCCTTATCACCCTGCTTGTGCCCAGCCTTCTGTGGGTACTCACATTCCCCTGTTGCCTTTTCTGTTGTAGGAGTTCTTCCTCCAGAGGGATTCCCCTGTGCTGCAGCCCCTGGCCTTGCCCCAAGGACTGAGCGTGCGCCAGGCTCTGGAGCGAGTTCTGAGACTGCCTTCTGTGGCCAGCAAGCGCTACCTCACCAACAAGGTCCTCCCTGCACCCCTGCTTCACCCCTTCAGCCCTCTGCTTCCTTTCTTCCCTTCAGGTCCACCACAACCTTCCTTAAAGCCTGGGGGGAAAGAGCAGGGACACCTCACCCTTACCCCATGACCTGGTCTTCCTGCTTCCCGCCCTCTGCGTGGAGTTCTTATCTGCATGTTGGAGGGAAGCCAGGTTTCCCACTGTTGTGTATCCTTCAGGGAAAAGTGAAGAACCTGAGCGCTCTCTTCTTGGCCTTCTTGCCAATTATATTTGTTACCACAGGTGGATCGCTCTGTGGGTGGCCTGGTGGCCCAACAGCAGTGTGTTGGACCTTTGCATACTCCTCTGGCTGATGTAGCTGTTGTAGCCCTGAGTCACCAGGAACTTATAGGGGCTGCCACGGCTCTGGGAGAGCAGCCAGTCAAGAGCCTGCTGGACCCCAAGGTGGCTGCCCGGCTGGCTGTGGCTGAAGCCCTCACCAACCTGGTGTTTGCTCTGGTCACTGATCTCCGTGTGAGTTCCCTAGCAGCTTCTCCCCTAGAATTCCAGGCCTTTGGGACACTTCCACATTCACCGCTTGCCCTTCATTTCATGCTCACAACCTCCAAGTCCCTCTGCACCCCAGTCTCTGCGTGTCTCATCTACTCTAATGCTGTATCTCTTGTCCCAGGATGTGAAGTGCAGTGGGAACTGGATGTGGGCAGCCAAGCTCCCAGGGGAGGGTGCAGCTCTGGCTGATGCCTGTGAGGCTATGGTGTCAGTGATGGCAGCACTGGGTGTGGCTGTGGATGGTGGCAAGGATTCCCTCAGCATGGCTGCCCGGGTTGGCACTGAGACTGTGCGAGCTCCTGGTGAGGCTGGGGCCCTCAGGAGATGGGGATGGAGAAGGGATCGTTGGACTGGGCTGGAATCTCACTCTTTTTTGGTCTTCCTTGATCTGTAGGGTCTCTGGTCATTTCAGCCTATGCTGTTTGTCCAGATATCACAGCTACTGTGACTCCAGACCTCAAGCATCCTGGAGGGAGAGGTATGTGCAGTGTGTTCTGACCTTGGTCCTTGGTTTGGGGTCTACTTCATGTTTAATGTGCTCATCTCAGCACTGGATTATGGTTTCACTTTGTGGAACTGGTAATCTGAGGCATCTTGCTGCATACTGGGAATGGCAGTGCTATGAGCATTTTAGGGAAGGCTACTCCTGAGCTCTCCATCTTTCCCATCTTCACCATCTCCTCAGGCCATCTGCTCTATGTGCCTCTGAGCCCTGGGTGGCATCGGCTAGGGGGCACGGCTCTGGCCCAGTGTTTTTCACAGCTTGGGGAGCAGCCTCCCAACCTGGACCTGCCTGAGAACCTGGTTTGTGCCTTCAGGATCACTCAGGGGCTGCTAAAAGGTGAGGCCCTGGGAGAGGTGGTGTACATGGTGGCAGGTGCTCACCAGCTAAATAAGTGGGGCATAATGATTTGGATCCTTTTCTTTTCCCAGTGTGTTACCTTCTAATACAAACTCTCATGGACTTTCCAGAAGTAGTTAAGTGGAGCCATCAGGCTGGGCCCCAAGGTCACTGAACTTTTTTGCTTTCCTCCAGACCGCCTACTCTGCTCAGGCCATGATGTCAGTGATGGAGGCCTTGTCACCTGTCTGCTTGAGATGGCCTTTGCTGGGAATTGTGGGATAGAGGTGGATGTGCCTGCACCTGGGGTCAATGGTAAGAAACTAGGTTTAGAGTCAGGTCTGGCTGCCTTCTTCAACCCGCAGACCTCATCTCCTGATAAAGAATGGAGTGTTGGACTGGGGTTGTGGCTCAGTGGTAGAGCACTTGCCTAGCACGTGTGAGGACTGAGTTCGATCCTCACATATAAATAAATAAAAGTCCATCAACAATTTAAAAAATATATTTAAAAAAAAAGGAGTGTCCCCAACCCCTTTTCCTTGAGTCTTTCCCAACTGTCTCTTCTGAGGTGTGTCCTGAAAGCTGAACTGAATGCCACCCTCTATGTTCTTTACTGTACCAGTCAAAGATCCCCCACAGTCCCTGATGCAGTTTCCTTTTCCCACTGTCCAAGTCCTCACCCCACCCCTGATTACTGCCTCTAAGTCTGGCAGCACCCTAAACACCCTGACTTGCCTCCACTGCTCTCCCAGCATTGCCGGTGCTGTTTGCTGAAGAGCCAGGCCTGGTGCTGGAGGTGCGGAAGCCAGACTTGGCTGAAGTATTGCAGCGTTACAGGAGTGCTGGCCTCCACTGCCTGGAGCTGGGCCACACAGGCGAGGCCGGTCCCCATGCCATGGTGAGGAAACCAGGGAGAGTGGGGCTTAGTGGGCAGTCTGAGTAAGGAAGCTGTAGGCATCTCTGCCAGCCATGGAGTGGCCATCCTTTCTCTCAACCCTTGATTGACTTGCTCTCTTCAGATCCAGGTGTCAGTCAATGGGACTGTGGTTGTAGAGGAGCCGGTTGGGCAGCTGCGAGCCCTCTGGGAGGAAACAAGTTTCCAGCTGGACCGTCTGCAGGCAGAGCCACACTGTGTGGCAGAAGAGGAACAGGGCCTAAGGGAGAGGAAGGGGCCCAGCTATTTCCTGCCCCCCACCTTCCCCAAGGTTTCTGTGCCTCATGAGCCTGGTGAGGGAGTATGCATAATGTCTTTGACTTCTAGGCACATTGGGCCTGGGGGTGGATCCCAAGACCTGGTTGCCTGGCTCTACCCTGAAAAGGTGTCTGGGAAGTTTGGGTGGGGAAGTAACTGTCTAGACCAGAGACGCTTCTTCCAGGCGGTCCTACCCCCCGAGTCGCCATCTTACGAGAAGAGGGTAGTAATGGAGACCGGGAGATGGCTGATGCCTTCCACTTGGCTGGGTTTGAGGTGAGCAGGTTGGCCAACAGAGCTTGGAGCCTTGATATAGCCTCAGGCTGTGTACCCTGACTTTTTCCCTCTCTGTCCTGCTAGGTGTGGGATGTGACCATGCAGGACCTCTGTTCTGGGGCCATTGGGCTAGACACATTCCGTGGTGTGGCCTTTGTGGGCGGTTTTAGCTACGCAGATGTCCTGGGCTCTGCCAAAGGTAGGTGTGCAGACTTCTGCATACTCCCTCTGCCACATTCCTGAAACCTCTCACTTCCACAAAGCTACAGGAAAATGAGCAAATGAGTTCATTTGTCCTGAGGTAACCTCAGGTGATGTGGGTGGGGTCTTGCTAACCTGGATGGCCTATGTCCTATCTAAAGGGGCAGCTGCTACTCAGCTCAAGCAGCTGTTGGAAAGATGGCTCAACAGGACCAGATCCAGAGATGCCAAAAATTCAGATTTTTGTGTGAAATCTTACTTTTTAATATTGGGCAACTAAGTAAAAACTCTGTGTGTGTGTGTGTGTGTGTTTTAATTGTAGATGGACACAACACCTTTAATTTATTTATTTATCTTTTTATATGGTGCTGAGGATCAAACCCAGGGCCTCACATGTATTAGGCAAGTGCTCTACCACTGAGCCACAACCCCAACCCAAGTAAAAACTTTTTAAAAATGTTCTGTTGGCCAAGCAAAAAGAAAGTCACTGGCCATCTGTGTCCCAGGAGTTGGTAACAGATGATTTAAGCAGATAAGCCCATTTCTTCCCTCTTGTGCCCCAGGCTCTGCAAAGGGGGCGCCTGCTGGAATGGAAGAGCAGCTGTTTCCCTTCATTCTTGGTATCTCTTTTTCTGAGGCCTTCCACATCTCACCATGACTTTCATGTTCCCTTCTAGGATGGGCAGCTGCTGTGACCTTTCATTCACAGGCCGGGGCTGAACTGAGGCGCTTCAGGAAGCGGCCAGACACCTTCAGCCTGGGCGTGTGCAATGGCTGTCAGTTGCTGGCTCTGCTGGGCTGGGTGGGTGGCAACCCTGATGAAGAAGTCAGGGAGGTGGGTCATGACTCCTGGCCAACCCCGCCCGGCCTCATGCTACGTCACAACCTGTCTGGGCGTTTTGAGTCTCGCTGGGCCAGTGTGCGTGTAGGGCCCGGGCCAGCCCTGATGCTACGAGGGATGGAAGGTGCTGTGTTGCCAGTATGGAGCGCCCATGGGGAAGGTCAGGCCCAGGAAGGCAAGGGGAGGCTTGAGGGCTGGGAATGGATAAAGGGCCTGAAGGAACTTGACTTTCATTTCCCTTCTTTCCTTCCAGGTTACATGGCATTTTCTTCTCCAGAACTCCAAGCCCAGATTGAGGCCAGGGGCCTGGCTCCCCTGCACTGGGCAGATGATGAGGGGAACCCCACAGAGCAGTACCCCCTGAATCCCAATGGTTCTCCAAGGGGTGTGGCTGGTGTCTGCTCCCATGATGGCCGCCACCTGGCTCTTATGCCTCATCCTGAGCGGGCTGTGAGGCCATGGCAGTGGGCATGGCGACCCCCTCCATTTGACACTCTCACCACTTCCCCGTGGCTTCAGCTCTTCATCAATGCCCGAAACTGGACCCAGGAAGCAGGCTGCTGAGCCAACTGGACAGGCTCACTTAGCCCTAACAACTCATCCCCCTGTGTTTGCTGCTCTCTGTCACCTTCAGGAGCACCTTGCCTGACTTCCAAAAGTATTTCAGACAGATAAGGACCAAAATGCAAAGAAAATCTTAGCTGATTTACTCATCTGACTGCTGGAGACTGTCTGTAGAGCTGTCCTTAGTTCTCTCTTTTAATGTGATTTGCCCTTCCTCATGCTCAGGAAGCAGCCTGTGACTTGGGGCAAAGAGCTGACAAGGGAAAGTTAGGGTGCAGGGGGATGGGTTCTGTTGCCTTCCCACCCCTGCACTTCCTTAGCAATCACCATGTTGTGCCTCATTTCATTCCTGGGCTCTGAGGGAGGTTTTATGTCTCCCTTTCTCATTGGGGTGTCAGATCTGGGAACAGCATGAAAATCAGCCCTGTCCGTCCTTACTGTTAACAGCAGAAGCTTCCTGGATTCCTTTTCAAGTGAGCTGTGCTAGATGAGAGAATTGTTGCTTGCAGAAGTTTTCTCTGACGGGATTTCTGGCTGTGTCTCAGGGATGGCTTGGTGCCAGCCTCAAAACCCAGTCCTCTTGATGTTTCTCCTACCTTAGCTCCCTTTCTGATAGTAGTTGTCACCATCATGCCTAGAACAGAGCCCTTAGTTTTTTTCAAGTACTACCTCTTTGTTCATTTCATTAATGTTTGTTGATTATCTCTTGTGCCAAGCAGCAGTCTGTGATCTAACAGAACTTGAAATAAGCTAAGTGTAGTGGTACACCTGTGATTTCAGTGAGTCAGGAGGCTGAGGCAGGAAGATCACAAACTTGAGACCAGTCTGGACACCTTTGCAAGATCCTGTCTCAGAATATTAAAAAATAATAAAGGGGTGGGGATGTGGCTCAGTGGTAGAGCACCCCTGCATTCCCCATTATTGCCCCAAATGATGATAATACTTGGATATAGCACCACCAGTCTGAACAGGTGTTGGGCATTTTATATGTATCTGAATTAATTCTTAAAAAAATTCAGCCAGGTATTTGATAACCCCTCTCTTTTCTTAGCAAAGAAAGGATTATGATTAACTGAATTGCAAAGAGTTGGTACATAACTTGGAAGCGATGGCCAGGGGGCCATACTCACTCTCCATCTGCTTCCTACCATCCTCCAGTCTTTTGCTGGCAGCTGTTTTCCATTGTCCCTTGTTCCCTTTGCTGATATGTGTAAAGGTCACTTCCTTATGACATTTCTGCTGTACATCATTTGGCCTCCTAAAAAGTTGGGCATCTTGATTAAAGGAGTTTCCTTGAAAGTGGAGACTGGAGTTGAATTAGATTCCTGAGGGCATCAGTGCAGGGAGAGGAGGAAGGCTGGGCACAGATATTAATGATAGGGGATAGTACCTTAAGAGATTGATGATGAGACAATGTAAATGGTAAGTGTGGGGATGTAACTCAGTGGAAGAGCACTGCCATGAGGCTCTGGTTTTGATCCTGACACCCCCTCACCCATGCACACACTGAAAAAAAAAAAAAAAAAGAGGGGGTTATGCATATGGAGAAATAACATCTTTTCATTGTTTTGCAAAGTGACCTGCCCTGAGTTGTATGACTCCTAAGGATCATTTTTGACATTTGACGGTTTCCTTCTGGTTCTGAGAAGGAATATATATTTAACCTTGTAACATTGAATGTGCAGTTTGGGGGCTAATACCAAGGATTAGAGTCTGGTGAGGCGAGAGTTGGACAACCTGTGTGGTAGCCTGCTGATTGGTTCTAATGGGTAAACTTGTGTTTTTAGAGGTGGAGCCATTTTTGGTTTGGATCACCCTGGCCAAGCAAGACCTACGTGCCTCATATGGTCAAGACGAAGATCATTTAGCTTCTCTTTCCTGCTTTCATCCAGTAGGCATACAAACTTGTCCTTGCTGGTACTCACCCAACTCTTGTGTCCCTCCCCCAACCCAGAGTCCTCTAGCAAACCACTATGGGTAGCTCTTTTGTGCTTCTTCTGCCTTCATGGGAAACCACTGTTGAAGCCCCTCCAACTAGTGGCTTTTATCCTCAAACCACATGCCTCACCTTCCCCAGGCAGGGAGCTGAAGTTAGATTTCTCTGTATAATATTTCCAGATTTTTTCTCCACCCACTTCTACTCGATTCTCCTGCCATTCTGCTGTAATCACCATCACCTTGTTTTTTGTTCTGCCCCCATCATTCCCTGTGGGAGAGGCTGCCAGTTGATCCTTAATATCTGTTTTTCCCCTTCTAGAAGTAAAATCTCCAGAATTGTAGCTGGGGATGTGGCTGCTGTGACTAAATTCTGCTTAAAGAAAGAGATGATGTATATGTACAGTTTCCAAGTGTTCTTAAAAGGAGGTGTGTTCTCTTGCTTCCTGCTCTGGAGTGCAGGCCTGATGGTTAGAGGTCCAGCAGCCATATTGGACCATGAGGTAGCTTTGAGAATTGTTGCCATGAAAAGCAGAGTAACAGGGTAGGAGACTTGTTTCTTGACACCGAAGTGGGCCATTCAGGCCTTGGACAGACTACATGTAATGAGTGTAGGAAATGAACTTTTCCCTTGCTTAAGTCCTATTAATTTTGATGCTTTCTATCTCTTACAGACAAACAATCCTACACAAACATTCCTACCACCCACCACTTTTTTTTTTTTTTTATTGTTGAGATGGAACTCATGACCTTAAACATGCTAGATAATGCTCTACCACTGAGTTACATCCCCAATCCTAATTCCCTTTTTCTTCATGTGTATTAGTCCCTAATTCCTATTCTTGCTCTCTACCCTTAATGAACTTCAAGTGTTCTAGAGTATGGCAATGACCAATGCCCTGAACTTTATAGTGACTGCTATTCTGCTTTACCAACCGTCACATCTTGGATTCTGTCATCTCGCAGATCTCTTCCACCTCCAGACTCATTTTATTCAAGCACCTTACATTTGACCATTAACCTCTGTTCTTTCTCTTTGCTGCTTTGAAGTCATCAGGATCTCAAATCCAATACCTACTTCCCCCGAGTCCATTCCTTCTTCCCTTTTCATCCAACTTTCCTTTTCAGTGCTCTTTAACTTGATCCAATATCTTGTCATCATACCCATCTGGCAACATAACCTGTCAGCTCTCTGAAAGCCAGAAAATAGCAAATGGTCTGATAAGTTCATCTTTACCTGCCTTTGGGGAAAATAGAATAAGAAATAGAGATAAAGGATACTAAGTGAACTTTTACAGTAGTGTGCTGTGGAGGGATCTGATGCCCTCAGCTCTCTACACCTGAGATCTAAAAATAAAAACTTGACAAAAATGCCCAAATCACATAAGCAAGTCCTTTCCTTAAGGTATCAGCTGAGTCAGCAACTCAAGTCAAATCACTGGTTAGCTAGGGCTGTGGCAGTAGCACTACGTGCTTCCCTTCTCAGCCTGTTTCTGCTGTCTTCCCAGACCATTGCAATCTTGCACTGACCTATCTCCACAATACAGGGTGAACAATTTTTGCTCCCCACTGTATCCTTTTTTTTTTTTTTTTTTTTTTTTGCGGTGCTAGGGATACCAGGGCCTTGTACTTGTAAGGCAAGCACTGTACCAACTGAGCTATATCCCCAGCCCCTCCACTGTATCCTAACACAGTACCTGGCACCTCCTCCTAGGAGGTCACTGAACAAATAAATATTGAAATTACTGAAAATTGATAAAATTATTTTTCCATAATAAAAGTGAATTTGGGTACAGTGGCACACACCTATAATCCCAGCAACTCAGGAGACTGAGGAAGAAGGAACTCAAATTCAAATCCAGCTACAGCAACTTAGCGAGACCTGTCTCAAAAAGTAAAAAGGACTGGGAATGTACATCAGTGGTGAAGTGCCCTTGGATTTAAACCCCATTTTCTCCCCTGGCCCCCCACAAAAGAGTGAACTTAGAGATTGAGCTTATGGTTTGGTTTTGTACTTCCCCTCAAGCATTTTCCTTTTGACCTCGTTTGTCCAGCCATTCAGTTATGAGTTCTTCCTCAGGTCAAATGAAAGACACTGGACTGGCTTGGGGTGGTGGTGGAGAAACAGAGAATTCATATGTCTCTTCTTTCTTCCTCTTTTTTTTTTTTTTTTTTTTGTACCGATAATTGAACCCAGAGGCACTTTACCTCTGAGCTATATCCTCAGTTCTTTTTGTTTTTTGAGACAGGTCATGCTGAGTTGCTGAGGTTTTTGCTAAATTGCTAGGGCTGACCTTGAATTTGCAATCCTGCTTCAGCCTCCTGAGGAACTGGGAGGAGCTAGGATTACAGAAGCATGCCTGCCTGTTTTCTTAATTTAGCACCTGCCTAGTAGCCAGCAGGACCCTTTAATTTTTTAAAAAGACAGCACAGAACTGAATACACATTAATATTGTTTTGTTTTCCTTCTGTTCCTCATTACTGGAAGGGGCAGCACTGGCAGGTGTGGCAAGGAGGCAGCAGGCAGGTGCTGGGGTAAGTTTTTTTTTTTTTTTTTTTTTTTTTTTTGGTACTGGGGATCGAACTCAGGTACTTAACACTGAGCCACATATTCAGCCCTTTTTAAAATTTTGAAACGGGGCCTCACTAAGTTGCTTAAGGCCTCACTCAATTGCTGAGGCTGGCCTTGAATTTGGGATCCTTCTTCCTCAGCCTCCCAAACACTGGGAATACAGTTGTGTGCCACCATGCCCTGTAGCAGGCAGGTGGTGGGTCCAGAGAGGAAATCTTGTGAACAAGGGGTCCAGATAGGCCCACCTGGTAGGGGCTGCCTTCTTTAGGGAGGTCTCTAGTCAGGAAACCTTTTGCTCTCTATTATGCCAGTCCCTCACTGTGCTTCCCTCCAATTGTGTCTGGGAAACCACACTCAAGACAGAATGGAAAAGTGGCAGAGACTAGAAAGGAAATAGGTGGGTGTCAGACAGCTGTAAGCCTGTCAAAAGGGAATGCTTTGTTGGGTGTGGTGGTACAGGCCTGTAATTCCAGCAATTTGGGAGAATGAAGTGGAAGGATTACAAGTTCAAGGCCAGTCTGGGCAATTTAGTGAGAACCTGTCTCAAAGTGTTGGAGATGTGTGGCTCAGTGGTAGAATGTCCCTGGGTTCAGTTCCCAGTACCAGAAACAAACAAAAAACATCAAACAATGGAGGGGAGGATGTCTCCACCAGAAGCTGGGCCACCAGAGACCCAGGGTCAGGCTAATAGTATCTCCCTGGCACCCAACGTATTCAAGACCCTGTTTGCAGAAACCTAAGAAAGCTTCATTCTGTCATTGGACACTTGGGGGCAGCAAACAGCCAGATGGTGGAGACCCAAGGACTGCTTCAGGGGCGGGGCAGGTGGGGAGGTCTTGGCGGCTAGTCTGAGGCTTCAGAAAATCTCTCCAAGAGAGCAGCCCACTAGGAGTGCCCAATGCCCATGGCATGGGGTCCTCTTACCCCAAGCAGTTGTGGGCTTATTTAGTTCCATCTGCCTGGTCAGGATGGAGCAGCTGACAGACAGGACAACGTGTTAGGAAACCAAGAGGCATCCAGGTAATATTATCAAGGGCCTTGGCCCTGGGGGCACACATGAGGGAGGCAGACTTAGAACAAGTGATTTCAAACACTTCCCTTTTAGGGGAGCTCAGGGCACCTTGGGTGTTCGTAGCAAGGGATATATCCCAGATTTTTGGAATCAGCAAAGGATTCTCCCGGGTGAGCCAAAACCTGAAGGATGAGTAGCAGTTTGTTACATAAAGAAGCAGGGGTAGTGTTCCAGGGAAACAGAACAAATCTACAAAGTCTCAGAGGCGAGAGACATGGTGAGTTAAGGAACTGAACCAAAGTGAGTCTGTCTAGAACAGTAAGTACAAATGGGAAACAGAAGAAGCCAAGTCAGAGACCTAACAGCATGTTATCCTAAGGGGATATCATTCAAAGGGGTTATATAGGGAGTAGACATGACCAGATGTTAGATTTTGAGAAATCACTGTGGCTGCAGAGAAGGCAGAGGATGGTGCTGGGAGACCAGTGAGAAAGCTATTTGGTGTCCAGGTAGAAATAATGCTGACCCAGACCAGGATGGTGGCACTGGAAATGGAGAGAAATGGAAGGATTCGAGAAACCAGAGGAGATAGAATCACTAGGAATCAGATGTGGGGGAGGAGAGGGAGAAACGGAAAGGAACCCACTATGTTGACCAGGCTTCCTACTTGGAACACTGGATACATGATCATTTAATTAACTGTGATAGGGACAATGTTGGGAAGAAGATGATATGCTTTGCTCAGGACATGTTGAATTTGAGGCATTGATGGGACACACATGTGGAGGTATCCAGGACACAGGCAGAAGGGATCTGGGGTGGAGCTGAAGATCTGAGAGGCACAGGAATATGAATGAGGGAGTGTTTAGGGCCTGGCAGCCCAACATTGAAGGGATTGACAGAAAAAGACAAGCCTGAGCAGGAATAGTCACCATTAATTTAGTTTGACCAGCTGAATGACTTTCCACTGCCTGTAGCCCAGGAGAATTGTGGGATGCTCCTGGGAAGATATGAGCCCACTTGCTCTTCTGTTTTCTGCCATGAGTTGAATCAGTACAAGGCTCTCTCCAGAAGCTAAGCAGATATGTACTTCCTCACCTTCAGATTATGAATGGAATAAACTTCTTTACAACAGAAGGGACTAGTGACACAGCCTTGTTCTCCTTTTCTCCACTGGAGTCTTAGCTCAACTGTTACACAGAGACAGACTCCTCCTCTAGATCCTTTTCCAATGTGGTATAGGCAAACTTGCAAACATCTCACCTATGGGAACTTACAAGGAAATGGACTTGGCTAAAAAAAGCAGATGGAAAGAGCTCAAGTATGTGGTGCTTTGGAGACTGGGATGCGTGGGTTTCCAAGAGGGTGGCACCTTCCAAGAGATTCCAAGGGAAAAGACAAGAATAGAGATTCTAGTGTGGGTCATATATTGATGAAACCCCTTCTCACCCTGCCTATGATGGAGATGCCCCTCTCTGAAATTCACAGAATTCTGAAGAGCTATGATGGGACTCTCCACCCTGGCCTTCCTCAGACTCAGTCCAGGCCACCAGGGTTATATTTGCCACCAACACACCATGTCTCCTATTTGAATGTCCAAATTGCTTCCTCCTTCCACTTCTGAAATATGTGTTGATAGATAGGTATGAAATGCGGGAAAGCACATGTTTGTTGATAAGTTACAACTAAGAGTTGCCAGAATTAAGGAAAATACGTAAATCATTCAGGGGAGGTGGGGACATATGCTCTTAGCCAGTTGCAGGCCCAGGGTCCTTATGGTGAAAGTTATAGGTTCCCATACACTGGTGCTAGTTTGAATATAGCTTGTCCCCACCAAAACTAATGATAAACTCTGGTCTCCAGTGCTGCAATATTGGGAAGTGGGGCCTTGCGGCCGATGGTTGAGTCCTGGGGATAGAACCTTTATGAATGGATGAATGTTTTTTGCCCATCTACTCTTACTCTGGTGGGACTGAATTAGTTACTGTAAAAATGGGCTGTCACTGAATGTGGTGGCCCTTGCCTGTAATCCCAGTGGCTTGGGAGGTTGAAACAGGAGGATCGTGAGTTCAAAGCTAGTCTCAGCAACTTAGCAAAGGCCCTGAGCAACTTAGCAAGACCCTGTCTCAAAATAAAAAAGGGCTGGGGATGTGACTGTGGTTAAGCACCCCTGGGTTCAATTCTCAGTAATAATAATTAAAAAAAGGTTGTTATAGAGCAAGTCCACCCCTAGTGTTTTATCTCTTCCATATGAGCCCACTTGCTCTTCTATTTTCTGCCATGAGTTGAATCAGTACAAGGCTCTCTCCAGAAGAGAGAGCCTTATCTGTAGGAGCAGATATGGCTACCCAATCTTGTACTTCCTCACCTTCAGATCTATGAATGGAGTAAACTTCTTTACAAATTATCCACCTTCAGTTACTCTGTAATGGTAATGGAAAATGATCAACTCTGAAAAGAGATGAATGGAAGCGTTGGAGGCACTGGACTGTATTGTTGGGAAGTGGGGAACACAGGGTCAAGTGCTCAATCTTGTGACTTAGTAGCAAGAATAGAGGCCCCTTTTCCCCTTCTCACCACCAAACTCCAGTTCCCTATTTCCATCATTGGCATCTCCATTTCTTTTGGCCAGGCTACCATCTTTGAACCTGCTCTTTTCTTTTCTCCACACCTTATGTATCATCCATAATTTTGTTTCCCTTGCTTATTGCTTATCTGGCTTCATCTCTTCCTCTCCTACCCGTATAGCCTAGCACAGACCTTCATCACTCCATGCATACCACAGTGCAATTCTGGCACTAACCAACTGAAGTTAGTGTCATATCCCATAAGTTAAAGTCTTAGTCTTCTATCAGACTCCCTCAGCCACAAATCTCAGAGGTCCCCAGGTCACTCACTCTTTGAGTGACTATGGGTTCAGGGGTCCCATCAAACTCTGCAGGTTCATAATCCACTAGAATGATTCACAGAACTCAGGGAAGTGCTATATTTATTATTAGAGTTTTATTTTAAAGAATATACATAGGCAAGGTTGAGACAGGTCCCAGGATCTGAACTTCCATATTCTCTTCCCAGGGAATCCAGCATGCATCATTCTCTAGCATTGTCCTCTGGCACATCAATGTGTTCATCATCTGGGAAGTTCCACTGAACTGTCCAAAATTTCTATTGGAGTTTTATTGGGTTGATATTAAGTAGGCTGAAGCTTCCACTGTCTGATCACATGTTTGGTCTTATTGGTGTGGCCTCCCTAATCCTGATTCATTTCCTTAGCATAAACTATGTAGGAGCCCACTGTGAACCATCTCATTAGTATAAACTATCATGGTCCACCCTGAATAACAAAGAACTCCTATAACTTGGGAAATTCCGAAGACTTAGAGTACCTTTTCAGCATCTGGGGACAAAACCAGTCAAATTCTTTATGAGATACCATCTCTTAACTGGTGTTGGTAAATAACCTCCTGTCTCTTAGGCAACTTTCATTTGATAAATACAGGCAAGCCCTATGTAATTTAGTGAGAAGCTAAAGGTGAAAGATAGATGTGGTTCCTGCCCTACTGGACAGGAATACAGTGAGGTACCTGCAATGATGATAGATGTCCACAGGGGGAACAATTAACCCAGAAATGTTTTCTGGAAGGGTGGGAATGTAGCTCAGTAGTAGAGTGTTTGCCCAGCATGCATGAGGCCCTGGGTTCTATTCCCCAGCGCTGCAAAAAAAGAAAAGAAAAGAACAACAAAAACTTTCTTGACATTTGAGGATGTGCTAACCAGAGGGCAAAGCATGTGCCTAGTGGTATGAAAAGGGTTGACTCAATCAAGGCACTGAGGAAAGTTCAAAGTGGCTATTACAAGTCCTGCATGATGGTATAAGCCTATAGTCCCAGCTACCTCGGGAGGCTGAGGCAGGAGGATCCCAAGTTTGAGGAAGGCCTCAGCAATTTAGCAAGGCCCTCAGCAAGACTGTCTAAAAATAAAAAACAAAAGCTCCTTGGGATTTTTGGTGCTGGGGATTGAACCCAGGGCCTTATGCTTGCAAGGCAAGCACTCTACCAACTGAGCTATCTCCCCAGCCCTCCTGGGGATCCTGAACCCAGGAGTTCATATCTCATATTCTGCTTCAGGCCATGGTAAATAGCCCTCCTGCCTCTTAGGCAACATCCATTCAATTAATTTACAGGCCAGGACTAGTGAAACTTATCAGGAAGCCTGGACAACATAGGAGAACCCCATCTCATTTTTTTTTTTTTAAGTGCCTTATAGAATAGAGTAGGAAAGGAGAATTGTGAGATATGGGGGTGGAAAGTTCTAGAAATGGGTGTGGGTAACAGTTATAGAATGACTCCAAAGACAAGGACACACTGGTCTCCCTCAAATAATGCCTTATGATATCAGGCCTTTGGTTAGAAACCTATTGGGTCCACCACTGATTGTCACACGACCCTGGGCATCTCTCTAAGAGAGATTCCTCAGCTGAGGACTAAGCAGGGACCCTAATGTTTATCTCATTACAGGATGTAAACTGTAGCACACCCTAGTTCCCTCCCTCAGGTTGGGATACCTTTAGGATGAAAGAAGCACTATGTTTCACACAATTTTTTATTTTGTTTGTTTGTTTTGCAGTGCTGGGGATTGAATCCAGGGCCTCATGCATGCTATGCAAGTGCTCTACGACTGAGCCACATCCCCAGCCCTTTTTATATTGAGACAGGGTCTCACTAAGTTGCCCTGGTTTGTGATCCTCCGGCCTAAGCCTCCAAGCCACTACAATTATAAGCATGTACCACTGCACCCCACTCAAGTCCATCTCTTAGTGCTCTCAAAGGGAGGGTCTCTGGGACATTTAGTCCCAAAGCAGAAAGCACCAATTGGATGTAAAACATTGAATAAGGGAATATCCAAGGGGTACAGAATCAACCAATTGCAGGTCTATTACAACCAGAGGGCTGAGAGCTGGAAACACAGATCTCTTGAGAAAAGTGGCAGTGGCCATCTTGGTCTATGGAGATTGGTCTATTGGTCTATGGAGTGGCCATCATGCTAGCCACAGTCAGCTGTATCAAGGATTTCACTAACATCTGACTGGTGGTCTGGGAAGAGATAGGCAGAAAGCGTGTCAAAAATTACTTTCAAATTGGGCAGCTAATTGACCCAATTAGATCCCATCTCTTGGGGAGTTTGGATTTGAACACCTTGGGGAGAAGTTGTTGAGAGGGCCAGCAGAGGTAACAGATATCAAGGGACAAGAGGAAATGAAGCCAAGAGAGATTTGCCAAGTTAGGGTGGCCTTCCATTCCAATTCGCCCAGAGGAGATCTGGCTCTGTGCTCCTGTCATTTCTGCTTTCTACTAGTTGGAAGACCCCTGGCTCAAGAGCTCATAGAACTATGGAGGGATAGGGGTCCCCAGCTGCCCAAAATTCTACAGCAGAACATGACACCTACCAGAGACTCAAAATGAGAAAGTTTGTGTGTGTGTGTGTGTGTGTGTGTGTGTGTGTGTGTGTGTAGGGGATCTTTCTCCTCCATCTTCCTAGTCTATGGATAGCACCTGTGTCCAGTGCTCAGACACTGTTAATGATGATGTCCTTGGAAGTCCCTTTCCAAGGACTTCTGATCTGCCTGACTGCTCATAAAACAGCCAGCATGCTAGTGTTGTGCCTGGCAGGGAGGAGGGACAGATGGCAGGCTGGTAGAAATGGGAGGGAGGGACAGAGAGCATGAAGAGGACCTTCTGACCTGGCTCTCTTCCTAATGGCCAGGGTTCTTCTCTCCCTCTGTGGCCTGCAGTGCTCCCCTCTTCTCTACAGCTCCTCATGGAACAAAATTAGTCCACAATCTTTTCCTGGAAACAGATTCAAATTCAACTACATTCATATCATATTAATACCTAAGAGCATTTTAGAGATAAGGAAAAGAGGCTTAGAAAGGAGGCAATACACGCAACTAGAAATGAGAAGTTCAAACTCCTTAGTAGGGCTCTACAAAAACCCTGAATACCTGGCCATGTTCATACCTCGTTGCCAACCCCCTTCCTCCTTGATGCACTTATGTTCTCCAGAACATGCCCTCTTACCTCCAGGTCTTTGCTCCAGTTTCCCTAGCTAGAACACCACTAGGATCCCCCAGTGACTTCTCAAAACTATGCCCGGCACAGTGGTGCACACCTGTAATCCCAGCCACTTGAGAGGCTGAGGCAGGAAGATCTCAAATTTGAGGCCGAACTCAGCAACTTAATGAGGCTCTGACTCAAAACAAACAAAATTTAAAAGGGAGTTGGGGGTGTAGCTCTGGCAGAGCACTTGCCTAGCAAGCCAGAGACCTTGTGTTTGATTCCCAGTACTGCCAAAACAAACAAAAGACTCAAAGTGTGCTCCACTGTTCCTTGTACATCCTCAGTGAGGCAGAATGTGTGTCCCTTCACAAAGGGCAAAGTAAGAGACCAATATACGCATGCCCCTTAGCTCCACTTCATTAGGGCCTAGATGTCCTTGGGATAAGAACTCCCTTGCCTAGTTCTGGACTGGGAAGTAAGTGCATCTAGAACCCCTGAGGGCATGGGTGGTCTCCAGCCATTGACACTAATGGGTTTGTTTAGTCACAACAATATATTATGCAGGTGCTGGTATCAAAGATGAATAGAGAAATTAACTGAGAGGATAAAGTTGAACAAATACTTAAAGAACACTAGAAATCTGTAAAAGAAAAACAAAGGGTTTAATCCGTGCTTCCGTTCAGGTGTATGGAGGAGGAAGGGCTTGCCCCCACCCCGCCTCCAGGCTTTCCAAAGGCGAAAATTTGAGAGGGATTAGATGTATAATCCTTAGGTTGAGTGTCGCTTTCAGGAAGGTGTGCCTGAATCTTAATCAATACCCACACCTGGACCTACTGTTTCCCTAATTCCCAGCATGGGATGTGATCCGGGAATTAGCGGTCTGGTTGGCAGCCCACTCGCAGTCAAGAGACCCTGGGGACACCCTGAAATCATTCTACCCTGACTCGGGAGACCCAGTCTAGACCTGGGCACCTTAGATGAGCAACTGTCCTTAAGGAGAGTCTCAAGCGACACCTTCAAAAGGAAGAGGCTGGCGGATGCAAGCCCCCGATGGTAACAACGAATTCTAAAACAAGACCTGAATTGCGAGCAAGATCCCATCCAGGGTCTTCGGAAGAGCGTGGCTTCAGAGAGCTGCACCGCTAGGCTCCGCCCCCAAAGCGCCGGCACCGATTGGCTAGCGCGGGCACAGGGCGGGGCCAAACCTTAAAGGGTCCAGAAACTAAGCAAGCCCGCAGGAGGTGGTGGCGGCTGCGAAAGCCGGGGAGGTGATGACACGTATCCCCATATGGGTTTTTTTTAAATCTCTCTAGAGCCCATACCCTCATCCCAGGCCCATGGAGCCCTCAAGAAACTACCCATTGTTCGGGGGCGCCTTCTCCTCCATCCTCCCCGCTGGGGCCATTGATGTAAGGTGAGAAAGCCTCGGCGCCCGCCCGTGGAGGCCGACCGGGTGGGTTACGGGAAGTCAGAGTCAACCAGGGTCTGCCTCTCCTCTCTCCAGTGACCTCCGACCGGTCCCAGACAACCAAGAAGTTTTCTGCCATCCAGTGACAGACCAGAGCCTGATCGTGGAACTTCTGGAGCTCCAGGCCCACGTGCGGGGTGAAGCGGCTGCGCGGTGAGGAAGGGGCACCGAGGCTGGCCAATGGGAGGGCCGAAACCGAGGAAGTGGGCGGGGCCTGTGACTGGACGGTTATTCAGGACGCGAACTCCCAAGGGCAATGCGATACCTCCGGAAGTGAGCAAAGCTTTCGTCTTAAAGATGCTGTGGGGTGGGGGTGGGGGCCATTGAGAGATGCCCCCCATCTTGCTCTCCCACCCCAGGTACCATTTTGAGGATGTTGGCGGGGTGCAGGGGGCTAGGGCTGTGCAAGTGGAGTCTGTGCAGCCCCTCAATTTAGAGAACTTGGCCCTGAGGGGCTACTGTCAAGAAGCCTGGGTCCTCTCTGGCAAGCAGCAGGTAGCTAAGGAAAACCAGCAGGTGAGGGCCAGGGAGTTTGGATGTCCTGGAAAGGGGAGGGGTGACCTGAGGAATCCAGGTAAACATCCTGATTCTGATCCTTCCAGGTAGCAAAGGATGTGACACTGAACCAGGCCTTGCTGAGACTGCCCCAGTACCAGACTGATCTCTTGCTCACCT
This sequence comes from Sciurus vulgaris, assembly GCF_902686455.1. Classification (NCBI taxonomy): domain Eukaryota; kingdom Metazoa; phylum Chordata; class Mammalia; order Rodentia; family Sciuridae; genus Sciurus; species Sciurus vulgaris. The sequence goes on along the minus strand of NC_136463.1, from coordinate 53,627,207 downwards.
TCAATCAGCCCCCGTAAGGAAGAAAGAAAGGGCCCAAGTCTCATACTTGGAGAATTAAGCTGGGTGGGGTACAGCTGGATATTGGCTGGTGGGGTTCTTCAAGGAAGCAGAATTGGGCCAGAGGTGTGGGGACACAGATACCTGAGTCCTCTGGGGGCAGGAGATGGGAACTGTCTACCTCAATCAGTCCTGAATGATATTCTTTCTCCCTCCATTCCCCCGCCCCTAAGCCCTGACAACAGGTCATCTCTTGGGCCTGGAAATCTGTCACCTCCACCATGGAACCTGGGTGACTTTGAACAGCTGGTGACTAGTCTGACACTTCATGATCCCAACATCTTTGGTCCCCAGTAAAAATGCTAAAGCACTGCACGATGCTACTGAAGACTTAGAGACCCAGTCCTGGGAGGGGGAAAAAAGAGGTTGAATACCTTGTTTTTTTCTTCTTTCTTCCCTGTGCATAAACACAAGACACACCTTCTCTGCAGAAATAAACTTGCTTTATAACCAATATAATTTCTGTGCCTTTGAACTTTACAGGACACCTAGGTCCCCCCAGTTCCCTTTGGTCTTGGAGGGGGAAGTTTAAAGCTGTGCATGGGAGCAGAAGGGACCCAAGGATGGCAGTGGAAAGAGGGAAGCAATATACTTTGAAATGACTGGTTCAGCCCTGAGAAAGGGGTGTGAAGTGTACAGGGGGATAGGTAGGTTGATTTAGAGCAACACCCAAGGAAGGGAGGGAAACTTACTACTTTTGATTCAACCCTGAGAGAACAGATAGAGAACGGGGTTGGCTGCCCCTCTTGGATGGATAAAAAGTCACATGGTCAGTAATCAACAGGACATAGTAGTGGAGGCAGAAGTGTCCAAGAAGTATCAATTTGGTAGAGTGTGGGACAGTAGGTGTTATTTAGTGTATTTATGATAGAGGAAGCGCAGCTGGTCCCAGAAGAAGAGGGAGAGGATGGTGTGGGGGCCAAGGCGGAAGTAGGAGGCACCTATACCCTTGTACATGCCAAAAATGCCCTCTGTCCGGGCTGTCTGCAGAAGAGCATCAAAGATTCCTCGGTACATGAGGCCCTGGAGCATGTTGAAAAGGGAGGGAGAGCACAGGGAAGGAGCTTGTCAGAGTCCACCAGGGGCTTCGCCTCTGCAGCCTGAATTTGAAGCTCTTCCACCTGTACCCACAATCTGCTTCCCCTGCCTCCCCCCGCTTTCCCTGCCTGCCTGCTTCCCAGAGCCCTCCCTTACCTTGCCCTGACTGTCTGTGGGCTGGTTATAGAGCCTTGTGCTGGCCACGTCAAAGGGTGTCATGGCCAGGACTACTGCGATGCCACTCACCATGGCAGCTGCCAGAGCCACCTTCCAGCTCTGGGGAGGAAAGATCTACAGGGGGAGAGATGAAGAGCTTTATCAATCAGCCAATTATTCAACCACTAGGACAGGACAGGCCCTGCCCTGGGGACACAGAGAGCTGGTCACAAAGGGAGCTTCTACTCCACCATAGTACAGTGTGGTAACACTAAGAAGGAGGAAGACCAGCATGCCCTGAGGACTTGGGTATTCACTCTGGGATGAAGTGACAGGAGAATATTGGGAAGAGTCAAGGAGTTGGTGAAACCCTCAAACCCTCCTGCTACTCCCTCACATCTGAAGGTTTTCACCTTCCCTTCTAGGGCCCACCTCCCTTTACCCACCCTCAGCCCCATTCCCTGATGGTCCCACTCCCTTCCCAGGCAGTACCTCCCACTGGCTCAAGAAGTCCTTGGTGGATGAGAAGGTGCACAGCTGGGTGGAGGAACCGATGATAACTCGGGGCAGGCCGCCCAAAGCCCCACGCCACAACCCCACCAGACCATGTTTCTGGCCAATCTCGGTTAGTGCCTGAAACATGCCCTGGTGGGGGGAAGACCATGGGGATGGGGTTCAGTCACCCCCGCATTAGGGATTTCCACCTCCTAACACTGTCAAGTACCAGTCCTTAACTCATACCTGTTGTCTAAACACTCAGTTCCTGTGGGCTTAGAGCCAGAATATGGGCCCTCAGTTGTCTGCTACCCCTTGCCACCCCACAGCAGGGTCTAGGTGTATAGAAGTGAGGATGTTAGCAAATTGGGAGAATGGGCCAAGAGAAACAGGTATAAAAGATTTGAGGAGCAGGAGTACATGAGAATCTGGGTGGGCTCCAAGGGTAGAGGGGCAGAATTGATGGGTTGGACACAGCAGTGGCCAGGGTGAGAGCTGCAGAAAATTGATAGGATGGTTGGGCACTCTAGTGGGTTTGGGGAACCCTCACCTGATGTTTATACTGGTGCCCTACGGCAATTTCCGAGGCTGCCTGTGCCTGTAGGTGTGTCTTCACCTGGAGACGAGAGAGTATCACAGCTTATGCCCTAGTGGCCATGCTCCTGCCTTAGAGACCCAAATACCTGATCCCCCCCCCACATACTTCCTCTAAGGTGTTAAGCAATGAAACCCTTTTAATCTGGTAATTATTGTTTTTCCCACTTAACAAATTGGTCACGAGACTCTGTGTCCCTTGGCTCCAGGCCCTGGGGAGGGATCTTCAAGCACTGTAAGATACCCCACCCCCTCCACATCCTCCTTCCCTTGGGGTTTGGGGTGGTGGGTGGAGAGGTTAGAGGCTGGCAATATTTCCTAAGACTTCGAGTTAGGCAAGACCTGGGAGTCCAGACTCATACCAGCTCCCATTCCCAGTTCAGGTCTCCAGCTACCACATTGACCAGCCTTCCTATCAGACTCTGGCTAAAATGTGCTCTTTGGCTCACAGGATCCATAGGGGTATATATTCAGCTGACTTCAAAGAGGCCATTGTCTTTGAATCTCACACCCAGGGAGTGAACCCAGGTTGACTCTCTTTCTGCAGAACATACAGCCTCCCACTTTCTTAGCTACACTAATCAGGGCCTAGTCCCAGCTGTGTGACCTTGAAACAGTCACTTTCCCTCTCTGGACTTCAGGCTCTTAACCCTTCACCTACATCTGATAAAAGCAAAGGAATAGACTGTGAGATTTTAATTCTGTGATGCTCAGGACCCCTATACTCACTGATGTATGTTTCTCAAATTCCTCCTCTTCCCCTACACAAATCCAAGTTCCATATCAGGTAATATCATAAAATAATAAAAACAGCACTATCGAATGCTTATTGTTTGCCAGAATTTGTACTAGTGTTTTATGTGTGTTATCTCAGATATTTTTCTTCATCAGTCCTTTCAATAATCACACAAAAAGGGCACTACAATAATCCCCCTGTTTTTGCCAGGCTCTGTGGTGCATGCCTGAAATCCCAGCAGCTTGGGAAGCTGAAGCAGGAGGATTGAGAGTTCAAGGCCAGCCTCAGCAACAGCAAGACACTAAGCAACTCAGTGAGACCCTATCTCTAATAAAATACAAAATAGGGCTGGGGATGTGGCTCAGTGGTTGAGTGTCCCTGAGTTCAACCCCAGTACCAAAAAAAAAAAAAAAAAAAAAAAAAAAAGTCCCCATTTTTTTGAATTTTCAAAGCCAGGATTTGAGTAATTTTCAAAGCCAGGATTTGAGTCCCAGAAAGCCTGATTTCAAAACCCATCATATTCATCAACACATTAAATTGAGTCTATTGGATGGGTGTGTATAGGGCAGATCAGAAGGCCCTAAAGCATGCGAACACTTTCCTTATGCCCTTTCCTGTTGGCAAGGGGACAGCACCTTGCCACCTATGCCCCTGTAAAGAACCAAGCTCCCACCCTACACCAAGGGTCTTTCCTGAAGGCCTCAGGAAGGACCATCCCCCTCCTTACCATGTAGATGGGGCTCCCCAAATAGGCTCCCATGACCCCTGCCAGGGCCCCAGCTGCTGCGCTGCGGAAAGGACTGAGGGTGCCTTCAGCGGTATGCAGGTAGCCCCTAGTCTCAGCCAGCCCGTAGGTGCCCAGTCGGATACCATTCATCAGGAACTGGTAGAAAAGTGCAGGGGCCAGGCCCTTCTGCAGGGCAGCCAGGCCGTCCACCTTGCCGATGGTGAAGAAGGCGTGGAAGACGTTTCGGTAGTGACGCTGGTAGGTGCCAGGGGCCTGCAATTCTCCCTGCAACTGCATCCTGGTCTTCACAACCTCCAGGGGATTGGTGAATACACAGGCCCCGCAGGCTGCCAGACCACTCATCAAGAAGTCCATGGTGGGGCAACAATAACCTCAGAAAGGGAGGTCCGAAGTCAGGGGAAGACCTTGGCTTCTGCCAAGGCAGGAATTTAGAGGTCTAGAGTCAAGTGTCAGGGTCAAATGTCAAGAAATCAAGGGTTAGCTGGATTTGGGAGTCAGGAACTGACAAAGAGGGAAGAAAGGAATGTAAGAGAGTCTGGCTAGGAGGTTATGACAGGGCCCTTTGGCCAAGAAATTAGAGGTCAAGGAGGGGCAGAAGTCAGGAGGTGGCAGGAGGGATGCTCAGAATGGCAGGCTATGCTACGCTACGCGGGGCGGGGGCCCGAGTGTAGAGGAGGAAGATGGAAGGAATTGGGAGATGGGAACCTGAGAGGCAGGAAAAAGAAAACCAGCAGGAGGAAAAGGATCCGGGAGAAGATTCGGTGGTCTCCCAGGGACAGCAACGAGAGCTAGGTCAGTAAAGAAGTCGGGACTCCGCACCGGGATGAGCGTCCCAAGGTAGCTACCGGAGCTCGGAGAACCTTCACCGGGGGTACTCTGCCGAGGCCAGCCACCACACACTAGTGACCGGAGCCCTGCCAATCCGGAGCCTCAGAGAGCCGCCGCAGAAAACCTTAGCCAATCAGCCTCGAGCCGGCTCCGCGGCCAATGGGAGGCGCTGTCAGCGAACTGGCCCCCGGAATCGCCGGAGGCGGTTGGAATTAACTCTCCCCAATCCGGCGCCAGGGCCCGGAAGGCGGACTCAGGCTTCTGGAAGGGTGCCCCGGGAACGGAGATTTTGTCACTGGTGGGGAAAAGAGGCTTGACCCGGGTTTCTGGGTGGATGCAGAGGCTGAGCGCTGAGGCAGCAGTACCCCCATGAGATGTTTGGGGCAGCTCCTCTTGTGAGCGAAAGGCTCGCATCTTTTGTCCTCTATCCGGGGTCATGCTCGGGTGGGGCTGCCTAACTGTATCCACGCCCAGCTCAGTTCGGCTGCCAGTGGAGCGCGGAAACTGCCGCCCCGCCTGCGAGGGATGGGACACACCTGCTGGACCGGACCAGTCCTGTGGCTGAATAAAGTGTGTGTAGATTCTAGTGGTAGGGTGCGGCTGGCTGCGGGTGCCGTTGAAGGGAGGCCTGAGGATAGCGAGGCAGCTTGGTCAAATCCTTAAGTTCTTTTAATCCTCACAGCGACCTGGAGGAGAAAGCAGGACAAGCCACGGCAGGAATTTTGATTCCCTTTACGGCAAGGCTTAGGTTACATCTAGTTGGAGATCTTGATTTTCTGGACTCCTGTCCATGCTCGTGAGTCTGGTTAATCGCCAAAAAAGTTCGGAGAGAAGAGACTGGGAAACCTGGGAAAGAGGTGAGAGGGAAGGCGTAGAGAAAGAAGGCAAGGAGACCGAATGTCACCTGAGGTGGGTAGAGGAGCCAGAGGTCTCACCTGTGAGCTACCAGACTTAGAGCCCCTTCTGAATTTTAATTTGGATCTTCCTGTTTACCATCTAGATTACCAAGTTACTTAGCAACTCAGAACCCCCTTGCAAAAAAAGAATGATACCAGAGGAAACCTTAAATTTGTTCTAGGAGCTCGACTTTCCAGGAAAGTCTGGAGTGGGTAGGTTTCCGTGCCTTGTACATCTATTTCCCACTTCTGGAAGCTGTCCTTTCGCCCACCCCCTTTGTGATGGTCTTTGTGATTACTAATCACCTGAGCTCATTTCTTGGCGCATGAAGCATTTCTAATTTAGCCACTCCCATTCTGCTTTGTTCCTCAAACACTTATCCACTTTTCTCATTTTGGCTAGCACTTGTTTCCCTACTTCTTCCTGGGCATAGGTGTGCTTGTTGCTGTAGGGTGTCAGTGCTTCTAGACACTCATATCTAGGGGACCTATGAGCCACGCCTGAGTTGTCTCTACATCCGCCCTGTACTAGTAAGTCATGGAGCCATAGGATGAGGCGGAGGGGTATCTTCTGTGGATGAAAGGTACAGTAGAGCAGATGATGGGCTCTTCACCTCTGCAAGAGGAACCTTGAAAGGTTCTCCAGAAAATCTTCAAGGTATACTACACCAATGCCCCTATTTTCTGGGAGATGAGATGTCATAATTATTTTAAATCTTGAGTTTAACCCTGTGTTTCTTGAAAATGTGGTCTTTGGAGCAGCAGCAATCATAGCAGTGCCTGGGAACTTAAGTGGAAATTTCTAGCCCTATCCTAAACCTCTGGAACCATAAAGTCCGAAGTTAGGACCTGGGCAATCTGTGTTTCAAGTCGTCTGATGTGTGCTGAAGTTTTAGAACCACTGGTTTAAGTTTTTTTCTCTTTTAACACCAGATGACCTAGAGATAGACAGATTTTAAGGTGTAGTTTTTAAAAAGTTAGCTTAATTTTTAGAGCAGTTTTCTGAACATCTTAATTTTCTAAACATTGAACAGAAAAACTGTAATGAATACTATGAATGTTCTCCACGTCCAGTTTTCCCTATTATTAATATCTTACATTAACATATCACATCATTATGATTAGTGAACCAATACTGATACAATATAATAAAATAAGCCAATACAATAATGATACATTATTATTAACTAAAGTTCATAATTTATTCAGGTTTCTCCTGGTTTTGCTTAAAATCTTTTTTCTGTTCCAAGATCCCTTCCATTACATTTATTATTTACTTTCTTGGTACAGGGAGTGAACCCAGGGCTCTGTGCATGCTAGGCAAGTACTCTACCACAGAGCTACATTCCCAGCCCTTTAAAACTTTTAAATTTTGAGACAGAATCTTGCTAAATTACCCAAATTGGCCTTGAACTTGTGATCTTGCCTCAGCCTTTTGAATATCAAGGATTAAAGGAATGTGTTACCAAGCCCATTTTCAAATTACATTTGATTGTCATATCTCCTCAGGATCCTCTTAGCTAATTTCTCAGACTTGTTTTTGATGACATTGACAGTTTTGAGGAGTATTGATGAGGTATTTTATAAACTGTCCTTCTACTGAGGGTTTTTCTCATTGGTCTGGGTTATGGGTTTGGGGCAGGAAGACTACAGAGGTAAACTGCCATTTTCATTATGTATTAGGGATGGTACTTGATATATAATACCAGCAGTACCTATCACTGTTGATATTGACCTTGGTCACGTGGCTGAGGTGGTTTTTGTCAATTTTTCACACTGTATGGATGTTCCCTTACCCCCCATTTCCATACTGTCTCCCTTGGAAGGAAGTCACTATGTACAGCCCACACTAAGGATAGGGATTCATGTTTTTCCTACTAGAAGGTAGAGTATCTACAGAAATATTTGGAATTATGTTATACTCCCATTCCAACATCTCCATTTATTTATCCAAGTATATACTTTTACCAATATGGACTCATGGATGTTCATTTTATATTTTGGGTTAGAATCCAATATTCTTTATTCTTTTGTTCAAATTGTTATAGCTCCTTTGGGAGCTCTTCCATTCCTGCCTGTGTTTGTTTTACTTATCTTCATCAATTTTTTTAATTAACTTTTTTTTAGCTCTACAAGATGTTCCAGCCTCATTTGTATATTCCTACACCAGTCCTACAATCAGCCATTTACCCAGGTCCCTGTGCATACTAGGCAAGTGCTCTACCATCAAGCTACACCCTTCCTTGTTTCCTTTATTGAGGAATGGTGTTATAAACTAAGATCTGAGCAGTCTGGGCAGTAGATGTACTTATTGCTATTAGGATGTCATTGCTTCTGGACACATCTGGGAGAGTGAGGAAATAGATGCACACATACTAACTCATGTATGTACAGAAAAATTAATATTCATACTGTTTGCAACTCTGATCCTACATGGATCACTCTGGCTCCCTTCCTCTCATCTGTACACTTCCACTCTAATAGTGAGAAACCTGGCTTCCATCATTCACTGTTTATTTACTTAATTGTTTAATTCTAGAGTATATGTATAACAGTGTCAGAATTGTTAATACATACCCCTGTGGAAAACAACCTTGTCAACTAGAATACTGTGTTTGTGTGTAGTTCCATTTGTCTCAAAGATATTTGTCTTAAAGACACCATGCATTTCCAGAGTTGCTTAGGTCAGCATCTTCCCCCTAAGTCTTAGGAAAATTAATTTATTATTATTATTATTATTATTTGGTACTGGGGATTGAACCTAGGGCCACTTAACCACTAAACAACATCCCCAGACCTTTTTTTTAAATTTTGAGTCAGCATCTTGCTATATTGCTTAGGGCCTTGCTAAGTTGCTGAGACTGGCCTTGAACTTATGATTCTCCTGCCTCAGTTTCCTTGGTCTCTGGGGTTACAGGTATGTGCCACCATGTCCAGCAATTTCATATAATTGTTATGTAATTTGATTTTTTTTTTTTTTGGCACTAGGGATTGAACCCAGGGGTGCTTAACCACCTAGCCACATCCCCAGCTCTTTTTTATAAATTTTATTAGAGACAGGGTCTCACTGAGTTGCATAGGAACTCACTAAATTGCTGAGGCTGGGTTTGAAGTCTTGATTCTCCTGCCTCAGCCTCCCAAGTCACTGGGATTATAGGCATGCCCCACCACACCTGGCTCTTTTGTCACAGTCTGCATCCCATCCTGGGATCCCTTGACTGCCTAAATTGTTTTTTAAATTTGCATACATTAAAAGATTTACTCTTTGTAAGTTCTGTGGGTTTTGAAAAATGTATAATATATATGTACATATTATGCATTACAGTATTATATAGGATACTATATAATTACAGTATTATACAAACTAGTGTCACCACCCTAAAACATCTCCTCTATTTCACCAACTGAACCTTCCCTGCCAACCACTGATCTTGATCTTTTTCCAGATTGACTTCTATGATTTAGAAATAGGCATTTAACATTCACCTGTGTCTTTTTGTGTTTTGAAAAGTCATTTCTTTTCATCATTGAATAGCATTCCATCATATACATGTGCCATAATTTGTTTATCCATTTATATATTGAAAGATAGCTTGATTGCTTATAGTTTGGGGTATGAATAAAGCTGCTATAAACATTTATATACTGAGTTTAGTCTAGGCATTAAATTTTTGGTTTATTTTTGTTGCTGTTATTTCTTTTTTGATGCTGGGGATTTCCCAGCATGGATGAAGTAGGGATGCCCTAAAGGATCCCCTGTCTGGAGACTAAGGCAAGCCTTGTTGGCACAGGTCTTTGCTAAGACCACAAGGTTTAGGCAGACAGCCTACAACTATCATGGTACCTTAATAGAAATTCTGGAATTAAAAAAATATATATGGCCTTACCATACAATCCAGCAGCTGTATTGTATTCCTGAGTGTTTGCCCAACCAATTTGAAAACTAATGTCTAGGAGCTAGGTATTTAGCTGAGTGGTGAAGCACTTTTTTTTTTTTCCCCACCAGAAATGAATGAAGTATCCTGCCCCCACCCGCTATGGAGGATTGAACCCAGGGGTGCTCTGTCACTGACCTACTACTTTGGCCCTTCTTACTTTTTATTGTGAGACAGGGTCCCACTAAATTGCCCAGGCTGGTCATGAACTTGGCAATCTTCCTGCCTCAGCCTCCAGAGTAGCTGGAATTTTAGGACTGTACCACACATCTAGCAATCTTCATTATTATAGGCTGCTGTCATTTTTTTCCTGGGTGTGAATATTCTCTGACAGATTTGAGAGGAGTTGGAGGGGGACCATAAAGGATCCCAGGTCCCCAAGAGAGGTGATAGTACCACTAGAGGGAAAGGAAGATGCAGAGTGTTGGAGGGTGTCAGGCTGCATTTCTCCCCCTGGGTGCAGATACTGGTGGGTTCATTTTGGCTGCCAGAATCCATACATGAAATGCTCAGACTCCACTTGGTTTGACAGAATCCTCCATGTCTGTTCTCACCTGTACAAATTCCCAGAGCAGGCAGTTTTGCCTTCCTGCCCGCTTCCTGATTTATCCCACATACAGGCAGGCCACCCACCCCATCAGCTTTCCAGACCCATGAGAGAGCCCAGGTGTTCTATGCTCCATGAAGGATTCTTCCTTCATGGACTTCAAGGTCCTGGCCCTCCCAAAGACCATTTGGATTCAACAGTTTGATTTTGAGTAACTCTTGTAAGGGATCCTCCCCATCCCACTCTGATTGTGACAGAAACATAACTCAAATAAGCTTACTAAAAGGGAGCTAATTAAGTGCTGACTTCAGGCCTGCGGGATCAAACACTCAAATCTCTTTCTACCTCTCCCCTGTATTCTTTTATTTTCCCCCTCAGGCCACCTCAGTGATGGCCACCATCAGCTCCAAGTCTAGGTTGCACCAGCTTAGCATCCCCAGTGGAAAGATAATTTTTTGGTTTCAGTTGCTGCATTTGGGGACAGAAGCTGTAGTTCAGTGGAAGAGTGCTTGTCAAACATGTGCAAAGCCTGGGTTTGATCCCCAGCTGTTGGGGGGGAAAAAGAATGTATTACTGTATTTGAGGTAGGAGAAATTTTCTTGGTCATCTTGGAAAATTATCTATTACAGAGAGTAGATTCTCTTTTTCAGTAACTTCAGCAGAAATCCTGTGCGGACGATGCTTAGCCCTGAACCAATCTCTGCAGCTATAGGAGAGAATGTGTTAATTGATGGCTGCTGGGCCATGTATACCCCCAAAATGGGCCACATGGACTTAGATGTTGGAGGGGTAGTTGCCTAAAGGAAAATTGGGCCCAGAAGAGAGAATGGGTGTGGAATTTGTTAAACTATTTCTGTCTACTTGCTAACTCCTGCACAGAAAACCTGAGTCCCTGATTGGCCCTGTCTGGTTGCACATGATGTGGCCTCTCCAGGAGCAAGTGATCTCCAATTTTTTTTTTTTTTTTTTTTTTTGGTACCAGTGATTGAACCCAGGGGCACTTAACCACTGAGCCACATCCCTAGCCCTTTTTGTATTTTATTTAGAGACAGTCTCACTGAGTTGTTTAGAGCCTTGTTAAATTGCTAAGGCTAGCTTTTTTGTTTTCTTAAAAAAATTTTTTTCATACGTGTATACAGGGTAATAATGTTTGTCTCATTCTATTGTCCTTTCCATCCCCACCACCCGACCCCTCCACTCACTCCCCTCTGCATAATCCAAAGTTCCTTCATTCTTTGCTACCCACCCCCAACTATGGATCAGCATCCACTTATCAAAGAAAACATTCTGCCTTTGGTTTTTTGGGATGGGCATATTTCACTTAGCATAATATTCTCTAGTTCCATTCATTTACCTGCAAATGCCGTAATTTCATTATTTTTTAAGGCTGAGGAATATTCCATTGTATATATGTACCACATTTTTTAGAATTCATCTGTTGAAGGGCAGCTAGTTGGTTACATAGGTTAGCTATTGTGAATTGAGTTGCTATAAACACTGATGTGACTGTATCACTGTAGTATGCTGATTTTAAGTTCTTTTGGTATAAACTGAGGGGTGGGTAGCTGGGTCAAATGGAAATGGTGGTTGCATTCCAAGTTTTCTTGGGAATCTCCATACTGTTTTCCAAAGTGGTTGCACTGATCTGCAGTCCCACCAACAATGTATGAGTGTGCCTTTTCCCCCACATCCTCACCAACACTTATTATTTATTGCTTGTATTCTTGATAATTCTGACTGGAGTGAGACGAAATCTTAGAGCAGTTTTGGTTTGCATTTCTCTGATTGCAAGAGATGATGAACATTTTTTCATATTTTTGTTGATTGATTGTATTTCTTCTGTGAAGTGTCTGTTCAGTTCCTTAGCCCATTTATTGATTGGGTTATTTATTTTTTTGGTGTTAAGTTTTTGGAGTTCTTTATATATCCTGGGGATTAGTGCTTGGTCTGATGTGCATATGATAAGGATTTTTTCCATTGTATAGGCTCTCTCTTCACATTATTGATTGTTTCCTTTTTTTTTTTTTTTTTTTTTTTTTTTTTGGTGGTGCTGGGGATTGAACCCAGGGACTTGTGCATGCTAGGTAAGCACTCTACCAACTGAGCTATATTCCCAGTCCTGTTTCCTTTGCTGAAAAAAAGCTTTTTAGTTTGAATCCATCCCATTTATTGATTCTTAATTTTACTTCTTGTGCTTTAGGAGTCTTGTTAAGGAAGTCAGGTCCTAAGCCAACATGGTGGAGATTTGGGCCTACTTTTTCTTCTATTAGGTGCAGGGTCTCTGTTCTAAGAGTGCCTAAGTCTTTGATCCACTTTGAGTTGATTTTTGTGCAGGGTGAGAGATAGAGGTTTAATTTCATTTTGTTACATATGGACTTCCAGTTTTCCCAGCATAATTTTTTGAATAGCCTATCTTTTCTCCAATGTATTTTTTTTGGCACCTTTGTCTAGTATGAGAGAACTGTATTTATATGGGTTTGTCTCTGTGTCTTCTATATTCTACATGTCTTTTTTGGTGCCAATACCATGCTGTTTTTGTTACTATTTTTTGTTACTATTGCTCTGTAGGATAGTTTAAGTCTGGTAGTGTGATGCCTCATGTTTCACTCTTCTTACTAAGGATTGCCTTAGCATTCTGGGTCTCTTATTTTTCCAAATGAATTTCATGATTGCTTTTTCTATTTCTAATTCATTTATGAATTTTAGAAGTTTTCTGATGGAATTTTTTGGATCTTCTAAATATAGAATCATGTTGTAAGCAAATAGTGATAGTTTGAATTCTTTCCCTCTTCATATCATATCCCTTTAATTTCTTTTGTCTGTCTGATGCTCTTGCCAGAGGTTTTTTTTTTTTTTTTTTTTTTTTTTTTTTTTTTTTTTTTTTGCGGTGCTGGGGATGGAATCCAGGGCCTTGTGCTTGCAAGGCAAGCACTCTACCAACTGAACTCTCTCCCCAGCCCCTCTTGCCAGAGTTTTAAGGATGATGTTAAAAAGAAATGGTGAAAGAGGACATCCCTGTCTTGTTCCAGTTTTTAGAGGGAATGCTTTCAGTTTTTCTCCATTTAGGATGATGCTGGCCATGGGCTTAGCATAGATAACTTTTGCAGGTATGTTCCTAGTAACCCTAGTTTTTCTAGTGTTTTGAACATGAAGAGGTGCTGTATTTTGTCAAATGCTTTTTCTGTGTCTATTGAAATAATCATATGATTCTTGTTTTTAAGTCTATTGATGTGATGTGTTACATTTATTGATTTCCATATGTTGAACCTTGCATACCAGGGATGAACCCCACTTGATTATGGTGCATGATCTTTTTAATGTTTTTGTATGCAATTTGCCAGAATTTTATTGAGAATTTTTGTATCTGTGTTCACGAGGGATAATGGTCTGAAGTTTTCTTTCCTTGATGTGTCCTTTGTATGTTTTTGGTATAAGGGTGATACTAGCTTCATAGAATGAGTTTTAAAGGGTTCCCTCCTTTGTATTCATGGAATAACTTGAGGCGTATTGGTGTTAATTCTTTCAAGGTCTTGTAGAACTCCGCTGAGAGTCCATTTGGTCCTGGACTTTTCTTGGTTGGTAGGCTTTTAATGGCATCTTCTATTTCATTGCTTGAAATTAATCTGTTTAAATTGTATATGTCCTCCTGCATCAGTTTGGGTAGATCATATGTCTCTAGAAATTTGTCAATGTCTTCAAGTTTTTCTATTTTGTATAAATATAAATTTTCAAAATAGTTTCTAATTATCATCTGTATTTCAGTAGTATCCATCATGATAATTCCTTTTTCCTCAGGAATTTTAGTAATTTGAGTTTTCTCTCTTTATCTTTGTTAGCGTAGCTAAGGGTTTACCAATTTTATTGATTTTTCTCAAAGAATCGACTTTTTGTTTGTCAATTTTTTCAATTGTTTCTTTTGTTTCAATTTCATTGATTTCAGCTCTGATTTTAATTATTTACTGTTTTCTGCTGCTTTTGAGATTGATTTGTTCTTCTTTTTCTAGGGCTTTGAGATGTAATGTTAGGTTATTTATTTGTTAACTTTTTATTCTTTTAATGTATGAACTCAATGCAATGAACTTTCCTCTTAACACTGCCTTCATAGTGTTCCAGAGATTTTGATATATCGGTATTCTCATTTACCTCTAAGTATTTTTTTATTTCCTCCTTGATTTCTCCTTTTATCCATTTATCATTCAATAGCATGAAATTTAGTCTCCAGGTGTTGGAGTAGCTTCCATTTTTTATTTTATCATTGATTTCCAGTTTCATTCTGTTATGATCTGATAGATTGCAGGGTAATATTTCTATTTTTTTGTATTTGCTGAGAGTTGCTTTGTGGAATAATATATGGTCTGTTTTAGAGAAAGATTCATGTGCTGCTGAGAAGAAAGTGTATTCACTTGATGGTGGATGAAATACACTATATATGTCTGTTAAGTCTAAATCATTGATTGTATTATTTAATTCTGTAGTTTCTTTGCTTAGTTTTTGTTTGGAAGATCTAGCCAGTGGTAAGATGTGTGTTAAAGTCACCCACTGTTATTGTGTTGTGGTCTATTTGATTTTTGACATTGAGAAGGGTTTGTTTGATGTACATATATGCTCCATTGTTTGGGGCATATATATTTACAATTGTTATGCCTTGTTGGTGTATGATTCCTTCAAGCAGTATAAAATGTTCTTCTTTATCCCTTCTGACTAACTTTGGTTTGAAGTCCACTTTGTCTGATATGAGGATGGAAACCCCTGCTTGTTTACACAGTCCATGTGAGTGTTGGTTTGTTTTTTTTTTTCCAATATTTCACCTTCACTCTGTGGCTGTCTTTTCCTAGGAGGTGAGTTTCTTGAAGACAGAATATTGTTAGGTCTTTTTTTAATCCAATATGCCAGTCTGTGTCTTTTGATTGATGAGTTTAGGCCATTAACATTCAGGGTTATTGTTGAGATATGATTTGTACTCCCGGTCATTTTTGTTTATTTTTGGTTTTTCACTTGACTTAGTTTCTCCTTTGATTGACCTTTCCTTTAGTGTAGTTCATTCCTTTGCTGGTTTTCATTTTTTTTCATTTCCTTTTCATGGATTATTTTGCTGAGAATGTTCTGTAGTGCAGGCTTTCTACTTGTGAATTCTTTTAACATTTTTCATCATGGAAGGTTTTTATTTCACCTTAAAATCTGAAGCTTAATTTTGCTGGATATAAAATTCTCAGTTGGCATCCATTTTCTTTCAGAACTTGATATATGTTATTCCAGGACCTCTTGGCACTGAGGGTCTGAGTTGAGAAATCAACTGAGATCCGAATTGGCTTACCCGTATATGTAATTTGATTTTTTTCTCTTGCAGTCTTTAAAATTATCTCTTCATGCTGTATGTTAGTCATTCTCATTATAATGTGCCTTGGTGTGGGTCTGCAGTAATTTTGTACTTTTGAGGTTCTGTAAGCCTCTTGTAGTTAATTTTCCACTTCATTCTTTAGATTTGGGAAGGTTTCTGATATGTCATCAGAAAGATTGTGAATTCCTTTGGTTTATATCTCCATGCCTTCATCTATTCTGATAAATCTTAAATTTGGTCTTTTCATGTTATCCCATATTTCTTAGAAGTTCTGTTCATTATTTCTTACCATCTTCTCTGTGTGGTTGACTTTATTTTCTAGTGTATATATTTTTTCTTCATTGTCTGAGGTTCTGTGTTCCAAGTGGTCTAGTCTGTTTGGTGATACTTTCCATTGAATATTTAATTTGGTTTATTGTTTCCTTCATTTTGAGGATTTCTGCTTGATTCCTTTTTACAATCTCAGCTTCCTTATTGAAGTGACCTTTCCCTTACTGTATTTCCAATAATATCCTTTATTTTGAAAATCAATCTAACTATGTATTTTCTAAACTCCTTCTCTGACATTTCTTTTACTGTGTTGTCTATGGATTCTATTGTTGGAACATCTTGGTTTGTTTTTTTCATGTTGTTTGTGTGTCTTCTAATCAAGCGTTATGGAGATGAGGCAGTAGATATTCTACCCTGTAGTCTTATAGTGTCTCTGAAGGCTTCCAATACCTCACCTTTAAGGGGGAGTCCAATATTAACAGCACTCAATGCAAATGATATACCTGCTTAAATTAAATGACTCCTATTAAGTTGTTTACAATTTTGTCACAATAGACAGAAATGAAGTATTCAATTATTGTCTACAACATAAACAGTAACTTTGCTAGAAGGACTTACCATTTAAATGATGGACAATGAGGGAACAGAAGTAGTGTAAGATGTGATGTTTACGAGGGAGAGGGAGAGAAGATAGAGGTAAAAGTTCATCATAAGAGTGAGGGAGGAATTAATAAAGGTTGGCTGTAAGTATGAGAGAAGTGAGAAAGAGAATCCAGGGAGACAGGTAGGTGAGAGAAAAAAACTATATGGATTTTTTTTAAAAAGTAAAACTATAAGAATATACAACAAAACTGTCATATACTATTTAGACATCCCATTCCTCCATAAATTGATGCAAAAGTATTTGGATTCAAAGAAGGTAAAGGTGTGAGAGAGAGGGTGAAAAGAGAAAAAATAAATAAAGGAGGAAAGTCTCAGGGAAAATTGAATGATTGCTTCTATTGGCTTTCAAAAAAAATTTCAGCTTCCCTTCCCTGCCGATAGGTGAGGTTGTCTAAAGTTTGATGTGAGCTCCAGTTCAGTGGGTTACTGGACTAGTTGGGTGGGTGAGCCAATAGCAAGATGCCCTCACACCCTCTTACAGTCTTCCCATTGGTTGTAGCTGGCCCCTTCCAACTCCGCATACTTCAGGACTCACTGAGCTGAAGAGAGCCCAGTTTTCTCCAGTTTCTTCAACCTGTGCTCCCCACGGGGTTCTGCCCCTAGTCTCCAGCTTTCCACAGCTTGCCAGACCCAGACTGGCCCATGCAAACCCAGTTGCAAACTGATGGACTTGGGCTTCAGCTTCCCCAGGCCCTGTCTTGCTGTAGTCCCAAGATCTCAATGCCCTTTCAATTGCAGAGAGACCACCAGGCATGCGCTCATACAAAAGAGTGATCCTGCAAAGAGGCAGCCAGGTGGCAGCTACTCCTACACGGAACAGAAAGACCTCAGGTGCAACCAGACCTGCAGGTACCCCAATATACCTCCAGGCCCTGGCCTGAGTCCCCAGACCAAGGTGGCCATGTTCCGAGCTGGTGACGACCTGGGCGGCAAACCTGCAGACCTTGGCTGTTGTCCCAAGATGGTGGTAGCCACGTGTAACCAAACCTGCAGGTACTGTGACAATGAATTTCCAGGCAACAGCAGGCAGTATGTGAACAGCTGGTGGTCTGCAGGTGGTCTGCAGGCTAACTGCGGAGGACTGGCAGGTGGACATTGGGTGGTGGGTGCAGGTAAGAGGTGGGCAAATGGCAGATGCTAGGTGGTAGTCAGTGAGCAATTGCACTCAAAAGGCAGGCGATATGTTGACAGACGACGGGTAATCGGGTGATCGTGGGGAACGAATAAGGTAAACAGCAGGGGATCAGTGGGTAGCAATGACTACCTCACAGAGAAACAGTATTTCCTCTACTTGAATCCCGAGAGAGAGACAAGGAATGCAGCCTTCCTCTAGTTCGCCATCTTGGATCTCGCTGAGGCTGGCTTTGAACTTGCTATCCTCCTGCCTCAGCCTCCTGAGCTGCTGGGATTATAGTGTTGGCCACCACGCCTGGCTTCTACTTGTTCTTTATTTTAACTTAAGTTTCCCTTTTACAGCTATCTAGACATGATTACCTTCCCCATCACTGTACTAGTGCTTCCCAGGTTTCCTCTTGGCCTAGCCTCTACCTGATCTTCAAAGAACTAAGTCCCTTTCCTTCTTGAAACTTTTCCCAACCACCAGGTGAGACAGAGTGAGGGTTGAAGCTGCCTGATGTGAATGCAGAGATGAGGCAGACACATGAAGACTCTTCCACCCTTCCAGGAAAGAGTTAAAACCAACCACGTTGAAGTTCCTGGGGTTACCTTGTTAATATTTAAATTGAAATTGAAGACCTTTTGTTCTGTACAAAGATATTCACATTATTATTATTATTATTATTATTATTATTATTATTGAGATTTAACCCACAGTGCTTTACCACTGAGCTACATATCATGCCCTTTGTATTTTTTTGATTCAAGACAGAATCTCGTGAAATTGCCCAGGCTGACCTTGAACATATAATCCTCCTGCCTCAGTCTCCCAAGTCACTGGACTTATAGGTGTGCACCATTATGGGTCACCACAGCACTATTATTATTTATTTACAGTGCTGAGGATCAAACAGAGGGCCTCATGCCTGCTAGGCAAGTGCTCTATCTCTGAGCCACATCCTCAGCCTTGTGATATTATTGGTAATGGCAAAAACTGTAACCATCCCAATGTCCTGCACTAGGGAATGAATCATAATGGCAAAGATTCTTTCAGCAGTAGATGATGGAAACCCAGCTCAGAGTAGTTCAAGCACAAAAGGCAATGTAGTGGCTCAGGATCTGGGAAATTCAACAAATGATTTTGTTGGGCCTCTCTCCATCCCTGGCTCTGCTTCTCTCAGGTGTGGAGCTCATTTTCTCTCCCCATTGACTGCTTTTCTCCATAGCTCTGACTTAACATTGTTCCTGCTTTGTGAGCCTAGAGGAGAGTTTTCTCTTCCTCAGAGGACCGGAAACTTCTCTTTCCCCAGGAAGCTGTCCTGACTTGCACCTCTCTGAGGAATAGAGTACTGCGATTGACTAATCCTCTCAGATGGCCAGTGGGGAGGTGGTTGTGATTGGTGGTCCCACTGGTACACCATGGAGTCAGTGGGGGATGGAAAGTTTCTTAGAAGACCTGGATTCCTTATTGCCAGGATGGCAAAATCTAGTCATTGTAATATTAAATTCCAGCAAAAGGGACAATTTCAAAGACCATATGGCAACATGGAAATGATTATAAACAATGCAGAGAAGGCAGAATATAAAGACTTGAAACTGTGATGGTACCTGAAATGGAAAGGAACCAAAGTAACGCCATTTTGTTCTGACCTGACTCCATTTTGTGCTTGTTTAAATTTCTTTTTTTCGGCCACCTGATAGCTGTATCTATGTTGACAATGTAGTAGGACCTTCCCTCATCCCTGATTATGGCCCTGATGTGTAACAAAACGACTCTGAACTGTATAATAAAAACAATTCTCTGGGGCTGAGGATATAGCTCAGTGGCAAAGCGCTTGCCTAGCACACATGAGGTACTGGGTTCGATCCTTGCCACCACATTAAAAAAAAAAAAAAAAAAAAAAAAGTAAGGGCACACTGTCCATCTACAACTACCAAAAAAAAAAAAAAAAGAAAAAAAAAAAAAAAACAATTCTCTCATGTAACCAAAATATCTGTCACAACAGGGTATTTCTGACCTACATGTGCCTCAATTGTTCTTGTGGTTTTTGTGTTTATAAACTCTATACTTCCAAAATTCAGGTGCTGGGAACTTTTTGAGGGGTCAGCTTGGTCCCAGCCGCTTGCCTGGCATGCTCATGAAAGAACTTTTTTTTTTCCCTTTCAGTTTGGCTCAATATGTGTGGTGGTTTGTAATTCTCCCGCACTCCGCTGTAATAGTACCTTTGGAATATACAAAGAGACATTTTACTTTGTGGGGGTGGCAGAAAGAATGGGTTATTATGTTAAAAACTTTCAATATCTTTGCAAAAACATACAAAAAGTAAAATACTGGGCTGGGGATGTAGCTCATTGGTATAGCACTTGACTGACACATATGCATGAGGCCTTGGGTTTGATACCCAGCACCACTAAAAACAAAAGAAAGAAAGAAAATGTTTGTGCAAAAAATCTGGTACATATTGTACTCTGCATTCTGTGATTTTTCATATTATATATCTTTTCGGGATGTGGTGGGCATAAACACGGAGATTTTTATAGATCTGAAAAGTTGTTTTCATCTTTGCAGTTAGTTGCTTTGAGCAGTGGTCTGACTTTGTCAGAAATGTTAGAATATTCGCACTGTGAACTTTGGGAGTGGGGGAAGTTTCTTCTGAACAGACAGGTAGGTGAAAAGCCTGGGGAGGTGGTGTCTGTCTGGGAGCGGGGGTTAAAGGGAGGAGAACAAGGAGATAAGCTCATACTAGACAGGGACAATAGGTAATGATCCAGGGTTGCCTGCTCCATCCAATTTCTCTTCTCCATTCCACTTTTCTTTCTTTTTTAATGCAGCACTGGGGGTTGAACCCAAGGGCTCACTACCAGAGCCACATCACCAGCCCTTTTTAGGTTTTATTTTAGGGTAAGTTCTCACTAAGTTTTCAAGGCTGGCATCCTGAGTAGCTGAAATTACAGGTATGTGCCACTCTGCCAGGCTCCACTTGTTGTTGCTGGTTTTTTGTTTGTTTGGTTTTTTTTTTTTTTTGGTATTAGGGTTGAACCCAGGGGTGCTTAACCTCGGAGCAACATCCCCAGCCTTTGTGTTCTATTTAGACACAGGATCTCCCTGAGTTGTTTAGGGCCTCGATAAGTTGCCAAGACTGGCTTTGAACTCATGATCCTCCTGCCTCAGCCTTCCGAGCCATTGGAATTACAGGCACATGCCACCACGCCTCGTTCCTCCATTCCACTCTTGAGACCCAACACCCCGATTCAGACCTGGAGTAGTTCATGAAGTACCCAGTGCCATCCATGTTAGCAGTTTGAAACCAGCACTTTCTGGTTAGTTATTTTTTTTTAATATTACGTTTTTAAGTAGCAGATCACAGGAAGATACTCCCATTTCAGTAAAAATAAAATAAAACAGGATTTGTTTGGTTACACACATGTATCTAGTTTTCTTGGTGGGGTCTCTTACACTAGGAGAAAAGTTTTTCTCTCCCTGGACAAAAGCATCTAGAGATTAGGGCTGGGAAGTTGGATGCTTGGTCCTTGTTTTAGTCAGCTTTTTCGTTGCCGTGACCAAAACACTTGACAAGAAAAATTTTAGAGAAGGAAATTTATTTTGGGGCTCATGATTTCAGAGATCCTAGACATAAGTGGCCAACTACATTCCTTGGGGCAGAGGAAAGCACCTGGGAACATGGCACCAGAAAGCAGAAAGAGATTCCACTTGCCAGGGACAAAATTTCTTCCACAAAGGTACACCCCAATGACCTACCTCCTCTAGTCACACCCTACCTGCCTTCAGTCACCACCAAATTAATCCCTCTCAGAGAATTAATTCACTGATTGAGATAAAGTTCTCATAATCCATTTCACCTCTAAACCCTCTTGTGTTGTCTAACATGAGCTTTTGAGAGACACTTCACATTTAAACCATAACAGCCCTGTGTGTGTGTGTGATGAGAAACTAGTGGGATCAATACAATTATGTAAGTAATATGTAAAAGGAGTAGCAGGTTATGGGGAACATTTCATTTACTTTGGTTCAATTAATCAAACATAAGCCTCAAGAAGCTTACTTTTTTTTTTTTTCTTTTTCTTTTTTTTTTTTTTTTGGTACTAGGGATTGAACCTAGAGGTACAGTACCACTGAGCTACATCGTCAGCTCTCTTTATTTTTATTCTTTTTAAAAAATTTAAGACAAGTCCTCCCTAAGTTGCTCAGAGCCTTGCTCAGTTGTCTAGGCTGGCTTGAAATTGAGATCCTCCTTCCAAGTTGCTGGAATTACAGGCATGCCCTACCATATGTAGCTCAGGAAGCTTACTTTCTAATGTGAGAAGGTAATTTACTTGTGAGGCTGAGGCAAAAGGATCACAACTTTGAGGTCAGCCTTGGCCCCTTAGAGACCCTGTCTCAAAATAAAATAAAGGGGGCTGGGGGTGTAACTCAGTTGTAGAGCACTTGCCTAGCATGCATAAGACATTGGATTCAATCCCAGTACTGCAAAAAATAAAATAAGAATAATAACAATAATAATTCAGTCTTCATTATAAATATGACATGTAAGTACACAATGTGGGATATTATAAAGTATAATTGCTATGGAGGGGGAGAGAAGATCAAGAATGTGTTATGAGCTGAGCACAGTGTTGCATGCTTGTAATCCCAGTGACACAGGAGGTTGAGGCAGGAGGATCCAAGTTCAAGGCCAGCACTTGGCAACTTAGTGAGAACCTGTCTCAAAATAAAAATAAAAAAGATTTGTGATATAGCTCAGTGGTAAAGCATTCAAAAAATTTAAAAAGTGGGGCTGGGGTTGTTAATCAGTGCCAGAGCACTTGGCTAGCATGTGTGAGACACTGGGTTCAATTCTTAGCTTCTTATATAAAGAAATAAAATAAAGGTCCACTGATAACTAAAAAAAATGTCTTAAAAAATCTTAAAAAGAATAAAATAAAGCAGAGGATGTAGCTCAGTGGTGCAGTACCTCTGGGTTCAATCCCTAGTACCAAAAAAAAAAAAAAAAAAAAAAGAAAGAAAGAAAAAAAAGATAGTAATCTTCCTAGAGGTATTGTCCTAATCTATTTTGTTCAGAGATGTGTCTCAAAGTTCTGGACCGCACACACACACACACACACACACACATACCAAAAAAAATGTGGTATGAGATTGCAGATTATATTGTGTGTGTGTGTGTGTGTGTGTGTGTGTGTGAGAGAGAGAGAGAGAGAGAGATATGCTGGGGATGTGGGGATGAAACCCAGGGTCTCACAAATGCTAGGTAAGTATTCTACTACCAAACAATATACCTAACCCCATTGCATGTTTAAAGAGTGGAGGTGTCATGTGTAACTAAAAAGAACAAATAAAAAATTTTTTAAAAAGAATGAATGGGACTGGCCTCATTGAGAGTGTGTCCTTTGATTACTTGGAGGTGAAGGAATTGTCCATGGGGATGTCCTGGAAAGGAGATTTCCAGGCAGAGGGCACTGCTGGTGCAAAGGCCCTGAGGTAGGAGTATATCTGAGAGCAAAGTTGAGGGGATGGGTAGCTTTTGTAATAGGCTCTTTTGGGGCACTAGAAAGACTTGGGGCTTTTACTTAGAGAAAAGGACCTAAAACACATTTTCACACCGACTTTCTGGATTTTCTTCTTAGTGCCTCATTTGCAGCGTGCATGTGAGTGTATATATGAGGTCTGACAAGTGCAGGCACTTGGGTGTGGTCACAGGCCTCCAGAGTTCATAACTGGCCCTTGGCTCTTCCTCCCACCACCCTACTTTTCATGCTGAGGTGTGGTTCATTTCACCACCTCAGTTGTTTTTATTACACACCCCAACCCTGGGAACTCAGTTTCTCAACCACAGAGAAAATTAGAGGTGAGAGGGACCCCCTCCCAGCCCGCCTTCCCCATCAGAGGCACTGACTCCTGGCCATCAACATGAAAGTTTCACAGAGGGAAAGGGAGTCAGGGACCAGAGAATGGTGAGCGGCAGGGGTCCCAACAAATGTCACACCTACCAGGAGGAGTAGAGATGTCCCATCTTCCTTTCCACCTCTTGCCTCTGGGCCCCTCTCCCTCCTACACACACACACACACACACACACACACACACACGCACACACACGCACACACACACACACACACACACACACACACACACACGCCTGACACAATGGCTGGGTGGGGCTGAGGAACTGGCTTCCTCTGCGGAGATCGAAATCTGGGCCCTTAGCTCCTGCCCCAGAAACAGGATCGGACACTTAGAGACCTCAGCCCTTGGAGAACTCTGTATTCTTGTTCCAATGGGCAGATAGTACAGGCTGAAAATAGAAAATACTCCTAAAGATAAAGGTAAATCATGGGGAGCCCCTGCAGAGTTAAGGGTCCCTTGCTGTGAAATAGTGGGCTGGTTCACATGCAGGGGCTAGGTTGGAAGCTAAAGAGACAGGCGGTAGAGCAAGTCATGGGAGAGATGGTTAGACACGCTGTGGAAGGACACACACACACCATCCTTTAGCTGAGACAGAGGCATGCTGTTCTGCCAGCCCAGCCCCTGAGCCATCGCCACCCCATCCTCACCCCATCCTCACCCCACCCCTGTCCACCTGGGCCCTGGGAGCCCCTGTGCACCCAGCAAAGCTGATGGGATGTGCACACATGGAGCAGACTGTTCCCTAGCCTGTTTCAGCCCTTCTCCAGACCTGTTAACCTGCGACACCCTGGATACTGGGATCCTCGGTCTCCCAGAGCCGAGTGTGCGCATGTGGAGTGTGGTGTGGTTGGTCGGTGTGTGGGGGGGGTGTCCGGTTGGGAGGTTGGGAGGAGGATCCGATTCCTGTTTCCTGCCCCTACTCACTCAGCCCTGGGAGGTGACTGAGAGTGGAGGGGACTCAAGGGTGAGTGCTTGGGGCCCCCCAACTACCTCGTCCCTTCAAGAGGCCTGAGTGGGGAGAGGGGAAGAAAGTAAATGCAGGAGCCTAAAGGGACTGGGGAGTGGGATCCCTGAGGTGGGGCAGGGGTTGGGGAGGAGTTGGCCAGCTCTTGAGGCTACTGTGAGGGTCACCTTGCTAAGTGACTTCCTGCCAGAATGCAGAGGCCCCTGAACACAAAGCTCACAGCCCCCAGCCCCCATTCTATATCAGTTCTAGAGAACCTGCTGTGGGGCCTGGAGGGCTGTGACTTCTGCTGACTCCTGAAGGGGAGTCTGGGCTCCCCTGTGCCCCAGTTCTGACTCTGCAATCTTCTCGGAACTGCAGCCTCCTTGCCTAAGAGAGGAAGAGAAGTTCAGGCCCCATAGTCCTGGTTCTGCTGGTCCTATCCTTTCTCTCATCTCTGGCCGCCTCCTCAGGCATCCTGGCAAGACCCAGTCCTTCAGTGGAGCCTCTCTCTGTGACCAGCCCCAGGGAGTGGGTGGGCAGGGATGAGAGGATAGGAGACAGAGAGACCCTGCAGGGGCCTCCTGGTCTCCTGGGGTCAGAGACTCCAGGAATCTTCATGGCAGGAAAAGGAGACTAAAAATAATCCGGAAAGGGAGAGTCCGGAGAGAGGAACTGGGAAATGGGGGGTGGAGGGCCTGTCGGAGCAGGGAAACAGTGATGCATCTCTCATAGCCCAGGCAGCGGTGTGCACACATGCGCCTGTGTGCGCACACAACACACACTCCATCCAGACAGCATGGAACACTCATACACCTTCACACCCCTATCTCATACGCTTATATCATGCACTCCTTAACAGACCACACACCATCTACCCCACCCTTTCACTGTACACCTGCCTACACTCACCACACACCATGCAGCCCCCACTTTCACAGCAGCAGATTGGGAACACCCTTAAACTACACTCAAACCTCCATGACTCACTCTGATATACAGTTGATCAGGCAGACACATAGTAACTGTAATGGTTCCCTGGTTCCCTGCATCACGCTTCCTCATCCTGGGTCTCTATCTAGCCACTGCCCCCTACTGTTTCCTTTGGCCTGACTGTGGCAGTAGAAGTCAAAAAATTGAAGCCAAGTACAGTAGCACACATCTGTACTCTCAGCTACTCAGGAGGCTGAGGCAGGAGACTTGCCAAGTTCAAAGTCAGCCTTGGCAATTTTGTGAGAACCTGTCTCACATAAAAATTTTTAAATGCTAGGAATGTAGCTCAGTGGTAGACTACTTGCCTAGCATGTGCAAGACCCTAGGTTCAATCCTCAGCTCTGCAAAAATAAATAAATAAATTCATTAATTAAAAAAATGAAGAGCTGGTCATGGTGACACATACCTATAATCCCAGTAACTATGGAGGCTGAGGCAGGAGGCTCACAAGTCTGAGGACAGCATCAGCAATTTAGTGAGGCCCTAAGCAACTTAGCAAGACCCTGTCTCAAAATAAAATATATAAAAAGGACTGGGGATGGGGCTCAGTAGTTAAGTGCTCCAGGGCTCAATCACTGCTATCGAAATAAATATTTTTTTAAAATTAAAAAAAAAATTTAAATAAAGAGAAATAGGACTAAGAAAGGTTGCCCAGAGGGTCCAGGGGCAGAATGAGAAGGAGGGGTAGGAGATGGAGAAGAGAGAAGGCAGTGCAAATGGGCAGAAAGGAGAGGAAAAACACCACCCAGCCTTTCCTCCTGACCCCAAATCATGGCTTCACATGGTCCCAGTCTACCCACCTAGGGTACACTAAAGGGTTCTCTTCCTCTGTCCTCTTCAGGGGATGACTCCAGCAGATCACCCCACTCCTTTGAAGAGCTCAGAGAAAGATGTCGGCCCAGTCCCTTCCTGCAGCAACACCCCCTACACAGAAGCCCCCGAGGATCATCCGACCCCGGCCCCCTTCTCGCCCCCGGGCTCCCCACTCCCCGGGGCCTCCCCACAATGGCTCCTCTCCACAAGCACTTCCCCGAACCTCCAGTGAGGCCCCAATGTGCACCCCTATTTTCTGGGAGCCCCCAGTTGCATCCCTCAAACCCCCTGCCCTTCTGCCTCCCTCAGCTTCTAGAGCCAGCCTTGATTCCCAGACTTCCCCAGATTCACCTTCCAGCACTCCCAGTCCAGTGTCCCGGAGATCCATCTCTCCAGAACCCTCTCCCTCGTCTCCAGTCCCCCCACCTAAGCCCTCTGGGTCACCCCACACAACTCTGCCCCTGCTCCCAGGGACTGGAGCCCTGACGCAGGATGGCTCTGCCTCCGCCCCTGGCACTGTGCGGAGACTGGCAGGCAGGTTTGAATGGGGAGCTGAAGGCAAGACACACGCCACGGGCTCCCTTGAGCGGGTTTCCCAAGGGGGAACAGATGTGAATGGGGAGAGAGAGGCTCCTCAAGTCATCCTGTCCGGGAATGGGTCCCAGGAGAACGGCGCTCTGGGTAAGCATATTGTTACAGCTCATCTTTGTTTTCAATGATGAAGACTGGGAAATTTCAAGGGCCAGTTTTTCAAAAATAGATTTTGTGTTTGGAAAATCGGGTTTGTACATTTCTGGAGGTTTGAACACAGCGTGGCAGAGATCTATAAATGCCAGGGTTGGACCTTGATGTTGAGAGGAACCCCTCGGGTGGGCCAGCCAGGCCCCAAGGTCTTTCTCCTTAGGGTATCCCATCTGCCACAGATGCTGCCCTTGCCTGCCCTCCATGCTGCCCCTGTGTCTGCCACATAGCCCGACCTGGCCTGGAGCTCCGATGGGTGCCGGTGGGGAGCCCTGAAGATGGCCCCAGGGCCCCCTGTCGTGCCTCCCCGCTGCGGACCTCCCGCTCCCGCCCTAACCCTCCAAGCATCAGTCACCCTGCAGTGGTCCTCACTTCTTATCGTTCCACTGCTGAACGCAAGCTCCTGCCACCTCTCAAACCCCCTAAACCAACTCGGGTCAGACAGGATACCACCATCTCTGGGGAACCTCCACAGCCAGATCTTGATCTACCTTCTGAAGATGGAATCCAAACAGGTACAGGGTGTCTCTGTGTGTAGGACTTCTGTGCTTTGAAGGGGCAGGGTAGAAATGGATTGGTCTAAAACCAATCAGCTACTGACCCAACAGGCCCTGGGATTTTTATTCTTCTACCAGCTGCTGCTCTGGGCTGATGGGAGTTGTAGTTTTTATAGCAACAGTCTCTACTAGGGCTGGGGTCAGGAGTCCTGGGCTAGGGGTCTTGGAGGTTTGATGTGTTCACTCTGGGTTCTTTCTCCAGTGGAGAGTCCTGATGAAGCTCCTCAGAATGCTCTTCCTACAGCCATGGAGGGAAGGTACAGGATTCTCTGCCCTTACTCCCCACTCCTCTCCCTACTGTTTTCCACATGAGGGCAAGCTAACCTTCAGGTCCAGGTAAATCCCAACTCTATAAAAGAGGAAGGAAGAGGGCTAGGGCTCTAGAGACAGGCAGCCCAGTTTTCTTATCCCAGCTCTGTCCCCTACTAGTTATGTGACTTTATACGAATTCTCAGCCTTTCTGGGTCTCAGCATTTTCACTCAGGAAATGGGCATAAGAATACCCCAGCTACTCCATGGGATCATTGGGGTATATTGCTAAAGAGCTGGACCATAGTAAGTTCTCCATTTTAATTGTTTCCTCCCTTTGAATCTCTATTGTGATTGTTGTCCATCTGGCAACCATCTCTTCTATGTTATCTGGGCTTGTTAATCATCTTAGATTTAC
The DNA here is from genome assembly GCF_902686455.1 of Sciurus vulgaris. NCBI lineage: Eukaryota > Metazoa > Chordata > Mammalia > Rodentia > Sciuridae > Sciurus > Sciurus vulgaris. The sequence goes on along the minus strand of NC_136463.1, from coordinate 53,599,155 downwards.
TGTCATTATCAGAGGCAATTCAGGTCCATTCATTTATTCATCAATCATTTACTAGTGTGGTTTTGAGAGATTGGCACTGGTGCCAGAACAGGGGAGGCAGAACTGCAGGTAGTGGTAGGCAGGTATAAGGGATAGATTTGACCATGTGGAGTTTCACTGAGGCACAAAAAGAACCTTCCAGACAATGGTTGTAGGGCTGGGTGTATGGTCCAGTGGTAGAGTGCCTGCCTGACGTGCTCAGGCCTTGGGTTCACTCTCTTGCACTGCAAAAAATAAATAAATAAATAAATATCAATTAGACTATAGTTTCTTATGTGAAAGGGCTGGAGACAGATTTGGAAGTCTCTGGTACATCCTGAGATAACAGGAATGGATGCCCCCCTTAGTTCAGGGCCTCCCTTACATCAGGTATATAAAACATTTGGGGAACCACCAGGATCCCTACCTACAACATGCATTTGGTTTGTGCATCATCACTTCCAGTGTCATGTGAATAGCACCCATGGAGCTGTGGCCTTGGGGACTCCTATAGCTTTTTCTTTCCACAGGGAGGAGGAGGGCCTAGAGGGACTGAAGGAACAGAACTGGGAGCTGCCCCTGCAGGATGGTGAGCATCTCTGGGTCTGGGGGTCACTTTTGTGACCATCTGCTTAAGCAGTAGGGAAAGGGGCTCTGGAGTTCCCTGATGTGCTCTGTCTGTGTTCCAGAACCTCTATACCAGACCTACCGAGCAGCCGTGCTGTCAGAGGAGCTGTGGGGGGTTGGTGAGGATGGGGGTCCGTCTCCAGCAAATCCTGGAGAACCTTCCACCTTCACACGGCCCCCTGGACCTCGAAACACCCTGTGGCAAGAGCTTCCAGCTGTGAGAGCCAGTGGCCTCCTGGAGACCCTCAGTCCCCAAGAGAGGCGCATGCAGGAGGTGGGCACACTTAAGATGGGACTGGGTGGGCTGTCACAGGGGAGGAGGATGACCTGGGTCCTAGACTGGTTATAAGTGGAACTTTGCACTATGGCTCTGTCCTTCCCAGAGCCTGTTTGAGGTAGTGACGTCTGAGGCCTCCTACCTGCGCTCCCTGAGGCTGCTGACTGATACCTTTGTGCTGAGCCAGGCACTTCGGGACACACTTACCCCTCGGGATCACCACACACTCTTCTCCAATGTGCAGCGAGTCCAGGGCGTCAGTGAGCGGTCAGTGGAATCCTGTCTTCCCAGGAATCCTGGCCTGGGGCTGTGAGCACCTGCTTAGCTTTGACCCTACCAGGTCCTTCCTTCCATGGACCCAGGAAGTACCTGAAGACCCAGCTGTCCTCACCCCTCCAATGCTTGCTCCCCCGACTCCTTCAGGTTTCTAGGAACGTTACTGTCCCGTGTGCGTTCTTCTCCTCACATCAGTGACCTGTGTGATGTGGTGCATGCCCATGCAGTGGGTCCTTTCTCAGTGTATGTGGACTATGTGCGGAATCAACAGTATCAGGAGGAGACCTACAGTCGCCTAATGTGAGTAGGGTAGTCCTCCGGACTCCATGGGAGATATGTTCTCAGACCCCCAGTGGGTGCCTGAAATAGTAGTACTGACCCCTACATATACTATGTTTTTCCTATACCTACATACCTATGATAAAGTTTAATTTATAAATTAGGCACAGTAAGAGATTAATAACACAATGGAAAAATTATAGCAATATACTGTAATAAAATTGCCAACATCACTTCCCTGGCACTTTTTTTGCCACTAAGTGTTACTTGGAAGCAGTGCAATGCCTCCACAGTCAATCCGATAACTGGGACAGTTACTAAGTGACTAATGGATAACTGGGACAGTTACTAAGTGACTAAAGGGTCGTGTATAGGATGTGGATACACTGGACAAAGGGATGATTCAAGTTCCAGGTGGAATGGAGTGGAATGGCTTGAGATTTTATCACATTACTTAGAAAAGCACATAGTTTAAAACTTATGAATTGTTTGCTTCTGCAATTTTCTATTTACTATTTTCTGACTGAAGTTGACTTTGGATAATTGAAATCGTGGAAAGTAAAACCATGAATAAAGGGGAACTATTGTATCCCAGAGGTATGGGAGGAAGCTGCAGGGAGCAGCTCTGAGGCCAGAGTGACTGAGGGATCAGGGCCTTGCTCCTGGTAGCAGTCACTAGCCAGCTGGGTCTGCTTTTGCAGGGACACAAACATTCGATTCTCTGCGGAGTTGCGTAGGCTGCAGAGCCTCCCCAAGTGTGAGCGGCTTCCACTACCATCCTTCCTGCTGCTACCTTTCCAGCGGATCACCCGGCTCCGCATGTTGCTGCAGGTACCTTTTCTAAAACCCACCAGCCCACTGAAGGACTTTCTCAAGAGTCTCTGAACTGGTCATCACCATTTCCTACCCCCAAATCACTCCTAATCTGGGTCTCTCAGTTCAGGACCCACCAAGCCATACCTGGCGATACCAGAATGCCTAAGGGAGCAGAATAAGTGCAAGAAAAGGGCCTTTGACTGGAGACATGAGTTCTAGACTAACCTCTGCCCAGTCTCTAACTAGTTGATATCACCTCCCAAGGGGCAAAAATTGGTTCTCTGGGGGATGAAAATAAAATCTTAAATATTCCAAATGGTTGTTGTGTTTCATAATGGTATATAAGCAGATTTACAGAATGTTTGTAGAATTAAATTTTCTTTTGGTAGGGAAGACTGGGGTGGTAGCTCAGTGGTAGAGTGCATGTCTAGCATGCTCAAGATTCTGGGTTCAATCCCCAACACTGAAGTTAAATAAATAAAAAGTAGAATTTGTGATGGGTAGGACATGTAGGGGAAAAATGTCTTAAAATCCTTCCTTTTTTCCTGAGGAGAAAAAAGAAGGTTGAGAAATACTCTTCTAGGGCTAGGGAGACAGCTCAGTGGTAAAGCACTTGCCTAGCATTCATGAGACCCTGGTTCAACCCCTGTCACCACATTAAAAAAAAAAATAAAAAATAAACAACAAAAAAAGATTTTTTTAAAAACCACAATTACTTTTCTATTGCAAAGTAGAGATTCCTTTCTAACCAGATCACTTAATATAGAGATCTTAATGTGAATAGTCCCCAACTACATAATCATATTTTTTATGTCTTTGTTTTTTGCAGGCCTGGGGATCAAACTCAGGGGCTTGTGCCTGCTAGGAAAGTGCTATACCACCAAACTATTCCTTCAGCCTATATTCTTTGTCTTATTCAGCTTTATCTATCCTTAGTACAGATAACACAAAAATAAAAATGATACCAATCATAATATCTTAATGACTATTGAGTTGTGGTTCTAGGTATAGTTCTTAGTGCTATAGACCTGTTTAACATCACTGACAACTGTGTGGGAGCAGTAACTATTATTTACCCTACCTTATAGAAGAGGAAGCTGAGGCACAGTTTCAATAACTTGCCCTAGGTCATGCAGAAATAAGCGATGGAGCCGAAATTGAAATCTAGGCACTCTTAACTACCCTGCTATATTGTTTGCACTCAGAGTGTGGTTAATAATTATTAAAATAATAGCAACCCTCTTTTATCAGACTTTTTTTGGGGGGGTACTGGGGATTAAACACAGAGGCGTTTAACCACTGAGCCACATCGGCAACCCTTTTACATATTTTATTTAGAGACAGGATCTCTTTGAGATGCTTAGGGCCTCCTAAGTTGGCGTGGCTGGCTTTGAACTTCATGATCCCCCTGCCTCAGCCTCCCCAGCCTCTGGAATTACAGGCGTGCGCCACTGTGCTTGGCTTTTTTTTCAGCTTTTACTATATGCCAAGCTTGTGTTATATTACCTCCTTAACAATGCCATTGATATGTTATGTAGGTATTTGCATTTTACAAATGGGGAAACAGGCTCAGAGAGGTGACATGACTTGCTCAGGTTTTTGCTGCTGGTGAGCTGTGAGCCTGATACTTGTTCCCATAGCCCTGTGAACCCCAAACTTAGCATTTCTCCAAGCCAGTCAGGTTCCTTTGAGTCGTGGCCCCTCTGAATCCCAGAACCACTGGGCAGTGGGCCCAGTTACCCTTCCTCCTTATCCCCAGAATATCCTGCGCCAGACAGAGGAGGGGTCCAGCCGCCAGGAGAATGCTCAGAAGGCCTTGGGTGCTGTCAGTAAGGTGGGCAGGAGGAAGAGGGGGAGAGGTGACCAAGTGGGAGGGAAAGGTGGGAAGGAGCAGGGGCCCGGTTGCTGCAGTGGGTGACTCAGCTCCGCTCACTCAGATTATTGAGCGTTGCAGTGCTGAGGTGGGGCGCATGAAGCAGACTGAGGAGCTGATCCGACTCACCCAAAGGCTGCGCTTCCACAAAGTCAAGGTTAGTGCCTGCCCAGATCCTCTATCTTGCCTTTCCCCAGGGTGCTGCGAAGCTAAAACCTCCTTTGTTTTCTCTCAGGCTCTGCCCCTAGTCTCCTGGTCGCGGCGCCTGGAGTTGCAGGGGGAGCTGACAGAGTTAGGGTGCAGGAGAGGGGGTGTGCTCTTCACCTCCCGACCCCGCTTCACCCCGCTCTGCCTGCTGCTCTTTAGTGACCTGTTGCTCATCACTCAGCCCAAGAGGTGGGTCCTGAGGGGAGGGAGCCCAGACTGGAATGCAGAGGAGGCCTCCAGCGGGATTCCTGCTCTCCTTCTGAACACCCTTTTTCCTGGGCAGTGGGCAGCGGCTACAGGTTCTGGACTATGCCCATCGCTCCCTGGTGCAGGCCCAGCAGGTTCCAGACCCATCTGGTCCCCCTACCTTCCGCCTCTCCCTTCTCAGCAACCACCAGGGACGCCCCACCCATCGGCTACTCCAAGCTTCCTCCCTGTGAGTTGTCTCCAGAAAACATTCTTGGGGACTGGGGGTGTAGCTCAGTGGTAGAGCACTTGCCTAGCATGCACAAGGCCCTGGGTTCAAACTCCAGCATCAAAAACAAATAAACAGAAAACATCCTTGGGGCTCTCCTCCTCTGACCTCTCAGACCCCACCAATCCATTCCCCATTTTTTCACCTCTATGACTTCTGTCTCACCACCAGGAGGATCTCCTGGGCCAACTGACCCCTCCCTTTATCCCCACCAGATCAGACATGCAGCGCTGGTTGGGAGCCTTCCCTACCCCAGGCCCTCTTCCTTGCTCCCCAGACACCATCTATGAGGACTGTGGTGAGTGTCTCCTACAGGGGAAGAGGGAAGGAAAAATGAGCCTTAAGGGAAATATTGGGGAGAAGCTAAAAAGAATCTGGATCCCACTGTATGCTCTCTACCAGAGTGTTCCCAGGAACTGTGTTCAGAGCCATCTACACCTGCCAAAAGTGAGGGACAGATGCTGGAATCCAGAGCTCCCTCCAAGCAACTGCACAAGAGCCCCGAAGGTGAGAGACTCTTTGAATTACTCATTCAATCCATGTGCATTAAACATGTACAAAGGCCCACTCCTACCCTGCTGGAGCACGTGTTCTTTTTCTTTCTTTTTTTCTTTTGCCGTGCTGGGGATTGAGCCCAGGGCCTTACATATGTTAAGCAAGTGCGCTACCACTGAGTTATATTCCCAGTCCTGGAACATGTATGCTAATGGAGGAGGCAGACAATAAAGAATAAACATGATAAATAAGTAAATAATGTGGAGCATGTTGGAGGTGGTTAGTGCAATGGTTAAAAAAAAAAAAAAAAAAAAAAAAAAAGGAAAAGGAAAAGAGTAAGGAGGCCAGGAGTTCCAGGGTTAACAGAGTTACAGTTTCAAATAGGGAGGCTGAGGTGGACCTCAGTGAGGAGGCAACATATGAGCTTGATGCACATGAGTAATTCAGACTCATGATCAGGAGGAATAGTGTCCCCGTTGGAGGAAATAGGCAGTGACAAGACCCTATGGCCTGCTGTTGTGATGGAGGAAGGGTAAGGAGGCCAGAGTGGCTAGAGGGGGCCAGAAAAGGGGAAAGGAACAAATGAAATTAGAAACAGAGACCATATCTTGCCAGTCCTTGTAGGTCCCTGTAAGAACTCCATGTTTTACTCTAAGTGGCATGAGGCGCTCCTACAGGACTCAACAGAGGAATGACCCAGACCCTCTCTGAAACTGCTGTCACTCGCAGAGCAGCATCTGATGATGATGTCCTTTCTGCCGATGATCCAGGCTTCTCCACTAATTCCCCTACCCACCTTGACCCCCAAAGCCTGAGATCCTGTGGAGCCTCCTTTCTTCCTCACCTGCCCTCTGAACCCACCCCACTTGAGCCCCTGTTTCTCTTTTCCCAGGCTGGCTAAAGGGGCTTCCTGGGGCCTTCCCTGCCCAGTTGGTATGTGAAGTCACAGGAGAACAAGAAAGGAGGAAGCATCTTCGTCAGCACCAGAGGATTCTTGAGGCTGTTGGACCCTCTTCAGGCACCCCCAGTACCCCCGCACCCTGATGCAAGCTGGGATGGGGCACAGGTTGGGGTGCTGGCAGCGCACATGGAGAGGACAAAGCTAGTCCAACCATCCATTGGATTAATTGTCAGTGGAAACACTACCTCTAGTGGCAACCAATGGGAGCTGAGCATCAGGACTGGGCAGCCAATGAAACAAGGCTGTTTGAGCCCATAGCAATAAGAAAGAATAAGGATGGCTTGAATGTGTTGCTAATGGAGACAGAGGCTTAGTACAGAGCAGTCAGTGGGTACTGAGCTGACTGAGCCCCTTGCCAACAAGTATCTCTGCTATGCTCACAGACGAGGAGGACCATGCTGGTCAATGCAGTTAAAAAAGGAGTGCATTAAAGATCAAATCCCATAGCCAATAGGGATGAGCATGGACCCATCCAGCCAAAGAAGACGGGGATCTGAGCTGAATCATTCAGTGGTCACCCTACTTGGTTCTACAGCAACCACTGGTTCTGCCTTTTGAGTCTGGGAAATACTAGATTCCATTCCTGGGGTACCTCCTGTGTGCTCTCAAGCCAGTTCCTCTCTTCTAGGAGAATCCAGAATATGCATCTCAGAGAATGTATGTGTATGAGCATGTGAGCAACTGTGTATATGTATAGGAAAGGCCATTCTGCTGAACATGTGTGTGTGTGTGTGTGTGTGTGTGTGTGTGTGTGTGTGTGTGGTAGCTATCCTTCTGTGACTGAATGCTCCGTTTCTTTCCTCACCTTGCATTTTTCCTTTTATTCTCTCCAAGAAAGACATTAGGTCTGAGTCCCAGAAGAGCTGAGTGAGTCAGAGGCAGAGCTTGGGGAGGCCAAGGAACAGAAGATGGCCAGTAGCTTGGACTCAAGGTCCCCTGAAGTCCTTCTCCTTGCTCCAAATACTGGCCAAATAATTCCTGCCTGCATTTCCCCCAACTTGAACTATCATGTCAGCCAGCCTCAGCCTTAGCCTGCACTATGATTTAGGTCCCAGGTTTGGGTGATGAAATGGGAGCTGTGGATCACAGGCCTGCTGCAAGTCTCTTGGTCTTCTCACTTCCATCCTGATCCTCTCACAGAAAGAGGGATGAACAGTGGCGTGAGACTGGAGAACTAGTGGTGCTGCCCAACCCAAGCAGAGCACCTGCTTCCAGCTGAGGAGCTGCCTCCATGATACCCGAGGAGGTGAAGGCTGGAGACAGCAAAACAGGCAGTTGCTGGCTAGTCGGGGCCCAGGCCTGGGACACAGCCTTCCCTGCACTAGACCATTACACCTTCCCTTCAGCTCATGCATGGTAACTGGCCCAGGACAGAAATTGCCATGTCAACCCCAAGAGGTACAGGGACACTGGAGATTTGGAGGGACTTAGAGGGAGAAGGGCACTGGCATTTAGCGTGTCTGTGACTTTGAGATTCACCTAACCTGGTGCCTGTTGTATGGAATAAATGTTGGTGGAGTTATATAGAGGCTTTACCAGGGCAGTGTGTGCTTAAAGGAGCAACGACCTACAAACATGGTTTTATAAGGGGGAGCGGACCTGGCTGGAAACGTGTCAACAGCAGGCATCTGTTCCTCTGGAATTGGGGCTCAGAGACCAGGTGCAAGTCCTGAATGTGTTGGTTCACTCATAGCTCCTGAGACATCTAAGGTGGCAGTGATGGTGGCAGCAATAGCAGTGATTTGAAGGGCTGCTGCAGGTTAGGGAAGAAGTCTGGGTAAAACCAGGCATGATTGGGGCTCTGGAAGGGAATGAAGATGCAAGGAGAAGGCCAAAAGGAGAAGGGAGTTGACAATAAAGGCTTCTTACTGAGCAGCCAAGCATCTCTGCGTGATTCAGTTCTGTACCTCTTTATGTTCCATGCACTGTTTCAGGATCTGAAGAGACAGATGATGAAGACATGATCCTCATCCCCAGGGTCCTACATGGGGGCAGGGGGACAATTACCAAGTCAACAAATAAATAAACAAGATAAAATAATGTAGTAGTCATGCTATGAAGAAAGTACAGTAAGGACTGTGACACAGAATTGTGTGTGTGGCAGTTGGGGTGGCTTTAAGAAGACCCTGGAGTAGATGACATTTGAGCTAAGACTCAGATGACAAGAAGGAAGCAAACACGGAAATATCTGGGGAAGATGGCAACAAGGGGATTATAGGCCAGGCGCAGAAGGTAGAGGGAGTGGGGATGGAACTGATGCATGTACTCCTTCAAGTTCCCTGATGGCGCGAGTCTCTCCCCACCCCTCTTGCTCTTGGGCATGAATTAGAGACAAACATACTCAAGAGACAGTCGGACAGTCCAGGGGCAGACACATGTGCCCCACATACTTTCCCTCCTGGCCTTTCACTTCTTACTGAAGTCCTACACTAAGGAAATACCCATGCTCCAATTCAGAAGTTCTGATGTGAGATAACGGGAACACAGGGACCAGTTAAGACTTATTTTGGAGACATCAAGGCACATAAAATATAACCATTTGTTCCAAGAGACTGAATAAACAGGGGAGAAGGGAAATCGACATGTTTCCTGTCTTCCTAGAGTTGGTTTCTTTTATCTCAGAGCACCCTTTTCATTTTGGGATGTCATGAGTATGTCTGGAATCTGCCCATCTGTTCGTGAGACCTGAAGGGCCTGAAGCACAGCTATATGGGAAAGGAGCAGATATGGGAGAATGAGAACCCCAGTGAGAAGAGGTTAGATGGAAAGCAGAAAGGGGATGAGGTAGGGAAGAGGAAGAATGATGGAGGTGCCGGGATATGGCTGTTACAAGTCCTGGTAGTAGGTTACTTGACTCATCCTGAATTCTCTCCCTCCTCGCATCACTCTCCCACTCTCTGCCAGGCATTGGCTTCAGGATTGAACCCAAGGACGCTCAACCACTGAGCCACTTCCTCAGTCCTTTTTATTTTTAAAATTTGAGATAGGGTCTCATTAGGTTGCGTACAGCCTCGTTAAGTTGCTGAGGCTGGCTTCGAGACTGCGATCCGCCTGCCTCAGCCTCCGGAGCTGCCGGGATTACAGGTGTATGGCATCATGCCCAGCACACTGGCTTCTTGATCACGGTTATGTACAGCCTCCCGGGTGATAATCATTTTCTCCTTCCAGCCCACTTCCTTTCCAGAGCCCTACAGCGTGGTTGATTCTCAGGCCATCCCTGAAAGCTTCTCCCCTCTTCTCCCGCCTTATTTGCGAGGCTCATTTCCCCCTTAAACTGCAAAGGTAATTGCGGTTCTGGTTCTCCAGGTTGGCCAGGATACTAGGCAGGCGCGCCATTCCAGAGCAGAAATACTTCTTTTTCTACAGCTCCACCACGAATTTGATGGACTCCTGCAGGCGGGGCCCGAGCTAACTTCCTAGCACGCCTTCTCCAAACCGTGGTCGCTGTAGCCAACGGGATCCCAAGAACGCCTCGGTCCAGACCAAATTGAGCTGAACGCCCCTCAGCACCATCAACAGTCTACCCTCCGGGGCGTGGCCAGGCTTACCTAACTCCGCCCCTTGTACATGACCCCGCCTCTAGCCTTGGCCCCGCCTTCCCGAGGGCAGCCCTCCAAATCTCTGAGCATCACCTGACCCACGGCGCTAAGAGCGCGGGTATTGAAGGCACCGCAGCCAGGTCCCTAGCACATCTTTCGGCCGGACTCTGTCGCCTGGTTCTCAGTGCTCGTTTCTTAATGACGCAGGGTCGAGGGCGGTGGTGACCCAACCCTCGAAAGAATTCTTAAGGAATTGAGGCGCAAGCATTTCCTTTCCAGACTGCAGCGCGCCAACACCCCTCGACCCGCTACTCACGACTCGCGGAACAGTCAGCGGTCGCCCAGGTGATTCTGAGGTCCAGGGGCTGACGTTTAACTGATCGATCCTGCTGGGATCGGCTTCGAAGCCCACCCGGTCAATTTTGCGCTCAGCTCTCGCGCTGTCGGACGCAGGATTTTAGCATTTTACTTCGATTTCTGCACGCACCTTCGCCACTGGATATTGAGTCGTGGTACTGGTACTGCTCCATTTCCAGCCCAGTTCTGAAGTTCCATCTCCTCCCTGCTCCACTTTCCCGCCCCCCGTAATCTGCACCCCTCCACTTTCCCCAGATCTCTGGAATCACCCTTCCCCCTCTTCCCTTCGGAAGGCCTATCCCACTTTGTCCCCTATTAGAAATCTGAAGTTGCTCTTCTAGGGAAGGAGTTGGGGTCGAGTCCAGATTTTGTGGGGCCAGTTTCCAGAAAGAGTGGAAAATATGGATTAAAATTGAATATGAATGTTTTATTGAGAGCGATTAAAGAAATATTAAAGCATATTCTTTTAAAATAACCAAAAAATACAAAAAACAACCTAAAAACCAGAAAAATAAAATAATTTAATGAATTTCTTAACATATCTCCAATATTTTTCTCCTGTGATTCTTGGCAGCATATTGTCATTGCCACTTCATATGACAGTGATTTTATACAGAAAGGATAATTTAGCTTTTCTTCTAGCATGATGATTGAAGTGTATTTATAATAGATATTTTAGATAGGTTTATTTCAAATTCTCCTCTTTCTTCTTTTTTAGTATTAGGGGTGCTCTATCACAGAGCTACTCCCCAGCCCCACTCCCCCCTTTTTTTTGAGACAGGGACACACTAAGTAGCTGAGGCTGGACTACAACTTGCCAGCCTCCTGCCTCAGATTTCCGAGTTGGCAGGATTACAGGAGTGTTGCCACCTGCCTGGCTTCACTATTTTTTATAGATCACAGCATATACATTTTTATGAATTTTGTCAGATTTTGGAACAAATCTATCAAGTTTTACATATGATTTCTTACAATTTCAGGGCATTTCAAGTTTCATGTGCAGCTACTCATTTTATATGCTTTCAGAACTAGCAGTTCTCATGACCCAATCTTTCCATAGATATTCTAACGACGTGTGAGTTTTGTGTCCAATCATAAAGAAAGTCAAACATTTTCCAGTGAGTTTGCTTAAACAAGTAGCTTGTCTAATATTAGTCACGGTCTTATACGCAGCCCAGTTGTACCAGGACAGTGAGAAAGGTTGCTGGGAGACCAAAGAAAATGCCCAGAGATGATGTATGTGGCATAAGGCTTTTTTTGAGAAATGTATATGGGGAAGGTCCAGTGACAATAAGCAGAACAGATAGCACCTCTCTCCCTCACTGTGCTTTGCCAGACTGTGTCCCTTCTTTCTTATGGTGTTTTGTCCAGTGGAGGCAGACTGGATAAGTGACATTTATCCTTTTCACAGTGCTCTCAGTTCCATACCAGTCACCCTGAGAGACGGGTTTCATATGTTAGACTGTAGAAGCAGTGAAATTATCATCATTAGCTTGCTTGTATGACCAGCATCCCAAGGAGCAACTGTCCTGGTGTAGCTTTCTAAAGATCACACTAACTTGCTCTCATTCCCAGGGTACATAAGAGAAAGCCAGTATCCGTCAAGATAATATATATCTGGATGTTCTGGCCCAGGTTCTCATTATTCCCTTAACTCAGCTAGGTTTTTGGAAAACACAGGGAGCATTCATAGACATAGTGCTTTACTGTCCCCTTTTTCTTTAATGGTGATACAGCCACACAGAGTCCTAATTGATTCAGCTAATCCACAATAAACATTCTCCTCAGTAATTCCAGAGTTGTCATTTACCTGCCTGGCCCTTCGTCTACATACTTTCTTGTTTGAAGTTTGTGGATCATTCAGTGAATTTCCAAATTGTAGGATGCAAATATAAAATGTGTAAAGCTACCTCAAAGTCTGCTTGCTGGTTAGAATATGCAACTTTGCCAAAACACGGATCAGTTTGTTCATGATCATGGCTTTTCCTTTTATTTTAAAACTAGACTGGACACTTAGAATACCAGGGTGCAAATACACTGGTTGTACATTGATTTTATCCTCTCAGCCTTATAGCCACAGGCTCATAGCTTTACCATTCACTTTGTACTTGGATTTTGTAAAAAGGGCCCAGGGCTTGGGTCAGTCATTTTGAGCTTAGGTCACATGTTCACCCTTTTATAGTCCCCACTGGAACCACAATGATGAGTTTTCAGGGGTCAATATACAGGAGATAAGCAAATAGAGATAAACAAAACATGATTATTACAGATGAAGATGTTTGTCAAACATGGCTTTGTTTTTCTGATCAAATTAGTTTTTTTTTTTTTTTTTTGCCCAGGGATTGAACCCAGGGATGTTTAACCATTTAGCCATATCCCCAGTCCCTTTTTTGTATTTTATTTAGAGACAGGGTCTCACTCAGTCCCTTAGGGCCTCACTAAGTTGTTGAGACTGGCTTTGAACTCTCGATCCTCCTGCCTCAGCCTCCCCAGCTGCTGGGATTATAGGCATGGGCCACCTTGCCCAGCTCAAATGAACTTTTTAATAACTCACCCCTGAATTGCTTTGTCACAGGGGAGTTTTTACTATGTGGCAGAGGACAGGTAAAAAACACAGACCCTCCACAGGTGAGCAGATGGCCAAAACAGAACCCAGATGAGGCTGGCTCACATCTTATTACTCTTCCCAAGCCCACTTTGTCATTTATTGGTGCCACCAATGGAATGGTTCTAATTTTTATTCTGGGAAGATGGCAGGTTCTCTCTTGGTGACAGGTGCAGGCATGTGACCTGTTAAACAGTTAACTAATTATATGTGATTAGAAGGGATGTGTTTCCATTCCAGGTCGAAGCTTTAAAGGTCAAAACTTGATTTGCACACTCTTTTCCCCTTTGACTTGGCAACAACTGGTAATAGTCCAGATGGCACCTTTTCCATCAACCTAAGTTCTGGAATGCGGACAGCATGCAGAAGAGCCCCAAGGCAATAAACAGTGATGTGGAGCTTGAGAAACAAAGAAACAAAGAAAGCTTGCTGTTCTAAGCTATTGAGATCTGGAGGTTTTTTTGTTTTTTTTGTTTTTTTTTTTTTTTGCTTTTTTTTTTTTTTGGTGGTTGTTTTTGTTTGTTTTTGGTTACTCAGCACTGCCTACGCTGGGAAAATGAATGGTTGGATGTCCTGTCTCCTGACGGGGATCCTTCTAATGAGAAATCTCTCAGCAGCATAGGATGTTCAGATGGTTAAGGAGCCAAATTGAAAATTAGGTGCCCATTACAAAGGCTTTTAAGAGGAGGAAGAAGAGTTGGCCCTAAAACACACAAATGTCTATGAGATAGGGCATAAGATAGAGCACCACCATGTGGATCAATAGAGATCAGAGTGCGCTTGGAAATTGTGGGAACAGGGAAATTCAATGTTTGGCAATATGGAAGGCTTCATTCAGAAGATGGTGAGTGAGTTCGCCTTGGAGCTATGGTGGCCTTTCATGGAGCTGTCACTCCATGGGGCACTTATTGGGCAATCTGCCAAACATTTCATCTTGATGACTGTCTTTCGCACCTAAAGATGGGTTCCCAGAAGTCATATTCTGCTTCAGAATGACCTTGACCCCGAAACAGATTGAATTTGGTGATTCCCCTCTAAAGTTGAGGACAACTTTCTCATGCTGAGAGTGGAAGCTAAGGGGCTGAACCAAGGAAATTAAAAATGGCGATTGTCTTCTACACTACTATGTCTAGCACTGGATAATTATATCTTTATATGTATATTTCCTGCCTTTTGACTGCTGCCTCTTGTCCTTTAAAACTTTGCTCACCTTCAGAGATTTTTGAAGATGGAACTTTTGAAACAATAAGTTTCTTCTATCTTCCTTCAAATCTGGCTTTGAATAAAGCCTATTTTCCTACCAATTTGATTCCAAATATTTCTGGAGCAACAAGAGGTATAGCCTAGCTCCTTCTACTGGGGGATATTGGTACTGCAGGTTAACAACCCCTACCCGTGGCTGATTGGTCCAGGAATGTACAACTGCTCCAAGCAGAGCCAATCAGTGTCCTTCCGTGAGAATTTGGGATTGGAACTAAGAAATACTCTTAGTTTCAGCTCTTTGAACAGAACCAATGTGAAAATTTAGGAGTAACAGAAAAATGAAACAGACACAAAGATGTTGTATATAAGAAATGGAAGCCAGGCCTAGTGGCATGCACCTGTTATCTCAGCTATTCAGGACTCTGAGGCAGAAAGATCGCTTAAACCCAGGAGTTCAAGTCCATTTGGAAACATAGTAAGACCAGGAAAAAATGAAGTAAAGAGAAAAAGGAAGAAAGAAAAATGGAAAGAAATTTCTTCTTTGAGGTTGACTGCATCTCCCTTCATATTCTGTATCAGAAACTTCTGTACACTTTGCAGAAGAATTAATCTCAAACCACAAATTTAGATGTGCAAAACATTATTCAATTCTCTTTCTTATAACTGAGCTTAATGTTTGAGTTAGAACCCTCATTCCATCATGATAATAGTGGAAGACAAAACATACTACTCCTCACCCTCACTTATTAGAGTTTGGGCACCATGTGTCAGTGTGTCTCCCAGGGCCCTGGTCAACTGTCTTCCCAGATTATACTAACATTGATTCTGTCCATGGATCACTTTGGTTCTGCTGGCCCTGTGCTGCTTCATGTTATATTCAGACCATGAGGGTATTCTGGGAAACTGCCCAAGTTCCTAAATTTGCCCAGATACCATAATCATTCTTTCCTGGGGACTTTCAGCTTCCCTGAAAATGCTGCAAGGAGCAAGTCCTTGTGTCTCTTTGTCCTCTCCTCTACTCTGGGAATTCCTTTCATCCTTGGGTGAGTATCCCCACTTTTCTGGCCATGGTTTCCCTTTTCCACTCTGCTGATATTCTAGGACACTTTGAATATCCAGAGCTCTTGAGTGAGACTGTCCAGATTCTAGTGCTGGCTCTAACACTTGCAAGCTCTGTGACCTTGAGCAAATTGCTTGGTTTCTTTGTTTCTGCTTTCAAAACAAACAGCGGTCATGATAGTTCTCACCTGTCTTCATTTGGATTTCCCCAAGAGCCAACCCCAAGATAAAGATTTGAGTGCAAGAAGTTACTGGGGAGGTGATCCCCATGACACATTTATAAAAGAGGTAAGGAAGTGAAACAAGGCAGGGAAGAAAGTCAATAGAGGCTATCAAACCAGTTACTACCAGGGCAATTGGAACTTAATCCCAGCTGGGACCCCTGGTGACAGTAAAGAGTAAGGTTGGGCAAACTATGGCTGGGTCATAAAGCAAGTTGTTATATATTGGAGCAACCATTCCTTTCTATGCACATATGGTCTGTGACAACTTTCACAATATGTTAGCCGAGAGAGTAATTATAATAGAGACTGTATGACTTACAAAGCCTAAACTATGTATGATCTGGACCTTTGCAGAAAATGTTTGCTGTTCCTGCTACAGGACGTGCATCAGAGTTATCCCAACCTAGGGGTAAGGAAGTTAGGGAATTTATCTACCAGCTCTCCCACTACCATTAGTTGAGGGATATCACCCTACTTCTTGACTCTCCTCTCCTCTCCTCCTTTTACCTTTCAGTTTACCTCTTCTAGGTTTTTGGTTGGGTATTGTTAAGGCTGCTGTTTACTTTTGAAGCTATAATTAAGTTTTCCGTGTTTTGTCTATCTGTTGACTCTAAGAGTCTAAACTAAGTGAATAGTGTTTACATTACATATTGTGACAATATAAATATCTTCCATTGCCAAGTTGCTAATCACTAAGATTACATTTCTTTTCTTGAACTTAATTACTTTTTTCTCTTTACTTTTTTTTTTTTTTTTTTTTTTTTTTTTTTGGTGGTGGTGGTACTAGAAATTGAACCCAGGAATGCTCTACACTGAACTATACTCCTAGTCCATTTTATTTTTTATTTTGAGACAGGGTCTAGCTAAGTTGCCAAGGCTGGCCTCAAACTTTCAATGCTTCTTCCTCCTGGAAAGAGCATGTGCTACCATACCCAACCTTTAATTAACTTTGAAAAACAGTATTTGATATATTCATACAATTACATGAAATCTATGTTACCTAAAAATTATAATGAATCCCTGTGGACCTATCACCTAAGTCAGGAAGTAGATTATTATCAGTAATATACATTTGCTAGAGTAACCTTCCCTGTCCCACTCTGCTTCCCATGAGAAGTCACCATTGTATGATATTTTGTGTTTCTTATTCCATTGTATTATTATTTTGCTACTGAGGATGTAGCCCCCGGGTGCTCTACCACTGAGTTACACCCCCAGCCTTTTTAATTTTTTGTTTTAAGATAGGATCTCACTAAATTGCTGAGGCTGGCCTTGCAACTCAAGATCAACTCTGACTCCTAAATTGCTGGGATTACAGTTTTACATCACTGTGCCCACTGCTTTTTAAAAAATATCATGCAATTGTAAGTTTATGTCTGCTTAAACTATGTTTTGTTTAGTTGTACTTGTTTATGAGCTTTGTAAAAAAGTGGTATTCTATTAATTATAGTGTAATTTTCCAGGATAACATTCTTTAGAAAATATTATATTTCTTAGATTCTTCCATGTTGTGTGTTACTGTGAAAACTGGTTGTTGCTACTAAAGATGCTTAGAAAACTCCAGGAAAAACTGAAAAGAATTCAAGAAAGGAAATAATCTTGATGATCTCTGGTTCTGTGTGAGTGACTTTCCCAAGGAGTGCAGCATCCCCTCTTCCAGTCTTGTCTCCAACTCCTCCCATCTTCAGGGTTCAGCTGCCTGACTCAGTGCCCCAACCAAGGTTGATTGTTCTTCTATTCTTTTTCCTTTCTTTCTTTCTTTCTTTCTTTCTTTCTTTCTTTCTTTCTTTCTTTCTTTCTTTCTTTCTTTCTTTCTTTTTTTCTTTTTTTTTCTTTCTTTCTTTCTGTGTGTGTAGGATTGAACCCGGGGCACTTAACCACTGAGCCACATCCCCAACTTTTCAAATATTTTATTTAGTGACAGGGTCTCGCTAAATTGCTTATGGCCTTGCTAAGTTGTGCCAAAGCTGGTTTGAACTTTCAATCTTCCTACTTCAGCCTCCTGAGCCATTGGGAGTATATGCGTGCATCTCTGTGTCTGGCACAAGGCTAATTGATATAAGGATGCCACTTGACCCTGACAGAGATGGAGAATGTTTGGATGTGGAACTGAGAAGTCCGTACTCTGGCAGTCATAGGTGTCAGATGCACAGCTCTTGACTTGAGGACCATATTTCCCACTGTGTGCTCAAGAGTAGAGAGGCAGGCTGGTCTACAGAAAAGGAGCAAAACACTTAGGGAGGGGAAGACACCAGGATCTGAATCTAAGATTCCAACAGTTTCTGGGGTCCTAATGCACATGTGACCTTGGGATTCAGAATTAACTCTCACTTTGAATAAACTAACTTGAATTCCACTTCATTGTTCGCAGCCACTAGTATGTAATGACACCTGCCAGGAATTATCCTTTATGCTTTTTTTTTTTTTTTTTTTTTTTTATACCAGGGATTGAACCCAGGGGTTCTTGACCATGGAGCCACATCCCCAGCCCTTTTTTATATTTTATTTAGAGACAGAGTCTCACTGAGTTGTTTAGGGCATTGCTAAGTTACTGAGACTGGCTTTGAACTTGCAATCCTCCTGCCTCAGCCTCCTGAGCTGCTGGAATTATAGGCGTGCACCACTGTGTCCAGATTATGCTTTTGCTCCTTCCCTGTTTGTTAGTGAAGATTGAAAAACAACTAAAAATCACACACACACACACACACACACACACACACACACACACAGTCTTGCTAAGTTGCCAACATGGCCTTGAACTTGCAATCCTCCTGTCAAAACCACCCAAGTCACTAGGATTACAGGTGTGTGCCACCATGCCTGGCTAAAAATGATAATTTAACAGTAATAAGTACACTTACTGGGAATTTACTATGAACTAGTGTGTGCTTTTTGTTTATTATCTCATTTGATACTCAAACCAAGTCTATGAGACAAGTATTATTGTCCTTATCTAATAGGTGAGTAAATTTAGTCATAAAAAAGCTGTATGACATCTAGGTTCACAAAACTATTAAGAGGAAGATCCATTCTTTATACCTCTGCTAATGGACACCAAAGCCTGTGTTCTTAACCATGTATATCATTGTTTCCAGGAAGGAAACCAGCTCTGGCAGAGTTTAAACTCATTTTCCAAATTCGAAAGGCTCTTGAGAGTTGCAGAGGCTATCTGTGGTCTGGAAGCCACTACTATTAGATTGTCATGGGTGACTTATTTATTTTCCTATAATTTAAAGGGGAGGTTAGAAGAGTATTCTCAGTCTACACTACACCTCCAAACCCCTCTTCATCCTATATTTTCCCTATTATGGTGCTGAGAAAAAAAGAAGGGAAGTAAAGAGGTACAGAGAAGAAGGAAGGGGTTGGTGACTGTTGATTATAAGTGAGTAAAGATGGGAGGAGGGAAAGGGGTTGAGGAAAGTTTGTGGGAAGGTTGGTGATATTTGAAAGAAGCATCCAAAGAACAATGGAGGGAGGATGTTTTCCTGGGGACATGTTCCTTCTTCCTCCCCTGCTCTATCTGTGAGCATTTGGAATTGGGGTTAGGGCAGAAGAAATAGGAAGCTAAAAGTAGATCCTCAGAGACTATTGCCTTAGTGAAGAGAGACAGAAGCCAAGAAAGACCTTAGATCCACCATTCTGGGCTGGGCTTGAGGAGCAGAGTTTTGAGAAAGGATTAGAGTTGAAGCCATGGTCCCCTCCCCCACCTCACTGCTCCCCTGGAATATTCCATGGCAGTTAGGGGCCCTGTCCTGCTGAATGACTTGGGGGCCTTTTCTTGGATCTGGAGCTCAAATTCCTAATAAGAGGCCCCCCATTCTTTCCTAGACCCTAGCCCCTGTGTTGTTAACTGTCTGCCTGATGAAAATATTCAGAAAATGAAGGACAAGTAAGTCCAGCAAGGGAAGAGGGAGATGGGGTAGAGAAGAAAAGGGATACAAAAGAAGTGGGCAGAGTCTCTGTGGTCAAAGGAGAAGGAGACCAACATCTGAGGCCTGGAAAGGAAGGGAAAGACTGGGAGGCAGGAGTGGAGGTGAGCGTGGGGCAACAAGAAAGGATGCAGACTGCCAGACCTCTGTCCTTTCTCCCAGGAGTAAAAGGAGATTGTCCACGGATCAACGCCGGAACTCCATATTACCCTGGAAATGGAGAGTTGCACATAGCTCCCGCTGGATGGCACAGGTGGCAGCCTCAGAGCTCAGTCTAGTGGCCTTCATCTTCCTGCTGGTCATGCTCTTCTCCAAGAAATGGTTATATACCCCTGGGAGCCGCTTCTATAAGCACTATCCCAAGGATATAAACAACAGAATCCACACCTCAGTCCATGTCATGTCCCAGGGACTCGTGCATACCTGCATATCCAGGAGCTGTTCCCAATTAGAGGATGAGAAAGGTGAGTTCCGCGTCCCCCACCCTGCGCCTGCCTGCCGTTAACCTATGTGGTTAACTGACTATTCTTGTCCCCTTTCTCCAGTCATTTTCACTCATTGACCTGCAAGATGGCTCCTCTGTCTTTAAAACCTCCGAGGATTATTTTCCCCCTCCACCTTGGAAAAATCAATTTGCTTGACCCCAGGGAAAATGTCACTGCTTTAGATAAGATCGAGAGTCAGGTCTGTGCTTATATAAATGTTGTGGGAGTGTGGACTCAACACTTATAAATCACTTATGAATCATGTATTTCACCAAGGAGGGCTTGGAGGTGGGGATCTGTTTCTTCTAACCTGGCATAATCAGAGCTTTTAGAGGCCTCCCTGGAATGTTCTCTCCCACTCCCTGGTCCCAGGCACTTTTCTTCTGCCTCAGGCCTTGTTCCTCTGGGCCCACTCTGGATCTCAAGAACTTTCCTTTTTCTATGTATGACTTTCTTGTTCTTTTCTTCCCTGAATTATTCTACCTGCTTCATCCCTTACTTTTTAAAAATACCTTTATTTTATTTATTTATTTATTTACTTTTATGTGGTGCTGAGGATCAAACCCAAGTGCTAGGCAAGTGCTCTGCCTCTGATCTATAACTGTAGTCCGTATCCCTTACTTTTTATTTTATTTTTATTTTTATTTTTTTAAAGGTTACTCATATTTAAAAAAAAATTTTTTTTTAGTTGTTGATGAACCTTTATTTATTTATATGCGGTGCTGAGAATTGAATCCAGCCTCACACATGCTAGGCAAGCGCTTTACCACTGAGCTGTAACCCCAGCCCTCATCCCTTACTTTTTAAATTTTATTATTATTATTATTATTATTATTATTATTATTATTATTATTTTGGTACTAGGGATTAAATCCAGAGGTGCTTAACCACTGAGCCATATCTCCAGTCCTTTTTGTTTTTCATTTATTTTGAGACAGGATTTCACTAAATTGTTTAGGGCATTGCTGAATTGCTAAGGCTGACTTCAAACTTGCCTTCCTCCTGCCTCAGCCTTCCAAGGAGCTGCAAGTACAGGGGTGTGTCACCATGCCTGGCTTCATCCCTTACTCTTTCAAGTCTCGTGCCGACCCCTCACTCTTAGGAACTGAGCTTCCTTTCTCAGCTTGGGGATGACCAGAACTTTCGATACCTACTTCTATTTGTTCATTCCCCTTAACATTAAAAAACAAACAAACAAACAAAAAAAAAGTATACGGTTATTATTTTCTTCTATTGTGAAAGCAAAACTTTTTATAATAATAAATTTGGGGAAACAAAAATCATATTCACATCTATTCCATTTGTCCAATTAAATCCTCACTCAGTTGTAAAAGATAGAAATTATTATCCTTACTTTATAGAGAAGAAAATTGGATCTTGAACTATCTTGTTCAGGCTCATACAGTTATTAGGTGAATCACATGAAATAGCAATATTTGACTACTGCTCACTTACCAAAAGCAATTTCATATGGATGAACTTGATAAAGGCATGTATAGAATTATAAGTCAAACGTGCTTTGTTTTAAAGCTCATGGAAAGACCTTGCTCTGTGGTACTATGCAAAGATGCTCAGAGGGCCCTTTTTTTTTTTATTGAAAAAATTTCAATGGCTTTTGCATAGTTGTATTTATTCTTCATCAACAATTTTATATTATTTAAAATGTTGTCTTCCTAATACATAATCATCCTTACTATAAGTGATTATAATATTTAATCAATTTATCATCATTTACTTAGCTATCTTATCTTCCTATTCTTAGAAAGTTTATTTCCAGTTTCTTTTTTTCTTAATTTGCATACCAAGTCTCTGTTTTTCCAATTTCAATTTCTTTTTTTTAGAAAAAAAAAGGAGTAGGCTGGAGTACAGCTCAGTGGTAGAGTATTTTCCCAACATGCACCAGGCCCTGGGTTCAATCCCCAATACAAATAAATAAATAAATAAATAAGTAAATAAATAAAAGTACAAAGGACTAGAAATGAAGCTCAGTGGTGAAGGGCCCCTGGGTTCGATCCTCAGTAACTCCCCACCCTCTTCAAAAGTATTACATGCTTGAGTATTCCTTATCTGAAATGCTTAGGACCAGAAGTGTTTCCAAATTTTATTTTTTTAGGATTTTGTACATAATGAGGTTTTTTTTTTTTTTTTTTTTTTTTTTTTAACTGGGTATTGAACCCAGGAGTGCTTAACCAGGAAACCACATCCCCAGCCCTTTTTAAAATTTTTATTTAGAGACAAGGTCTCCCTGAGTTGCTTAGGGCCTTGCTAAGTTGCTGAGTCTGGTTTTGAGCTAGCAATCCTCCTCAGCCTCCTGAGCTGCTGGGTTTACAGGCGTGCACCACTACGCCCAGCCATAATGAGATTTAAAGAAAGGACCCAAGTCCAAACACCAAATTCATTTATGTTTCATGTACATTTTATACACATGGCATGAAGATAATTTTATATAATATATTTAATGTGCTTAAATTTTGAATGTGACCCATGACATGAGGGCAGTGTAGAATTTTCCACTTGTGTTGTCATGTCAGCACTCAAACAGTTTCAGATTTTGGAGCATATTGGATTTCAAATTAGGAATGTTCAACCTGTATGGCAATTTATGCTTCTACTAACATGTGAGAGTGCTTGATTCATTGTATCTTTGCCAGTCAGGACTAACTAGAAATATATACAAATGTAATTCTTTTCTTATTGAAAACAGTAGCAGTTATTGTGAGAAATGCAGAAAAGTTTAAGAAAAAATAAAAATCAACTCAAACTTCCTCACATAGATGTACATTACAGTGGACATTGTAATGGATTTCCTTAATTGCAACCACTCAACAGGTTTTGTTCTGGAAACCCCACTTTGGTTGTAAGCACTTACTCATGTCATTGAGTAATTATCATATAACCTTAATTTAAAAATTTATTTGATTAGGTAATATATGAACAGAGTAACATTTCAAAAAACAGAGAAGATTATATAGCCAAGTGTGCCACCTACCTCTGGCAGTCAATCTCCCCTCTCCCCCAGTTTCTCACATGTCTTCCTAGAGATGTTCTAGTCAGGGACAAATGTCTATCATGTCACCTTTTGTGTGTGTGTGTGTGTGTGTGTGTGTTGAGGATGGACCTCAGGGTCTTGCACGTACTAGGTAAGTATGCTACTGCTGAGCTACACCCCAGTTCTCATGCCACCATTTTTAGTGAATACACAATAATTCAATATATGGGAACACTGTGATTTATTATCCAGATCTCTTGAAAATCTGGGAGCTTGTCGGACACATCTCTGCACAGATCTCTATACTTAGATTTGGGTGATTATTCCTTAACATAGATTCTCAGAAGTGTGGCTGGGTCAAAGTGTCTTAACAATTCAGAATTATTTTGATATTCCGTACCAGAAGGCTCACCAGAAATGCTACCTACCAGCAGTACATCAGAGTGCCTCTTTTCTCCTTATAGTCTCCTATACTAGGTATTATCAATTTTATTTATTTTGTAATTAAAAAAGTTTGTGTATATGTGTGTGTGTGTGTGTGCTAGAGATTGAACCCAAGGTGATTTACCACTGAGATACATTCCCAGCACTTTAAAAAATTTTGTTATTTTTATTTATTTTATTTTATTTATTTATTTTTTAGTTTGAATATCCATAATATATTTTCACATATATTCTCATGCATGTTATTATGTATGAATTATATACATTCATATATATATATGAATATATATATATATGAATTCATATATATATATATGAATGTACCCTAATGGCAACCAAATTCCTGCTCATACATTTTCAGCTACATAATCATAAACTATAACTCAAACTAATCATAAATATCATCTCAAAAGAAAAATAACTATATAGAAATTTATATCCACTTAAATATTTTCATGAACATATTTTTGTGTGTGTGTGGTACTCAGGATTGAACCCAGGGACTTGTGCATGCAAGGCAAGCACTCTACCAACCAAGCCATATTTGCAGCCTTTTCATGTATAGTTTTATATACGTATTCATATTTATATTCCTATATATGGATAAAAATGTTTAAACCCTAAACTAACCATAAGTATTTTTCTACATTTGTCCGTACCTACCAATACACCTCAGAGAAACAAATAATATAAACATAACATATAAACATAAACATATACATATAAGCCGTAATATTTTGCATGAATATTTGGGGAAATAAGTATTTGGGGAAATAAGTTCATAAATTCACATAAAAACCAGCACTTTTTAAAAAACTTAAATTTTGAGACCAGGTTTCACTAGGTTGCTTAGGATCTCACAAAGTTGCTGAGACTGGCCTATGAATTTATGATTCTCCTACTTCAACCTATAGAGTCACTGGATTATAGATATGTGCCACTGTGCCTGTATCAACTTTATTTTGATGTTTACCAGTTCAGTAGTTTTTAAAAACCATGTTTGTCGATTTATGTTGAGTCTCACATTTACTGACATATGCATTTAAAGTTAAAATTTTTCCATTTTTTTCTATTGAGTTATTCATTTTCACATGGTGGGAATTATTAAGCAATATCCATATCAAGAATCTTGGCTTGTGGGCTGGCGATGTAGCCCAGTGCTAGAGCATTTTCCTAGTATGCCTCAGGTCCTGAGTTCAATCCCTAGTAAGGTGGGATGGAAATCTTGGCCTACTTAATAAGTGTAAGCATGATTCTGTTGTTATCACAAATGTGCATTTCTTTGGTTATAAATGGAACTGAACAGAAAACAAACAGTTCATTTGATTATATTTTATCTTTAATGAATCCTGAACTCATTCTGTTTTGTTTTCCTCAGACACTTTTCAAATGTGGACAAATCAGCCAGTCTTTGGGGTGGCCAAGATAACCTTCATCTTGGCCCTGGTGATAGGCTTCATGCTCACCATCTGGTTGCACCTGCCATACCTGCTAGGTCTTCTGAGAATGCCTGCCTTCGGCTTGATTGGGACCATCATGAGCTTCTGTGAAGGTGCCCCCCAGCTCTGAAAAAGGTCCTTAGTCCTCCTGACCCATGTCTTCCTGGGTACTTCTCCCTTCTTTGGGTGTGGTATGGAACTTTTGGGGTGATGGGAAAAGAGAACCGAGAGCTAAGTTAGATCATTTCCCAGTTACTGGAGAGATGGAGTTGGAAGGGTTGATTCCTGTGAGCCTGGGGGTGGGGAGTTGAGTGAAGTGCTGTGGACTGTGTGGTGATGGGAGTTGTAGTTTGTGGCTGTAGCTCAGCTGCTGGGGAAGAATCCTCTGTGGATTCTTAAATGAATAAGACCTCTCTATTTCTGCCTCACAGTTACCCTCATTTTCTCTGTCCTCCTGTTGTTCCCTGTTAACCTCTGGATCTTCGAGGTAAAGAAGAATTTGTCTGTTCCTCTTGGTTGGAGCTATTTCATTGGTTGGCTGGTGTTTATCCTATATGTCACTTGTGGTGAGTGGCCAGGAGAGCTCTGGGGGAAGGAGAGGATGTGGGTGGGTCAGGGCAGAGAAAGTGTGGAGGGAAGGGGCAGGCAATCCTCAGGGACAAGTTCTGAGGGAACCTCACCCTTCTTGTCACTCTTCTTCCCACTCTCCAATTTCCCTTCCCCAATCCCCTGTCCTTTCCCAGGAATCCTTTGCTATTTGAACCACAGAACTTTCTGGAGAGTGATTCTGAACAATTCCTCTCGCATCATGTTCTCCCATAGTAGTTCCAGGTCAGAGCAAGACCTTCTGAATGATCAGACTGTCTCAGACATCAACCAAAAGGAAGTCCTGGGTCCTGAGCAAAAGAATTAGACATCTGCAAAGTTATCCATTCACTGAAATCCTTCTTTGTGACCATTCCCCAAACTCTTGAATAAGTTGACCCTTGATGTTGTAAGAAATGTGAAAAGGAAGATTTGGGGCCAGCTCTGCACTCCTTTTTCTTGTCCCTGCCTTACCTGTAGCTTGGGTGATATGAAATAAATAATCCATCTCTTCTTTATCATGTCTGGTTGTTGTTGAGATGAACTAGAGGAGGGAAAGAAAGGAAGAAAAAAAAAGTTGGTTTCCCAATTCTTCCTGCCTAGGAACCTTCTAACACTCTTCAGTTCCGAAATCTGCCCAACCTCCTCTATATAGCATACCTGTACATAGGCAAACACCTTTTTTTTGTTGTTGTTGTTACTAGATATTGAACCCATTAGTACCATACCACTGAGCTACAGTTCCAGTTCTTTTTATGTTTTTTTATTTTGAGATTGGGTCTTGATAAGTTGCGCAAGCTAGCCTTGAATTTGTGATTCTCCTGCCTTAATCTCCCAAACTCCTGGGATTACAGATGTGCACCATTGCACTTGGGAGCAAGCACCTCTTGAGACCTAAACCTCTTTATACTTTGTTACCTCTATCCCAACATTTGCTATTAGTGGGTAGAAGGAGATACAGCTGATGAGGAGAGATATATCACTTATGAACTTGTTTGTTTATTCATGGTATTCAAAAGCAAAATGGCCCTAAGGTAAGAGGTAGGTTAAATAATGAAAGCTCAGTAGAAAATGTGGTTGTACTGCACAGGTGGTCAGCTCAGATGACTGCTCTGGGCAGAAATCCCACCCTCTGGTGTGCAGCTCAGATGCCTGAACTCCCAGAGATCTATGCCCTGGATACCATACAGCTACCGTCCAACACAACTGCTCCACTCTGTCTGCTATAGTCCTCTACTCAAGACTCCCTGTCCTCTACTCCATAACAACAGGAACAAAACAGACCCAAAGAAAAGTCGCACATATAAATAAACCCAGTTTCACAAAGGCAGGCAACATTCAGCTGGGGCAGTGCTGGTGGTTTCCGTCAGAATTTGATCATCTTGCTCAGAGGTCAGCCTCCCAGAAGATTATGCTTTTGTACCTTTATGGTAAATCTTGAAATCAGAGTGTAAATCCTCTAACTTTGTTTTTCTTTTTCATTCTCTTTCTTGCTGCCTCCCTTTTCTTTCTTCACTAAGTTGCCCAGGTTGGCCTTCAATTTGCAATCCTACTGCCTCAGCCTTCTGAGTGGCTGGGATTACAGGCAGGCATCACCATGTCCAGCTTTGTTTTTCTTTTTCAGGGTTGCTTTTGGGTATTCTGGATTTTTGTATTTTCATATTACTGTTAAATTTAGCTTGTATATCTATTTTCAAAAGTCTACTGAAATTTCAATAGGGATAGTGTTGAGTCTATCAATGCAGAAAGAGTGCTATCATACTGATATTTAAATCTTCCAATTCATGAACACAGCATCTCTCTCCATTTATTTAGGTCTTTTAAAACTTCTTTCAGGATTGGGTAATGTGGCACATGCCTATAATGCCAACTACTCAGAAGGCTGAGGTAGAAGGATTACAAGTTCAAGGCCAGCCTCAGCTACTTAGGAAGACCTTGTCTCAAAATAAAGGACTTGGAATATAGTTCAGTTCAATCCCAGTAAGAAAAAAACAACAATGTTTTACAATTTCCAGTAGAAAGGTCTTACACATCTTTCATTAGATTTATTCTTAGGCATTGACTTTTTATACTATTGTAAATGCCATTAATGTTTACTTTTATAATTGATAATCACTAACATATAGAAAATACAACTGATTTTTTAATATCAAATTGGCATCCTGCAACACTTAATTTTACATCACTTCTAATATATAAACTTTCAAGATTCAATGAAGCTAAAAAAAGATGCTATAAGGCTTTCTATACATACAGTCATGTGACCTGTGAATGATGGTTTGACTTTGTTCCCCGTACTCACGCTGTTTGCTTCTTTTTCTTAAATTGTGTGTGTGTGTGTGTGTGTGTGTGTGTGTGTGTGTGTGTGTGTGTGTGTTGTGGTCCCATGGTTTTGGACATGCCAGTCAAGCACTCTACCACCAAGTTACATCCCCAGATCTTCTTATGTTGTTTTATTGGCTAGTGCTACAATGTTGAATAGACCTGATAAGAATTGATACCCTTACCTTGTTCCTGATCTTACGGGAGTAGGGTTTAATGTTACATCAATAAATATGATGTTAGTTGTAGGATTTTTGTAGATATCCTTTATTGAACTGAGGAAACCCCCTTCTAATCTTAGTTTGCCAAATGTTTTATATTTTAAAATCATAAATGGATATTGAATTTTGTCAGATGCTTTTTCTGCATCTAGTGAGATAATCATATAGTTGTTCTTTTTTCTTTTGCAAATATGATGTATTTTTTGCAAATTCTTTTACAAATGTGTTTATAAGTCAAACTAAACTACTTTCCTGGGGGTAAAACTTCCTTGGTCAGTCTTTTTTTTTTTTTTTTTTTTCCTGGACTCAAAGAGTCCTCCCACCCGAGTGCTGGGGCTACAGATGTGCCTCATAGGGCTTGGCTTATTAAACAGTCTTTAAAATCAATTTTCGGATTCCACTCCAGGACATTTACATTCTCCCGCAAAAGCAAACCCCAGTCCCTGTCAATGTGAGTTTTACTTCTTCAAATAGCTGCCTGCTCAGTTTTCTTCTGTTTTCTCCATACTATGTCCACTTACATACACAAAATAGGTTGCTTTATAAATCCTCTTGGTGAAGTTAGTGTTTTTACTTCTTTTTTTTTTCTTTCTTTTTTTTATTGTAAACAAATGGGATATATGTTGTTCCTCTGTTTGTACATGGAGTAAAGGCATACCATTTGTGTAATCATAAATTTATATAGGGTAATGTTGTTTGATTCATTCTGTTATTTTTTTCCCTTTCCCCCATCCCTCCCACCTCTCTTTTCCCTCTATACAGTCCTTCCTTCCTCCATTCTTGCCCCCCTCCCTAACCCTAACCCTAACACTAACCCCTCCCACCCCCATATGTGTCATCATCCACTTATCAATGAGATCATTTGTCCTTTGGTTTTTTGAGATTGGCTTATCTCACTTAGCATGATATTCTCCAACTTCATCCATTTGCCTGCAAATGCCATAATTTTAGCATTCTTTATGGCTGAGTAATATTCCATTGTATATATATATATAACTTGGTCAGTCTTAATGAATTAACTTTAGTATAAATTGCTGCATTTGATTCATTGATGTGTTAAGAATTATCCCATTTGTTTTCATGAGGAATACTGACCTATACTTTTCTTAAAATATATTTCCAGTTATTTAGTTTGGGGTATCAGTACTATACTGGCCTCATAAGCTGAAAAATGTCCTCTACTTTCTGAGAGGGTTTGTGTGATATTTGTATTATTTCTTCCTTACCTATTTGGTAAGGAAAACAGTTGTGGTAGATTAGTGTTGTGTCAGCTTAGCTAAACCGGAACTGTTTTCCAGTCTTTCTCCTGCACTATTTAAGATTACCTTGAGGCACAGGAACATTTTATATAAGATTTGGAAGGAGATGTGGAACCTCAACCATTTTCCTTTTATACTGGACAGATTGGGGCAAGGAATGAGTACCACTTCGCCTCACGCATTGTCACTTATTTGCCGACTCATCTGGTTGACTGGGGAAGTCCCCTACGCCCACCCCCATATCTCTCATCTCTTGCTAGATCCTCCTTCAGTTCTTGGGCCAAGTATATGCACAAGTCTATGATGAAAGGCACAAGTTTCTCTTGCAGGGTAAGAGAAGTCCAAACTGAAGGCAGCAAGAGACCAACACAAGTATCAGTCTGTTCTCAGGAGTTCTGAATCAACCTTACAGCTTCCAGTTTATTGTTGCTTTCCCATTTCACATCTTCCTTCCCTGACTGCTTACCCTGAGAACTACAGGTCCCACAAGCAGGCACAGAATAGCTTCACACATGGATTAATTGGGTCTCTAATTATGTAAGGTCAAATCCCTAAAATAAAGTTCTTATTACATATAGATCTCAGAGAGTCTTTGTCTCTGATTGACCCTGAACTGATATATACAAATGAAACCATCTAGGTCTGCCATTGAGCTCATCATTGAGTTTTTGTATTTTGGTCATTGAATTTTCCAGTTGTAAAATTTCCATTTGGAGGTTCTGTGTATCTGCTTTTTGTTTCGTTTCGTTTCGTTTCATTTTGTTTCAAGCATGTTTATAATTGCTCCTTGAAGCATTTTTAAGATGACTGCTTTAAAATTCTTGTTAAAAGATTTCAACATCTCTGGCATCTCAGCACTGGCATCTGTTGGTTATTTTTTTGTCTCTCAAGTTGAAATTTTCTTTGTTTTTGCTATAACGTTTGATTGCGTTATACCTTGGGAATTTGGGGCCTTATGTCATGAGACCAGATGTTACTTACATTTTCTGTTTTAGCAGACCTTCTCTGACATTGTGTCAGGGGGAAGGGAGTGTTTCTTTCCTACTAGTAGGTGGGAATGAAGGTCCATGTTCCCCATGTGGCCTCCTTTGACACTGAACAGAGGAAGGAGTACTTCATTACTGCTGGGTAGAGGTGGGTTTTCAGGTTCCCCCACAAAATCTCCATTTGCCAGGATCCAGCCCCAGCAACTCGTGCGTCCTGGAAGGATGGGTGGAGTCAGCGCAGAGGAATGACAGGAACCCTTGGAGCAACTTGAAGCAAGTGCTGCTCAGGTTTATCTTAGCTTTTCTTTTACAGTATTAAGTAAAACAGGATTAAACAAGATGCAACTTATAGAGAAATTACCACAAGATTTGTCATTAACCACACTTCCCAGCAGGTGTCTAACAGAGCAGTACATTTAAGGTCAACTTTCTATATTTACTTAAAGTTATTCACATAAGCATATTACAGTGAAAGATATTTTTCTCCTTCATCCAACTGGCCTTTGTATATACCCTTTGGTGTCAGACCTATTGTCAGCATAATGACTCTATTTTGTTTTAAGCTAATTTTACTGAACTGCTAAGCAAAACATGCACTTAATCTTTAGCTCATATTGTGTTTTTGATTTAACCTTAAAGGTCTACTCTATTACCTAGACGAGCTCAGTTAAGACTAAGTTGGGTTATTTACTGCCAAACAATCAGTGTGAGTACCTAGTTTTATCCTATTTTTTATGTCATTGATTTATCCTCTGCCTATTGTAATACACAATAAGACCTAAGCCAGCATAAACTACTCATAACCAATTAACATGCAATGAGGGCATTTGATCTTAAGACAATATTTTTCTAGTTGTTTGTATATGCTGTTTCTTTTTTCTTTAGTCCTACATTTCCAGGGTGGCCCTTGATGTCCAAGTCTTTGAAGGAAGGACAAATACTGGACAACTGTCCATTTACCATTAATATTAATTATTCATTTATCATTTTCATTGTACACTCCTGTTTAGGGAAGAGGTGGATCTGTGGAAGGTGGGTCCTTAAACTTATTCACTTGTTTCCCTCTAGATGGATACCACAAATGTCCCTCAATCTTGTAGGCTAAGTAGGGCAGTCCTAGTACCATGGGGACAATAAGTCTCCTGTTCTGTTTGTCAGGATATTTACTGGTAAAACATTAACTGGGGAAGGTGTGGTCAGCACAGGAGCAAGCTGTAACTATAGTTTTCTTGAAGAACTTCTCAAACTCTGTACTTACAAACTTATGTGTGATATTGGTACATTTTTTAAAGCATTCCTCATCCTCCCCCAAGCTCTGCAGACACATTGAAGTTAAATTCTTATCACAACGATCCAGGGAATATGATTTGCAGTTGCATAGTTATAAGTATGATAATTACAAGAAAACACCCAATTCCTAGGAGAGATGACAGCAGCAATTTCCTGGAATGGTGACCTTGCCAAGCCCTTCCCCATGCTCGGACCTTGTCCAGCAGTATGGCGGAAACAGTCACTGCTATCCACTGACACCTCCCTTGCCTGGCACGGAGAACCTTATTATTCCTCCCCATGTGGCCTGTATTTGTGGTGGAGTGAAGCACTTGTTACCACTGGATGAAAGTGAAAGTTCCAGTTTCCCATGCATCCTGCTCTGACACCACCAGAGAGGAAGAAGGGGCCCATTATCAGTGGATGGGATGCAAGTCTAGGATCTCTACATGGTCTCCACTGACACTGTGTATGTGGTGGGTCCCTTACCACCAGGTAAGGATGAAATCCTGGTTCTCCTTAGGTCTTCTCTGATACCACTCCAGCAGGAGGTGGGGGAAGGCAGGGGTGGGTGGGAGGAGACGCGCCTTATAAACAAAGATGGCTTCCTTTGGTTCTGTTAATTTTTGCTATAAGTATTTTGAAGCTCTTCCATTAGGTATACATTTAGGATTGTTATGTCTTTTGGATGAATTGATCTTTTAATCATGCTAAAACTGATCTTTTACCTGGTGCAGTGGTGAATGCCTGTAATCCCAGCAACTGGGAGGCTGAGGCAAGAAGACTGCAAGTTCAAAGCGAGGTCTTAAGCAACTTAGCAAGACCGAGTCTCATTATAAAAAACAAAAAGGGTTGGGGATATTGCTCGGTAGTTAAGCACCTCTGTGTTCAATCCCCAGAAACAAAACAAAACAACAACAAAACAAATTTTCTTCAGTAATGCTCTTGGTTTTAATTCTACCTTGTCTGGTATTAACATAACCACACATACTCTCTTATGTCTAGTGTTTGAAGGACCTTTTTGATCCCTTTACTTTCAACTTGTCTTTAAAAAAAAAAAAAAACTAGAGTGTGTTTCTTACAAACAACTTGCTTTCTTCCCATTTAAAAAAATTGTGGCAAAATATACATAATGTAAATTTTGCCACTTTAACCACTAGTAATTGTACAGTCCAGTGACACTTAGTACATCACTA
The DNA here is from genome assembly GCF_902686455.1 of Sciurus vulgaris. Taxonomy (NCBI): domain Eukaryota; kingdom Metazoa; phylum Chordata; class Mammalia; order Rodentia; family Sciuridae; genus Sciurus; species Sciurus vulgaris. The sequence goes on along the minus strand of NC_136463.1, from coordinate 53,566,740 downwards.
TTCTATTGTGCGCTACTGTTTCCATCATCCCACTCCACACCTTTTTAAAATCTTTCTAAGCTGAAACTCTGTACCTTAAATAGTACTTTCAGATTTCCCCCTTTCTCCAGTCCATGGAAACCACTATTCTACTTTCTGTCCTTATGAATTTGACAGTTCTAGGTAACTCATATAAGTGGAGTCATGTAATATTTGTTGTCTTGTGTCTGGCTATTTCAACTAGCACAGTGGCTCTAAGATTCCTCATCTACGTTGTAGCACATATCAGAATTTCATTTTTCTTAAGGCTGAGTAATATTCTACTATATATATACACCACAGTTCCTTTATCCATTCACGCTCTGATGGGTATTTGAGTTATTGCCACCTTTTGGCTACTGTGAACAATGCTGCTATAAAAATTGGAGCATAATTCTCACATATGTAATTATAGGCCAAAGGGTCTGCTAGATCCAGTAGTGCCATTTATTCTCCTATGGTAGTTTACATTAATATTGTTTACCAGATGTTTCCAGCTTTCTGACTTCTGCAAATATGCTAAGATTGCAACTTCTGGCCTTGTGATTAGTTCTGGCCAATGAATTGTGACACACTTGTACTTTTGGACCAGGGCATTTAATTGCCAATGTGAATTCCCTCTGCCACAGTAAAACAGCATTCATGATGGTGGCTGATCTGTTACCCTAGGGGTTAGAATGAGGAGACATGGAGCTTAGTCCACAGTTAATCCCTGATGGACAGGTGGTGCTATGGGTTGAATTGTGCCCCTCCCCCATGTAACTCATATGTTGAAGTCCTAACCTCATATATAGCATTTGGAGTTGGGGCCTTTATGGAAGTCCTTATGGTTAAATGAGGGCATAGGAGTGGAGGCTTGATCAATAGGATTAGTGTCCTTATAAGCAGGGACACTGGAGAACTCCCTGTGCACATTCTCTCTCTCTCTCTCTCTCTCTCTCTCCTCTCTCTCTCTCTCTCTCTCTCTCTCTCTCTCTCCAAATACGCACCAGGAAAAGGCTATGTGAGGACATAGCTAGATGGCAGCTATTTTCAAGACGGGAAGTGCCTTCCCCAGAAAGTGAATTGGCCAGAACCTTGGTCTTGGATTTTTGTCTCCAGAACTGTGAGAAAATTAATTCTGTTGTTTATGCTATATATTCTATAGTTTTGTTATTGTAGCCTGATCAGACTAAGATGTGCATTCTTAGTGAATGCAATCATTAGTGTGAATTTAGCTTGGTTGTTATAAGCTACTAAGATTTTAGAGTTGTTTATTATGTTAGCATAACTGATTGACACAACTCCTGTGACTAAAGGGCAGAGAGAGAGAGTGAGAACGAGAAAGAGAGAGAGAGAGATTGAAACTGAAGCTGTTCTGCTTTATAAAGACAACTCCAAAGCTTATATAACTGAATTCATGGACCCTGATTTGAATGACCATGAAGTAGCAAGACTTGAGAGGCTGACATTCCATAAGCGAGAAATTTTTATTCTATGAGGTCTGAATACTAAAGAAACTAATAATCTTGACCGAAAAAGAATGGAAAGATTTGAAGATACAGAACAGGTACATAGATGAATCCCTGACAGCTGGGTTCTTGTTCCTCAATGTAGATTAGTGTTTATATTCTTTATATTTTTGAAATCTTTGATCTAATACCTTAAAAATACCCTTCAGTTTTATTATAGTTGTCTAAACAGACTCACTGCTCAGCATGCTGTTTTTATTTTTGTATTTTTTACAGTATAGGGATTGAACCCAGGGATATTCTACCACTGAGTTGCACCCCAGTCCTTTTTATTTATTTTTATTTTGAGACAGGGTCTTACTAAGTTGCCCAGGCTGTCCTCAAGTTTGTGATCCTACTGCTTTGGCCTCTTAAGTAGCTGAGATTACAGGTGTGCAGGCATCACATCTGGCCAGCATGCTGAGTTTCACAGCATTTTGAAAAAAACTTTTAAAAAGAAACCTCTAGGGGTTGGGCACGTGCCTGGAATCCCAGCAATTTGGGAGGCTGAGTCTGGAGGATCATAAGTATGAGGCCAGTCTGGCAACTTAGTGAGACACTATCAAAATAAAAAGGACTGGAGCTGTAGCTCAATCCTCAGTACCATACACATAAAATAAATGAATGAATGAATAGATATATAGAAAATAAAAACCAGTGGGCACAGTGGCACATGCCTGTAATCACAGTAGCTCAGGAGGCTGAGGAAGAAGGATCTGAAGTTCAAAGCCAGCCTCGGCAACTTAGTGAGGCCCTGTGTAACTCAGTGAGACTCTGTCTCTAAATAAATATACAAAAAAAGGGCTGGGAATGTGGCTCAGTGGGTAAGCACCCCTTTGGTACCAAGGGTTCAATCCTTGGTACCAAAAAAAAAAAAAAAAAAAAAAAAAAAAGAAGAGAAAAGAAAAGAAAAAATCCTTAGGGTTGTTAGTTAGTTAAAGGCTGTAGGACATGGCTCTAGTTTAGATTAGGTAGCCAGGACTGAAACAAAGTATAAACAGAACAACTCAAAACCAAGTGCCTTAAGGATATGAGAAAACAAGAGACACATATTTGCAAAACATATATCTGATATCTGATAAAGGACTACTATTCAAAATATACAAAAAAAAAAACTCTAAAAGAAAATGAACAACTCAATTTAAAAATGCTCAGAAGATCTGAATAGCTACCTTATGAAAGATGACATACAGATGGCAAATAAGCATATGAAAAGATCCTCAACATCATGTCTTAAGGGAACTGCAAGTTTAAATAAAAATGCAATACCATTATACATATTAGAATAGTTGAAATCCAAAACACTGTCAACACCAAATACTGGCAAGCATGTGGAGCAACAGGAACTCTTATTCATTATGGGTGGGAATGCAAAAGGGTACAGCTACCTTGGAACACAGTTTGGCAGTTTCTTATAAAATGAAACATACTCTTTTCATATGATCCAACTAGGTGTTTACCTAAATGGATTGCAATCTTACACCCAATTATAAGTCAGCTTTTGGGATCTGCAACATGTTGAACACGTTCATTCTTTTTTTTTTTTTTTTTCTTTTTTCTTTTTTTGGTACTGGGGATTGAACCCTGGGGTACTTTACCATTGAGCTATATCCCTGTCTTTTTTATTTTTTATTTTGAGATAGTTTGTCCATAAATTGCTGAGGGTCTCACTAAATTGCCTAGGCTGGCCTTGAACTTGCAGTCCTACTACCTCAGCCTGTGGAGTCCCTAGATTACAGGCATACATCACCCACCTAGAACATACTCATTCTTAAATGGAATCCTGCCCCTCTGAAGGTCAAAGAGCAAACTCCAAGTTACTACCCTGAATTCCTGTGTTCAAAGTTGTTTTTTGTCCTTGGCAAGACCCTGCTGATACTCTTTTTCTAAAAATTTTTTTGGGGGGTAGGACATAATTTCAGACTTACAGAAATGTTGCAAGAATAGTACAAAGAAGTGTTGCATACTCTTCACCCAGTTTCCTCAAATGTTAACATTTTACTGCGTTTGCTTTATTTCTTTCTCCCTCCCCTTCTCCACACATCCTTTTGCTCCCTGTACCATTTGGGAATAAACTGCAGACATGATGCTCCTTTACCCCAGAATATTTCAACGTGTATTTCCTAAACACAGGTTGTTTTTTTAATGTATAACTATAGGAGAGCTTCCAAGATTAGGAAATTAACACTGATACAAAACTATAATCTTCAGAAAGTAGTCAGATTTTGCCAGTTGTCCTGATGATACTCATTATAACAGAAGAATGTCATGCATCATGCATTGCATTCAATTACCATGTCTCTTTAGCCTATTTTAACTGGGAGAGTTTCTCAGTCTTTTTTTGTCTTTCATAATATTTACATTTCTTAAGAGCACAGGCCAGGCTGGGCACTGTGGTACATGCCTGAAATCCCATGTACCTGGGAGTCTGAGGCAGGAGAATCCTAAATTCAAGCCCAACCTGGGCAATTGAGCAAGACCCTGCCTCAAATAAAAAAATAAAATTAAAAAGGCTGAGGATATAACTCAGTGTGGTAGAGTGCCCCTGGGTGTGATCCTCAGTTTAAAAAAAAAAAAAAAAAATCTGTCTATTATATTTCTCCTGCAAGAAATCTTCTACTACAGAGTAGGCAGAATGGAGAATGTTCATCACCAAACTACAAACAATTCTTCAAAACTCAGTTTATTTATGCTCATATTTTTGCATAAATAGACTACTAAGTCTCTTTATTTTTTGGTACCTCCAAAGACCAGCATGATGACTGACACATAGCTGCTACTTATACATGTTAAATGAATGAATGAAATTGACAGGCTCAAGGAGGGGGTGAATAATGAACCAGGGAGGAAAAGTCCAGATTAGTGACAGATTTCAGGGGGGACCCTTCTGATACAGAGAGCACCTGTATCTGCAGAGGAAGAAGAGGTGCAGCTTCTAGGTGTCTGGGCAGGTTCTCTTTACTGCACTTGGGGCAGGGAGACATTGTATCAGGACTGGAGGACAGTTGTTTTATTACAAGTGAGCTGGGTTCCTTGTGGTCCCTACATTTAAGGCAAACTTATAAAAATTCTCTTCCTGCCACTGCATCAGGAGAAAGACAGAGGTGATGTGCTGGGGTGGAGGAGGGAGAAGGAGAGAGGTAAATGTCTGGACACTCACCAAATGTTAGGAGTGGCTTATCTGTGCAAAATCTAGAGGAAAGGCTCATCACCTGCTAAGTGTTTACCCTGTGACGCCAGGGAACGTGCACAAAAGCAAAAGGAAATCCTAGTTCCAGGTGTGGAGAAGGTCTGAGCAAAGGGCCAGTCAACAGAAAGGAGGTAGCTGTCAGAACAGAATAGAACAATAAGATTTCACAGAGGAGACTTGAGGAAGCAAGGAGCAAAATATCAGGGACAAAATTTAAATGGAAAAGAGAAAATTTGACCCACCCCCCACCAAAATCACAAACCAATTATAATTAAGAAAAGTAGGCATAAGACAAATGAACTTCTGAAGGCAAAGTCTCTCATTAAAATGAAAAGCCAGTTTTCTCAGGAAGCTCCTATTTCCTGCTCATTTTGTTTGCTTGGAAAACACAGTAGAGCTGGCCATCTGGGGTAATTAATTCTAGGGTAAAAATGTCAGAACCTAGGTAAACAAAGATTGGCACCAACATAACAAAAATAAGAAGGAGCAAGCAACTAAAAAAGAAACCAAAGGGATAAAATCCTGAACAAAATTCAGAGGATTCCAGGGATAAACATGTTCTGTTGTCAGTATTTTTGAACCAGTGTCCCAGGAGGGCTCTTATTCTTTCATATTTAAAAGCATCTAAGTTTTCAAATTAATTTCTGTAAAATTTTCATAAAACCAATGGGAAGATCTCTAAATCACACTTTTTTTAAAAAAAGCAGAAACCTTTTCCCTTTAAAGTTCTACAACCCAAAGTCACCATTTCTATAAAGGTAAAAGGAACTGGGCAGAGATAAGTGGTTAAATCTGATTGAACCAAACTTTGGCATGCCATACTTTAATGGTCTGTTGAACTAATGTTCTGGAATCATGCAAAGCAATTTGGAAGCAAGAGTGTAAGTCTGAGCTTCTCCGTGCTAATTAAAAACATTTCAATGCATAGTCTCAAAAAACTACTGGTAATAGAATCTCATAAATATCAGGGGAAATATATATATTTTTTTCCTTCAAGCTACAGAAAAGCAGATTGTATTCCACAATGTAAAGCCACAACCTAGTTCTGAGAAAGTAGAAAATGGAGAATGGTCATAAGGCATCACTCTCTGAGTCTCCCATCTTCTCTCACCATCTCAAAAGTAGGGACATGGGCCCTGGAAGGGTTCTAGAAGAGACAGAAAACACAAAAGAATGAGACAGTTTTCACCCTATTAACTGGTGTAATCATCTCTCATTTTATTTTTATTTGTTGGTTGTGCTGGGGATTGAACCCAGGACCTTGTGCACACTAAGCACTCAATCTACCATTGATTAATACCCCAGAGTTTTTTTGTTTTGTTTTGTTTTTTTAAGATAAGAAAGCCAAGTTTGGCCTGGTATGGTGGCATGGACCTGTAATCCCAGAGACTAAGGAGGCTGAAGGAGGAGGATCACAAATTTGAGGACAGGGCCAGGGATATAGCTCAGTTTGTAGAGTGTTTGCCTTGCATGCACAAGGCCCTGGGTTCAATCCCCACCACCACCAAAAAAAAGCCAGCCTGGGCAACTTAGTGAGACCCCCTATCCCAAAATAAAAAGGGCTGGGAATATAGCTCAGTGGCAGAGTGCCCCTGGATTCAAGAAAGTCAAGTTTGGGTAGAATAAGTAGTACCTAGTCTAGTTTCTTTCTATCACCCCACACAAAACAAGTGCGACTGAAACATATACCACCTAGACCTGATGCCACAACACAAAAGATGCAAATGTCCTTTGGACCAAGTTATGCCCCAGTTTGGATATCAGGTTTAAGCCATTGTCCTGTGAGCAATGGGAAGCCACTGGGGATTAACAGGGATGGTGGTTACAAGCCCTGTTTCTTGGACATCAAAAAGACTTGGGATTGATTCTTGGGCTAGTTATTAACTTTTCTGAGCTTCATTTCCTTCTCAATAAAAGAGGGAGTTAAGTCTTTAAAATACCTCACCTATTTACACTCATTTCTTCAGATTAAATCCACTTTGTAGGGTTGTGTGGATTAACTAAGAAAATGAGTTTAAAGAAACTGGTACTGTAGATATACCAGCATTTAATAATGTTGTCAGTCATTGGGATCAGAGTTTTACTTCCAGAAGACTCGTTAGGCAGGTTGTCTCATAGTCCAGCAAGGCAACAATGAACAAGTCCTGGAATGGGCCTTTAAGTGCATTTACTGCCATGAAGAAATCAAAATAGATTAGGAGTGAGAAAGAGCCTTGTGGCCTTGTGTTTAGCAATTGGGGATGCACTGGTGACCTGTGAGAGAGTAATAAATATAGCATACTGTCGCATTTGTGCACCTCTTTATAGTTCCTAAAGCACTTTTTTTTTTTTTTTTTTTTTTTTTTTTTTTTTTGGTGCTGGGGATCGAACCCAGGGCCTTAATGCTTACAAGGCAAGCACTCTACCAACTGAGCTATCTCCCTAGCCCCCCTAAAGTGCTTTAACATAAAGGATGGGCTGTCCTGATAGAAAATGAACTTTTCCCTCCTCTATTAATAGCAGAAGTGCCCTTAAGGTCAAGTATATCTCTTCTTTTTTATTTTTATTTTTTTAGATGTTAATAGACCTTTATTTTATTCATTTATTTATGTGTGGTGCTGAGAATCAAACCCAGTGTCTCACACATGCTAGGCAAGCGCTCTACCACTGAGCTACAACCCAAGCCCCAAGTATGTCTCTTTCTAAGTACTCCCTAACTCTAGGGGTGGGGAGGACCCTGTGTAGTCCTCTTAGGAGATGGAAAGAGGTGACTCAAACTTGAAGGGTGAGCAATTCTAATAAAGGACTCGGGGGCCAGCCTGAGGCTGGGCACGTGGCTGTGCACGTGACTAGGCATAACTGGCATAAGGGCACTAAGCACTGCTCCAGTGGCAGAAGCCAGGATGCAGAACTCGTCCATCATGAACCCAGGTAGGACTTGCCCAGATTGGCTGCTGTCTTGCCTTAGCTCTTCTTGTTTGGAAGAGAGGATTTGCCCTCATTCTGCTGGTCTTCTCTAGTAGACTGGGTTATGTGAAAGCTCCTTAAACTGGATGGGGAAGTGACACCCTCCACACCTGTTCTAAACATACCCCTTCTCTCATAAATTCCTCCACAGTTCTATGGACTTAGGGTGATTGTTTTGTTGGTACTGGAAATTACCAGGAATTGAACCCAGGGGCGCTTAACTACTGAGCCACATCCCCAGCCCTTTTTTATATTTTATTTAGAGACGTGGTCTTGCTAAATTGCTTAGGGTCTCCCTAAATTGCTGAGACTGGCTTTGAACTTGGAATCCTCCTGTCTCAGCCTCCTGAGCTACTGGATTACAGGTGTGTGCTGCTGCACCCAGCAACTTGGGGTGATTATTATCATGCCCTTTTTATAGACAAGACTGAGAACTTGTTCAAGGTTATGTATGCAGAGCGAGAACTTGAGTTCTGTGGAAGAAAAACTCTACTGTCTTCACTGTTAAAAAAATTCTTTAGCACACTTGTCATCTTTTTTCTTTTTCATATAAAATTGAGTTCCACAGAATTAATGATAACAGAATTCTAGAGATGAGAGTCTTAAAAATGCATATCTTCATAACTAACAAAGAGTCTCAGAAAGATAGGGCAATATTCCCCTTCTCCTGAAAGGGAGACACCATTCTGCATTAGAAAACTATTAGACCAAACAGGCTGGTCAGACAGGCCAGCCTGTCTTAAGAATATAAGATATTCTTTCTTAAGAATATCAATCTGCTTCTCTTGTGCAAAATGGAGACTTGTCTGAATATTTGTAACATGTACCATTTCATCCTGTTTCCCGTTTAAAAAAAAAAATTTGTCCTTGCAAGTGTTATTTGGTCAGAGGAATTTTTCTAAGTCTTCTAAGACCTTTTAAATTGTTGCCATGCCTTATAAAAATTACTTCTCACAATCTGTCATTCTGATTGGTTGCTGCAACAGGTTGAATTGTGTTGCTTCAAAAGATGTTAAAGTCCAATCCCCCAGTACCTGTGAATGTGACCTCATTTGGAAAAAGGGGTCATTGCAGATGTTCAGGATAAGGTGAGGTCATTAGAGATGGCCCCAATCCAACCAATATCCTTATAAAAAGGGAACATGTGGACACAGAGACACATGTATGGAGGGAAAATGATGTGATGTGTAATGGAGAATACCATTTACAAGTCAAGGAACATCTGTGACTACTAGAAGCTAGGCGAAAGGCTAAGAAGAGTGTCCCTCCCAGCCCTCAAGAAAACCCTGCCTACATCTTCATCTCAAACTTCTGGCTTCCAGAGCTGTACGACAGCAAATGTTTAAACCATCCAGTATGTGGTATTTTGTTATGGCAGCCCCAGGAAATCAATTAGCTGCTGTGAAAATAAAGTAGCAATTACTTTATTTATTAGTAGATTTCTATCACATCAAGGTAAGACTACTGGTACTTTTCTTTATTCCTACAGGCAGGATGGAAAATTGTTTTTAAACTTTCAAATAACTTGAGTCTGCTTCATTTAACCATGATACGATTACAAGCTCAGCACTCTTCTATGACATCACAACTGTAAATGTGCATGTTAGCATAACTGGCCATTAATTTTTCTTCTGTGATTAGTCTTTGCCCATTTTCTGGGGGTTGCTGTTTTCATTATGACTTTGTAGGTGCTCATTTTAAAACTAGGCACCTTGGGGCTGGGGATGTAACTCAGTGGTAGAGTCATATGCACAAGGTCCTGGATTTTTTTTTTTTTTTTTTTTTTTTTTTTTTTGGTGCTGGGGATTGAACCCAGGGCCTTGTGCTTTCAAGGCAAGCACTCTACCAACTGAGCTATACCCCCAGGCCCACAGTCCTGGATTTGATCCCTAGCACTGAAAAAAAATGAGGCACCTTCTGTCTGTCTTGTATATTGCACACTTTTTTCCCAATCTGTCACTTATCTTTACTTTTAAAATGATATTATTTTCCATAGATTTTTATTTTTATGTAATCAATTAATATTTCATGGTTTATAAATTTCATACATGGTTGAGGAACGTTTTCTTCATCCCAAAGCCACACAAATCTCCTATTTTCCCCCAATACTTTCACTTTTTCTAAAAATTAGGTTTAGGGATCAAATTTCATGTTTTTCCAGATGGATAGCTAATTGATTGGTACCATTAATTGAACATATCCTTTCCCACTGATGTGAAGTGTCATTCTTATTATAATAAATTCCCTGAGATACTTGGGTTTGTTTCTGGCCTTTCTTGAGTAGAAATGCATATGCACATATTGAATGACCCAGATGGCATTGGACTAGAAAATGTATGAATGCAATGCCTTCCTTCATTTGCTGCCATGCATGTAAGTGGGCCACATCTTCCAAGATTTCAAGAGCTGCTAGACACCCAGATTTTCATATAAAATTTCCAGTTTTTAAAGTGCTGGCAATAAACTTTTTGAAATAAAAAATTATGATGGACAAAATATATTTGTAAACACTGAGTTGCCTGTGGCACACCAGCTGGTGATCTCTATTCCAGATACTGAGATATGATAGTGCAGTGTGAGGCCAGATTGTGTCCAGGAGTCCACTTCCAACTCTTTCCACTGCCAACATGAAGAAGCCAGAGAGAAAGAGAGAGAGAGAGAGAGAGAGAGGAAAAAATATGCAGCAGACCTGGAAACCTCCCGTGGAAGAAAGCAGCATTGTGGCTCATCTCATCTCTCACCCACAAGTTGATGAAGTGGTACCACATTTGCCAAACAACCAGGAGGTAAAGGTCACCACGAGGGAAGGGATGGTAACATCCTTAGTCATACTGGGCTTCCTAGACCCTGCTAGTTTGAGTTGCAAAGGACAATGAATTGGAAGGAGAATGGAAAGTGAAATGCTGGCCAAGGATAGAGCAAGGTTTTGCACTCCCCAAACAAGCTGGGAAGTGATAACATCTTCAATCTAAAAATAATGCAGCTCCCTGAATACTCTCCAACAGTTTAATCTGAAAAAGAATGGCAATGAACATAGTTTCCCAACTCTTACATGGATAATAGGATCTGCTAGTAGTATTAGACCTTACTATTTATGGCAAGTCCCTTTACATTATCTTGCCTCTCAAGGCAACCTTGTGAGAAGTAAACATCAGGGCTGTTATTGTCTCCTACAAAAGAGGAAACTGGCATTTGAGTCAATTGGAATCTTTTTTTTTTTTTTTTTTTTTTAATACTGGAGATTAAGCCCAGTGGCACTCTACCTTCGAGCTACATTTCCAGTCTATTATTATTATTATTACTATTATTATTATTATTATTATTATTTGTACTGGGGATTAAACTTAGAGGTACTTGAACATTGAGCCACATCCCTAGCCCTTTGTTTTTTTATTTTGAGACAGGGCCTCCCTAAATTGCTGAGTCTGGCTTTGAACTTGTGATCCTCCTGCCTCAGCTTCCCAAGTCACTGGGATTACTGTCGTGTACCACTGTGCCTAACCAGAATTGTGTTTAGGTGACCCTGGGATATGCCGAAAGGAGAACTGTATGAAGAATAAAGACCTTTCTCCTTTTCTGTGAGCATCTCCACAGAATCATTTATTCATTCAACTCCTTGAACACCTCCCACTGGTTTTTCTAAATGCTCAAAACATAGCAGTATCAGATCGTGGGCATTATCTCTGCTTTGGCCAGGTCAGTCATCCTTACCCAAAACTATGACCCACACCAGACCTGCCCTATTCCTCTCTGGCTGGAGCAGGGACCTCAAGCCAACTTTTTGTGTTTTGTTTTCCTATCAGTCACTTCCTGGAATTCACTGACCTGTGCCAGAAATACAAAATGCTTTTAGACACTTGAGGCATAAATAAGCAGTGTACTAGGATCCAAATTCCAGCCAGGTCTTAATTGTGACCTACTTTTATAATGTTTCAGGCAGGCCACAATTCCCAGTGCATGCCACTCTGAGAGCAGGGATGGCACATATGATTTCTCTTGAAGCAGAAAATGGCACCCAGTTGGTGAAGAGACTGGTCTCTTAGGGCATTTTGGACCAACCTCTTTTTTTGCAGGAGGTTGTACTGAGGAATGAACCCCGAAGGACTTTACCACAGAGCTACATCCTCAGCCTTTTTTGAGACAATGTCTCACTAAGTTGCTGAGGCAGGCCTTGAACTTGCAATCCTCCTGCCTTAGCCTCCTGAGTCACTGGGATTAAAGGCATGTGCCACCACACCTGGTTCCTCTTTTATTTTCATTACTTTTCCTTCATCTACCTCTTCTCTGATGCCTCCATCTTTGGGACTATGTGTCTGAAAAGCAGGAGTATATGCTAGACATATGGAGGGCAGTCCTATACCACCTCTCCCATGCTTAAGATCCCATTAGTTTTTGAAATGCAGACAAAGAGATTCTTCTATTGACTACAGAATTGTCTCTCCCCAAAATACATCTAAGTTCAAACCCTTGGCATCTGTGAATATGAAAGTACTTGGAAAAAGGGTCTTTGCAGAAGTAATTAAAATAAGGATCTTGAGATCATCCTTGATTAGGATGGCCCTAAATCCAAAGACATGGTGTCTAGTGGTATCCTTACAAGAGACAGAAAAGCAGAATATACACATTGACATAGGGGAGAAAACCAAGTGAAGATGGAAGCAGAGACTGGACTTAAGTAGCTTACAAACCAAGGACACCAAGGATAGCTGGTAGCCTCCAAAGAAAGGAGAAAGGCATGAAATAGATTCTGTCTCAGAGCCTCAGAGCCTCCAGAAGGAACCACTGGGTTTAATCCCCAGTACCAAAAACAAACAAAAAAAAGACTGGGAATGTAGCTCCCAGTGGTAGAGTGCCCACTGGGCTTAATGTCCAGTATTTAAAACAAAAACAAACAAACAAACAAAAACCAACAACAACCAAAAAAAGATTCCAATTGACCCCAAGGCCAGTTTCCTCTTTTGCAGGGGACAGTGGAAAGATTTGGAAGTGGACTCCTAGACCCAGTCTGGCCTCACACTGCACTATCATATTTCAGCATCCGGAACAGAGGTCACCAGCTGGTGTGCCACAGGCAGTTCAATGTTTACAAATATATTTTGTCTCACATAATTTTAAAGCTACCAAGATTGTGGTCATTTTTTTTTTGGGGGGGGGGGTGCTGGGGATCAAACCCAGGGCCTTGTGTTTACAAGGCAAGCACTCTACAGACTAAGCTATCTCCCCAGCCCCGATTGTGGGCATTTGTTACAGCAGTTCTAGAACAAATATACGGACTTGATTTGCTTTCTCCCTCCAAATAAGGAATACTATGTGCATCTCAACTTGAGTGCAGTCTTCATTTTGTTCTCCTGGGGCTTTTAGTAATAGTTCTTAGGTGACAGTATTATGTCCAAAGAGACATGTGTGGATGTCCACTAAGCAGGTGTCTGTTCTCTAGCAGAGGACACTGGGAGTCCCTTGTGAGGTACTGGGCTCTGTAGCTTCAAGAATAGGTTCAATGTCCTTATCCATATCCAATCTGTCTGCTCGCATCTCAGCCCTTTCTTCCTGCCTGATCCACGGGCTGTTTTTCTAGGTGTTCTTCAGCAATTTCTAGCACTTCCTCTGTCTGTAAAATGGCCACAGTTTCCTGGGCAAGTTTGAGGAATACAGTCCAAATTTGGCTTTACAACCAAACATTGACTCCTAAGGACTCTACTGCAAGGAAACATTGAAGGTATGATTCCTCACCATCTATGTGAATCATAGGCCTTCTGCCCAGTGACACGAGTCACTGACATCCAGGCATTTTCCGTGTTCTTCACATCATGACTTGTTTGTTCCAGGGAGCCCTGGCCTTGGCCAGCATGATACTTACCAGAGATACTGAGCTCATTAACAACTTGGTTTGTGAACTCTATGCCACTGTCAGTTCTAACATGTTGGGTGTACCAAGAATTGTGAATATAACCAACAAGACACTGACTACATCATGGGCCTGTTTGGCTTTAAATGGCCATAAAATAAGAAACTTGGTCAAGTAGTCCTTCCTGGTAATATAAAATAAACCTGAACTTGCCATCGGCATTGGACTGCATGTCAAGTATTTCAACTTGGCATCTGGAGTCCATATCCTTAAAAGTCATAGGTGCGGATGCAAGGCCTCTCTTGGGTACTGGATTCTTCTGATGGCATTATTTACACAGCGTCAGATATAAGACAATGACTTCTTTGGTGACATTCCAATATTTTCCTTGCAGCTCTTTGAGCATGGGTGTCTGCCCACCATGCCCAATACTAAGATGTATATAGTGAAGAATATCAAACAACTCTTCTTTATGTACATAATACCATATTTGATTTTGCTCCCCAATTTCTCTGTGCCCTGTACAGAGATCATATCATATTTTGTGGCACAGCGATAATCACATGATGACTTCTTCCCCCTTTCCTTAGCTTCTTTGACTTCCTTTATTGTTTGAAAGTACTTTTCTTTAGAAAATACCTTGCTGATGTAACTTTTGCAAAACTAACTTTGTTATACTTGTAAGAAAATTTTCTGTCATGCTTATCTCCATTTCTATTTCACTTGCATTTGAAATTCCAAGTGTATCATTTCTAGCTCTTTGTGGCATCATGGAGAACTGAATGAAGGATCCTAAAAAAAGGATTAGGAATATGGAACAAATTTAAGTTCTCTGATACTCCAACAGAAGGACTTCACCCCCAAAGTTCTTCATCTGATTTTTGAAGACTATTCTATGGAAGAAAGATAACAGAAATAATAGGATAAAGCAATCAGAGTGCCAGTGAGGACCATTCAGAACTAGAGCGTGCCAACAGAATTTGAACTCTGTAAGATAACAAATACCTAGTCATCCCAGACATTAGGTAAATATTAAGGAAACCATTAGCTTATACAGTGAAACCTAATTAATTGGTCTTGTTAACTGAATGAGAGAGAAGATAGGTGAAAATCCCTAAGGTAGCAGGTGAATATCTCACCCTCAGTGGCTTTATTGTTGTTGTTCAGTACCAGCGATTAAACCCAGGGGCATTTTACCACTGAGCTACATCTGTAGATATCACTAAATTGTTGGTTTCAAACTTGTGATCCTCCTGTCTCATCCTCCTGAGTCATTGGGATCATAGGCACACAGGCACCCTCAATATCTTTTAAAATAATGTAAATGGGACAATGGTACAAGATACCACATAATGATAGCAAACTCTTAAATGGAAGTTAGCATAGGGAGTGCTTTTTAGCTTTTCCACAATCAACATAATCAATTTCCTATGACTGAAGAGTCTGTTCTCATTTTAGGGGAACCAAGAAATCAGTGGAGATTATTTTTAAATGATGGTTTTTCCCCTGATGATTGTACATAGGATTAATAAATGAAGATTGAGTTCTTACCCTGTAGGACCATAACTATCCAGCATTCTGTCTCAGAAGCAGTTCTTCCAAGAGATTTCTAAATGTCTAATCTTTGGTTAGATCCTCAAATGTTGGAGTCTCCTAAAACAGTACTGGCCGCTGCCACAGGGACCATTCTGACCTGGAGGTTGGGCTAAGGAAGAGCTTCATTAGGATTGGGAAGAGATGGTGGAGAGTGCTAGGAATAAAGGCAGGCCAGTATAATGACTCTGAATGAGACATGTGAATATTTTATGGGAGAGGTTAGGAGAAAGTCTCAGATCCAACAAAATGAGTCCAGCTTTGTTGGTGAGGAAAAGGGGTTTTGCCTTTCTGGGAGGTCAGTGCGTCTGACCTCTCTTGACAATTCTTAAAAATGAAACCCATGTTTCCAGAATGAAGCAGACAATCCATGTGAACTTGAGCATTCCAAGGAAGGTAGCTGCTGCTTTCAGGTGCAGGCTTGATGGCTCTAAACAAAGGCAGCAAGGTCTGTTCCCAGAAATGAAAATATGCCTCTGTACACGACCTCTGGGGGCGCGGGGGACAGGCCGCGGCCTCTTCCCGGCAGACCTCCGGAGCTCCCGCTGCGACTGCCCACTGGCTGACCCTGCCTGTGAAGAACCTGCGAGCCTCTTCCCCTGGCTGGATGACCTGATGGCCGCGGCGACCTGTCGGATCCCCGTCCCGGGACCCTGCGGGCGGCCGGGTCTCGGGGCCCAGTCCTGTGGTCCCAGCCGAAGCCGCCGCGGAGTTCGTGGGCCTTTGGGTGGCGGCGGGCGTGGCCGGGCGAGAAGAATGGCGGCCGCCAGAATGCCGCGGAGGCCGGCGGGGGCTTCGAGGGCCCTCGGAGGACAGTGGACGCCCGAAAGCTCGGCCACGCGTTGGACAGAGGAGCCTGCAGACTAGGGACCTCGGTGATCGCGCGGGGCGGCTCCTGGAGACCGCGCCTGGTCGGGACAGGCAAACAAAGGCCTTAACCGTCCTGGAAGGTGAGCGACGCCCCGAAGACGACGACGGGTGGAACCGTTAGCGGCCTCGGGCGGTTGCTGTTCCTTCTCCCAGAGAAAAATGGTAGAGTCACATGCCATGGCCGCCACCCTGGGGAGATTTCCTGGCCGTGTGTAGAAGGCCTGGGTATATAATATGAAAAAGCTGCTCTCAACTTGCCCCCAACCTGTTAAAACGTGTGCTACGTCTGGACAGTCTCATTGTGAAGAGGTTGCGAGGTCTGATAGTTAGAAAATAACGCCTTGTAAATGGCCTTTTGTTTTAAAAAAATCGGAAGTCTTCTGCAAATGACTTTGGAATGGATTCCTTAGACCATCTCTAGGAGCGGCACTTGTCCACGTTTGTTGAGAGGGTTAGAGGACGTGGAGAAGACTTTGACCATGTGCAGACTGGTTTTATGTAAAAGACATTTTCCTATTGTAACCATTGTTTTGTGTGTGCATTTTATTCCTCATTACTGTATATATAGTTGAAAATGCTAAGTACTTTTTTGGAAATATCTAGGCTTTCTAGATGTTCTAAAATGTCTGATATATGTTAAAAGTAGAAGTGGTAACATACAATACATTTCGTACATTTCTTTTTGTTAAAATTCTTATTAAATTTTTTTTTTGGGGGGGGGCAGTAGCCAAACCCCCTTTTGAGTCGTCAGAGTTGGGTGCTGGTCCTTGGGTGTGCCTACCGTGAGCTAAGACTTGTACCTTATGTCTATGGGTTTTGTTTTACTTTGCTGTGTATATAGTGTATATAAAGGACAAATGAGTCCTAATCTGCATCTAGTCTATCTAGATGTTAAAGAAGTTGCCAGTGTATGACAAAAGTAGAATTAGTAAACAAATTTTGTATGTTTTGTGTTAAAATTTCTAGGAAGGATTGTCTTACGAAAATTTTGAGCATTATAGCCCACTGGGTCGGTGACAGGCCAGAATGCTCGAATTTGAAGACATTTCAAAATTAGAACTATTGTTACATGTGTGCAGTTTATTCAAGACTGTCGTGTACATAGTGGACAAACTGAGTCCTTACTTGAAGTGCCTGATGTATGTTAAATGTAGCGGTAGTAAAATATCACTTTGCAAATATCTTTTTGCTAAAATTCATATGAAATAGTCGTTTGGGGAATGGAACTGTTAAACCACCTCTGTGAGCAGTATAGTACTGTCTGTACTTGTTCAGTAATGTGGAGGAGGTGGGAGGAAAGCAATTGCAAAAGGTAATAACATGTTAGTGTGTTCATACTTGGGACATTTTCAGACATGAATTTTCTTTGTTTTGTGCATTTTGTTTCACTGTGTATATAGTGTATATTACGGGCAAATGAGTTCCAGTTTTGCAACATCTAGTCTCTAGATGTTAAAGACGTTGCCAGTGTATGACCAAGTAGTAAAATTAGCACATTTTGTACATTTTGTGTTGAAATTCATAGGGAAGCTTGTCCTCTGTAAATGACTTTTGAATATGAATTTGTTCAGCTAAGCATTACATATGTCTGTAGTTGTCCATTGGACTGAGAGTAGAGAGAAGGATGTGAAGGAGGGAAAGGTTCAAGGACAAATGGTCATATTAGAAAATACCTCAGATTATAACCCTTGCTACGGTGTGCAATTTTATTTACCAGTGCTGTGTGCATAGTGGACAGTGGACAGGTTCTTATGTGGAATATCTAGTCCTTCTATATATTTAGAAGTGCTTGATATATTTAAAAGTAGAAGTGGTAGAATTAAAACTTTGTAAATAGCTTTTAAAAAGTGATGGGAAATACCGTTTGGAATTAAGCCACCTCTGAACAGAATACTGTCTGTACTTGTTCACTGGGAGGTGGGAGGGAAGAAGTTGCAAGGGTGTTTTGTTAAGAGTGTGGTAGAAAACTTCAGCTTACCCACTGCCCTGTGATGTGCATTTAATTTAACTTTGCTGTGCTGTATATATTGTATATATACTGGACAATGGAGTCCTAATTTTATAATATCTAGTCTCTAGATATTAAAGAGGTTGCCAGTGTATGACAAAAGTAGAGTTAGTAAACTAACACATTTTGTACACTTCGTGTACACTTTCAGTCTTCTGAAAGGACTTTTGGAAGTGAAATTATAACATCATATTATGTACACTCAGATGTGGCACATGTGACATAGGAGAAAGAAGTGAAAGAAATGAAGGATTATAGGCCAGAGTGATCCTAAACTTAGAAGACACTTTCAGACTTAACCATTGTTACATATGTGTGTAGTTTATTTAACACTACTATGTACATAGTGGACAAACTTAAGTCCTTATTTGAAACATCTAGTCTTTCTAGATGTTTAGAAGTGCACAAAGTATGTTAAAAGTAGAGGTAGTAAATAAAACACTTCGTAGATATATTTTTGTTAAAATCCATAATGAAATAACTTTTAGAAATGGAATGATCAAAACAGTTCTCTGAGCAGTACACATTGTATGTGTGCTTGTTCAGGAAGAAGGAAAAGAAAATGCAAAGGGCTTTATTCCAACGTATTTTCTGTGAAGCAAGATTGACCATTGTCTCATATCTGAGTTATTTTACTATGCTGTGTAAATAGCGTATATAAAGGACACAAGTCCTAATTTACATCTAGTCTATCTAGATGTTAAAGAGGTTGCCAGTAAACTAACACATTGAGTATGTTTCGTGTTAAATTCATAGGAAAGACTGTTCTTAAAACCACTTAGGAAGTGAAATAGTCATCTCTCAGCATTTCAGATGCATATATCTGACCCCTGGGTTGATAAGAGACTAGAAGGGGAAGGATTTTAGGCCAGAATGTTCTTGTTTGGAAGACACTTTTCAAATTCTAGCCTTAAAAAAAGGGGGTTTTGCTTCAGAGTGTAGCCTTTGTTCAGTAAGAGAAGTTTATCCAATGCTACTGTATGTATAGTTTAAAACTTAAGTCCTTGCTGGAAACATCTAGTATTTCTAGATGTTTAAAAGTGCACAACACATGGTAAAAGTAGAGGACTTAAGTAATGCCTTTTAAGTATTTTTTGTTACTATATAGGAATGGTTGCCATTTAGGAGAATGGAATTGTTGAACTTGATGTCTTGGAGAATATGTGAAAGATTCACTGGGTGGTGGGTGGGGGAATGAGAAAGTACGTATAGAGAAACACTCTGGGCCCTTAGATTAGTTCCGATTGTCTAGCCATTGTTATATGTGCATTTTAGTTAATATTACTGGGTATTAAAGGATAAGTTCTAATGCCCAAAGTTTGTTAGAAGTAGCAAAATAATCCCTATATAAATATCCTTTTGTTAGTTTTTAGGAAGAACTGCCTTCTGGGAATGACCCCTGTTAATGCACCTCTTGGAGCTGGGGGTAGTCCTGAATTTAGTCACTGAGAGAGAAGAGGAAGGATGAGGGGACGTGCTCTTTGCTAGTAGCTCCGTATCTGGAAGGCAGGTTTAGATTATAACCATTGATCTATATGCATTTTTGGTAAAGTACTTGTGTTTATTGTGCACAAAGTTCATACTTTATTTCACAACATCTAAGCTTTCTAGATGTCCTGGAGTGACAGTGAATCATAAAAAGTAGAGCTAGTGAATTAGCCAATTTGTAAATAACTTTTGTTATAATTGATAGAAAAGATCTGGGACATGGAATTGCTTTGTCTCTGGGCAGTGTGTATCAGGACTTGCTCATTAGGCTGGCAGCAGAGGGGCACAGGGGCGCACACAGGGAAAGACTGGAGCAAGTGCTCAAGGATTGACATTTCCATGTGAGCCACTGGTGTGTGCATCCTCTGGCTGTACTACAGGAATACTTTAATTCACTGGGAACATGCATTCTTGCTAATACTTTAGTAGTAGAAATCTGGTAATGAAGCAAGCTTGGTGTATCCTGTTGCTTTCTCATTTTAAATTGAGCATTATTAAGGGAATGCATCATTTTAGTTCTAACTCTGCCAATATGTCTATCTAGAGGCCTGTTGCCATTTCTGCCTTCAGTGAAATTTTTGTCCCTAAGGAAGGATAACAGACTGAGTTGGTATAGCGTATTCTTGGTTATCAAAAATACTCATGTAGCTTTGGGATTTTGAATTGGTGAATACTCATGATGTGTGAAATAGCATGATACACACTACAATCTCAATCACACAAAATGGGATATTGTGTATGTATACGCACAACTTGGAGGGACACGTCCAATTAAGCTGCTTGTGACTGGATGACTTTGTTCTTTGCTTGTGCTTTTATTTTTCCTGTAATGCACACATTAACATTTAAAAAATAAATGCTATTTTAAAAACAAAACAAAATCAAAAAAAAAAAAAAAAAAAAAAAAAAAAGAAAAAGAAAAAAAAGAAATACCCCAAATGAAGTTCACATGCCACCAAGATCAGAGAGTACCTCAGGAAAAGAACTTGATACTCAGGTGTCTAAATCAAGATTCCTTAGTTAGAACAAGCCTAAGGTACAGGATGGGAATAGGGTCAGAGAAAAAGTTCATATGATAATCAGAGGAATCCAACAAGCTTAATAAAACATCGTTGGGATTCTAGCCATCAGATGCAGAGCTGAAGGGAAGGCAGAATCCTGAGAAACAAAGATGGAAATGTTTAAAGCTCTGAGTAAGAGTTCCAGTTAAGCTGAGGCTGTTTCCAGGTATTACATTCTCTACTAAAAAGGTTCTGAATTCCTCAGCAGCACTGGCTAATTGTGGAATATTCCTGACCCTGACTGATTATAAAACCATTGACTTAATAGAACCCATATTAACATATTGATAAGACATACCCAAATCAAAAAATGTGAAAAATATGCATTTCAGAATTGAAACTCTTGCTAAGTGCTTTTCACACTAAGCCCGAGTTCAAGCTCTTCACTGTAAACTGACATTTTAAAGACTGTGAAAGGTCTTGCAGTAAAGAAACCAGTCTGTTTCATCTATCAGTACCATATAATCACTAACATGGGACTTTGTTTTCTAAGGAATATGTATTACCATTCCAGTCAGTCAAGTGGTACTTAGAAGTGACTTAAAACCACAAGATATTCAATGGGATCCAGGAAGAACAACTCTTGATTCCTCACTGAAACCAGCATCTCCCTCAAAAACCGAGTGGCTGTATTGGTTGGTACTTTAGCCTTTCAGGTGATTCCAGAAGGCTTACCTCCATTCAATAAAAAAATGGAGAGGTTGGAAATAATTTATAACATAGTTCAAAGGTCACCTTTGGCTAACAAACCTATTTTGGTTGATCCAGTCCCCTTAGGTGGAGCCTATCATCCCATTTCCTAGTATTTAAGTGACCTTTTTCACCTTACATGCTCAGGGCTGTAGATTTCTTAGTTGCCAATGTCTTTTCTAGAGCAACATGAGAGAAATGTGGCCCTAAATAAATTGGCTTTTTGATGTGATTTGTGTTGGTGGGATAACTGATGGAGCTTGGTTAGAGAAAACTGGATTCTCAGAAGCTATATTTACTCCCTTCCTCATTCACCTGAGTCTCTGCTTTAACTTTAGTCAGTCTCCTTCCTGATTTATTCCATAACTACAGCTCATTGCCATCTTTCCCTTTTCTCCAGCCTGCTGGGGCACTTTGCTTTGCATTTTTGCTCCATTGGTTCAGGTGTATATAACCTAGAAGGCTGAGGTTTCTACCTAACCTGCATCCCATCTGGATGGATAGTGTTTGAGCACGAAAAGGTGTTCAAAGGGTTATCTCTGAAACACATCATTTATAGGTACTCGATAATTACCAAAGCAGTGCAACAGTATGGTTGAGTCTAAGTTCTTAAGAAATCAATTTTTGACTCTACTGTGACTAAGGCAAAGTTACTGGGGCTTCAGTATTTTTCATCCGTAATGGGGAGAGTATACAGCAGGTCACTAGAAGGACCCAATAATGCAGATGTCACCTTCCTTGAAACACATTAATTCAAGCTAATTCTGGAAGACTAGGTTCGGGTACCACCTACTTAGTGAAGAGTCTTCCTTACGTGACTTCCACAGCCTCAGCATACCTGATCTAGTTCCACATGCTTCCAGTGGGCTAATCATCACCCCCCCCCCACCTGGTAGAGGGTAGAGAGCCAGGGCTGAACAACACTGAACGCAGGTGGCCAAGGGACACCCACACCTGCCCTCAAACTTCAACTCCCTAAAGTGCTGGCTCTGCATTTCCATTATCCATCCTCCCCTCTGGAAGTGAGGCTGTGGAAGTGGGAAGCTGGTGCATCCTGGAAAGGGGCCTTAGGCAGGGGAGAAATATTTAGAACATAGAGGGCTGGGCCCAACCAGGACAGCTGTGCAGACTCAGAATTCCATGTTTTAGCTGAGGTGATACCTAGGGCCTGCACGTGACCTGCCTAAGTAAAGTAACATTACCCATTTCTCACACTGTTGCAAACCCTCAAAAGTAAACGTGCCTTGCCCAGAAAGTACTGTCTTCATGTGTTCTGCCTGCTTATAGGACTATACACATTGCTGCTGCTACAATCATCAACCATGGGGCATTTCACACCATTTCAGTACTTCAAGAAAACCTACATTTTAGAACATTTTGTATTTCACATTGCACCCCAAAGATCTGCTAGGGTTTGGACTAATGGCACTCAATCAGAACCAGTGCAGAAAATAAGTTCAGAGGGCCCACATGTAGCTCAGAGAATCTGAGACTTCTCACTTTAGAGGAAAAGCAAGTCACAGCCATTCCTTAGTCTATGGAAGATTTTCTATCCAATGACATGTACATTTTTATGAAAAAAATTTTTAAAAATATGCTGGGTCCATATAGCAGCCCATTAGGAGGAAGACAAAGTCAAGTAAATGTTCCCAACTGGTTTCTCTTGTAGCCCATCCTGATGAGCCCCATGCAGCCATGATATACTCCAAATATTTCTGTGCCTGCTATAAAAAAACAAATACACAAAAACCCACTACCCGATTTCAGAAAACTGTTAAGGAAAAAACAAAACAAAACAAAAAAACAAAACCCCCCAAACCACAACACTTCTCAATTATGAAAGAACTGATCCTCAGATGTCAAAGGTCAACTCTACCTAAACAGCATTTTTCATTAGAATTGAGCCTCAAATAAAATCGAGGGCCAGTCTCTGAACAGCAAATACCACCCAAAACTTCCCTTACAAATCCAAAGTCTGACAAAGTGCTAAGAAACCAAATCACTGAAAAGGATCCGGTGATTCAAAGTACCACACATAAAACATCTTCATTTTAGCAGTTTTTAATGCAAGTTGTAAATATGGTTACTTTATTCCTGCATCTTCTCAATTGTTTCTTCTTTATATTTGCCCTTTTCCTTTCCTACTTGGCGAGACTTGGCCTTCCGTTCCAGGATCTTTTTGCGGTCTTTATCCAGTTTTAGTCTGGTGATAACCACCTGCAGAAAAAATGAAAAACACTCCCAGACTTTAAACAATCACTAACACAAAAGGCCTTACATCCAATCCCATTTACTAAACCTGTAGTAGTAGCAGATGCTTAAACATGAATAAATTCCAGTAATGATTGTTTAGCCCCCAAATCAGCCCTGGCTTCCCATGTTCTATAATGCTCTCCCAACAAAGAAGAAAAGGAGAGGCGGTATCATGATTCTTCTCACAGCCTCTTCTGTGCTTTATCACAAAATGTCTTTCAGTGTGAAATACAACTAATTCAACATCTCTCACCCCAGTTTTACAAGCCAATCAAGTCACATACTTTTTTTTAACTAAACTTTAGAATTCTAGAGTTAGATATTAAACATAGCCCTTCATACTTGCTTCAACCTGCAAAATCTTCCATGAAACAAATAACACAGATCTAATCCTAAAGACATCTACATTATGATAAATTTTAGTCTTATAAAAAAAAACTGAGCAGAAGGGTACTCAAGATGGAATTCAGAATGCTGACCAAAACAAAATGATCCATAATCTAATTTGGATTTCATTATTTTGAGACGGAAAACATGTAAATAAGTAAATGTACTTCATTTTGATGTAGAGGAAAAAAATGTAAGGTTGATGTAAGGAGGCTGAGTAACAAGACATTTTACACATGGTAATCAGGCAAAGCTCTACAAATAAAACTAAAAGTGAACCATCAAGGTATTAACTCTCCAAAGGCAGGAGAACTTGGTAGAACATCTGCCTAGCATGCACAAGGTCCTGAGTTTAAACCTCTGGCATCACAAAAAACCCAACCAAAAAATGACAAAACCCAAACTAGCAACAGATACCTAGGTCCCATTCCCTAATTCTGCCTCAGTAGGCTTGGGAACCTTCTATTAAAGTGCCAGGTAATGCTGCCAACCAGTACACATTTTCTGAGTAGCATGGTTTAGAACAAACACTAAGACGGTTAGAGAAGACCAGAACATGTAAGAATGGAAAAATAATACTGTCAACAAATGGCTGGAGAGGAGACATGATGTTAACCTCTTATAGTTAACTCCAACAGAAACAAGCAAACAAGATTCTAAATACCATGACAGCAGCCAAAAGGTCTTATTGAGCAGGGCATGATGATAGCTATTAGGGAGGCTGAGACAGAAGGTCCACAAGTTTGAGGCCAGCCTTGAAAACTTAGCAAGACTGTCTTAAAATAAAATGAGTGACTTTGAGTTCAATCCCTAGTACCAAAAA
This sequence comes from Sciurus vulgaris, assembly GCF_902686455.1. Taxonomy (NCBI): domain Eukaryota; kingdom Metazoa; phylum Chordata; class Mammalia; order Rodentia; family Sciuridae; genus Sciurus; species Sciurus vulgaris. The sequence continues at coordinate 53,542,078 of NC_136463.1, read as the reverse complement.
AGAAAATCTTATCTGCTGATATGGGTATGTAACAAATAAATTTAAAAAATGTTATTTTTGGTCTGCACAACTGGGAGAATAAAGCTGCCATACACTGTGACAGTTAAAAACTGTGAGGAGATCTCAAGGCAAAAATCGCAAGTATGAACAATTCGGGTTTGAGATACTGATTAGCTTATCCACAATGAAATGCAACAACTGTCAATTGGAAATTGAGTTCAGGAAAGGGGTCTGGGTTGGAACCATCAACTTCTATATACCCAAAGTTCTAAGAACAGAATAAGAGAAGATGACTACTGAGCCACTCCAAGATCAACCATGTCACATGTGGCATTAACAAGTACAAAGAAAAGAACAAAAAATTGGTAACTGTTTTGGTGACCTTGACAACAGCTGACCTAGTGTGAGAGGCAAGAATACAATTGGAATAGGTTAAAGAATGGGGTAATCCCTGCTCTTTAAAGACACAAACTGATTAGAGTTGAAGTGCTCTGACACTTGTAACCCACTGGGAGGTGGGGAAAAGACACGATGAAATTTGAATACAGAATTCTAAATGAAATATACAGGTGTTTTATTGTACTAGAATTTTGACATTGCTGTAGTTTAAAATTACATTTATGGCAACAACATAAGATCTAAAAAGACCACCTGGTATTTGGATGCCCACTGTGCATAAACTTTTTGTTTTTCAAATGCTGATGGACCTTTATTTTATTCATTTATTTATATGTGGTCCTGAAAATCAAACCCAGTGCCTCACACATACTAGGCAAATGCTCTACTACTGAGCCACAACCCTAGTCCTGTGCATGACCGTTAAACTAACAAAAAAATTTTTAAAACTTGGAAAATGGGGGCTGGGGTTGTGGCTTAGTGGTAGAGCGCTTGCTTATCACAAGTGAGGCACTGGGTTCTATCTTCAGCACCACATAAAAATAAATAAAGGTATCGTGTCTATCTACAACAAAGAATTAAAACTTGGAAAATGGAAATTAGAGAGAGCAATAACAAACCGGCTCCAAAATGCGTGAATTGCCAATAATTGATTAGACACAACTACTGTACATGGGATCTTCTGTTTGAGCTTCAGGTTTTTTCCATCTATAGATGGTTTAAAACCTACAAGGTTGTAAAGCTGTCTACTGCTTACATGATTCTGCTGAACACACAAAACCAAATAGGGCTGGGGCTTATTTCATTTTGTAATTACCCTATTTCATAGACATTAAAATATCAATTTTTAGATTGTTGATTTATTAGCTTACTGACAGTTTTTGTGAAAAAAGTACAGTAAGTGTACATATATAATTGACTATTAAAGACACTGTGAATTCAGAAAACTTTAAGTGATAATTTTCAATATAAATACAATACTGCTTTAAGATATGGTTTCCAAGGCTAGGAATGTAGGTCAGTGGTAGAGAGCTCTCGCCTAACCTGTAAAGCCTTGGGTTCGACTCCCAGTCCTACAGAACAAAAACACCACCAAACCAAAACCACATGGGTTTCTATCACATCTAAAATCAGAGATTACTTCTAGGGAGGCTCTGTAAACAAGCATTCACACATGGCAACAATATGTGCTATAAATGCCATCTGTCAAGCATTCTCAAAAACACCTACCTTGCTGGGGTGAATGCCCACATGGACAGTTGTGCCATTAGCCTTTTCCCGTTGCACCCGTTCAATATAGATGACATATTTCTTCCTGTAAACCTGGACCACTTTGCCAATCTGCTGACCTTTATAGTGTCCTCGCACAACCTAAATGCCAATTCAAAATAACAGAAATGAGGATCAGAGATTAACCTTATAAGTCAAGAAAACCGTGTATCATTTAATCACCATCCATTCTATCATCCTATCTATAAGACTCTTCAATTTTGAAACAATCATTAAATGTGCCAACAGTTCTTAGTTTTAACTAACTTGTAAATAAACCATGTCCGTATCTACAGTGATGGCGATTGCATTCCTAACAACTGATGGCCACCAGCAGAGGGAGGTCTGTTAAAGTGAGCTCACTTTGGCTTTATGCAGAAGCTGACAACAGACATGTTATTCTTAAAGTCCACTGAAACGTCCAACCCAGTGGTAAATAGGATGGGCAACAAGTACTTAGTAAGCGAACAAACCAATTCTTTGCCAAAGGTTAACTGACGAGTTCCCTATCCAGACATTCTAGTGGTCCTCAGCCTGCTGGGAAGCAACTCAAAGAGCTTCTGAACAGACATTTCTTTTCAATTTTATCTTGCACTGCTGTATCTTGAAAACAGATGAAGGTTTCCTCCAAGGTCTACCTGCAGTTTTAGCACTAGTCCAGCAGGGATCCATGGTTGTTCTTAACTCATTTTGCTCCTATTGGGAACTGGTTACATTGTATTCAAACAGGAACTGGCCTCATGAAACAATACTGATGACCAGCAAGTTGCTTTAGAAATTGCCTGAATTCTTTAATCACCAGTTGCACGTTATACCTAAGAAACTCATGAAAATTTTCACTTAGATTTGGCAAATTATTTACTGGTAAACTCAATCATATGGTACTATATGGTTCAGTTAGAGCTTCTGAATCCAGATTATCAATAATTCTCTTTAATGGACCTCGATGGAAAAATCAATCCCAAAGTAATGTTCTGATCTTCTGTCTTGCTCTTTCATCTAATCACTGCTGCATGCAATACTTTGGAAAGTTGACTGCACCAAAAAGAACCAAGAAGTACCATACTTGTGGTTCCTGCAATCCTGTTCTTGAAGCCAATGTCTCAGAATGCAATCCCTCTTCAAAGTGTGTGGGATCATCTGTCAAAAAATAAGTACAGACACATACCTGAACTTCGTCATCCTTTCGGATGGGCATAGATCGAACATTGTACTTCTGTCTCAGCTCTTTGGAAAGAGGGGAGGACATAATCTTCCTGCGAATGTGTGACGGTGCATTGAAATGCCTTTTGCGGTTCTTGCTTCGGTCAGAAGTCACAAAAGGATTGAACTTCATTTTAGCTAAATAAAAAATTAAACACACCCTTAGATGATCAAAGTCTCATCTAGTTTTCAAACAGCTGCAGCAGTTTCATATTTAAAATGAATCTTTTTCAAGTTTAAAAATGTTCAGATGATGTCTTACTCTAATTGCATCAAAAACCGCTGGCACTGAAAGGCCTATGGAGGGAAGTTTGCAATTTAAAAAAATCTATGCTTTGCGGGGATGTTATCTGTATCTCTATGGAATAAAGACTTACATTAATGGCACATCTTTACTTAAAAGCTTTGTGTATGTGTGTGTGTGGTGCTGGTACTGAAACCAGGTGCATTTTGCCACCAAGTTACACAGCCTCAGCCCGTTTGGGGAGACAGGATCTTGCTGAGACTGGCCTCGAATTTGTCACCCTCTTGCCTCCCATGTTGCGCCACCGCGACAGGTTTTGTTATAAAACTTGTTTGTATTCTCCAAACTCCTTAGGTATTGTGTGAAGGAGCCAACACTATTCTTTCTGAATTAGGACAAGGTATACCGAATACCTAATTCGTCAAACATAACATCAGGTTTTAGGTCAACCAACATTCGCCTTTTACGAACATGAATGTGAATATATTTAGACTCTCCAAAATCGGTCAGCCGCCGCCCCCAATCTTGAACCTGGAAATTCTTGCAGAAATCTTGGGTCCAAAAATGGTCAAGAGCACTTTGGAAGCTCTACAAAGATTTTAACAAGTACAGGTGGTTCTTCAAGAAAATATACTGCTTAGTCCTTTTTTTTTTTTTAAATCTCCTCAGGTTTCCTCCCCTCCAACTCGTTTTCAAGTTCCCCAAATCTCTCATCCCCTCTCTGGTTTGGTGGACCCTAAGCCAGGTTAAAACCATCCCGGCCTCCCTCTCTGGTTGCTATCCGGCCAGCAGGAGAATCTCGGGACCCCAGGGGTGGAGACACACTACTCCCAGAAACGGATGGCTGCAGATTACACGCATTACCCCACGGAATCCTCACCCGATGCCGCTTCAGCGATGGCCGCAAAAGGGAAGAGGCCTACACGTTTCTTCCGGTTCTGTAAGTTAACGGGACATCTCGCGAGATCAATCTCACGAGAGGGGAGAGGAGTTTGAGAGAGAAAACTAGAAAGAAAAACCAACGGCTAGCGTCACCTGGTGGCTCGGAGGGAAACTGCGAGGAGCTGCAAAACTCGTCCTCCAGACTCCCTAGAGAGGTCTGCGCGCTGCCTCTGTTTAGATCTGATAGAGTGATCCTCAGAAGAGTAACGGGGTTTACTCAGGGACCGACTGCCCCAGTTGGTGATGAAGGAGTGAGTAACCCCAGGGCCAGCCCCGTCACTCCTGGGCGTCGGGTGGTGGGCGCCCCTTTAACCAGAAAAAGGCTGGTCCTACTTTGGGCCACCTGGTGGCGTCGGAATCCCGACCGGTTTGTCACCGGGTGACCTGGAGCTCACCATCCCAACGACGTGGGCATGGCAAAGTGGGGGTCCTTCAATGAGTTTCAGCTGCCTACAAGCCCGACACGCACAGTGACTACACTGTGAGGCGCACCAGAGATTCGAGTCGAGCCGGGGCGACGGACTTTCGAAGGACTAGGGCCACCGATCGCCTCTCACCCGGCGGAAATGGATCTGAGTCGGCATTTCTAACAAGCTCCCAGGTGAAGCCAGACCACGCTGTAAAGGAGCCCGGCATGGGGAAGCCCAAGGAAAAGGGGTACGCTCCTCTGCAGATGGATTTTGAGGCATCAGTTTTTGTTGAATGAATACTGCAGATGTCAAACTGACTGAAGACGCATTTCATAATTCACATAATTCATAGGGTGTAGGGAGTTTGCTGAGTGTTACAGACATCCTTCTACACCTTTTGCGTTATTAGCTTCTTTTAATCCATAAAATAATCCTGTCGATACTGGTATTATTATTGTCCCCATTTTACAAATGGAGCAACTAAGCTACATATAAATGAGAGGAAACCATAGTTTATAGCTGAACCCGTGCAGGCTGGCTCCTCAGATCCTTCTGGTAACTCTATATATGACCCCAATTTGTAGGAACTCACTGAGGCAAAGCAAAGAGTGAGAAACCATATATACTTGAGGGCCCAGAGTTCAAATCAGTAAAGAACATGTGTTTTCATTAAAAAATATAAATTTTTATATGTATATAAATATATCTGTATTCATTTTTCTGGGGCGGGGGGAGGTTTACTGGGGTTGTAACCCGGGAGCAATTTACCATTTGAACTACATCCCCACCTTTTTTTTTTTTTTTTTTTTTTTTTAATTTTAAGACAGGGTCTCACTAGGTTGCTTGGGCCGCTAAATTGCTAAGGCTGGACTTGAACTTAAGATCCTCCTGTCTCAGTCCCCAGAGCCTCTGGGATTACAGGAGTGCACCACTGGTGAGTTGTGTATATAAGTACGCTGTGAAGGAAAGAGTCCTGGGTTTTATTTATAATTAAATTCAGTGAGATACCCTTTGCAGCGACTCTACTGAACGAATGCTCTTGGAGCATCTTTCAACAGGCCAACCCTGAACTAAACACTGAAGCTACAAATAAGTCAGAGAATGCTGGAGGGAAGCTCATTACCTAAGCTCCAGACCAAAGGGAAAAAAGCACCCTGACGTGGCCGCCGTGGTGCACGCGTATAATGCCAGCAACTCGTGAGACATAGGCAGGAAAATCTCAAGTTCGAGGCCAGCCTCAGCCACTTAATGAGATCCAGTCTCAAAATAAATAAAAAGTGAAGGGGCTGGTCTGGAGTTGTAGCTCAGTGGTAAAGCGCTTGCCTAGCATGTATGAGGCACTGGGTTTGATTCTCAGCACCGCATATAAATAAATAAAAATGAAGGTCTATTGACAACTAAAAAAAAAAAAAAGAAAGAAAAAGTGAAGGAGTGTTGTTCGGGGGTAGAGCGCCTCTAGGTTTAATCGCTAGTACTGCAGCCCAACAATTTGTGTTCCTGGCAGAAGAGAATGCTGGAGTTAAGGACTATGTCTGTGGTGAGATCACTCTTGACTGTGTTTTGAAGAATGTTAAAATTAGCTCCATGAAGCACTGGGAATAGCCGGAGGGAAATATGGAGACCAGAGTAGCATGACATTTTCTTTCCAGGAACCAAATCCTTGTGGCTCAAGAGAGAGGCATTCAGAGGGAAGCTCAGGGATGCTGGGGCCAAACTGAGTTTGATTTGGATGCTGAAAGCCATAGGGAGCCACAGAAGGCCCCTACCTTACCTTCCACTCTGGTCTTCACAGTCACCCCCTTGTCTTAAGGAAGAGCTTTTTAGTTTCCTTCAACCTTTCCTGTCCACACCCTTTTCTTCAGGTCTCCCTCATCTTCTTTCTTTCTACAAACTCTGCTTCCTCAGCTCCCATCATTATCTGTTACCACCTAGCCCTCTCCAGTCTCCCTACTTCCCTTCTCTAACAATGAGTCATCAAAATTAAAACTTTAGCCCACTCTTTGGACAATGTGGCCACTTTATACGGTTGTTGGGCTACTGATTGTACCCAGAGATGAAAACTACCAGCAGCCTAGTTATAAAGCCTGTTTATTTTAACCAGTGTCTGTTGGGTGCTCTGGCTCCACCCTGCATGATCCTCTGGCAGCTAGTCTGTCTGTTCTCTCTCCCTCTCTTCCCTATATTCCTCTTACTAATTTGAAAAAGATCCATTAAATCAAATCAAGTTTTTGTGAATCCCCTAGACACACCAAAGCAGGGATTATATCCAGATTTCACACCTAAAGTGGAATACATTTTTTTCTAGCCACCAAACCATGACATTCACTCACGCAAATATTATCTTAAGTCAGCTCTTACTACTTCTAAATTCTGTGTCAAGGTACTGGAGACACCAAGATCTTTAAGATCTAGCCTCTCCTGAAGGAGCACTTTGCCTAGGAGAGAGCACAGACATGTCAACCAAGAAGCATAATAACATGTGCTAGGAAGATGATGGGGTACAGTGTGAGTGTGGGAAGCATAGCAGTGGTCAGTTACTGAGTTAGGAAATGGGAAGTCTTAATAGGTCACCCTCAGACTGTCTCTAGGCTAGGCAGATGGGTGTGGAAAGCGTGTTCCAGGGCCCAGTAAATTATGATGTGGTTCCTTAAGCTTACCTGGGAGGCCTAGACTGTCAAGTATGTATTAGAGTTAAAGATTATTGTGAAAATGGGAGGTGGCAGTGTGGTATGCCTCTGGACAAGGGGAGCAGGAAAAGAGCAATGGAGTTTAGGTTTGACCCTGGGCATCCATCCTCTATATATTTAGTATCTGACTGTCTATCTACCTACCTACTTACCTATCCATCCATCCATCTATCATTATCTGATGGTATCTTCCCTGTAGAGCCCTGACCCCAGATTGGATGCTTCAAGCAAACAATTTTATTTAAGAAAGATGAAGAAAGGTAGAGAAGGGGGATAAGAACAAACATATTAAATGACAGGGCCCAAAGAAATCCACGAAACTTAGGAATGTTGAAAAGATTAAACTTTTTGCCTTACTTCCTGAGGGCCTGTTAAACATAAGATGTCATACTTCTAACCAGACAAACAAGTCCCACAGAGCTAGTGGTCAACACTCTTGAGTCACAGGACAAGTGACTTGGCAGTTCTTGAATGTTCTTGGGGCAATCTCCCCACCAGGTAACAGGTGTATACACTGAAGATTTTTGGCTTCTAATATTTTTCAATTTGATTTGTGTGTGTGTGTGTGTGTGTGTGTGTGTGTGTGTGTGTGTGTGAGTGTGCACTTGCGCGCTGGGGTCTCATCTATGCTAAGCATGTGCTGTATCACTGAGCTATATCCCCTTCAATTTAATTTTTGAGTAAATACATCAAAAAGCATAAATAGTAAAGTGAAAACTCTCCCTCAGATTAGCATCCCCTTCCGGAGGGATAATAGTTAATCACTATTATTAGTTTTCATGTATCTTTCCAAATTCTTTATGCGGAAATAAGCAAACAGGAATATAAATTCTCATTTCCCCTTCTTTCTATATACAATGTAGTATCTGATATCTGGTGCTCCACACCTGGATTGTTTCCATTTGCCATTGTAGCCTGGAGGTGTTCCATGTCATTCCATGAGTCCTTCCTTGTTCACTTTATAACTGCACTGTAGCCCCTAACCATAAGGACCAGTTGCCTACTGATTTAGCATTTGGGGTTTTCCCAATCCTTTGTTATTCAAAGCAGTAGTGCAATTATATCGTACACATGTCAGTGTTCATACATGCAAGTGTATCTGTAGGATACATTTCTAGAGCAGGAATCACTGGAAACTTTGATAGATAATGTTAGATTTCCCTTGATAAAGAACTTTATCAATATACATTCCCACCAACAATTCACCTAGCCACAGTAGCAGGGTAGGTTCTCTTTCAGGATTTGATAAACCAATAGATAAAAAATAGAATGCCAGCAGAATTTTAAATTGCATTTCTTTTAAAAAGGGATCAGTGTTTAAGGGGAATTTGCATTTGTATTTTCAAAGTATCTTTTTAATTCTAACATGAATTATTCTAAAAGTCCAAGCTCAGAACTTCCCACCTGCATCACAGAGTCTCTGGAATCTTTGAGAAAATATATACCTTTATTTAAAAAATAGCTTTTGATATTCTTTGAAAATAAAAGAAGTGCTATTGATGAGTCACCACTGAACAATATGAAAACACTGCAGGTATTTTGAAAGAAACTCTGGGCAAACACAACAGAATCTGAAAAGACTTGAATGAGGTCCCTAGAAATTCACAACATTTTAAAACAGCTTGGCTGAGGTGAAGACAGACTCAGAGTTTTTATAAAGTTAGTTATTTTTGTTCCTATAATAAATACCCGCACCCGAACAATCCAGTGGCACACCCCCATAGCACCAATGTTCTTCTCTGGTCTCAGAAAAGGCATAAAGAAGCCCTGTAAGTGCTTTAAAGCAGTCCTCCCTATGTCACAAATGTCCTCTGCATTGTGGACCCCACTCTCTAATGGTCCCCAAATGATGACCACTACAGATATTTTGGAACCAGATAAGAGGTACAGTGGTGTTTTTCTCCCTATAGATAGCAAACTTTGATAAGAGGGGTATGGGTTGTGGAGGGTTCAGCTTTTGGCACACCCTGGTGCCAGCCCCCATGTATTTGTGACAATAGCTGGAGGTTTTTGCCGCTTTCCACCCTCTGTGCTCTGGTTGGCTTATGGGCCTCAGACAGCCAATAGCTCTTCACTTGCATACTGCGTCCTCGGACGAGACCCAATACAAGCTTTTCTGGTGGCCCTCATCAAGCGTCCTCAGGTAAAGCAGCCTTGGCCAGCGGTGACAGCAGCTGGTTCTTGGCATTTGTTGAGACAGCAGTGTCTCTGCCAAGCGCAGCTGTTTTCTTCTCCACCCTTCCCACCCTTCCTTACCCAGCTCGGCCTGTGAATCCACCTCAGGAACTGGCCCGGCTGGTGCAGCTTCTAATGAGTGGTTGGGTCACGAGGAGGAGGAGGACCTGGACTGGGAGCGAGGCGGGAGCCCCCAGGGGTTAATTTGCCCACATTGTTCTCAGCTGACTCCAGTCTTTCCTGTAGAGCTTCCCCTCCACTCCCTGCCTTTCATTCTACTCCACCCTTGAGAACCCCAAAACTTAAAATCTGGGCCATTCCTTGAAAGGTAGGTCTGGAGGGCTCAGGTAGACCTCTGATTCTGTGTGTGACCATTAGAATGACCTCAGCCTCTGTCAACAGCCTGTGTGGCCTCAGCTCTCCGGGCAGACCCTCTTCTGTTGCTCCTCCCGCATCCCATCCTGGGCCATACCCACTGAGATCAGCTTCCCACTCAGGGAAAACCTTCTGGTGGGTAGCAGGCAGGGAGGCTTGGAGGGTGGGATGCTGCGAGGGTTGTGTATAGGTGCTGAGATTCTAGAAAACCTGAGCCTGGGTCCTGGCACCAACTCTACTGTTTGTTTCTGTTTGTCTTAGCAACTTAGAAATCCCCAGTGAGAATTCTGGCCTGGAAGAGGTCTGCTACTGGGCCCTCATTCGGCAAGACATAGGCCAGCAGAGCTTCCTTGTCCGAAGGAGGCCCACTTGGCTTTAGGCAAGTCACCTGTCAGGTAGCTGCACCTCACAGCACTCGGATCCCTCTCTCTGCCCAGGCTCCTCCCTCAGAGCTGGGTTGCACCAGGTCTGCATTTGGCTCCCTCTGCCCCCACTCAAGCCACGGCTAGACAGGCCACAAGTGCAGCCGCTACCAGAGCAGCTCTCAGGATGGACCTCACTCCTTCATCCCTCTAGTTGTCACCACTCATGCCTGCTTCCTCACCAATAGTACCCAGGGCAGAATGGCGGCTACCACAGCCACCACAGCGATGAGGGTGATGAGCAGGAGGGCCCGTGACCGACAACAGAAGGAGCGGGTGGAGCTGGGAGCCGGGGACACCTCCGAGAGCTCTGCCAGGCTGCGACGTGGGAGCACACTGTCCTGCTCTCCCAGGGGCATCCCATGGCGACTGATGATGAAGATCTGCGACTCCCGGGGCAGGCTGGGCAGCAGGTCCAAGGGGAGCTGGGTGCCATGGCTGGAGGATGGTCTCCAGACCTGCTGGGAGACGGCCAAAGGGTTTGTGTGCCCTCCACGGTCTGGTGAGGGCACAGAGGGCAGGCCCACTGGCACAGCCAGGGTCTGCGAACTCTTGTCCAGCATGGAGGGCCAGCGGGAGCTCTTCTTGCTGAGGAAGGTGACATAGCGGCAGATGGGGCAGATGATGGTCCTCTGTACCTGCCCGTCCACCTGAGTGGACAGCAGATACTTGACTAAGCAGTCATGGCAGAACACATGGCCGCAGCTCAGCGTCCGACTGGCGCCCTCCAGGTCCCGGAACTTCTCATAGCACACAGGGCACTCGCTGCCCGAGCTGTCCTTGCTCTCCCCTTCTGACATGACCCTTCAGAGAAGGCAGGGTTTAGCTAGGGAAAGGAGGAAGGTGGAGGATCATGAACATCCAGGTCTTCTTTTCCTCCCTCCCTCCCACTTCCTAACTTCCACCCACACCTCCATGGCCTTCTCTAAGCTTTGTCTTAGTCTCTTCCTCTTCTTTCTACTCCCACTCTTTTCTCTTCTGCTGCTTCTCTTTAGTGCCCTTTCGGATTCAAACCAAAACCTAAGACCTAGAGACCTAAGATCCTTAGGAAGGATATGTGCAGGAGCTTCTGGAAGGAGTGTTGGAAAACAGGTAAGAGATCCCAGCCGCGTTGGACTCTGGAGGGAGGTGTGTGGAGCGTGATGAAGACTACCTGAAGTGCCCGATGCCTCACCCCAACCATGACGTGTACTCATGGTGAGGTCACCACCTCACCTCTTCCTGGTCCACGCAGAAGTGAAGACAGGAGGACCCAGTTCCCTGGGCAAACAGAGAGCTAAGAAAATGTATGCCTGGTCTCAGTCCAGTCTTCAGTTTGGACCTGTATCCAAAGTGGCCATTTTTCAGAAACTACCCACTATTCCTTAAACTTCCCCCTCAGCTAGGATTGGCTGATGCATGGAATTTCCTCCAGCCACTGGATTGCATTCCTCTGTGCTAAGGGTGGGTATAAAGCTATGACTGTTTAAAAATAAAGCTCACCTATAAGGAAGAATGAAACTATAGCATTTGCCAGTAAATGGATGGAACTGGAGACTGTCATGCTAAGTGAAATAAGCCAGATATTCCCTTTGATATGCTGCTAACACACAGTAATGGGGGAGTGGGAGAGGAAGAATAGAAGTTCACTGGATTAGACAAAGGGGAATGAAGGAAAGGGAGGGAAGATAGGAATAGGAAGGACAGTAGAGTGAATTGGACATAAGTTTCCTACGTTCATACGTGAATACATGATCAGTGTAACTCCACATCATGTTCAACCACAAGAACGGGATCCTAATTAGAATATATGCCATGTATATATAATATGTCAAAATACATTCTACTGTCATGTATATCTAAAAAGAACAAATAAAAAACATGTAACATTTAAAAATAAAAGTTCAGAGGGGCTGGGGACGTAGCTATGTGGGAGAGCACTTGCCTAGCATATGCAAGGCCCTGGGTTCAATCCCTAGTACAAAAGCTTGGAACTTACACATGAAAGTGCCTGCTGGCCCTCCTCACAGTCATACACCCACCATGCTCAGTCATTCTTCAAATTCTTCTTTCATGGCTGCCTAAGGCAGTCAGAGAACCTGCTGATTAACCTCAGTGAAGGCAGATTTTCATTCTTGGAGGATGTGTCTGATGTTTTGGAAATGGCCAGAACTCAGTGGGAGCCAAATCTGGTGAGAAGGTAAAGGAGACATCAAGTGGAATGATGTTGAGATCAAAAATATGGAGTCACTACAAAGTAACATGGATTGAAACAGAATCTGGCTACAAAGGAGAGAAACCTCCCTGGCCCCCCCAAAATGCTTTCAGCAGAATTGTCTATGATTTTGAAGGGAAAAACCTGCTTGGATATGTGGCAATATCCAAGTGTCTTCATTTAAAAGGCCCCAGTATTACAATTGTGTAGCCCAAACTTATCTAGAACAGCCCCTTTGGAAGGAACCATGATTGCCTGTTATTGATTATATTCTTCCTTCAATGACAGAGACAAAAGACCCTAGGACACACTGACAAAGTAAGAGTTATATGGCCATCCCTGAGGCCTGACAGACATTTTGGGAACGAGATCAGCTACTAGGAAGGACAAACTATAAAGATCACAAATCTTTTGGCATTGCTCCCCTCTCTTGGCTTGGTTTCAAATCCATTTTGCCAAGTTGAAAATGTCCTATCACTAAGAAAGCGTAAAAATATTTCGTGGTGGTGATAGGAGACCTGTGATCATGGAGGAAACCCCAAAGCCTTTGCAGGGGTCTCCAGATTTGGTCTCTGAAGTGGTCAATAAGGTGTCCAGGGTAGGGGAAGGGATTCAAGTGCTCAGATAGTGGAACCAGGTTTTAATCCTTGATGTATCCATTTCTGGCTCTGTATATAATCTTGGCCAAGTTGATTAACCTCTCTGAGTCTTAATTTCTTATCTGTAAGATGAAGTTGATAATAATAGTTCTACTTTCATCCCAGAGTCCTGAGTTAATGCAAGTGAAGAGTATGGCACACAGTAAGTGGTCAATAAATTGGAGGTGTCCCTGTTAAGGAAAATTAAGTCTTCCCTCTTCTCTTAGAGGGAGCTTTGACAACCTCGGTTATGGGTCTTAACTAAAAAGAGGGGGAAGCTCATCTCAAATTACAATACCTGAACAAGATAACCATAGATTAGGTAAGTGATGGACAATGGATAAAAATTAAGATGGTAATTCTGGGGTTCATAACACACTGGGAAGTGTCTAAAACTAACCAAGGAGTTATTATTAGGAAGACCATGATTTTCTCAAGCTAACCAATTACCAACATGTTCTCCTGCATTTCATAACTCCTCACAGGTATATAATATTAATTCATTTTTTCCTTCCTTCCTTCCATCCATTCATCCATTCATCCATCCATCCACCCAATTATTCGATATTTACTAAGCATCTGCTATTTGCTCAATACTGAGCTTATGCATTGGAGACAAGCAGTGATCAAGAACACCTTTCATGAATTTTTAGAGCCTAGAGGACATTTATAAATTTTCTTGAAAAAGAGATTTTTTTTTTAAAGGAAGATTGATGATCAGTAGGCTAAGTGGTTGGGATAACTGAGAAGTAGGGGTCAAAGTAGGCAAGAGAACAAGAGCAAATAAAAGAATATCGGGGGAAAAATGAACTTTAGTCATTGTTAAGTTGAACCTCCTAGTTTTGTAGATGAGCAGAGTCAGGTATAGAGAGGGGGAAAGACTTGCCCAGGGTCACTTGGGAAGATGATGAAGAGGGAGATAGCAAAGAGAGAAGATCCCATAGATGATAGGACATTACTGGAATTAGTTATTAGATTGGATGAATAGACATTAGCTAATTTGGGAAACACTGTCCTCAGGATGAGCAGGGAAGGAGGAGGAAAGTTTTTTGTTTTTTTTTTTAAACTTCTCGTTTCAGTTCCAGGCAAAGTAAAAGGGGTTCAGGGAGTGTAGAAGACATCCCAAGTCCCCACTGATGGCCTCTTTCCGCTGCAATCCTTTCTACTTCATGTGTTTCAGGAGACCCATGGCATTCACACCTGGACAATCTCGCCTCCTTCCCCATCTTCTTCTCACCTCCCTTTCTCAGTCTTTCTATGACCCCTCCTTTCTTGCATCTCTCCCTTTCTCTATTCTATGCCATTCTCCATTCTTTTTTTTTTTTTTTTTTTGCGGTGCTGGGGATTGAAGCCAGGGCCTTGTGCTTGCAATGCAGGTACTCTATCAACTGAGCCATATCTCCAGCCCGCCATTCTTCATTCTTGAGTTCCTCTGATGGACCTGACTGGGTCGAGTGCTGGCCGATGAGAAAAGGCAGCAGAAGAAATGCAAGGAACATGCTCTAGTCTGGGCATAAGATAGTGAAGTAACAAAACAAAACATTTTATGCCAAAGGCATCACCATTGGTGTCTCAGGAAATTGGGGGGAAGAGGAGGACTGGAAAGTCCTCTTTGCTGAGATGGGACCAGTGTTGAGCTAATAATAAGTAATTACAACAGCTACCGTTTATTGAACACTAATTATGTGCTTGGCATTTTGCATCCCTTCCTGGTCGAATTCTGACAATAACTTTGGGAGGTAGGTATTATCTCCATTTTACAGACAGGGGAACTGAGGCGCAGGGATTAAGTGAAATAATTTATTCAAAGTCACACTGCTATTATCAGGCAGACCCAGGATTTGAACCCAGGACAGTCTGACTACACAGCCCTCACTATGAACTGTCACATCTACTGAGGGCTTGGATGGGCCTCTGTGGAAGCCTTTCCAGACTTTGATCAAGGGAGTAGATGAAGAAATATGGATAGAAAAGTGACTACCCAAACTTCCCCCTCAGAATAGTGAGGCAGGAGGAAGGCAATGGCTGGCAAACCATCTCCAGGATGGGGGGAACAGGTGTCACTAGCCCTGGGAAACCACCCCCACTAAGAGACAGTGACACTTCTAGGCACCTAGTATTCCCCAGAGCCATAATGCAAGTCTCTACAGTTTTTGCTATGACTACATCCTCATCCATAAGCACCACACATATCATATTCATTCTTTCTTTCTTTCTCTCTCTCTCTCTCTCTCTCTCTCTCTCTCTCTCTCTCTCTCTCTCACACACACACACACACACACACACACACACACACACACACACACCTCTCTCTCTCACACACTCACACACACACACACACAGACTCACAGACACCTGCATCATTCCCGTTTCAATTCAGAACACTGCCATGCTTCTTCCCCACACCCAACCAGGACCCCAGACTCACTTGGGATTTGACCCGAGAGAGTAGCATCCGCCTTTCTATCCCGCGCCTCAGCAGAGCAGCTGGGAGCCACGCAGAGGCAGTAGGCCGGCAGCTCGATCCTCTGCCGCTGCTGTCACTGTGACAGCCGCGGAGTCATTTCCTAATGACCGAGCAGGTTGGTAGCACAGCGCCGGGAAGTGAATGTTGCCCAACCCGTTTGAGGCCAGGAGGCTCTTGGCGTTGCCCAGGGGTTGGGCAGCTGCTGGCATCAGGTGATCCTGATGAGGATGCTAGGAGAGGAGCCTCTGGTCTGAGTCAGAGGGGCTCACGGTGGAGACAATGACCCAGGGCCCCTCTGGCGGAGGCTCCCCAGGCTTCTTCCTAACAGGAATATCATAGTCCTTCCACACTCAAGGACACATTTCAGTGACGCCACAACATCCATCCCCATCCTGTGCACCAGATGAAGGATCAGTAAATCAGCCTCAGGAAGGTTGTGACACACAAATATTTGTGGGACGTGCCTGTGTGCATTTGTCATTCATCAAACTCTCAGAGAGGGGCTCAGACTGTCAAAAGACCAATCACTACTGAAATAAAGGGGCAGACAAGTTATTTCCTCTATCCAATGTCTGCCTCTTTTATTTATGGTTGATGACAATTAATTGTATATTACAGAACAGCTAGTAGAGAGGGTTTTGAATGTTCCCAACACAGAAATGATAAATGTCTAAGGTGATGAATATGTCAATTATCCTGATTTG
This sequence comes from Sciurus vulgaris, assembly GCF_902686455.1. Classification (NCBI taxonomy): domain Eukaryota; kingdom Metazoa; phylum Chordata; class Mammalia; order Rodentia; family Sciuridae; genus Sciurus; species Sciurus vulgaris. The sequence goes on along the minus strand of NC_136463.1, from coordinate 53,525,952 downwards.
GTCATTACACATTATATATGTATTGAAATCTGACATATAAAATTTGTATATGTCAATTAAAAATTTAAAATATATCTAAGTAAAGAATGAGACAGAGTAACACCAAGAAGTAGGAAACCACATGTATACACAGAGAGACGTTCCTGATATAGAAACAAGTTTCAGAGCAGTCTGTACAATATGATTCTATCTGTGAAAATGAGATTACTACATGATAGAATTCTTAGAGAAAAAGCTGGAAGAAGACACATTAAACTGTTAATAGAAGTTTTCTCTGGAGTGACTTTTTGTGATACTTCAATTTTCACCACGAATATGCATTTCTTTTGTGATTAAAAAAATTGAGAATTTGGGAGAATCAAAGTCATTTGGGGAGGACTCTTCCTGCCCTCTCAGAAGGTCTCCAGAGACCAGTTTTCTCCTGGAAAAACAAACAAACAAACAAAAGCAAGTCACTAGATGCAAGACACGGTCAAGCATGAGTGTGACTCCATAGGATGACCATTCTTCTGTCCCATCAACCACCACCCTGGCTCCACTGTCACCTTGAGGTTGGCGACAGAGCACATAAGCAGTGCATCTGGCCATCTTGCCCAAGGACAGCAGTGAGTAGATAGGAGCTGTCATGACTGTCTCCAGTGTTCTTTCCCTGGAAGTCTCAGATTTAGCAAATAAAAATGCAGTATGCCCATGTAAATCTGGATTTCAGATACCAAATGCTTTTTTTTTAGTATAAGTACATCCGTGGGAAATACTTATACTAAAATTTATTTAGCGTCTCTGTACAACTCAAATTAAACTGGGTACCCTGTGTTTCCTCTGGCAGCTCTGGCCTCAGAGGGCTCCCCAAATTTCTTTCCTTCCACTAGCAACTTCAGGGACCCATTGCAAAATTCTCAGTTCCTTCAGTAGTATGGCTCATGACTCTATCTAGAATTTTCTGGGTATTTCTGAAAAGGAGCCTCAAATACCTAAGTACCTACTTCCACTGCGTTCCCCAGGAAGGAGACTGAGCCAGGCCAGGCCATTCTTAGATTCAGACTTATACAATACAATTTATGGGAAGATGTGATATTCCTAAGGTTCTAGTACCTTTTCTTTGCCTTGCTGTGAAGCTTGATTGTGATGATTGCCTTCAATATGTAAATATTTATTATCATAATCTGTCATGGTTTTATGTTCTAAAGAATTCTACTTTAAGAATTGTATATGCACAAACACACACACATGCAGGCACACACACACTTATCTGAGGGAGTAAATAAACCAGCTGGAGACACCTTAATTTGAATTTATTTATCTGGTTGGCTCTAACCAACTAGAGAAAGTGGGATGGAGAGTGGGACACAGAACTATTAAATTTTGGCAGGCAGAGGGAATTAGTTATCAGGAAAGGTTGAGAGCACAGGTATATTAGCTAGAAGGATCTGTATTTGATACAGATTTGATAGTAGGGACCTCTGGGACCGGTATGTGAGTATTTACATGTAGTGGCAACTAAAGAGAAAATGCCATGTCCCTTTGCATAACTTGTTAAATGAATTCATGCTTCTGTTGCTTCATCCATAAATAAAAGTGGGGATAATAGTATCTACTCTGTAGGATTAAATAAAATGGCAATAAAATGAATGGATGCAAATAATGCACCTGGAACATTGGTATGCAGTAGGGGACCTGTTGGTGTTATCTGTTGTCATTATCATTATAGTCATTGTGGTCATCATCGTCATCGTCATCATCATCTGTATTATGGAAAAAGGAAAAAGCTAAAAAGGGGTAAGAGGACATGAATAGCTACTAATTCCAGCAGCTTGACTGATATGGTCCTGGAATAGTGAATAAGATGTCTATTGCAAATACCATATTCTCATTTAGGTATCCTGTTTTTCTTAGCAGAAAAGACAAATACAGACTGAATCAAGGGAGAATAATTTCCAGCTCAATGAGGGACGGGTCTCTTCTCTAAATAGCCATGTAGGAGAGTTTTGATCTGTTCTGGAGCAACATTGGAGGTGGTGTCATTGAGGCATCAAAGCATGCTCTAGGGAAGAAGTGGGCCAGGAGGGGGATGGGTCTGGGGACCATATTGGCTCCAGTGAGATAAATAAGACCTTCTTTTGGAGAGACCTTTTGTGAGGGGAGGGGTCTTCTGGACAAGGGAAGAATTTTGGCCAAGGCTGGCTGACTGCTGACAAACTGCAGGTACAATTTCTGCATGAGATGAGAAGCTGGACCAGGACAGAAGTACCCAAGTTCTAGAATCACCTGGAGAATTGATGAAGACACACACACACACACAGACACACAGAGTCACAAAGTACTAGGCCCATGTGAATGACTTAGCAGGTATTAGGAGAGGCCCAGAAACTATATTCTATATTTATTGTAAGAAATTGGATGGATTGATGGATGAATAATTATGTGGTAACACAAGAATAATATATGGTAATGGTGGAATATAGGCAGTGGATATCTGGATTATCATTGCAAAATAGTTTCAACTTTGCTGTATGTTTGGAAATTTTCTTAATAAATGTTGGTAAAACAATTTAGTTTCTTGAATAAGTAATATATTTAGCTGGTTCAAAAATGAGAAAGTATTAAAAGACCTGTAGTGAAGGGCCCCTCCCTGTTTCCCATTTGCCCATTTCCTATTCATTCTTTCAAAAGATAACCACTTAAATATATACATAAACAGTCAGAAATTAACAATTTGTTGTTGAGGATGTGGGGAAAGTGGAACCCATGTGCCCTGCTGGTGAGAATGTAAAATGATTTGGCTTCTGTGGAAAACAATATGGCAGTTCCTCAAAAAAAATCGGACAGAGTTACCATAAGATCTAGCAATTCCATTTCTGCATATATACTCAAAATATTTGGGAGCAAGGATTCAAACATTTGTGAATAATGTTCCTAGAAGTATTATTCACAAAAGCTAAAAGATGGATGCAACCCAAGTGCCTATGAAGGAATGACTCAATGCGGTATATACACACAATGGGATATTATTCAGCTTTTAAAAGGAAGTAAGTTCTGGCACCTGCCACAACATGGATGAAACTTGAGGACATTATGCTAAGTGAATAAGCCAGTCACAGAAAGACAAACACCGTATGATTCCACTTCCATGAGGTAGCTAGAGTAGTCAAAATCATAGAAACGGAGAGTAGAATGGTGGTTGCCAGAGGCTGGAGGGAGGAAACAATGGGTACAGAGTTTCATTTTGGGAAGATGAAAGGTTCAGGAGATGGATGGTGGTGATGGCAGCACAACAATGTGAATGTACTTAACACTACTGAACTGTGCACTTAAAAATGACTTCGATGCCGGTGCAGTGGCACACGCCTGTAATCACAGTAGCTTGGGAGTCTGAGGCAGGAGGATCTTGAGTTCAAAGCCAGCCTCAGCAAATTATTGAGGCCCTAAGCAACTCTGTGAGACCCTGTCTCTAAATAAAACTTTAAAAAAGGGCTGGGGATGTGGCTGACTGTTTAAACCCCCTGGGTTCAATCCCCGGTACCCCCCCACCCCCCAAAAAAGACTCGGATGGTAAATTTGATGTTGCGTGTATTTTACAACATTTGAAATAGGTAACCACTGTCATTAGTGGTTAGTTTTGTGCATCTTATTTATTTTTGTCAACATGAGCAAATTCAAATATGGATTTGTATCTCCCCGCACCCCGGCCACTTTTTAAAAATCTAAATATAGTACACCACACCCACACCTCCACAGTCTGCTTGTTCTATTCAGCAATACACTGTGGGGCTTTCTGCATCATCAACACGTGTAGCGTTTGAGTTTTGAAATCTGAGTTTTCAGCAGCCTCCCTGGGAAATGTTAAGGAGCAATCTGGTAGGGAACCTTTGGTCTCTGAGATTTCTGGGGTTCTGGATCACTTGGAGATGGGTCCTTCCTTCAGGCTGGAGGAGGAGAAGGACCAGAAGCTGATGTAACTCTTTCAGACAGAGTCTCAGAGGGCCTCCAGAGTGACCTGCTCCTCTATCTCCACTTCACTGTCCCCAGCATCCTATGCAGCCACCTTTCTGGGGAAGTGGAATCCTCTCAGCTCCTGGCTTTTGTGCACCTCTGGAAGGACTTGGAGTGTCCAGCAGCAAAGGTATTCCTCCCCTTCTGTTCCATCTTCCCTCCACCCCCTGTGGGGATGGGATGAGGAGAGCTGACAGGGGCAACCCTGTCAGGATGGGATAATTCATGCCCTTTAGAGCCCCATTTCAGGGTCAACACTTGAATAAATATCCAAGGCAGAGGGGGATGGGGCCAGAAACAGCAAGCCCAGGCCAGAGGCAGTAGTGAGACCAGGAGGTGGGGAAGTGGAAAGGAGAGAGGGAGGATGTGAGTTCATAGATTAAAACCAACATTCACCAGGATAAGGCACTTCATCTTTTCCTGTCATTGTTGTCCATGAAAAGACACTCGATAATGATCATCACTAGCTAAACATGATGTTCGTGGGCATGCCTAGATTACTGACCAGGACCTGGATAATTAACCCTAAGGGCTATGTGCTAATGCCTAGGGTTGGCAGGGGAGGCTGGCTCCAGTCCTGGCTCTGCATGACAGAATGATGCAAGAAAGGGGACCAGGGGCAAGCTGGCTGCACTTCTGTGCATGCTCCGGGTCTACAATTAAGTGATACCCAAGGGCACCTCCTGGCCATGAATGTGTGTGTGCACATGACCCTTGACCCTCTTCCTGTCCCCCACACACTTCTCAGCATCCAGACTGACTTGGTGAATGTGGGCAGATGGGAAAACCTAAACAATAATGTTCAATAATGTAAAGGCAGAAGAACCCCAAGAGTATGGAGTGGAAGAGGGACCCCAAGAGTACGGAGTGGAAGAGGACTGGTCACCAGAGAAACCCATGCAGAGGCCAAGAGGGAAGACTGGCTGCTTCAGCAGTTTCACATGTGCATCCTGCTCACTTTGCTGCCAACAGCCAGCCCTATGCAGCTGTGGTGGGTTCCTGTCGGGGGAGCCATAGTCCCCACAGAGAGACCAGGCAAGGAACCAGCCCTTGGTATATCTCCCACTGTCTTCCTGCAGGTTTTGGGCCCTGGCCTGGCTTGTTCTAGACAGCTCAAGAGCACATTGTAGGTTTTCAGGATTTACACTCCCTAGGCTTCTCTCTACCCGAAGGCCTCTGAACTCTCTCTCTGATCTGTCTCCTTTTTTCCATCCTCATGGGCTCTGTATTATGTATTATATAGTCCAGGGCTGTTGGCATTACAAGCTACACCTTGGGTCTCAGAACAGAAAACAAAGAGACCCCTCCTTCTAGCATTTAAATTGCAAAAGGTACCCGTTCTCCAGCTGATGCAGGCCATATCAGGGCACACAGCTTGGTAGGCAAAATAAAGACTGGGTGGGTTTTCATTCCCAACTCCCCTCTCCTCAGACCCAAGTGCCTTTGGTCCAACTTTCAGAACAAGGTGGTCTCATCCCACCACTCCCTTTGTTCTGAAGGCTTCTGTGGTTCTTCACCATCCTCAGGACAAAGCCCACACTCAGTGAGCACTTGAGGCTCTCTGTCTTCCCCTTGGTGAGTTCCATGCCACACAGCATGGCCACAGCACTGGTTTTTAGTTCAGGTCCCTTGAAGGCCTCAGACTTGGAAGCCTCTGTGATTTCCTTCCTTTCTTCCTTCCAGTTTGTTTCCTAGTACCTCATCACCTCCCTGCTGGCACCCCCTCTCCATCTTTTAGATCCTTGAGAAGGGAACTGAATTTAACTGATCTCTGCAGAGCCCAGCACAGGAGTTTGGGATTATTTGAGCTCAATAAAGAAATGTTCATCAATGAATATACTGCCTCCCCAACATGTGTGCTGGGCCAGAAGTGGGGTGCATGGGGAATCTGGGCAACACAATCATTTTGAACACCTTTGGAATCCACAACCAAATTCCTTCCTCAAGGTCATAATGCACTGAGAAGCTTCAGGTTTGTTGGACATTGGAGTACAAGCCTGTAACTGGTTAAAGCCTTACTTTGGTCACTGAATGAAGATGTTGTCTGTGAAAAAGCTCTGGATGGGTGCCTCAGGAGGTGAGCATGGGATGAGATGGAAGATGGGCCGGAAAAGGAATATGTGAAGGAAATTGGGGCTTCTGAAGAAGAAAGGGATCCTTGGGGAGATTCCATTGTAGTGATTGGTTTTCTTAATTTTTCCCTAAACATCACATATACAATTGTTGGGTTTTTAAAAAATCGAACCACATTTTTTGAACTTAAAGACCTCATCCTAAGCATCCACAACTTACACATACCCATGCCTATAATCCCAGTAACTCAGGAGGCTGAGGCAGGAGAATCACAAATTTGAGGTCAGCCTGGGTAATTTGGTGAGTCTCTCTCTCTCTCTCTTTCTCCCTCTTCAATTCAAAACATTTTAAGAAAGGGCTGCAGTTGTAGCTCATGGTAGAGTGCTTGCCCAGCACTGGATTTGTTCCTCAGCACCACATAAAAATAAGTAAATAAAATAAAAGTAATGTGTCCATCTACAACTAAAAAAATCGAAGTTTTAAATTTTTTCTTAAGAAAATTTATTTTTGTTTTGGGGTTTGAATCCCAGGGGACTCTACCACTGAGTTACATCCCCAATTAAATTGCCTCGAACTTGGAATTCTCCTGCCTCAGCCTCCTGGGTGGCTGGGATTACAGGCCTGTGCCAAAAGACTAGGCTGAGACCCTGTCTAAAAATAAAAATAAAGAGGACTGGAATGTGGCTCAGTGGAAGAGTGTCCCTGGGTTCAAATCCCACGGCAGAAAACAAAAACAAAAATACTTGACATTCCCTCTTTCATACATTAAAAATATAATTAGAGTTTCAAATCTGTGATTTCAGATTTGCAGCTATAATTTCTTTTAAAATTTAAAAATTTTATTTGTTCTAATTAGTTTTGTATGACAGTAGAATGCATTTGTGCATTTTGATGGATCATACATAAATAGAGTGTAATCTCTCATTTTTCTGATTACACATATTGCAGGATCACATCGGTCATGCAGTCATACATGTATATGAGGTAATAATGTCTGTTTCACACAATTTGTGTGTGTATGTGTGTGTGTTCTGAGACCAGTCTGGCTGTGTTGTCCAGCCTAATCTCTTAACTGCTGGGCTCAAGCCATTCTCCCTCCTCAGCCCCCTGAGTGCTAGGACTGCAGGTGTGTGCCACCACATCCAGCTTCTAATAATATTTTAATAAGTGATAAAGTAATACGTTTAAGTAGAATCGAGTTCACTGTGTACCTAGAGTGGTTGTGCTTACAGACTTTGGCACACTGATTTGGAGGAGTGACTGAAGGTTGATCTCCTGGGCTTGGAATTCCAGAGTCTGAAAGAGGCCACTTAAGGACTTTCCATGGCAGAGCCCAAGTCTGGGTTTAAATGCTTGACCCCAAAAGAAAAAGAGAAAAATAGTTTGGACTGGAGGTGAAACCAGAAGGGAAGGTCAGTGTCCCCAGGGTGCGGCCGGGAGGAGGCAGACGGCAGGGGTGGAGCACCGGGGGAGCAGGAAGGGGCTGAGTAATGCCTTAAGCTCGCAGAGCGGCGTGGGGCTGAGTTCCTGTCATTGACCTGCAGTGTGCCTCCCGCCCTCGGGTTCCCTCTCAGGTTGTTAAATGCATGGGCCTGTAAAATGACAAACGCCAGGTGCAGGGATGCTTCGAGACAGATGGGGGAGGGAGCAAAGGAAGAAAGCACAGCGAGGGGATTTGTTCTCTGAGCGTTTTGGGTGGAGCAGCAGCCAGGGCGCAGAGCTGGAGTAAGCTGGCTGCCTTTGATGGAGGATTTAAAGTGTTCACTCTTCATCCCAGAACTTAAATCCTCCCTGACAGCCCAGAGACTTCAATTCTTGAGACAGGAAAGGCCAACCCAAGGTCAGGGACAGTGTCGGGAGTGAGAAAAAAAAAGATACATTTTTGATGATAAAAATAGTACTACTGTTGAAAAAAATGTGGGAAATTCATAAAAGCACATACACAAAATAAAAACACAAGCTCTGTACCTCTTTTACAGACAACTACCATTAATATTTTGGTGTTTATTCTGCCAGGACATAAAATAAAATATGACCACTATAATACAGAGTTATGTTAAAAATAATTATACATTGTATGTGTATCTCTTCACATATATAATTATTTTTAACATAAGTGGAATCACACTTATAAATTCTTTTAGAACCTGATTTTTTTCAATTGTTATCTTGTGATCCCAATAAACATTCCTTTACACATTCATTTGAATTTGTATTATTAATTTATTTTTATGGTGCTGGGATCGAACCCAGGGCCTTGTGCATGCTAGGCAATCACTGTAACACTGAGCTATAAACTCAGCCTCATTTTTAATTGATGTAGCAATTTAATTAATCTCATGTTGATTGATATTTAGGTTGTCCCCAATTTTTCCCCTATTGTAAATAATTTATGAAATAAGTGTTTTATGAAATAATCTTGGTGTTATTTTCTTAAAATTGACTAGTAATGGGCTGGGGTTGTGGCTCAGTGGTAGAGCTCTTGCCTCCCATGTGTGAGGCACTGGGTTCAATTCTCAGTACTGCATATAAATAAATGAATAAAATAAAGGTCCATCAGCAACTAAATTTTTTTTTTTTTAAAATGACTAGGAATGGAATTTATAGTGTAAAGGTTAACATCACTTTGAAGATTGTGACAAATAGCCAATAGCCAGGTGCAGTGGCATACTCCTGTAATTTCAGTGACTCAGGAGGCTGAGGCAGGAGGATCACAAGTTCAAGGCCTACCTGGGCAACTGAGCAAGATCCTTTCTCAAAATATAAATAAATAAATAAATAAATAAATAAATAAATAAATAAATAAATAAATAAATAAAGCTGGGGGTGTAGCTCAGTGGTAGAGCACCCCTGGGTTAAATCCCAGTACAAAAAAAAAAAAAAAAAAAAGATAGTGATAATATTGTCAATTTTCCTTTCAGGAAGGTGTTACCAATTTAAATTACCCTCAGCAGCAAGTGAAATTGCTTCTGGTCACCCCTACCCACCTTGCCTGGATATCATTTTAACTTTATCTTTACCAAAAGACAAAACATCCTAAAAATTGTCCACTTGTGTCATCACTAAAAATATCCTTGTTCAAGACAACATCAGCAACTTGTTTGGAACTCTGCAATCATAACCTTTTAACTTCCTTTCCTGCTTTTACTTTCTTTCCCTCACTATGCCCTCATGGCCAATTCCCATAGAATAATGTTTTAAAAAAATGTTCATTATTTGACTTTTGCTTCTGTCATGGCCTAGTAGCTTATATCAGACTTGGATTCCTTTAAACAATGTAACAATTAACTCTCTCTCTCCCTTTGTCTCCCCCCCCCCCCCACACACACACATACAATGGGATTTTGCACATGCCGGGGAGGCAGAAACAAAGCAGAAAGCTACTATTAGTCTAAGCATAGTTCTTGGCTTTTCAGGGTGTTGGGGACCTAAAAACAAACTGGATTTCTGGGTCTTGTGAGAAAGATCCTGTAAACACTCTAGAGGTTCAGTGAGACTCCTGAAGGGCTATGACCTAGGATGATATCTACACTGGATCTAATGATTTGACCCTACTCTAACTGCCTGAAAAAAAGATACACATCTTTTCTGGAGAAAAACATTATCTAGAGCCTCTGAGTTTTTCATTCTACCCAGCACCCAGCATTTAACAAAAATTAGCAAATATGCCAGTAGACAAGACCAAATAAAAATCAAGAGGAAAAGAATAGAAGCAAAGCTAGGCTTGGTGGTGCATATGTGTAGATGTGTAGTTCCAGCTACTTTGGAGGTTGAAGCAAGAGGATCATTTGAGCCCAAGAGTTCAAGGCCAGTGGACAACAGAGAGAAAACCCATCTAAAAATAAAATAAAATAAAAGAAAAGAAGAAGAAGAAGATCCAAAGGAGAGCAAGATATTGGTTTATTATACATAGACTCTAATATGTTCAAGAGTTGATGAAGAACTATTCATCATTTTAGAAAAACTAAACAAGTTGTAGAACTGATAAAAGTAATTACTGAAACTAAAAACTTAGGTTTAATGGTAGATTAGATATAATAGGAGAGAAGATTATCAAATTGGAAGATAGGTCAGTAGAAAATATTCAGTCTGAAGCATGGATGAGAAAAGAGTACAGAAAAGAACATAAGAACATATAAAACATGATATAAAGATTCTAAATACATTAATTAGAATTAGTAAAGAGTGACTGAGTCAGAAGTAATAGTTGAGTTATTGACTCTGAATTTTATAATATTGATGAAAGATGTTCAACCACAGATTCAAGAAACTCTGCAAATCTCAAGGAAAATAAATACAAGACCCCACACTTAGGAGCACTTTAGTAAGACTTCTGAAACCAAAGACAAAGAGAATTCTTAAAACTTGATTAGGGAAAAGAAAAGACACATTACCTTTAGAGGAGCAATAATGCTGATAGCTCACTTTCAAGATAAATGATGGAAATCAGGAGACAATGAATTTCAAGGATACAAGTGATCTTTAAAGGGCTGAAGGAAAAGAGCTACCAATCTAGACTTTTCTACAGAGAAAAATATTCTTCATAAACAAAGGTGGAAATGGGCATGGTGGCGCACACTTGTAATCCTGGAGACTCGGGAGGCTAAGACAGGAGGATTGCAAGTTCAAAGGCAGCCTTAGCAACTTAGCAAGGCCCTGTCTCAAAATAAAAAATAAAAAGGGCTGAGGATGTCATTCAGTGGTAAGTGCCCCTATGTTAAATCCTTGGTACAAAACAAACAAATAAAAAACCCCAAGACAAACAATCAAAAACAAAGGTGTGCCGGGCATGGTGGCGCATGCCTATAATCCCAGTGGTTTGGGAGGCTGAAGTTGGAGGATCACAAGTTCAAAGCCAGTCTCAGCAACTTAGTGAGTTCCTAAGCAACTCAGCAAGACCATGTTTCTAAATAAAATATAAAAAAAGGCTGGGGATGGGGCTCAGTGGTTAATGCCTCTGGACTCAATTCCTGGTACCAAAACAAACCAACAAACAAACGACAACAACAAAAAGGTGGAATAAAATAAAATGTGTTAGTTTTCCATTAGTACAAAAAATATCAGAGATAAATCAACTTATAAAGATAAAAGGTTTATTTTGGTTCACAATTTTGGAGATTTCAGTCCATGACTGATAGCCCTCTTGCTTTGGGCCTGTGGTGGCACAAAATGGTGGAGTACATGGCAGAGCAAAGCCAGGAAGGGGTTGGTCCTATTATCCCCTTCAAGAATGTGCCCCCAGTGACCTAAAACCTCATGCTAGGCCTCAACTCTTAAAGGTTCCACCACTTCCCAATAGCACAAAGCTGAGAGTGAAACTTTTAATACATGGGCTTTTAGGGACACTGCAGATTCAAACTATATAAAAAAATTTACAAATAAATCGGAGTGAATTCATTGTTGAAAGAGCTATATTAAAATGCTAAAGAAGTTCTTCAGGCAGAAAGATGCACTAAATAGAAGTTGAGAAATGCAGGTACAAATGAATAAAAAGAGACAAATATATTGGGAACAGATTTGACTATTGATTGTATATAACAATAATAATATTATGGGTTAAAGATATATATAAAATTACTTGACAATTATAGCTAAAAGGCAAAAGGAGAATAAGTGGAGTTAAATCAAAAGATTACTACATTATCTGGGAATAATAAAAATATGAATTATAATAGACTAATATGGATAAATATTGTAACTTCTTAAGGTAACAATTAAAAGGATAATATAGGAATGCAAAATTAAGAAGTTAATAGAGTAATTTTTAAAAATCCAATTATTACAGAAGAAGGTAAGAAATATCTAAAATAGGTAAATTTCTTAAAAATGCCTTTGAATCTTTGCATTTCTTTTGTTATGAACTTACCTATGTCTTTTACCCAGTTTTCTATGTGGATGCTTTCCTTTTCCTATTGATTTTAGATGAAATTAAATTAGTAGAAGTAAATGGAACTATGTCCATGTGAATGTTGCAAATACTGTCTTGGAAGGACCAGTTTTAAATCTTTATGCCTTTTCCTTAGTACGAATACTAAGGCCTGGCTTATTTACTGACCACTTGCTTTGATGCTAGTGAGAAGAAAAATGTTCATTGAAGTATTTTTCTTCTTCTTTTTTTTTTTTTTTTTTTTTTTTTTTGAGATGGGGTCTAGGGCTGGGGAGATAGCTCAGTCGGTAAGAGTGCTTGCCTTGCAAGCACAAGGCCCTGGGTTCGATCCCCAGCACCAAAAAAAAAAAAAAAAAAAAAAAGAAAAAGAAAAAGAAAAGAGATGGAGTCTAGCTATGTTGTTCAGTCTGATCTTGAGTTCATGGACTCAAGCAATCCTCCCACTTCAGCCTCCTGACTTCTGCTGGGACTACAATAGTGCAGGGACTACAGTCTCCTTTGAAGTCTTGATGCTTGCACCTACTAGGAGCTCAACGAAGTCAAGGGCCTAAGGAAACTTGGGGTGCTGTATTATCATCATTTAGAGATTAAGGAGTTATCTGACAAGAAAAGGGAATGCTGAGTGTTGAAGGAGCGGAAATAAATCAAAACTAGAAAGGACCAAAGGATTCCCTACAAAAGGTCCAGATTTGAGATGCAGTTCTGGGAGGGAATCCATGTTTTGAGCCAAAACGCATGATGCATATCTAGTTAAGACCAGTAGGTGGCGCCCTAAAGACGTCCCATTGCTATCCAGACTCCTGCGTCCCAGATTCTGGGACTGGGCAGGAGTACCTAGGAAGTGAAAACCTGGGGAGGCATTGGGGAGCCTCCTTGTCCTAATTTTTCTTTTTTTAAACTTTGCGCTTCCAGGAGAGGGGCAATCCTCAAGATCAATAGTCCTGTCCGGTTTTTCGTTTTTTCTTTTCTAATTTTGGTTTGCCCGTGGATGCCTGTATAGCTCTATCCGTTCATTTCAGTTTACACCAGTGTGTTTCAAACTTTGATAAGCATACCAATTACCTGGTTCTCTTTTTAAAATGCAATTTCTGATTCTGTAGTGTTACAGAGCTGAAGCCTTCCATGAAACTGAGGCAGCACGAAGGGCCCCCTTCATCCCATTTCTTGCAATCATGCCAGAAAGATTTCAGACATGTAGCTTAGAGTAACAGGCGTGAGTCTATTAGAAGGGATAGGAAAAGGGAAATGGGGACACTCTCAAGGGAGAGAGTGGGTCCTATTAGAGAGGAGAGGGATGCTATCCCTCTCCTGCCCTCCAGTTTAATTGGAGTCCTAGGTAAGTTTCCAGAGAGCCCTATCCAGGTCCACCTCTTAACTTTTGACTGAAAGCAGGTGATAATCAAATTTTAAAGTCCCCACTGCCATGAAGCTCTAGGTCACTTTGGCTTGTGCCGACCAGTTCTAACTGGAACCTGTTCTTACTGATTTTATGGATGGGAGGAATTATCCTTATCTTCCTAAGTTCTGGAATCTGGTCTGAGTAAGGGTCACAAAAAAGTCCCCCTTCAGGGTAACTTGTGTTCTTATCAGCACTCCAGGGCCTGTATTTCTCCTGCAAATAGCAGGTAGTTTGTTGAGGAATGTAACATATCCTGTGGAGTTAAGCCAGCCAGGGCTGCAGGTAAACTGCATGTGAGTGTCAGCCCAGTGGACCCAGTTTATTTAATTAGTTCCTTAACCTCATGTTCCCACCACTCACGTCCGTCTGTCCCCTTTCATGTAGGACTTGGGTGGGGTCTGGGATTCTCCATTTTTATTTTTATTTTTTATTATTTTTTTTGTTTTATTTTTTATTTTTTTTATTGTAAACAAATGGGATACATGTTGTTTCTCTGTTTGTACATGGCGTAAAGGCATACCATTTGTGTAATCATAAATTTACATAGGGTAATGCTGTTTGATTCATTCTGTTATTTTTTCCCTTCCCCCCACCCCTCCCACCCCTCTTTTCCCTCTATACAGTCCTTCCTTCCTCCATTCTTGCCCCCCTCCCTAATCCTAACTCTAATCCTAACACTAACCCTTCCCTCCCCCCTTTATGTGTCCTCATCCACTTATTAATGATATCATTCGACCTTTGGTTTTTTGAGATTGGCTTATCTCACTTAGCATGATATTCTCCAATTTCATCCATTTGCCTGCAAATGCCATAATTTTATCATTCTTTATGGCTGAGTAATATTCCATTGTGTATATATACCACAGTTTCTTTATCCATTCATCAATTGAAGGACATCTAGGTTCTTTCCACAATCTGGCTATTGTGAATTGAGCAGCTATGAAATTGATGTGGCTGTATCCCTGTAGTATGCTGATTTTAAGTCCTTTGGGTATAGGCCAAGGAGTGGGATAGCTGGGTCAAATGGTGGTTCCATTCCAAGTTTTCTAAGGAATCTCCACACTGCTTTCCAGAGTGGCTGCACTAATTTGCAGCCCCACCAGCAATGTATGAGTGTACCTTTTTCTCCACATCCTCGCCTTGCTTGTATTCTTGATAATCGCCATTCTAATTGGGGTGAGATGGAATCTTAGGGTGGTTTTGATTTGCATTTCTCTTATTACTAGAGATGGTGAACATTTTTCCATATGTTTGTTGATTGCTTGTAGATCTTCTATGAAGTGTCTATTCATTTCCTTAGCCCATTTGTTGATTGGATTATTTGCATTCTTGGTATAGAGTTTTTTGAGTTCTTTATAGATTCTGGAGATTAGTGCTCTATCTGAAGTATCATTGGCAAAGATTTTCTCCCACTCTGTAGGCTCTTTCTTCGCATTGATGATAGTTTCCTTTGCTGAGAAAAAGCTTTTTAGTTTGAATCTATCCCAGTTATTGATTCTTGCTTTTATTTCTTGTGCTATGGGAGTCCTGTTGAGGAAGTCTGGTCCTAAGCCGACGTGTTGAATATCTGGACCTACTTTTTCTTCTATAATTTGCAGGGTCTCTGGTCTGATTCCGAGGTCCTTAATCCATTTTGAGTTTAGTTTTGTGCATGGTGAGAGATATGGGTTTAGTTTCATTCTATTGCATATGGATTTCCAATTCTCCCAGCACCATTTGTTGAAGAGGCTATCTTTTCTCCATTGCATATTTTTGGCCCCTTTGTCTAGTATGAGAAAATTGTATTTATTTGGGTTTGTGTCCGTGTCCTCTATTCTGTACCATTGATCTACCTTTCTATTTTGGTACCAATACCATGCCATTTTTGTTACTATTGCTTTGTAATAGAGTTGAAGATCTGGTATTGCGACACCCCCTGTTTCACTCTTCCCGCTAAGGATTGCTTTAGCTATTCTGGGTTTCTTATTCTTCCAGATGAATTTCATAATTGCTTGCTCTATTTCTGTAAGGTATGTCATTGAGATTTTAATTGGAACTACATTGAATCTGTATAGTACTTTAGGTAGTATGGCCATTTTGACAATATTAATTCTTCCTATCCAAGAACATGGGAGATCTTTCCATCTTCTAAGGTGTTCTTTAATTTCTTTCTTTAGTGTTGTATAGTTCTCATTGTAGAGGTCTTTCACCTCTTTTGTGAGATTGATTCCCAAGTATTTTATTTTTTTCGAGGCTATTGTGAATGGGGTAGTTTTCCTAATTTCTCTTTCTGAAGATTCATCACTTATGTATAAAAATGCGTTGGATTTATGGGCATTGATCTTGTAACCTGCTACTTTACTGAATTCACTTATGAGTTCTAAGAGTTTTCTGGTGGAATTTCCTGGTTCCTCTAAGTATATAATCATATCATCAGCAAATAGGGATAGTTTTAGTTCTTCTTTTCCTATTCGTATCCCTTTAATTTCTTTGGTCTGTCTAATTGCTCTGGCTAGAGTTTCAAGGATGATATTGAATAGAAGTGGTGAAAGAGGGCATCCCTGCCTTGTTCCAGTTTTTATGGGGAATGCTTTCAGTTTTTCACCATTTAGAATGATATTAGCCATGGGCTTAGCATAGGTGGCCTTTACAATGTTAAGGAATGATGGGATTCTCCATTTTTAACCCACTGTCCAGTGATGACTCATGCTCAGTAATTCTGAAGTTTAGAACATGTGCAAGATCTTGTCTGTGCAAGATGGGAGGTGAGAGAGAAGCAAACCCCAGCTCTTCCCTCAGAGTTTATAACAAACAAGAGCAAAGACAATTTTGTAGAAATGTCTGAAATAAAGTAATAGTGTGATCCCACTTACTGTGTGCTGTAGTTTGGAATGTTCCTCAAAGAACCAGGTGTTAAAGTCTTGGTCTCCAGCTTGCTGCTTTTGGGAGGCAGTGGAACCTAAAGAGGTGAGGCCTAATGAGAGGTCTCCAGGCCATTGGGGGTGTGTCCTCAAAAGGGGTTATGGGACCCCAGTCTCTTCTGCTCCCCTTTATGTTCTGAAATGAGTGGCTTGTAGCTCCTCCCTACCATGATCTGCTACTTTACCACAGGTCCAGAGGTAGGGGACCAATGAGTAATGGCCTGAAACTTCCAAAGCTGTGAGCCACAATAAACCTTTTCTCTTTATAAATTGATTTATCTAGGTATTTGTTATAGTAATAGAAAGCCAACATACTGTGTGGCCTTGGACAAGCTGCATGACCTCTTTGGGCTCACTGTCCTCATTTGTAAAATAGAACTAGTAGCAGCCTTCACCTTAGAAAGTTACTTGAGGTTAATGCAGGGATGTGTGGGTAAAACACTTAGCAAAATGCCTCACACCATAGTAAACCTCAACAAAGCTAAGAGAAGCATGGAGTCAGGTAGGCAGTCCTGGTGAGATGGTAAGTTGGAGGAAGCAAAAGGTAAGGGACAATTTTTTTTCTTTCTTTTTTTGGTACCGTGAATTGAACCCAGGGGCAGTTAACCACTGAACTTTTTTTTTTTTTTTTTTAATTTTGAGACCGAGTCTCACTAAGTTGCATACGTCCTTGCTAAGTTGCTGAGGCTGACACTTTGAACTTGCGATTCTCCTGCCTCAGTCTCCTGCTCCTGAGTCTTTAGGATTACAGGTATATGCCACCATGCCCACCTTGGTAAGGGGCAATTATTAAGACAGGACTATCTCATCTGTCAGAATATCCATCTTCTGAGATAGAGTTAGGGAGATTAAGACAGAGAGCCAGGGGGCATTTCTCTTGTTGGCAGGTGACACACTCAAGGGCTGCTATCGAGGGGATTAAGGAATGCTGCAAACCAATCAGCCTTCCTTCTGGTGATGGATGGGGTGGTGGAGGAGGATTTCCAGGTGGGTCTGTGACTTTCAGCACACTCACCCATTTCACATCTTTGGGGGCTTTAGGGGATTGTGAAAGGGGCTAAGAGAAGCCAAGGACCACTCTGGCCCTCCCTCACAGCCTGATAAACCTCAGCCCCACTGCTACGAATTCCTCTGCTTAGGTACCTAAAGGTTACCTGTACATGCTTTAAATCAAGGTGATGTTTCCATAGTACCTCCAGCATCCACAGTGCTCTGGGGATACAGATACAAGTCTGCACAGCCCCTGCCTTCACTGGATGACCTTGGGAAGATAAAACATCCCCACGGGAGAGGTATTCTCAATGAAGGTCGTCATCAGCAGTTTCTTTTTCTTTTTCTAATTTTTTTAAAACTGCAGACAGAACATTATTTTAATTTTTCGATTCAATTGGCATTTATGGAGTAAATATGACTTGCCAGTTATTTCACATTTATTATCAGTAGTTGTTTTTACTGATGATTCCTCTTCTGTTTGGTAAGATTAATTGACAGATGAGAACTATACCACCATGGAGGTAAGAGGGGTCCAGAATTGTCCTCCAGACTGGGGTGATCTGATCTGCTAAAGACTTGAGGAGTGGACCAGAAAGGAGTCAACCATTAACAGCTAAAGGGCTTCATTTAGGGATTTGTATGGGACCAGATATATGCATTGTCTCATTTAAGGTGCAAATAACATATGAAGTCAGTGCTGGGGAAATGGGGGGGAAAGACTCAGAGGGGCAAAGTGCTATTTGAGTTCTCTAAAAAGCAACAGGTTGAGGCTATTGACTTTAAGTTTATTCTCTCTCTCTCTCTCTTTTGCAGTGCTAGGGATCAAACCTGGCTTCATGCGTGCTCCACCCTGAGCTATGTCTCAGCCCAGTTTGTTCTCTTCTTTCCCACATTATGTATTGTGCTGGGATCTATGGTAGAGATAAAAATAACAATGACATCCAGTCATCTCCTCCCCTTATTAAGTGTGACAACTCTTCCCCTTGACTCTGCCCTCTAAATACAGGGACAAAGGCAGAAAAGTGGGGGAGAGGACAGAAAGTGTGCCCGGAAGACCTGTGGCTTACATGCCCGCAGTGGAGATGGGAAACCCTGAAAGTGTGGCTGAGAAGCTTTCTTCTTCCCTTGCCTGAGCACTGAAGTCTTGCTCAACTCCAGCTGAGCCACAAGGCTGGCAGGGTTACCTCACTTTCAGGCAGCAGGCCCCAGTCTTCCTGGCTCTAACCACTTCCTGTCCTTGAGTCTCTTGTCAGCCGGTGATTCTCACTCTTCCTGTTGACTTCTGCTTTGTTTCAGCTGGTTCAGCGGTACCCCTGGTGTGCTTCTGTGGATCAGATCAGCAGAGGACCCAGGACCAGGTACCTAGGAATGTGGGGAGACAGGGTCGGGTGAGAGGGTACTGATGAGAGAAGGTCTGGGCCAGGGGAGGGCTGGCCCGAAAGATACCCCACTGGGGGGCTTCTGGTGTCTGTCTGTGTGGTGGGGGATTGTCAAAGGCTGAGGTCAGTTTGTGAAGTTGGCTATATCCTTGCGGTAGCAACACTAAGGGCTGTCTTTGGTGGCTTCCTGAAACGTTGTCTGTCCTCATCTCCCGAAGATTCTGATCATCTTAGTTTGGTTTTCTTTTTTCTTTTATTGTGGTCCTGGGGATGGAACCCAAACCTGGGCTCACATGTGTTAGGCAAGTGCTTTGCCACTAAGCTACACCCTCTGCCTGCTTGACTTGTTTTTGTTTCCTGAACTGCCCAGGTAGCACTTCTTTGGGTTGCAGAGGGAGCTCCTTGGGTTCAGATAGGTTTATCTGGAGCTGACAGGGACACAGTGTGATGCACTGTGAGCTGACTAAATAAGGGGTTTTGATTAAGTCCTGACTCCTTGGCCACATTACTTATTTGCTTATGGGCCAGTTGCTTCCCTCAACCCATTTTAGTGTCTACAAATGTCAAAACATCTCTATCTTGCTGAATTTTTGTGGTGCTTAAGCAGCATACTGATTGTGAAGGTATTTTGCAAACCATAAGATTATATTCTTCAGGGTTTGGGTTCCTTCCTTCTTCCTTCCTTCTTCCTTCCTTCCTTCCTTCCTTCCTTCCTTCCTTCCTTCCTTCCTTCCTTTCTTTTTTTCTTTTTTCTTTTCTTTCTTCTGGGGATTAAACCCAGGGGCGCCTAATCACCGAGCCACATCCCCAACCCTTTTTATATTTGATTTAGAGACAGGGTCTCCCTAGTAGCTTAGGGCCTTGCTAAATTGCTGAGGCTGACTCTGATTTTCCTGCCTCAGCCTCCTGAGTTGCTGGGATTACAATCATGCGCCATCACACCCAGTGGGTTTACTTTTCTTTTATTTCATTTTCTAAATGGAGTTAGATGCATTTTTCCCCCCTGATAATGTGATAGATGATAAAAATTCAAGTGATACAAGAGAGAAACTGAAAGTCATCTACAATTCTATCCCTAGAGACTTCTAGGCTTTTTTTTTCCTTTTGTTTTGCAAGTGTGAAGTGGCAGGGAATTAAACCCAGGACCTCATACATGCTAGATTAGCACTTTACCACTGAGCTACTTTGGACTCCTAAACAAATATTTCTTTAAAAAATTTTAAGTCAAATTCTACTTACTGTCCTGTAACTTTTTTCGGTTACTATCTCTTGAATCATCTTAGGTTAATTCACAAACACTTACCTTGTACTTAACAGTTGTGTAGTATTTCCAATTATATGGATATACCATAATTTATTAAACAGGCCCTTAATGTATGGTTTAGGATTTCCAGTTTATTTCTATAATAATAAATAGTGCTGTAGAAAACACCATTCAATATACATCCTTGCCTACTAGTCTTATTTTTTCCTTAGGATAAATCCTCAGGAGATGGACTGTGTTGTACAGACATTCTGCTGTGACTGTCTGCCACAGTTTGAGCTAAGCTGATGATCATTATCATCATGTTAATGGTGATAGTGTCCCTTTTCTTTTGTCTTTTTCTCCAGGTATTGATAGTTGCCTGTTTTTCATTTGCTTAGTTTTTATATATGTACCACTGATTCTTATCCAACAGTTATTAAATTCCTATCAACATGATTAGACACATCAGACAATCTCTTCCTTGCCTCCTTCCTTCCTCCCTTTCTCCCTCCCTCCCTATCTTTCATTCCTCAGGATTATCTCCCCTGGAGCCTCATCCTTCTGCTCTGATCTGGTCTGGTTGCTCCCTAGACCTACTACATAGTTTTGTCCTTGGATACTCCGAAACATCATCTTAGAAATCCCCTTTTCCTTCTTTTGTATGGATCCTCTCTCTTCTGGATCCCAGTTTTTAATTTTAAAAAATTCTTCTTGACATTTTATTTTATTTTATTTTGTTGTTTAGTGTTGGGGATTGAACCCAGGGCCTCAAGCATGTTAGGCAAGTGCTGTACCACTGAGCTATACTCCCATATACAATTTCCCATTTTTATTTATTCTTTTAATTTATTTTTAGTTTGATTGATTGATTGATTGATTGATCAATTGATACTGGGGATTAAGCCCAGGGGCACTTAATCACTGAGTTGCATCCTCAGATCTTTTTTTTTTCCGTACCAGGAATTGAACCCAGGGTTGCTTAACCACTGAACCATATCCCCAGCCCATTTATTTTTTTATTATTGTTTTTAAGTTTTGAGACAGGTTCTCAATAAGTTGCTTAGGGCCTCACTAAATTGCTGAGGCTGCCCTCAAATTTGTAATCCTCCTGCCTCAGTCTCCCAAGTTGCTGAGATTATATGTGCACACCACTGCACTGAACCCATTTCACATTTTTAAAATTGTGGTAAAATACATATAGTATAAAGTTCTATTTTAATCGTTTTTTAAATGTATAGTTTAGTACATAAATGTACATTTACATTGTGGTTCCATCACCATGCTCCACCTCCTACTGAAACTCTGTAGCCATTAAACACTAATTCCTCCTTTTCCCTTCCCCTCAGTTCCTGGACATCACAGTTCTATTTCCTGTTCCTATGAATCTGACTTTTCTAAGTGCCTCATATGAGGAGACTAATGTAGTATTTGTCCTCTAGTATGGATCCAACTTTTTCCTCCTCAATTATTTTCTTATTTTGGTGATATACATCTTTCAATTAACATAGAAGATAACTTTTTGAGGTTTTGACTGTCTCTAGAAAGGTATTTATTCTATTCTTATCCTTGTTTAAGGGTCTGGCTTAACTTAGAATACTGAGTTGAAAATAATTTTCCCTCTGTATTTAAAGATAACACATCATTGTCTTCATGCTTCTAGTGTATTATTGAGAAACCTTATGTTATTCTGATTCTTGGTCCTTTGAATGTGACCTGGTTTGATGTCTGTGGAAGTTTTCAGGAGTGCGTCTTCATTTCTGGGATTCTAAAATTTCCTTTGTGGTTGTGTTTTTTCATTCATTTCCCTACACAGGAGATTATTTCAGTGGGGTTTCATGTTATTCAATTCTGGGAAATTTTCTTGAATTGTTATTGTCTTAAAAATAATTTCTTCTGCTGGGAAGGGTGTTGCATTCCTGTAACCCCAGTGATTCAGGAGGCAGAGACAGGAGGATCTCAAGTTCAGGCCAGCCTCAGCAATTTAGCAAGACCCTCAGCAACTTAGTGAGACTCTATCTCTAGAAAATATAAAGGCTGGGGATGTGGCTCAGTTGCAAGATGCTCCCGAATTAGATCCCCAGTAACAAAAATTTTTTAAAAATTAATTTAAAAAATTCTTCTTCCTCACTTTTCTTTACTCTCTTTCTGGAACTTCTATTGTTTGGATGTAGTAATTTGGAGTTTATCCTCTCATATTCTTGCTTTTACTTTTTGTTTTATTTTTGGATCAAACTCAGGATCTTATGCATGCTAGGCAAGTGTTCTACCACTGAGCTACATCTTGGTTCCTACTCTTGCTTTTAATCTCCTGTTTAGGAGAGCTGTCTTTTGTTCTCTACTTTGGGACATTTTTCTTAGGTTTATGGTCAAAACATTCAAATGAATATTTTTATTTTGACCCTCACTTATTTTTTTTAACCCTCACTTTTTTTTTTAAAGGGCTCTTGTTCTCTTTCCTTTTTGTGACCCTGTGTTTTTGCTTCCTGATGTAGTCATGAAGTTTATTTCTCTAAAAATATTTCTTGAAGATTTTTCCCCCTGAATTTCTGCTGCCTGTGTCTGTTTCTGAATTTCTTTTGTGTTATTTTGTTCTATCTTTCACACCCAAGTCTTCCTCACATGTTTGGTGATTTCTTGTTCAGTGTTCATTTTTATTTATTTATTTTTACAGTCTGGGGATAGAATCCTTAGCCTCATGGATGCAAGGCAAGTGCTCTGTCACTGAGCTATTTCCTCAGCCTGGATGCTCATTTTTATGCCTTAGAAACTTGAAGTTGATTGGAGACTCTGTGTGCTTGTGTGTGTGTGTGTGTGTGTGTGTGTGTGTGTGTGTGTGTGTGTGTATGTCTAGGCTTGTTGGTTTGGGGGCTTATTTGTAGGGTAATCAAGTGTAGGGATGGGTCATGTGATTGGGAGAACTCCTGAAAAAGTCTCTAATCTCCTACCTGGAAGGTACAAGCCAGGTGCCAGCATTCTGGGAGGCCACCAGGAGAAAGGAACTGGGGTCTCACCATTCAGTGTATGGATTGGGGAGAATCTTCT
Source organism: Sciurus vulgaris (assembly GCF_902686455.1). NCBI lineage: Eukaryota > Metazoa > Chordata > Mammalia > Rodentia > Sciuridae > Sciurus > Sciurus vulgaris. The sequence continues at coordinate 53,503,043 of NC_136463.1, read as the reverse complement.
CCCCAAATCCCCTTTCCCTTTATGATGCAGTGACTTAACCCACTCTCAGTTGTACCCAGTCCTCTTAAGCCTAGGACTTTCTTGTTTCTCCAAAAAACAAACTCCCTTTACCTGCTGGGTGAGAGACAGGTAAATGATTTGACTTGTCAATTGCCTGGGCTTTGAAGTCCACGGTTTAAATGTTCTGTAAACACACCATACTTTCAAGGGATCTTCCTGTCTTTAGCCCTGCCCCAACCTGTTCTCTGAAGTAGCTGGAACTAGAGTGTCACTGTCTGGAGTTCAGAGGCACAGTGCTGCTTCTTTCCTGATGGCATCTAGTTTTCAGCCTTCTCTGAGTCACTGCATCCCTACTCAGCCATCTGCTCACAGACTCTCAAGATCTGTGGATGTTTCAGGACAAGAGGGTCCATTGTCGTCTCCTTTGCTATACTCTGTCCTTGTGGGTTCACGCCTTTTAAAATTCTTGTTTTTGTCTTTTTTGTGGAGTTTCAGGAGGAAGTGAAGATATATGTATTTAATCCATCATGGTAGCTTATTATGGCATCTTTTACTCCTGGAGCAGTAGGAGGGAATCGGCTTACACTTTCATCAGCTCTGGGCAGTATTTGTTTTAAACTTTGATAATATGATAGGCAAAAGTGATATTTCATTGTCATTTTAATTTTTTAAAAATTTATTATTAATTAATTAACTTTGGTGCTGGGGATTGAACCCAGGGCCTCCTGCATGCTAAATAGACTGAACAACTGAGCTACACCCAAAGCCTCTATCTACTTATTTTTTGTAATATACACAATAAAAATAATAACATAAATGTAAACTACACCCTTTTTGTTGGTGTTAGGGATCAAAACCAGGACTTCCTGCATCCTAGGCAAATTCAATTACACTTCTTTTTGCCCTTTTAAAAGTTATTAGTGTCATGGTTGAGGACCTGGTTATTGGCCATTTGTATTTCTTTTATTTTTTACCCATGTATATCTATTGCTCATTTTTCTACTGGGGCAGGAGAATTGTTAAGTTACAAATGCATGGCCAACTCTGTAAAGAGGTTTATGGTTTATGGTTGATCTTTCATTTTCTTATGTGTTCAGACTCAGAGAACAGACTTTAGAAAAAAGCAATTCTGTTTTTGTTTTTTTTTCTTGGTTCTGGGGATTGAGCCACATCTCCAGCCTTCTTGTTTTTTATTTTGAGACACGTTCTTGCTAAGTTGCTTAGGGCCTCGCTAAGTAGCCAAGGCTGGCCTCAAACTTGCAATCCTCCTTGCTCAGTTTCCTGAGTCTCTGAGAATACAGGCATATGCCATAACATCCGGCTGGAAAATAGTGATTCTTAGTGACTGTGTCTAAAATTTTTGATGATTTTCATCCTTTGAATTATAAAAAATAATGTGTTTACTGTATAAAATTGGGAAAATACAAAAAAGAATGTATAACTCATTGAAAGGTAGGCACCTCTTATAAATATTTCCTTTCAGTCTTTTTTTTCTGTGGGTATATATTTATAAAAATAAAAGTGGAGCCATTTTCTTTTGTATTCATACTTTTAATTTACTAAACCATGATTTGTTCTCATATCAGTGTATGTGGTCCTATGATAGTGTCTGTAGCAACTGCATAATATTCCATTGCATGCATATATGATCATTGATTTAGCCAATCCCTTACTGACCTGCCTTCAGGTTCTTGCTGGGTTAAAATTTTCATTAACAAGTTCCTCTAAATCATGACCCCACTTAAATCTTGTTTCCATGAAGTATGTGCTTAGCAATTTCTTTTTTAGGAGGGAAGGAAGATAAAGGTAAACTTTAATTCTTTTCTGGTTAAATTATTACTAATTCAAAATTAGTGAATATAGATTCATGAAGATTTTCTAGCACTTTCCATGTTTTTTTCCTTGTTAGAAGGAGGAAAGGAGAAGGGTCATTGTGGGACTCTCCTTAGGTACCTCCACAGCTTTCCCCTAGAGGGAAAATGATAAAAGACAAAAACATGGAGAAAGGACTGATATATGAAATGATGAGAAAAAAGTAACAGATTAGGCAGGCATCAAAAAAAAATCACCTAAGAAATAATAACCTAAAAGAGATAAAATTGGCTGGGCTTAGTGGTGCACCCCTGTAATCCTTGAGTCTTGGGAAACTGAGGCAGGAGGATCACAAGTTCTAGGTCAGCCTCAGCAACTTAGTGGGACCCTGTTTCAAAAAATAAAAAGGATTGGGAATGTGACTCAGTGGTAAACCACCCTTAGGGTCAATCCTTGGTACTGGGAAAGAAAAGAAAAGGAAAAAAAAAAAAAAAAAAAAAAAAAAAGAAAGAACAAAAGAAAAATGGAAATCTAAAGGAAAGGATTGATTTGAGAATTGATGATCTGAATTCTGCCTGAGTCTAACACTAAATTTGTGTTGTTGGGAAGGTTGCTCAACATCTCAGTTCTCTCATTTGTCAGATATTTTCCATTTTTCTTTTACCTCTGAGCTTCTCTGAATACCAGCTTCGTCACACTGGCTGTGTGATCCTGGACAAGTTGCTTAATGTCTCTGAAACTGGGTTTTCTCATCTGTAAAATGGGACCACTAATAGCTACTTCATAGGATTATTGTGAACGGGTTATTTGTAAAACACTTATCATAGGGCCTGTCTCACACTAAGTATGCAATAAATGCTAGCTATTTTTATTGCATGGTGAGTGTTATGTAAGAAGAGGATAATTATGTCATCCCACACTCTGTGTATAGATAGAACTCTGCCTTCTCAAAAGTGGTTTCAAAGTTCAATCTGCAGCTGGGATAGACGCCAAAGGGCATAGTACAAAGTCACCGCTGGTCACTGACCTCCCTTTTTAGTTTATTCTTCCCCAGGGCCTGGCCACTGTCCAGATGTGGGTCAAGTAAACAGGCTACTGTTAAACACAGATAAGTCAGATGCATGAATATTGATTGACAAAAAAACCCACTCTCCAAATACAAATTGAGACTGGATATCCATGAGTGTAAAAGAAAGGGAAGTAAGATTGTATGAATCATCGGTGTTAGGGATGCCATTAAGAAAGAGCTGACGTCCTTTCAAGTTGTGATTAATGAGTGTGAGACAGGAGGAAGAAATTGTGGGTGTAACTCAAATTTGTTGGTGTACATTCTTGGAGAAATTGGGTAAAATCAGGAGGCTGGATTCTATTATTGTTCCCTACAGGGTGGTTTGTGTACTACTGGTGGCATGCAGAGTGATTTAGATGGTACAGAGATGAACATGTGAAATAATAATGGTTATATATTAATTATAAGGAATATCAGGCAAATATGAGCAGCAGTCAATGCCATGGTTTCATAGACATGATTATTTAGGAGAAGGAGAATGAGGGATTTAAGTTCATCTTTAGGAAGGTGAGCTGATTTCAGAGAAAAATTTGAAGATGACATGCCGAAGTGGCAAATATCATGCAGGTGGTACACGGAACTGGAGCAACAGAATTGGGTGGCAGAATAATAGCCCCTGAAGATGTCCATACCTTAGTCTCCAGAATCTTTGTATTTTCCTATATGGCAAAAGGGACTTTGCATATCTGATTAAGTTGATGATTTTGAGATGGGGGGATGATTCCAGATCACATGGGTGGGCCCAAGGTAATCAAAGGGTCCAAGGAGGGAGTTAGGAAGATGAGAGTCAGAGCAGGTGAAGTGGTGACTGCAGCAGCTGTTGTAGCCATGCAGCCACCAGCCAAGCCAGTGGTCTTCTAGTCACTGGCAGAAGCAAGAAACTGATTCTTCCCGGGAGCCTTCAGAAGGAACCAACCCTGATTTTAGTTCTGTAAGCCTCATCCTGGATTTCTGATTCCCAAAACTGTAAGAGAATAAATCTGTATTGTTTTAAGCCACCAAGTTTGTGGTAATTTGTTACATCAACCACAGGAAATGAATCCAGGGGACATTAGAAGCTCTTGATGTGATACTTTATGCAAGCTCAGCAATTCTGTAGGACAGAGAAAGGAGCACTAGCATGAATAAGACTATCCTTGGTCACTCAGCCTCACCCACTTAAGAGAGGGCTGACTCCTGCCATCATGTTTGTCAGACTGGACATGTCTCTCAGTCCCACCAGAAGGATTCTTGGGTAGATGACAGGATAGGCCCTGACTCATGGGCACTGTCAATAATTGTTATCTGGTTCAACCTGCTCATTTTACACATGAAGAAACTGAGGGCCAGATGAACAAAATCATCAGTGATGAGGCTGATTTGGCTAACAGCTGAGATCTGAAGGTGGAGGTAGAGAATAGCATCTGGCACAGGCTGGTGTTCTCACACCAGAGCGTGAGCCCCAAAAGGGGTGGGGCCTGCATCTTTGTGGGTGGAGGGTAGATCTGCCAACCTTTGATTACCCTCTGAATGTGTCTGAGCCTGTGGCTGTTACACTGCTTTCTCTAATATCTTTTTATCAGTGCTTTAATAACCATCCTGTTAACACACCATCTTTAGAGAATTGTTGAAACAGCAACATGATTGGAGAAAGGTCTCCCCTGCCCCCATCCCCCAGCCCTTAAGTGAGTATCTTCTCTCTTCCTGGCCTGCTCACCTCCAGAGGGACGCTTGTTTTCTTTTTATAGAAGGAACATCTTACTGTGATTAACATGACACCTGGGGTGTTTCATTTCTGCAATTCAGCATTCATGAGGCAAAATTGGCCTCTGTTACGAACACCTGAATAAGGCCCAGTCTCCCTATTATAAGCAGACAAGGTTTCCCATGTCAAGGTCACAAAACCCTCTTCTAATCTTCCAAGTGAACATTGTGTTGTATTACAGATTCATGTTATATCATATAGGAATTGATGAAAAGTAGAGTGAAATTCCCTCTTGAGATCTCATAGACTGTCACTTTACCCTATTAAGCTATAATTATAAATGGTTGGGGTATCATTGCTCTCTTTCTAGACAATAAGACAATAAGTGACCCTTCACCCTTATCCCCAAGAAGCAATCCTTACCTTCCTGATTAGCTATGGTTCATGTCCCAGGTGAATCAACCATTCAGTGCTCCATTTGGGTCAGTTAATAGATATTTAAAAGATCTGAAGTTGAAAAGATTGCAGGGTAGAAATTTTATGTCTGTATAATCGGCATATATGTTTATAGGAGAGAATCGTATATAACATCAGGTTGGACTAATTAAGGAGTCGTAGAAGAAGATTCTTATGATTCTGGCCACAGAATTGAGAGCCTTCCCATTCAACATTATTGATAGGAGTACCTGGGTTACTGTTCTAGCTACTGGAGTCACTTGGCTCAAAGGCTAGATTAAAAAAGACCTAAATATATAGGTTTGGGAAATGGTTTAGATCATTTGCAAAGAATGTTAAGGAAATTATCTTGTTTTGTTAAGTTTGGTTGCATTTTTATTTTTTTAAACTTTAGGGACTGGAGATATAGCTCAGTTGGTAAAGTGCTTGCCTCACACGCACAAAGCCCTGGGTTCAATACCCAAAACTTTAAAAAAGTATACATTTAATATATTTTTGGTCACAATGCAGAAAAGGAAAAGGAAGGAAGAGATAGAGAGAGAGAGAGAGAGAGAGAGAGAGAGAGAGAGAGAGAGAGAAAGAGAGAGAGAGAGAGAGAAAGGGAATATTATCTTGTGATTTCATCTTCCAGAGATGATCACTGTTAACATCATTTTGGTGTCTTTATTTCCAGGCTCTTTTTCTAATATGCAATGTATATGCATTTTTCTATTTTGCAGAAATGGAATCCTATGCATATTGAGTCAACTGCTTTATTCACCTGCATATTGTGAACATTTTCATTGTTAATACTCTTCTGTAATATTGCATACTATTACATTGTGTAGCTATCATATGATTCCACTTCATCAATCCTTTAGGTCATTACTGTTATGGGGCGCAACTTAAGAACAGACCGATCACCACTGAGAAGTCCGAATTTGAGAGTCTTTATTAAGCTGGCCAGCTGACTGTCTCACACAATGCCCCCAAAAAATGGCTATTGGGAGAACAGCCCCGACCACAGGGTTGTAGGGGTTCTTATACCAAAAATCACATCAATCATAAGTGTCTGTTGCTCTGATTCAAAATTACAAACTAACATCATGAGATCATCGACAGAGGGGGAAGTGGGTCAAACTGACCCTTACCTAGATACAAACTAAAGAATGGTTGCTAACATCCATACAATTACCGTTTACATGGTACATTGGTTACTACATAGGAGTTGCCATTGTATATTATTAAACATGTCACACTAAGTAACTGCTGATGGGCACAGAGGTGGGGTGTTCCCGTGGGAAAAACTTATTTCCTACATAACATGGAGTCTCAGAGCAAGATGGAGTCTGTTTAGTCATTTTCCTTAGAGTCTGGCCTATAACATTCTCATGGAGTCAGATCTGTCAGCCCATCACAATTACTTTTTTTTTTTTTTTTTTTTTTTTTTGCTAAACAGTGCTTTGGTGAACATCCTTTGGATAAATATTTGCACACATCCTTCATCCTAGAAGGGGAATATTGGATCACAGGGATTGCATATTTTAAAGCTTTTGATACACATTTTGTGTTAGTCAGTTTTCTGTTACTGTAACCATACCTGAGATAATCAACTTATAAAGAGAAAAGGTTTATTTTGGCTCAAAATTTTGGAGACATCAGTCCATGTTAGGGCAGGCTCATTGATTTTAGGTCTCTGGTTGTAGAAGTTTGGGCAGCACATCATGGGAAGGCAGGAGCATGTGGTATTCAAACTGTTCACCTCATGGCTGCGGGGCAGAAGAGAATAAGAGAGGGAGGGGGGGAGAGGGAGAGAGGGAGGGGGAGGGGGGAGGGGGAGGGGGAGGGAGAGACCAGGATCCCACAATCCCTTTTGAGGAAATCCCCACAATGACCTAAGACTTCCCACTAGGCTCCACCTCTTAAATATTCCATGCCTTCCAATAGCCTCACAGGCTGGGGAGCAATTCTTTCAATAAAAGATCCTTTGGGAGACATTCTACACCCAAACTATAGCATGCTACTAATCTGACTACCAGAAAAACTCACTGCAAGTCACACACCTCCTTAGCACTCTACAAGAGGTTTCTGGTTTCTGGTTTTTGGTTTCTCTGTATTGTTTTCCACATTTTGTAGTCCAAATCTCAAAGTGTGTTGGGTGAAATATGGAATCTCTTTGCTATTCTACTTTGAATGGGTTTGTTTAGGACCGAAGTGGAATATGATTCGTATGTTTGTTAGCCACCAGTATTTTTCTTTCTTTTTTTTTTTGGTCAATTGTTTCTTATTGCTCATTTTAAGATCAGAGGTTCTTTATTAGAATTATAAATTGTGAAAGTGTTTTGGTGAAAGAAAAAAAAGGAGCAAGAAAGAGTAGCAGAGGAGACCAATGAAAAATGATTCAGAACTTAAAAGCATTCATTGAAAGTTTTTATTCATTCAACAAATGTTAAGTGCTTGCTACATGCCAGGTATTGGAGCTAGAGATAAATAAGTAAGAGCTACTGCCCTAAATGCCACCTTATATGCAAAATATTACAAAGCCTGGCTATTTTTTTTCATTAGTACATATTACTGCCCAAATTACTCATACTTATCTATTTTCTGTTTCCCTTCTATTTCCCTTTTCTTCTTTCACGTTAGAAAACCTTCACAAAGGAGACTTAGCTTCTTTTGTTAATTGCTCTATCCCTGGGGCTAAGAACAGCGCTAGGCACTTAGTAAGTATTTGTGGAGTGGTTAAATACAAGATCTTGGTCCCAGTAACTCTGACTCACTGGATTACTGGTAATGGGAATTAGGTTGAAATTGCCGATACAATCAGTCAGGCTAGTAAGAAACATTCCATTTCTTTTCAACCCTGTCATTTCATCAGTATGGATTGGGAGTAGGTGAACCTGGTGCCGCCTTGTCTGTGTAAAGGTATGAGAGCAGATATCCTTTTTTTCTCCAGGGATAGTCACACTGTTTATGTAGGTGTGATGTCAACAGTTAGGGTTGCCAGGTGTTAACCAAATTAGCAATTCAGAGTATTGTGCTATTCTTTCGTGGGGAGGCAGATGCTACTCTGGAGTGTGAGTAGTGACCTTCTAGGGGCTGGGGTGGAAGCCAGTGCTGACAGTGAAGACAGGTTTGGGAGAACAGAGGTTCTGGAGCCAGGAAAACCACGAGGTTCCAGATCTGGAGGAAGTCCACCAATCAGGTAGGCTGCTGGGGAAGAAATCAGGACAAACTCCAGGAGATTCAGGGTGTGTGGTGAGATATCGGTTTCTGTTGAAGAGAAGAGAAAAGACTGGGCAGAGACCCTTGAGACCTCAGTTATTCCTTCCAGGTACCAGCAACCAGAGGAGGACCTATTACGGGTTCCACCCAAATTGTTGTCATTTTTCTTACCTCTGAGAGCCATCTTTTAACAAAAGATGTACCTGGAGGCCTGCAGAGTTTAAAGTACCTGCCTGGTAAGGGGTGCAAGGGCCAGAAGCAGGTGACATTCTCAGATAGACATGGTGGAAAGGGGAAGGAACAGGAAGGAAGTTTGAAACCTAAAAAAAACACAAAAGCCGGCGCAGTGGTACTCACCTGTAATCCCAGCAGCTCAGAGGCTGAGGCAGGAGGATAGTGGGTTCAAAGCCAGCCTCAACAAAAGCGAGGTGCTAAGCAACTCACTGAGACCCTATCTCTAAATAAAATACAAAATAAGGCTGGGGATGTGGCTCAGTAGTTGAATGCCACTGAGTTCAATCCCCAGTGCCCTCCAAACCGCCCCCAAACAAACACCCCCCCCAAACACACACACACACACACACACACACACCACACACACACACACACCAAATCCAATAGACTTACAGCCAATTGCAGTTTGAAACTGAGGGGACCACTTTTCTTTCATTGTACTGTGGATTAACCAAGGGGTGCTTTCCACTCAGCTACATCCCCAATCCTTTTTAACTTTTTGAGTCAGAGTCTCTCTAAGTTGCTTAGGGCCTTGTTAAGTTGCTGAGGTTGGCCTTGAACTTGTGACCTTCCTGGCTCAGTCTTCCAAAAAGCTGGGATTATAGGTATGCACCACTGTGTCCAATTGAAGGGATAAATTTTGATGGAAGAGCTGAGGTTGGGGAGCCTGAGCTGCTTTGGGGAGTTGGTGAATGCCATTTAGTCAAGAAGATACTGAGGATGCAACAAAGACAAGACATGGAACTTTCTTTCCCTTCAAAGGAGTATAGGAATATCCCAGCCTGGGCTCTTCATTTCTCTTCATGAGCCAAGGATTAGGGACAAACCAGAAGTGGAAATTTATGAATCAAACATGAACTAACTGCCAATGAAAATCATAGAAGGAGAAATTTATCATCAACCTAAAGACTTCGGCATTTTTTAGACTATCTAGCCAGTCATTCATCCAACCAATATTTATTGAATGCCTGCTCTTTGAATGTCTGGTCCTTTGGTGAAAAACTAAGGTATGTTTGTCTATTTAAGGCATCTGCACATATTTGTTATGTTCTTCTTTAATTTCAGATTTTTGTTGCAGGCCTTTATTCAAAGAGCCTTGACAACTTGATAGAGGAAAAAAATCCTGTGAACATTAAGCCCTATTTTCATTCAGGAAGCAGTCTCTGCCTCATTTTGTTCTTTGGCCTTGTTTATTTTTCTTGATACAAGAAGAATAAATTGACATAAGGAATAAATTTGTCTATTTGCTTACTGTCTGCCCTCACCACTAGATAAGCTCTGTGGGTGGGGAGGAGAAGTGCCTTTTAAAGTTATAGTTCAATCTTCAAAACTTTAGAACAGTGCCTCTAGCAAGCACTAAATTTATAGCTGATGAATGACAGATTTTTCTTCTGAAACCACTTCTTATCTCCAGGCCCAAGTGTATATGTGTATATGTGTGTGTGTTTGGAGGGTGTGTATTGAGGATTTAACTCAGAGTGCTCTGCTGCTGAGCTATATCTCCAGACTTTTTTATTTTTTATTTTGAGACAGGGTTTCACTAAGTTGCTGAGGCTGACCTTGAACTTGTGATCCTCCTGCCTCAGCCTCCTGAGTTACTAGGATTTCAGGTATGCACCACCATGCTGGGCTCCAAGTGTCTATTTTTAAATATTGGAAATAATTATTTTTATTACTAATTTTAAAATTATAAAAGCAAAAGATGTTATGTTGGGGACTATAGGTGCTATAGATTACATTTAAGATTTGGGCTAGAGAAAAGATAGAATTACTTATGACCCAAATCCCAGTTTCTTTTTGTAGCTTGGCATCCCTAAGTTCAGCCTTTCACACAAGTTAAAATCTATTGTCACCATCCCCCCAGGATTTGGGGGAATTGTCTAGAAAGTTCTGTCAATCTTGCATTTCAAGTTAGAGCCATCAAACCATTGACTCATTCTTTTACTTCCATTGCAACATATTAAATGCATGTTTGCCAAGTGCCTGTTGCTGGGGGGAAATTAGGACAATCAACATGTTCCTGCACTCAGTGAGTTTTGGTTCTTGGGGGAAGATTGGATATCTCCCTGACCAAAAGGCTATGTTCAATAAGTCTTCGGTGAACTATGAAGTTCTCTACTTGGGTTCAGAGGAAGGTGTGCTCACTTTGTGGTTTTGAATAGCCAGGAAGTCTTCCTGGAACAGGTAGCATATGAGTGAGTCTCCAAAAGGCAGAGTGATAAGCTACTGGGCAAGCCCACGGAGCAGCCATAATGCATGGTGAAGTGGGAGTCAATATGACAGGCCCAGAGAGGAAAAGAACCTTCCATCTCTGGTTAGATTCACATAGGTGAACTCTAGAATGTAGAATGCAAAAGTGGGTTTGAGTTGCTTTGGGGACCCTGAATGCCGAATTATATAATTAGTACTTTATCATAAAAGTAACAAGATGCCAAAAGAAGTTCTGGAGTCAGGGATGCTCTGCACACAATGGAATTTTATTTTATTTTATTTATTTATTTATTTATTTATTTATTTTTTAAGGTGAAAGCAAGAAAGGACTTTAATCCATATTGCTGTATTGGGAAGAAAAAGGGGACCCAGAGTTTCCAGTTGTTTTCAGGGTACTGACATGAACTTCTAGATTATAAAGACAAGGGGCACCAGAGATATGCACAGCCAATCAGTCTTGATCAAACTGTGGTCTGGTTGATCATTATCTCAGTGTTGTTCAGAGGGTAGACAGTCCTTATTGGTGGTAAGAAAGTTGTTATTGAAGCCAGGCACAGTGGTGCCTATAATCCCAGCAGCCTGGGAGGCTGAGGCAGGAGGATTGCAAGTTCAAAGTCAGCCTCAGCAATTTAGTGAGCCCCTAAGAAACCTAGGGAGAACCTGTCTCTCTAAGTAAATTATAAAAAAAAAGGTGCCCCCCCCCCAACTGTGGATGTGGCTCAGTGGTTAAGTACCCCTGAGTTAAATCCCGAGTACTAAAAAAATAAAAAACTAAATAAAATAAAGAAAGTTGCCATTGCTGGAGGGTAGTTTTGACTCATCACTAGATGTTTAAAAATCAGTCCTGTTGTTTCTGGAGTCCAAGTTCCTGATTCAGCGCAAAGGAGACAGGTGCAAAATGGAGGCAGAGATGTCTAAGTTCTTATCCTCTTCTAGTTACCCATTGGATATTTGCAGGCCCAGCTGGAGTCTAAGTACTTGCAACAGAAGCTTACTACAGATCTAATGATGGGACACTTTCTTCTAGTACCAACATTCTAATGTGCCCCAAATCATTCAATGCACTCAGCCTGTGTCCATATACAATCTTAGGGTCCCCTGGCTTAGAGGGGATTGTTGTCTTTTTTTTTTTTTTTTTTTGAGTCTTATCCAAAATGAGTCAATTTGGGGATCATTCAACACTTAGAATCTAAGAAAAGTTAGTAGTTTTAAAAGGCATGGGTTCCTCACTTTTTCTGACCTATAGTGCTACCCGTGTCCTGTATGTTCTCTTTGCTAGAATAGGCTGTCTTCGCACAGGGCAGGTGCATCGTGGTGAACAGTGCAGCTGAATTGCAGCCCCCTGAGTGGTTCCCCGAGAGCAGGGCACACCTATAAAGTTGCGTTGGCAGCCCCGGTGCAGAGTTCCTAGAAAAACTGGAATGCTACTTAAATATTTGATATCTATATTCAAAGTTCTTTAAGCAAGCTGGGTGCAGTAGTACATGCCTGTAATCCTAGCAGCTTGGGAGACTGAGGCAGGAGGATCACAAGTTCAAAGCCAGCCTCAGCAACTCAGCGAGACCCTGTTTCTAAATAAAATACAAAAAAGGGCTGGGGATGTGGCTCAGTGGTTAAGTGCCACTGGGTTCAATTCCTGGTACCAAAAAAAAAAAAAAAAAAAAAAAAAGATTCTTTAAGCCAGTATGCAAGAAGCGTGGAAGTATATAATAGATATGAGGAAGTACAGCAGTTGGGAGCTGTCAAACAATACAGTCCCGAGGATTCAGATGCTTCCCAGCCCCTGTACTTCTCCTCCTGCTGGTCCCTCTGTCTGGAAGCTACCTGGTCACCTCAGCTTCTTTCTCAATAGTACCCATTTTCGTAGCTCCGCTCAAAGGTGGATTCTTCCAAAGCCTCCTCGATCTGCCTGTTGGAATTCATTGAGCCTCTTTGTGCCTCCTCCTGGCTCACATGAGCCATCTCAGGTTTTACTCTGAGTGTTTGTGATTAGTTGACGTTTGCCACGTGACCCGCTGAGCCTCAGATTTACCATCTTTAAGATAGGGATAATGGAATTGATCTTCCACAGTAGCCAACGCGGACCGTGATCACTAGAGTTATAGCATGTGCTTTCTACTCTGGAACTCGTGGAGAAGACATACGATCTTAGTTGATCTCTGGATCCATCATGTCAACACGACACTGAATACATCCTGCTTGGTGCTTGCACAATTTTTGAAACAAATCGAAGAAAAAGCCTTAAAGGGTAGATGGGTGGCATCAGTTTCACCTCAGGAGACTCCCTATACATCTGTCCTCCTTACTCACTCTCCACAACAAATAGGATGTATTTTTGCTCCTTATGCCTTAGTCCATTAAGATTCGATAGCTTTGCTTAGTTTCCAAAGCTTTGCAGTAACCTAGGAAGGTAGGTATCACTGTGACCAGTTTATAGATGAAGAGGAACCCAGACTTACATACCCTAGAGAGCAGTGGAGGTGGGGTTTGAACTTTGGACCTCTGTCCAAGGTTCTGTATTCACTCCCTCAGCACAAGTCAGCAAAGGTCCTCCAATCGGACTCAGTTACCCGTGTTTTCACCGAGCTGCAGTTCCATGTGCCATGAAAGGTCAGGAAGTCCATTTCTCACCAGCAAGGAGACTAGTGGAAGGGCAGCGCCCGTCTTTCCAGAGCGCTGGTGCTGCAGTGTAGGTAGGTGGCTTTCTCCAGAAAACACCTACAGGAAAAATTCTACCAACTGCAGCCCAGTTGTGTACTTTACAGCCATGAAGACACTGTGAAGGTTTTGGTCAAAAGATTAAATGAAGTCATGTTTTCCTTCCCAGCTCCACTTCCTATCTTTCGAGGAAAAAAAAAAAAAAAAAAAAAAGAAAAGAAAACCCACGGAGAACAATTGCTACCAGCTTCTATCTTGATATATTAAAAAAAAAAAAAATAGAGTGCGTAGCCACCAACCCTTCCGTTGGTATGGTGCCCCCTCTGTGTGGAACTCCTTGGAGATGGGAAGGGAGCAGGACCTGTGGTTTCCTGGAACTCGGTGATTGCAGCTGAAGGTGGATTTGAAGACTGGCATGAAGCAAGGGTTCAGACGCAAATTCGTTTTAGACAGGAGCATATGATACTCAGGGAGTGAGGAGCAAAGGAAGGCTCTGCACCCTGCGCGCATCAGCCGAGGATCTGCGAGGTCTCCATGGTTCCTGGAGGAGCTCGGCGGGCTCTGGGCTATACCATGCCCATGGTTCCTGGTCTCTGCTCTGCTGTAGTGAATGGGCTGATGCCGCTGGTCCTTGAAGCCTGGGCAGTGCCTCTCATCCCTGGCTGGATGGATGTTAGTCACATCTTGGAAATTTAACAATCCCAGCACCACCTGTAATGCCAGTGACTTGGGAGTCTGAGGCAGGAGGGTCACAAATGTGAGGATAACCTGGGTGACTCAGCAAGAACCTGTCTCAAAACTCCAGCATGGCCTTACCAGGGGGCAAGTCAGTCCACATCTGTCCTCTTCCTTGATGAACACACCGATGCAGGCCTTGGGGGAGGAGGCAAGGAGGCCCATGCCCTTCAGGGCCCTGAGAAGAGGTGGGCCCAGGACCATTGCGCAGGTTTTCTGGGGGTGGCCCAGTGTGTGCCCTGCTCGGAGCTGTGTGGACTGGAGCTAGTGACCACAATGGAATTTTAGAAACACTATTCTGATGGCCATGTGTGGCATCTGGGCAGGAACAAGAAGAAATTCCCAGGAGAAAAATTTGGGAAAGGAGGTGTGGCTAAATAGGAGATTTTGGACTAGGGAAGATGCAGGAGAAAGGAACTGGGAAATTAATGGATTTGAGAGAGTTTTTGGAAGGAAAATCATTGCAACTTGGTGACCACATGAGTGAAATACAAGATGATTCGCGGGGGAGAGGTGGTGAGTAGATAATTACAGATGATTTGAGGAGAGCTTGTGCCTCAGTGACTGAAAGAATAATGGCACCATTGATAGAAATAAAAAATGTTTTGGAAATTTCAATGGAAGCAAAAGGATGCTTTTTGAGATTTAGACGTAAAAATGGAGTTAGTGGTAGAACATCTGGTAGGAATATACAGAAGACCATTAGCAACCAGCTAGTTGTCTCTTGCCAAGATTTATCTATGCCCTTAACACTTAGCAAAAATGCTTGCCAAAGAAATATAGAGAGATTAGTTTAAATCAAGGCTCTGATTTTAAGGTATTTACTCATGTGATCCAATGGAGAGTTGAATTCACCTCATCTCCTCAGAAATAGCAGGCCTGTGTGTACTGTATCACCTTTTGGAAGTGTATGATGTGGACAAAGTCCAGCATCCTCATTAGCTAAAGTTTGATCTTGTACCCTTACCTTACCTATGGCATGGTCAGTCTCTGTTTCCTGTATCTCAGAGTTCGTGGCAGGTGATAAGATGATTGTGCATGTTTTCAGGGATGGTGATATTGACCTCTTTGGCTCAATGCAAGAAAGACCTCAGCAAACCCTTCCTAATGGTTTGTGAAGGGAGAAGAGTGGAACAGCCCTCATTTACCTTTTCTACCTTCACAAGGCTGATTTTATCACTTCTTCCTTCTGAGGCTGCCTTCCATCTTCCTTTGTACTTTATTTTTCTTGGATTTGGCATATAGGAAGCAGGGGGTGGGGCAAAGCTTCTGAATGTTATTTACCCTCTTCAGCCTCAGGGTGCATCTCCCAGGGAGAAATATCAACCAGCCTGGATGAAGGAGATCAATGCAAGGCTGAGAGCCCTGCCATGCATTGCCCATTCACTAAAATGGGACCAACACACTGATCTTGACAAACAACTCTTTTAGGTCCAGGCTGTGTGCAAGAGACAGTGGCCTGGAAGTTAATGTCAACATTTTCTGAGGAGCCTGGTCTGCCATTAGGTGACTCAGTGCATTTCCTACTACCTCAGCCAGGAGGCAAGGACAAGAGCTGCAGCCTTTATTTTTTCCTCTTGGGGTGGAACTGTTCCGTCTTGGCACCAGGACTACAGGAAAGCCTTCATTAATCACCTCCCTGCCTGGTGATCTCATCAGCCAAAGCAGAACTTTAGCTAGGGAAGCAGAGCCCCAGAGACTGAGTGATCTTCCAGGATGCCCCCGGTCACTGGCCTTGGGAATAAGATCTTTTTGGGTAATAACTCCAGCCTGTTTGTTTTGAGGATTGGTGGAGGTGATGTAGGTAAAGCACGTAGCTCTAGTCAATAAGTGGTGGTATATTTCCTCTCTTGTCATAATCGTAATGGATAATAGTGTGTTTTCTGGAGTTAAAAATTCAGTCTGTGTGAACTTGAATCTTGAATCCTCCTCTTTCTAGTTGAGTGACCTTGGGCAGCTTCATCTTGATGAGTCTGTTTCCTCATTTGTAAAATGGGAATAATGATACCTATCTCATGGGGTCATTGTGTGGATGAAATAATGCTGACCAAATACTTAGCACAATTGCTAGTATGTACAAACTGTACAATAGTGAGTTACTATTATCACTTTTTTCAGCCTGTATCCGTCAGAGTCCAGTTCAAGGTACTATCCTTCCCACAAACCTCTTTAATCCCTTCTTTGATCTTCACTGATTTGGGTACTTCTTATAATTCCTCTTACATTGGTTCTGTTTATGTCCCTCTCCCTCAAAAACATAACTGGGCCTCCTAGGCTCAACTTGCTCTCACCTTGAGGTGTGTCTTACATGTTATTGTTATTATTATTTGGTATCATGGGATAGGTACCAAAATGACCAAGTCTGTACAAACTTCACTGATCAACAAAGCCTTTATTCAGCAGTGGAGTCATGCATCTGGTGGATACACTTTCCTGATGGAAAATGAGCCACACAGCAAAGAGGAATCTGTGTTTATATATGCTACACTGCGAAGTGACTTAATTATTGACAGAATGTGTTAGTTTGGGCACTCAGGAAACAGGCTGCAAGAATTTGAAATTTGTTTTTACTGGGCAATGTTTTTACTTGGGGAATGATGACGGGTCTGGGGGTTCGCGTTCAGTGCTTATCTCTTTCCTTTCAGGGTTACATTGTACTGTTACTGGGAAAGGATCTATTTGAGGAAGGATCAATGCTTTGGCTTCCTCCCAGATATTGCCATTTTAGACTTGATGGATATCTCCTTCCCAGGGATTGTCACTGGGAAAGGATCAATGTTATCAATGTATTTGCTGCCTTCTTCCTCGCTCCCTCTTCCCAGGCCACATTATTTTGGAGTTTGTCATTTTCCATATCTTACAATTATTGTGTCCAGAAACCCCACAAAAGCAATCCTAAGAGCATTAAAATTTGATACATGATAAAGCAAAAGCTCCTAAAATTGTTTTTTAAACGTCTTTCTTCCTTCAAGCTTCCACTTCTTGAGCAGTTGTTCATCCTCATGTTTCCGTTCTGAGCTAGTACCCGCTAAGCCCTGTTACCCTCTCCCAGTTGCCTAGGGCACCATTTTCTCCAATGACAGAGCTTCTGGAAATCTCAGTGATCTAAAACCCACTACTCTGTGGGGTGGTGGGGGTGTGGTGCGAAAGCGCCTGCGCAGAAGGAGCCGCCGACCTGACATCAGCGCGCCGGATCCGGCCGGCCCCCTATGACGCCAGCCCCGCCACAGCCCCGCCCTGCACGCCCGTGTACTCCTGCGCATGCTCTGAACTCCGCCCCCGTGCGTCACAGAATGGCCTCGGACACCCAGGCAGTCCCTGACGTGTCGGGGAGGAGCCGGGCGCGGAGGTGCGTGGAGTGGAGCTCAGGGCTGCGGAGGGGAGCGGAGCTGAGCGGCTGGGCGGGCCTGGCCAGGCCAGCGGTGCAGAGACGTCGGTCGAGCGGCGGCGAACATGCGCTTTTGACATATTGGAGGTGAGTCTGCCGTGCGGGGCTGCTCCGAGGGGCTGGAACCGGGCTGGCAGCGCCGAGGCCTTCCCCTGGGGAGCCTGACCAGCCTAGGGGCTGTATCTGAGGCTCCGCCGGAACCAGCCAGGGCTTGGTTCTGGGGCGGCCAGTCCGGGGTCAACTGTACCAACCGCTCTAACTGTCCCCTCCCTGCCCTGGTCCGAGGTGTGGCCCACCAGGGGCGCCTGCAAGGGAGCGAACCCGGTGGCTTCCAGAAGATGTGCTCGAGTCTTAGGGTGGGGACGGAGGCCGGGACGTGGCACCGTGGGCCAGGGCGCTGGTGGCGCAAGGAGTGGCTCAGTCGGAGGTGGCAGCAGCGCGCCTTGCCCTCCCTCTCCACCTTTCTCAAAATTCTTTCACCTGTGAGGTGTTATTGGGCGCCTGGTTGGATTTTGATCTCCCAGCGCCTCTTTCCTGCTGGGGGCGAGAGCGGGATCAGCCCACGTTGGCCTCAGATTGGCATTCCGGTGACTCCCCGCCCCAAACTGCTAATCTCCCCCCTTGGAGTTCTGCAAAGTGTCACCAACCGGTTCAGGTTGCTTGTGTTTGCTTCCTTTTTTTCTGGTAAGCGACGAAGTAACCCTTTAAGTTTTGCCAAGAAAGTGAAGGTTCTTTCACTAATGATTATTACATTCCTGTAGCGCCTTCACGCATTTCACCACATTTGTTATCTGTTTTGAAACCTGATGTTGTGACGGTTGCTGTTACTGCCATTTGCTGGATGGGGAAATTGAGCCCAGGTTGGGGGCAAGTAAGTGATTTATACTTGGTTTCAGCCGACTGGTGAGAGATGCAGATTGAATCAGAGTTTACATATCTAGGCTTTGGGTTCTGAGTTTCTTTTTGTGGTATTTTTATAACCTTTTCAGCTAGAAGGCAAGGCAGAAAAATTTTACTTGCCAAAGATATACCAAAACCTAACAGATGATTTATTCAACTATTTTTGGGCAGAATTACCTAAATAAGAACTATTCAGTTATGAGAAAAAAAAAAAAAATCGTACTCTGAAGCGTATTCATGGATGGCTGGTTATTTTGCCTGATAAATTGCTTTCAGTGCACTTAAAAAGAGATAGGGTTATGACTTTGCTAAATCCTGAAGTTGATGGGGCAAAATGCATCGTTAAGTCATAGGTTAGAGAAACAAAGGGACAGTGAGTGAATGGTATCTATTCAGAACTATTATTAAAATTATTATTACTTAAAATTGGAGCATGCAAGGAACAACAATAACAACAAATAATCTTTTTTGTTGTTAGAGATTGACCTGATTCAAACAGAAGTAGCTAAGTCGTCTGAACCTGTAACTTTTTTTGACTTTTTAAAAATTAAATAAGTTGAAGTTGGTTAAAGGAGCATTTGAAATACATAGAAGCCTTAATTAAAACTTAAATCTTGCTTTAATGACGTCTGCAAAACTTTTTTCATTTTAAACCATGCTAAAATAAATTTGATTACTCAAGCTTAAAATTGCTTCTTATGTAACCAAAAGGGACACCTTATAAAATGATTGACTTTGAAAAGTTAACAATTCTGTAAATGTCACCTTTGGGAGAAGTAAAAGAATTTTAGTAAACTGTTGTGTATTATCTACGGGGGTGGTGTGTGTGTGTTCCCAAAAGAACTCTTCACTTTACAGTTGTTAACAAGAACACTGTATCATATAAAATAGATTTTCTTACTATTGTACAAAGAGTAATTTCCTTGTAAATAAGGCATTTTGGACAGGCTATTTTAAACCCAAGTGGGTTGTCTGTTAGGTATCTGAAGGTCATATAGGGTATAATAATGCCTGATGTCAAAATTGTAATTTTGAGACTCATATTTCAAACCTGTGAGAGACACAGAATTAAGGGAAGATTGGGGGAACCAGAGAATATCTAATTATCTGCCTTCATTTCAGTGTCAGAAAATTATCGGTGGTACTGTTTGAGTAATTTTTCAGCAGTGTTTTTTTTTTTTTTTTTTTATATTGGCTAACTTTCTGTACCCTTAATATCTCCAATTACATAGTTTCAAATGACAGTGAACATATCCTCCCAATGTAACTTGAGGCAGACTGAACACACCGTCTTTACCGCCCCTGAAAACAGTCTTGTGAATATCTGCAGTGGTAGCACATTTTTGTTTTTGTAAAGAATCTTATATTTGAAAGGGTAAGTCTGATGAATAAAATTAGAGTCAAGCAGAATTGTACTAGTTATAAAGCAGTAAATAAGAGGTATGACCATGGAACTTTTTGCTTAGTTCTTAGTCTGGCTCATAAAGGCTATTCCAAAAGAACTTTTAGAAATATTTTTAGTAATGATAGTATCACTGGAATATGAGTGTAGCTCCCTGAAATAATTAATATTAAGGAATCATTTGCATGTTTTAAATTCTGAAACCTGTTTACTTTGTGGTTAAACTTCAAAGGTCCACTACTGAACCACCAGTTTTTATTTATTTATTTTTTTATAATTTAGTGAATATGCTGTGTTTACTGTGTGCCAGGAGTATTACAAGTACTTTACAAATGTTAACCCATTTAATCTTCATAACAACGTCATTTTAGTGATTACCCCCATTTTACAGGTGAGGAAATGGGGCACTGAGTAGTTGAGTAACTAGCCTAAGGTCACCCACCTAGTGAGTAGAGGAGCCTGATTTCAAACGCAGGCAGCTTGGCTTCAGGGTTTAGTCTCTTAACCACTATGCTATGCTGCTCCCATGACTTATCATTGGTTAAACATTTTTAATTGGTTTGTTCTGGAAAAGATGATGGTTATTTTAGTAGTAAGATATCTGGCACAGGTTATAATATAGTTCAAAGGGCCAAGAAGCAAGTTATGAAAGTAGCCTGTTCTTAAAAAAGATTGTGGTCAACATTAAGCTCACATGAGATTCAGAAAGAAAATTAAGCATATATGAAGTAAAAGCTTATAATAATTTTGCTGGAATTATTTGACACCAAAGTAGTTGGACAAAGGGGATATAAGAGCTAAACCTAGATTCTCAAGAACTTCCAAGCAAATGACTATTTTAAAACCTGTGCCATCAGGGAACATAGGGTTAGAAAAGTTGATAGTTGTGTTAAGAATATGTCCGTGTTCAAGAAAAAAAGCCAGAAACAAGTGGATACTTTATAGGACTGGACCCAGAGGTATAAACAGTGCTGTGTCCCCCAGGGATCAATACTTAGCTAAACCTTCTTCAAAGCAGTAACTGCCAGTAGGTTCTCCTATATATACATGGGTGGAAAACAACCAAAAACCCCTCCCCAATTGAAATGTTTGCAGTTGGTATTTGAAAAACATTTGTAGATGAAAACAATCCTGATCTTATTTGTCAAAAGATTGGTTCCACGTTCAAATATAGTACATTCAAATAAATGTTAGATGCCGAAGCAGGCATCAGGCAGTCATGAGAAACTTCCATAAGGACACTGGTTCATGGACCACAAAGTCAGCAGTATCATCAAGTGCTGTATAATAACAAAGAGTACTGAAAATTCAAAAGAAAATTGTCCTGCCAGTGAATAAAATGTTGAATGCTGAAGTAGCACTATTCATTTAGCTCTACACAGCTTATATGTGATCTAAGGGTAATCTGAATATGACAGTGAGAAATATTTAAGGACTAAGGTAACTACCTCATGATTATAGTCTTAAAAACAAGAAATATTCACTTTGAGAAGACCAACACTGAGAGGTATTATCAGAGCTTACAAAAATGAGAAATGGTATAAAAAGGAGAATACAAACTTGTTTGCCAAGACTTTGAGCCTTAAAATAGCAAGTTAAGAAACTTACAACAAATTCAAGACCAAAAATTGGAAAGTTGTTATTGATTATTAAGTTATGGGACTTATTGCCGTTGCTTAAAGTAATATAAAATAATTTACAAATTTAGATTTGAAATTCTTAAGATTATATAAGGATCAGGACTTTCTTATGTTGCCTTTTTTCCCCACCCCTGAGGTTTTCAGTTGTTCTTTTTATAATAGCAGAGTAATATGCCTTCATCACAATCACAGATTTACCAGTTTCTCAGGCATGTTGTCTGTTCTATGGGATTCTCCATTTTTCTCCGAACCAATCCTGTTTGAGCTGTTTTCTGGGCCTGATGGACCAGGCTTCATCTTGGGACTTCTCTACATTGCAGTCCTGGGTTGGAGCCCCTGTGTGCTATACCCTATGCTGACCAGGTCAGGTTTTTCTCCCATGCCCTCCACTTTTTTTTTTTAACTAGCTCAGGACGTGTGTGTGTGTGTGTGTGTGTTTGTGTCTGTGTGTCTCTGTCTGTCTGGGGAGGGTAATCATCCTGAGTTCTTCTATGAGAAAAAATTTCTGCTTCCTGAATTCTCTTTCCTCTCAGTTTCAGTAGGTTCTAGGATTTTCTTGTTCATGCTACTGTGTTTTTCCATTTGTCTGGTGGTTCTCTATTATCCATTTATCTTTAAGATTATAGAGCTGGGTCATGATCGAAGCCACTGGTATGCAGTAGTTTCCCCAAGGTTCTCCCTGATAAGTTCTATCAGCTCCTTCTTTGATGTGGGACCTACATAAGTGACTGAATGTAACTTGGCATGCATCAGACTGATAATTTTATACAACTGAGAATGATAGGTTTTCTATTCTTGAGTTAATACATGGTGGTACATTGTGAGGTAGAAATAAACTAGTCATAAGTCTTTGCTTACTCTGTCCCTGAAGGAGGAATACAGATATTAATAAAGGAATGTGGTTTGAAAGGAAAGTGGGAATAATGAAAGAGAGATTATAAGTCAATTCAAGTAATATTTATTGAACTTCTGGGTTTCATGTTTCTGGTGATGTGGAGGAATTTATAAACAAGGCGGGACCTGCCATCAAGGAACTAAAGAGACTTAACCTTTCATTCCTCTTTCAACCATGTCTTGTGGAAGGCAGAGTTGGTGGTAGCTGAACATTGCTTCCTAAGTCGTCCCTGGTCTTCATAACATTTTGCAAAACTATGATTTATTGGATTGTGTACTAGAAACTGAACATTAGAATTGCTCATTGATACACAGTTGCCAGAGTTCAAATGGTAGCATATATTCAAAATCAGGAACCAGTGCCCCTGAGCTTATAATCAGCTGCTGTTTTTTTTTTTTTTTTTTTAAATTGGGTACACTTTTTAAAAAATTTGTTTTAATTAGTTATTCATGACAGTAGAATGCATTTTGACACATCATACGTAAATGGAGTATAACTTCTCATTCTTCTGGTTGTGCATGATGCAGAGTTAGACAGATGGAGAGTTAAAATAGGTTCCTCCCTTCAAGGAAACTTAGACAACGACTCTGAGGAGTTATTGAACCAGTGCCTCATGTGTGCTCGGCAGGTGCTCTACCACTGAGCTACAGCCCCAATCCCTGAAGTTCTATATTCTTATCTGTGACTGAGTTCTTGCCGTATCTTCACAAGTGGATTGTGTTAAATGAATTTCAGGTTCTCTACATCTCCAGGGGTTTACTAATTTAATATTAAAGCTGGTTTTGAGTTCTTGATGCCCAGTATGTGTTAGGTTGAATCAGTTATGGTTTAATGATGATGCCTTTGAGTACTTTTGGGTCTTTTGAAATAGAACTACCTTTTGCTGCTGGATGGACCTTGTCCTCCGTCATATCTTACTGCAAATTAATTATAAATAAGATTACCTTCTACATTTGAGAAGGTGAAGTGGGATTTGGGAACTTTGATGAAGGGACAGGATTATAAAATTAGTATTATTGATTTATCATTGTACATACTTGAAGATAAGTCATCTAGTATAGTCTAAATTCTCTTTAGATGAAAAAACTGAGGCCTAAGAGATCACACTGTTTTTAAGTAATTTAGTGGCAAAATTGGATTCTTAGAACCCATACTCAACAGAACTCAGCCCTGTGGGGTTAACATTTTAAAGTGCTGCCATACTGTAATGGTACCTGCAATAGTAGAATAGCACAGACAAATGTGTCCTAGTATAGAAATGATCTCATTAGAGGAGGGTGTGTTTGGTCAGTATTTATCCAGTGCACAACAATATCTGACACATAGTAGGTATTCAGTTAATCTTTGAAAGTTTTAGGTGCTTTCTCTGAGCAGGGCCCTAGGCTTAGAGCCCTGAAAGGAATACAAGAAGTGTTAAGGATCCATCTCTTTCAAAGAACTTATAGACTGATTTAAGATAATCGGTAACTTAAGATAATTGTGAGATTATCTAACAGATGTGGAGGTAATAATAAATGGTGTGATCAGGCAAGACTTGATTAAGAAATAAAAATTTGCAATAGACCTCAAATGAATTAAGCCAAACATATAAAGTTAAATTATTCTTCTATTCCATTAAAAAACATACTCTTAACCTCTTTGGTGTACTCACGCTGAAGTTGGAGATCTGTATTCTTTTTTTGTTCGTTTGTTTGTTTTCAGTATTTGGGTCATTTTGCAATTTGTCTTTTTTTAAAAAATATTTTTTAGTTGTAGATGGACACAATACCTGTATTTTATTTATTTTTTTTATGTGGTGTTGAGGATTGAACCAGTGCCTCATGTGTGCTAGGCAGGTGCTCTACCACTGAGCTACAACCCCAATCCCTGGAGTTCTATATTCTTATCTGTGACTGAGTTCTTGCCATATCTTCACAAGTGGATTGTGTTAAATGAATTTCAAGTTCTCTACATCTCCAGGGGTTTACTAATTTAATATTAAAGCTGGTTTTGAGTTTTTGATGCCCAGTATGTGTTAGGTTGAATCAGTTATGGTTTAATTCAGTAAATATTGAATATCTACTTTTGTGTTGGCATTGTGCTGGGACAGAAATAAATATGGACAATGCACGATGCACAGCCTAAAATGAGCCATAAAGCTGTTAGCAAATACACTGCTATCATTGAAAGTAGGTGTGTAGAATAGAGGCAGCTCAGAGCACAGGAGATTTTAATGCTCTTTGGGTGAGGGCAAGAAAAGTCTTTCTGGAAAAGATGACAGCTGGATTTTAAGAAAAAAATAGGAGCTTTCCAAATGCAAGGAATGGAGACCCATTTCAGGTAGAGAATACACCCAGACCTGAAATAGCATGGTGTGGTAAGACAATTTTGAACAGCAGTGCTGAAATATAAAGTGGAATGCTTAGGGAGGAGGTTGTAGGAAACCCTAGGCATGATTCTAGAGTGGACCTAACTTTTTTGGTATTCCATCTGGCCTGACATGAATTGAGAGTTCCCAAAGCAAGGTTAACTTTTAAATAGATTCTCCCCTCCCCGCAATGTTTTGGGAGAAGAACCAAGACAATGATAATTGAAGTTGGAAGAAGCTTTGGACTTAAAATATAATTAATAGGGGACTGGGGATGTAGTTCAGTGGTAGAGTACTTGCCTAGCAAGTGTGAGACCCTGGGTTCAATCCCCAGCATGGGGGGAAAAAAGATAATAGGAAGGTTTTAGAAATTTGATAGTAGTTAATTATTACCTGATAATCTGATAGTGTCACGTGGCATAAAATGCTCCAGGCAAGTGTTTTGATGCAGTTGTACAACAGGAAAGGGCAGGGCATGCAGTAGCAGCATCTCTGACCTTGTGTTTGTTTCTGTGATTCCTAGACCCTGCTGACCATAAACCAACTGCTGGAACTTGTGTGTAGGATGGGGCCAAGTAACCCAGAACCCAGTGCCACAATTGAAAGTACCTCATTGACTTTGCACCAAAGAACTTTGTTGATCTTGTCTCCTGTCATGACCTCATCACAATATTGGTTGTCCCTGATCAGGGCAGCAATGTGGGGCATGTACTTGAGTAATATGAATGATTTAACTGCTCCTAGTATATTTCATATTTAACTGCAAAATGCTACAAATTTTGTGTTATCCCAGATTTTATACTTTTACATAGATTCCTGTGTTCTCTCTTTAACTTGTAACAGTTTGTCTTTAATATTTCATAGGCTTTCTTGATCATGGATGGTGAAGATATACCAGATTTTTCAAGTTTAAAGGAAGAAACTGCTTATTGGAAGGAACTTTCCTTGAAGTATAAACAAAGGTAAAGTTGAAAAGTGCAACTAAAATTAGGGGAGGACATTTGGAATATGCAGTCTAGTTTGTACATTTTTTTAAAAACATGAATCTAAATTTAGAGTATAAGACTTAAGTATGTGATTCTAGAAATAGCCATAACATTTCTTGTATTTTCATAGTATAAAAATGCCATAAATTTTTATATTATTCTAGTTATTAAAAATAGGAAAAGAGTATCATATATGATTTTATGACTTATGATGGGTTGCCACCAGTTATACTTATTAGACTGGGCTGTCTTGGACCTGCTCTGTGTGTATCGTTTGCTCATTTGGAGATTCTTACATTCTGCTTCTTTTCAGGCATGCATTATTAGTGTTTGGAGACAGGCAAACTTTGAGGTGGAAGGGATGAGCTTCAGGGCTATGGAGTATTTTATAAAATTTCAGTTATTTAGTTGGATAAACTTATGGAAAATAACTTTTCAGCACCAAAATTTGTCTACAATAGCTTTTTTTCCTAATTGGAATCTTTCCAAAGTATTTATATGTTTTCCTAGTTTGGTTAACAGAATTTACTAAGTCTTATCAAACCTTATTGTGCTTTCACTGGTATCACTGGGGCCAGTTACTCTATTATGCCTGTAAAGGTCAGGGGCCCTTTACCATTTTTTGTGTTGCAAATGCCTTTGAAGCTTATCAATCTCTTCTCAGAATGGTCTTAAATGCATAAAATTAAATAATAGAAATACAGCAGAAACTAATTATATCAAAAACAGTCATCTAAATATTAAACTAATTTGTGGTATAGTAATGTGTTACTGCATTAGTAAAAAAGATCTGAGGGGATAATAACTACGTAATTTTGAATTAGTGGTGAGAATAAATGGTATTTAGAGATATCTGGGGTTAGGGACATGACTCTGTGGTAGAGTGCTTACCTAGTATATGTGAGACCCTGGGTTTAGTCCCACCACTGCAAAAAAGAAAGAGAAGTTATCTATAACAACTCTATTGTGATGTGAGAATGTTTGTGATTTCTACTGATAGAATTCAAGATAATGCCCAATTTTAGTTACTTTAGTATAAAAAAAAGATGCCTTCCCTACCCCTTTCACTTAAGTCCTGTGGAGGAAAAAAGCTAATGTTATTAACCCATGTAGAATTTTTATAAATATTGTAATCATTGATTTGTGAGTCTTTCGGGGGTTTATAACTCATTTTCATTGAGCTCAGAATATGTAGATAAGAAATACAGAACAGATTGTCTTTATTGTTTAGCATTTTTTATGAGAACATTAATTTTCAGGCAAAAATTATTGAATTAATATATAATTATCTTCATTATGATCCTGTAGTTCCTACTATTACTCATCTTTCCTGCTTTATTTCTCATTAGCTTCCAGGAAGCTCGTGATGAGCTAGTTGAATTCCAAGAGGGAAGCAGAGAATTAGAAGCAGAGTTGGAGGCACAGTTAGTACAGGCTGAACAAAGAAACAGAGACCTGCAAGCTGATAACCAAAGACTGAAATATGAAGTGGAGGCGTTAAAGGTAATTGTGGCAGGAGAAGCAATTGTCTGATGTACTGGGTTTTATTAGAATGAGAAGTATATTTTTCAAGTGCTATTTAAGAGAAACAGGCAACAAAAATAGAAAAAAAAAAAAAAAAGGCTTAAAGCAAAAATTTAGAATAAAATATTTTCTTTTCATGGAACCAAGGGAAGGTTGTTCAGTGTTTAGAAGTTCACTTAGAAACTTAATGGCTCTCAGTTTTCTAGTTGTAATGTTCCTGGTTATATTAGAGTTCCTATAGTTTTCAAAAGTTGTCTGATTACTTGACAGATTGTTTGCCTCATTGTACAGTACTTTAAAATTTTATATGAAATGTGCATTTATTTCATTATTGTTCATAGCCCCTTCATTTTGGATCTTGTGTTAAAATTTCCCTTCTGAACAGGAATTTTCAGGAGTAAAAAGGTTAATTCCTTTCTCTGCTCTTCTCCACCTGTCATAGCTAAATGCTTAGCAGTATTCGTGTAGGAAGTGGGTGGTTTGGGAATGGTGGGGAGGCAGGCAAGGGGTAGGGAATTTAGATTCTGATGGCATTCTGCTTCTCTGTTTGCACTGGTTTGCATTCAGCTTGAAAACAGTTTCCTTCCTAAGTCTGGGAATGTTGAGGCCAAGGTTTCATTATTTTACTTCTTTTCAGAGAGATCATTATTAGATTCATTTTTGAGAGGAGAGTGATTAAATTTTATTTGATTTGAAACACTTGGATGGATGTATCATTTACTTATTTTTAAAATACTGTAAAAAGAGTACAGTCAACAGATTGTGAGTGATTCCTTGCCCCCCCCAACTTGAGTTACATTCTTTATTAAAGAAGACTATATATTAATGACACATCCTTTCTTCTCTATACCTGTATCAGGAAAAACTAGAACATCAATATGCACAGAGCTACAAGCAGGTCTCAGTATTAGAAGATGATTTAAGTCAGACCCGGGCCATTAAAGAGCAGTTGCATAAATATGTGAGAGAGCTGGAACAGGCCAATGATGACCTGGAGCGAGCAAAGAGGTAAATGAAGATGTGTGTTTTGTGAGAATGACCAAAGTTGGCAATCTGTATCATTAGGCTCACCCTCTCACCTAGATCTTAGTCTCAGAGCATTTCCTTTTGGGTATATTGTTGGATTTGAAGGCACAAGTGTTGTCTTCCCAGACGACAGGCTTCCAAGCTTTTTTAAAATAAATTTTTCCTTTTTATTTCTCCATGCACTGTGTTGGTCCTTCTGATTTTTTTCAAGACATGTCTCATGCATTCTGCCATTTTACCTCTGTATTAATACTACATGCTTTCTGTGGGTTCTCATGTTTTATACCGAATTTTGCAGTTATTTCATAGTGGATCTGTCTTTGCATTTATGGTCCTTTTCATTCTCTTCTGTTTGAATGCTGACTAGTGACTTTGTGCTGAACAACCTATGGTGGCTTGCTATTACTATCGCCAATTTTTCATGCCTCTGTAATTAGTTATTTCTTAACCTTTCCAGACCTAATTCTTGTTACTTTACAATTACTGTCTGATATTATTTAATATTTATTAAGTGGCTCTTAAGTGATCAAAGTAATGCTAGGATTGAGGAATAACAGCTAAGCTAGTGACTACCCTTGGGGCTAACAGGTAACAACATTCACTGTGACTTTTTACTATAGTAAAAAGTGTATAGGCTGCTCTGGGGCACAGAGGTGGGGGCAGCCAGAGCACCTGTGGGAACCAGGAAAGCCTTTGCAGATGTTGGAGTTGAGTCTGTAAGAAGAAAGAGAAGTTAAACAGGTGAAGGGACAGATTCAAAGGCAGAGAGGTAGGAATGTGCTTGAGGTTTTACTAGTTCACTTTGAGGTGTCTGGAGACAACTTTGCTGAACGAGATAGAGTGGTTAAATGGGATTAAGGCTAGGTTGTGAAGAACTGTGTATGTTTGAGAGTCACTTTATAGGCAACAGGGAGCTCTTTAAAGTTTTGTTTTGTTTTTTTCTTTTCAAACAAAGGAGTAATATCAGATTTTGAGAGGATAATACTGAGGAATTGAAAGTTGGGGAGGAAGCACAAAAGTCATTAAAGAGTAATCCAGATGATGAAAATTAAGGCAGAAGACTGGAGAAGTTTAGGGAAAAAGATTAAAAAGGAAATAATCTAAGAGACATTTTGGCAGTTGACAGGAATGGAATGGTTAAAATTGTGGATGACCTTGAGTTCTAACCTGAGATTAGGGAATTTTATTTCTGTAGCAGAAAGCATGGGTGGGAGGGGCTCAGATTAGGTGTGTGTTAATGTTTGTTAAATGGGTTGAGATCATTCTCTTTGAACTGGGCCAGACTGGCTAGGTCAGGAATGGTACTGAGATAAACTGTTTCTTTTTGTAACAGCTATTTGTACAAGTTGTTTATTTAATTCATGGACACTGTTTTTTTAAGGGCAACAATAGTTTCACTGGAAGACTTTGAACAAAGGCTAAATCAGGCCATTGAACGAAATGCATTTTTAGAAAGTGAACTGGATGAAAAGGAATCTTTGCTGGTTTCTGTACAGAGGTTAAAGGATGAAGCAAGAGGTAAGATTTATAATTTAGAGGATATTTATCCATTACTTTGCTGTCCTTAAGTCAGAGTAAGCTCAGGGATCAACCTCCTTTTATTTTCTATTTAATTATATGTGTGTGTGTGTGTGTGTGTGTGTGTGTGTGTGTGTGTGTGTGTGTATTTTTTTTGTTTGTTTGTTTTGGGGGGGTGGTTGGTGCTGATGGTTGAGCCTAGGGCTTCACTTAGGTACTCTATGGCAGAGCTACATGTACCCTAGCCCTCACCTTCTTTTAAGTTGCCCTATGAATGCTTTTAATCTATTAATTTACTCAATATCTATGTCATTAATGCTAAGAGGTAGGTATTTCCCCTATTTTATAGATGAGAAGACTGAGGCATAGAGAACTTGAGTTTTTTCCAAGGTAGTATAGCTCGTCAGGATTCAGATCCTGGTCTGTTTTTCAAAGCTTTATTACCATTGTGCATATATTGCTTGGTTTGTTTGTTTTTTTTTCTTATTACTGTTTTGTTTTTTGGTACTGGGGATTGAACTCAGGGGCACTTAACCACTGATCTACATCCCAGCCCATTTTTATATTTTATTTTGAGACAGGGTTTCACTGAGTTGCTTAGGATCTCACTAATTTGCTGAGGCTGACTTTGATCCTCCTGCCTCAGCCTCCTGAACCGCTGGGATTATAGTTATGCACCACGGCACCTGGTTTCCTTACTAATGCTACCTAAATAATTTTGTTATGCACATAGCACTATATATGTATGTACTGTTGTATATATATTATACAAATAGTTAATATATATTTTCCTCAAAATAGTTTCCTCTTTCTGCTTTTCTCCTCTGAAGCATAGTGAATGCAGAGTATCTTGAAGAAGATAAAAATCTCACCAATCCTTTTATTTGGAGGGAGTCCACTAAGAGTTTGGCATATTTCTTACTGTTCTTTTCTTTGACTTGCATATCTCTGTTTTTTCCCTTTATATAATTCCTGTCACCTGTCTTCCATGCCCCAAGACAATCAGATACATACAAGTGTTTTTTTTTTTTTTTTTTTTCACTCCCCAACATTTGCCTCGAACAGAGAATCCTACATAGGGAATTCTATATCTGTATCATTGAGAAATCATATAAAATAGATTTTTAAAAATGTTATACACTATTCTATTGTAGTTATGTTTTAAGGAGTTCTTTATTGGTGGCTATTTTTTTTTTTTTTTCCACTGTAAGTTGTGCTATGACTGGAATTCTCAGATGTAACATTTAGGAGTATCTTTGATTTCCTAAAAAGAAATTCTTGTAAGTGGCCAAGGAAATGAAGGTTTTAATGGTCATAATATACAAAGCTCTCTTTTTACATAAGTTGGTACCTTTTTGCTCCCCCTAGCAGTGACTAAGGGGGTCCTTCTCACATTGTTTATCAACATCATTAATAATAAAAATACATTTAAAATTACTTAAAAATCAATCTATTTGAAGGTTGAAAATTGCTTTTTCTTTTTTTGGTACTGGGCTTTGAATCTAGGGGTGCTTAACCACTGAGCTACTTCCCAGCCCTTTTTTATTTTTTATTTTTTTTGAGATAGGGTTTCTATAAGTTTTCTGAGCCTGACCTTGAATTTGGAATCCTCTTGCCTTAGCTACCAAATTCCTGGGATTATAGGCATGTGCTACCATTTCTGGCCCCAGCCTTTTTGAATTTATTTTTAGACAGAGTGTTGCTGATTTGTCTTGCTAAGTTGTTGAGGCTGGCCTTGAATTTGCCATCCTTCTGCCTGTGCCTCAGGAGTCACTGGGATTATAGACATGTGCTACTGGGTCTGGCTTTTCATTGCTGCTTTTTTTTTTTTTTTTTTTTTTTTTTTTTTGGTGGAGGGAGGTACCCAAGGATGCTTAACCACTGAGCCACATGCCTGCATCCCCAGCCCTTTTTATTTTTTGAGACAGGGTCTCACTAGTTGCTTAGGGTCTTGCTAAGTTGCTGAGGCTGGCTTTGAATTTTTGAACCTCCTGCTTCGGTCTCCAGAGCCGCTGGGATTAACTCTTGTTTTAGTTAGCTTTTTCATCACTGTGACCAAAAGACCTGACAAAAACAGCATAGAGGAGAAAACATTTATTTAGGGTTTCAGAGGTTTCCACAGAGGCGCTGACTCTGTAGCCCTGGGCCTGAGGTGAGGTGGAACATCATGGCAGTAGAGCATGGTGGAGGAAAGTACCTCAGGACATGGCCACCAGGAAGCAGAGAGCCGTGCTCACCAGCGATAAAATATGACCCCCAAAGGCATGTCCCTGGTGACCTATCTGCTCCATTCATAACCTACCTGCCTATAGTTACTTCCCAGTTAATCTGGCTTAATGTACTGATTAGATTAAGGCTCTCATAACCCAATCATTTCACCTCTAAACTTTCTTGCACTATCTCACACATGAGTTTTTGGAGGATTCCTCACATCTAAACCATAACAACTCTTTTATAGGTTGTGTGTTTTTTTGTGTGTGTGTGTGTGCCTTCCCCCTCCCGATGTATTCATCTGCAGAGTTTCCTGTAATTTATATGATGTATAAAATATTAACTTTATATCTTATTTACTTACAATTGTGGTAAAAAAATAACATTACATTTAACATCTTAGTCATTTTTAAGAGCATAGTTCAGTAGTGTTAGGTATTCTCACATTATTGAGTAATAGATCTCTGGAACTTTTTTATCTTGGAAAACTGAAACTGTGTAAACCATTAAAGAGCAGCTCTGTGTTCCTCCCCAACCCCTGGGACCATAGTTCTACTTTCTGTTTCTATGAGTTGACTACTTTAAACACTTCACAGAAGTATAATTATACAATGTTTGCCTTTTTGTGATTGACCTTTTTTCACTTAGCATAGTATCCTAAGGTTTAGCTATGTTATTAATGTCACAGTTTCCTTCTTTTTAAATAATAATATTCTGTTACATGTATCCATTTTATTCATTCATCCATGGATGGACATTTGGTTTTCTTACACCTCTTGGCTATTATGATTAATAATGTTAGGAGCACAGGTGTGCATATTATATCTCTGTGATCCTGTTTTGAATTCTTTTGGATCCCAGGATTGGGATAAGTTTGCATCCTTTTTTAACATAGGCAAATATTCTGTAGGTTCGTTGTGTAACTGGAAAAGAGAACATTAATTTTGGGTTAAAAATTCAATATTTGAAAGAAAAAAACTTTGAATATTTTTTCTAAAACAAAATTTCATAATGATAATTAAAAAACCATTTAAAATTATAAAACTGCACTTCATTGATTTTGCAATAATATCTATACTCCATCATTTCAAAATGAAAGCAAATGAGTTGGTAAAGAATATTTATTTTTGTGTCATATAGTATACTATGAGTTCTATTTTGGAACCTGCCCTATTTCTTTTTGCATTTGGGCATAGTGACTGTTCTTTGAGGTTAGAGTATTTTTAAATTCTAAGAGATCATTCAAATCTTAGAGTTGTCATTTTTATTTCCCTTAAAGTGGAAGTTGTTAAATAAGAATTTCATTTCTGAGAAACAGTACTTGAGGAAGAAGGTCTTTATGACACTGCAGGTATGACTTTGCTTGGTGTATTTGCTCCCTCTAGTGAGCATTCTGCCTTTGTTTGCAACATTTTGCAGATTTAAGGCAAGAACTAGCAGTTCGGGAAAGACAACAGGAAGTGACCCGAAAGTCGGCTCCCAGTTCTCCCACGTTGGACTGTGAGAAGATGGATTCTGCTGTCCAGGCTTCACTTTCCTTGCCAGCCACTCCTGTTGGCAAAGGAACGGAAAACAGTTTTCCTTCACCGAAAGGTTTGTGCTGTTTTTTCTCTTTGAGACTGTGTTAGATTATCAACTGAGGAGGATTTGTTGATGAAACAGGAATTGCTAAGGCTAAAGCAGTAATTGCAGTTTTTTTTTTTTTTTTTTTTTTGGTACCGGGGATTGAACTCAGGGGCACTTGACCACTGAGCCACATCCCCAGCACTATTTTTTGTATTTGTTTTTAGAGAGTGTTTCTGAGTTGCTTAGCACTTTGCTTTTTGCTGAGGCTGGCTTTGAACTTGCCATCCTCCTGCCTCAGCCTCCTGAGCTGGCCACAGAGCCCAACCAGTAATTGCAGTTTGAAAGTTGGTTTAATGAAGTGCTTTATGAAGCAGAGGAAGGTTTTCCTAACCCACTTCTATGTAGAAAACAAGGAGATGATGGCTGCATTTAAGACAGGAGCAACTTAATAAATTGAGGTTTTAAAAAGTGAAGGGTTTAGAAAGAAAGTTTACTTTTTGGTTGAAGAGGTAGAACATAATCATGCAGGTGGTTTTTTTTTTTTTTTTTTTTTTTTTTTTGGGCTGGGGATGGAATCCAGGGCCTTGCTCATACTAGATAAGTACTTTACCTCTGAACCAGCTCCATGCAGAAAAATTAAAAACACAGAGAAGAAAAAAAGAAAAACCATCTATAATCTTAACAACTTAAAGACAATTATCTTGAGAATTTTCAGTTTTCCTACTGTGTGCTTGTATGTGTTTATGCACATCTCCTTGTCACACTCAAGTTTTGGAATCACACTTAAGTACAGTTTTACTTTTTGCTTTTCTACTTCTCAATATTATGTAAAACTAGGGACTTTTATACACAGCTATACAAAATCTTTGAGTTAACATTCAGATGCATTTAAGACTAGTTTGAATAGATATGCCCATTCTGTTAACATGATGGCAAAAAGCAATCCGGAGAAGGAGAAAAACCATTCAGTAGTCACTAGATAGAACCTTAGTAGGGAATTCCAAATCTCTCGATTCAGATTTGTTTAGTTTTTGCAGCTCATATCTTGGCAATTTCCACTCTTCCATTCTGCTTTCATTCCAAACTGAAGCAGTCTTTCCTCCCATTCTTTTTAAAGGATAGGACTTTAACTTTCAGAGTGAAAGAAGGAGGTTTGCTCTCTGGGCAATTAGTACTGTAAACTCTGTATCTGGGCTGCTTAATAATGTAACCCCCAGCTGCATGTAACTTTAAATTTATATTGACTAAAATGAAATGACATATAAATTAAGTTTTTAAGTTGCACTAACCACATTTCAAGTGATCAAATTGTCTTAGGCTTATTATGAGATGAAATTAGGTAAGTGAAAATGCTATGTAGTCATATGGCAGTAGTTACTAATTATACTAGTATGTTCCAAGTTTGCTGCTGAGGATATAGCAGACACTGTATAGTTTATAGCTGTCATCAAAAGTTCTCACTGTCAGATACTTGTGTATATGAAGACTTCACAGTTACTGAACTCTTGAGAATTAACAAAGTTTTGCTTTTATTGCTGTTAATTAGAATTGTACAGATAAGTTCTGAAAATTCTTTGGTTGTTCACTAATCAGAATAGTTGAAAGCTTCAGTTGGGTGAGACCTAAAGACAGTGCACATTCTTTTATAGCCCATTAGAATTTTTATTCAGGGTCCTGGGGAGTTAGCAGGACATAGAGCCTGCCTTGACACAGAATTAGATGTCAACCCTAAGGCAGCATTGACAAATAGACATTTTTAATTTTTATTTTTAATATTTAACTACAGAATATGATTTTTTTATTGGTTCTTTTTATAGATATTTTTAGATTGGCACCTTCTAGTGAAAGTCCTAACAGGATCTTTAAAATTAAGAAGATGATGATGTAGTTGTTTTGGAATAGTAAATGTGGAAGAATGATCAAGAAAAGTTTGAAATAAGCTAATAGCAAGAAGGGGCTTTGCCTTCTGAGATACCAAAAATATGTATTTTTAAAGTTTTTTTTAAAAATGTTTTTAGTTGTAGATGGACGAATACCTTTATTTTATTTATTTATTATGTGGTGCTGAGGATTGAACCTAGTGCATCACACATGCTAGGTGGGTACTCTACCACTGAGCCACAATCCCAGCCCCCTGCAAAATACATTTTAACATTATATTAATTAAATTACTTCTACATGTATGAAAACATTACATGATACTCCATTAATGTATACAATTTTATGTATCAGTTAAAATGAATAACACCTCTAGTGGCATAGACTTAAATAATTCAGTGGAACTGAAATATATTTAAATGTTAAGGAAT
The DNA here is from genome assembly GCF_902686455.1 of Sciurus vulgaris. Lineage (NCBI taxonomy): Eukaryota > Metazoa > Chordata > Mammalia > Rodentia > Sciuridae > Sciurus > Sciurus vulgaris. The sequence goes on along the minus strand of NC_136463.1, from coordinate 53,467,271 downwards.
TCAGTCTATAGTTATGGTCTTATTTCAGATGAGATATCTTAACCTAAATGGTATTAGGACAATTGGCTATCCATTTGAAGGGAAAGATTTAGATATGTCATAGGCAACCATAAATTACAGGTGCATTGAATGATCTAGGCTTTTTTTCCCTCTTCCGTATGCTGGAGATGTACTCTACCACTGAGACATACTCTTAGCTCTTAAATGATCTAAATATTAAGAAGATTTAGAAAACTTCTAAGGGAAAATATGGGGAACATTTTTTAAATAACTGAGATGGGGAAGCCAAAGGTCTGTCCTGTCCCTGGCCAAAACACAAAGTTTAAAACATAAATGTAACACTGAGCGATAAATGTATGTAAGAGAAAGGGTTAGTTTGAAATAGTATTATTGATTTTGCTTGGAGTGTGTACTCCTTTGTAATATCAGCAACAAAACCCAAATGTAAAGGGAACTGCTAATGTCATCACTCTCTTTTTCTCTAGCTATACCAAATGGTTTTGGAACCAGTCCACTAACTCCTTCTGCTAGGATATCAGCACTAAACATCGTGGGGGATCTCTTACGGAAAGTGGGGGTAAGCATTCAATTATTTATCACTAGGTGTTGCCACTGCCCAGGTAGAATTGAGTTGTTTCTTAATTAGAAGTGAGGGAGGAATAAAAGGATACTTACCTGTGGTAAAAAAACTGTAACAAAGCAAAGGCATCCAGTGATTAAAAGAGACCAGTGTAGACGAACACCTGCAGTGTTGGGCTTTTGGTGCCTCTGCAGAAGGGCCTGAGCTTTGAGGTTACCACTTGGGTGGTGTTCTAGTTCCCCATTGCTGTGTTTATAGCATGGCATCTCTGTCTTTGTTTAAAATACTTACTCTGAGACCTGTGACTGTCTCTGACCACACTCTAATCCTATTCTTTGCCCCTGTTTTCCATTCTCCTGGTCATTCCCTCATCTTTTATTTTGTGGAATGTTTGGCTTGTGGCATTACTACTCTTTGACTCCATCTAAATGCTCTTGGGCCACCTTAACTTTAGTCCCTTCTCCTTAGCTCTAACCTTGTATTCCATAACAGTTTGTTTCTTGAAATAATAAACTAGTTTTTCTGCTTATTCCGTTGTGTGTGTGTGTGTGTTTTGAGAAGGAGTCTTGCTATGTTGCTCAGGTAGGCCTTAAGTTCCAGGACTCAAAAGTGATCCTCCTGCTTTAATCTTCCCAGTAGCTGCTACAATGCCTGGGTTGTAGTGCTACAATGCCTGGGTTCTTATTCAGTTTAATGCCTAGTATTTGACCTTACTCAGGAGTACTACTTTATTTATGTATCGTTGTATTTGTCTTTATCAGCCATCCCTTGCTTTTGTTTCCTTCCTACTCCTCTGTGATGACACAGTTCACTTACTCTGTGACTGTTGACTTCTTGATCTCTTTGGCCATAAAGGACCTGCAATCTGGAACAACTGAACAGTTGGATTACTGCAAGCTGTTAAAGGATCATATGGATTGATGTCATTACTATAATGTTACTATTTCTAGCATTAGTTTCCTTTCTCATTTTCCTCAGTGGCTTTTACTTTTCACTTTCAGTAACCAACTCTTACAACTTCTACCATTCATACCACCCCTTCACTTATTTTTGTGTATAAAATTTTCTGAAAAAATTAGAAGTTGCATTATACTTTAAAGAAGAGTTGGGAGACCAAGACATGATGTCCTATGTTTGCCTTTTCTGGCTCAAAAACCAGATTATTTTCAAACTGATTTTCTCTCATTTTAAAGTTATTACAATAAAAAATAATGTACATGAATCATTCATTAGTACATAGATTAATCTTTTTTAAAAAATATTGTTTTAGTTGTAGATGGACACAGTACCTTTATTTGATTTGTTTATTTTTATATGGTACAGAGGATCATACTTAGTACCTCACACATGCTAGGCAAGCGTTCTATCACTGAGCTACAACCTGAGCCCTAGATAAACCTTTCTTTATTCCCAAGATGACCATGTTTTTTTTTTTTTTTTTTCCTATTAAAAAAATTTTTTTTTAGTTTTATTTTTACCGATTCCTTTTTGATTTATTGTACACAAATGGGGTACAACTTTTCATTTCTATGGTTGTACACAGTGTAGTTTCACACCATTCATACATGTTTCACATCATACATGTACATAGTGTAATAATGTCTATCTCAGTTCACTATCTTTCCTTCCCCCATCCCTCCCACCCCATTTCCCTATACATAATCCAAAGTTCCTCTGTTCTTCTCTTATCACCCCCACCCCGTCCCCCCACACTTATGTAAGGATGACCACGTTTTAACTCTACTTTTCATAAGTTTTGTTTGCCCTTATAACTTAAATTGATGTGTATGCCTTCATCTTGATTTAATCAACTTGAAGCAAACAACAAAAAAAAAATTTAATCTACCTCCTCCCAATTTTATGTTATTTTCTGTTCTTTTTATAACTTAATTTTATTTTATATATATATTTTTGATGGTGCTGGAGTTTAAACCCAGGGTGTCACACATAGTAAGCGCATGTTGTACCACTGAGATACATCCTCAACCCTAAATAACTTTCTTAAGCCTCTGTTTCTGAACTGCTAGAGTCTATCTCAACTCCCTAATCTCTCCTTCTCTCTACCCTACTGCTCCTTCTTGAGCTCTTTGTTGGTTCTGAAAATTGAAAATTAGTCAAATAGACTTTACATTCTGATGCCCATGTATGATATTTACTGCATAATCATAGAGGAGGAACTGGGCTCCTTATATCTGTACAGTAAACAGATGTTTCAGACATTTTGTTTTTTGTTTATTTAAAATCATAGCATATATGTAGCCTAGCTGATTTGTATGCCTTTTTATTTTCCTAGCATTTGGAATTATTCTTCTTGTGGTTGAAGGAACATATCTTTCTTTGTGATATCTCTTTATCTTCCAGCCTCTCATTCACACTCTGCTGAATGTCCTGACTTCTAGGGCTGTTGTGCCACTGTCACCCTAGACTTTTTCTCCATCATACTCTTGATTAGTTCTACCTGCCACTTGAATCCCTGTTATTTTTCTTTGTTCCTTTGTTAGCATTTTTGTTTTGCTTTGTTATTTTAAGTAATTTATACAGAAGTGGTGATGAAAGTGTAATTTGGAGTCCTTACATGGTTTACCCATTTAGCCAACAGTCTGTCTTCTAAGATGTCACCAAACTTTGATGTGCAGTTTTCCCCTAGTCCCTGAGTGCTTTCATGCATATTTTATTTTGTGCCTTCCCCACTCTTGCAGGATAACAGTCCATTCCTGTTATCCATTATCTCTTCGCAGAGAAAATCAAGGCCATCTGATTTAAACTTACTTGATTTCTTCTCCAACCTTCTATTATTTAACTCCTATTATTCTGTAGTCATTCTTCCTTTTTGTCTCAGTGGTAGAAGTATCGGATTACAGCCAGTGGCTAGTATTCTCCATTTGTGCTTTGGATTCTTTCCTTTCAACCTTCTTATCTTTATTTCTCCATATGTAATATTTATGTATTCCATGATATATGTTATACATATATACTTTATGTGTAATGTTTATGTATCACTTATTACTTTTTTTGGTGCTAGTTATTGAACCCAGGGCATTGTGCATGCTAAGCACATATCCTACCACTGAGCTGCACTCTTAGCCCCTTACATAATTTTTTTTTAATCTTTAAAAGCAAAAATAAAAGTAGCTTTTCTTTCCTTTTACTCTGCATCTCTCATTAGCCATCACCCTTCTCTCTTCCCTTTACAGCCAAGCCTTTTGAAAGCCTGTCTATGTTTATTGTTAGCATTTTGACCACGCACATAGTCCCTAGACATTCTGGTCTGGGCTCTGTTCCCTGCTCAGCTCACTAAAACTGCACACTGGTGATCTCAGTACTGTCAAATCCAGTGTGTGCTGTTCTAATTTTGTTTGAAACATTCAATGCTGACCTGCTTTTTTTTTCTCCCTGAAATGTCCTCTTTCCTCTGCTTCCCTGATGTCATTTAATGGCTGCTCACACCTTTCTGCCCAGTCTTCTTAGTCATCTTGTTGGGTCTTTACCTGCCTTTTCTGGTTTTGCTGAGTTCCAGCCTTGATTTTCTGATCTTATAACTCACAATCATGAATTCATCTACCACTGGGTGAATCATAGCCTCTAGATCATCCTTTTCCCTTGAAAAGACCCAGTGCTTTACATTTGTGTGTGTCACTGATGCTTCAAACAAAACTTGTGCCTGCCATATGACAGATGTTCAGAAAATAATTTGAATGAATGGACAAGTGTCTGCACTGAATAGAATTCATGACTTTCAATGTCTATTGGGGATATATGTATTTATAAGTGAGTAAATGATTTTCACTCAGCTTATCCTACAAGGTCATTACCTCTCTTCTTTCTGTCATTATTTTACTGGCTCATTATCCTTTTTGTCATAGGAAGGAGGGAGAAGAAAAAGAATTTTCAGTCTGTTTTTATTGCTGATTCCCTAAGCAGTCTTATTGAAATTTTAGGGGTAGGACATCCAAATGGATTCTCAAATATGTTAGCTTCAGATTTAATTTATCTGTGTGTTTCTACTCTTTTAGTGTAATGGATGACAGGAATGGATTGTATGTTTTGTCCCCCCCTTTGTTTTTTGGCCGTGGATTATGTTTTCCTTTTTGGGGAGTGGTATTTGATTTGGTCAGAGTGTTGATGGGAAGGAGGGGGTTGGTGATGTCTACATGTGTGGAAATAGATAAGAAACTGAAATTCTCATCATGTAGTCTGTTGGTAAAGCCTGGCACTTGCTATGTGTTATGACAGGTGCAAAGTAAAAATACTCAATTTAGAGTATTTTTACTAAAGGGCCAGTATCATTTTCAGATGAATTATTAAATTATAGATAAAGAGTATCAGTTAAACATTTTATAGTGTGCTCTCAGGAATAAAATGACTTTTAATTTCCTGTGAAAATATTGTAAATGCTTGTATCCATTCTGATGCATTAGAAAAAAACTAGACAGAAGAACCTATAAAAACAATTGGCTGCATTAAAAACATTCTCAAGTTATGTTTTTGGATTCTTTATGATGCTTGCTTCCAACACACACAAACCCCAGTATCACCCCAACCAGTAGAGATAATGGATGGGGTCAGGAGACCTAGAATCTGTCTGTACCTACTGTGCCACATTTTTCTTAGTTGTCAGGTGGAATTGTGTCTTTATCCTTCAGTAAGACTGACAGGCATAAACACTCAGGTCTTTAGAAAGGGAGTCAGCATAAACATTTCCTCTTTCTGTTAGAAAGTCAATCAGTCATGGCTTAACCAAACCACCATTATCAACCAGGAGAGTAAAGGCTGAACCTTGAAATAGATATGGTTTGAAATGCAAATTTTTCTTTGCAGCTCCTGTTTTGACAACCAAATCATTCTTTCTTCCTTTCTTAGGCTTTAGAATCCAAATTAGCAGCTTGCAGGAATTTTGCAAAGGACCAAGCATCACGAAAATCCTATATTTCAGGGAATGTTAACTGTGGGGTGATGAATAGCAACGGCACAAAATTCTCTCGATCAGGGCACACGTCTTTCTTTGACAAAGGGTAAGTCCTAGATTTTTTAAGTGAACAGTTTTGGAGTAGTAATGTTGCAGAAAAAGTCAATAGATTATTAAGTCTTGAGAAGGTAAACTCAGTTTGATAAACCCAAAGCCTATTCTCATTCAAATCCTGGAGGACAGAAATCTGTTGTCATCGTCTGGTCCCTGTGGAGTGTGTTGCCCCAGGTACCTGAAGTCTGCAGCTTTTGTCCTGGGAGCAGACTCTTGAAGGCAACAGTGCTGGGCTCAGGCAATTCTGTAGGGCTATGCTGTGATCCCAGTTCTCCAGGTTTTACAGCCTAGGAGACTTGCTCAGCAAATCTTTTTTAAGGGTTGAAGCAAACACTGCAGTTATGTATGTCCAAATTTTTAAGCAAACCCTTTATCTGAAAAATTTAGAAAAAATATAAAACCCTGAAGTATTTAGACACTGGGTCAAATTCAGTTTAGAAGACACAACTTCTGTATGCAGAGGAGATTTTTTTTTTAGAGGATTTTAGAAAAAACTGTCATAAGATTGAAACAGTGGTATATTCTTAATAAAAAAATTCAGTTGGTATATAAGTTTGTGAAATTAAAAGTACTATTTTCTGCTACACGGTTTATTGTATTCCTTAGAGTTATTCTTAGGCATGTAAAATCATATTTTTATGCATCTGCTATAAACTTTTTGCAACGCACACAGGATTATACTTTAATTGTTGCTCTGTAACATTTCTATCATGACTTACATTGCCTGTCTTTCCACGTCATTACATATTATTCTACCTGATTTTTTTTTTTTTTTTTTTTTTAACATTGCATGACTGTTTTTCTATTCTGAGCATGCCTTAATATAGGAAACTAGTTAGGGCCTGTGGCCTAGAGATGCTGACCATGTTACTTTAGGTAGTTGTTACTGTAATATACAGCTGAGACATTCTATGATCCCTTGCCATTGTCTCTGCTTTGAGTCCTGAAAATGATTCTTCCATGTTTGTTTTCTTTTTTTTGATGAAATGCAGGTACAACTCTAGAAATTTTCACAATTTCTTAGAGCTTATGTTTTCTGCTAGTCTCAATAATTATAGAATGTTTACAGAAGACCAATTTGATACATAATCCACTTTTAAAAGGATCTTATTTTCCATCTTTACTATCCCTAGCAGTGTTCTGTTTCATCTCTGGTGCCTTAAGAGAATTCTGCCCTGAAGTACACACATTTCATTAAGTTTATTTTAGAATGTATTAAAATCACATTCTAAAATATCAATATATAAATCAGAACTTTTTTCTACTTTTGCAGTTTCTTTGGTGGGGTAAGTATAAAATTAATTTTTCCTTAGGCTTAGGAATTTCAGGAACACTTGGTGAGTTACTCCTGTGTTTATACTGTAAGGGTACATGGTGTGTGTGTGTGTGTGTGTGTGTGTGTGTGTGTGTGTGTGTGTGTGTGATATACACACACACACACACACACACACATTTCACATTAGAGTAGCCATTTTCCTCAAATAATATGGAGAAAGTTTTTTAAGGGAAGTCTTCAAGTGTGTTGGAAATGAGGTCTAATTATTTTCTCCTGCAATTTCTAATTACCTCCAGTAGTGTAGTTATTAATCTTTATCTAGAAGCACATTTCTTGGTGGGCCTCAGTTATCTTGTGACATGAGAATAGGAATGAACCAGAACTGGTTTGGTTGGTCAGGTGCCTTTGTGTTTGGAGTACTTCAGGATGGTCACAACAGGGAGGGAGGAATAACACTATCTGTTCAGGCTCACTGCTCCTGCCTTCCATTTGCCTTCTGTCACAGAGCAGAGATTGCCCAGAGATGAACCTATTCTTGGGGAAATTTGGGGATCCAATGTAAGCTAAAAGTTAGAGTGGCCTTGGGCTCTCTGCCTGAGCCCCTGCCTCCAGGGAGCTGGCTAGATGCAGTGTAGGCATTATTTCCTGGACTGAACTAGGAAAGGGGCTTCCCAATAGAACTGATTCCAGGTGGTTCTTGGTTTTGGTTTTAAATTGTATGAATTTTATATTGTATTATTTCTACCAAGAGAGACTATGCTTTTGTGGGTTGGCCCTTGCTCAAGTGTTGGGCTTATTTGACAAGTGAATTGTGTATGTACTGCAGTACTAACCGACTGTTGCTTGAGTGATCTTCATCTGGTGGCCATATTCCCTGAAGATAGCTTTTCTGTGGGTTTGCTATTTTTTCACTTCCTTAATGCTTTGCTTTGATTCTGGCTTCCTTCTGGTTGCCTAACTATTTTTTTTTTGTACTGGGGATTGAACCCGGGGACACTTAATCACTGAGCCACATCCCCAGCCCTTTTTTGTATTTTATTTAGAGACAGGGTCTCACTGAGTTGCTTAAGGCCTTACTAAGCAACTGATGAGGCTGGCTTTGAACTTTTGATCCTCCTGCCTCAGCCTCAGGCTGCCTAGCTTTTTATCTCTGGTCTTCTGCTGACCTTATCTACGCATAAAAACCAAGGTGGTAAGCACCAGCAGCAAAAGGAAAGGAGGGGGATATCTCAATTCCCAGATCCATTATTAAATCTAGCAGAATTAAAAAAAAAAAAAAGGGAAACCAATCTTTATAGAATTGAGAAGTATGGTTTGTCGTTTCATCATGTGAAACGTTTTAAAAAGCCCTGGGCTCTAGAATTTGCCTGTCCCGCTCCTTGTCCTTGAGGAGGTCGTAGTGGTCATTGTAACTCACTAGTACAACTTGAGACCTGTAGGAGGGTTATTTTGGGGAGGAGTTGTCAGTAGGTTTGTGTGGAGGTGAGTGTACAGGGTCACCCCACCTTCTTACCCCTTGCAGCAGATGCAAAGAGGCCTTACCACAGGAAACCATCCCTAAACTGGGTGCATTGCTTTACAGGAGCAAGAAGTGTTTTGTAAATTCCTGTTGAGGATTTTTTGGAATCAGGATTTTAACTAGTCAGGAATCTCTCTGCCAGTTCTCGAAATGCTGGCTGCTGTGCCTTTTTGTACTGGTTCCCCTCACCAATGATAGTCCTTCATGTCCCCATCTAAAAGGGTACACATTTTGTACGTGGTATAGTAAGTTGAATTTCCTCTAAAACTTTTTTCTCCGTAAGTCTGATTTAGTTTCTTATATATCACTTACTCTGTATTTGCAAACCAGACTCTTTTCTTTTGGGCTTTGTATAGGTGGGCATAGACTAATTTTAGGGCACAATGTGAAAATAGTATTTGCACTACTATTTAATGTTTTTTCCTTTTTTTTTATTAGGCAAGAAAAAGTCATATTTCCCACGTTGTTCATGGGTAACTGAATTTGTTTGCTGTGCTCTTTCCTTCCTTCTTAATCATGGTGTGTGGTGGAAGATACATTAACAAACTGGTTTTACTAACTGCTTGGGGCTGATTTAGCTCTAACTGACTTACAGCCCATGAGTGAGCTTTCAAGATCTTGTTTAACTTGACTATATACTATTGCTCCATTATTAGTAGCTCAGCCGTATGAAATAAAAACTTCAGTGGATGGGCATGGTGGCCTATTCCTGTAGTTCCAGCTACTGTGGGAGGCTGAGGCAGGAGGATTGCTTGAGTCTAGCAGTTTGAGGTGAGCCTGGGCAACATGATGAGACCTTGTCTCAACAAGACAAACCATCAGTGTAGTGGTCCTGGGTGGTTATGATAGCATGCCTGGTGATACTCACCATGTCAGGCAGGTTGCTGGGATGATGATATCAGAGTCCATGGTGAGGGTTGAGTGTCACTGTCAGGCCCTGGGATCACGTTTGACTCTCTTCAGGGGGATAAAGTGCCTCCTGTCTTCCAATTGCTTTTCTTAAGTCAGGCATTAGTAATTATGAACTCCTTTGCCTATTTGCTTTCTTTTGTGTTCCCAGATTAAACTAGAATGGCAGATGGGATGTGTGTGTAAGATCTGTCTTAGTTTCAGAGTTGCATTTCAGTTTGCACAGTCTGGGCTAGGGATTGAAGCTGCCCTGAGCTTCAGTGTATCCATTGAAATAGGGTGACCCAGACCCTGGAAAGTGCTTCCTGCTCTTCTGAATTAGCTCGAGCTGCCTTCTTAGGTGTACTGACCTCCTTCTTTGGCAGATTTAGAGTTTCCCTCCTTTATCTCTATTGTTAGATTTACTATCTTCCTGGCTGACTTCTAAACATGCATTAGTTCATTTCCCCTTTTTACTACTAGGTTGCTGTTTTACAGCTGACCTTAGCACCTTTTCTTAGCAGAAGTCTCAGTTCTCCTTAACTAGACATTGGGTAAAATCATAAATTTCACAGGTTGGGAACCTTTTCTCTTTTGTACTAGGAACTGAATCCAGGAGCATTGCACCACTGAGCTACATCCCCAGCCTCCTTTTTATTTTATTTTGAGACACAGTCTTGTTGAGTTACCTCCAACTTGCAATCCTCCTGCCTCAGCCTCCTGAGTTGCCTGAATTATAGTTATGTGCCATTGTGCCTAGCGTGGATAGTTGACTCCCTGATCTGTCTGTCTTTTCCTGCCTGACCTTCCATTGAGTACTGTGTGGTCTATTGGGCCATTTCCCTTTGACTCTTTTGCAGTTTCTGATGCATATGGAGGTGTTTTTTCTTTTGGAATCCTTTCTCCTTTGTAGTTTCCCGGAGGGACCTCATCAGACTAAAAATCCCACCTATAGGGTCAGTGTTCTTCCTTTGGTTTTAACGTCCCACTTTTAATTTTGTGTGTTTGTGTGTGTGTGTGTGTTTATACACACACACAAACACACGATTTATTTTTTAGTGGGGGCACTCATGGGCACTTAACCACTGAGCCACATCCCCAGCCCTATTTTGTATTTTATTTAGAAACAGTTTCACTGAGTTGCTTAGTGCCTCTATGTTGCTGAGGCTGGCTTTGAACTCATGATCCTCCTCTTTCAGCCTCCTAAACCTCTGGGATTATAGGCATGTGCCTGGCTCCATATATTATCAGTGCATTATAGTTGTATATTTTCGTGGGATTTGTTGTTACTTCCCACTTCTCAACTCAGAGGAGAGATGCCGAGACCCTGGCAGATTGTCCTCCTCTCTCTACCCCTTCCACCTTCAAGTCAAGAGTTCCACTTCTATCCATGCAGAAGTTGTTTACCTATTTCCAGTTTACTCTTTGTATCCTGTATTATACTGCTTATTTTTCTCACTAGAGCTGATGTGCATTGGAAGCAGCAAAGCGACTGCTTGCTGATGACTGTTGAGTGGCTTCTGGCCAGAGGAGGCTGGGAAGGGCTAGTGTCCTGGGCATCTGGAGGCAGGTTGTGGCCCAACTTCCCCACAACTCACTGGGTGAGCTTGAGTTAATGATTGGACCTTCTCTTTAGTTTCCTTAGTTCTGTAAAATGGGGATAAACTTGATATTTCTTAAATTTCATCTAACTTGAAAATGCTGGAATCCTACCTCCAAACCTGCAAGTTTTGGTTGCTGCTTTTGTATGTCCCCATGGGCCTGGTGCCAGATTCTTCTTGGCAACCCACAGTGCTCCCTCTCTGCTGAATTTTGGTGGCTGTCTGTAGTAAAGCTGGCCCTATCACAGTCATCTGTGAGGCCAGGAAACGTACTTACATGTTGGAGGTGAGGCCGTTTGTGTTGTTCTTCTTGAGGTTTCTGGGAGGAGTCAGGAATTGGGGATTCTGAAACTAATGACAGTTGGGCTTATTAGGTGAGTGATACAATAACACATAGGATGTGGCCCCCGGCCTCTGTGAATCTGCAGGGATAGAGCCTTGGGAGAATGGGGAAGGATTATTTAAAGTTTTTAAGTGATGAAGCTCAAAAATAAGACTTCCCTTAGCCCCAAAAGAAAAGGGAAAATTCAGGCGGTCCATCACTGAAGTAGAGCATTGTGCAACAGGGAAAAATCACGTTCATCGCAGCTTCCCATCCATTATTCTTAGTTTTGCTTGTGTGTGACTTGATTTCAAATTCCAAATGTGTGTGGACTATGTTTAATTTTTTTCTTTCTTTTGGGTACTGGGGATTGATCTCAGGGGCACTTGACCACTGAGTCACATCCCCAGCCCTATTTTGTATTTTATTTATAGAGAGGGTCTCACTGAGTTGCTTAGCGCCTCCCTTTTGTTGAGGTTGACTTTGAATTTGTGATCCTCTTGCCTCAGTCTCCCGAGCTCCTGGGATTGTACAGGCATGTGCCACTGTGCCTGACTGTATTTAATTTCTTAAGATACAAACTGTTTCTTCAGAGTAGTCAGAGGTCCTTTGTCAAGTCTCTATATGTCTGTTTTCTCTGTGAGATTAGTCGCTTCTTCAGCGGATGAAACATAGTCTTTGGAAGGAATGTGTAACTTCCCTCCTTCCCTGAGTCAGTGTTCAGCTCCCTGGACCCATTCCATGAGCAAATTGGGGGTCCTGGTAGGCAGGTTTGGTGCAGTGCAGCCCCTTGCAGTTGACTTTGTCTCCCCAGTTGCTAGTGGGACAAATTCTCTTTGGAATTTTTTCAGGACAGAAAGGCTGAAGTAGCCTCCTAAGAGAGTTTCTAGGCCCTTCCCTTCATCCTTCTCTCGCTGCTCCTGTGGCTGTGCTGCCAGGTGGTGGGGCTGGGGGCTCTTGACTTTGCTGAGTGTGGGGGCTGGTGCTTGTGGGGGGCTGAGCTCCCTGTGTGAGTCTGCAAAGAAAAGCCTACCCAACTGACTTTGCTTGCTAAACAATTTTTAAGAAGTTATTTTTCTCTTTATTTATGTACCTGCTAAGAGATTTAGAAAATAATTAAGTATAAAGTAGTAAACAAAGTTTACCTACAATTAGAGGGAACAAAAGTAGTGATTGTTGACTTTTACTTCCATGATATATATACATACATGTATGATTTTATGTACATTTGTGTGTATGTATGTGTATATATAATGTACGTGTATTTAGAATCCACACATTCTCTATTTGTGTACATAAAACCCACACATTCTAGATTTAGCTACATAGTAATGTCTGTGTAAGGGACTATGGTGTAGAATCTAAGTTATATACTATTTTCTTCACATCATAGAACATAGGCATTTTGGTAGCCTGCTTCTTTTTCCACTTAGCATTAAGTAATTCTAAATACTTTCCCATGCTATTAAAAACCTATGAGGAATGTGTATAATATTTTATCGTTTTGTTGTACAATTATTTAATCAACTAGTTCACTATTGCCAGACATTTAGACCTGATCTATGGGGAAAACATCAAACTGTGCTGCAGTGGTCAGTGTGACGAAGTTGCCCAAGGTGGGTCATGTGGTCTGGGTACCCCAGACTGTGAACTCTCAATTATTTGACGAACTAATGCTTTTTGGGCAGCCACTCACCCTTGGGTCAGTTAGGATCCTTTGGGCCAGGCAAAGACTGGTTAGAGAAAGCAAATGAATTTCTTATTTCTGCTTTTAAATTTCTACTTTTAAATGACAGTCTCTCTTTCTCTTTCTCTTCTTTCCCTCTCTGCTATGGTCACCCCACAGGGCAGTGAACGGCTTTGACCCAGCTCCTCCTCCTCCTGGTCTGGGTTCTTCGCGCCCCTCGTCAGCTCCGGGTATGCTGCCTCTCAGTGTGTGAGTGCCCAGCTTCCAGGTGGGGGCTCCTGCCCTCCTCCAACAGCCCAGGACACCCACGCCTCACCCCTTGGTGCCTGGGCCCAGCCCTGTGCCCTTCCGTCTGCCTCCCCATGGCTGGCAGAGGGCAGGCTGCATGCAGTGGTGGCTGCTGGGCCCTGCCCAGCCCCAGGACTCTGCGCGATATCAATACTGGCTATTTTCTCTTCTTGCCGTAGTGCCGTTGGTTTCACATGATTGCACTTTTGTGGGTCACAAGGTGATACATACGTGTATTACTTGGTTACTGGATGCAGAAGTATCATTCATCACACCTGCCTCATAGCCCCCACTCTGCTGTACTGATAGGATTTAGTTGTGTTTAGGACATTGCAAATCTTCTAGAAGTTTTTCCCCAAATCAGGTTTACACGTGCCCTTCTTCTGAGCTCCCACTCATGCATCTTCAGTGCTCATGATCATGTGTCCCCCAACTCCATCCCCACAGTTTGGACCTATATCTGGCAGAGTCAGGAAGGTCAGTGAATTAGGGAACATTGTCTGTACCTTCTGATTTTATGTAAGCAGTTACCATTCCATAGACTTGCCTCCCAAAGCAGCAAGATGCCTGTCTGAGTTGCAGGTGGCGGGAACCTCCAGGCCTGGGCACTCACAGGCTGAACCTGTGCTGCTGCCTCCTCCATGTGCCTCAGAGGTGGGTGGCAACCTCCTCGCCAGCTTTCTGGTCCTTCAGTAGTTAAATGACATCTTCAGAACATTTTTGTTTTCTCCTCTGAGGGTCCGTCCAATTGCATTGGGAAGGATTGAATGGCTGATTCCAGGGGCTGGCTGGTGCCAGATCCTGGTGGCAGACTGACCAAAACTGGTTGTCCCTGTGCATCCTTTGATTACTCTCATGCTGCATTTACTGTTTACATTTGTTTTATTGTACATAGGTTTGTAAACATTATTGCCTAAGATATTTGTATATAACTTGGGCTTTGTAGCTTTTATTTATTCAGAACTCATATGGCATGTTAATGACTTATGATGGTGTCCTACTCTGGGGCAGCTGTATAGGATCATCATGTGGCTAAAAAAGAAAAAAAAAATACTTCCCCTCAAGAAAAAAAAAAAAAATCTTTTAATGTGGAAACAATAAATTTCACAAAAAAAAGAATTGAGGTTGCTTTATTGGGTTCCTGCCATCCTGTGAGAGAGGAACTGGAGTGTACAAAGGCCAAGTTCAATTGTCTCTTCTGCTCTGATATGCGATGTGCAGATGGACGGCAACTGGAATAGACAAAGATTCAGGCAGCTGTAGGAGACATGTATTGAACAGGTGTGCTCATGCCAATTCTTGGTGCTGGTTTCTAGCCTTATTTGATTTCCAGGGGCAGCTGAAGAATGTCCCAGGCCCCATTGTGAAAATCTGGGGGAAGATTCAGGACTTTGGGGCTTGCCAGGTCATGGAGTAACTAACTGGGATAGATCCAGGAGCTGGTCCTCCAGCTGTGCAGCCTTTTGACAGATGTTTTGGGATTACAGGTCACATGGATCTGGGCTTCTCTCCTGTTTTCTCAGGTTAGTGCTAGTAAGTGAGGGAAGGTGCTAGATGTGTGTTCCAAGCACAAGGCAGCATGCCGAGGAACGTGTAGACTGGGGGTATGCGAGAATACATCAGGCCTTGAACACTGCTTGCTTATAGCAGCATAAACAAATGGTATAATTCATAGTCTTTAAACTTTAAGTGAACGAAAATTAAGTCAAAGTCATAAGTAAGAAGCATTAAACAGGATACGTATTCAAATACTTTTGCTGTCAAGGAATGTCTGTCATTCATTGTTGCTGGAAATTTTGCCACAAGCTGACTCACTGAGAGGCATTTGCAGTGGTGTCTGCCCAGCTATGCTGGCAGAGCAGAGGGAAAGAAAACTACAAGTCTGTTATTGCTCTTTTGTTTTTGTTGTACCTGGGGATTGAACCTCGGGGTGCTTCTACCACTGAGCTCCCTAGACCTTTTTACTTTTTATTTTGAGACGGGGTTTTGGTAAGTTGCCCCGACTGGCCTTAAACTTGTAATCCTCCTGCTTCAGCCTCCAGAATCATTGGAATTATAGGTGTGTGCCATTGTGTATTCACCAGATGACACCACTTCTTCAATCCAAAACCATGGGCTACATCCCCAAAAGAACAGTAGTATGATGTTAGACTTAGTTCTATCCCCTTTGGGAGTAGACTTTCACCTAGAGGGTTTTTTTTTTTTTTTTTTTTTAAAGACTATAGCAGCACTTGGCATATGGCCCTATGAGGAAACTGGTTGGCTCCCTAGGCCTCATATTTAACTTTGAATGATTTTGTTCAGTATTTTGCTTTGTACTTTTTCACATAGAGCTTTTGCTACTTGGTATGAATGTTACTACTCACTGTTTTACTTTTTCAGCTAAAGGTTTCCTCTGAATGGATTTCTTCCTAGGGCTACCTATTGCCTGGCTGTTAGGAATAAGCCCTCCCCAAGCTGGGTCCATATGGTCTTTTCTCCTGGAAGCAGCTGATCTTCCAGGTATATAGCCTTCTTGCCTCCAGATGTTTTTACCTCACCACCCAGTCCCATCCCTTGCTCCTGAAACTTCTTTCTGGATGAGAGTAGGAGCGAATGTTCCTCTTTCTTTCAGCCCATAGTGGCCAGAAACTATACTCTACCAACCTACTTCATAGCCCAGGTGCCCATACTGGAACCTGGAGTCCCAGTGAGGCATGGGAGAGCCGTATAGAAGTGACAAAGCCCAGCAGGATAGTTGCTTTTTCCTCAGTTTGTAGAAGGGACAGTGTGCCCAGAGAATTGGCCTTGTTGGAACTTACCCAGCTCAGAGCAAAGGCAAGATTGGAAAGAGGCCAGTGTCTTTTTCCGCTGTGCCTTTCCAAACCCAAGTCTTCATTGATTGGCCTTGGTTTCTGTGGTCTGCCTTGTCCCTCAGGAGGTGAGTAAGTTTTGAAGGCTTGGAAATGATGAGCTATGGGGCCAGCACAGCTGTGCAGCAGGAGAAATCCAGTTCCCCCAGCCCTCCTTTCCCCTGTGTCCTGGTCTTGCTGGACTGTCTGTCCACTCTGCCTCTCTCAGAAGCTGTCCCAGAGGTGCTGAGATGGAAGCCGGCATCTTTGGGAAAGTGGGAGGAGGAGGTGTCTTGTGAGAGAGCCACAGCTTTAGGGAGCCCCCTGTAGCTACCTCACTCTCCTCCTTGAGTAAAACTGAGGAACCATCTTGGCTGCTGGAAGGAACATGGGAAGGGTTGGGATGGACTGAGTGGTCAATTGTTTTCACTGAAGACACTAAGATAAGCCCTTTCACATTCCAGTTTTTACTTTATAGGCTGTTTTTCTCTCTTTTCCCCAAAGGTTAAAACAAATTTTTAAAGCAAAAAAAAAAAAAAAAAAGATTCTTTTCTAAAAATGAGTAGAGGAATCATCTGTGTAAATCATTTTCCTGAGACTTTAAGCACCTTATCTGAAAAATGGTCCCATGATTATTAAAAATGTAACATGGGAATATGGTAGTCCTTTTTGAATTTTAAGGAAAAACAGTAATGGAGTAAATATGAATGAGGCAAAATTGAAAACTGAACAAATCAATAGTTCTTGCATTGGGGGATCAAATGGCATTTGTGTTGGGGGTTTTTGATTCAGAGTCTTGTTGCTCACTTGCACCTACAGGAATTGTTAGTGCTCCCTGTCAGCTCTTTAGGAAGCTTCCCCCAAGGGAAACATCATACACTGAACTTTTCCACTTGTGGGTATTTCTAATCAGGTGTCATGTTTGACTGCTGTCTCCATAACACATAGTATGTAGGCGCAGCCTGGATGATTTGTGGGTGGAGGCCTGGCAGGAGGGCGGTGGGTTAACCTGTGCTGGGCTGGTCAGCCTGGGCTGTAGGTTTTCCGGACATGGTTGAGAAAGCAGATGAGTGATGTTTCAATGAGGCTCAACCCAGCTGCTTCCTATAGTAGAGGTTGGAGCTAAGAAACACTTGTTTTAGTTCAAAAAAGGTGATTTAACTAGGAAAAAAACATGTTAACCCCATTGTTAACTAGAAAGTAGAATAGGTGGACTTTCATGTCATTGGTTTCTCTGTTATTGTCTATGTCTAGAATCAATTTAACAGTGTAAGCTCATACTCTGTGATAGTAAGAACAAATCAGGTTCAATGGCTGTAATACTGTGTCTGTTGATAGGGAATGGTCAGGATGACCCTGTAAGTGTGTAGCTACTGCTCACACACAAGACTGGAAATGATCAATGGAGGGGGACACAGAACAGGAACATGCTGATGACAGCTTTATTAGGAAAAAAAAAAAAGTGAAATGTGAAGGATGCACATGGCTTACTCTGTGGGTTCTACATTTTACTTTAAAGTTGTTCAGATTAATTTTGGAAAAATCAGCTGAATACTGATTTTCTTTCATTGTCCTTTTGTGCTGAAAAGCTCAAGGTTTTTGAGCAGTATTAGCAAAGACAGTGGCTCCCTGACCTGCCCAGTGACCAGCTCAGTCATAACTGGAGAAATATTAGAAGAGCTTCCCAGGGGCTGTGATTGTAGCTCAGTGGTAGAGCGTTTGCATAGCACATGTGAGGCTCTGGGTTTGATCCTCAGCACCACATAATTAAATAAAAGAAAGAAAGAAAAGAAGAAAGAAAGGTATTGTTTTCATCAACTAAAAAGAAAAAAAAAAAAAGAAGAGCTTCTCAGGTCCCCTAACCCTGGCCTTGAGGAGAGGATTATGTATTTCACAGAAATTCAGACACCATTGCTTAGAAAACACACCTATATTTTGTGAACCACTAAGAAAAATGTTCCAGTTAGAACTATTAAAATGCTTTTCATTTATACTTCTTATAAATTTATTAGCTTAGACTTCTTCAGATTTCTATCTAAGCACACTTAATTCATATACAAGAAGAAAAAGGTGAGCTTCCTGAAACATTACCTTCTGAGTTCAAAATTCTGAACTTTGCTATTTTTTTTGAAAAAAAAAAATTGTTTTTGATTTTTTTTAAACTACTTTTTGACCCAGAGTTGTCATTATCTGTTTTCCCAAGCAGTGCTGCCCTCTGTGCCATGCTGAGTGATGGTGATACAGCATTCCTGAAAAGCATGTTCCACTGTTGGCTCCAGAATTTTCTTCTAAGCTACTTATACCCATTCTGCAAGTTTTGGTGCTGGGCTGTATTGATCTTATCAGGAGTCAGGTGACAGCCACATCCCAACTGCCACCTGCTGACAGTGATTGTGAGATGCATGAGATTTGGGGTATTTTACAATTTGCACAGTACAGTATGATGGAGGAGGTAGCCCCCTGCCTGATTTCACTAAAACCCAGTGTTTACATCGGATCATGTCACATTAAATCTTAACTCAGGCTTAATGACATCCATTCAGCTGGAATGGAGCCCATTACTGGGCTACTTTGAAAAAATGAACAGACCCCCCTGCTGTAATAAATTAGACATGAACTTCAGTCTCAGTAGGAGTTGAAGGACATGCTCACACTTTTTGCATATGGTACATAGGTACTGCAACTATAGGCAACAGTGGCTCTGAAGATGTAATCATGTAAATATATCCCTTTTGATAGTTTCAGATTAGATTTCTGACAAGAATTAGACACTTCATGTTTGTTGGGTTCCCAAATGATAGGTGGCTACATAGTGGGAATGAACTGGACTGTGAAGTCTGCTGGCTTCTGGTGCAGGATAGCATTTTAAAAATCACTCAAGTTTTGGGAAAGCTCATGGTGTTCATTACCCCAGAAAGGCGGGGAGGGAGGCACTTCACTGCATCCCTCTTAGAGTGATAAGGCAGCCTGCATAGAGGGTCTCCCCTCAGGTCTCCAGAACTAGGGAAAGAGGGCCCACTGGCTCCCCTGTCTAGAGTCCAATCTATGGCCTATTCTGGCTTTTGGTTTTTGAGAGATGAGGCAGGGCAGGAAGGAGTGGTTTTGAAAGCTCTCTCCATCAGTCTTGACAGGGATAGGTGTATTCTTTGGCAACACTGACTTTAGGGGAAAAGAGGCTGTTGGGACCATCATACCCAGAGCCATAGGAGTGCTGGCCAGAACAGCTTGGCTTTATGGCCCAGGCTTCATTTTAGTTGGGGGTTTCCAGGGATGGGGAAAGTGGTGACAGGAAGAAATTATGATGGGCTATAGAGACTTCAGAGTTTTATAAGTGTATCAAACTAGCATGCTAGAGATAGGTGTTAGCCCTACCAGAGTAGTTTAAAATAATCCTGGAACTATTTAAAAAACAGTGCCTATGAAATAGCAAAGGCAGAAGCTCTGAGTTAGAGCCCCAACACTATTTTATCTCATCTAAACCTCTTGCCTGGGTTCCTCCTCCTAGTGAACTGTGCAGCCTGGTGAAAGCTGGTCAGCCTCTGAGACTTACTGACACAAAGTCCACCTGCCATAAACTGTCTTCCTTGTGCTGTAATGCCCAGGAGAGGTTTTATGAACTACCTTTTCCTAGACCATGAATGTGGTTTTAATGAAGAAAGGTTCCTTCTAGTTAGCATCTTGGTGGAGTCAGGAACTGGAATCAATCCAGGGAGAGAGTGTTTCTCCTGGTGGGCTGATGTGGACAGTCAAGCCAGCCAGTAGGAAAGAATTCTGAGACAAATAGTCCCCTAAGTCCTGAACTCCTGGACTAATTTATTGGATGCAGGGGAGAGAATGTAGCTGCAACACCGGAACTCAAACCATCTTTGTGAACAAAAGGGAGCACTTTCGTTCGCTTCTCACGTCCTCATCGCTGCCAAGAAGCTTAGACACACACCTCTTACCAGATGGATGTGTAAACTTATACCAGAACCAGCCAAGACTTATTGTGAAATAAGAAATCTGATCTGGCTGGGCACAGTGGTGCATGCCTGTAATCTCAGTGGCTCAGGAGGCTGAGGCAGGAGGATTGTGAGTTCAAAGCCAGCCTCAATGATGTAGTGAGGCCTTAAGCAACTCAGGGAGACCCTGTCTCTAAATAAAATACAAAAAGGGCGGGCAATGTGGCTCTAGTGGTTAAGCGCTCCTGGCTTCAATCCCTGGTACAAAAACAACAAAAAAATCTGCCCATCTGGAATTTCTCTCCGGCTCCAGCTGCCCTTGGGAGCCACTGAATTCACCTCCGAAGTGTTTTCAATGTACATCCTGTCTGAAGATGCAACCCGAAATTTCTTGGGCCTCTTGAAGTACCCTAATCCAGTGATGAGCTGCTTTGGTCAATGACCCAAACCATCCTGAGTTGCTTCCTGGGTACTTGGGTCTCCTGCCTCACCTTCAGGTGTCCTTTCCCTCCCCAAATATCCACACACCAGCAGGTCACTGGTGACAACAAGACTTATGTAGAGCCAGAACTACCTGGAGATGTAGTGTGCTACTGGATAATTTCTGGGAGACCCAGTGGACTTCGCACCATCTTTCAAGTCTGTGTAGCTAACCCCCCTCCAGTCAGGTTCACAGATGGGATATTGAGAACAGAAGGTGAGAAAACAGGTTCCATGTTCACATGATTATTCTTCTTTATTGAGGTCTGTTTATTCTCAACGGGTGCTTTTTTCCTCCAAGTAAATAAGCAGGCGTAAGTATCTATAATGAATAAATTTATTGTCTTACAAAAATCATTGTCTAGAAATATGGGAATACAAGAAAAGATATTTGCAGTCAGGTGTCTGGTGGTCAACAGCCAGTACAGTTCATACAGGGGGAAATCAAAGATTCCAAACCCATGTGACAAATTCTTCCTAACAGATGTTAAAGCTTTTAACCCAAAAGGTTTGTGTTTTCAAGCACATTGCAGAGGATCAAGGATTTATAATTAACACTGATTTGTTGTCACTGAATGTTTATAATACCACTTTGACTAGAGAGGTACATGATATGAAGCACAGTCAAAACTTAATACATTAAATTGTTATAGAGGCAAATAATATATTTAACATTGTCTTAGTACTGTAGTGTCTAAGGCACTTTCTGTAATGTCAGTTTGCTTAACTATCAACCAAAAACAGAATGCTAAGTGTTCACTGTAACACTGTCCAAAAGGAAGGGAAAAGGAAAAATGAAAAAGGTTTCACACCCACGGGCATGTCAACATTCAGGCAAATGGCATCTGTTCTTGAGGTCCTTTAAACCTCATTGACAAACTTGTAACAAGCCTCGGACACAAAACCAATATTCCCATTTTGGGCTCAAAGCAGCGGCTGAATTTGCAAAGTCAGCACGAGGGCCTGGCTGGCGAGGGAGGGCCTTCTGCTAGCTCCTGCGGGGGCCGTCATGGCTTGTTCCTTAAGTGAAGGGGCCACTGGCCAACGTTTCAGGAGACCATCTGGAAGTCACTGGATGGCTGCCACGTGAGGCCTCAGCTGTGTCGTGGCCACCACCCTCTTTATGCACAGACCAGCCCCAGCCAAGGACAGTTCACATGAGTAGATGCAGGGATACCACCAACTTGAGGGTCAGAGCCACCCTGTGGGACATGGGTATGGTAACCCCAAATGGATGCGGCTTCCCCCAGTCCAACCCACCCCTCCTAATCGTTCCAAAGCCCCTTTCACAGTTTGCTCACTGAAATAGTGATGATTATTCGAAGAAAATGAGAGATACAAGTGCGGTTTAGGTTCCACAATGTTCTAAGACTGGATGTGGCTGCGGAGTCAGGGCCACATGAACACAGAACTAAGTTACCTGTCTGACAGCATGCAGAGCGACTGAGCAACGACCACGGGGCTGCCCCCGACCCAGCGACTGGCAACGAAGGGTCTGGAGTTTGTTTTAAAAAGGGTTCTTTCCTTAACATGTATTATAAAATGGTCTCTTGATGAATATATGGAAAATAGATGCAATGATGAGACAATCTGTTTAATACGTGTGTGTCTTGTGTATGTATATATATAAAAAGGGGAGCAATTGTACCTAATCTGAAGCGGGATACAGTCTGTGTAGGCAGGAAAGCCTTAAGACACAGTCGATCTTTCTGTAAGGAATTTCATCGCCTGCCGATTCCTCACTCTGTGGGGCGCCTCAGGCAGGCTGGCCCAGGGGAGTCCTGCCTGTCCAACTGCATTGCCTCCTCTGGCTTCCTGTGCCTCTACTCAGATGGTGGTGGCTGTGTCTCATTGACATCACTGGTCTTGCTTTCTGTGTCATCGTCTGACAGCTCCAGAGAAGCCCCTTCAATGTGCAGCTGACGCCGGCCAGATCGGCTTGAGGAAAAGCTGATTGGGCCGCCCCGCCTGGGAGGAGAGAAAGCGGATGCATGTGGGCAAATGCACAAGAACATGTGACTGTCAAGAAGGCTGAGTCTTGTCCTTGGGACACATGGCCTTGTGGTAGATGGGTCCCGCTGGGAGAGACTTTGTGTTTGTCCACTTTACCAACCACACCCAGGGACACCCTGGATACACAGGGTCCTTAGAGTCCTGGGGATGGCCTGGTTCAAAGTAAGACTGATAGAAATGGTAAGAAAGATGGATCAGAGCAAACTCTACCTGGTAACCAACATTTTTTTATAAAAGGGCCAGATAAATCTTTTCAGGTCTTGTGTGCCACATAGTGTTTCATAGTGTTTGTTTTTTACAAATCCTTAAAAAGGTAAAATCTAGGCGGAGATGGTGGAGCGTGTCTCTAATCCCAGCAACTTGGGAAGATGAGGCAGGAGGATTACAAGTTTGAGGCCAGCCTCAGCAACTTAGAGAAACCCTGTCTCAAAAAGGGCTGGGGCTGGGGCTGGGGCTGGAGCTCAGTGAGTGGAGTGCTTGCCTGCCACATATGAGGCACTGGGTTCGATCCTCAGCACCGCATCAACAACTGGAAAAAAAAAAAGGAACTGGAGATGTAGCTCAGTGGTAAAGTGCTCCTGGGACTCAGTCAGTACCTGCTCCCCACCCGGGCAACACAGAACAAAACAAAACAAAACAACCTGAAAAATCATCCTTGGCTTACTGGCTGTACAGCAGCAGGGCAGGGGTCAAATGTGCTTGTGGGCCAGTTGCTGGCTCCTTGGCTTTCCTGGGGAACAAGCTGAACTCCAGCTCTCCCACTCTGTCCTCTGGTTGGGAAGAGGAGCAACTGAAGGCTGACTGTGCTGGTTCCTATGGGGAGCTCCTCCCCTGCTTCTGATGGGAGGCCAGGACCTCTTCTCATGCATGGGTTTGTCCAGACATGAAGAGACGCATGACCTAGCTCTCCAGCCTTGTGGTATGGTTCAGCCCACTAGCCGTGGCAAAAAATGAGTGGGCATCTTCTCTTCTCCTCCCAAGGCACTACTGTGATGGTCAGAAGTTGAATGCAGTGATTCCGAGGAAGGGTGGCTACCTACCCGTGGCCTCTGTGAACATCGGTGGGCCAGCCCGCCAGCTCATGTGCCCCCACCCGTACTCACCTCAGCCGGTTCTTCAGAGTGCTGACCTCGCGGCTCAGGCCTTCATTGGCCTCAGTGGCATCGTCCAGTTCCCGCTGGAGTTTACGCCGAGATGCATTGGCTCGGGTAGCTTCCTCCTCGGCTTCCTCCAGCTGCCGCTTAAGCTGCTTCATTCTGGCATTGGCCTTCTCCATCTTGGGAGTTAACAAACCGAGACAAAGCAAACCTGTGAATTCAGCGTCATCCATTCTGTGTCCCGAATGTGTCAGCAAGCTCTGAGAGAGCCTTGTGAGCACACGCATGCACGCCTTTGCATGAGTTACTCCTAAACTGACAGGGACTGGTCAGTCCCCTGTGGGTCTAACTCACATCCACTTGTAACTGCCAAGCTGAGTGGGGGCAGGAAGGGAAGCTGGGGTACCTGACAAGCAGGGAACCTAAAGGGGAGGCCTAGGAGGGGACAAAGGCAGCAAATGCTCAACTCTGTCCACCTTCCTGCCCAGTGTCTGCAGCATTAAGACTCATCAGTGCAGCAGACGTGGGAGAGCTGGAGGGGAAATGGCCACCCAGGCTGCAATGGGTGCAGACCTAAGCCACCGTTAGGACACCTGGCTGCACACAAGGAAGGGCATTGGGGTACTGTAGGCAGTGCACTTGTTTTCAGTTTTTAGTCAACATCTGCATTCACTTCCATCCAGATGGTATTCCATGCCTGCCAACTATACCCAAGAACTTCTAGCCACCAGGGAGATAACCATGAGTGAAACTGGGGGAAATTTCTGCACTCTTAGGGTGTACATTCTAATGGAGGAACTTTGAAATTGAGTCCAGGCCTTTCACCTCAAAGCCTCACCGACCTGCTCTCCGCCTGCATCTGGATCCCGAGCCCCAGGAGTGACCACTGGGAACATAGGGCGGGTGTGACAGTGCAAATGTTAGAATTAAGAGTTTCAAATAGCATTTTCTTCATTCTGCCAGTACGGTTCATTATCACCAGGCCTTTTGCTGATGCACCTCCAGGGGGACAGATACCCATCCTGTCCCGCTTCCTGTACCTGCTCTTTGTACTGATCTGCATGTCGACGCTCATCTTCAACCTGCATGAAGATTTCCTTCAGCTTCTTTTCAGTGCGACGGACTAGTTTGTTGGCAGCTGCTCGTTCCCTGTAAAAGTGATTACAGTAGTTTTTAAATTCTTGAAATTATATTTTGAATAGGGAAAAACATTTTTTAAAAGTTCTTTTCCTTTTTTGGGGGAGGCGGTACCAGGGATTGAACTCGGGGGCACTCAACCACTGAGCCACACCCCCAGCCCTATTTTGTATTTTATTTAGAGACAGGGTCTGAGTTGCTTAGTGCCGTGCTTTTGCTGAGGCTGGCTTTGAACTCACTATTCTCCTGCCTCAGCCTCCCAAGCCAATGGGATTACAGGTGTGCGCTACGGTGCTCTGCTAAAAGTTCTTTTTCTTTGGATGATGACAAACGTTGAAATGCCCCACTGGACTGCTCTTCCCACACTAACACCATTAATATGGCCTTGAAGCTTTTTTCTTTTGGTAAAAATAGGAATTTAATGTAGCCCTCAGTGCTGACTGGTAGAAAAAGCACATTATTCTGCACATGCAGGTAATTAATCACTATTCAGTGACCTTTTGAAGAGTAAATGTTATATACAGGCTACCTATCAGTTATATTGAAGGACATAAACCTTAGCTGGTTAGTCTAGTCATCTAACCTTTTTGCCTGAAAGATTAAAAAATTCCAATTAAGAGATTATCTCAATTTAGAATTTACTACCTCCCAACCTGTGATGCTAGGAGCTTTAGCAGCAAACAAAACCCATCAAAACCCTACACATTCAGCTGGCTAGAATCCAAACAAATCACCATGTTTCCTACTTGGGACTTTTGTCCCTTTTGAAGGAGCAGTAACTTATTTTGAGGACTCCATAGAAAATAGAAAAGTCTCTTTGTTTCTTCAATGCTATGAAAAAAATGGATTGCAGTGGGGTCAGATGAAAGGTCAAGTTATGTTAATCACAACTAAAAACAAAACCTTAATTGTTTTCTTTTGGCCTAGTAGAGTCTCGGGAGAGTGGGAAGTACTGGGAAGCAGGGTTGGGAGGGTGCAGGCTCTGAGAGGGAGCCTTACATGTCTGGGCTCAACTTCCCTAACGAGTAGGTGAACTGGACGGTTGTCTCCAGCTCTGGCAGTCTGACTTTAATAGCTGCATAAATGTCTGCCAAGGCTGTATTGTGCAGTTCCTAACAATCTTCACCATTCAGCAAAGTGGAAACCGTTAAGCAACCTCTTCCTATGAGAAAGAAAAACTTTATCTTCTCTGCCAGCAAACTGTAGCATTTCATGGAATGCCACCAACCTGGGAAACTGACTTAGGGTACAGATATAAACTTATGGTACCTAGGAAATCACAGGGCACGGTGAACCCAGGAGGAGCTGACACGGGCCCAGCCCTGTGATACCTCACAGAGGGGGTCCTCTCAGCACTTCTTTCATGGATCACGGCTCCTTCCATCTCCCACTCTGGTCACAAGTACTCCTGTGATCTCTTTCCCTGCACTCGGAGCACCTGGCAGGGGGCATGTCTACGTAGAGTCCGACACAGACGGAGCCTGAAGCCTGCTCTGTGGCAGATACAGTGAATTTTGGTTGAAGGCAGCAAGAACTTACTTGGCTTCCTGCTCAAGCTGCTCTTCCAGCTGCCCAATCTTGGCTTCCAGGGCTGAGATGGTGGCCTTGAATTTGGACTTGACAGCACCCTCCAGCTCCTGTAGCTTGGCCTTCAACTCCTTGTTCTGTCGCTCCAGTTGCTGGCGTGCATTGTCACTCTTCTGGGCGGCACTACGTTCAGCTGCCAATTCTGTGTTCAGTGTGTCCACCTAGAAGAGAAGGATTCAGGCATTCGTGCAAAGAGGCAGTGCAGCCCCTCCCAGGGACGGGCTCCGTGCGGCCACCTGTAGAGTGGTCTTGCGGAAGCGGTCATTGAGCAGCTCCATATTGCTCTGCTCCTCTTCAAGTTCCTCCTCCAGCTGTGCGATCCGTGCTTCCAGACGCCGCTTCTCATCCAGAAGTGCAGACCTGGCGCAGGAAAGAGAGGCGACACTCAACACCAGGTCAGCATAGCATGGGAGACTTGGAGGGCTCCTCCACCATCCTGCTGCGTGGTGACTGAATATCACCCCTGGTGGCATTTTTTCCCTTGTATCCCCTGCCTCCCATCCACCTACAAGCCCCACTGATTAAACTTCCAAACACTCCACTGCCCACCCCTGCCTTTCTGGTCCTCCCTGTGTTCTCCCCTTCCCGCTCCCTCTGCCTCCTCTGCCTCTCTCCACCAGTCTCCATCGACTGTTGCCAGGGTCAGCTTTGAAAATGCCAGCAGCATCCCGGCATTTCCTCACTTAAACGCTATCTAACAGTTTCTCAATGCACTGAGAATAAAAATCCAGCACCTCATTATGGCATGTTAGGAAAGACAGTAATTAAATGGAGAAATCCACTTAATTCAGAAAAAATGATTTTTAATGAGAAATGAACTCAGGGAAAGGTCATGTCTAAGGAACTCTTGCCAAACCTAACAAATCTGAAAGTGAGGACTCGCTATATCAGGACACCTGTTCTGTACAAGGCCATTAGGACTGGCACATGTGTTGGGGGCTGATGGCCAGTGGCTGAGGCTGTCCAGGCTCAGCACCTTGTGCTCATCCTTCTAGACCTTGAATGGATGAGCAGGCCTGTTAGTGACTCCTACATGCCCAGTGACAGTCCCTTTGCAGCAGTTTGCATGCCTGAAGGCAGAGGACCACTGATCTCTAGACCCCCACCCCCACTCCCCTGCTGCCAGGAGACTCACTTGCCAGAAGCGCTGTTGGCAATCTCATCGGCCAGTTCATCTCTCTCCTGTTCGGCATGTCGTCGGGCCCGCTCAGACGAGGCAAGTTCCTGAATAAGTTTAGACTGATTTAGGAGCTGGCCATTCCATTTCCTCATTTGTGAAATCTGACAGTGCCTGGAGCTGTGGCAGCCTGGCTCCAGTCACATGCATCTCTAACTGCAGTTTGGATGTTAGAAATGAAGCTGGCAAGCTGGCTGAAGAAAACACACGGCCAGCCAGGTGATGTATGGTTTCAACAACCGGAAACAAAACGCCCACAAAAGTAGTCCTAGTCCATGTAGGGAAATTGCTGTCATTTCCAACATAAGAGGTAGATATTCCTGTCGTCCTTGAAGGCTGGTGTTTATTTTTTGACACAGCCTCACTGAATTGCCCAGGCGGGCCTTGAACTTGTGATTCTCCTGCCTCAGTCTCCCAAGTAGCTGGGAATGCAGGTGAGCACAACTGTGCTCGGCAAGCCTGCTGTTTTTTGATATTACCTGAGTGCAAACTTTACCCTGAACTCTAAAGGAAAATGAACTATACCAAGTTGTGGTCTTGAAGTATCTTTCACATATACCATATGGGGATCAAGTACACTAGACAAGTGGATGTCAGGATAGCAGTGCCACAAGGATCACAGGTCCTTGTGGGCAGGTGAGTGAAGTGTGGCTGTAGGGGCTCAGGTGTTTGGACAACTGGGCCTCTGTGGTGGGTCTCAGAGGACTGTGCATCCATGCAAAGATGATTTGCTATGAAAGGAGTCAGGGCATGATTCTTACCCCAACTGGGTAAAGACTGAGATCACGAATTTGGGAATTTCACCATGAGGAAAACTTGGGAATCTAGGGCCCACAGAGATGAAGAGACTGGCCCCAGTCTCTTAAGGTTGCTCAAGAGCAGAAAGCCAGGGTTCTGACTTTTTCCAGAGCTGCTGCTTTAAAAGATGTTATATTTGACAAGAGCATATCCTGCAGATGTCTGAGGGGCAGGGCTGTATAGTAGTTCATTTGCACGCTCTGGCATGTAAATGAGGCTGCTTGTGTACAGGAGATAGGTCCTTCCAGTGGGCCAAATTCTAGAGCACATAGTC
Source organism: Sciurus vulgaris (assembly GCF_902686455.1). Classification (NCBI taxonomy): domain Eukaryota; kingdom Metazoa; phylum Chordata; class Mammalia; order Rodentia; family Sciuridae; genus Sciurus; species Sciurus vulgaris. The sequence goes on along the minus strand of NC_136463.1, from coordinate 53,438,755 downwards.
CTAGCATATGGGTAGGGTGAGTCAGGAGGGAAAAGGGCCAGTTGTCTAGGATGTAGGCAGCTGGTGGAATGCTCTGAACCTAACTTCAGGGCTGGAGATCACAGCTCTGCCATCTGGTCTCTTATTGTTCAGTCTTCTTGGGCCCTAAATACTCAACTGGGTTCCTGACCACCAGCTGGGTGTGCTTTAAGCAGGTTGATGAATCCATAGGAAAATGGAAAAGACCCACGGGCCCATAAACCAAAGGTGCTCGACAGAAGGAAAAGTATCAGAGAGAAAGGGAAGGGCAGGGTCAGCTTTCTGCCTCAGTCTCTCCTTCCTATTGCAGTGTGGTCCCTGCCTGAAGCTCTGGAATGAACACAGCTGGCTTTCAGAAATAACTAAGTGCTTGGTGCAAGAAGTACTGCCTGGACATTTGGGCCATGGCCCAGGAGCTGTCTGGGAGGCAGGCAGGCTCCATGAGTCCCAGTGCCTGCAGGGAAATGAGCATTTGGGATATCACTGGTTAACTCCATAATGGATGCAGAGAACTTAAAATATTCTACTCATTGATAAATACACTTTTAAAGAATATTTGTAAAACTCTTGTTTATATTCTGATTATATATACTACAATTAAGAAGTCAACTAAAAAATGTCATACATTGGAAATTTAAATCACATTTTTAAATTATTCATGGAATGAAGAAGCCATCATTGGGCACATGATGAATCCCAGCTACTCAGGATGCTGAGGCAGGAGGATCACAAGTTTAAGGCCAGCCTGGCCAAGGCAGGAGTCTGTCTCCCAAAACCAACAAACACAAAAATCCCCCAAAAGCAAAAAACAAAGGAAGACAAGAGCAAGAAAAAATGGAACAGAAAATAAAGAAGGATCTCAGGTAATCTTGTGGGCTGCTCAGTGCACTACTCTGGTTTTCAGTTCCTTCATTCCTGACACCTAGAGAACTCCTTGTCTTTCTTGCCAACTCAAGTCTACTTTTGTTAATATTTTATCCAGCACTGTTGCATGTTTGTATTGGGCCTTATTCTTCATAAGTTGATGCTATATTTCAAGTTATTATCATTCTAGGCTTTAATAGATTTTGATCATCCTTCATTTATTCAGAAATGTACATATTCAAGTGTGCCTTACAAGGACAGAATTCTGCACTGTGTGAAACACTTCATTGGTCCCTCCCTCATGAGAACTTAGAAAAGAGATGAACGAAAGAATGATTATTGGGCTGGGAGTGTGACTGGTAGAGGGTTTGCATAGCATGTAGTAGGCCCTGGGTCCTGTCACCACGGGGGTTAGGGAAAGGATGAAAGCACAGTTGTTGATTACAAGACCTCTTAATGCCGTTTACTTCTCCTCTTTAAGTATCACATGAATGAAGCTTCTGTGTAAGGTCAGATAATCCTGGACTGCCACAGTGAGAACTAAATGATCCCTGTGCTCACCAACACCAAATAAACAAGCGAGTGCCACTCCCTTTTCTCACCCAGGGGAACAGGCCTAGCGGGTGGCTTGAAAAGCTCCTAATCTGCTCTTTTTGCTTTAGCCAGGTAGGGTAGCCAGGTAAGGGAATATGATGAGCAGTGTCAAAGTGCAATTACTTTCTCTTTCCCAAACTGAAGTAACAAGATGGTCATTAAGAATGGATACTGAAGTTATACTAAGCTACAAAGATACTAAAATGTATTTATCTGATCTTAAGAGATATTTCAAGGGCAAATATTTGTTGAACAACTGAATAAATAAAAGACAGACAAACCTCCTGCAGTTGAAGGATTTCTGCTTCCAGGCTCTTCAGTTTTTTTTCACTCTCTTTGGACTGTGCAAAAATCTCATCTCGAGATGCACGGGCTTCTTCTAATTCACGTTGGTAATCCTTCATCTGAGCCTAAGGTTAAATAAGAAGGTTTTTGGGGTAGTTTTCATTGTTAGTTTTTAAACATACTATTTTTTCAGGTTATAAAAAATAATACACATTCACTGTAAATATAAAAGTATATAGAAGCGACAAAGATACCATAAGAAGAATAGAGACTAAAATCTTTTATGGGTACTGATGTAAAAATATTCAATAAAATAGTGGCAAACTGAATCTGGCAACCAGCAAAAAGGAATACACACCATGTCCAGGTGTGATTTATCTGAAGAATGTTCGGTTGTCTTGAAAATAAAAAATGAATGTATAATCATCTCAAGAAATACAGAAGACACATTTGACGAAATCTAATGTCTTTTCATTATAAAAATATTAAGTGTGCTACAAAGAGAAGGAAACTTTCTCAACTCTGATAAAAAGCATCAGTGAGAAACTGATAGCTAATATTATATTTAAGGATCAAAGACTGAATGCTTTCCCCCTAAAATATCGCAAGGATGTCTGATCTTGCAACTTCTATTTAATGGAGATACTAGCCAGGATAATTAGGCAACACAAAGAAATGAAAGACATCTAGATGAGAAAGGAAAAAGTATACCAGCACAGTTTGCAGACATGATTTTATAAGAAATCTTGAGGAATCTACTAAAAAAACCATTAGAATGAATGAGTTCAGCAAGGTTGCAGGATGTAAGATCAATATAAAAAAAAAAAATCAACTGCAATTGTATACACCATGAACATTCAAAATTAAGAAAGTGATTATATTCATAATAGCATCAAGTACTAGGCACAAATGGAACAAAAGGTTTGAAAGATAATATACATAAAAAATTATAAGACACAAAGATGGATAAATCACTCTTCCCAAATTTAAAACCTCCTACAAAGCTATAGCAATCAAGACTGGGCTACTAGTGTAAGGACACACAAATCAATGGAATAGAATTCAGAGTCCAGAAATAAACACATCTATGGCCAATTAATTTTTTTAAATATTATTTTTAGTTGTCAATGGACCTTTATTTTATTTATTTATAAGCAGCACTGAGAATCGAACCCAGTGTGTTGTACGTGCTAGGCAAGTGCTCTATCACTGAGCTACAACTCCAGTCCCCAGTTAGAAGTAAATCTTTCTGACCTTGGATTAGCCATGGGTTTCATAGATACGGTAACAAAAGAACATGAAACAAAAGAAAAAAAGTAGACTTCATCAAAATTAAAATTTTTATACTGTAAACAGTAACATCCAGTAAGGGAATAGACAACCTAGAGACTGGAAAATATTTGTAAATCATTTATCTAATAAAGAACTTATATTCAGAGTATATACAGAATTATTTCAACCAAATAATTTAAAGACCACTCAATTGAAAAGAAGGAAAGAGGACTGAGACTTTTTTTTTTTTCTGAAAAAGATAATGGCCAATAAACCCATAAGAAGATGCTCAACATCATTACTCGCTAGGGAAATGCAATCTAAACTATAATGAGCCATTGCTTCATACTCACTGAAATGGCTATAGTCAAAGGATAGACAGTAACAAGTGTTGACAAGGATGTACAAAAATTGGGACCCTCATACATAGCTGGTGCAAATGGAAAATGCAGTCACTGTGGAAAAGTTTGCAGTTTCTTGAAGTTACACAGTAAACATAGGACCTAGCACTGCTAGATATACACTTGAGAAAGCTGAAAGCATGCCTACACAATACATGTATGCACATATAATGTTATTTAGTAATAACAAAAGTAATGAAGTACTTATTGATGTAACAAGGAAGAACTTTGAAATCATGCTAAGTCATATCTATATGACTGCATTTATATGAAATGTCCAACACAGAAAATAGATTTGTGGATTAGCACTGGATGTGTCAGAGAGAGGGAGAATAGGTAGTGACAGTAAATGGGTATAGGGAAGATCAAAATGTCCAAAATTAGGTGGCAGTCAGTTCCATAACTCAGAATAAACTAAAAAAACAAAACTGAAAACACTTTAAATAGATGAATTGTATATAGGTATGTAAATAATATCTCAAATAGCTATTAAATAAAACCAGTGATGCAATTTATATTCTTTGTAATTAATTAGCTCAAATAACCTTTGTAATTAGTCAAAATTAAAACATTTGTATTTAACTTTAAAGAAAGTGTAAGGAAGACTTCTGGGGCAAATTGGAAGTTGCTTTGCTTTGCTTCAAGATGGCCATGGGGATGTATTTGGAACATCATCTGGACAGTATTGAAAACCTCCCCTTTGAATTATAGAGAAACTTTCAGCTTATGAGGAACCCTGACCAAAGAACAGAGGATGCGAAGGTTGAAACTGACAAGTTGGTAATTGAGTATATAAGTAGCGCCTGCCACCTGAGCTGAGGAAAAATTGACCCTTCTCAGACAGATCCAGGAAGCCTATGGCAAGTGCAAGGAATTTGGTGATGACAAGGTGCAGCTTGCCATGCAGACCTATGAGATGGCTGATAAATATATTCGATGACTGGACACAGACCTGGCCCACTTTGAGGCTGGTTTGAAAGAGAAACAGTTGAGTCAAGTGACTATGGATGACAGCTCTTCTAGCAAAGGCAAAAAGAGCTGGACTCAAAAGGAGAAGAAAGCTGCCCGGGCACGTTCCACAGGGAAAAACAGGGAAAAACCCAAAGCTGCCCAGAAGAAGTTAAAACTTGTGTACATAGTGCTGAGTATGGGATGTCCTCAGTGACCTTCGGCAGTGTCCATCCCTCTGATGTGTTGGATGCCTGTGGATCCCAATGAACCCACCTATTGCCTTTGTCACCAGGTCTCCTATGGAGAGATTTGGCTGTGACAATCCTGATTGTTCCATCAAGTGGTTCCACTTTGCCCGTGTGGGACAGACAACCAAGCCTCAAGGGAAATAGTTTTGCCGACGCTGCTCCCAAGAAGAAATAGACAAGGGCCTTGGAGTCCAACAGTTTCTTCCACATCCCCTGACCTGGGCAAGTGGGCAAAGGAATGCCTGTGTTGGGGCTGGGGGTTCAGGGAGAAGTGGATGGTGCAGTATCATCATCCCTTCTCCTCTCCTCTCCCCATTCCTGGTGCTAAGGCTGCATTCAAAGCCTGGTAGGGAGGGGTGCTGCACCCACTAAAGGTAAGTGTTCTCATTCTGCCCTCCCCCTCACTGGGAAGTGAGCTTGCCCACTGTCCTTCGCCTCCATGCTGAGGTTGGTGCTGTATTTGGGAGGGAGGGTCCTCTTAATTTCCCTTGCTTTGTATTTGAGGACTGGGGAAGTAGCATAGGGCACTCCTCTGGCCCCCTTAATTCTCCTTCCCCTACCCTGTGGGGAGCTAGGTGTGATAAACTTTCTTCTCCATTCTCTTCCTATTTTTTCATGATGGGGATCCTCTGGATCATTTGGGCTGTGGCCCTCATTGAAGGGGCACCCCTTCCTTTGTGCCAAGGGGATTCATCCTGGCTCTGAATGGGAGAGGGGCAAGGTGGAATGCAGATACCTCACATGTAAAAGGAAACTGGGTAGCTAAGTAAATGCTCTGTGTTGGCCTGCTGTGTTAGACACCACTTCAGTACATGTGCCAAGCGTTCTTTTTGCACCCTCTGGGTTGGATAAGAGGTGGGAGGATGACATGCCAGAAGTAGGACAAGGCAAGAAACCTGAAGTAGTACCTGTGCACCAGCATCTGCAGCTTCTCAACCTGGGGAAGGCAACACTGGCTGGAGGGTGTGCCTCACAACTTTGTAAAGTGTGCATCATTCCTCCACAAACATCTTTTACTTAATTTCCAATAAATGATGTATTTGTGTTATATATGTGTACTATTATACTAAATCTTAGCTTGATTTCTTAAACATTAAACAGACAAGACAGATATTTTCTTCCCATTAAAAAAAAAAGTATAAGGAAGCAAATAAGCTACTAATAAACCTATTATCCAGGATGACTTTTCATTCTAAACTTTTTCTAATATCTGTTTAAATATAAAAAGTTCTACCTGTGTGTACAGGAGAAACTAAATAGCCCTACACTGCATTTCCTTTATTCAGTTAAGTCCTGCTGCTATGTCACACACCTTAGTCCCTCAGCTGCCTAGCAGCCCGTTTATGTTTAGGCTGTTTCTACTTTTGCTATCATAGCACTGCAGCTGAGATATTTTCATGTAAAAATCTTTTTGAATTTTGTTAGATTAATTTCTCAAGATGTGGAATCACCAAGTCAAAGGAAGGGACATTTTCTAAAGTTTTCATCATAATCCATGGCCCACTGCTCCATCTGTGCCTATCTACACTGCCCCTGGCAGCACGGGAGCACGCCCATCACACACCTGCCCATACCGTCAATTGGAACAGATCATTTTGTCATTGTGATAGTGAAATAGGTACATCATCTGGGTAGCAAAAGTGATGATCAAAACGACCAAAAGATGATTAATGCTCACTGTACTAATGAAGAAAGTCACGCAACCTTCCTCTTGGTGACTTGGGGTCACAGAAGTCATGACCCTGCAAGTGTGTTCCTTCTGTTGACTCTATCCCTAGCTCTGCCTTAAAAGCAAATCCTATGGACATTGCAGGTCCATCTTTAGGCTCTGCTGTCTCAACCCTCAGCCAAGGGGTCAGCTGCACTGGCCTCCAGAGGTGGTGGCTGGACCAAGCTCTGAGAGGAGGTGGCAGGTTGGGCATTGCAGTCTTTCTTCCCCTCTTCAGTTTGTCCTTTTGTAAAAGCTACATGGGTCACAAAGTTCCTGATCTTAGCAGGACCATCTGTCCAAAGGCTTCCAAAACCTTACCTGAAGTTTGCGAAGTTGCTTGATCACTTCATCCCGAGCTTTGTTCGCAGCCTCAATTTGAGCTTCAAGGTCCTTCAGGTCTATCTCCATTTTCTTCTTTGAAGCAACAGCAAGTGCTCGCTGTTTCCTCTCATCCTCCAGCTCTGCCTCAAGCTCCCGCACCTGATGAACAACATCTGGTTATAGCTGGTTGAAGCCAACAGCCTGTTGCCACTTAAGGCTCTGGTTACTGGGTGAGTAGAACCTCCCGCTACTCTGTAGGAGGTGGTCTGTTACCCTGCCGTCCTTATTGTTAGCAGAACACCTCAGTAGCTGAATTTAGTTCAAAGGATCTCCAAGCAACAACACCCTGTACACACTGTTCCCACTGATTGCTAGGAGGGACACATGAGGAACCAGAGGCCTGACTGAAGATGCAAAGATATGAGACAGTGAGATAATGACTTAACAATCGGGTTGGGACAGACACACAGAAGGCAGGGATTACCTGTTAAGGACCTAGGGGGAAGAGTGGGAATGATCATGTCCTGGGGCCACAGGGGTTACGCTCACCCAGTGCAGGGACTTGTGTTAGGCAGTACTGAGAATTAGGTCTGTAGAGGTGATTGCGGCCAGATTATGGGGGTTTTAAATCCAGGCAGAAACTACATTTGATACATCAGGAAAGAGGCAGGTATCAAAGTTATCTAACAGAGGAGGGTCAAAGTGAAGGCCAGTTCTAGAGTAGAGCGAGAATAAATAAAGGAGGCAAATGTGAGCTGGAGACTGAGGCAGATACAACTTGGGACCCAGTGACAAACCCCAGCTGTCACTCACTCTGGGACTTTCTTCTTTCTGCCAGCTTCTAAGCTATGCAATGGAGATGGGACAATACTCATGCCATTGTGTGAGGGAGACTGACAAAAAAGGGCACTTTATTTTTTAAATGGAATCCTAATGCCTCAGTCACCAATGATGAACTAAAAATGAGGACCAGACTCAAAGACACTGAATTCTAAGTTCTTTGCTCTTGAGTTCCTGGGGCCTTGTCCCTGCTTTCCCTGCTCCACCCAGGGGACTAACAAAGGCCGCAGTGTCCTAAGTGGTGGGCTCGCAGTTTGGAACAAGCACTCTTCATGAATGGAAAGGCGGCTGGAGCGGGGCCACCCCCTTCTGGGAAGGAAATGTTCTGGGTAAGACCAAGAAACCTGGGATGGGAGGTGGCTCAAATGGGCCTCTCCAAGGGGGCCACTCCTGCTCTTGCTTTTGCAGGAGCTGGTGTTGGGGGTGTTGTGGGGGCGGTTAGCAGGGCAGCTGCTTTCACGTAATGCAGAAGCATTTACCTGCTAGCTTTATGCTGCACAGACCTGGTCTATACCTCCAGTCTGGGATAAGAGGCTCCTTAGGTACAGCCATTTCCTTGAGATTTGTAAGTATGGTGGATTTTAAAAATATATCTACAAATTCTTTGACACTCCCCCTTCAAGAGTTAGAGCCTAATCTCTTGCATGTGAACTGGACTTGGTGACTTGCTTCTAATGAACAGAACAGGAAGTGATAGAGTGCGACTTAGCAGACTGGATCATAAAAGGCACGTAGCTTCTTCCTTGCTGGCTGGTCTCCTTGGACCTCTCGCTCTTGGGAAGACTCCCTCTAGGACGCTCAAGCAACCTACGGAGAGGTCCCTGGGCCAATGCTGAGGGTCCTGCCTATACTCAGGAGTGAGGTGGCTTGACTCACTCCTACCTAGCTCATCCCAATAGAGGATGTGCCTCTGCCCAGATCCTGATGGCACCAGAGCTACCACACTGAGCTGCTTTGAATTCCTAGCCCATAGAAACTGGGACATTATAAGCACTGTTTTAATAAGCCAGTAAGCATCTCAAATCCAAGGCTTATTATTATGAACTATCAAAATATCCAGTTAGGTATGTTTTAAAGAAAATTAGAAGTTTAATGCATATTCAGAAAAGTATTCCAATCATAAGAGCTTATCAAAAAAAAAAAAAAAAAAACAAACCTTTATTTTATTTGTTTATTTTATGGAGTACTGAAGATTGAACCCAGGGCCTCATATGTGCTAGGTAAGTACACTGCCACATCCCCCGCCCAGCTTAGCAAATTTTTTTTTTTTTTTTGCAGTGCTGGGGATCGAACCCAGGGCCTTATAGGCAAGCACTCTACCTAGACTGAGCTATCTCCCCAGCCCCAGCAATTTTTTAAAATAAAAAATTTAAATATTTTCTTGTTAAGCGTGATCTAAGGAGGATGTGTGGTGTGAATTGTAGAAATTTGCAGCGTCCTCGAGTCCTGCATGTAGTCCTTCTTTCTTGTACCACACTTCTAAGACACAGAACTTAACAACACATTCTCTTGAGGTTCCACTGAGGGCTTTTCAGTTGGTAAGTAACCTGACTTATTGTTAGCAGTAATGATGTCTGAGAAATAGGAAATCTAAATCTGTTACAATGAAATTCTCAAATGACTGAAAAAACTAATTTTCTTCTATCTAATGTGTCCTAATACAAATAAACAAGAGCTTGAGCCAAAACTGGTGTGGAGAACATGCAGGACCTTGTTCTGGAGGCCTTGCTTCCTTCGACCTACCTGTTTAATCAGCAGGCGCTTCTTTTCCTCATTCTGCTCATCTCTGGTCTGCAAGTCCCTCTCAAACTGGGCCTTCATGGCCTGCATGTTGACCTCCAGGCGGAGCTTGGCGTCTTCTGTGGCCTGGAGCTCATCCTCTAGCTCCTCCAGCTGGGTCCTCATTTCTTCCACCTGCTGCTCTAGGGCCCTCTTAGATTTCTCAAGTTCATGAACCTAAACCGCAGGAAGCATCATGGAAGAGGTTGACTCTTGGCAGAAACACAGGTTAAAGACAGCAGGCTTTGGCCCCTCGGTCACCCTGGCCAGCATCCGACACATGCACACACATCCTTCCCTGTCCCTCCAGGGCTGCTATTCCTCATTTCAGAGATGAAATTTAAAAGTGCAGCATCAACTACTTTATTCACAAGTGTCCTATAATCATCATCCTCTGAGGGCCTTTGAGCTGAGTTTCCATAAAGCCCAAGACCAGAGAAAGTGCAGGCATGTCAGAGGAACCCATGTGATGGCTGGCTGGCCGGCTGCCTGCTGTGTGTGTATTATTCACTCTTTTTTTTGGTACTGGGGATTGAACCCAGGGGGTTCTTTACCACTGAGCTATATCCCCAATTCTTTTTATTTTGGGACAGGGTCTCACTAAGTTGCTGAGGTTCTTAACAAATTGCTAAGGTTGGCCTGGACTTTGTGATCCTACTGCCTCATCCTTCTGAGTCACTGGGATTACAGGTTTGTGCCACCATGCCTGGCTGCGAGTACACCCCTTCCTGCCATAGAAACTGAATGCTTCCATCTCCTGTCCTATTTGATCCTCATGACTTTTTGAGTTAGGCCAGGTGGTGTCATGTGTCCCCTGTGGGGTCCATGACCATGTCACTTCTCACAGGGAGAGCAGAGGAAGACTTAGGACAGGAGAATGCACTTTTTTTAAGCAGTGTCTGGCACTTGAAAGACACCGAGGACATGTTTGTGGGATTAACATGTAGGTGTTGATTATTCTTGGGAAAACCAGTGTGGAACCAACTGTAGAGTTCTTGCTCCACATCTAACTGTGTAATCATGGTCATTTCATGGGTAGCTTCTTCTTGTCTAGGGGGCTGGTTCCCTTGGCACCGGGATGTAGGAGACCCAGCAGGAAAGTAGGACAGTCTTCCTTCATTTACATTGAGGCCAGACAGCTGGCATTCTGTGAAAATGAGAACTTCCCTTCATACAGCTTCATATAGGGCTTCATGCTTTTCAAAGCAGATACAGTAACTTCTCGGGGACACCTGAGAACACCTGGCCTAGCTAGGGCCCGTGTAATGTCCATATGACAGATGAGGACACTTAGAGGTCAGCATGGAATCTAGTGGAAGAGCCAGGCTGAAACCTTGGCTTTGAAGGCCAGGCCCAGGTTTCTTTTGCTACCCTCAGTGTGTCATGTAATAAGGGAGGGAAGGATGTGGGGTAAATAAGCACCAAGGCTCCTGTGGAAGATGTATGCACTGGAAAGAAGTTCAACAGAAATTTCTAAACTCTGAATAAACCCCAAAGCCATGAAAGCAAACACTGAGCCTCCCTGGGTAGCCAGGTGTAAGGGAGCTGTCACTTCAACAACTGTGCAGAGAGTTCCCACTACCCTCAACCGCAGGGACCATGAGGTACCTTGGTTTGTTTAGTAACTACTGGTGACTGTAGAACACTGGAATTCTGTTGTTAAAAGGTTCCCCCTACCTGGAAGGAGTCAAGGCAAGGAGGGTCAGTGAAAGTGCAAGAATAGAGTCTGACCACCTGCCATGCTTGCTGTAAGAGTGCCAGGTCTGGCTTGGCATAGATAACAGAGAAAAAACACGAAGGAACACCTGACACCTGGCCCCAGAGACTTCAGCACCCTGTTCACACACAAGCTGAAGCTCTCCTAGGACTTTACTGTGGGCCTGCACTTCTAGGTCCTCCAGGCCTGCAGAAGCCTCCACCCTGGGGCTACTCTTCCATGCAGCTGGCAGGCGACTTACGTTCTTCCCCACGTCATCTTTGGAGCTCATCAGGTCTTCCATGTCTGCTCGGAGCTGCTTGTTCTGCCTCTCAAACTCCTCCTTGGCCTCTAGGGCTTCCTCCAGGGCCCGGGACAGGGACAGGGCTTTGGTTTCTTTCTCCCTGGCCTCTGCTTCAGCCCGGTCCCGCTCTTCTGCATAGCGAGCAGAGATGTTCTTCTCTTCTGCTAACAGCTGTGTGGAAAGGTGTAAGGGAATAGTAAAGACAAAAACAGCATTTGCTATGAATCTGGCTTGCCACTAAGAATGTTACCACAGGTCAAATATCCCTAATTTAAACACCTAACTAGTGCTGACATGATGCCACAGTGGAAAATTTCACACCTACCCTCATGTGATGGGTTGCAGTCAAAATGCAGGTGCACTAAGCACATCATGTGCAATTATTCAGGTCATCGGTATAAAATGTATGTGAAACATACATGAATTTCATTACATGTGGATCCTGTCTCTAATAGATATCTCATTAAGCAGATGCAAATATTCTAGAACTGGGGAAAGTCCTCAATCTGAAACATCTTTCATCCTAAGCCTTTCAGATAAGGAATACTCAACCTGTCCTACATTCTGGCTATTCTCCTATTTCCTTTTACCTTTTGCTTTTCTATTTTCCAATTTTTATACAAATATGTATTATTTTTCATTGCCTTTGAATAGGCAAACATTGTTTTAAACCAAAACAATAAAAGTGAGAGTTTTATGGGGTGGGGGTAGGGGGAGGCAAGGTGAGGAGTGGGCTTGGGCTGGGGACGGTGCAGGCCTCCCACCTGATCGAACTTCTTCTGCTTCTTCTCCAAGTTGGAGACGATCTGGCGCTGGTGGTCCAGGTCCACCGTCAGGTCGTCGAGCTCCTGCTGCAGGCGGTTCTTGGTTTTCTCCAGCTTGTCATAAGCCAGCGCCTTCTCCTCCAGGCGCTGGCTCAATGCCTCCACGTCCTTAAGAAGCTTCTTTTTGGCTTCTTCCAAACTCTCAATTGTTCCCAAGTCATCGTCTACTTTCTTCTTGGTGTCAGCCAACTAGGCATTGGGTAAGGAAAAATGAAAAGGTCAATGTAAAGAACTCAACAGTTTTGCATTTGAGGGGTACAAGTATTTTGGTTTTTAATATTATGAATCAACTCTACATAATTTTAAATCAAAGGAATCTTAGACTATAGCTTAATTCCTTAGCTAACAATCTGTACAATGATGACTGGATTAGACCTTGCGTAGTGCCATCACCCCATGTCTTTAAAGGCCTCCAGCATTATGATGAGCAGAGGATATCAGCACTTGGCTGGGTCACAGAAAAAAACATGTAACAGGCTTAATTTAGTACAACCTAGTTAAATGCCCCAGTTGGAGTTGAAACAGTCTGCACAACAGGTATACTAGCTGCTAAGGGTGCACATCTAGGCCACACTGTTCCCTAAAGAAGACACACACCTGGGACTGCAGGGCCAACACCTGCTTTTCCAGGTTCTTCCTGGCCTCCTCTTCCTCCTCCTGCTGTTCTTGAAGACTGTTTTTCTCCTCTTCCAGTTGCCGGATCCGACTGCTCAGGTTCAGTTTTTGGCGTGTTTCCTCCTGAAGGAGCTCCTGTTTGTTGGTTTAAAAAGTTAATACTTAAGTTATATTAATTGCCTGAGTTTAATCCTTAGCACCACAAAAATATAAATATAAAAAAATTTAAGAATCACTAAAACAAAAATTTCATGTCATAAACAAAAGTTTCAATGGATGAGAAATACCCAGTGATGTTAATAAATGCAAATGAATTAAAAATACACGATAGTTTTGTAAAAGCTCTTAACCCAAATATTGCTTCAAGCTGGTACTTGAAGCTGAGGTACAGGTCAGGGCCCTGCCTCTTCTTCCTGTAAGCCCACATGCCCTGAGTGTCAGTCCCCTCTAGAATCTCTACTTCTCCACTCCCCTGCCCTTGTTTCGGTTCAGGAGCCTGGCATTGCTCACTAGGATAACCTCCCCTTGATTATTTTGTCCTTTCTATCTTCTGCTAAGTTAACTTCTCCAAAGTTTAAGTGCAAACATGTCTTTCCTGTTACTTTCAGACTTGAAAGTTTTTGAAGGCATCACAGTGCTTTCTGTGATTGGCTCTTATTAACCAGGATGTGTTTTGTCACAGCACATACCCTGATTACACTGAACTTCTCCCACTTAGCCTAATTATTCTGCTTCCTATTGGTCTGAGATCTTTACTCTGTATCCCTAGTACCTAGCAAATGAACACTTACAAACACTTGTAAATTTAATAAAGATGTAAAACTTCAAGAAAAGAAAGAGTCACATTATTTTCAATTAACTTGCAAATGACATAGAAACATCTCAAACAGAAGACTGACTACAACTCTTACCAGTATAATAAGCAAGGACCAACCTTTCCTTTTACAAAAGGGACTGCTTTTCTTAGGTCAGCATAATGAAATTTCAACCATAATAAAATTTTATTTAAAATGGTGCAATAAGACCACTGTTGGGGTATACCACTGGCAGAGCAGTGCCCATGAATGTTGGCTAGTACTGCCTCCCAGGCCACCCACATGGCTGCAGGACACAGGAGCTGAGGCTTCTGTGAGATGCTGAACCTCAGTGGAAATTTCCTAAGTAGCAAGGCTGGTTACAGAGCAAGATGGTCTCAGCACCAGTATAACACAAAATTAGTAAAAGGTGATGTTCAAAAGGCAATTCTGGAACTGCTGTATTTCATCAGCTTATATATTATAGAAATGTCAGTTATTACTAAAAACCTTCACCCCCCCCCCCCCCCGAATACCTGTGTATCCTGTAGTTGAGACTCGAGACTAGCTGCATCCTTAGCAAATTTAATACCCTTCTTCTCTGCTTCTTCCAGAAGGGTTGAGACATTATCCAACTCATTCTGCAAGGAGGAGTAAAAGACTGGATTCAATTCAATTTGACAAGTAAAGTAAATAAAAAGGATCTAGAATCACAGCTCTTCAACAGATCACAAGTAGAGCAGTGTTTGTGGGGTGTGAACTTGAAACTGCCAAACTCAATTAAGGAAGACTTTCACCACCTCTGAGTCTGTTGCCTCTAAAGAGTGCTCAAATAAGTAGGTGCTGATACCTGCCCTCCCAGACATCTCATTACAGGGTCACCCTGCTGACAGGCAGGGAGAAGGACAATGATGGGGTGGGGGTGGGGGGTTCTTCCTAATGCAGTAGACTACCTGGCTTTACTTTCATCACAAAGAGACAAAAATGACATCAAGTCCTTTAAAAGAATGACCGCTGTCCTGTGTTAGGAGCCCAGCAGATTTTACTCGGTCCTTTCCATACCAAGATGCATTAGGCATCTGCTTTGGGAAAAGCAAAATACACATTCTTATTGAATTTGAAAACTTTAAGGGACTCAAATTTTAATTCTAGTAGTTAGTCACAAGTTCTTTTAGCTTTTAAAAATCTGGTATTATAAATTCAACATGAATATTTATTTAGCCATTTTAATGGTCAGATTTGAGGAGTAATGTTAATATTTGTTTTTCTGCCTCAATGATAGCTCTGAAATATTTTAGAAAACCTAAAACATTTTAGAAATTTGCCATGGTATAAGATGACTTTTAACTTGTGAGGACAGTGGGTATAGAAAGAAGTAGAGGGGCTCAGAAAGGAAAGTACCCCTCATTCTTGTTTGTCCTCTGTCAGGTTAGTAAAGGGAAAGTGTGTGGAGGACACATCTGTACGTGGAGCACAAGCCAATGGTGTTTCTACTGTTACTCTTTTTTTCTTTTTTTGAGCAATAGCCCTCACAGAGCTCACACTTCACCAGCCCTGGGAACAGTGTGGTGGGGAAGGGCTCTGGAGCTAAGTGAGACCCACTGTCTGCCTTCAACCCAAGCTCTGCAAACTGCTAGCAGTCACCTGAAGGAGGCAGGTCCTTAGCTTTGTGGAGCCTCAGGTTTCGCACCTATCAGAGGGGGCTGTTTGGTGTGAGGATTAGAGGGGAGAGGCACATACAGGAGAGCCTAACATATGCCTAGTGTGGCTCAGGGGCCCAGTTGGTCACTTCTGTGGCTTCTTTGATGTTCTCAAAGTTCATAATACAGTTTTTAAGATCTTCCATTTTAGGAATATCTTTCCAGATTTGTGAAAGTGCGTGCGCACACACACACACACAAATTTCAGTGCAATGCATGTTAACACAGCAGGCCCAAGAATGCTCTCCTTAGAAAGGCCTGCTTGAGTTGTCCCCTAGCTGGAATCTGGGAACTTGGACTTTGGGAGGGCTCCCACCATTCCCTATGTGGTAGGTGTGGCCCTCTGTGTCTAAGCTGTTTGTGCAAATGGCATTGGTTGTGCTGAACCCCTGCTTTCCTTCTGGGAGTCTCTAGTCTTGGAATGTGTTGGGCAAAGTGCTTCTGTGACCAGCCACAGTAACAATCTGACACAGCATCTCTAACAGGGTCATGATGCTGCTGGAGGAACTAAGTGCATCTGTGTGACTGCACTGGAAAGGATTCGTGCCAGTGCCTACCTGGTTTTGAGTACCTTGACCCAGGGGCCCTTTGCCTTTACTGAACTTGCTATGTGTCCTTCCACCATAATATACCACTGCCACAAGGAGGGCCAGATGCCAAGACGTACGTGTCCTCCTAGAGAATCACTGAACTGGGCTGGTCTTAGGCCTCTTACACAACAAGGCTAAATCTGTGTCTAGCCTTAATTATTTCCCTTGGATAGATGACATTTTTTTTTTTTTAATTTTTGTTTCTTTATTTTTACAGACTGCATTTTGATTCATGATAAATGACATTATTTGGACACAATGGTATTCACAGTTTTAAGGCTAGTGATATATAACTGTTAACTGTCCTCTAGAAAAAAGGTCGTACTAATTTATACTTCACCTGTGTATAAAACCCGGTTTCTTCTGATCTTCACCATTACTAGTCTGACTCCTACCCATTGCTCTTACTCTTTTATCTACAAGACTAAAGGAGAAGGTGAAAATGTGCTTAAAACCATTCAAAGAACTATAGCCACAATTCACAGTAGCACTGGTGAGGTTACAGCCAAGTCATGTTATCTTATTTTTAAAGATTATTTACTTTCATCAAAGTAACATACACTAGGGATACCCAAGAGTCGATGAACTTATTTGTGATGGTGATTTTCAGGTTTATAATAGCACATTAGCTGTGGGTCCCTTGAGGTCCCATGGGTAAAAAGGCTACACTATGGACCACCCAGGGTCACAGTGTTCCAGCTTACCTGGAGTTTACTTGCTTTCTCAGCCAGCTCCACCCTGAGCCTGTCACCTTCTGAGACCTTGGCGTGGAGTTCCTGGACTTGGGCATCGAGCTTCTTCCTTTTGTGCTCAGACTCAGCCTTGACCTGCTGCAGCACCTTAACCTCACATGCCAGCTCCTTGTTGTCTGTCTCCAGTCCCTGCTTGTTCTTCTCCAGATTTGCTTTGAACTTGGGGAGGGGAAGGAAAAATTACCGGTCATTTTATAACATTCCATTAAAAAGCACTGTTTTTTTGTTTTGTCTGCAGAATAGTGCCTGACACATAGCCTGCAGGCAACATGTCTTAAATGAATGAATGAAAACACCTGTTGTTCTCTGAGTGGCAAAGTTTTTATGTGAGGAACAGTCTGTCCACACTGCTTGGGATGATAGATACAGATGTCCAGGGCTCACTGCACTATGTAATCATCTCTCTCCGTGCAAGGTGGGGGAACCAAACGGCCCATATGCAGGAACCAAGAGTATTGCTACTTTAAAGAAAAAAATTTAAACTAACATCAGTAAGCACTTTGGTGCAGGGGTGTTTGCAACAGGGTGAGTCTCTGAGGACTGCAGTAGGGAGGAGCTGGGGTATAGTGGGGATGGTCATTCAGGGCTCCGAGGCCTGACTGCTTGGCTTCTGTCTGCCTTTCCACCTCCTAGGTGTGTGACCTTGGCTTAGTTTCCTCATGCTGCTGCGCCTCAGTTTCCCTGTCTTTTAAGAACAAGAGAGTGTACTCTACAGTGCTATAATCTAGACTAAAGAAGGCAACACATGCAGGGTACTTAGCACAATGATGTCATGACACGCACTAATATAAATGTTCAGCGTTACAAGGAGGTGAGTAGTCAGGCACAGAGAAGAAAGGCAGAAACCACACAAAGCACAGAGGCATGAAGGAAAGGATGATGGTGGGAAACAAGGATGAAGAAGGTAGTCTGCAAAGGATGGTTTGAGCTGGAGGAGGGTAGAGAAGTGTGAGCAGAATGGAAACCCTTGAGAAACAGCAGGGGGATGACAAAGTGAATGGCAGTGATGTGTTTGGTGGCTGAGATGAGAGCAGAGGCAGAAGGGACAAAAAGGGAGAGATGCATATAAGGACCACTTGAAAGGGAACATCACCGGGTCTGTGACCTACTGGCAGCAGATGAGTGACAGGAGAATGACTGGGAACCCATTCAAGGCATCTGAGCTAAGCCGCTGGGAGAACGATGAAGTTAGTGCCACAGTGGGGAGGAGGATGGCTGTGGTTTGAGGTGGAAGCTGGACCCAGCCAGTTCCTTTACAAAGACAAATCAAGGGCATAAGCTTCTCTCTCTTGGTAAGTAGTGTACTTTTGAGAAAGCACCTGCACCTAGGAGCCACTGGTTCCCCTCAGCCCACTTCAGTGCTATGCAAAGGCTGGACAGTACAGGACTAAATGGACAGCTGAGTAGGAGGTGGGATCAGTTGATGGTGGATTTTCTCTGGGACATGGGCAGGTGGCAAGGTCCCCTACCCTTTTAGCCTGTTCCAGTTGCTCAGAGAGTTCCTCCAGTGCTGTTGCATGTCTTTGTCTCATGTCCTGTATTTGAGCTTCATGGTTCTTAGTTTCTTCCTCAAGAGCCTTCTTCAGCTCTGCCACTTCCTGTTCCCGTTTTGTGCTAGAGAAATATTTATAAAGAGCAATCAGAATCAGCTAACCAATTACATTAGAACACATTTTTAAGAGTCATTTTCGTTTTAAATCTTATAGCAATTCCTCTGATGAATACTGGACATGCTATTTTCCAGGAAGCTGGCACATCCATTACTGTGATATCAGAAATCCTTCTAGAAGCACTGTAACTTCCATCCCATGTCTAACTTACAACTGAGACACAGTGTGATATCCCTAAGAGTCTTCACATTGTTCTGGGCAGTCTGGTTTCACTAAAGTCACAAACTGGTTAACACAACAAGCTCAACTACCAGCTCCAGAGTCAGCAGACTCGATAAAACTAGAAAGAGGTTAAATCCTGAAGAGCCTTGTACGAGCCAAATAAATCAGGCCTACACCATGCCAAAAGCAAGCCTCTTTCTCACAGTCTATGTGAAGCAGCCAGTAAGCTAACATACTCCCCAAACTCTATCAGGAAATGGCTTACGGCTGGGGAGGAGGCATCATCTTTTGAAGGGAGAGGAAGATTACAAAGCAGGTTGAAGGGTCACATTCCTGGTTAAGAAAGGATCTCTGGTGTGTGATAGGAGGACATGGCAGGTAATAAGAGCATAGAATATGAACGTTCTGAAGTTCTATTTAACTTGCATTTAACAAGTGTGAAGATCACTTTAGTAATAAATACCTCATCTAGTTGGGCACAGTGGTTCACGCCTGTAATCCCAGCAGCTTGGGAGGCTGAGGCAGGAGGATTTCAAGTCCAAAGTCAGCCTCAGCAATTTAGCAAGGCCCTAAGCAACATAGCAAAACCCTGTCTCTAAATAAAACATAAAAAGGGCTGGATGTGACTCAGTGGTTAAGCATCCTTGTCAATCCCTGGTACAAAAAAAAAAAAAAAGGAAATACCTCATCTATAGCACACAAAGGGCAACACAAATAACAAAGTTATTTTTCTAAGTAAAAGTGAATTAATTCACCCCCCCATCACTAACATTTTTTAATTCATCAAGTTGAGTACCTTAACTAAGCACACAACTTGATAAAGGTAGAAACGGGTCTGGGGATGAAGCTCAGTGGTAGAATAAGCATGAGAGCCCTGGATTCCACCGCCCAACACTGGAAACAAAACAAAGCAAAAAAACTCCCAAAACTCAAAACCACCCCTGCTAAGACTTATATTAGCACAGTTTCACTTGCTGTAAGCTCATAATAATCCTGAAGCACATCACTGGCAAACTTGCTTTATACTTTAAACCACATAACCAGTTAGAAGGGTGACTCACACACATGATTCCTGCATGGACACATTTTCCCTCCCTTTACCAAGGGAGCAGTGAGCTCCAGAGGCTGAGATCACTGCTGAGAGAAAGGGCCACAAGCAGCTGCCAGCTCTGTGGTCACATGTAGTCCAGACAGAAGGAATCACTAAAGAGCCTTTGTGGCCCAAACTAGCTCAGCCACAGTTTCCACTGGCTCGGCAAGAGGTCAAAGACACATGGTCTGGCCTGCCCTCTGCAAGTCTTCCCTCGAGATTTCTTCAGTTCACCCTGGTGGTCTGTGTTTTCCTTCGTCAGACTTCCATGATATCCTCCCTGCTTTCAGTTCATTATCTTTCAGGTGAAGTTTAGCTCCTGATCCCTGTTTGAATCCAAGAGTCAAAGGAATCCTTCACCTTATTTCTCTCCCACAATTCTCTTTAGTCTTTCATCATAAGTCCTAAAGAGATTTAAAATGCCAGTGAGTCCACAGAAGAGGATTTGATTCGCTGAGCACCATTACTTTTATGTTAATCATGAGATACACAATTCAGAGAAGAACTGGAGGATAGGCAGGGGTGGCCCGCATGTTCTGATAGTTCTTTCCAAGAGGGTAGTGCACACTTGAGCCACAAGGGTCTAATTCTTAAAACCGAATTAATGAGTGATCCAGGTGAGCACAGGCATGATTTTGATGAATATGCACACATACCCCTTGCAATTTTCTAATTTTTATTTCTGCAGGAATTGAATAGGAAAAATGCTCAGAGCCTTTTTTTCTACTATGGTCAAAAGCCCAGCTGAGTGTGGACATTTCCACCAAGTCTAGTTCAGTGGTTAACAGGTTTTTAAAAAGCAGATCTCTGAAAGAGAAGATGAGGACTTAAAAATTACGAACAGCAGCAATTCTGATAAAGCAGGTTGAAAGCCTCTAAACTGGCTCGGAGGTGCTGACTGACTCTCTGGGAAACTGGGTGAAACAACACCCAACCAGCCTCCCCACTGCAGCTGGAGTTGTACATGTTCATGGCTCAAATCCCAGACACCGTTCCTAGGCTTGCCGTCTCTGTTTCTTCATCCTAGTACTCCTGATGCCCTGGCCTGACCTCAGTCTCACAGCTCCACTCAGCTGACCTGCTCCATGATGTCACTCTCTTCACGCCCAGATTTCCAACTACTGGCTGGACCCAGATGATCACATCTGGCCTTTTGGGATAAGAGCTGGCTTTTGCCACGGCACCTCTGCCCTGTGCACACCTCACAGACCTGTTCTCACCCTTCTTTTTATCTTTGCACCTGCACTCCTTCCTTCTCACATTTGCCTATCATTGTTCATGATAAATGCTTCTGCCAGCAGGCGCCTGACCATGGCTGTATCTGCTCTCTGTGTTTATCTCACCTCTCCCTCTACATCTCTTCCTCTCTCTACATATAGCCACCCCTCTGTCCTTGCCTGGATGTCAACCACTGACCTTGGATTTCTACCCACATCTCACTCTGGGCCCCTCCTGCTGGGCTACCTGCTGCCCTGGGCGGTACTCCTACCCATCAGCTGGTTTGTTTCTAACCACTGCTATTTGATGACCATTCCACCTGCCACCATTCCATGGAGGGAGAAAGGTTCTCAGGATGATATCCTAAAGCCAAACCCACCACGTTCCACAGTGCGCCAGCACATCCCTGTGTCTACAGGAGTGGGGAGGAGCTGATAGAGGAGGAGGTGAAGTGAGGTGCCCCTCCACTCACCGCAGTTCCTGCTGAGCTGCTGTGGTATCCAGAGTGTCCTCCAGCTCTGTTTTCAGAGCTTCCAGTTCCTCACTCAAATCCCTTTTCTGCTTTTCCGCCTTGTTCCGTGAAGCCTTCTCAGACTCGAAGTCTTCTTGAAGTTCAGCGATTTGAGCCTGTAGTTCTCGCACAACCTTAAGAGCATTGTTCTTATGTAGTGTTTCATCATCACCTCTGTTAAAACACACAGGCAGAAAGATACTCAGAATGGCACTTGGATGGGCTGTGTCCACCCTCTCCATAGGGGATACTGGTCCCACCTCCCTCTTCCCCAGGGCCTGTACTGAAGCAGCCACTGGGGCTCATAGCAAGTCCTTGGGTAAATGGTCTGTGGAAGGCCCCAAAGCTAGCCATGGGAATCAGCATTAGAATCCAGCTCAGCCCTGGATAATGGGCTATAATTCTCCAACAAAAGGGGAGACAATCTCACTTTAACAATTAGAATGTTTTAAAATGTCTCTGCTATGAAATGTGATTATGGAACATTGATGGAGGGAAGAGTCACCAGCCTCGCGTGAACCCAAAGATTCAAGGACAATGCATGAATTCACAGAAGAGAAAGGTATGCCACCTTTATGCCGGCTGCCCGCCACCTGTCTCTCTATAGTGTATATTTTTACTCATATGTATGGTTTAAATATTGGTAGGTTTTTCTGATAGGGAAGAGCTTCGGTGTTTGAGGTGAGGGAGGGGCAAGCTGACAGTGGCTGATGAAGAATTTAATTCATTTTATTACAAATAAGAAAAACTCAGCTCTAAATGAAAAAGCAGTTGATCTGACCAGAGTGCCAGTTGACAAGGGCCAGAGAAAACTTTTTGTTAAAAGATGTTCTTGATTATATCATAAATTAAACTTTAAGTTCTCTATCTGTGTAGTCAAATAGTTATTCCTAAAAAAGAAATAAAATACTAGATAGAAATATGTTGACTCTATGATTTACATTAAAAAACCAAATGGTTTAGAACTAAGTATTGGATTGTACAGAACTAGGAGGAAATATCATTTCTCAAAAGTGATTTCCTCTGAAGTTCCAAAACATACTACAGCTAATCTGTAGTGTACAGAAAATAAAACATTTAATGTGGTAAGATAATTTGTTCTGGTGTGAATTTCCCAGGATTTTGTGATATGACTAATCATTTTTAAGTACTAATGTTGAGAATGGGTTATAAGATCTTGCTGTCCTGGCACAAATTATGCACTCCTGGGTTTTTCATGAACTTACACTATACCCGATAGTAACTGACCACGCCTCACTCTCCTGGGATTTCCCTATGCTCCCAGACTTGTGGGAACACAAGCCCACAGCAGACGGCGCCATGCCAGAGTGTGGTGGCAGAAAGCAGACCTGGCCAGCGCGCCCTGCAGCTCCTCCTCCTTCTTGGCCAGCTGGATCTTGAGCTCATCGACCTGAGCCTGGAGCTCCGCGATCTGGTCCTGCAAGTCAGTCGTTTCACCATCAAGTTTCCTTTTGGCCTTTTCCAGTTCCTGACGGGTCTTCTCTTCCTTCTTTAAGCGTTCTTAAAGGCAAGATAGAAGAAGCCCTTCAACACACTATGTGACCCACACCCCACAAAGAGACTCAAAATTTGACCTGAACAAAGTTGAGAATAAGCCATCTTGGGCAACACTGCATAACTGCTCACTCATTTGAAACTCATCAAAATCAAACTGAGGTGGGATAAATTAGCCAGAAATATATTTTTTAAAATATATTTTTAGTTGTAGATGGACACAATACCTTTATTTTTATGCAGTGCTAAGGATTGAACCCAGTGCTTCACATGTGTTAGGCAAGGGTTCTAACACTGGGCGACAGCCCCAGCCCCTTGAAGTAGAATTTTAAGAAGGAAATGATGGAGTCTAAGGATATCCTCACTTGAGAGTAAACCTACACTGTAAGAGCTAACACGATCTGGAATCTTCTCACTTCAAATCCATCGCTGCACCCAGATCTGGAAAGGAGCTGAGCAGGTGCTAGAGCTGTGTTGGCAACTGCCTGACCTCCAGTCCTGTTATGGTGGGAATCCCTGGTTTGAATGGAGAAGGCTGCTGTCTCCAGGCACTGGGGGAGAGGAATAGGCAGAGAGGTCTATGTACCTTCCCTACCCTCCCCTCAAAAGCTCTTCAGGGGCTCCTTAATTTAGGGTAGTGGCCTGTTCGGTTCACATGTGTTCTTCATGACAAGGCAGCCTGTGTACCTTATGCTCTCCAGCAGGATGTGCTCATCTCCTGAGTGGATGACACAAGTATCATAGGCTAAGTGATAAGTGGGAAAAAGGTGGGCATAGCTGCTTTATGGGCACCTCCTTAGCAGAGGAACAATGTATGGCTAAAAATGGTTTATGAAAATAATTTCATGCTGACATTTTTTTGTCAATACTAAATAAACAAAAACCCAACATGAAATCCAAATTTAAAAAACAAACAAACAAACACAGCTTCTCCCTCTCGCCCCCATCATAAAAAACATTGAGAAAGCAAGTGGGTGTACCTCTGCAGGACCCTGAATAGAGCTGTACGACATCAGCCAGTTCTTTTTTTTTTTTTTTTAATTGTAAACAAATGGGATACATGTTGTTTCTCTGTTTGTACATGGAGTAAAGGCGTACCATTTGTGTAATCATAAATTTACATAGGGTAATGTTGTTTGATTCATTCTGTTATTTTTTTCCCTTCCCCCCACCCCTCAGCCAGTTCTTCAGTCCTCTGCTTGGTGACACCATCACTAGCTGCTGATCCCAAAAGGGTTTCACATGCTCTTTACAACTTCAAGCCTGTTATTTCGTTTGTAGCATCCTAATCCTGTCATTACTTGTGCCATTAGAGTGACACACGATTACCCTCAGTGGTTCTTCCTCTGCCCTGCCAGTTTCTGTGTGAATGGTCAGTCCCTTCACGAAGCAAACACTAGGCACATCAGTGCAGTTTTTAGATCAAACACACAGAAAGTCCAACATCAGATTCAAAATTAACTTAGATTCCAACCTTTCCATCAAAGGGCAATATCTTTTACCACAGTACCAAACTTAACAAAGTAAAACCATTTCAATGCTATTTCATTAATACTAAGTGGCTAGGCAAAATGAAATAACTGATAAAAGATCCACTTCAATAACGAACCCAGGCTGAAGGCCCTGACTTAGATGTCACTGTACGTACTTTCTGACTACATGTTCTGATTAAAGTAAAATCTCAGCTCTGGCACAGGCTCATCCTGATGTTCTCTAGCCCCACACACTGACCTTCTAAATCCGAGATCATTACTTCTTGCTTGTTCCTGATTTTGGCTAAGTTTTTTGCCTTCTCTTCCTCTTCAGCCAGCTGAGAGGAACACTCAGCAATGCGATCTTCCATGAGTTTCTTTTCCTGAGTGGAAAAAATTGTTTCAGAAAAAGCATTCAAAATAGCAGCTTGGGTTTGGTATTATTCAGAAAAGTCCACTTTCTTGGACTAGGGAGAGTGATACTGACATTGCCTTCCCAACTGACTGTACCCTGCCCTTGGCAGCCAGGCTCCCTCATCTGCTGCCCACCCCAGCCTGAGTCCCACTCAAGTTCTGGATGAATTGGGCTGGCACAGATGGGAGCAATTTGGCAGTTGAGTGCTCAACATGTACAAAATGCCCTGAGTCGATAGTTTAAAAGATTACAGAGGTATTTGGTGGACTTAAAAAGCTAAGGAGTGCCTATGTCTTTAGAACTCTAGGCAGGTCGAGACAGAGAAAATTACATAAACGGACCTAAAAATCTTGTTTTTTTAAAAAATATTTTTGTAGTTGTCAATGGACCTTTATTTTATTTATTTATATGGGGGTGCTGAGAATCGAATACAGTGCCTCACGCATGCTAGGCAAGTGCTCTATCACTGAGTCACAACCCCACCCCAGATCTTGGGAATTTTGTTTGAGCACACATTTAGTAAGTTTGGTATCAACACAGATGCACTCAGGTCTCTAAAATCTGCTCTTCATGAAAATAGTCTCTTACTTTAATAAATTTGGAGTTTTGGTCCTCAAGAAGCAAAATTTCCTCTTCCATCTTCTTGATTTTAGCCTCTGCTGTCACCTTCTCCAGCTGCAGCTTCTGCCGAGCCCCCTCTTCCTCATCCAGTTGCTCTTCCAGGTCCTGGCAAAGGAGAACCATGGTCAGTCTCCCCGTTTCTTTCACCACAGTCAACTACATATTAGATGCACTATAATGAAATACTTGCATTTGATTCTCCAATGACATTTTAAAAATGAGAAACATTTCTACCTTCTACAAGTACAAACTGGGTCAACCCTTTTGGAAGCCAACAAGGCAAAATATAGCAAGCTTTGAAAAATGGGCCTTTAAAAAAAAAAAGTGGGGCCTTTCTTTTAAACATTAATTTCAGGGAACTGTCAGATGTGATTTGTATAAAAAGTGTTATTTGTAACAGTGAGGCATTATGAACTTGTACAAACAAGTGTTGCTAAACAACACTTGATAATTGTCAGTACATTTGTAAAATGGAAAAACAATTAAAATTCATATTTTCAATAATAATTTGAAATGCAAGGAATATAAATAATATAATTACTATACAGTCTAACTTAGTTGACTTCAACTATACATGTTCATCCAAAGATGAAAGAGAAGATGAAAACAATGATTTAAATAGTACTGCAGGCCAATGAGAAATTAACTGTTCAGATGCACCTAATACTACATGAGCAAGTCACCAAACTGAGTGGAAGCCTTGCCTGTCCACTTATTTTTACTATAACCCACTTATCTTCATTTCACTGCGTACATTATTGTGTCTGATAAATATCTGTTAATGAACAGGGTTGTACATACAAATCAATGTATGACCAATTTTTAGCAAGCTTTAAAATTAACTGACTAAATCATTTGTTCATGACTAATTTTAGAATGAAACCCTTAAAAAAGTTAAAAGGGATGATCTTTGTATTGTAGAGAACTTCAATCATGCATTTTAGCACACGGAGGAGCACAAGCCCTGCAAATTATGCATCACCCCCACTTTAACAAGCGTCAGCTCATGGTCCTTCTACTTCGCTAAAACTCCACCTTCTCTCTTCTCATGCTGGCTTTTTCTGAAGCAAATTCCAGACATCTGTTTAGGTTTCCTGAGAAAACTTCATGCTGTATCTTTATAAGATAAAGATAACTTAAAAAATGTTTGTTTAAATCAAAATGCAAATCCATCTCACACGTTGTGACTGACCTGTCTCCTAAGACTCTTTTAATTTCTAGGTTCTCCTACACTTTTTTTTTCTCTCTCTAGGTTATTTTTCCTACAGTTTCTTGCAGCCTGGATTTTGCTAACTGCATTCCCGTAGCACAACAGTATGTTCAGTATAATTTCAAAATGAATTCATATGTATGTACATATTTATCTGTTGAGAAAAATGCAAGAAAAAATAATATGTTGAATGGAGATGACTAAGTGGAGGAAACTTAAGTATTATTTTAAGCTTTTTGGGTTTTCTACAATAACGGTTAATTAATATTAATATTGAAATCATAAAATTAATTAAAAAAAAAAAACCAAACCAAACAAAATGTAGTTCTGGCTGAAAATGGAGCAGATCAGAAATTACCCAAAGTCTTACATGTGGGGAAAAAAGGCAAAGGGTCACCAAGGTAGGGTGTTCCTAGGGTCATGAGATTAATATAGAACCTCCGACATTATGTAAGAGAAAAACAAAAAACCCTATACTTCATAATTTAATAACACTATAAGTAGTTTTATAATGTGTTTGAATGAATTTCATGTCACAAAAGCAGCTAATAAATTAAGATAATGGGTAAATGTGAAGAAGTCTTGAAAAAACCATACAGAATGGAAAGCGAACTCTGCTTCTACAAGGAGAATTCTAAATAGAGAAATGTAAACATTTTATGTACAGCGGTTAAAATTTGGAGTTACAAGAGAGGTTAGGGAGATTGGAGATGAATTTAGGTGTCCTTTCCCTATATAAGTAAAATATTACTGAAATGAGTCAATGCTCTTCAACAAAAAAACCATAACCTTTGACAATGCCATCAGGGATGACTCACTGTGGTTAGTGTAGATTCTTCTAGATCTTCCAGATAGACCCATAAAAAGTCATACATATAAATTTAAGAGCTATATATCTATTTTTAAATTAGATCTTATTATATATACTCTTTTCTAACTACCTTTACAAGTATATTATAAATACCCATGAAAATAAACATCATTTATGAGTATATTGTATTACTAAGATTTAAAAATCTCCTCTTATTGAATAACTGATTTATCTTTTGAATAAAAGATTAGAATTAATCTGTTCTAAATGAATTCCTAATTCTACCAATTCCTATAATTAGAATTGCTGGATTAAAGAATATGTATCTTTTTTTTTTTTCTTCCAGTTTTTGTCATATTCTGCTAACCTATGATGGGATATTTGAAAGCTGTTTGTGTTGAGGAATAGGAGAGAGGTCAAGTGTCTGGTTGATTTACTGTATGGCATATGTACTAAGAAAATAAGATGATATTGTTTGTGGTTTTGACAAATCTCTGAATTGTTTGTGCTGTGCAAAGAAGTTATGGGGTGAGAAAAATATTAAGGGAGAAATATTCCTGGAAGAAAGAGTAGAACAGGACCTATGAATAACTGGGGGCACATAACGAAATCTGACATTGTTAGGTACATTATTATGTATGGTGGTGGGAGACACGAGAGTGGGTGTATCCTGGAACATCGACAAAATAACTACCATTTATATCATTTGCACGTATATTCAACAATGTATTTCAGCTGTGCTTTATGTGACTATAGGTTATATTTCACAAAGAAAGGACCATGGAAGGGCTGATTCATCCTACATCAGTGCCGAGTATTTCTTGGGAACCAAGCCACTTAGTAGATGCCTATCTAGTGAATGGAGTCAGCAGAATTATTAATGACAATATAAAATATAATGACAATATAAAGATCATAAACAGAATGCTCCAGACCTTTGGAGGCTTCTGACTTTCAATTTGTTTGCAGACTGAAAGATGCCACATCAGAACACAAAAAAGATTTCTATTCAAAGTAATAAATCTATGTTCAAAGAAAATCTTTTGTTACAGATGGGCTTCGAAAGTAAGTACACATAACCAAGAATCTTGTCTTTTATTGATCACAAGAATTCAAACGCTTCAAATCCAAAATATACTTCTAACTAAAAACTGTAAGTACCTGGATGTGTGCTTGCATTTTTTTCTTTTCATTTTGGAGAATCTGGTTTCTCTCTTCTTCTTCTTCCACCCTGGACTCCAGGTCATGGAGAATCTCCTCCAATTCCTGCTTTTTGGCAGCAAGTCTTGCTCTCATCTCTTCTGCTTCTGCAAAGAGCTCAGTTTCTGCTTGTAGTTGTTCTGCAAGGATATTCTTCTCTTCTAAAAGCTGCAATCATAACACAGGGACTAGTACTACAATTTGCATCCGGTGCACACACATGATATGTTCACACGGTTTCAGTGGTCAGTGCACATCACCAAAGAAAATGAGAGTTAAAAATATATATCATCACTGGTATGACTTTCAAATATGTTTTTGGCAACAGTAAAATAAGCTAGATGAAAACATTTTGGTTGTTTCTGCTGCCTCAGCTTCTCCTGAATAATAAGTTTATGTCATTTTAAGAATTTATAGTTCTTCTATTAAAGTAGGTTACAAGGGAACAGATGATAGGAAAGGGAAAATATTATTCAAATGTTATAAAGCTCATGGTGATTACTAAAGCCTATCTAATATTGAGTGATATTCTTGGCCTTTAATGTTAATATTTTTGGCCTTGACACTTGTTTTTGGCCTTGGATACTGCAGCTCTATTACTATCATCCATAAACATTTCCTGAGTCTCTGCTTTGTCCATAAAAAATAACTGCCTGCAGAGGGACAGTGATACAAGACCCCTGTCACTGGAGAAGATACTGGCATGGGCCTTGTACTCTGGCATCTCATCCTTTTGCTTCTCTATTTCTCCTTGTAAGCAGACATGGGAAGGCCACAGGACTGGGAGCCACATCTAAAACTGGTATTAAAAACAAGCTTGATGGCAAACACAATCATCTGTATGTGCAGTGAACAAGAAACCATGATATAGGAGATAAGGTTGATTTTAATTTATAGAAATCTAAAAGGCAAGGCATAACATATCTGTGAACTCTATTCTGAAAATGTGTCTGGTTTGGAAATGAGTGAAAATACCTCTCAGAAAATAAGATGACCTGGTAGGAATATCTCTTTACTTGTCATTAAACGCATGGGAGATGCTGTCTGTGGAGGACCCAGGCCGACCCAGACAGCCATGAGGTCTGAAGTCGTGCACACACCTGTTGGTGCTTCCTCTCCATCTCCTCAAGCTCCCCTTCCACCTTCGTCTGCTTCTCCTTCACCTTCAACAGCTCTTCATCTTTGGCCTGAAGTTCTTCCTCCTGGCGAGTCACTTGTAGGAGGGGCTTCACCTGTAACCAAATTGATCAGTTTATCATCATGTTTCTCCAGGGCGTCTAAATGATGAAGCTCTGCTGTGCAGGAAGGGGTCTGGAGAGATGCAGGCATAGCCCACCTTTGTGAATACCCGCCACCACTGCCAGTGTCGCAGCTTCAGATACGCTGCGCAGTTCCGCTGCAAGACCTTTAAGGCACTTAGTTGTTGCTGCTTCTTGGCAAAGGCCCTGAAGAACAGGAAGAAAGACTAGGTGAAGAAAAACATGTTTTAATAGCCGTTGTCATACAAAGACCTTCTAATGGCAGATGTTCCTATCTGGCTAGTGAGGAGTGATTCCCAAGTCAAGTCCTTGGGTGAGATGCTCAAGGAAGTAGCACCAGGCCTTGCAATCATCCAACTCACTTGTCTGCCTGGTCCACCCCAGGCATCTGTCACTGATTCCTGCACCCTTCTCCTCCTGTCATTCATGCATATACACATGTAAGTACACGCCTGGATTGGAATAAACATCCTATATTCCTGAGGCAGTGAAGACAGTGTGATGACAGAAGGTCCCCCTGTTTTGCTTTGCTGGTATAGTCTCTCTCTCCTCTATTCGTGGAGCCAGTCTTACCCTTGAGATTTTGGCCTTAGAAAAGGTTTCTCAGATGAACTCAGCTGAAGCAGGACTCTTAGTCCCTTTGTTTTATGTCTTGGCCCCTCTGTGTTTCCTAAGTGCAATACGTGGTTATTCAGAATGCCTGTTTTACTTGGTGCTCTCTTCTACTAGAAAGCAACTTCCATGCTGACAGAGACTTCATTATTTCTCCTGCACCCTTGCATCTCTGGCAAGCAAGTTTAGATCAGCCACTTACTTTCTGGCCAAGTAACCTCTGCAGACAGCTTGGAAGAAGATAATGATATCGGTGATTTTCAAATCTCTTTCTTCCTCCAAGTGTGCCAAAACTCCTGCTCTGAAAAATATCTTGCTCTGTCCAATTCTATACAAGTTTGGGTCCAATTCCAAAGCTCGGATCTAAGAGAGAAAGAGTCTGTTTATTTTTTGCTGAAGAAAAGATTATATTGATAGTTGAATAAGCTAGAAAAATCAAGTAAAGCTTACCATTCGCTCACAGGCCTGTTTGCCATCCATGAAACCCTTAGGAATAGCATTTGGAGTTAGGATCTCATATCTGGAAGAAAAGATTCCAAAAGATCTTCTGTAGAAATCTGTGAACATACTTATTTACTGTTAGTTTTGCTCTAATAGGCAATAAAATGATACACAAATTAAGGGCAAAGAAAGAAATGTGCCAGTTTTAATCTGAGGTTCTCTGAAGAGCTAATTTGTATTTCTTATAATAAGAAGCAAAGTAAAAATGAGATTAATTCTCCTAGATCAAAGTGTAGGTTTAGGAGGGTGGGGCAGAGGAGAATCGAAAGCATGATGTTTTAAAAACTTTTCAGTTTTCTTCATCTGCCACAAAATTTTCACAATTTTAAGATGCAAAGAGTATCTGGCTGTTTATACTTCAGATTAGTCGATTTGTAGACATTGACTAGATAACAGGAAGGGGGATGTCTGTGGGCTTTTTTGAAAACACTGGAAATCATCAGGTAACAGCCAACATAGTCCAGGTCTGGTGCACCTTGCTGTATATAGTCATATCTTAATCAGAACAACTCTGTAGCACAAAGTCAAGGGCTATATTAAAGGATGAATCCTAACTATTAACTTGGTGTCCAGGATGACAATTATGCCCCCTTCTTTTACTATTAATAAAAGATGAAAATCTATCACTGTGTTTGTCATACAGTGGGGTCATAAGAGTGGCTTTCCAGAGAACACATAAAGATTCAGAGGAGCTTCTCAAGTTGATTCTATCTGAAACAGTGGGAGAAAGGGCAGAAGGTTCTTTTGACTTGGCAGCTCTTTTTCTTTCTTGGAAACAACAAAAGCTGTCATAATTTGAAATTTGATCTCCAGAAAAAATGGAAAATAGGAAAAGTGACTATTAAGGAAAATTATCAAATCAAATGTGAAAATAACTATTGCTCATCACATTTGTATCAATTTCTATTGCACACTGATCAACCTCTTCCCCCCCTTTTTAAAAATTCTTTTGTAATCTAGACTATATCCTTCTCTATTCTAAAGGACAGTAAATGTGTGTGCACATAAACAGGAAAAAATAGATACACAGACACACACATGTGCAGATAGAAACTGAAAAAAGATGGACAGAAACATCCCAAAATGCTTTCAGGAATTATTCCTGGATGGTTTTTATTTACTGCTGTCTTCTCTTGCATTTTCAAATTTTCTTAAAAGGAACTTATATTACTCATCTATTTAAAAAGATCTCTTTCAAAATAACTATATTTCAGGGAAAACTATCTGAATGAGTAAACTATAGGTTGCAGCTCTTGGCATTGACTTCACAGCTGACTTCAAGGCTCTGAAGACAGAATGTCTCTGCGCACCCACAGCAGTTCCTACACCCTTTCTATAAAGAAGGCACTCAATTTTCCTAGGTACATATTGTCCTTTTGCTATGTAAGGAAATGAAAACTATCCAGGGAACAAGGAAAATGGTTTCCTTATTAAATCATCATTTTCATTCATATTAAGATAAGCTTTGATACATATGGAAAAAAGGTAAAAGTCAGCAATACCTCTGTCTGAATTCCTGGAAAACTATCCGGTTGGGGAACCCCTGGCGACAGATCCTGATCCCTTCCAGGACACCATTACAGCGAAGCTGATCTAGCACTAGGTGCGGATCCAGTTTTCCAGCCTAATCAAGCAAACAATAGTTTTCTAGTTTAATCTTCGTCACCTGACCTCAATCAACTTGAAACACTAGCATATGTTTTGCCTTCCACGTACCCGCTTCTCGTGATTTGGAATGATGCAGCGAACAAAATTAGGGTTGGTGTTTCGGAGAGTTGCCATCAACTTGGTGAGGGATTCTTTGTAGAGTTGCCCAACAGTACGAAACATGCCCTTCTTGGTTTTATATGCAGAGCCAAAAGCTGTCTCAGTCATACCAGTGACTTGATCCAGACCCACAATACGATCCACTGGTGAGAAGAAAAAAGAAATGGAATCTGAGCCAAATCTGACTCTTTGGAAGGGGAAGAAAAGACACAGTGATAGTGTAGCAGCACAAGCTTTGTGAACAAATGATAAGAGGTGCCATATAGGTAAGGCGGTCAGCATAATTAGACACTGCGCAAGCCGTGGAACTAACAGCCACACACTTATATGGCGGAATATCGCAGTGCTTCACAAGTCCAACTCCCACACCTCAGATGCCTCCCGCTGCACTAGCCTCGGGAACGGGGCAGCTTTGCTAACAGTCTGCCTGCTACATTTGCAAGTGTTTGGTCAATGAAAGGTTCTTGGCTGGCATTACTGATACACAAACTGATACTGTAAAAAATCTCCAAATAGGAAATGGCTCATAAAATATACATAAAAACATGACTATACAAATCCACTGAATGACTCTGCTCAAAGATCAGAGACCAGGGTTATTTCTTATTAGATATTAGATTTTCAGTAAGTAAAGCCATTTGAGTTTCAGGAACAGATGCAGGAAGATGAGATGATAGTTCGGATTTTGAGCAACATGTAAACTTTAGCTATTGCCTTAAAGTATGAACAATACTTACAAAGGGCGAAAACAAAATGGGAAGAACTCTTGTGAAAAGAACCAATGCCTAAGCTTTCTCTCTGGATAATGGCTGGACTTCTCAGACATTCCTCTACTATTCAAGCAGCTGATATTTTTACATTATCTACAGAACACTTCTAATGGTGAAGTTAAAGAGTGCACCAGTCGCTGGTGTGTTTGGTGCATGATGTGCATGTGTCCCCATTAAACGAACAAACAAAAAACCTGTTAAAATGAATGAAACACAATGCTGAAATATTTTTAAAGCAATCAGAATATCAATTGATCTGCCCTTGTTAATGCTCCCCTCGACTCTAACAGCCACCTCATTTCTTTCTGTTTCTTGTAACAGAGGCATGTGGGGATCTGGCACTGAGTGAAGGACTTTATGTGTAAGATCTCATTTGATTCTAGACTTTGAGTTTTTACAGAAAAGAAAGTAAAGTACCTGCTCAGGTTAACAGGTCTGGAATGGAAGATGGAGGAGGGTTGTTTGGAGAAAGCTGGGTAGTTTCAGGCCCAGGCATGCAAGTTATACTACAGTTGCTCACAGTGAAGCCACCAGACTGAATAGCGGGAGGCAAACCTTGTGCCTGTGCACTAGAGTCCATCTACCACCTCAGAGGCTCCATTCTTCAACCTCTCCCTCATCACGTACCCTAGCAGAAACAGCATCAAACCCCACCTCTGGTGTCCATGAACAACGAAATTCCCTAGCCCTTGCTTGGGCCCACTTCTCCTTGACTCCTCAGAGCCCAGCTTCTCTCTAGAGTAGTTCACAGGCTTGCCACTTCCATCTTCCCACATGAACTTCCTCCATGTTGGCCAACTGGCCTCTAGCCCAGCCTCCTCCCCTCCTCCCCAGGGTGATGCCCACCTATTGACATCCAGTGCTTATATTACTTGACCATGGTATATTGACCTGTTAGCATCACAGCAGCATTCTAAGAACCTTCTCCAGCTCTTGGCCTTTTTATGACCCTCAGCTTCTTCAGCACCCTGTCTTCTGCCAGTTCCTTCAGTCTCAGGGTCCTTGAGGACTTCTCTCCCACTGTTTCTGTACACTGTGGGACTCTCTAGAGATCCAAACTCAAGTCACTTAAAATTCTAGAATATGGTTAGATACAAGCACAGATATTGATCCTCTGCTTTTCTCAAGCCATATTCTCAGCCCAAGAGAGTTCATTTAAGACTCCAACTAGGCAGACATGACTACCCAGCTGCATTCTCCTTTCACAGGCGCCTATGCCTTCTACACATCCCTGTGAAATGCTGCTCATGTCTGCTTTTCCTCAACACTGCATTTCTGCTTCCAGCACATCTGGCACTAACATGCTTGATACATGTTTGTGCAAATGTGAACTAGACATTAAAGTCATGTAAATTAAAAGTAGAAATGCACCAAAGGAAAACAACAAGATGTTATGAGAGAAATGAGTGGTTAGAGATCTCTCTGCAGAGATGCCAATTAATAGCCAAAGATGAAGAACAAACTAGTGAGAAAGACTGTTCCAGTTGGTAGAAAGTCCAGGGGCAGAAACACATGAAGGGAGGCCATTGCCATCCTGAGCAAGGACAACATAATACTCCTCTGGCTGCTATGGACAGAGTGGACTGAGGGAAGGGTTGGGCAGGAGTGGAAGTGGGGAGACCAAAGGAGCCATGGTAGTTGGCTTGGAAGAGAACCAGTGAGATTAAAGAGGAGATAGATAGAGAAGGAAGATTCAAGACATATTCTGGTGGGAGGATGCACTTGCCTCTGTGATTTTCTGGCTCTGCAAAGGAAGATGAAAATTTCAAGAACAACTTCTAGGATTCTGGCTTGAGCAACTGAGTGGCAGGCAGGTGAGACCATGGGTGAGACAGAGAGAGAAGTGGGTCTGTGGCTGGGAAACACACTCTCCCATCAAAGTGGAGGTGAGATACCAGAGACAAATGAATGCTGTAGCCTGCTTCTATGAAGAGAGGTCTGAGCAAGAAAGGTAAATTTGGGAGTGGTTGACTTATAGATACTATTTAAAGTTACAGGACTGGATAAGCTGTCTAAAGGGAAAACAGAACAAGAGATGAGGTCTGGGAGTGAACATCAAGTAGCTGGGTAGGGGAGGCAGTGCCAGACAAGGAGGAGGAGGGGTACCCTGGCTGTGCTCTTCCTTCTGACCTGAATTCTGCATTTCTCCTAGCTACTTTCTTCCTCTGGCCTCATGCCCCTCATTTCATCCTCTGTCCCTGGATGCCACACTGTTCTTTCCATTTATACCTGTTGTCCCAGTGCAAAGATTAATAGCCATTTCTAAAGGACAAAACTGAGAATTAAATTCCTGAAATTTCTCCCATAGTCTGTCAGATATGGTCCAAATAATTTAGCCCAGTGACACAAGCACAGAGATGAACTTGACCCAGAGTCAGAAGCACCTGCCAGCCATGAGCCCTGTGATCTGGAGGCAAATTCCCCAATGTCTCAGCCTCAGTTCCTCCCTGTGAAATGGAGTTGGGGACTTCTATTCACTGAGTGGGGAGGATCTGCAAAGCATTCCACAGCTCAGTGGCAGCGCCTCTTGTGGCTTTCTTACACAATCCCTGAACTCCAACAAATTGGATGCACTTCCCTAAGATGCAGTGACTTTCTATTCCATCCTTTTCTCTCTGCCAACCCCCTCCAAATCATCTTGGCAAGCTCTCCAACAATTTTAAGTTGCCATTCCTGTACCTAACCTCAGGAGGTCTTCTTTTTCTTTTGTGGTGCTGGGGATTGAACCCAAGGCCGTGCCCATGTTAGGTAAGCGCTCTACCCCTGACCTGGGGGTACATCCCCAGTCCTTTTTGTCTTATTCTGAGACAGGGTTTTTGATAAGTTATTCAGGGTGGTCTTGAACTTGAGATCCTCCTGCCTCAGCCTCCCGAGTAGCTGGGATTGCAGGCCTGCAGTACCACACTAGTAATCATTAAAGTCTTCTTAGTCTCTGGTTACCACCCCACCTAAGTAGGCCACCAGCTCCTCTAAGCTTCAAATTGCCTAAGGACAGATACCTGGAACTTACCTCTACACTATTCTATGCATCTTCTCCGTCCAACCAAGCTCCCCAGGGAATGCTTCCCCAGCATCACATACTCAGGGTCTGGGAGCTGTTTCCATGGTCTCTCTGACCCTGACAGTCAGCTAAGATGACCACTACTACCTCCCCAACCACCCAGCACTGGCTAGAGTATGGTGCTTGGCACCAAGTGGCTATTTAATAAGTACTTGCTGAAGGAACACCAAATTTACCAAAAGAATGAATTACTATCAACACCAAAGAGAAAAGAGCACTGGATTCACTTTGCAGTATGTCGACCTGTAAGGGCAATTCTTACACACCACATGCTGCCAATGTCCAACACTGTCTATTCCCACAGACAAAAATAAGCAAAATAAACCTGATTTTCAAATTTAATTTTAATAAGAGTAATCAAAAACTAAATATTCAGGTTCTTAAAAAATGAATGATTTAAACTTTGATATTATTTTAACTTGGTGAAATTTTAAATTTTAAACTTGGTGAAAATCTACTAATAAGTAAAACTATCTTGTGGGTAATAGAGAAACACTTTGGGAACTTTATTAAATGATTTGGGTATGACTACACTTTAAAATCAAGACCCAGAAAAGCTGCTATTTTAAAAGAGTATTTTCTTGGGGAAAACGGTTAGAGTAGGAAGCAAGGAAGGGCAGAGAATGTACAGCCAAGATCTAACAGCAATTTGCAGGGAGCAATTCAGTTCCTTTGGGATCTAACGTGGCCCCTGAGCCTCAGGATGTGCCATAGTCACTGGCTGAGTGAGAACAGGATTGGTTGTCGTCCCACCACAAACTCTTCTCCCTCAGGTGTCAGGAAAACTTGGTTAGGGCTACTGGTGGGCATTTAAATTATTCGCTTCCCTAGAAGCCTGAAAAGGATTAAAAGTATTTTGCACTGACAATTTATTAATCTATAAAAATTTCAATAGTCAGATATCAGACGGGTTCCATATTCATAATTTAACAGAAAAAATGGAATTTGTCATCTATGTCATCACAAAGCTGCCATATACAGTTTTATATGAGGGATATTACTGTCTACTGCTGGAATTCTTAGTGGTCCTTCTCGGTAACAATCTAGGAGATAGAAGGAAGATGAGATTTTTATGTTCTTCAAACTCAGTCCAAATACTAGTGCCACTAAATTTAATTTGAAATGTTTAAGCCAGGTAGTCAGAAACTCACTCTAGCTAGTATAGCTAGAAACCAGGAGTTGGCTGTTTATTTCATTGTTAATTTCAACAGCCTCTGCATGCAGCACCGTTCCAAGTTCTCAGTACTCATTTAAGACAATGTCACTCTAACAGACAAAAATGTTACCAACAGTTACAACCATATTCAGAAACAAATATTAAACTGCTCTGAATTCCTAGAAACAATCTTAACATCAAATACTGTCTCCATAATGCCTACATAGTAACAACAAATTTACAACCATTGTATAAAGGCTGCTGCAACCAGTCTGTTACAGTAATTGCCTCAGAGTATTTGGAGATTATGAGAAAAATTCCAGGAAGTCCAGAGGTTGAGTTAAGGAGAAAACAATCTTATTCCAAGTTCAATAAGCTGAACTTCCCTTCCCTGTGGATGTTTCCCCATCCCTTTCAGAAGCCCAAGGTGACTGGCAAACAGGAAGCTCTCTTCTCCCCAGGGTGGCTGCTGCACTATTGTCCTTGCTTCCCCAGCAGGTCCCCATCCCAAACATAATACTGACAGCCCAGCATGACTGCCTATTAGCCGGGCCATGGGACATTGTGCATAAAGGTAGACTTGCATTAAATAAAAACCAAGGAAATATACATTGAGCAACTTTTTTTTTTTTTTTTTTTTCATAATTACAACAACAACAGTCACAAGGGTGCAACAAAAGCTGCAGCAGCTGAAGGTGTGGCAACTGCAACTCTCCAAGATCACGTACACTGCACAGCCCATGCATCAGGTGCACGAGGCTCACAAGGACCCCGAAAGCCAAGTGTCATCATCTCCACTTAACCTCAGGAACTCTAGCTGCAGTACCCAAATGCTACTTCTTGAATTCCCAACTACTGGTAAGACTCAAGATAGAAAAATATGAAAGAGTAGAATACACTGCAACAACAAACCTTCATCCATTCAAGATGATGACAGTTGAAGCACATAAATCATCAGACCCAAACCACAGATCCTAAGGTGGCACTTTATGTCTAAAACCCATAATCATTAGATTCAATGCTGCCTTTTTTATCAGTCATGTTGCTTTATTCTAAGTGGAACTGCCTTTAATGTATTACTGGATTAAAAAAAAAAAAAAAAAGACTGCTTCAAAGCTTTTGAAGTCAGAACATCCTAACTGCTATGTTTTAAGCATGGCTACAGTAGAAGTCTTTCTGCTCAACTGTGGTGAGCAGGTAGGTAAGAATCCAGTGGCGATCACAGGATGAAGGGAGCCCTGGAAGAGCTGTGACACTGGGCAAGCCCTCCAGGGTTGGGGACCAGCCCCTCCTTGGTGCTTCTCAGTCTCAAGTTAATTGCTGCTCCTTCATTTCAAGGGCTGCTTCTATGAAAGGCTGAGAAAGGGGTGGGGGGATCCGCTGATCTACTAACAATAAAAACTTGCTTCATGGCTCTTCTTACATTTTCTTTCATGGTACTGTTTCAGATCTGTCAGCTGCAATCTAGCACATGTGAGGGTTCAAAGAGCCTAAATGGTGTTACTCTGAAGGAAACCGCAGGTACAAGCCAGTATTAGGTACATAATTGTCCCTCCAGGCTGGTTGGGTTGGGTCTAAAAGCCATTTGACAGTTCTCTAACCCTTTAAGTCCAAAAGCCTGACTCTAACTTTGAAGTTAGAATCCCTCTTTGCTACTTAGTCTGCTTGCATTCTCCATGACTGGTTAATCTCAGAAGTCCAGATTTTCAAAACAGATGTGGAAGAAAACAGTCTTAAACATTATAGCAGAAACCTGTGGGACCTCCACGTTCTGCTGCTAGGAATCCCCTTCTCTCCCGCTCCTTTCTTTTCTGCATCTGTCCTTTGATGCTTTTGAAACCTCCACCTCAGTTTCTCATTTTTATCCTCAGAAACCTACATGCTCTTCATTTTCCCAACATTATAAATGTGCCCAGCAGCACAGGGGGTCCATATTACCTTTGTGTGACTTCCTTAAACAGATGCCCGCTAAAGGTCAGCTCGCCACAGGCAATCGCAACCTGGGTCCCCAGGAACCTCTTCACCAACTGTTTTCTGAGAAAACACTGAAAATACCAATATCCTATATTTCCAGTTTTAAATCTCTTATACTTCCCTGTGGTCTCTTCAACCGATAAACACATAATGAAGAGAGAAGGATTTTACTGTAGAACTATTATATACCACTTTACAGATCATATTTGGCCATGGTAGATGGACAGGCCTCCAAGAAGAAGAAGAGATTAAGACTCTTCACACTTGGTTCAGCCAAGTAACTCAACCAAAGGCCACATCACAGAGAGATAGAGCCAGGGACCTCTTCAGCACCAAGGTAAGAATGTGTGTTCACATGTGTGTGTAGGGTGGGGGGTTGTGTGCTCATTTTCTGTTTTCTCATTACAATGAAATCATCCAAGAGTGGCTCTGTACTGAATCCTGTTGGTACAGAAAAATGCCTGGTCCATGCACCCCAAAGATCATGGTTGCACAGGAAAGAGCCTCTGTACTTTAGGGGAAGGAAAGACCAGGGTGGGAGTGTTAGAGGAAACTGGGGATGGGATTGCCACCCCTCCCACCCAGTAATTTTCTCACTTAAGGACTCATTCATGGTGTGCCTTTGTTGTGCTAGGTACTGGGAAATGATAGCAATAGGCCCTTGCCCTGCTCTCAAAGACCTCGAAGTCTGGAATTCTCTTAAAAGATCAGAAATGCAAAAGTGGGACAGAGGTTTAATCTCAAGAGGGAGATGTCCAAGAGATTTTGACTTTTTGACAAAGCACAAGTCCGAGGCAGACCATAAGCTGACAGCTGGTGCTCAGCTCTCTCTGTCTCTCCACTTCCTCTCCATTGTCAGTGCTCCCCAAGGCCCAAGGTAACTGAGTGTGCAGGTTTCTTCCTTTGGGGTTCTGTGCTTCTGTGCAATTCTCATTCCAGCTCACATTTTCTTTGGCACAATATCCTCCCCTCCCACACTGAGCTTGCACTCTACTTCTTTCAGAGTATATGAGCTAGTATATGGCAGGAATCTTGAGTTGGACTAAATTAGGCACAGTCGTTTAACACTTTAAAAAATAACTCTGGAGATGGATTTAAATATCAATATTATCATGTTCCAAAATTCATAAGGGAGATTTTTTATAAGATGAATTTGGCTTTTTCTTTGAATTCTGCTACTTGCCAATTTTACTAAACAATTGGAAAGCTGGGTGAGTTACATTTTATACTGGGCTTTGGGGGGCCTTCTAGCCATCATTGGCATGTATTTTAAAACAGGACTGGGAACTCAAGATTACAAAGCTAAAACATTTTGACCTCAATTTCAAGTTCAAAGTATAAATTGTAACAACACTACATCTTAGTCTTGAGCTACACCTATCAAATCTTATAGAGAGATTCAGGGCCCCCAGTTAAAAAGATAAGTCCAACTAGCTAGATATGCATACCAATTCCAAACCAAAGTTATAACAAGACCAACATACCTGAGATAAATATGTAATTATTTGTTCACAAAATGATAGAGACTTAAAAAGAGAAAAACAAAAACAGAAATACTCCTCCTTGGAATTCCTTAAGAGTTAAAATTTAAAGGTGACTCAAAGATAAAGGAGATGTCATTTAGCAGATCAATTCCTAACAATTCCCTTGAAGGACTATGTATCAAAATGGTGCTTTTGGAAAAGGTAGTGACATATCTTTTAATATGCAATGCTGTAAGTGCTATGCATAAAATAAGAAGCAATGTATAGGCAGCAGCAATTGAATTGTTTATGCACTCAAACAGTTGCCTTGAAGTGTAATAAAACTGAGCATGAAATGAAAGGTTCATGCAGCCTATGAGCAAAACAAAAACAGAAACCCCAAACCCAACCCCAACCCCCCAGTGTACCCTGCCCTCCCCAGCCACCCTGCCAGCCCTCCCCAAGTTTTCTCTGTGGGCTTAAAACCCTTCTGTTTTGGAGGCTACAGGCTGTATACATTCACCTGGTGGCTCATGAAGACCAGAAACACTGTCATAGAAAGAAGCTCTCTGAATATTCTGAATCTCTAAAGCAGAGAAACAGTAAAAACAGGAGGACAGAAGAGCAAATACACAAACACTTCAGTTAGTGTGAAAGACATTTGACATCACAAGTAAATTTTGAAACTGGGCTACAGAAGTAGCCAGTCCAGGGCAATTCCCATGCAAACATTACTGTTCAGAGAATTTGCACATTTGGACAAAGTTCTTTATAAAATAAATTTAAACGGAATCAAAAGAGCATATTCTCAACTCTAGGTGTGAGCATTATATCATACTGATGTTCAATGATTACCCCAGCTAAGTGCTGGAAGACAGTTAAGAGTAAGAAGATACTAGTTGAGTTGTCTATCATAAAAAGATCTTGCAATTAGTAAATCAGGACAAGACTGCAGTTAAGTTAGAGTACTGTGGCAAATGTAAATATTAGTGGCTTTCATGGTCAAAAATTCATACTGCTGTGAAATTTTAGTTCCAATACAGATTTTGGAAACATAATGTACTTCAAATATGAATTACTGAAAGATTGGTAACTACATTAAAGATAACAAAATTCAAGTTTTGTTGTTGCAAAATGTCAAAACAATTTCAAATCCCAAGAAATCAATCATGAAAATACCCTAAAAGGCACATTGACATGAAAATGCAAGCTTTAATTTTCTGTATATAAGCCTTTAAGAAGTGGCAAGAAATCCTATGCAACTGGTAGAGAGATCCCAAAATGTCTTTTAGCAAAAAGTAGGACACTATGAATCTCTAGGGCAGGGCTGCCACCAATACATCTTATTCCTCTGGGTTTGGCCTTGAGAAAACTCTGTAAACCCTAACACAAACTGGATTTAAAGACAAGAGGTCTTATACTCAAGGCACTGTGTCTACAGGCAAGCTGTATGAATATATCATATATCCATCCTTCATAGTCAACTTGTCATTTTTCTGCATTTGCATTTCAGTGGCTATGAAAAGAGGCAACTAATTAGGTGTTAAGTGTTTTTCCAGGGTTCTTTTTTTCATTTTTCCTTTTGGTACTGAGGATTTAACCTAGGTGCATTGCCACTGAGGTTCATCCCCAGTCCTTTTATTTTTTATTTTGAGACAAGGCCTCACTAAGTTGCTGAAGTTGATCACAAACTTGCAATCCTCCTGTCTCAGCTTCCCAAGTCACTGGGACTAAAGGCAACTAGGGCTATTTTCTTTTCCTAGAGAAAAACCTCCCCTTATCCCAAAAGATCTATTTCTATATTGTGTGTGAGCAATCATGATTCTCTACCTTAGCACTCAATCCCTTTCTGTGCCTGCTACTGATCTTGCATATGAAACACAGTCTTCAAACTTAGATAATGTGGTACTGCCTCTGCCTGCCTTCACCCTAGAGGACAGTACCCCACCTCATAGTGAGTGACTCCCCAAATCTTCTCTGCCACTCAGATTCAACAGGTTGTCTACCCAGGCTGTTGGGAGACAGAACTTTCTGCTAACAGTGGCATTATCAGGAGAACAAACACACAGGACTGTTTCAAAGCAAAAGCTAGCAGAGTCAGATCAAACTTGGTGTAGGTGAGACCTCTTGGCCTGTTCTAACATGAGTGACCAAACACACTCTCAACCTAAGTATCTTCAGCAAAGCAAGGGCTAGAAACAGGGCTACAGAAAGTGTGCCACCTGTGCAGTTAAAGCTGTGGGTCAAGTACAGATGATCAGGGCTGAAGGGGCTCAGCAACACTGTAAGAGTCTCCTCTAAGGATTTTGTGATCCAATAACCTTCCTGTACCTATTAAATAGAAATCACAAAGATGCAGATAAGGGATCTCCAGACCTGGTCTTCCCTATAAGACCTGTCATCTGTGATCTGTAATTTGAACTCATCATTCCAGCCTCCCATCTTCATCCTTACCTGCTAAGCCTATGATCTTAAACCTTGCCACTGCTGCCCAAGATCTCTCTAACATCTGGGGATGGTGAGACCTAAGGCTAAAGGAGAAGAATGAAAGGAGGATGCCTAGGAAGGTGGGATCTGAGATAAAGATGAACGCAGTCCTATTATTGCATCTGGGTCTACCCTGATTCTTCACTGCATTACAAACTTTTGGAGGGCAGGGGACACATCTTTTGTTGCTTCCAGATCTATTCCACAGATGCTGCATGAGAAACACCTGACTAGGTCTGCAGTTACAGGACTGGGCCAAGGGCTCCACAGGCGTTTCATCCAACATGATTTTTGGTTAAGAAGCATAAAAATGGGAGTCAAAAGGGGCTTGTAATGTCGGAACATGTGTAAACCCAGGACCTAATTTCCTTTAATGAACTGTCAGTATTCCCCAAATACCTTGTTTTGCTTTGAAAGAAAGAGAAAACCAGTTTCAGAGGCTCCGGTGGGGAAATTCCCCTTCCCTCTGCCTGCCTTCCAGGCCCACTCTCGTCCTCGGTCACTTCCCTCACACTCTCGTCCTCGGTCACTTCCCTCAGGGTCTT
This sequence comes from Sciurus vulgaris, assembly GCF_902686455.1. Lineage (NCBI taxonomy): Eukaryota > Metazoa > Chordata > Mammalia > Rodentia > Sciuridae > Sciurus > Sciurus vulgaris. The sequence goes on along the minus strand of NC_136463.1, from coordinate 53,394,706 downwards.
TTACCTCCATCTATCCAACAAACCATCACCCGTTTACTTCTTCTAATTCAGACTGGGAACAAAACTACCCATACTCTATTCATTGAAGTCCAAACTCCACTCCAGCTGGGCCATTAGGAGCCATCAGAACTGAGCCTGGTCCCAACCCTCACCCCAGTCTTGCTTCCTGCCCACTCTTCCTTTCTGCCCCAGCCCTACTCTGAATCCAAAGCAGATGTTCCTCCTGAGCAGTGATCTCTCTATGCCCCTTCTCCACCCCACAACAACTTCACTTACAAAAACACTCCCCTAGATCCTTAGCCCTGATGAGTTAGTTCATGTAACTCTTCTTATCTGCAAATGCTAAAGGCATGATCAGGATGTAAATGCTCAAAACTTAGTGCTAAAACAACCACATGGCACTTAGTAAGCGCTCAGAACTTGTTAGCTTTCATCATTTAATCATTAAGTTATTATCCTTGAAGGACAAAGAAAACTGCCTCCTCTTTCATGATGTTTTACTGTAGCATCCCAGGAAAAGAGTAGTTGCTTCTTCTGATACACAGTCCCAAAAAACTCACTCTGTACCATTCACACAGCACTGATCCCAGATATCTCTGGCACTCAATAGTTTGTATTATCCCCCTTCCTTTTGCTGTGTTCTGAGACCTGGAAAGAGCACCAGGAGGGGTTGAGTGAGCATGGTATCCTCTGTGACTGACAGTGTCCACCACTCACAACTGAATGGACTCCTGAGGGAACACAAGTATTTACGACTGGCAGCGTCGCACCTCTCTCTCCCCTTTGTGAAACATTTCCCATCTGCATGGCCAACTTGCCAGTGCTGGTCTTTCTGTAATGACCTGAGCTGTCTTATTGCTTTACTCTAGTTCTAGTTTCTCAGATCCCATACCAACACTCTGGCAACACAGTCCAGAGTAGCGCCACTCTGAAGGCTCTGCAAATTTTTTTTTTTGGAGGGAGACAGGTCTTGCTATGTTGCCCAGACTGGCCTTGAACTCCTGGACTCAAGCAATATCCTCCTGCCTTAACCTCCCAAGTGCTGGAACTAGAGGTGCATGTCATGCCTTGCTTGGGCCCTGCACATCCTGCCCAAGGGCCTGGCAACTCTGAGGGTCTATCTTTAGGTAGCATCCCTTGACTGACTAGATCATTGCAAATGACTCTGTCCACCTAGTAGCCAGTTAAAGACTTTCATTTAAAGGTACAACAATAAAATACTACAACTTTACTAGTTAGAAAGCTAATCTTTCCCCAAGGTTCTCAGGCACAGTCTCTTCCTAGGACATGCACGTATGTGTGTGCACTGAATCCCACCCCACAGGCTCCCTTACATGCACCTGACCTGATGTGCATGGTCATTCTTGAGTGGATCATCCTTCATGTGGTCATGTCTCTTCTGCTCCCTTTCTCTGAGTTCATTCTTCTTTCTTTTCTCTGCCCCAACTACCCTAAACTCCACCCCCCCCTTTCCCTTGACCTCTCAGAAGACAGTTAGACTGAGGTTGAAATGCTATAGAGAAAGCAGAAGGGAGCCAGTTCCAAAGGGAGCCAGTTCCAAATAGGCCTGGCCTCAAAGTTAAGGCCTAGGTAGAGGCAGTTCCAGGGATAAGGTCCTACATGGCCTGAGGTCAAGCACAGAGGTGGGACAGAACCAGAGTGAGGTGCAGCAGCAAGAGCTAAGCTTTAGAAGAAGAAGTGTTCTTCTATGCGTAAAGACACACAGGCTTTTTGTTTTTTGGTACTACTAAAATCTAATCTATGATAAATGGCACCAAAAATCTTTACCTGAAGTTCACATACATAAAAGAACCATGAGGACTAATGGAAATAAAAGAAAATGATCTATATGCAGGGTACTGGGAGACTTTATTCACCAGCCTCTGTGTGTGTGTGTGTGTGTGTGTGTGTGTGTGGCGGGAGTGGCAATGATGGAGGATGCAGCTTGGCAGACCTATACACATACTGGGAAATGGCACATGCAGGGCTTCTTGGGTTTTGTGTCCTTGTGCCCTCAGCTTATAGCTGAATTGTCACTGGAGAGCCTGAGGCATTGTGTAGTTGTTTCTTCACTCCCCGTAGCATCTGACCAAGAGGGCAGATGTTATATTCATTTCTTAACCCAAGTATCTTAAAATGGATAAATTCCGATATAACGGCAGCCCTGCTCTAGCGAAAGATGTTAAAGTAAAAAAAAAAAAAAAAATGTTCATACACATATGTATGTAAAAGAATCATCAACAAATCTTAACTATAAAAGATTCCAGGCAAGCTTATTTACAAACATAAGCACATCCTTACCGTCCTTCCAAAGCTCTGCCACGAATCTATCTGATGACTGGTGTAGAAGGGTGGCCACATTGTCATTCAGAGGGTCCATGTTCTTCATCAGCCACTCATCTGCCTTATAGTCCACCTACCCGTACCAAAGCCAAATGTGGTGAAATGGAAAATACAAAACCATCTCAAGCCTTCATAAAAAGCCTTCACAGAACAATTAAAAAAACGGATTGTCTCAAAGGCAAACCAACACACAATATACACCATATACAGTGTTTGTGAATGTCTGTCAACATCTTTGTTACACCTTCATAAAACACAGCAACATTAAAAACAGTGATTTTTAATTGAGTTATCCAGCATAAGGACTCTCTTACCTTCCCTGCATAATGTATAATGCAAAAGTCAGCTTTGTCTTTCAGTTGCCGAGGTTTCTGGAACTTAGAGTGGGAACCCTGCTCTTGAACCAATTTTTCAACAAAGGTTTTATCTGTGGCTTTAGGGAACCAGCACTCTTCATCCAGAAGGGCCAGGACACCTGGAGGGTTAGCCTGAGGATGAGAGGAAGCAAGAAAGGACAAGGTTTACATGTTAGATGCCATTGAGTTGACAGCTTAACTTCCAAAGCCGTTAGAATTTTATGCAGATCTGTGAAAAACTACTGCTAGGATGGAAAGTAATGTCTAAACCATGACAATTTTATAAGTCAAACACAGATTGCAAACTGCTAAGTACCCACAAGAAAATGGGTAAGTAACTTCTCTGTCAACCCTCAAATATGTAAATTTTAAGTAAACTAATTCCAAATAAAAGGCCCACAAAACCAGTGAATAAAAAAAGTCAGAAAGGAACTGGGAAGCAGATGTAGAGATGAAACTAAGTGCTTACACTCAAGGACTGGTGGATATATTATTATAAAATCTCAACCAACTGGTTGTTATAGGCATTATACATCCTAAGCAATTTAAATTTTTGTTTAAGTGATGATTAAATAAAGAGTAGTATTCCATACTTGGTAAACTCTTTAAAAGTATTAAGTAGAGTATATGGGAAGAGATAAAATAAACTGAACGTATAAAGTGATTAATGAATTAGTGGACATTTGAGAGCCTATTTTATGTCACTCAATTATTTTTTTGTTATCTATAGTTTTATTTATTTTTTCATTTCTTTTTTTAATTAATTAATTAGTTTATTTTTTATTGTAAACAAATGGGATACATGTTTCTGTTTGTACATGGAGTAACATTTGCATATTCATACATTTACATAGAGTAATGATGTTTGATTCATTCCATTATTTTTTTCCTTCCCCCCCACCCCTCCCACCTCTCTTTTCCCTCTATACAGTCCCTCCTTCCTCCATTCTTGTCCCACTCCCAGCCCCCATTAAGTGTCATCATCCGCTTATCAGTGAGATCATTCCTCTTTTGGATTTCTGAGATTGGCTTATCTCGCTTAACATGATATTCTCCAGTTTCATCCATTTGCCTGCAAATGCCATAATTTTATTATTCTTTATAGCTGAGTAATATTCCATTGTATATATATACCACAGTTTCTTTATCCATTCATCAATGGAAGGGCATCTAGGTTGGTTCCATAGTCTGGCTACTGTGAATTCAGCCGCTATGAACATTGATGTGGCTGTATCTCTGTAGTGTGCTGATTTTAAGTCCTTTGGGTATAGGCCAAGGAGTGGGATAGCTGGGTCAAATGGTAGATCCATTCCAAGTTTTCTAAGGAATCTCCACACTGCTTTCCAGAGTGGCTGCACTAATTTGCAACCCCACCAGCAATGTATGAGTGTACCTTTTTCCCCACATCCTTGCCAACACCTGTTGTTGCTTGTGTTCTTGATAATCGCCATTCTAAATGGGGTGAGATGGAATCTTTTTTGATTTGCATTTCTCTTATTACTAAAGATGTTGAACATTTTTTCATATATCTGTTGATTGCTTGTACATCATCTTCTGTGAAGTGTCTGTTCATTTCCTTAGCCCATTTGTTGATTGGGTTATTTGTATTCTTGGTGTAGAGTTTTTTGAGTCTTTATATATTCTGGAAATTAGTACTCTATCTGAAGTATGAGTGACAAAGATATTCTCCTACTCTGTAGGCTCTCTCTTCGCATTGCTGATAGTTTCCTTTGCTGAGAGAAAGCTATTTAGTTTGAATCTATCCCAGTTATTGATTCTTGCTTTTATTTCTTGTGCTATGGGAGCTCTGTTAAGGAAGTCTGATCCTAAGCCAACAAGTTGAATATTTGGACCTACTTTTTCTTCTATAAGATGCAGGGTCTCTGGTCTGATTTCAAGGTCCTTGATCCATTGTGAGTTGAGTTTTGTGCAGGGTGAGAGATAGGGGTTTAGTTTCATTCTGTTACATATGGATTTCCAGTTTTCCCAGCACCATTTGTTGAAGAGGCTATCTTTTCTCCATTGCATATTTTTGGTCCCTTTGTCTAGTATTAGAAAATTGTATTTATTTGGGTTTGTGTCCGTGTCCTCTATTCTGTACCATTGATCTACCTGTCTATTTTGGTGCCAATACCATGATGTTTTTGTTACTATTGCTTTGTAGTATAGTTGAAGTTCTGGTATTGCAATACCCCCTGTTTCATTATTCCTGCTAAGGATTGCTTTAGCTATTCTGGGTTTCTTATTCTTCCAGATGAATTTCATGATTGCTTGCTCTATTTCTGTGAGGTACGTCATTGGGATTTTAATTGGAATTGCATTGAATCTGTATAGCACTTTTGGTAGTATGGCCATTTTGACAATATTAATTCTGCCTATCCAAGAACATGGGAGATCTTTCCATCTTCTAAGGTCTTCCTTAATTTCTTTCTTCAATGTTTTGTAGTTTTCATTGTAGAGATCTTTTACCTCTTTGGTTAGATTGATACCCAAGTATTTTATTTTTTTTGAGGCTATTGCAAATGGAGTTGTTTTCCTCATTTCCCTTCCAGCTGTTTCGTCGCTTGTGTATAAAAATGCTGTGGATTTATGTGTGTTGATTTTATAGCCTGCTATTTTGCTGAATTCATTGATGAGGTCTAGAAGTTTTCTGGAGGAGGTTTTTGGATCTTTTAAATATAGAATCATGTCATTCGCAAATAGTGACAGCTTAAATTCCTCTTTTCCTATTCATATCTCTTTAATTTCTTTAGTCTGCCTAATTGCTCTGGCTAGAGTTTCGAGGACAATGTTGAACAGAAGTGGTGAAAGAGGACATCCCTGTCTTGTTCCCGTTTTTAAAGGGAATGGTTTCAGTTTTTCTCCATTAAGAATGATGTTGGCCATGGGCTTAGCATAAATAGCCTTTACAATGTTCAGGTATGTTCCTACTATCCCTATTTTTTCCAGTGTTTTGAGCATGAAGAGGTGTTGTATTTTGTCAAACGCTTTTTCTGCATCAATTGAAATAACCATATGATTCTTATCCTTAAGTCTACTGACATGATGGATTACGTTTATTGATTTACGAATGTTGAACCATCCTTGCATTCCAGGAATGAACCCCACTTGATCGTGGTGCACAATTTTCTTAATATGTTTTTGGATATGGTTTGCCAATATTTTGTTAAGGATCTTTGCATCTATATTCATCAAGGATATTGGCCTAAAATTTTCTTTCCTTGATGTGTCTTTTCCTGGTTTGGGTATGAGGGTGATATTAGCTTCATAGAATGAGTTTGGTAGGGTACCCTCCTTTTCTATTTCCTGGAATACGTTGAGAAGTATTGGTATGAGTTCTTCTTTGAAGGTCTTGTAGAACTTGGCTGAGAATCTGTCTAGTCCTGGGCTTTTCTTGGATGGTCGATTTTTAATGGCTTCTTCTATTTCATTGCTTGATATTGATCTGTTTAAATCATCTATGTCCTCCTGGTTCAGTTTGGGAGGAGCATATGTCTCTGGAAATTCGTCAATGTCTTCAGTAATTTCTATTTTGTTGGAATACAGATTTTCAAAGTAGCTTCTCATTATGTTCTGTATCTCAGTGGTGTCTGTCGTGATATTTCCTCTTGCATTATGTATTTTAGTAATTTGAGTCTTCTCTCTCCTTTTCTTTGTTAGTGTGGCTAAGGGTTTGTCTATTTTGTTTACTTTTTCAAAACCAACTTTTTGTCAATTTTTTGAATTGTTTCTTTTGTTTCAAGTTCATTGATTTCAGCTCTGATTTTAATTATTTCCTGTCTTCTACTACTTTTGCTGTTATTCTGTTCTTCTTTTTCTAGGGCTTTGAGCTGTAATGTTAGATCATTTAGTTGTTGACTTTTCATTCTTTTCTGGAATGCGCTCCATGCCATGAATTTTCCTCTTAGTGCTGCTTTCATAGTGTCCCAGAGATTTTGATATGTTGTATCATCATTCTCATTGACCTCTAAGAATTTTTTAATCTCCTCCCTGATGTTTTTTGTTATCCATGTTTCATTCAATAGCATATTATTTAGTCTCCAAGTGTTGGAGTAATTTCCCTTTTTTATTTTGTCATTGATTTCTACTCTCAGTCCATTATGATCTGATAGAACACAAGGCAGTATCTCAATTTTTTTGCATTTCCTAAGGGCTGCTTTGTGGCATAACATATGGTGTGTTTTCGAGAAGGTTCCATGTGCTGCTGAGAAGAAAGTGTATCTGCTTGTTGATGGATGGAATATTCTATATATGTCTATTAAGTCTAGGTTATTGATTGTGTTATTGAGTTCTATGGTTTCTTTGGTTGGATTTTGTTTGGAAGATCTATCTAGTGGTGACAGCGGTGTGTTAAAGTGACCCAGAATTATTGTGTTGTGGTCTATGTGATTCTTGAAATTGAGAAGGATTTGTTTGATGTACAGGGATGCACCATTATTTGGGGCATAAATATTTACTATCATTATGTCTTCCTGATTTATGGTTCCCTTAAGCAGTATGAAATGTCCTTCTTTATCCCTTCTGACTAACTTTGGCTTGAAGTCTACTTTATCTGATATAAGGATGGAAACCCCAGCTTTTTTACTGAGTCTATGTGCATGGTAGGTTTTTTCCCATCCTTTCACCTTTAGTCTGTGGATGTCTTTTTCTATGAGATGAGTCTCTTGCAGGCAGCATATTGTTGGGTCTTCCTTTTTAATCCATTCTGCCAGTCTATGTCTTTTGATTGATGAGTTTAGGCCATTAATGTTCAGGGTTATTACTGAGAAATAATTTGTATTCCCTATGTCACTCAATTATGAGCTCAGTGGAAAAGGTCTTGATGAACCCATAAAGTTACAAAGCAGATTACTAGCAGCCAGCAATTGGGAGGAGAATGGGACCTGACCGCTAATGGCTATGAGGCTTTTTGCAGAGAGGTTATGAAAACATTGTAGAATTAGCACTGATAGTCACACAACTTTGTCAATATACTAAAAACCTGCCATGTGAGTTATATCTCAATTAAAAAAAAAGAACTATAGGTTGCCATTCTCTGGAACAACTTCCTTTTTGTAAGTGAGTGACACATGGAAGCTAAATGGAATATTTAGATGATATACCATGAGTATGGCAAGTGTGTGAGCCACAACTGACCTTAGGCCAATTCTAGGGCATATCCGTAAAATCAGTTTTTTAGAAGAAAACTCTAATATCAGTTTTCTTTAACACACAGGCCATTTTCTTTATTGGAGAAGAGTTAGCTATCTATACAAGTACTATTTTAAAAGCAAAGTAAAGGTTACGGTTAAATGTAATAGTGTGGTTGGAGAAAGGTGAAGGTGGATTCCAAAGCCAGAAGGCAGAAGTTGAGAGAATCCTGCAATGAGACCCTTACCCCATGGCTCCTTCACCTGAAAAAACTTTTGGGGTTTCAGATCAGCTAAAAGGAGATTACAGTCAGAAGCAACAAGGATTAGGTAATCCAGAGGAGCCAAGACTCAATAGTGGCAGGTGGGTCAATCTCCCCCCATCACCTGACAGCTGTGAGTGAGAAGTGCCATACTAATATTAATACAACTGAAACATCTGTCCTTCTCCAGTGATTTTTACAATTTTATGCCCTTTTAGTGAAAATATTCCTAAATTCTGACTTGGATCCCAAATACAATTTAATTTTTTTCTAAATGACTCAGTGACAAAATGATTACAAACAGCAATTCATGAATCTCCTAATTTTTTCCACTTCATTCTTTGATGTTAGAGTCTCTTATGTGCTGGGGATGTGGCTCAGTGTTAGAGGCTTGCCTATCATGAACAAGGCCCTGGGTTCCATCCCCAGCACTGAATTAAAAAAAAAAAAAAAAAAAAAAAAAAAAAAAAATTTCTTATCACTTCTCCTTTTAATTGGTTATTTTTAAAGAACTATAAGTTCAGGAGACTATTTTTTATATAATGGTCAAGAGGTCTGTAAAAACTTTTGAACCCTAAAGGGGCTGGGGTTCAGTTTGTGAGACTGATAATGTGTCAGGCAGGTGCCACTGGAACACATTTTTTTTAATTCATTAATTTATTTTTTGGTAGTGGGGATTGAACCCAGGGACAATTTACCACTGAGCTAAGTCCCCAGACCTTTTTATTTTTTATTTCTCACTAAGTTGCTGAGGCTGGCCTCAGACTTGTGATCTTCCTGCCTCAGCTTCCTGAGCTGCTGGAATTATAGGCATGCACCATGGTGCCTGGCTCCAGAACACTTTAAAAAAGGTATTCTTCAAGAAAATATTGCATTCACTCTCTCTCTCTCTTTCTTTTGGGGAGGTGAGTATTGGGAATTTAACCCAGGGGCACTTTACCACGGAGATACATCTCCAGCCCTTTTTATTTTGAGATAGGGTCTTACTAAGTTGCTTAGGGCCTCACTAATTTGTTGAAGCTGGCCTCAAACTTGTGCTCCTTCTGCCTCAGCCTCCTAAGTCACTGCAATTACGGGCACGTGCCACTATGCCCAGCTGCATTCACTTTATTGTGAAAAGAATATCAATGGAACCGTTAACCAATATCATTCTATAGGCTATCGTTAAATTCCCTATCATCAACATTCTTGCAGGGTTTAAATATTTTTAGGCTTTTATTTTCTTAAACTAGAGATCACACTTCTAAGAATAAGTGGAATCATTCTGAAGTCGAGGTAACCAGTGAGTCAGCATTAAATCTTGCATTCCCTTCTTCTCCTTTGTGAGCTCTCTTCTTTAAATGGGGACTGCTCAAATGGAATAAATGGTACATTCTGAAGGTTTAGGGAAAGAGCCCAGAGATCCCAGGTATAAGGAATATAGGAAGGAAGGATGAAGGGAGGGTTAAAAAATAAAAGAAACAGAGGAAGGGAGGCAAAGAGGGAGGTGGAAGAGAAGGAATTCATTAATTCCACTTGCTGCCCCTAAATATCTAAGTGTAACAAGTTACTGTGAATGTCATGTCCTCCCCATTCCAGTAACACCTGACCAAGTAACTTTCCTAAAATACCATTTTTTTCCTTCCTGCAAAATATCCCTTTCAATGTATTGCTACTTTTTGCCCATAAAATTCTGCCCTGGAACACTCAGTCCTTTCAGGACATCCACATTTGGGAAACCTTGATACTAAGGCCTCCTGTGGCCTCTGCCTTCTTTGGATTCACAAAGCATCACTTAGAGCCAAACCTAAGGAACCAAGGAGCTAACCACTATGTTCTAATCTGCTCTGCTCTGCTCTCTGGTTTCAAAACCAGGTCCTTGAGGTCCAGGGTCATGCTATATACTCTTCTGTGTTCCTGGGGCTTTCCCAGCCTGCATTTGCAGGACACAATTGAGGATTTAACAAATTCTAGCTACCTTGAACTTATCCCAACCCAACAATATTTACACTTAATGTATCTTCAAAGCAATAAAAAATGTAAGCATCAAACCCTTCTTGCCTCAACTATTTTTGCTGGGAATTAATCCTTATAGTTGAAATATTTAATGACTTTTCCGTATCATTCCCATTTTTAGAGTAATAATATTATGTGAGAATGAAGAAAAATATGAAAAATAGTACATAAGAGATTCTGTCCTAGGAAATGAAGGGAAGGGAGGGGGGATGGTAATAGAAAAGACAGTAGAATGAATGGGACATACTTTCCTATGTTCATATCTGAATATGCAACCAGTGTAACTCCACATCATGTACAACTACAGGAATGGAATTCTAATAAGTTATACTCCATGTATGTATGGTATGTCAAAATACACTCTATGGTCATGTGTAACTAAAAAGAACAAATAAAAATTTAAAAAAAAATTGTCCCAGAGGATAAAGCAAAAGCTAAGTAACACTGAAGAGAACATATGCTTGTAAGACTCAATTAAGGGTCATAAAATCATAGATTCAAGAACCCTCTAAAAGCATTTTAAAAAATAGGGTTGATAATTTTCCATATTTCTACAAAGAGACTGCTTAGCCAACTTTATGGTTCTCCTCTACTCTAAAGCATAAGTGCAGGGACACAGTCACTGTGGTCTTAAAATGTAGGCCTTTGAGTGCCACAAGGTCACACAGAGAAGAATATCTCAAATAACATATCAATAATGCCAATAGTACTAACACAAAATATTCCATTCCCTTATTGATATAAATTTCTAAACAAATTTCTTATTGTTGATTTTAGGCAACAGAGCAGTCATGAAATGTGCTGGTGTGCTGGTGTACATGTGAAAGTTGATTAGAAGTTATTGCAAGTGTGTTGTGAATGTTACCTCCAAATGATGCTACAAGGTAACAGGCCATCCTTACCAATACAGGTAATTTGAGATTCCTGCTCTAAACATGGAGCTAAAGTGCCCTGAAAAGTAAAAAGTAAAATGATTCCTTACGTATGAGCCAAGTGAAAACGATCTGTTGCATTCCCTAAACCCAAGTTTCTAATGCACTAAAACTACATCTCCAACGGGGTGAATGTCTTCTAGGTGCCTCCTCTTTCTAACTTCCCACTGCAGGGACTGTACCATCCAAGACCTCTATAGACAGTAGGCCTCCACCATCTTCAAACACAAAGACTCCAGGCAGCAACCAGAGGCTGCATAACAAGAAAAAGAACTGCTTCACTGCCTGTTGTACCTGCTAGGGGAGACTTGAGCTGTTGGTTCAACAGGCCAACTTCAGTACTACTAGAACTTTTTGTAAATTATGGGTATTAATGCAAGAGGCTCTAGGTTAGAACCTAGTACTGGTGGGGAAAAAGATATCATCCTTCATTACACGTTAGTTTTTTTTTTCTATATTATTGCAGATACCAAAATAAAATAAGCAAAATCAATACTCTGGTGAGTAAAAGATAATGCCAGGAAGCCAGGCATGGGGGATGTACTCTTGTAATCCCAGCTACTTAGGAGGCCAAGGTAGGAGGATGACAAGGTGGAGTCCGGCCTGGGCAACTTAGTGAAACCCTGTCTAAAAAACTAAATAAAAGAAAGCTATCTAACAGGAAATACATAGCCAGATCATTAATATTTGTTATGATCACATGGAGTAGTTCAAAAAGCAAATGAACTGTATATAGTTCTATGTACTTTTACGTGACACTAAATCAACACAAAAATAGTTTCTGATGCTTTCTCAGATTGCCACTAAAAATATATCTGCCAAAAGAACCCCCCTGCCCCCACCAAAAACCAAACCAAAACAAAACTGAGACTTTAAATTTTAAAAATGTGCCAAAAGAAAAACACCTCTGTACTTACAACGGCAAACTTTTATTGTGTGGAAAATGGATTTACATGACATGTCTTAGTCCCAGCTAAGTAAGTGTTCCTGATTTACCTAGAATGATGGAAACAGGGGGAGAGAATGGAGGTGCCACTACCACAGTGATCTCTGCTATCTGTGAAGAACCACAACACGTTATTTAATACAACTATACATGTGAGGATAGGAACAATGCTGCAAGAAAAGACAGCTGAAGGGTTTTACTGAAATGTCACTTACTTTAAAATAGGATATTTTATCCAAGCATCACCTTCCTAGAAATTATTATTTATTAATATTAGTATGTGTGGGATTGTGGGGATCAATCCTAGGGCCTTGTGCATGCTAGGTAAGCCTCTACCACTGAGCTACATCCCCAGCTGAAAATTCAGATTGAAAAATTATGTTAACACTGATTAGGATAATTTCTGTCTTGGATTATGCCAAGAAAAAAACCCAAGTCTCTGCTTGAACAGAAACTAGAAGCCAAAAGTGAGGAAACACTTACGGGCCTCTCTATCAGGTCAATGCATGGCTGCAGATCCAGCCCAAAGTCGATGAAGTTCCACTCGATGCCCTCGCGCTGGTACTCCTCCTGCTCCAGCACAAACATGGTGTGGTTGAACAGCTGCTGCAGCTTCTCGTTGGTGTAGTTGATACACAGTTGTTCAAAGGAGTTCAGCTACAGATGTTGAAAGCCATTGTTCAAATATGGGGAGGGAGGAAAGATGGGAATAATTACCTAGTTACCCAAGAAGTTCATTAGAAATTATTATATCAATGATATTATTGATTCTATCTGATGAATCAGTAATGTCCCATTCTACTCTTCGGTAAGGATGCGGGCTCCAGAGTGAGATAAGAAAAAGATCATCTAAGAATCATCTTTACTTCACAGGGCTGCTCCTGGGAGCTCAGCCTGCTCTGATACAAAGATTGCTGAGGAAGGGTGAGGATCTGGGCTAATCTGTGCAAGCACTTTTCTTATTCAATGTTTGACCTCTGCCAATATCAAAAGTGATATAGCACTGCTTTCATGAAGTGAGCTGAACATCTTTCATTTGTTACAGTCATTTCTGTTCTTCCTCTGTGAACTCTGCCCATTTTTCTATTGTGTTGATGAGTGGATGAATGGACAGATGGATGAATTTAGAGGTATAATTTTCTTTATGTAATTATCCTATATACCCAGAGTGCAAGCTCTTTCTGTTTCCACACTGTTCATATGAGTAGCATGTACCCATAAATAACTTATTTCATTATAAAAAGTGACTTTCAATTAGAAAGAATTTAATCAATCTTCTAGGAATAGACTTATGGCCTGAAAAAGCCACTGTGATCTTCCACAACTGCAGAACTGTTTGTACTTGCTGTTTTAGAATGAGGTCATGCTGGAGAGCAGGGGCAGAGACTACCTTGCTTAACATTCTTTCTAACTAGCACATAGGACAAGCCACATACTTAAGAGATTGCCTGACTGCTTATTCATACTTATATAAATGAATTTTGCTTTGCCTTATGATTGATTATGACATCTATTGCTCTATTAAGCCTGTACTACCTGCAACAGAATGTAATCCATATTTAAACTACTGATTACATCTAAAAACAATTGATTTAAAAAAATTTTTTTTGTGATGTCAGGGTCCAAACTCAGTAGGGCCTTGTGTATACATTCTACCACTGAGTTACATTCATCCCCAGCAAAAAAAGAATTGGTTTAGCATATACAGCTTTTATATATGAGGTATGCTCCTGCTATCCCTAGTTGTTCTAGTGTTTTGAACATGAAGGGGTACTATATTTTGTCAAATGCTTTTATTGCATCTGTTGAGATGATCATATGATTTTTAAGTCCACTGATGTGATGAATTATGTTTATTGATTTTTGTATGCTGAACCAACCTTGCATCCCTTGGATGAGCTCCACTTGATCACAGTGCACTATCTTTTTAATATGTGTTCATATGTGATTTGCCAGAATTTTAGCCTCTATGTTCATCAGGGATATTGATCTGAAGCTTTCTTTCCTTGATGTGTCTTTGTCTGGTTTTGGTATCAGAGTGATATAGCCTCAATGAATGAGTTTGGAAGGAGTCTCTCCTTTTCTATTTCATGGAATAATTTGAGGAATGTTGGTGTTAATTCTTCTTTTAATTTTTGCTTGTTTCTTCTTAAATTTATTTTTAGGTATTTCATCTGGTTTTGGTGCAGTTGGAAATGGGGTCTTTTCTTTCTTTATTACCTTCTGTCCTTTATGTAGAAGGTGATAGATATTTTTTCTTTTTTTAAATGTAATTTGTACCCAACATTTTTTCAAGATTTCTCAAGTTATTTACAAATAAATAAATCAATATATATTAAAACAATCTGAGTGGCAGTGTCCAGTTCAGTGGATGAGTTGCTTAACCTCAGTAATGGTTTAGTTTTTATGAGGACACAATGACTTACTAGTATTTTAAAGGAGTTCATTTTAAAATTAGACAATTCAGCTCAATAGTGGCTAAAAGTAATACACTAATTGCAAGAAATACTCAATATTTGTGCCTTCCATATAACCTATCAAAGAAGAAGGACAAACTACATCTATCATGATACAGTTTATATATGTATTTATAGAGATAAGGATATCAATTTTTAGGAGAGCAAATTTTATCCACCTCTCTGCAAATCCTTAATGGGCGTGAGATCATAAATCTTTGCCATGTTGATGGTAACTGGACAAACGTAGTCAGATCACTGATGCAGTGTGCTAAAGGCTATTGTCAAACACTGGGGCTGTGTCCATGGACACTGACCATTCTTTCACATTGCTTCTCTCTGACTCTTGTGCTAGGTCACCCTCATCCTGCCCCTGGTCTACCACACTGTCCTCCTCAATGTCACCCTACTTCTACTTTGTCACTAGAATACACTCCATGTCTCCAACTCTCCTCTTCCTTTGGTTAGCTCTGTTTAGACAAACTGGTTTTCCAGCAGCTTCTAACTTTGAGAAATTCTACCCCATACAGAACCAGAGGGCTCACTCTCATTATGCCAGGAATGCCTGTCACCCCCGCAGACAGACATCTTCCCCAAATAGGTGGTCTACAGGTGCCTCCCTGTTCTTCCTATCACAGTACTTTTCACTGTGTTATCCACATATCTGTGAATTGAGTGGCTGTTTGTCACTGTCTGACTCTCTTCTAAATAGCAGGGACTATATCTGTTTATTTGTCATTACACCCCTGATGCCTGGCTCTAAACACTGTACATAATAAGCCTTAACATTTGTTAAAAGAAGAAGTAAAAAGAAGTGGAAGAGAGAAGAAGGAATACCTCAAAAATTTCAAATCCAGCAATATCCAGGATTCCAATGAAAGATGCTCCCTGCCGTTTGGTCCTGTCCAGAGCTTTATTGATACGGTGGACGAGCCAGCGAAAGAGCCGCTCATAGGTAGCTTTTGCCAATGCTTCTACTGCAAAATCTGCCTATAATTAAATAACACCAACCCGTTATCCTGGAAACAGTCTCAACAAAGTATTCATCACTATTGTGTGAAGTTTAATGTTACACAGTACTCAAGAAGCCTGGATATTTACTACTTAATCATGACTCAATCTTACACATCAATAGAGGGCATTATTAGCACAATTAAATGAAAACTGGGGTTAATTGTTTTAGGGAATAGGTAAAAATGCCCAGGAAAATAAATTTCTCCCCTGACTCCTAGGGCTCTGAGCAGTATCATCTGTCTCATCAGCTCTGTTAGCTGGCACTTTGCCACTTCCAACCTTCTTACAAAGCTATTAATGTATTTCTTAAAATAGACCACAATGAAATGGTAACTACCATTCCTATATTCTTGCTACTGTATCATCAAGCACAGGAACAAGGTAATGGAGGTCCTGCTGCTGGTTTGACTCCTGAAATAAGATTTGTCTACTGGATTATTTGCCTCCCCCTCCCCAGGACAACTAGAGATAATGTTTCAAACTTACTTAAAAAACAAAAAAAATTCAACTTTTAAAATTTTCTGAAAAAGTAAATAAGCTATAGAAAAAAATGTACTCACAAAGTTTTCATTGATTCAGTTTGTGCATGTCAATCAGAAGGTCAAATTACTACCACTTATCACTCCAGCAAATCTGAAATAACAATTAATGTTGAACTCACTTGTTCTTTGGTCTGGGCTTTCTGCACGTAGTCTCGGCCGACCTTGATCCGAGGGGTAAGAATAGCCCGAGTAAACTCCATCACATTCATCCCAAGCAGGTGGCAAAGTTTCTGTGCAACTGAAAGGTAAAAGTCCTTAAATACTCCATTTGTACTCAGGACGGAACCACAACAATCAATAAACACTTGACAAACTCTAGTAATTTTTAAGCTATATTAAAGTTAGTTAAAGATCTGATGAAGTACACCTTCCATTCTTCCAGGGTAATCACACACCCATTTTTAAGCAGTGAGAGATGCTGAGACAGCTTCTGCCCTCCTTGGCTTCAGTGACCTGATTCTCTTCTACCTATGGGTCATGTTATGACTTCAAAGCCAAGCTATACTGACACACATCTCACTTTAAGTCTTCCATTGCTCTGTTGTCAGTCTGATTGCACCATGTGAAAGCCACAGGAGGACACAGGTTCATGTGCCAATCCAACTACTTTGAATGGCAGATACATGTAAGGGTCAGGAAATGGGTGACCATGACACAGCAAGAGAGGCAGGTCACTTAGAAGAACTAAATTGTTAAGGAGCCTTGAAATGGTTATAAAAAGGACTACTTCAAGGAGCAGATAATGTGACTTTATGTCAGCCTTCATTGGCCATGACGCACAGTGGATGTGCCTGTGAGGTGAGATAACTTTTCCAGGTAACCAGGCAGACCAGGCCATACCAGCGATGCACCGCTTCTTTTTTTCTATAGACCACTGGAAGCAAAATGACAGCTCCCAAGACTTGGAAACACAATTTTTTTTTTTTTGGTTCACAACCTTTTTTTATTCCAGATCAGTGTAAATTTAAATCTATTTTTAACATTTCTAAACTAGAGGATTTCATGTTAAAATCTAGATTCCTATCTTGCTTTGAAAAATCAGTTATGAACGCTCCTCAATTCATGATGTTGGTGATGTCCATTTTAAGTTGAGAATGCATGGCTGAACCTAATCTACCTTAAACATGTTCAGACACTTAAATACTGACCGTCTCATGCAGCTTACTAAATCTTGTATCACAAGTGGAAAACAGAATAGTGGCATGGGTCTACTTTCATATCATTATAAAGCTGAATTACTGTAAGTTGGGGACCATCTGTGAAGCAGCTCCCTTCCAGGTGAGTTACAGCTTAATTCCCCTCCCCTCCATGCTCAGCAGAGTAGCATGCCTCTCCCATGCTCAGCAGAGTATGGGTGTCCTTCACCCCCTTCCCTCATCATTTAGGGAGTCAGGTGGGCCCTTAGGTGGGCATACGAGGTTGCCACTCTACTCAAGAGTCCCTAGGGAAGCACATGTTTGTATTTTTCACATGTTCTTAGCAAACACAAGAAATCAATGAAATAGAAATAAAATTGCTATCCATTGGCTTACCTGTATTTTCTGGCATAGAAGCTTGATCAGTATTTCTCTCCTTTTTGAAAGAAATATTTCCAAACTGTAGCACTGAAGATACTACTTTAAGCATTGCTTCATGTTGATAAAAAGAAAAAAAATAAAGAAAGAAAATATTGCACTAACATATAACAGACATATTCTAATTTATTTTGTGCTACAAATTAGCTATGTAAAACTTTTTGATAAAATTCATCTTTACGATTTCATAAAATTAAGGGCAGTTCTCATTCGTTTCCCAATCATTTTCTAGTTTAGGTTATTTACCCCAAATTTATTTGTCTTAAGAAAGTGAGGCTGTGAATCTTAGGGAAATCACACATACACAGGATCTCTTCATGAGAAAAGCCCATTATGTGCATTGCTTCCATGGTCTCCTGAAAGTTATCCTTGTCTTGCTGTCCCGGAATAGGAATATAGCCGTTGGAGAGAAATCTGTAGTTATTAAATCCTTCAAGGAGTAAGTCGGCTAAAAGAAAATACAACAAAATACAATTCAATAAATACTCATAAATAGACTAAAGAACCCCTGCAATCGGATTGCTGGTGTCTCCTGGGAGAACAGGGGCTCACTATCCAACCTATCACCAGCACATACTTTTTCTAATATGCTCATGTAAATATGTGAGCAGACATAAATTTCCATTCTCTGGATCTATGAAGGAGAATGTTGACATGAAGAACAAAGGCAGGAGCTTTTAGGATGGTGATTTGTACAATATTACATTTCAAACTGGATAGTTGGGAAATGATGCAAACTTTTCAGATAAACCTTACTACTTAGTTATTCAGATTTAAACATTTTGGTCATCTTTTCAAGAAAAGCTTTAAAACTCATGCTTTGTACTGCTATCTCAGCAAGTAGTTTACATCAAACATTATGGGATCTATTATAGGCATCCAAGTTCTCAGTCCTATAAAGGCCCTGAAACCCTTTCTCCACATCAGTTTGTTTAAAATGATTTTTTCTTTTTCTTCTTTTGGTGGTACTGGGGGTGGAACCCAGGGCCTCTCCCATGCTAAGCATGTACTCTATCACTGAGCTACATCCCTGTCCTCCAAGCCAGTTTGTTTAGTAGTTACTCTGTCTTCAAAGTGATGGGCAAAATCATAAAACAATAATTGTTGTTTTTTTTTTTTTTAATTTGGCACAGGGGATTGAACCCAGAGGCACTTTACCCTCAGGCTACATCCCAGCTATCCCCACCTTTGCTCTTTTTTTTTGAGACAGGGTCTCGATAAGTTGCTGAGGTTGGCCTCAAACTTGGGATTTTCTTGCATCAGACTTCAGAGTTGCCTGGATTACAGGTGTGTGTCACCACACCTGGCTAATAAATTATAATGGAGGTCACTAGTAACTACTGGCACTATAGGGGCCATAAGTTAGGCAGCACTTACACTTTTGACAAGTATGCTCAAGGCTGTTTCTCAGGAGTGATCCAAACAGAGGGTGCTTATCCCCTTAACAGACGTGCAAATGTGCTCCCATCTTTCCTCGTAATTGGCTATCTTGCTGTCCTGTTGAGGGCCTCGCTGGTCACGCCTTCCCCCCTAATTCTCATTACATCATGTTTAACTTCTCTTAGGTACTGTCTGCTTTCTTTATCTACCTCCTTTCAACACTTTGATCATCTTTTTAAAATTCATTCCTGGTGCAGTTATTGCCTGTCTGAAAGCCTGAGGGTTTTATTCTCATCACACTGCATAATTCTGAACTTTTAGTCTCTCCTTGGCACTTACTTTGTTTTCTTGTTGCTTATGTATTTCCCCTGCAAGATCTTTCTCTAATTAGTTTCTGAGTTCAATGCTTTTATAGATGCCCATGGCTGAAACAAGCCTAATTGCCAGAGGAGAAAAGTTTTACTGTATATGTGTCTACTGTAATATTCAGATAATAATAATCATGGAGAAACATACTCAATTTGGGACTGAGACTGAAACATGTACTTCTTCTGCCTCCCTCATGTATTTCTGATTCAACAAAATTCTCACCCTGACTGGAATTATTTTAACCATGTCCAACCCTAAGATTCTAGTCCTTCCAATTTATGACAATAAAAAAATAAATACTCACCACTGGTTCTTTCTAGTATCAGTGCAAGCATAATCTATATTTAAGTATAAATCTAAGAACAAAAATGTTTATTCTACTTCACTTTATTAAGTAAATATATTTTTTGCTTACTTTTCTACTTATTTTTTTAAAAATTTGTTTTTTATTTGACAGTAGAATGTATTTAGACATATTATGCATACATGGAGGATAACTTCCCACTTCCCATTTTGGTGGATGCACATGATGTGGAGTTACACTGGTTGTGTATTCATATAGGAAAGTTAGTCTGATTCATTCTACTGCTTTTCTCATTTCCATCCCCCACCCTTCCCTTCATTCCCCTTTGTCTAATCCAGTGAACTTCAATCCCTACCAGGGACCTCCCCTGCTTAATGTGAGTTAGCATCCACATATCAGAGAGAACATTTGCATTTGGCCTTTGGTTTGGGGGGACTGGCTTAATTTACTTAACATGATATCTACCTATAAATGTTGAAACAGAATCTCAAAAACACACATCATTTGTCTTCTAATTTAAAAAATTTTAAAAAGAAATAAAAAGCACAAAATCTAACAACTTACCACTTATTTACTCCATGATGTGGAAGTTCAATTTCATTTTCATTCTTATGATTTAACCAGCTAGAGATTTGACACGAGTGTATAAAACCACTATTTCCTGAAATCTTTCTTTCTCAAAAAAATTTCAATATTAGAAATGATATTCTACTAAATATAGGTAGTAAGGACCCTTGTCACTTACACTTCAGGTGTTCCCCAGCTCCAGATAACAACTGGTAAAAGATATGAAAAGTACGCTCATCTTTTGCTTGACGAACAGCACGAGACTTTTCCAGAAGGTCTGAGCAGAGATGGTTAAGGATTATTAAAAGGAGGTTCTCTTTTGGTGTCTACACAAATTTAATTTACAAAACGCTTTCTTTCTTGGATATATTTATATATCAACTATGCTATAATGAACCACTCAAAAAGAATGTCTTTTGTATCTGAATAAAGACAATACATACAATTTGTGTTTCCCAGGAATCTAGAATCACCAGGCTAGGAGAGAACTTTAAAAAGATGGGAAGGTTGTGAGGTGCTCCTCCCGCCCCACCCCACCCATCCTCCTGCTAATCTGG
Source organism: Sciurus vulgaris (assembly GCF_902686455.1). Lineage (NCBI taxonomy): Eukaryota > Metazoa > Chordata > Mammalia > Rodentia > Sciuridae > Sciurus > Sciurus vulgaris. The sequence continues at coordinate 53,373,979 of NC_136463.1, read as the reverse complement.
ATACATTTAAAGAACACAACACTGTACAAGGAACTGTCAGAGCAATTATAAGTGACTTAAAATTGTTTAGGGCAGGAGAAGCCCTATCATACTGGAATTAATATCACAGTTTTACAAATAAAGAAAGCAAAGTACAAAGTGAAGGATATGTTATCTACCTGTCCTTCCACCCCCCTAAATGATCCCAACACCAAAACTCTTCCCATGACCTTGCCCTGCCCCCTGACTGCCAAAAAGGCCTGCAAAAACTAACTCACTCCTCCCGTAGCCTGGCTCTGTTAAGGCTGTATATAAAGCCCAGAACCTTGTGGCCCACAGCCATTTTACCCCTGAAAATGAGCTACTTTGAGTGTCTGACTGATTAACTCCACCACTAATTAAAGAAAAGCTTGCTGATCTGAGGTCTGCTCCTGGCCTCTGTCATTTGTGTGCCATGTGCTTACACAAAAAAACTGGTCAAAACAACATAGTTAATATGTTGTAGAGCTAGGAATGAAAACTTGATGTGACTCCCAAATGTGTGTGCTTGGTTCTGACCCCCACATTCAAAGTCTCTTATGCCCTAAATGCTTCCCTCTCTAATCCAGCCCCTTTAGTAACTTTCCCAAATGCCTTGAGATGTGACTATGATTGGATGACAGTTATCACCCACTGAATTCACCACTGGCCTTCCCTTAGCTGAGCTTAAGAACCACTGTGGTCAGTCAGTGCCTACAGCCTACTTCCACCTACTGCCCCCTGCCTGACCTTCCTGGAAGCAAGCAGCTTGACCAAACTCCTGCATGTCAGACTATCACACACCTGCCTGTGGATCTGGGGCTCAATCCAAGGCTGGCTGGGCCCTCTGTCCACTGTGTGTGGACACTCCAAGAGCGTCTGTGGGCTATGGTCACACTGGGCTCTTGCTGACTGTGTTTCACTGCTTTGCAAGAAGACTGTCTCTTTTGAAGTAAACCTTCCTTGAGGTCACCAAATGAATTAATTCTGCATGTGCCAAATAGCCTGAATTTTAAGTCAGACTATCCCGAACATATTCTCCACATTAAGTGAAAAATATTCATATAAATGGTGTTAGACTAGTATGAAGTATGTGTCTATGTATGTGTATGTGTGTACACGTATATTTCTGGCTTTGAAAGTACACAAAATACCACTCTTAAAAAAATTTAGATACTGGAGAACTTTACCATGAAGTTATATCTCCAGTCCTTTTATGTTTTATATTTTTATTTTTTTGGTACCAGGGATTGAACCCAGAAACCCTTAACCACGGAGCCACATTCCCAACCTCCCCAGCCCCTTTATTTTATTTTAATTTTGTATTTTGAGACAGGGTCTTGCTAAGTTGCTTAAGGCCTTGATAAGTTGCTGAGGCTGGCTTTAAACTTGAGATCCTCCTGTCTCAGCCTCCCGAGCCACTAGGATTAACAGGTTGTGTGCCACCATGCCTGGCTCATATTATGAGATCACTGTTTTGCTTAAGTGCTGAGCAGGTTTTGCTAAGTTGCTGAGGTTGGCCTGTGATCCTCTGGCCTTGGCCTCACTTGAGGGACAGAAACAATATATTTCTATTACTGGAAATTATTCTAACAAGCATCAGAGAACTGTCATCTGTATCCCTTCTAATTTGCACACTGTCATTCAGATTCCTTTTTGTTGTTCAGCTCTAATTTGTTTTATATATACCTACTATTTCTTAATACCATTCTGTGCATGTGACATTTCTTAAGCGTATTCTATATATTTGACATTTTATCTTTTCCTCTAGCTTTTTCTACTTAACACCAATTGAAATTACTGACTCTATAATCTTACAAGGCTTGTTTCGCTGTGTACATGTTTATCCTATTAAGATCAGAGGCAGATGGTAGAACACGGGTGACCAAGACAATACCTGAAGTGCAGTTGCAGTAACACTCACCTAAACATCCTGAACCACACATGCGTGAGGCTCTCCACCTATCCTGGCCCATAGGCTGGGATGTGGTTTTAACAACAATCAACAACAACGATATCCACACCACTCTGGAGTACACACTCAGTAGCTGAAAGCATCTGCACACGTTCTGTGGTCCGTGGGGTGAGTCTTCCCACCTGCAGAGTGGGATGACATCACCAAGGGTTGCTGTGGGGCTGTGGAAAGACTGGGTGTCTATTCTGGACAAAGCAATTATGAAAAAGGATACATGTTTCGATGTTGGCCCCAACAATATAGCCAGTTACATCAAAGTTGATCCGAATAAACTTGCCCTGAAGATAAATGTAAATGAGAAAATTGAAAATAAATAACACTGAGGATTTCAGCACAATAATAAAATATTAAGAAAATGTATCTTGCCCTGCACCCATGTATTGGCTATAAAAATAGATCTTATGTATTGCTTCAAATAAAAAGAAAAGCTGCAATAAGTATCAAAAAATCAGCAATAAGATAAAGACCACCTTCCCAGGCTATAACAAAATAACACTAGAAATGTTAGCAAAAAGAAAGTAATGAACACTGATCATTTAGAGCTTTTTAAAGCTTTTCTAAGTAATCTGAGATACAAGATTTTAATAGCTTTAAAAGAATACTATTCCAGCCTTATACTGATAATTCAAAATCTGATTAATAGAGATGACTTCTAAGGAAAATAGAAATCTAGTCAAGAAAAAAACTATGAGAAAATTTGAATAGGCCACAAAAATAATAACAAAACCAAATTACTTCTTTAAAAATGCTGGATTGGTTTTGTGAAACAGTTTGACAAATTTTTAAGGAATATTTGACTCCCTTACTACATAGCTGTCTTAGGGAAAGAGGAAATAATTATTTTATAATTCATTTTATAAAGTTATCATAACACTGAGTACCCTAATTGTTAAAAGATGGTACCCCCCAAAAAGCAAAATGAAAGCCCAAACTGTTAGAGATAATACCAAAAAAAGTAAAAAGAAAGCAAATATAGTTATACCTAACTCACAAATGTAACTATAAAACTCAAATTAAACACTTTATAAGAGGATTTATTCTAAGACTATTAAGAAGAGCTAATCCTAGGAAACACATGACTATGTGAACAGTCAAGGGTTTGGAAGGCCCCCTTTGAGGAAACTAACAGGCTCATTCTAAAATATGAGAGAAAATGAAGAAGATTTACAGTAGTCACAACTTTGAGAAAGAGAACCAGAGTTGAAGGGCTCACACTACTTGATTTCAAAAAGCTATTAATTTATTAGGACAGTGCAGTATTGGTAATAAGGACAGAGATACAGATCAATAGAACAGAATGAAGTCTGGCATTGTGGCACATGCCTGTAATCCCAGTGACTTGGGAGGCAGAGGCAGGAGGATTGTAAGTTGGAGGTCAGTTTCCCCAACTTAGTGAGAGCCTTTGCAACTTAGTAAAGTAATTAAGTAATAGTTACTTTAGTAATTAGTAATAAAGTACTCTTGGGTTCAAGCTCCAGTACCAAAAAATAAAAATAAGTAAAAAGAATAGAGTTCAGAAGCAGACCATCCATGTAAGGTCAATTTATCTTCAACAATGATACCAACATAATTTAACAGGGAAAGGATAGTCTTTTAAATAAATGGTGCTTGAAAAATGGGCAAAATGAAGAAAAACAAAACAGAAAGAGTATAGATCCTAACCTCATGTTATATATAAAAATATTAACTCAAAATAGACCATAGATCCAAACATATGGGTTGAAACTATAACACTTCCCAGAGAAAACAAGAAAAAATCCTTATGACTGAAGTTAAACAAGATTTTTTAAAAAGTAAAAGGAATGAACCATCAAATCTTAAAAAATGATAGCTGGATTTATCCAAACTTAAAATTTCTATTTTTCAAAGACACTGAAGAAAATGAACAGAGAAGCCACAAACTGGAAGAGAATATTTAAAGGACTTGTTCTCATAATATGTAAAAAGCTCTCAAAACTCAATAGTAAGAAAAACTGATGAAAGATTTAAACAGATACATCATCAAAGAATATCATGGGGCTGGGCATGGTGGCACATGCCTGTAATCCCAGTGGCTTGGGAAGCTGAGGCAGGAGGATCACAAGTTTGAAGCAGCCTCAGCAACTCAGGGAGTCCATAAGCAACTTAGCAAGAAAGAGGGCTGGGGATGTGGCTGAGTGGTTAAGCACCCCTAGGTTCAATCTTGAGTACAAAAAAAAAAAAAAAAAAAAAAAAAAAGATTAAAAAAAGATAATGGTCAATAAGTTTAAGATACTCAATATTGTGAGTAATTAGGGAAATCCAAATTCAAATGGCCACAATGATATACCACTACATATCAACCAGGATAGCTATAATTTTAAACAAAGATCAGCGAGGATACAAAACAACTATAGAACTCCCACACAATCCTTGCGAGGCTGTAAAATGGTACTGTTCCTGCAGAAGAAATTTGCCAGTTTCTTATAAAGTTAAACCTGGTTATCAAATGACTGAGCAATCCTACTCCTACTTGATTACCCCAGGGAGATGAAAGCATGTGTGTACCAAGACCTGCACATGAATATTCATAGCCACTGTATTTTCTAACAGTCCCCAATTAGAAATAACCCAAATGTCCATCAACCTGTGAATAACTAAAAAATTGTGACCTATTCATACAATGGAATATTACTGAGCAATAAAAAGGAACAAACCAGTGATTAAAACCAACAATAAGGATAGACTAAAAAGCATTATGCCATGTGAAAGAAGCTGGACATAAAACACTACATACAGTATGATTCCATTTCCTTGATTTTCTAGAGAAAAAGAGTACTACAGGGGAAAAAAACAGATCAGCAGTTATAGGCAGGAGGAAGCAAAAGACTTTCTGGAGTAATGGAAATGGTCTCTCTGGGGATCGTGGTGCTAGCTACAGTAATCATACATTTGTCTCTACTCATCAAACTGTACACTAAAAAAGAGTGAAATTTAATGTATGTAAAGTTTTCTAAAATTTATCAGGGAGAAATCTTAGGACCCCCTAGATAAATGTTAATTTTTAGAACATAAATCATCATCTATTCCATTTACTGTAAGCATATTAAATAAATTTGCTCTTCCTGTTAAAGTGAAAACATTAGATTTACACTACTCTTCTTCTGTATTACTTTAGCCCCTTCTCACCCTTTCCAGTGTACTGTTTTTTTTTTTTTTTAGTGTATAAATATATACTCTCCCTAGTTTTCTTCTCCCCACATAGCTTCTTGCAATATTTTGAGAAATATGATAAACAAACTAAAGTTTGATAAAATAAGAACAGTAACATCCTTCAGAGCAATTCCATTATTCTTATTATTCTAATCAATTTTTTAGCATAGTTGGTAATGATAAAGACGAATGAATTCCTTAGATAATGAAACAGCAAAATGTTTCAAGATACAGAAAAAATAGTCATACTCCACACCAGATCTTCTCTTTATAAAATGATCCAATGGATTCGTATGGTAATTATAAGAGAATGAATTTTATCTTATTTTAAAAATAAGTGTATTTTGTCTTTGTTCCTTGGAAGACCCCTAAGAAAGAATAAAGTCAAAAAACTATTAGTCCATACGAACAGGTACAACTGTTCAAAAAAGAAACACAAAAACTAAAATTGGGTCCTGATGTTGTGAGGGTTAAAATTCTTTATAAATTTTAAACAGCTGTATCACCTACACAATACCTCATTGAGTTAATTAAGAACTGCTATTTTAAGAGCCAGTAGTCAAAAGACAATGTTATTATTCCCTTGCTATAAAGGATACATTGCTAACAGAACTGCCCAAGCAAATACTTCTCAAACTTCTCATTTTAACACTGCAGAAAGGTTAATCAAAATCATACAGTTTCATCTGATTCCTACAAAATTCATTATCCAGTAAAACAAACTTACAGCTTTCACCAACCTGTCTAACTTTTATACTGAGTACATCTAAGACTAGCTGTTTAAACTTTCAAGTCCTTATGCTACTTCCTACTTTTGCTTTACCATCTTAAAAAGAATGGAAGTTCAAATTTTGTCAAAAAAAAAAAAAAGGAATTCTTTGGGCCATAAGCCAAAATAATCACACAGATAACTTTGAACTCTAACAACTTTGAAAACTAAACTTCAGTGCTATGCATTTTATATTTAGTGAATTTAATTTCCCCTTATTTCATGGAAAATTATAAATTAGGAAAGAATGTTAGAGTCAAAGGAGAAATGGCAGAAAATTAGGGTTTTGGTCTTCTGAATAGGTAACCTATGAAGAAATGTTCCAGAATAATTCAGACATGTGGTCACCTACTTGGAAAAATAAATGAAGTCTCTAATGTGCAATGCTCTAACTTTCTCACCAGCTCCCTAGCCAAATGTCCTCTTCATAACTGCGTCAATGGTTGCTCTAGCCCTTACAGTAAGTGAAAAGAGCCAGGCAGATAGTCATGAAAAAAGGGTTGGAGATATAGAAGGAAGGAGAATGTTCCCACTCTGCTTCTTCTCTACACCCCCAAAGAAACTAGTATCTCTGAAAACAGTAGATATAGTAACTAATATCCTCAATTATAAGCCGCACCTCTAGAACTGATTCTATTTTGAAAACGTTTTAACAAAACAAAAACCTTAGAAAGTTGAAAAATTATCACCTCCATGCTAAACAATATTTGTGCTCAGATATTTTATAAGACAATATGATAAAGTAAAATTTCAGAACCAAACAGAAACACTTTCCTGATTCTCCTCAAAAAATCTAGGATTTAAATAGTTCCTTTAATGTTGGACATGGTGGCAAATTAGGTGAGAAGCAGGCCACAAAATGTGACGACATTTCAGTGTGGGACAGTTGAGCACTTGTGTAGATGAGCAAGTACGACTTTTCACTCTTCCTTGGGTTGGGGTTAGGGGAGGAATAAAATCTGTAAGTCAAAAAAACTTCTCATATTAATAACAAATGCTCTTTCAGAATTAATTAATTTGTGCTGAAAATACCCACTCCATATTTGATTTCCATAAAGGTCAGATTATGGTATTCAGAATAGTCAACCAGAATCTCATCAATAAAAACAAAAACAATGACAAGTACATTAAATATTCATTCTAGTCACACAGTTTGACTGTGTTGCAATACAAGAACTGAGACCATACACTTGCTCTAAGTGTTCTGAATAGCAAGACTAGCAGAATTCTTTCTCCCTTTATGTAAAACACAGATTTTATAATTTATTTATTCATCTATTCATTTGATACAGAGATGGAACCCAGGGTCTCATGCACTGTGGCAAGTTCTCTACCAAGGAGCTATGCCTTCAGTCCTAAAACACAAATTGTTAAGAACTTAAGAACGACCTGGATATTTAATACTTTGATATTATAAGGAAAATAAGGTTATTTGGCTTCAGCAGTTTCATTTGTTCTGAATTACTATCAGTCTTCTGGGGTGGTTACAACATATCCATAAACACTAAGCCCAGATTAATCATTAATTGGCAATTTAATACAGAGGCAATGCAGGTTACTTTCGCATTCTGAAAATGTTTTTCCCTCCCTAATTCGGTATCTAAACTGTTATATGAGCTAATAATTTACTTTAAAATGCTTTAGCATAGAAAGGGAATTATGTCTGTGTGTAGGTTTTGTTTTCATCTCCATTCTGGAGCTAGCCATTTGCCCTAGATGGAAAACCCATTCCAGGAGTAATTAGCTAGCATTTAATCCAAAGGCCAGATGGCTACCTTAAATGCTTCAGCTATCTTAATCTCCAAACGACACCAGAAGCTTTGTTATTAGTAAAATGAGTTTTCATGTGAACTTGTTACTTAGTATAATGGATATTAGAAATTATGAGGCAACATGAGTGGCATTAAGAGACTGGCTGTTTAGAAATATCAAGAGCCTCCCACTCTGGCAAGAACAAGGCATTTAGACTCAGGCAGGTCCAGGAGGCTGTGCTGCTGAAGGCCAGGCTCTCCCAAAGCTATGTCCAGCCTCTGATCTGGTTGCAGATTATGATGCAGACCATAATCTTTCTGATATTATCACATGTGCTTTGGTAGATCTTTGAGGGATAACTTTGAGCAGAGTACTTAGAACTGAGCTGCATTTGCCTTACACAACTGTTTTTTAGTGCCTACCTACAACTAAGTGCACCTGAGGGTGAGAATTTCCACTTGCTTTCATTATAATTTGGGAGTCAAACTGGAGGGAGGAGATACCTACAGGCTTTACCTAACCACAACTACCAGAGGCTAATTATCTATCTAAAAGCACACAACAGTTCGAAATTGTGAAACTGGCATAGGTGGGTTTGCAAAAACAAACAAAAAGGATTGTGTAAACAGAGAAAGTGATTCTTTCTAAGACTTCGAGGGGAGATGTATCTGCTGATCCAAACAATCATTTTGAAATTGAAGTCCCTGTTTTTAAAGTTTCATTATGAGACATTCATTTTACATAAATCTCCACCATCTGGAATGCATTTTTATTTCTCATAAACAGAGAACTGGACTAACTGTGAACGATTATTTTCATACGGGTAATGCTCTCCTAAAGAATCCCCCTTTAACACAAACCATATGCTAGCATCTTTGAAAGAAAAGATATTCTTCAGGAAATTAGTTGTCTATATCAGATCAAAGAAATGGAACCAAATGGCTTCTAAAGCTTATGGAGTTTATAGTTTCAAATATTTTCACTGCAAGCATGTGGCTTGTAAATAATGACTGCATGAAATCTCATTGTACACACAATCCATTTTTCAATATCACATTACTCTTTCTGTAGGACACCAATTCCAATTTAAGGCCCAGCCTGTCCATGAAGCCACTAGCTCCCACATGACTCCTACCCATGCTCCTAAAACTGGGGCATGCACACTTTCAGAGATAAGCACAATCTTGCAAGATGGCATATCATCAAAAACATATTAAAGTTAAAACCAGGACTGGGGATGGAGCTCAGTGGTAGAGCACTTGCCTAGCATGCCCTGGGTTTGATCCCCAGTACTATGACAATAAAATAATGTTAAAACCAAAATGAAGGTGAGCCCTAAAAGGCCGGGGGCTTTAATTTGCCCAATTTAATTTGCCTATTTGGCACTTAGCAGGCAATCAAATTTAACTAAATGAATCCCACAAACACACCTACTATGTCCTTGCATGTTTGAGGCACAGTGCTAGGAACTAGAAGCAAGGAGGAGAATGAAGCAAAGTCCTTACTGTCAGAGACCTTACATCCTCATGATAGTGATGATAAAGAAGCCATCTAATTAGCTATCAATACTCATAAGTGCTGCTAGGGATATACACAGAACATTGTGATAGGGGATCATTTAGGAAACTCTAGATAGGGTTTTAGACTAGGCAGTTAGGAGAAGAAGAAATGTGGACAGATTTGAAACATATTCTAGAACCAACTGGATTCACTGCCAGCTGGGAAATGGGCCATGAGAAAGGCTAAATCAAAGAAGACCCCTAGGTATTTTGTCTTCCAGGATTTGTGCTGTTTTAAGTTTAAGCAACTGGGTGATCCAATGGTATCATTTTTTGACCTAGGACAAAAAGGAACAAATTTTTAAAAAAGAAAAATTTCCATTTAGGGTATGTTAAATTTGAGAAATCTAAATATCCAAATGGAGATATCAACTGAGCAGCACAGTTGCCTGGCCAAGAAAAAAGATGCTTAAGAATTAATTGAACCACACAACAAATCGCAAGTCAAAATTGCACACAATTTAATTTAAAAAATGAGTCAACACTGGCTACTGCCAAACAGGCTAAAAACCAAAGTGTTGGCAACACCCATAGACAAGTACTAAAGGGATATTTTTAACTGAACATTATTCAATCAGTGGAATTATTACTTATTTTTTATGATACTACTAAAATTAACTACTTGTTTTAGTGTTATATAGTTAAAGCCTTATGATAATAGAAATTAGCTACTAAATCATTTCTTAAAAATACTGCATACATCAACAGAAGTTGACCTTCTAAGAATTAACAAGTTCATAATTGACTATATGAAAATATCCTTGTTTCTTGTTTGAATGAAAAGCTGAGAACATTGCCTTAACAAAAAATATTTTTCCTATAGAAACAAAAATCAGCCTGTAATATATCTTTTATACATAACATACTTAAAAGTTATCATACAGTAGTGCAAGCATTTTGGAAGGTGGTACATGGCTAAAATAAGGTTTGTTGAGAACTTAGATCAGATGGCTAATTCTTGCTCTTTTCCTGTTGCAGAGTACCTACAGAAACAATCTCAGAAACTCCTCCTACTAGCAGAATGTAAAACAGTTTCCTACCAGAATTATTTATATAAACCTTTGGAATAGGAAGCATAAATAACAAGCATTAATCAAACTCATGTTATTACTTTGCAAGTAAGCTACAAAAAGTTATCACCTTAGTTTGGGCTATAACTTGAATGAACAATTGAGAGCAGAGTTTTGCAACCTTGGCATAAGTGACACTCAGGGCTGGGTGATTCTCTGTTGTGAGGACTGTCCTGTGTATTGTAGAATGTTTAGCAGCATTCCCTACCTCTACCCATCAGATGCCACACAGTGCCCTTTCCCACAACTGAACAAAGAAAAATGTCTCCAGACGACCCCTGAGAAGCCCACCAATTAAGAACCTCAGAGAGTGATGCTAATCATAGATCAAAACCTCTTATAAGTCAATGATGGAGACCCTGCTAAGGATTCATGGTAGCTAGCCTTCAAGATGGTCTCCAAGATCCCCACCTCTGGCATTCACACACTTGTGTATTTCCCTCCACAGTACAAGGTTGGTTTGTGCAACCCACATACAGAGAGATGGTATGTGGCCTCCAAGGCAGGGTCAAAAGAGACACTGAGTCTTGCTTTTGTCTTGCCTTCTCTTGGATCGCTTGCTCTGAGAAGCCAGCTGCCATGTCATGAGAACACTGAAGCAGCCCTGCAAAGAAGCTACAAGATGAGGAACTATGGCCTCCAGCCACAGCTGGGAGGAACTGGGACCACTTGCCAAAAGCCACCTGAGAAAGCTTAGAAGATCATCCTCTAACCTCAGTCTCACCAACAACGTCTTGATGCAACCTCATGAGAGACAGACCCTGAGCCGGAACCACCCAGCTGAACTGCTACTGAATTTCTGACACACAGAAACTGTGAAATAAGAAATGTTTTAAGTCACTAGGTTTTAGGTCATTTGTTACTAGTAATAGATAACAAATATAGAATACTTTATATCTGTTCCAAACCCAAAATTAATGAGTGGAAACATACTCTGCCAAGTAGATAAATCCTTACCATTTGATAACAGAATCACTACATTATTTACCAAAGGACACAAATATAGCTTTGCAGCAATTTATCTTTTCTAGATAAAAATGAGACAACTGGGCATAAAACAGTTTCTCCTGAATTCAGAGTGTGGTTTGGGGGTGAAAAAAATCAGAATAGATGGGTAACTAGATTTATGCGGTAAAATAAAAGGATTTTCCATGAAGAAGTCCTTGAAAATTTTCATGGAGATTCACATACCGAAGTTGGGAGCTCACTGTTTCTCCCATTCCATGCCGTAGCCACTAAACACAGGGCTTTTCAGTAGGAAGAATTTAAGATTTAATTGTGGCTTAGACTCAACAGGGATGATCCAGGGGAAAGACAGGGACACTAAAAGCAACTCAGTTCCTTAGATTGTTTATAAATCCAAAGTCACTGGTGTGCTTCCTATTGACACAGGAACGTTCTTTACCTCACTTGAGCTAAGATAACTATTAAATGCACTTGGGATAAGTGAATTTTTCAAATATTATTTTTAAATGATATTCCAAATAAACAGAACCCTATTTCTTCTATAATGTGGAAAGTCTCCTGCACTTCTACTACTTCTGAAAGTGGATGGGCTGAATGGTGTTCTGCAAAGTCACATGTTGAAGCTGTAGACCCCAGCACCTCAGAATGGGACTGTATTTAGAGAGGGGGTTGTTTAAGAGGTAATTAAGTTAAAGTGAAGTCATTAGGATGGATCCTAACCCAACGGACTGGTGTTCTCACAAGAGATTAGGACACAGACACACTCAGGAAAGACGCTGTGAAAGGTGGTGATCATTTACAAAACACGGAGAAGCCTTAGAAGAAACCACATCCTGCTGACACCTTGATCTGAGACATCTATCCTCCAGAATTGTGGGAAAGTAAGTCTCTGTGGTCTGATCTACCCAGTCAGTGGTTCTTTTTTAGGCAGCCTTAGAAACTAATACAGAAGAGTTTCTGGCTACCTTTGTGTTTATTGGTCCTCAGAGATAATCCCTTCCATAGCTATTAAGATATGGGAACCACACTACCAGAAAAAAAATATGAAGTCCATGACTTTACATGCCCGGTTTTAAATGTCACAATAGCAGATTTCCAAAAATTTCCACCAAAGAATCACTGAAATTCAACCCTCTTTTATCCTGACCTTCTAAGACATTTTATCAATACTTCAGAGGATGAAGAAAAATATAGTAGAATTGATTTGAACAACTTCAGTAAAAATAATTGAACACTGAAATCCCACAGATAATAGGATAATATCCTCGAGTAAAAGACTACGTACGCCTAGTCAAACAGAGGAAAAAAGAAAAATCTTTAAGGAATTGAAATAGTTGAATAGCTAAGAAAAATGTCTAATGAGAAGTACTAGTAGTTGACATCCTATAGAAATAGCAATTAGAAAAGGACAATTTACTACATTTAATACCAACTTCATTTATTGAATACTTATGCCTACAGCTATGCTAAGGACTCAAAAATGCATGTCCTTTTATCGCCACACCAACCCCAGATGGGGTGTTAGCATCAAAGATATAAAAACAGGTTCAGAGAGATTATAGTAATATAAATGGCTATATATTGCTGTATAATATGATTAAATCATTTCCCATTATTTTTTCCCCCTTTTTTCTAAATGTGGCTACTAGAAAATTTTACTACACCTGTTTGCCTCTTCTTAACAGGAAGAAATCAATTCTTTTGCTTAATCACAGTAGACATTTAACTAGATATTTGAGGAATTAGTTTTTGGCTCTTTTAAACTTACGAAACGAGATGAGTTATCATTTTTCACAGTCTTCGCATTTCCAAATGATTCCAGAATTGGATTTGCTTGCAAAAGTTGCCGTTCAAGTTCCCCCTATAAGACATTACACACACATACACATACACACACATAAATAAAAACAGATGTATGTTAATCTAATGTCTTTATTCCAGTCCTCAGGGAAAAAAGGAAAGGGGGAAAATAAAGCACCCACAGAAAGTGCCTCTCTTCCTCAGTTCTTTGATTCTGCCATCCAGCAACCTTTGATGGCTTCAGTCCTAGTTATGCTAATGGGTTCTGCTAAAAGGAAAAATTAGCATCCAGAAAGTGGTCACAGGAGAAGAAAATGTCACACTGACCAGATATCAGCTTAAACATAGGCACACACTAGGCAGAGAACTGTGAAAACAAAACAAACCAGTTGGTCTCTGTGAAATGAAATTTAGCACAACACTTCAATCAAGAACATATTAATACTTACACTTCTGTTTATTTTTTGCACTGCTTTGTTCAAAACATTGAAGGTGGCTAATTTAATAATTACCACTGTATTAGTATAAGACCTTCCATCTTTCCAAGGGTTGTACATAATATCTTAATGGTGTAGACAGGGCCATTCCTCACCTTCATTTTCAGAGGATGGCACAGATGGCAAGATACTCACTTGCTCAAATTTAAAAGGTTAAATATGATGCCTCTGGTATAATGCATGCTTCAGTCAGTATGCTTACATGTAAATTAGGCTAGAAAACAAGATTTTACAAACAAAAGATGTAAGTATATTAATATGTGCTTTAATCATGAAACACAACAGAAAGCTCTGTGAGGAAGCATGATGACATTTCTGGCGAAGGAAAGCACTAGAAAGTGATGTTTTGTTTCTGGAATGTAATTTCAGAATTATCTTTTATGACCTAAATAAATCTGCTTTTTCCAAACACAAACCTTACCCTTATATTTTAAAATGCCCACAGTATTCTACAACTAAAGATGAAAAAAGAAAAGAAAAGAAAAGAAAAGAAACCACTAGAAAATATCATTCTCTAAGTAAAAGATGTGGAATATAAAGAACCACAAGTAAGATTTTTCAATTAGCAGCCATTTATTGTGTGAAGCATTGTGCTACTGTCCAGTGCCCAAACAGGAACAAATACATGCCGGGCTATTACTTCCCTTCTTATGGATCTGGACATCAATGAGACCTAGTAAAGATCTCAGCATCAGTATCTGGGCTCTGATTTGGGCTCTGTCAAGCAGATTGAAGGGTGGGGCAGTGTTCCCAAGGCACTCATACTAGGAGATATGCTACAGATGCCCAGATTGTCACAGGTCTTAACTGCAGTCTATAACTGTGTTCAGTTGAAACCAGCCAGGAGCCAGTCCTGTCAAGAACCTTGGGCCATATGAATTCATTATGCAATATTGCTTCACTTCCTGGCATTAGAGAATTTTCTCCTTGTACAGTGAATCTTTCAATTTACTAACTTACAAACACTTGCCTGTTATGCAAATCTCCCTAAAACATTATAGTCTGCCCAATTTTACTAAACATGGCATCCTGAACCAATTCTGATGACTGAGAGCACCACTAAGAATGTCTGTCACTCTGTGACAAGGCAGACTACCTTTCTCTTAGGAGTCAGTGGTCACATCCATCAGTGTGCACTCAACTAAAATCTTGCAGACTAAGGTATATTGGTTTTGCATCAATTGTTTGCGCCTCTAAACCATCCCCCAGCTTTTTTAAAATCCAATTCAATTTATATAAGGTTGATACAGAACATGGCTGATGGAGAACATCAACTCTGATGTTTTGACAAGTGTGACATTACCTTTAAGCAGTCACTGTTAGATCTAAGGCTTAGAATATGAACTCCTCCAAGTTAGATGCCATCCTGCCCAATCATAATTAAATGACTTTCATGATTTTAAGGTGTCTCCCTAAATTAGAAGTAGAGCAAATAATGCATACCCCCCTTTAATATTCTGTAGAGATTCTTTTTTTTTTTTGGGGATGCTGGGGATCGAACCCAGGGCCTTGTGCTTACAAGGCAAGCACTCTACTGACTGAGCTATCTCCCCAGCCCTGTAGAGATTCTTTAGGTCAAGTTTTTTATTGACTCTTTCCCTTCTACTTCCCTTAGGTCTGGGATCTAGTATAGTGGTAGAACGCCCTGGGTTCAATTCCTAATACCACACATTCACCCATGTGCATGTGCACGCACACACACACACACATACACAAAGAAAAAAAGAAAAAAGAAAGAAGAAAAAACCCAAGATTTGGGCTAAGGTCCTCTGAGTCGCCATTGTAACTGTAGATGCAAGCACTCCTATGTCCCTACTGTTGTTTCTACTGCCCTGATGTCACAGAATTACTTCCCTGATGGATCTGTGACATCAATGAGTCAAATAAAGACCTTAAAAACTCATAAATAAATCTCAAAAAGTTCAACACAGAAGTGGTATCACAAAACATATAAAAATGGTCTTATAATTAAGAAACTAACCATGGTCATTTCTATATTAAACAATTTAATGATAAGACAAATGGAACTACCATCTCTCAAACAAATTATGAAAGCATTTACAAACCATCAGGGAGCAGTGATAATTTAATGTTTTATTAGAGTCAAAGGGGTAATGTCCCCGGCTTCTATTCTATATGATAATGGGGGATTTATTTAGGAATGTGGAGGGGAAGAAAGCATCATTAGCTCTTGAAGTTAATTTTTACATTCTAAGTATCTAGAGTCACATAGTGTTTTAAAGGTCTACAATCATGGTTGTACATCATGTGTTTATATAGTGTATAAAATACACTTGCTGTATGACATAGAATGAGCTTGAAATGATTAAGAAATACATACTTCTTTCAAAACTCCAAGTCGGCCAGCAAGAGGCTGGGGCTGGAATTATGCTGCACTTTGCAGGTCTGGCAAAGCCAAGTGCAGGTGTTCCACTGACCACCAAATAGGAATAAAGCAGGATGCCAGAAACAAGCACAGATTGCAAACCAGATTTTAATTGCAATTGGAAATGCAGGTCCTTCTGTTCTTTCTTTTTCTCTCTCTCTCTCTCTCTCTCTCTCTCTCTCTCTCTCTCTCTCTCTCTCTCTCTCTCTCTCCCTCCCTCCCTCCCTCCCTCCTTCCCTCTTATTAATTTATTTTTGGAACTAGGGATTAAACTCAGGGGTATTTAACCACTGAGCTAAATCCCTAGTCCTTTTTCATTTTGTGACAGGGTCTTATTAAATTGCAGAGGCTGGCCTAAAATTGCCATCCTCCTGTCTCAGCCTCCTGTGTTGCTGGGATTACAGGTGGTATGTGCCATGATGCCTGGGAGTACAGGTAATTTCTGTACTTGCCACTTGCTATTACTTTTTGTCTTGATTCAAGGAAATTTAATGGCCCCAAGCTAAGGAAAGATACAAAATCATTCTGAAGCTGACTCAGGAGGCAGAGAGGCAAGGTGGATTGGTTTGAAGGACTCATTCTCAGGGCATAGTTAAGTTTGCAAGTTACCCATTTTCAAATCTGCTATGAAACTGCACTATGTTGAGGCTTTGGAGGTGCAACAAACACTGCCAGACTATCATGAGGGGAGGTGGCAGTGACTCTGCTTGCAGTCAGCTGGGGGGCGCTCAGGGCATAAAGCCAAACAAAATTTTAATTTTGTTATAAAAAGTATACCATAAGTTCATAGGTGAATGTTTGCTTAAAGTTTACTTCTTAAATATTGCAACTTTAACTCTGAAAACTGATTTCTCTTTTGAGTTCAGATTTTTGAAATGAAGATTAAGTTGTAAAGGTAAGCATGAGAGAATGAGTATACAGCTAGAATGGTTATATTAAAAAGACAATGTCTTGTGTTGGCAAGGATATGAGAAACTGGAACTCTCATGTGTTGCTGGTGTATATGCAAAACGCTGCAGTCTTTTAATAAATAGCTCGGCAGTTCCTAAAACTGTTGAAATTAGCATGGGACCCAGCAATTCCACTTCTAGGTAGGTAAACAAGAGAAAATGAAAATATATGCCCACACAAAAATGTGGACCTAAACATTCATAGCAGTATTAACCATAATGGCCAAAAAGTACAAAACAATTCCAATGATAAGTGCATAAATATGACATATTTAATACAATAGAATATTAGGCCATAAAAATGAAGGTAGCACTTACACATGTACATTGTGATTAACCTTGAATAATTATGTTAAGTGAAAAGATCAGTTGGAAAAGACCCCTTATGTGCTGAGGATGTAAATCAGTGGCAGAGTGCTTGCCTAGCATGCATGAAGCCTTGGATTTGATCCTTAGCAACACACACACACACACACACACACAACCATGATAAAAAGGACCATCTACTGTATGATCTACTCATATGAAATATTCAGAATGGGCAAATTCATAGAGAATGAAAGTAGATTAGAGGTTGCCAAGGGCTGGGGGAAATGGGAAGTAAGCTCATTACAGGGTTTCTTTTGGGATAATGAAAATATTCTAAGGTCAATTGTAATAACAACTGAATTGCATATTAAAAAGAGTAAACTATGTGTTTTAAATGGGTGAAGTGTGTGATGTGTGAATTATATTTCAATAAAATTATTTTGAAAATGAATGAGCAAATAAAGAAAATACTGACAAAATAAGGAGCCTAGAAATCCCTTCCCTTTTGTTTTAACAATTCATACTACTGTGTAGTGATAAAAATGCTAGAAATGTACACAAATGGCTGTTTTACATATAAAGTTCCTCAAACCTGCGGAATAAAACCAACCAAAAGAAACAGCAACCTTGCAATGTACAGTTGGCCCTCTCTGGGTTTTATACCCATAGGTTCAACCAAATGCAGACTGAAAATTTCGGGAAAAACAATGGTATCCTTACTGAAAATGTACAGACTTTTCTTTCCTCATTATTATTTACATTGCATTAATTCAGAGGTGATTTAAAGCATAGGAGAGGATGTACATAGGTTCTATGAATCATTTTATATAAGGGACTTGAGCATCCAAGAATTTTGGTAACTGAGGGGGTTCAGATGACTGTCCTGGAACCAAGTGCCCTCAAACAACAAGGGATAACTGTACGGACTTTCCACATTACTTTAAAGCAGTAGTTCTCAAAATGGGGTGAGCAAGCCATGGGCAGGGGCACCTAGCAGAGAGAACTAATTTCTTGACAGGACATTCTCCCCTATGGGGATGACTGTTCCACATTCCTTAGGTGGATGAGAGGAGAAAAATTGAGAACCAGTATTCTGGCTGTATTTCTAAAAACATCACCATAGCTACTACTTGATTTGACTACTACCAAAATAAACTTTGGAAAGGCAGCCTCAGGTATTCTATGTGCAGTGACACATGCAATACAGCGTGCAAATCAGCAATGGCAGCGAAGCCTGGTCCAGAGCAGTGGCCGCCTTCTTTGGGAGAACTTGCTTCCCAAGGATCGACTGGACTCACAGTAAAATCAAGGGGGAGGCATGCTACTGACATACACAGGGATCCACTCTATCATTTAAAATGACATCGACACAAATGTCAACAATATTGTCTCCTGTGTTCCACAGAGGATTCTGAAAACCTAAATCTGTATGTCACTGATTTATCAGCACTCTTAAGTACAGATTAAGAGGCCATTCAGCATGTACCTCTGAAGCACAAAGAAAAGCTGGTTTCTGGTCTGGATTGTCCCTCTTTAACTGGCAAAGAAGGCTTTAAATATCCCGTAGGATAATGATTATTTCACTAATCCTTCCAATTTATATCACTGGCCTGAACAAGTTAAAAGGAGCAAGAGAACAACACAGGCCTTCATAGGTCTAGTACGGCTTCAGTGTCTGATGATTTCTTAAGAATTTTAAGAAAGGTATCTGAAAACCTCAGTATCTCTGACAGTTCCCTTAGGTATGTATGAGCATTTCTTTATATCAATAGATCATTTCTACACCTCAACGGTTTTGTTTCTCACTTTATATTAGCTTCATATTATCATGCTTGTGGAAGACAGAAAACCAAAACCATTCCCATGTTAGGGAAAAGATTACATCCAAAGCCAGATGTTCCACTCTATCTAAGGATCTGGCTTGGTTCTGCCTTCCTCTCCTCCCAGGAAACAGGAAATGGAGGTTCTGCTTTGGTTCACGGTTTGTTCAATGTCAGGTTCTGTGGAGCTAGCTAAAGGGCAGGCAAGGCATCTGACAATTAGGAAGAATAACATTTCTCCACTAATTGCCCAGCACAAAGAAAATTCTAAGTGATTATGTGTATTAAATACGATGATGCTTTAAGGTTAAAATTCATATAGGCAGAACTATTCAATGCCACAAAACTTTAACAGATTAGAAATTTATTGACCCCAAAGGTACAACTTTTAAAGTTGCTACCCCAAAATCAAAATTTAATGTGTGGCACAAAAGCTAAGTTTCCATGTGTTTCAGAAGTATTAGATAATACCAGCTATATTTGCTAGATGAAACCATAAATTTATAGGTTTCATAAACACACAGTTCAATGTCATGATAAAGGGGCAAATAAATATTAAATTAACCTGGAAAACAAATGTAAAGCAAAATGGCATGCGTCTTCTCATGAAATAAGGCTCTAAGCAATACGCTTTTCAAAATTAGGTGCTTTTTAAAATAATAGATTCAGAACTAAGGATGGTATTTATTTCTAGTAGAGACTCAATCTAAAGACAAATTAGTGCAAACACTTAAGACTAAGAAGCAGAAAGAAAAGCACTTGCCTGGTGTTTCACTGGTTTAGGCGAGTCCTGCTGTTCATTACAAACAGATAAGCAAATGTTAGCGAGTCTGGGTCTTTCCCTAGCAGGAGCCACATCCAAAGCACCAAACCAGCGTGCAAGCTTAGGACTATGGAGGCCGCTTTAGCTGGCATTCTCTCAGGCTGCATCAATTACCATTCCTGCACCTCTACAAAGATTAAGGATATCTGGTATTTATATTCTACATTTCTATCTTTTCTAGCATTGATTCTTCCCATGTATCTCCCTTCCCCTCACATAACCTTTGGCAGCAGCATCAGGCTACTCTGCAAGTTCACAGACTGCTAAAAATATTTGAGGACTTTTTTTTTTTTTTTTTTTATGAAAAGTAAGAAATCTTCATAAGCACTGCTCATCAATTTTTTATCACTCTTACCAAATCTTTGCAAGAAATTAGGCTTCAAGTCACAGCCATAATTCCTGTTTGCCCTATAAGGAAACCTATTTCATGGCAATTTCTTTGAATCCTGCCTGGCTCCTCTTGAGTAGGGAAAAAATAAAGGTTGCTGGGTAGAGGGTGACAAGGGAGCTGTCAATCAAAGCAGTACATAGAGTGCAAGTGTTTCCTTGGTTTCACTTCTAGAATTTTAAAAGAAAAAAACTAAGGTTTACAAAGCAACAACAAAGCCAACACTTACAGGAATATTATGGTCCTTTCTTCCCTTATGTGAAGAAGCAACATGAGCAAGGTACTGAATGACTTTCTTAGTATTCTCTGTCTTTCCGGCACCCGATTCACCCCTGAAAGAAATATTAACATCAGCTGTTTTAAAGAAAGTTTGGTCACGCATTCCAAAATTATAACTGCTATAATTGATCTGAATCAGAACGAGAACTAGTAAAAAATAAGAGAAAAAGCAGGAAACAAACAAAAAAACCCATTGGCAGTAGTTAGAAATTTATTAAAAAAAAAAAGATTAAATAAAACCAAATAAATATTCCTTGGTAGGTGCCAGTAAGACAACACAGGAAAATGTCCATTACTCTTTTTTTTTTCTTTGGCTGCTAGGGGTGGAGGCTTCCACAAGAGAAGTGAAATTTAAGTTTATGAGCGTCCATGAAAAAAATTTCCACACCAGAAATATCTAGTACTGCAAACAAATTCTAAAAGAATAAAATTATGAGATTTAATTTGAAGGAGCTCACAGGAACTTTGGGATGACCACTGGTTACTGATGTTCACCTTCAAAGCCCCTAAAAGCCTACTTGAATCATCCTTTGAACTGGATAAGAACAATTCTCTCCTCTGCACCAACGTCCCACTTGGCATGACCTTCTTAAGACCTTCCCACTGGATGCTGGTCATGCACACCAGGCTCTCTGCTCCCAAGGACTGTGGTCTCACAAGTTAATATTTGTGTCTGCTTCTTTTTACTTCCACGTAACCATACAAAGTGTTAGCACAAAGGCCATATGTAATTCATATATAATTGGTTGTCAAAATGAGGGAAAAAATTTTGTCGTGAATGGGGACAAATGCCATCACTTTATGAGATTCATATTACAAATCAAGTTGCCAACACTTTAAAAGTTCATTTTTTTTTGTTTGTTTGTTTTTTTAAATATCTAGACAGAACTAAGCTTAAAAATTCAGAAGGTGCTGTCAGCACCAAGAGATACCTGAATTATGTCTTCTCTGCTCAAACACTTAAGGTTTCCCAAGACATGATCACAGCAAACCTATCTTCATAATCAATGAAAGTCTCAATTTAATTATAATACAAATTTTAATATCTAAACTAATTTTTCTTAAAAAAATCCAGAAACTCAAAAATGTTATATGCAAAAAATGTTATAATGCTAGCAAAAAAATCTAAGCATTTCCTCTTCTGTTTGAAAATCTAATGTTTCTAACAAATCCTGGCACCATTCTTGGTACTGTACTTAGAATTGCAAAATTTGAACTACACAACTTGGTTAGGGTGTAGCTCAGTGGTAAAGTGGTTGCCTGGTATGCAAGGGGCCCTGGGCTTGATTCCTAGCACAACAAAACAAGTAAACTACAACTGCCCACTAATTAGATTTTTCAGCGGACTTACTGGTTGTAACATCTTCCTGACTCTCTGAACCTAGACTACCTCAGTCTCAACCAGAGAGGCCTGGGAAAAGTGATCCTACTGACCAGTTTTATAGTTATGAGTAAGGAAACAATCTTCTCTTGGCCTCAGTGTTCCAATCTGTAATATGTAGATAAATTCAATCCTTACTAGTTCCAAGACTGAATGATTTTAGGTTTAACCCACTTACTGGTTTATAAAAATATTTTGGGGCTGGGGATATAGCTCAGTTGGTAGAGGGTTTGCCTTGCAAGCATAAGACCCTGGGTTCAATCCCCAGCACTGAAAAAAAAAAAAAAATAATAATAATAATAATATCTCATATATTAACCTTACTGATTACCTCTACTGTTATATTACAAATAGTTCACCCCTGTTTCTCCACCAAGAAATTTTCTGAATCTCAGGTACTCCAATCTAAGGTTTTAAAGTTTCTGCCCACCATTGATACTTAAAAAAAAAAATCTTTCAGCAATCTGAGAAAAACAAGGTTTGAGATAAGAATTTAATTTTTCCTCAAATAATTTGGCCCATATCCCAATACCGATGGTTGATGAAGACATTCATTCTCTAGTGATGCTATCTTCATCTCATATACTTATTTCTTACACGTAATGGCCCACTCAAGGCCAGTACCATAATGCAAGAGGTAGGAAATTTAATTGGCCAGAGCACTGTTCTTCTTTGAAAGAAGTAGTCTGAGGTTTGTTTTCAAGATAAACCTCAAATAACTTTGTTCTGCTATCCCTGACCCATCTCCCTGCCCTGCAAAGAGAAAACAATAGGTGAAATTTCATGTTAAATGGCATCAGCATACATATATTGTTTTTAGGGAAAATTATGTCTTCTCGCCAATCTTTCTGGTAAGTTTTTCTATCTTCCTTAGTTCAAAGTAATCAAGGCCCTTGTTTTCCTTATTGATCTTTGATATCATAGTACCGAGCTTAGCAGGTGCTTGATATATACTTCTGACTGAATGAATAGGTGTTACTCATTTCTTCCTAGTCTTTTTTACATTTTTTGTTCCTGTCATTAATGTCCTTTTATCAGCAATATATATGCTACCTGCTTACCACTGGTACATAGGTAAGGTAATGATTTTCCTCCATTCATTTAATAAGCTCATTCATTCAGCCATTTGACAAATATTGACAAATCAACCTCTGGGTGCATTCTTCCAGATATTCTTCTAAGTGCTAGGGATACGGCTGTGAAGGAAACCCATGTCCTTGTGGAACTCAAGTTTAGAAAAGACATAAAATAAGCAAAACAAATGAGATAATTACAGGATGTGAGCAATGCTAAGAAGGAAATAAGACACTGAAAAGGAGGAAGTTGGATGTTAGAGAAGAAGGCATAGGCTCCTTCAGAAGCCGTGGTGAGGGAGACACCTCTTGGCAGGAGCAAAAGCCAGCAGGTGAACAGCTGGGGAAGGAGCTTGGTGCCCTCCAGAAATGGCTGGTCAGCTGCCAAGATTTCATATAACAACCAAGGCAGAGAGTGGCAGGAGACACTGATAAAGCAGGGAGCAGGTGGATGCCATAGGCCCGGAAGGTCACAGTACACCTTAGATTTTATTCAAGTATAATTTCTTAATAGTAGTGAGAGTGGTGTTCTGATGTTAACTTTATTCAAAATATTTAGCGTTTTGATGCTAATCATGACATTGGTAGTTGGTTTCAAACAGATAATTTTGTATTATGCTAAAGAAATGAGCCTCCTCTCATTTAGCCTGATGATGACTTGTCTCAAAAAACAGTTATGGTTGTTACTTTTCCATTTAGTTTGTCCCTGTGGTTTCCCAGCTCGCACTGCTCATTCATTGGCTAGGCTTCAGTATGTCCTCAAAGCATTTTTTCCGGGCCTGTCATGCTTATGCAGCTGTACTTCAACAACTGCTCATGAACTCTTCTACATTTTTACATATTTCAGATCTAAAGTAACTCTGCTATACAGAATACTGCTTCAAGGATAGATGTATATTCCCAAACTCCACTCTTAACCCCCAAGAGGAGAGATTATGACTCTTAAATTCTCCATTATAAATTGGGAATGACAGCTCCTAACACACAGAACTGTTGAAAAACAAATACAGTCCAACCAAAATATATAATTAGCATTCAATAAACATTAGCCTTTACTGTCCACTTAAATGTTCTTACACTATACACACAACAATTTGAATTACCACACTTTGAAGTCACTTAATGAGTCTACAGATTTGGTATAGTGGTTTAGAATGTGGTCTATGGTCTAAAACTGACCTACCTAGGCTCAAATCCTTCTACTGCTCTGTTATAGTTTGGATCTTGATTGTTCCCTAAACGACCATGTGTTGAAAGCTTGGTCACCAGCCCATGGTGGAATCTTTAGTAAATGGGATCTAGTGGAAGGAAGTCAGCTCATTTGACAAGTACCCTTAAAGGAGTTAGCAGGATCCTGGCCTCTTGCAGGTATCAAGAGATGAGCAGCTTTGCTCCATAATGTGTTCCCAGTATTAACACTCAGTATTGCCAAAAAGCCCAAAAGTAAGGGAGACAAGTGACCCTGGGCTAAAAATCTCTGAAATCATAAGCCAAAATAAACCTTTCTTCCTTATAAGTTGACTTACCTCAAGCATTTGTTACAGCAATGAAGAGCTAACTAGCACAAACTCCGTAACTGTTACTTCATTTTTATGAGATTCAGTTTTTAAAATAAAACAATCACTTCTTGGAATAGAAAATGCATGCAAACAGTGTGTCTGACCAAAAACCTCTCAAGAAATGACAGTGCTATGAATAGCTATGATGATGATCAATGATGATGATGATGATAAAGACATTGAGAAGTTTATCCCCCAAAAGATCTCTGGTTTTAATATGAAGAAAGTGGCAGAAAATATAATTTGGGGGTGTGAGGGGTGCCAGGGATTGAACCCAGAGGTGTTTAACCGCGGAGCCACATCCCAAACATTTTATATATATGTATTTTTTTTTTATTTAGAGACAGATCTCATTGAGTTGCTTAGGACCTTGCTAAGATGCTGAGGCTGGCTTCGAACTCATGATCCTCCAGCCTCAGGCCCTCTAGCCGCTGGGATTTCAGACATGAGCCACTGCGCCCGGCAGAAAATATAATTCGAAAAAAAAAGAAAACAATGGGAAATGGCGTATCTGTCACAGATGGAAATAAACACAGTTTGAACAAAAGCAAAGGGGCAAGAGAACCAAAAAGAAAGCTCAGCAAACTTCTCTTGAAGAAAGTTAGAAGAACCCTCAGAAAGCTGAGCAACAGGCGAAAACATCAACAGCAAAGAGGGCAAAAGGAATCTGCGCCTCATTTCCACCAACAAACTAAGATGTACAATGTAGCAGTTTTAGCCTTGAAGTGGCTGATGGTTCCACTGCTGATCTATATAGGACCAGTTAGGGGAAGAGCTGTGGGCCCATCACTCTACTCTTTTAGTTTTTAATAGCCTTCACAGAGGCCAAAGTTAGCC
This sequence comes from Sciurus vulgaris, assembly GCF_902686455.1. NCBI lineage: Eukaryota > Metazoa > Chordata > Mammalia > Rodentia > Sciuridae > Sciurus > Sciurus vulgaris. Next base: position 53,348,618 of record NC_136463.1, on the reverse strand, counting down.
TAAAAACAAAACAAGAAGCCTTCTGGTTGGGGGTGCCCTGTGTCTGCTGAAGCACATTAAGGTAGAAAAGATCAGGAGTTTTTAACCTGAAGGCATTTGTGTTTTCTAGAAAGGTCTAGAGTTTTCACTGGCTTCTCAAAGGGATGTGCAATCCAAAACAAAAACATAAAGAACAACAAGCAGGGAAGCAAATCATTAATACATGGCCAATTCTGGAATCTTTATTTGAATCTCTTCTGCACTTTGATTTTCCCAATGAGAAATTCCTTCCCTTGCTTTTATTCTCTCTGGATATTTGTAATATCTAATTCATTCTAGATTCTGCAATACCCTTTGCCTGAAGTTCTTGTTTCAGATAACCTCAATTTAAAAGACACCACATATACATTACCTCTCTATATATTAAATATATGTATATATATTATACATATAAACATCAACCGATGATTTCCTATAGTTCCAAAACTCAATTCCTTTACAAAGCAGCTTATTAGGAAGGACAGAAATTTTGTGATCAAGATAGGCTTGGAATAAGCCAGGCATAGTGGCACAAGCCTGTAATCTCAGCAACTTGGGAGGCTGAGGGAGGAGGATTGCAAGTTCAGCCTCAGCAACTTAGAGAGATCCTGTCTCAAAATAAAAGAAAAAGGGCTGGGGATGTGGCTCAGTGCCTTTGCCTAGATCATTTTTTTCTTGTTTTTAAATCTTTAACTGATGCAGAATTGTCACTAGCACTTTTTAAACTTCTATTTACTGTTTGATTTTCATGCTTCTTTTTCATCTCATAATAGTGTGAGACACTGCCATAGCAATCTACTAATTCCCAAAGTTTTACAAGGATATCTAAAATAGTCAGAAAAGCAAACTTGGGTCAGTCTAGAGACACTGGCTGGCTGAATCAGGGTCACAGGGCAGGGCTGGGACAGGAAAGAACTTCAGAATTCTACCTAACCATGGGTTGTTTTTCAACTACACGATACTTTTGCCTTAGCTATTTGATCAATTCTATCAATTTGGTTACTTTAAAACTTTCAAGTTATGCAAATCCTAGCAGCAATCAACTGTTCGAAATCCAAGCTGAATGGCCATCACCACTTAATGTAATATTTGTATATGAAAGATAAAACTTCTTTACCAAAAAGTCTATTGTCAGATCTTTTTTTTTTTTTTTTTTTAAATTTAAACAAGTGGGATACATGTTGTTTCTCTATTTGTACATGAAGTCAAGGCATACCATCTGTGTAATCATAAATTTACAAGGGCAATGTTGTTTGATTCATTCTGTTATTTTTCCCCTTCCCCCCACCCCTCCCACCCCTCTTTTCCCTCTATACAGTCCTTCCTTCCTCCATTCTTACCACCCTCCTTATCCCTAACCCTAAACCTAACCCTAACCCAAATGCTAACCCCTCCTACCCCCCATTGTATGTCCTCATCCGCTTATCAGCGAGATCATTCGTCCTTTAGTTTTTTGAGATTGGCTTATCTCACTTAGCATGATATTCTCTAATTTCATCCATTTGCCTGCAAATGCCATAATTTTATCATTCTTCATGGCGGAGTAATATTCCATTGTACATATATGCCACAGTTTCTTTATCCACTCATCAACTGAAGGGCATCTAGGTTGGTTCCACAATCTGGCTATGGTGAATTGAGCAGCTATGAACATTGATGTGGCTGTGTCTCTGTAGTGTGCTGATTTTAAGTCATTTGGGTATAGGCCAAGGAGTGGGATAGCTGGGTCAAATGGTAGATCCATTCCAAGTTTTCTGAGGAATCTCCATACTGCTTTCCAAAGTGGCTGTACTAATTTGCAGCCCCACAGCAATGTATGAGTGTACCTTCTTCCCCACATCCTCGCCAACACCTATTGTTGCTTGTGTGCTTGATAATCACCATTCTAATTGGGGTGAGATGGAATGTTAGGGTAGTTTTGATTTGCATTTCTCTTATTACTAGAGATGGTGGACATTTTTTCATATATCTGTTGATTGCTTGTACATCTTCTTCTGTGAAGTGTCTGTTCATTTCCTTAGCCCATTTGTTGATTGGATTATTTGTATTCTTGGTGTAGAGTTTTTTGAGTTCTTTATAGATTCTGGAAATTAGCGCTCTATCTTAAGTATGAGTGGCAAAGATATTCTCCCACTCTGTAGGCTCTCTCTTCACATTACTGATAGTTTCCTTGCTAACAGAAAGCTTTTTAGTTTTAATCTATCCCAGTTATTGATTCTTGCTTTTATTTCTTATGCTATGGGAGTCCTGTTAAAGAAGTCTGATCCTAAGCCAACAAGTTGAAGGTTTGGACCTACTTTTTCTTCTATAAGATGAAGGGTCTCTGGTCTGATTCTGAGGTCCTTGATCCATATTGAGTTGAGTTTTGTGCAGGGTAAGAGATAGGGGTTTAATTTCATTCTGTTGCATATGGATTTCCAGTTTACCCAGCACCATTTGTTGAAGAGGCTATCTTTTCTCCATTGCAAATTTTTGGCACCTTTGTCTAATATGAGAAAATTGTATTTATTTGGGTTTGTGTCCGTGTCCTCTATTCTGTACCATTGATCTACCTGTCTATTTTGGTACCAATACCATGTCGTTTTTGTTACTATTGCTTTGTAATAGAGTTGAAGATCTGGTATTGCGATACCCCCTGCTTCGCTCTTTCTACTAAGGATTGCTTTAGCTATTCTGGGTTTTTTATTCTTCCAGATGAATTTCATAATTGCTTGCTCTATTTCTGTAAGGTACGTCATTGGGATTTTAATTGGAATTGCATTGAATCTGTATAGCACTTTAGGTAGCATGGCCATTTTGACAATATTAATTCTGCCTATCCAAGAACATGGGAGATCTTTCCATCTTCTAAGGTTTTCGTTAATTTCTTTCTTTAGTGTTCTATAGTTCTCATTGTAGAGGTCTTTCACCTCTTTTGTGAGATTGATTCCAAGTATTTTATTTTTTTTGATGCTATTGTGAATGGGGAAGTTTTCCTAATTTCTCTTTCTGAAGATTCATCACTTATGAATAAAAATGCATTAGATTTATGAGCATTGATCTTGTAACCTGCTACTTTACTGAATTCATTTATGAGTTCTAAGAATTTTCTGGTGGAATCTCCAGGTTCCTCTAAATATATAATTATGTCATCAGCGAACAGGGATAGTTTGAGTTCTTCTTTTCCTATTTATATCCTTTAATTTCTTTGGTTTGCCTAATTGCTTTGGCTAGAGTCTCAAGAACAATGTTGAATAGAAGTGGTGAAAGAGGGCATCCCTGCCTTGTTCCAGTTTTTAGGGGGAATGCTTTCAGTTTTTCACCATTTAGAATGATATTGGCCATGGGCTTAGCGTAGATGGCCTTTACAATGTTAAGGAATGTTCCCACTACCCCAGTTTTTTCTAGTGTTTTGAGCATGAAGGGATGCTGTAATTTATTGAATGCTTTTCCCGCATCTATTGAAATAATCATGTGATTCTTAACTTTTAGTCTGTTGATATGGTGAATGACATTTATTGATTTCCGGATGTTGAACCAACCTTGCATCCCTGGGATAAAACCCACTTGATCGTGGTGCACTATCTTTTTAATATATTTTGGTATGCGATTTGCTAAAATTTTGTTGAGAATTTTTGCGTCGATGTTCATTAAGGATATTGGTCTGAAATTTTCTTTCCTCGATGTATCTCTGTCTGGTTTAGGTATCAGGGTGATAGTGGCTTCATAGAATGAGTTTGGGAGGGTTCCCTCCTCTTCTATTTTATGGAATACTTTGAGAAGTATTGGAATGAGCTCTTCTTTAAAGGTTTTGTAGAACTCAGCTGAGAACCCATCTGGTCCCGGATTTTTCTTTGTTGGTAGGCTTTTGATGACCTCTTCTATTTCATTGCTTGAAATTGATTTATTTAAGTTGTGTATGTCCTCCTCGTTCAGTTTAGGTAATTCATATGTCTCTAGAAACGTGTTGATGTCTTCAAGGTTTTCTGTTTTGTTGGAGTATAGATTTTCAAAATAGCTTCTAATTATGTTTTGTATTTCACTCGTGTCTGTTGTGATATTTCCTTGTTCATTCCGAATTTTAGTAATTTGAGTTTTCTCCCTCTTTCTCTTTGTTAGTGTGGCTAAGGGTTTATCAATTTTGTTTATTTTTTCAAAGAACCAACTATTTACTTTGTTAATTTTTCCGATTGTTTCTTTTGTTTCAATTTCGTTGATTTCAGCTCTGATTTTAACTATTTCCTGTCTTCTACTACTTTAGGTGTTGGTCTGGTCTTCTTTTTCTAGGGCTTTGAGCTGTAGTGTTAAGTCATTTATTTGTTGATTTCTACTTCTTTTGTTGAATGCGACCCATGAAATAAATCTTCCTCTAAGTACTGCTTTCATAGTGTCCCAGAGATTTTGATATGATGTGTCTTTGTTCTCGTTTAGTTCTAAGAATTTTTTTATTTCCCTCCTGATGTCTTCTGTTATCCATTCATCATATAATAGTGTATTATTTAATCTCCAGGTATTGTAGAAGTTTCTGTTTTTTATTCTGTCATTTATTTCTAATTTCAATCCATTATGATTTGATAGAGTACAAGGTAGTATCTCTATCTTCTTGTATTTGCTAACAGTAGTTTTGTGGCATAAAACATGGTTTATTTTAGAGAAGGATCCATGTGCTGCTGAGAAGAAAGTGTATTTGTTCTTTGTTGGATGATATATTCTATATAAGTCGGTTAAGTCTAAATTGTTGATTGTGTTATTAAGATCTATGGTTTCTTTATTCAATTTTTGTTTGGAAGATCTATCCAGCGGTGAGAGAGGTGTGTTAAAATCGCCTAGTATTATTGTGTTGTGGTCTATTTGATTTCTGGAATTGAGAAGGATTTGTTTGACGTACATGGATGAGCCAATGATCGGGGCATATATATTTATGATTTTTATGTCTTGCTGATTTATGCTTCCCTTAAGTAGTATGTAATGTCCTTCTGTATCACTTCTGACTAGTTTTGGCTTGAAGTCCATATTATCCGAAATGAGGATGGATACTCCAGCTTTTTTGCTGTGTCCGTGTGCATGGTATGTTTTTTCTCATCCTTTCACCTTTAGTCTATGGGTATCTCTTTCTATGAGATGAGTCTCTTGCAGGCAGCATATTGTTGGATTTTTCTTTTTAATCCAATCTGCCAGTCTATGTCTTTTGATTGATGAGTTCAGGCCATTAACATTCAGGGTTATTATTGTGATATGATTTGTATTTCCAGTCATTTGACTCATTTTTGTTTTTTGACATGATTTGGTTTCTCCTTTATTTGGCTATTCCTTTAGGCTAGTTCCTCCCGTTGCTGATCTGCATTGCTGTTTTTCATCTCTTCCTCATGGAATATTTTGCTGAGAATGTTCTGTAATGCCAGTTTTTTTTTTTTTTTTTTGTAAATTCCTTTAGCTTTTGTTTATCATGGAAGGATCTTATTTCATTGTCAAATCTGAAAGTAAGTTTTGCTGGGTATAAGATTCTTGGTTGGCATCCGTTTTCTTTCAGGGCTTAGTAAATGTTGTTCCAGGCCCTTCTAGCTTTTAGGGTCTGGATTGAAAAATCTGCTGATATTCTTATTGGTTTCCCCCTGAATGTAATTTGATTCTTTTCTCTCGCGGCCTTTAAAATTCTGTCTTTATTTTGTAAGTTAGGTATTTTCATAATAATGTGCCTTGGTGTGGGTCTGTTGTAAGTTTGTATATTTGGAGTCCTATAAGCCTCTTGTACTTGGTTTTCCATTTCATTCTTCAGATTTGGGAAATTTTCTGATATTATTTCATTGAATAGATTGTTCATTCCTTTGTTTTCTTTCTCCAAGCCTTCCTCAATCCCAATAATTCTTAAATTTGGCCTTTTCACGATATCCCATAATTCTTATAGATTCTGTTCATGATTTCTTACCATCTTCTCTGTTTGGTCAACTTTGTTTTCAAGATTAAATATTTTGTCTTCAATATCTGAGGTTCTGTCTTCCAGGTGTTCTATCCTATTGGTTATGCTTTCTATGGAGTTTTTAACTTGGTTTATTGTTTCCTTCATTTCAAGGATTTCTGTTTGTTTTTTTTTCAGTATCTCTAACTCTTTATTGAAATGATCTCTTGCTTCCCGTATATGCTCTTTTAACTGTTGATTGGTGCGATCATTTAATGCCTGCATTTGCTCTTTCATCTCCTTCTTCAATGCCTGCATTTGCTCTTTCATCTCCTCGTTTGCTTCCCTGATTGTTTTAATTATGTACATTCTGTACTCCCTTTCTGACATTTCTTCTGCTGTGCATTCATTGGGTTTTATTGATATAGTATCTAGGTTTGTTTGGGACATTTTCTTCCCTTGTTTTCTCATATTGGTCAGATGTCAGTGGGACTCTGATATTACAGATTTCCTCTATTGGCTTATAGTGTCCCTGTAGATTTCCAGTGTATCACCTCCCAGCCTTCAGTAGCCTGAAGTCTTGGAGTAACTTGATAATGCAGTGCTTCTGAAGAAAGCTGCCCCTAGCCCACTACTGGTTCTAGGGCTTGGAGCTGGCTCTGTGTGGAAAGGCTCTCACTGGGGAGCCTGCTCCGAGAAGCTGGCCGTGTGGGAGGAGCCCACCGCCGGAGTGTGCAGCGCTGCTTGGGGAAGACTCTAGCTGCCCTGCCCTACTCTAATAAGCCGCTCGAATCCGGGCCTGCTGCCCGAGCTGAGCTTCACCAAGTGGGGGAGACTCACCCCGTGGCTCTATTTTAGTCTGAGTCTCTCAATGCCTCCCCTTTTTGAATCCTGGGTTCTGGAGCAACTGGAGATGCAGTCACCCTCTAGTCCGCCATCTTGGATCGCCCCGTGGAAAAAGCCTGCGGCCGGAGGGGGCAGGGCTGCCTGGAGAGGTCTCTGGCTGCCCTGCCCTGGTCCCAGAGGCTGCTTGAGAGTCAGAGGTCTCCGCTGGCTTGGGGACTTGTGACTGGCTCTGTGTACAAAGGCTCTCACTGGGCGGTCTGCTCCGAGAAGCTAGCCTAGAAAGGTGCTTCCTGCCGGAGATAGCCGGGCTGCTTGGGGAAGTCCCTGGCTGCCCTGTCCTGGTCCCTGAAGCAACCTGCGGGCTGGAGCTCGCAGCGCTGGCTCCTATTGTCACATCTTGATAGAAGGATATTATGAAGCAAACCCTGTTTTAGGATTGTTACATTACACTAAAATATAAGAGAACCCAAATTTTCTGTAATATTTATATATGTAAATACAGTGTTCTCTAAAAAGGGAGTTTAAGACAACAGCAATTTCCTCATCAAGGGTGATTTTTGTGATTTTTTTTTTTTTTTTTTTTTACGGTACTGGAGATTGAACCCAGGACCCTGTGCTTACAAGGCAAGCATTCTACCAACTGAGCTATCTCTCCAGCCCTGTGAATTTTAATTCTAATGTGATGGAAGGTCAACAGGAACATTATGTGTTTAACAGGATTTCACTTTGAGTTAACACTGGGTGCAAGTGTGAAAGACTTTGCTCCTTCCTGATATAGGACATCCTGAATGTCCACTCTAAATACCACATATATGGATGCTGTAATAACAATGACTAAAAGGAGGGGACCTGCAAGTGCCTGGCTCATACACCCACCGTCTATGACCAGAGTCTGCAGAAACCAAGGCTGGCTGGGAGCAGGGGGCAGAAGAGGCCAGGTGGTAAATTAAAAGTTCTTGCTTTGGAGAAAAAGTAAATTAATAAGCACCTAAGACAAAAAACTTAAAAGACAAGCTATCAAAGTACTTTTATATTGATTTAAACAAAAAGTATGTTGCTTCTAAATGTATTTTCTCTTTGTGTTGCTGTATAAACAGGTACTTAGTATAAAATTACTAAATGCTTAAAATATCTTATAAAGTTGACTCCTTAGTTATTCTCTCACAGATAACCAAATTAGCTCAGTTGTGTACTAAATTTAAGAAGATCCCAGTTACACATTCTTGAATGGTTTATTTGGTAGATCCTCAAAAGCATCATGGTGGGCTGGGGTGAAGCCCCGAAGTAGAGCACTTGCTTATACATCCAAGACCTTGGGTTGAATTCCTAGCACAGCAAAGAAACCCCAAAACCAATCAAATGAACAAAAAAAAACTAAAGAACATATCATATTTTCTTAAATTGAGGATATAATGTTTTACATTTTCATATTTTTCATGTCACAGTCTGATTTTATAAATGTTATGAACATGAAAAGCTGTTATTAAATATATTTGTGGTATCTAAAAATTAAGAAAATATGGAGAAGATGAAAGAGGTGTAGGTATTACTGGGAGGTCAGGGAAGGGAACTTTCTGGGTGTGACGGGACTGCTCTCTATATCTAGATGAGGGTTTGAGTCACACAAATGATGCAGCAAAAGCATACTTAAGATGTGTGTTTTTACATAGACCAGTGGTACAGAATAGAAGACAGACAAATCCACACATCTACAGCCATTTGAAGTGCCAAAAACATACACTGAAGAAAAGACAGCAACTTTTTAATAAATAGTGCTGGGGAAACTGGCTATTCATATGTAGAAGAATAAGACTAGACCCTTGTTTCTTACCCTGCACAAAAATCAACTCAAAATGGATCAAAGACCTAGAAACTAGACCGGAAACTATATAAATCCTAGAAGAAACAGGGTCAACAACTCCAGCATACAGGCAATTTTCTCAGTAAGACCCCTAAAGCTCAGAAATAATGCCAAGAGCTAATAAATGGGACAGCATCAAATTAAAAAGCTTCTGCACAGTAAATGAAACAATTAGGAATGTGAAGAGAGAATCTACAGAATGGGGGAAAATCTTTGCTGGCTACTCCTCTTCTGACAGAGGATTAAAATCTAGAATAGATAAAGAACTCAAACTTTAACACCAAAAAAAAAAAAAAAAAACCAAAACAAACAAACAAACAAAAAAAACAAATAACCCAATTAATAAATAGGAAAATGAACTTAAAGACACTTCTCCAAAGAAGAAATGCAAAGAGCCAACAAATACATGGAAAAGTGTTCAGCATCATTAACAATTAGGGAAATGCAAATCAAAACTACACTGAGATTTCATCTTATACCAGGTCAGAATGGTGGCCATCAAGAATACAAACAATAATAAATGCTAGAGAGGATTTGGAGAAAAAGGAACACTGTTACACTGTTGGGACTGTAAATTAGTATGACCATTATGGAAATCAGTATGGAAGTTCCTCAAAATACTAGGCACAGAACCACCACATAATCCAGCTATACACTCCTCAGTATTTATCCTGAAGAATTAAAATCATGATACTACAGAGATATGAGCATACTCACATTTATAGCAGCACAATTCACAACAGTCAAACTATTGAATCAGCCAAGGTGTCCATCAATGGATGAAGGGATAAAGAAAATGAAAATGTGGTATGTACACAATGGAATTTTATTCCACCACAAAGAAAAATGAAATTATATCATTTGCAGGAAAATGATGGAACTAAAAACCATTATGTCAAGCGAAATAAGTCTAACTCAGAAGGTTAAGGGTCATGTTTTCCCTCATGTGCAGAAGCTAGAAAGGAAAATGAAAAGGAAGATGGGGACAAATCTCATGAAAATCAAAGGGAGATCAATCAGTAGAGGAAAGAGACCAACAGGTGGGAGGTGGGGAGAGAGGGGAAAAGTGCTGGGGACTGAAACTGGCTAAATTATATGGTTATATTGTGTGCATGCACGAATACATAACAACACATCCTATCAGTATGTATAATGATAATGCATCAATAAAAAAGTGAGGAAAAAAAGATGTGTGTTCTTCATTATATGTAGATTTTATTCAAAAGATGAAAATTCTAGACCTTAGTTAATGCTATCTGTATATGCTTAAGTATTTGGGGTGAGTGCACAATTTAACTTGAAATACATTAAATGAAAGGATTAATAACTAAAGTGGTATGAAAATTACTTTCAAATGAAAATATTTTATCAGCAGCATAGAAAGAAACATCTAAACTTAAGCTAAGACCTTAAAGCGAGTTGGTGGGGGTGGTGTCAGCTGCCAGGGATCCCCTTCCAGGGAGTTTCCTGACTGGGACAAGTATGACCCTTAGTACCTGAAATGTGAACGCGACTGTTCATTAGCATTGAAAAGTCCCACAGACCCCTCCAAATGTCACTGAAGCCCTGTCCACCCCCTCCCCTTTTGTTAAGGTTAGTATATGACCAATTTCTTTCAGGCAATTTCACTCAAAGTTACTTATTACTATGTTAGGTATAAACAGACTTTGTCTCTTCTCTTGTTATCTGTTGATTGTCAGTTAACTTGTAGTCTCCACACCACTGGTTCTCCTCCCAGCACAAATAAGATGGAGTAACAGGAGGTAGAAAGATGAACAGATCAATAGGTAGAACACAGCAAGTAAAGTAAAAATGGTGGAATCTTGATAATGCATGTAATGGTGTTCCCTGAAAAATTCTTTCAACTTTGCATTATGTCTGAAAATATTCATAATAAAATAATGGGAAAAGTTAGCAATTAAAATAAAAAAGAAAATGAACATGGTACTTGATACCAGCTACTCTGACCCAAGTAAAGGTAACTTAGCTGCTAACAGATGTCTTAAATATGCCTATTAACTGATGACCAATTTCAATCTAAAATGATATTGAGCATCTAATTTCAAGTGCTCATGTGTATAATGGTCACTTTTGGTAACAAAAGTAAATCGGTGCTCACTGATCATTCTGTCAGACAGCAGTCATTCCCTCCCTAGGTATTTCTTGCTTTCAGATCCCCTCAAAAATGCTCCCAAGTCACTCAACCTAGAAGAGGTGTGAGTCTTCCACCTTTTGTTGGGCTGCACTTGGTTCCATTCCAACACCCTCCTGGTCGATGGACCACAGTCACGTCCTCCACTGTCTCGTGCTCACTTTGTAGTGTTTCCCATGCTGACCCTGGCCTTGCCCATGTGTCTGGCTTAGGAAAGGGGAAGCAGCAAGTAGGACAGAGCAGAAACCAACCTTTACACACTGGAGCTTGCCCTCTTGTTGCTCTTAGAACCCTACCATCCCAAATTATTAACACATATTAATTATCTACCACCCAGGACTAGACTGCTGGAGAACAAGAGGACACAAAGATAAGCCAAGGCACCTGGCTAAAATCCAGCCACCCCCTAGCCACAGAAGTGAGCTCAGGAGTAAGTCTTAGATGCGCCAGCTGAACCTGGTCCAGATGGCAGGGCCAACGAGCTGAGCCCAACCCAAATGCTGGGAAGTCTGTGAACCATGCTGATTTTTGTTGTCGTTGGGTTTTGTTTTGCTTTGTTTTTTGTAGCGCTAGGGATTGAACCCAGGAGAGTTCTACCACAGAGCTATATCCCCAGTCCTTTAAAAAATTTTATTCTGAAACAGGGTCTTGCTAAGTTGCCCAGGCTGGCCTCAAACTTGCAATCCTCCTGCCTCAGCCTCCCAATTGGTTGGTCTTACAGGCACTCTGCACCTGGCAGAATCACACAGTTAACAGTAAGTTTCAGGATGGTTTATTATTTGGAAAAAGCCTATTTACATAACTCCTTGAGGCTAAACAGTGCCAGAAGAAAATTCAAAGAATGAAGCAGAGGAACACTCCTCAAACCTCCTGCCCTGCCACTCCTCCACATTCGTGTTAGATACCACACTCTCTAAAGTACATAAAGGAAACTACTAGATAAGAACATTCTTGGTTCCCAACTGCCACCCCTAATTACCAGCACTGGGACTCATGTCTTCATGGCCCTCCTTGCAGAAGGGCCACATCTCCCTCCCCACCTGCCACGCTCTGCCTGTCACCATCCCCTTTGCTCACTCAGTTCTCCTTCCTTTCTGCCCCTACCCTGCCACTCCTAAAATACTGTCTCCCTCTCACCTGCATTTCATCGTGACCTCATTAAAAAGACCACCAATAACAGTCTTCTGTTGGGTTTTCACACTACTCAACTAGTACTCTTCATGTTCTCCAACTGTCTGAAAGCAGTAGGTCTGTACTTGTTTTTTTGATTTCCCTTTTAAACCTCTTCACCTCCCCTCTGTTCCTCAAGTGGATCTGGCTTCTTCCTCTTCCCCATCCCCCTCCTCTCAGTCCACTTCCTCACCCTCCATTCTCTACAGCACACATTTCTGCACCCCTGACTACATCTTGGGCCATCTGGTAGGTTAATCACTCTTTTCTTGAAAGGTCTACTTCCCTAGATGCTGGGTCACCTCCCCTCTTGCTTCCTCATCCCTCCATGTTGGATCATTTTGGCCTTCGAAGCTCTTCCTCCTCTGCCTGGCTCTTGAATGTTGCTTTTCCTGGGGATTCCATATATTGCTTTCTCTCTCAGCACATTTTTTTCCTTCCTTCCTACCTACCCACCTACCAGGGATTGAACCCAGGGGCACTTAAGCACTAAATCACATCCCCAAGCCCTTTTCTAATTTTTATATTTAGAGGCACGTTCTTGCTAAGTTGGTCAAGGCCTTGCCAAGCTGCTGAGACTGGTTTTGAAACCTGCAATTCTCCTGCCTCAGCCTTCCAAATTTCTGGGATTACAGGCATGCCACAGCGCCTAGTTTCTCAGCACATTTTTTCTAAGGCAATCACATTCACCATCCTGGCTTCAACTAGCACCCACAATGCCGACACGGAAATGCAACTCATCCCCAAGATTCATGGCCAGCCATTCTCAGATGAGCCACAGCAACCTCAAGTACAATGTGTCCCAAAGCAAACTCATTATCTTCCACTCTAATCTGTTCTTTTCTGCTCCCAGGTCAGGACAGAACTTAATTCCATCAATGACTGCTTCTCTCTGCTCTTTTTTCTCAGGCAGGTAAATCACCAGTCTGTCTGTCTTCTGAACTGAATACCAGTCAAATTCAATTGCCTCTGTCTGAGTTCACAGTCAGTAGTACCTGCAGCCACCACCGTCTCTTGCCTAGATACTGAACAGGCTAAGTGGTGTCCCTGTTTCCTCTTCCTCCAGACTACTTTTCACACTGCAGTCAAAGTGGCCCTTCTAATATGCAAATCGAAGCATGTCCTGTCATGGGCACTGTTTATTCAGCTATGAATCTCTAGTATTTAGCACACAGTACACAAGGCACATGATCCGTAAATGCTTATAGAGTAAAACAAATTGTTGAAATGTCTGGTAGTCCTACACTTGAACATACAAAACCAAAGATATAAATTTCACAGACTAACAAACATTATAAAATGTGTGAAAAATCCAGTTTGACAACCAAAAAGTAACACCAAATTTAAGCGATTTATATAATCTTAGTCTTAAAATAACTCAAGAAGTTTACTTTAAACTCTTGCTCTACTTCCCCCTTCCACATAATTTTCTATTTCCCAAAAGAATCAAAATAAGTCTAAACATTCAACATTTACTTACGTGCAAAGAATTGACTGGTCCTCGCGATCTATAAAACAGAGCAAAACAAAAAGAGAGTGACCATTTGCCTGGTTTTATAATATTTGATATAATAAAGTTGCATTAATAGCCTATACAATATTAGCAACTCTCCTCTCAAGCTAAGTTAAATCCTTCTGTTCCAATTAGTCCTAATTCTAATCAAATTCATTCATTATCACCTATTATGGTTCCAGATTCTCTGGGGGCAGGTCACAAACTGACCCAACTTACCCCACACCTCTTGGCCTAGATCACTTTAGATGCCTGATCAACCTTGATCCTCAAACCCTGCTGTCTATCAAATTCAAATGGGGAGTTTTATAAAAATGTTACTTCTTAGAGTTCCAGCCTGGATAAATCATTCTCAGAGAGGTAGGAACTGAAAATCCCTCCATAACACCCAATGATCCTGAGGCCTGCCTTTCTGGATAGCTTCAAGAATAATCATGACCTGAGAGGAACCATTATTAGTCTGATCTTAAAGGAAAAAAAGGTATCAAAAACTGAATGGAGAAGGTTAAAGGATGAACATCTATCTTAACTGTTGTCTAAGTCAAAATGTTACACAGACCAACTATAACAAAGGAACAAATAACGATAAAATCAAACTTGGTTTTACAGTTAATTAATGTAGAAAACATTAATGTTTTAAAATGATTTCATCATTTAAGGATTCAGCTAAATTTTTCAAATGAAAAGGTGAAATCCAAATTAACATTTAGCTTATAGACAAAATTACCAGCGTAGGATGTACGATTTCTAATCACCTACAAAAATTATTATATCCCTATTTTACAAACAAGGGAATATTCCTCAGGAAGGGCAGGCAATCCTCTTAAGTCACACAGCTACTAAGAGGCAAGGATGCTGTGATGAGAACCCAGGCCTGTCTGCTGGAGCACCTGCGTCCTTAACATGACTGAACAAGTCTGCCATAGCGCCAAAAAGCACTGCAGTCACATGGCCTGGCCCAGGTAGCTGTTCCGCCTCTCCCTTCTGCACTTGCTTTTCCTCTGGTAAATGCCATCAGGTTCCCAATAAGGATTTCACTGTAGTTCCGGCAAAAATAACTCATGAGAGAGAAACAGTCCATTCACTATGTCATACTCTTTTTTATACACTATTAGTGAAATAAACTAATCTATTCATATATTCTGTTTAAACTGAGTTGAACAAAGAGCGTATTAATGTCTTGACTGAGGTTTAATTTAGTTCTTCTATTAAATATTTACTTCTTATCTTTAATTACACATAATTATACATATATGGGGTACAACGTGACATTTCAATACACGTATGCAATGTGTGAAGATCATGAGATCAGGGTAACTAGCATATTCATCAACTCAGATATTTATCATTTCTTTGTAATTTGGAACATTAAAAATCTTGTCTACCAGCTATTCTGAAATACACAATTAATTGTTGCCTACTGTGCCAAAGATTAAAAGTTATCCTCCGATGTGGGAAAAAGGTACACTCATACATTGCTGTGGGGCTGCAAATTAGCGCAGCCACTCTGGAAAGCAGTGTGGAGATTCCTTAGAAAACTTGGAATGGACCCACCATTTGACCTAGCTATCCCACTCCTCGGCCTATACCCAAAGGATTTAAAATCAGCATACTACAGAGATACAGCTACATCAATGTTTATAGCTGCTCAATTCACAATAGCCAGACTGTGGAACCAACCTAGATATCCTTCAATTGATGAATGGATAAAGAAACTGTGGTATATATATACAATGGAACATTACTCAGGTATAAAGAATAATAAAATTATGGCATTTGCAGGCAAATGGATGAAATTGGAGAATATCATGTTAAGTGAGATAAGCCAATCTCAAAAAACCAAAGGACGAATGATCTCGCTGATAAGCGGATGATGACACATAATGGGGGGTTGGAGGGGGGCAAGAATGGAGGAAGGAGGGACTGTATAGAGGGAAAAGAGGGGTGGGAGGGGTAAGGGGGGAGAAAAAAATAACAGAATGAATAAAACATCATTACCCTATGTAAATGTATGATTACGCAAATGGTATGCTATTACTTCATGTACAAACAGAAACAACATGTATCCCATTTGTTTACAATAAAAATAAAAAAAAATAAAAAAATAAAAAGTTATCCTCCAGGCTGGGGTTATGGCTTAGTGGTAGAGCACTTGCCTAGGATGGGTGAGGCCCTGGGTTTGATTCTCGGCACCACATAAAAAAACCAAACAAACAAATAAATAATATAAATAAATGTCAAATTCTTTTTTTTTTTTTTTAATTATCCTCCTATCCAACTGTAGCCCTGTATCCATTAACTATTCTCTATCATTCCTCTCCCCCTAATTTAATTCCCCCCTTTTTTTTGGTGGGAAGAGCTGAAAATTGAACCCGGGGCACTTTATCACTAAGCTACACCCCCAATCCTTTATTTTATTTTTAAATTTTGAGACAGGGTCATACTAAGTTGTTAAGGCTATTCTTAAACTTGTGATCCTCCTGCCTCAGGCTCCCGAGTCACTGGGATTACAGGCATCTGCCACTGTGCCCACACCTCTAATTTAATTCTTAATAGCTCAGAACCACTGGGTTATCCCTTCTTCTGCTGCCACAGGCAACATTCACAGTAAAGGGTCAATATTTGCCTGTATTCATTTACTCTCCCAGAGATTCCAACTTAGGGGCTGGGGAGATAGCTCAGTTGGTAGAGTGCTTGCCTTGTAAGCCCAAGGTCCTGGGTTCGATCCTTAGCACCCAAAAAAACAAAACAAAACAGAGATTCCAACTTGCTCTTCCTAGATCCACAACCACTCAGATACCTCCCTTTGGGTCTCTACCTTCTCAGACACTCTCTCTCAGGTTCCTCATCTTTGAAGAAAAATTTGTAATTAGACTAACAGTACTGCAATTGAGATCCTGCAGTACTGTCTTGAGACCCAAGACCATCTTATTTCTTTATTCCCAGCATTACCAGCTTTAATGGGTGCTCGCTAGCTTTAATAAAGGTCTACTGGGAGAAATCCAGTGCTAGGTACCATGCTGGGCACTGGCAACACGATGGGAACTGCAATCTGGTGTTCTCGTTCCAGCCCTGCCAGCTCTGTATCTATTAATGAGTATTTATTCCTTGCTGATTTTTCATGAATAAATAACATGATTTTACCAAGTCTTTGGCTAAATAACTTTCGTAAGAGAAAGAGCCCATGCACTATGTTGTATTCTTTATACACTATTAGAAAAATTAACTGATCTATTTTTAAACTGAGCCATACAAAGAGCATATTAATATTCTGACCCTGAAGTCTGAACCTTCCTGTGTGAATTTCAGACCCTCACACTCCTGGTCTGAGCAATTTCTATACAACTCCATTATACCTGGGTGATTTTTCTGAACTGGTTTGCACATTAAAGAAATCAAAACACCAGGCTAGGGGTGTGGCTGAGTGATTAAGCACTGGGTTCCATTCCATCCCAAGAAATCAAAACACACAAAAATTAACCCAAATTAAATACCCCTCTAATTCATTCAGAACAGCTGTCCTTCTGCATCTGTAATGCCACTATGTTGTCTGGAAAAACAAAAACAACAAAAACTAATTTTTTTCTTTGCAGTACTAGAAATTGAACCAGGTCCTTATGCCTGCTAGACAAATGCTCAAACACCAAGCTACCCCCAGCCCCATCTGAAACTTGAGACACAACAATCTGCCCTTCAAATCTGCACCGCACTTCATTCCCCCATGTTGCCTGTCACTTCCACCATCACCACCACCAACAAGAAAATCCCTCTCTTTTGGTCTGACCTATCTAGCTAACTTTGGACATCACTTCATCAGTTCAATAAGGGGTGGGTTTAACAACCTCCAAGACTCTCTCCAATGTGTTTATACTCCTCCCCCTCCTGCTTCAATGAATCCTTTCCATCCTTCCAGGAGGAACTGAAACACTACAACAGTTTATAAGTCTTTGAAGTCTAAAACCCTATAAATGTAATTGGACTCAACCTTAAAGTGATATTTAAGTGGAAAAAGTTTACTTTCAAAAGAGAAGTTAGTCTTCTAAAGAGTACAGACTCATTTGATAGCTCAGTATTTTCCAAAGCACCTTCCAAAAATCATATGACGAGGCACTCAAAAAAATCCATGTTGAATTAAGTCATATTTTCGACAGTGATCTCAGCTTCTACCTTTAAAGACCAGGAAAGAGCAAATTAAGCCCAAATATTTCTGTTCAGAACAGAAAACAATGCAAAGGAAAACAGAAGAAAGAAAAACAAAAATCAATGAAATAAAATGTTGATTCTTTGAGAAGATTGATATTGATAAATCTCCAGACAAACTGGTCAGGAAAAAGGAGAAAAAGACACACATATTAGTATCTCAAATAAGAAAGGGATTAGCACAAGATCCCACAGATATTAAAAGAATAATAAGGAAATAAGCGGAATCACTTTAGGTCAAAATATTTGACAACTAAGATTAAAGGAATAATTCCTTTAAAAGATACAAATTACTGTCAGGAGTCATGCTTATAGGCAAGAGGATCATAAGTTCCAGGCCAGCCTGGAAAGCCTAGCAAGACCCGACTCAAAATTTAAAAAATATATACAGGGCTGGGCTGGGGATATAGCTCAGTTGGTAGAGTGCTTGCCTTGCAAGCACAAGGCCCTGGGTTCAAATCCCCAGCACCAAAAAAGAAAAGAAAAGAAAAAGACATACAGGGCTAAGGACATAACTCAGAGAAGTATAGCTCTCCCTGGGTTCAATCCCCAGTACAGGGGGGAGAGGGAGGTACGCACACACACAAAAAAATTACTAAAGCTCACACAAGAGGAAACAGTCACCTGAACAGACCCATCTCTACCAAAAAAAAAAAAAAAAATCAAATCTATAATTAAGAACCTTTCCACAAAGGAAACATAGCTTCACTGGTAAATTCTATGAAATAGTTCAGGAAAAAATAACAATGATTCTCTACAAATTCTTAAAAAAACTGAATAAGAAACATTTAATTACTCAGAGATAAGCCTGTACTGATGCTAAAACTGGAAAAAAAGACATTATAATAGAAAAAAAAATCTCTCATAAACAAAGGCACAAAAGTTCTTCCCCCTTCCCATTTTTGTAAACCCAAACCCAGTAATGATATTTTTTCTTTTTTTATTGTGTATAATGATATATAATAGTGGAATCTGTTATATTCTCATGCCTGCACACAATATAACAATACAATTTGGTCAATTTCATTTCCTCCTTTTTCCTTCTCCTCCACCCCCGTGATCCGCTCCTTCTATTCTACTACAGGTTTCCCTTCTATTTTCATGAAATTCCCACCGTCCCCCACAACACACAATTTTTCCCCCCTTTTTTCTAACTTCCACATGAAAAAAAATACCCCTGACCTTGTGAGTTTGGCTTATTCTGCATAACATAATGTTTTCAAAGTCCATCCACATTCCTACAAATGACATAATATCATTCTTCTTCATGGTTAAATGAAATTTCATTTTGTGTGTGTTTATGTATGTGTGTGTGTTTATATATCTCACACTTCCTTTATCCATTCATCCACCGATGGACACTTATGGTATAGCTGGGTCATACAGTGGTGGTTCCTTGCCTAGTTTTTTGAGGAACCTCTGTACTGACTTCCATAATGGTTGTACTCATTTACAATCCAAAGGCACAAAAATTCTTAACAACATGTTAGCAACTCAAATCTAGCAAGTGGTATTTATCCTGGAAACAAAAGACTAGTTTAAAATCCCAAAAGTAAATCATCTAATTCACCTTATCCACAAAGGAAGAAAAACCATGGGGGTCACTAAATAGATATAGATGTTGACAAAACTAAACACCATTCATGATTTAAAAAAACAAACAAACAAAAAAAAAACTCAGCAAACAAGGACTATAAGGGAACTTCAACCCATTGAAGGATATCTTAAAATAAAATAAAAAAGAAAAGAAACAAAGAACTACAACTAATATCAGCTTTAATGGTGAAAAACTGAATGATCAGGACCAAAACCATGGTGTCTATTTTCAGCACTCATATTTAACATAGCCAAACAAGGAAAGAAACTAAAGGCACAGCTTGGGAAGGAGAATAATAAAATAACAATGAACAATGTATCTATTTGAGGAGAAATAAGTGTCTAGACATAAAATTGCAAAGAATCTTCCAAAAAAATAAAAAAAAAAACCAAAAACACCAAACCAAAAAATAGAACAAAACAAACAAACAAAAAAAGTCTCTTCCAGAATAAGTTAGTTTAATGAGGTCTCTCTTTCTCTCTCTCACACACACACAAATCAACATACATCTTTAAAATCCCACTTCCATATATTAATAGTGAACAACTGGAAATTGAAATTTCACAAGTTCCATTTAAAACTAAAAACACTTAATCATACTAAGGTATATGGTATACTTATTTATCCAACAAAATGTGCAAGATTTGTATGTTAAAAGCAATTAGAAAACATGAAAGAAAACAAAGGAGATCTGTATACACAGAGAGACAAACTATATTCATGAATTAGAGAATTCAATATTGTTGTCAATTCTGCCCCAATAGATCTATAGATTCAATGCAATCCAATCAAAACATCAGCAGGATTTTTGGGAAAGGAAATTGACAAGCTGACATCTAAAATTTGTATGCAGGAAAAGACAAAAAGGAACTAAAATAGACAAAACAATTTTTAAAAATAATGGAAGACTCACACTATTTGATTTTAAGATTTACTACAAAGCTATTGTTATGTCAGGCAGTATAATACTGATAGAAGACATTCAGATCAAAGGAACCTAGAATAGACTTCTGGTGGTTTTCAAAAAAGGTACAAAGGCAATTCATTGGAGAAATATATAATGTTCTCAACAAGCAGCGATAGAACAATTGGCTAGTCATATGCAAAAAGCTCAACCTCAATTCATACAATCCTTGTACATATAAAAGTTAAAATAGATCACAGACTTGAAGAAAAAACTGAAAATCACTTATGTAATAAATGACATGTATCTGGAAAGGATAAGAGTTGTCAAAATTGAACAATAAGGAAATAAACAATCCAATTTTTAAAAAAAGTTCAAAAGATATAGCCATCACTGAAGATACAGAGATGCCAAACAAACACATCAAAAGATGTATTAGGGAAATGCAATTTCAAAACACAATGAGAAACCACAACAGAACTATTCAGAGACACTACAATTTAACTGACAATACCAAATGCTAACAAGGATTTGAACAACTGGAACCCATCCCTTGATGGTAGGAATGCAAACTGGCACAGCTACTTTGGAGAATAGTTTGGTAATTTCTTACAAATTTAAACATAAACCTACCCATATGACCCAGTGATCCCAGGTTTAGGTAAAAGCCCCAGGCAAAATTAAAACTTTACAGACACACAATCTAATTGTCAAAATCTGTAAAGGATCGAAATGTCCTTCAGATGGTGAGTGAATGAATAAACTCTAAACATGCAACTCAACATTTTAAAAATGAGTAAACTAGTGGTGAATGATCTTCACTACAGTAAACTAGTCTGATGCCACACTCAAAAGGCTAAATTGTGACATTTGGAAAATCGCAAAACTGCAGTGTTTATTTCTAGCATTTATTAATTTGGAACTAAAGGATAATTAGCAGTACTTGAGAAAGCTACTGGTTTTTGTACATTTTAAACCATTGGTCTATGAAATCAGTGTCACTCCTTCCCTACTCCTTTTATTCTCCATGTCCTTACCATTTCTAGTTTTCTTCATGTCACTTATCCCTACTCAACACTATCTTTTTAAAAATTGGTGCACTATAATTATATGTAATAGTGGAAATCATTATCAATACTATCTTTGTTTCCCCAAAGAAATAAAAGTTTCCTAACAGTGTCAGTAGAAAGGTTTTATTGCATTTTAGCTTCACAGGGTGAGGAGTGATATTTCCTGTTGTCTATATTTCTATACTAAAATATTCAATCCATATCAGATCTAAGACAACTATAATTCATTGCAAAATATTCCTTTTCCTGACATAAAATAATGCTCTGTGTTTCTGTTTTTGCTTTTAAGTTTACTTTGGATAGGTGTTTTCTTTTTATATGCAAGTAGCTAAGGTATGTGTGTCCATCCCTAATCTTTTATTATTTTGCTACTTTAAGATGTCTTTCTTGTAAATGGTATATGATTATATTAGACTGTCTCTTATTAATAGGGTATTAAAAGTACTTAACATTTGTTGTTGTCATTGCTATATCTGGTGTCATGGTTACTGCCTTTCTAAAGCATTCCTTGATATTTCTTTCTGGGGAAAGCTGTTTTTCTTCCTTTTATTTTTCCTAATGTAGAAAACTTGTATTCAGTTTCACAATTAAAAATAAAAAAACTACATTTTCATATAAATATACATTCTGATGCACATTAATCCTATTCTTAAGATGCTTATTCTTAAAAGAGCAGGATGCAGGCCTATCACACTGAGGGGAGTGCTCGGCACATCAGCCATCTTTTCAACATGGCTGCTCAGCACCCACTACTTGGAGGAGTCATCCTTTGCGTCATCACTGCCGGTTACAATAGTTGGATGTTCTCAGTGTTTCTCAGGAAGCTATTAGAGGTTATCCTTCATCCAAAATAATGGCATATGAGATCTGTAGATTAAGAAATATAACCAAGGGAAAAAAAAAAAGGAATTTTTAGGGATAGGTGAAGGCAAGTCCAAAGAGCAACGGGCACAGACTGGAGAAGGGCAAAGGGCTCCAGGAGGTGTCTCAGAGCAAGGAAAGACTGAGAAATTATGTGATGTGCTTCTGTGCTTTGGAAGAAGGCGTGTAGTTCTGTCAAATTAATGTAGTTAATTGCAAAACTGTCCTGTTTCCTAAACGGGAAAATTACTAACCCCAGGGAAAACAGCGAATTATCTAAGAAAGGAAATGTGATCATAGGACAAATAATTTGAATACTGACTACTAAAATACAAAGACATTGATTTAACTTCTATCGGGAAGACAAAGGGGGAGGGTTTAGATAAACTAAAAACTCTTCTTTCATAATAGGGACCTACAGATAATACTAGAAGTACAAAAAGAAAGAATGGCATAAGCTTGTTATATACAAATATGTACATAAAGAATAAAAAACAGGGCTGGGGAGATAGCTCAGCTGGTAGAGTGCTTGCCTCGCAAGCACAAGGCCCTGAGTTCAATCTCCAGTACCACAAAAAAAAAAAAAAAAAAAACAGATAAGATGTGATTTCCTCTAAAAAGGGAACACAGAATGGGCAGGGATAGAATGGGCAGGAGAACAGGTATCTCCTGTTTTTTTCAATAAGGTAGTAAACCTTACTCTACTGTGTATTCACTGTTTCTTTTTTTTGGAGGGGCAGTACTGCGGATTGAACTCAGGGGCAATCGACCCCTGAGCCACATCCCCAACCTATTTTTGTATTTTATTTAGAGACAGGATCTCACTGAGTTGCTTAGCACCTCACTTTTGCTAAGGCTGGCTTTGAACTCGTGATTTTCCTGCCTCGGCCTCCCAAGCTGCTAGGATTACCAGTGTGCACCAATGCACCAGCTCATTGTTTCTTAAAAGTGCCTTCATATACTACTTTTTTTTCAGTTGTAGATGAACACAATATCTTTATTTTATTTATTTTTTAATGTGATGCTGAGAATTGAACACAGTGCCTCTCATACATGCTAGGCAAGTGCTCTACCACTGAGCCACAACCCCAGCACCATATATTACTTTAATAAAAAGTAAAAATTAATTTAAACACTCAAATTTCTTTGTCAAATTCTGATCTTGACTATATAGTCTTCATTTTCTAGTGGTCTTAATCTATTTAGATACCACAGTAATCACCCTTAAGATGAGGCAGACTTTACCTCTAAAACTGTTTGGTCCTCATGTCTAGATGTAAAGGTAGATCTTTAACAATCTCTTCAAGTTCTCTGAAGGACATTGTTCTGGTTAAGTTTATTTCTAATCAATTTTGTCTGTTTCAGGTGCTGTATAACCTTTGTCGTTCCTGATAGTTCTCTGTCCTTGGTCACACTTGCCAGATACTTGACTATTTTATGGTTTTTTTCATGGAACCAGCTTTCAGCTGTACTAATGGTTCTCTGAAAGTATGCACTTTGTTCAAATCCATTAATGTCTTTACAAGTTTTTCCTTTTGTTTTGGTTCATTTTATTGCTGTACTTTCAAAGAACATTTTTTTTTCATTGTGAAAGGTCACACAGAAAAGTTCACAAGAAGATATTGCCACTCAATGAATTATCATAAAGTTATCTATTATCTACCTTGCAGAGATACAAATGACCCCTAAAGCCCAGGAAATAATGCCAAGAGTTAATAAATGGGACAGCATCAAATTAGAAAGCTTCTGCACAGCAAAGAAAACAATTAGGAATGTGAAGAGAGAACCTACAGAATGGGAGAAAATCTTTACTAGCTACTCTTCTGACAGAGGATTAAAATCTAGAATATATAAAGAACTCAAATGTTACACCAAAAAAATCAAATAGTAAATGGGCAATTAACTAAGTGGGCAAATGAATTAAATATACACTTCTCAAAAAATGGAATACAAATGGCCAACAGATACATGAAAAAATGTTCAACATCATTAGCAATTAGACAAATGCAAATCAAAAGTACACTGAGATTTTATCTCACACCAGTCAGGACAGTCATCAAGAATGCAAATAAAAATAAATGCTAGAGAGGATGTGGAGAAAAAGGAATATTTTTACACTATTGGTGGGACTGTAAATTAGTACAACTGATATGGAAATCAGTATGGAAGCTCCTCAAAAGACAGGCATGGAAGCACTGTATGACCCAGCTATACCATGTCTCAGTATATCCTGAATTAAAGTCATCATACTACATGCATATCCATGTTTATAGCAGCATAATTCACAACAGCCAAACTATGGAATCAGCCAAGGTGTCCATCAATGGAAGAAGGGATAAAGAAAATGTAGTATATATACTCAATGGAGTTTTATTCAGCCACAAGGAAAATGAAATTATGTCTTTTGCAGGAAAATGGATGGAACTAGAGACCATCATGTTAAGCTAAGTAAGTCAAACTCAGAAGGTTAAGGGTTGTATGTTTTCTCTTATTTGCGGAAGCTAGAGAGGAAAAAGGAAAAGGAAGGTGAGTGTAGATCTCCTAAAAATCAAAGGGAGATCAGTAAAGGAAAGGGACAAATGGGTGGAAGGTGGGGAGGGAGGGGGGAAATGCTGGGGAGTTGACAATGTCCAAATTAAATTGTTACATAGTGTGCACATACAAATATGTAACAACAAAGTCCATCAATATGTACAATTATATAAATGTACATTATATAAATTGCACCAATAAAAAATGTGGAAAAAAGAAGGAAAAATGAGGAAAGACTAGTAAATTTAATGCTCATGGTAGGAGTCTATAAAGAGAGAGGCAGACACAGTCATATCTCGTAACGATCAGAACTATGAGATTCCCAAGAAGTTTGGGAGATATGTGATCAACATCAGAGGTGAAGGAATTGGCAAGAGTGGCCTTGGATAGGCTTGTGTTTGATGACTTCTTGGGAGTTTTGCTATTAATTATTCACCTGTATGGCTTTTTTGGTGAAAAAAAGAAATCAAAACTCATATAACAGATTCTTTAGAAATTAACAACAAAATAACACATAATTTAGTTGTGACAAAAGTCACTTTAAGAGTGGCCTTTGATAGGAGTATCCGGATAGGAGCAGATGGTCTGTAAATATGGTTTGGAAAGCTGCAGCAGTTCCCTCTGGTAGCTTCTAATTTCTCTGTGGAATGGAAAACAAGTCACCAGCTAGGTAGTGAGAGGCATGTGGGGACCCAGAGATCTCAAGTGTGCAGAGGTCTGAAATAGTCATTGCAGAGAGTAGGACAATCGTCTCAGTACGGAAACAAGGTAGAACTGACAAGAACAGTGTTAAGAGTGGAATCAGGATTCAAGGTCATGAAATTATAGCAGTGTGGATCTGGTTGATTGGGTGAATGTAACTCCAGAAGCATCCACAACCCAAGTATGCATTAAAAGAGACAAACACCTTGATTCATCCAGCATGAAAATTCTGTCAAACAGGTATAACAAAAGAACAATGGGACAAGGGGGATTAGTATGTGCACAGAAGATGGCTGAAATGGTAAGATATGAATCTAAACTAAATGAGGAAGAAAGTGAAAGGGGTATTGTTTAAATACAGGGAAAAGTAGAACTAACTGATGGGGGATCCACATGGAGGTAAAGAATACATTTAGGGTACTTCGTCACTGAACCTTAAATATGGAAGGACATTGTAACAGAATTTCTGAAACACACTTGAAAAATCAGGTAAGACCAAAAGACAGAATCACCACAGAAATTGGTCACATAAGTGAGAAAAAAAGATTAAGGACCTAAGAGATCAAAAGATTGGATTAGTTATAAAAAACTATGAAGTAACAGGTGTGCCAAGGCTTGAGGCAGAGAAAACAATGGGTCAGGAGCCAGCATCATCAAAGAGAGGAGCCAAGAAGAAAGCTGAAGGTGATGAGGACAGGTGGAAAGGTAGAGCTTTTTCATGGAAACAAAGGAGAAAAGGCTTAGCAGGTACATGGTAGGTAAAGACACAACCTCCATCTCCCAATGATGGGGCAATTTTCACTGTGGATGCTCAAACTGCATCCTCAGGGAAAAGGCAAGTTTCAGTTACAGGATAAAGGAAAAGCATTCAGGGCAGGGGTTGTGGCTCAGTAGTAAAGCACTCTGGCATTTATGAGGCACTGGGTTCAATTTTTAGCACTGCATCTAAATAAATAAAATAAAGGTCCACTGACAACTTAAAAAAAAAAAAAGGAAAAACATTCAATGAAGACACTGAACACATAGGGAACTTTTTACATTTGAGACTGGGAGTACTTAAGGCTAAAGTGAATGTAATAAAAAATGAGCATAACAGAAATGCAAACATGACTGGCAATAAAACAGAGCAAGGAGATACACTGAATTTCATTCAGGACTCCAGGAAGATGGTAGACTCTCAGGTCTCACACATTCTTGGTGGCCTAAAATGGTGGCCCCAGCAGTTACTGCCCTATCACAGTGGACAGCCGTGCTGGGTGCCTGGTACTAAAGGAAGCTGGCTGGGGTGGAAAGCTGTGGTAAGGCATCAGGAGCAAAGAAGAACCATGTAGGGTGAGGCTGAACTGTGAGCAGGCTCAGGTGACCTTCAATGATTATGTACAGGGCAGAGGCCTCGGTGTTACTGCATTCACTTTCTAAAGTGCAAGACTGAGAATGAGAAGTCTGATACTAATGATTCCCTTTCCATCTAGATCACCTTATTCTGACTATCTGCCAAGCTATGTAAGACTAGGCCCACAGGACCTCTTTTCAATATTCCAGTCTGGCCCTTTTCAATCTGAAGATCTGAGTCTTTTTTTCAGTTCAAGGGAAATTTTTAAAAAACATCACCTCTTTGACAGAAAGTAGACTTCTGAAAGTCTACAGCTATACTACATTACTCTGTTACTTTTTACTCTGCATTCTAGCCTTCTGATTTGTTGCTTTTGTTTCCAGTTGGGCCCATTCTGTTGTTTCATGCTTTGACTGAATGTGTGATTTTTTTGCAGTCAAGTTCATGTCCAAGAACTCTGCTTCCATTCACTCATTCAACAAATACTTATTGAGCAACTACCATGCCCTAAGCACACTCTCCATTTTCTTGGTACTGTATCCCTTAGAATCCAAACTTTTTTAAAAAAATTTTTAAAATATTTTTTACAGACTGCATTTTGATTCATTGTACACAAATGGGGTACATCATTTCGTTTCTATGGTTGTGCACAATGTAGATTCATACCACTTGTGTAATCATACACATACATAGGGTAATGATGTCTGTCTCATTCCACCATTTTTCATACCCTACTCCCTCTTATTTCCTTCCACATAATCTAAAGTTCCTCCGTTCTTCTCTCATCCCCCACCCCCACCAGATGCCCTTCAACAGATGAATGGATAAAGAAACTGTGGTATATATGTACAATGAAATAGTATTCAGCCATAAAGAAGAATAATATTATGGCATTTGCAAATAAATGGATGGAATTGGAGAATATCATGCTAAGTGAAATAAGTCAATCCCCAAAAACCAAAGGCTGAATGTTTTCCCTGATAAGTAGATGATGATAGAATCCAAACTTAAGAAAAATTAAGCTCTCTTTTTTTAGTTGTCTTGTTTTGCTTTCCCCCTTTGTGATAGGGGGATGCATTAAAAAACAAATCTTTCAATATTTTATCAACACATTTGAAGATGTGGGATGCATGCCCCCAAATCTGTATATGACATGGGACTGGGAGGGATGATATATATTTAATAGAAGGAAACAGAATTTTAAAAGATCTTGACAGCTCGAATAGGGAACTGAATCTAACATAATAGTTGAGAGGGGCCATTTGCCCTAAATTCTCCACATGGGTCCCTCTCAAGCAGTTGACCTTCTCATAGGTCCAGGGACAGTGAATCATCCACTCACAGTGGTAACTGAAGGTCTACTTGGTTGGCAATGGAGGTTGGTGTGAGCTCCTTCTACAATCATAAATGCTACTGTTGGACTCCCCTAGCAGGTACTCCACCCTATTGTGTTCTTTAGAACACATCAGCAAGCAACCCCTTCCTAATACAACGGCATACAAGAGATTTTGTTTTGTTCCTTACTTTCTGTATCTGTATTTTACTTTTTTTTTTTTTTTTTTTGGTTGTACTGGGAATTGAACTGAGGGCCTCCTACATGCTCGACAAGTATTCTACCACCGAGCTACCACCTTAGCTCTTTTTAAAATTTTTAAATTTTAAGACAGGATCTTGTTAAGTCACCTAGGATGGCCTTAAACTTTCAATCTTTCCACCTCAGCCTCTCGAGTAGCTGGTATCAGATATGTGCCACCACACTGGGCAAACTTTTACATTTTTATGTAATCGACTCATTCTTTTTAACTGTCACGCAGAAGTTCATTATTATAGATAAAAGTGTGTCATTTGCCTAATTTTAAATCCCAGCTCACATTGTTGACTATCTAAATTTTCTTAGTCAAGTTATTTAATTTCTTTGTGCCTCGGGAAAATAGGGATAGTATTTTTATTTACTTTACACGTCTGTCATTGTACATTAAGTAATACAAAAAAATACACATAAATATAATGTATATTACTATACTTGGTTCATAATAATTTTCAATAAATGTTCATCCTAGCATTAATAATGATAATATTTAATAGTAACATGATATGCCAGTAGGTAACATCTTCCTTGTATCTTCCTCATTCTGTATATAAACGGCTGGTGTGGCAACTCAGTAATGGGATATAACAACTTATTCCTACTATTATGTTAGATTCCATTCCCCATTAACCTGACAAGGATTTTTAAAAATCTGTTCTTTTTCATCAAATATATTTATTATCCCCACTAGTTTCATGTTGCTCACAAATTTCTTAGGGAGGCAACCCACCATCTTTAAGTATATTGATAAAAATGTTGAAAAGAGCACACGCCCTGTAGTGCACATCCTGGCAAACCTAGCCAACCTCGGTCACCAGCCTCAGTCACTCACTGGCACCTCAAGAGCAACTGCTCAGCATGGAGCCGGAGGATAACACAGGAGGCCATGGAATGACATGACAAGTTTTATTCCTAGGAAGCCCAAAATAATGCTATAAATGTATTCATGTTGTTCTTAGACCATTCTCTTAACATTAGATTTTAGAAACTTTCTTGGAATGTACATGAAGTCCAGAGATCTAGAATTTCTTCCCATTTAAAAAAATCAGAATGATGTGTAAGAACTTGCCCCAGCCTTCTGGGAACTCCCTTCCCCATCATACTTCAAAGAGCAGTGGCTGGCAGCCTCACTTATGAGACTGTTTGTTTAGATGAGGAACCCAGGCTGACTCAGTAAAGTGAAGGAGGGTACTTTCTCCAGCTTCTTCTCACCTATAAGGCATTCTGTTACATTCTGGCTTTCCAAAAACATCCTTCCATAAGCCACTGTGTCTAAAGCCACAGACTCTTCAAATTTATATTTCATCCTGCTCCAAAAAAGAGCAATTGAAATCAACTAATTCAGCATGATTTTTTTGAACTTTTGTCTCTTTTTACATTCATTTGTGATCTTATTTTACCCAAAAAAGCATCCACCTTTCCTACTGCTCTTCCCTACTGGCTTTATTTTATTTTATTTTTTGCAGTGCTGAAATGGAACCCAGGTCCTTGTACATTGCTAGGCAAGTACTCTACCACTGAGCCACACCTCCAGTTCCATCCAACTGGTTTTAAAATGTAACACAGCATTAATTACACTGGCTTGTGGTGGGGATCAAATGTATGTAAGTACTAAATGCTTTTTAATATTAAAATTTACATGAAGTATTGTTTTGAAGCAACAAACATGTTTCCCAGCTTCCTAAAGAAAATGGCCACAATGTCTATTCTAAAGAACTCGTAATTTTTCTACATTAAAATTAAAAAAAAATATATTAAAAACTTCTGTAAACTAGATTGAGACATGAAAAAACACTAAATTAGATTTGGGAAATTCTGGGTGTTTCTTACTCTAATATTTCCAATTACCTTGAAGCATGCATCTGTAAGCAGATTCAGATATAGCATAGATGTGTGGCGGCATCTCATGACGTTTCTTCCCTCTGTACATTTCAATAATATTCTCAGAGTAAATTGGAAGGTTCTTGTAAGGATTTATGACTACACAGAAGAGTCCAGAATAAGTCTAGAATAAAAATAAAACAGTGTTAGAAAATAAATAGGAAGCAAAACAAAACAAAACCCTGCATTTGTCAGTCAGCATCCAGTCAGGAGACAAAAACAACACAGCAATTTAATCTTTGGAAGTACATAAGTTATGGAATGCTCACCAATGTTCTTTCAGATTCCACATTGCAACTAATCTTTGAGAAAATACAATTTGTCAAGTTTGGCTATGAAATCAAAGAAGAATATTTGCAATTATCTGAAAAAGCTATTAAAATACTCTACTTTTTTCCAAACAAGTATCTGTGGAAGGCAGGATTTTCTTCAAAGGCTTCAACCAAAACAGCTTACTACACAAACTGAATGCAGAAACAGATATGAGAATCTAGCTGTCTTTTGTTAAGATATTAAAGAGATATATAAAAATGTAAGGTTTTGCTCTTCTGATTTTTTCTTTTGAAAAATGCAGTTTTTTCATAAAAAACTATTTAGGTTAATTCATTAAGAGTTTACTATTACTATTTTTAAATGAAATGATAAACATTTAAAATTTTGTTTTAATTTCTAACATGATAAACCTTAGGAAATATAAACCATATAAGCCAAAGCTCTTTGGGGTCCACAAAAATTTTAAAGAATAGATGGTTTGGAAGATAGAAACCTTTCCTGATCACACAGTAGTCACCATTTAGAATGTACATATGGACACTTAAGACTTTTGGGTTTTTAAAATTGTCTAGACTGATTTTGAGGATATTCTACAATAAGTGACTCTCAGAACTATGGAAAAACAAGAACAGTGGGGACTGCTACCACATGCTCCAGCCCTCTGCAAGATGAAGGCCTCCGCAAGGGATACTCAGATGCTTAAGAAAGAGACTTTATTGAAGGTGATGTGGTTAAACCAAAATCTAACAGGGAGGGGATAGTACAAAAGGCTGGAGGACTGGGAGTGTTTGGATGGCCAGCTTCCCCAGGGAACACTAAGGGGATTCTAACTAACAGCTGTGTTCATAAGGGCTAAAACCTTTGGCAATTGCCACCAGAAAACCCTCTGGAGACCACTCTATTTTGAATACTGCAGTTCCTAATGCTAAAACAAGAGAAGGAGAGCCTGCCAAACATTCAAGTGACCAGAACCATCTCTCTGGCTGTTCTCCTTGTACCTTTCCTTAATTCATCACTGGAGGTTCAGGCAGAATGCACTTCCCTTCTAGATTAGAGGCTTAGAAGGGGACAAAAAGCAAAGGGATGTCTGGTCTGAGGTCACTTATTTGCACTGTTGGCTAATGCTTTACATCTGAGTAGACCAGACGGAAAAACCACCCCCACCCCCACCTCACTTGTTTGTCTGAGGACAGATTTATGACTTGCCCTTCCTTTGTTGACCACTCAGATCTTAAGACCCTTGGCCTTCTTCTACCCAGTACACACTTCAGACAACCTTGGCTAACTCCTCCTGTACCACTATCTTGTCCTTTCTCCCAATGAAGTCTCTCATCCTTCTGCTGCCCATACAACAAAGAGGCAATAACAGATAATAAAGGTAGACTTTCACAGCAATAGCACAGCTGTTGCACAGTGGGGTGACTATAAACAACAATTGTGTACTTGATATCTCAAAAAGTTAGAAGAAAGGATTTTGAATGTTTTCACCCAAAGAAATGATAAATGGTTGAGATAGGTATAATTAGCCTGATTACACAATGTATATAATGAAATATCTCATGGTACCCCATTAATATGTACAATTTTTGTGTTTTTAAGTCAATTAAAAATTTTATTTCAAAAATACTTTGAGTGAGAAAAGCAGACACAACCTCAATATTTTTATTGCATTTATATATAGTAAAATTATCAAGTCATAACCATACCTTAATATTTTATACATATATTTTCACTTTTTCATTCAAAAATTAAATTATCTATCATGAAGCTATAGATTCTGAACTTCACTTTTACAACAGATAAATAACTACAGATGACAAAACAAAAACAAATAAATAAATAAAAAAGGCCAGGCACAGTGGTACAGAATTCCAGCAACTCAGGAGACTGAGGCAGGAGGATCACAAATTAGAGGCTATCCTGGACAACTTGGTGAGACCCTGTCTGAAAATAAAAAATAAAAGGACTGATATTGTAGCTCAGTGATAAAGTGCCCCTGAGTTCAATCCCCAGTACTAAAATATGTAAGTAAATTTAAAAGTTCAAAAAATTTTTTTTCATTTAAAAATTAAAAAAAAAAAAAAAACTTCTGAGAAAGTTAAAGTACTCAAATTCCGTTTAACATTTCATAGCACAGATGGCATATGATAACATGTTTAATCAGAAATAATTCCAACATGTGTATCTACCATGTGTTAGGAGGTACTTTTCTGAAGACTAGGATTAAAAGATGAGTCTTACAAATATGAGTAAGTCATCAAAAAAGAAGAGGTTAAATAATCACCAGTATCCTATGCTTGCCAAGGAAGAGCAGGAACAAATGCTGAAGTGGAAATTTTATTAAAGTACTTAAAAAGAGCTAACTTCCAACTACAAGGAAAATTAGCTCAAATATCAGGTTCTTGCATAAACTGATCATTGAACTGATACTGTATCTCTTCTATCTTTCCCCAGGCACATGGTAGGAGAGCAACATGCTGTTAAAATAACTTCTCTAGAGATCTTTAAGTTTGAATTAAACTTCATTATTAAGTATCTGAACACATGCATGCGCACGCACGCGCACACACACACACACACACACACACACAAAGATACTCAGCACTTTTGACACACATAAACTCGAGGCACAATGACAACAGATACCCACTAAAAAAAACCAATCACAATATAAGGCAGCAAAATGGGAAAGAAAAAGATGAACAGGTTCTATAAATGGTGGAGAAAGCTCTGGGGCAGAACATACAACACACCCCAAGCACTGAATGGTCATAACTATCCTACTAGAAACTATAAAACTGTGCACAAAATTCAGGCCCAGATGGTCTTTGATGTTCTTTTAAAAGACTATTAGAGTCAAAAGAGGGATAAGGAATTCCCATTAAAACAGTAAGAAGACTCCTACAGTGACGGGAAATATCCAAGGCATGGCAAAAAGACCCATCTAGCTGAAAATAGTCTATGCTGAGGAATGAGAAAAGAGCCTAGAAATTCACACTGAACAACTGAGATTTCATCCTTGACAGGTGATGAGGTATCAGAGGTTCAGGAAAGAAGAGTGACTGTTGGAAAGAAGCACTTTAGACAAGTGTGAATCTGGAAGCCATATGCAAAATCGATTGAAGGAGCAAGAGATGAGAAGTAGGCAGAAAGTGGAGACTGCTCAACAGGCCTGGCACGAGAAAGCCTGGATGAGAGAAAAGGCAACAAACCGGGGAGGGATGAGTCATGGAGAAGCTGGACCTTGACTGCTCATATTCAGAAAATCAAAACAGAAAAGCCATTTAAGGCCCAAGGAAAGAAGGACTGCAAGGTTTTTAAGCCTGAGAGACTGGAAAAGTTACTGAGTGAAGAGAAAGATAATGTGCTTTATGGGTTTGTGGTATGACAGATGACGTGGGTAGGACACCTACTGAATAGCTGGAAATATTGCTTGCTTTACCAGAGACCTGGGAAAATCCTAAGAAATGCAGAGATCTGAGGGAGAAGTTGTATAATAAAACACTATTGCATACTTTACTTAAGGGAGATGTACAAAAATATTTGCACATAAAAAAGTTTGCAATTCTCAAACACACAGTGCTGCTTTAGAACTCCAGGCTTCTTCCCAGAATGCCCACCCTCCTCTGTCTGCTACGACTAGGAAATGGTACTCATCCTTTAAGTACCAGGTCTCTGACTAAGAAAGCAGGGATACATAAAGACACTGTTTCATAGAATCAAGGAATTCCAAGAACCATGAAACGGAAGCAGGTGCAAATGCCAATGTCAGGGAGCAGAGATAGTATATCTCCTACTAGAACAGGGCACTGACCTGGGGACATCACATAACCCTACACCCCAACTGTAGCTCTCAAGAAATCATCCCACTGCCCAAAAGGAAAGCAAGGAAGAAAAGAATACATTCACCCATATCATCTGCAAATGCTGCACCTGGATAAAATTCAACAACAATCAGACATTAAACAAAATCACATAAAAAGGAAAAGATAATCATCCAGAGAATTTGGAGAAAGGAATTAGCTATGAAAATTATCTATAAAATATGCTAAAAGAAAATTTTAGGAAATAGATTTACAACTGCAACAGAATATAATGTCACATATTGAAAGAGAAATACAAAGGAAATAAAGGTGACAAGAGCAAGAAAAGATTGTAAGAGAATGGAAATCAAATGGTGAGAGCAGAAACATTTATTCTGGGAGAGCATCCTCTTTATAGAAAAGAGAACAAAAGTAAAATAATGAAAGAAAAAGAAGCTACAAAGGTACAATAAAAAAATAATACACAGAGGACAGTTGAATATGGATGGCAGAGGAAAGATACTGAAAATGTGATTGCTCCTTTGGGGGAAAAAGACTAAACTATTATAATAATAATAATAATAACAACAATAAAAAATGCACTTGAAGAAAACTGTTGGGGGGAGGGGAATATATAGTTAAAAAGCACTCACCAAGCTAATGAAGGCAGGTAGTATACTCTCACCATTCTTAGCTCCTAAAGAAACAATGCTTATCACAAGATGCCTAAATCCTTGGGTGACTGGCAGAAGAGGACCCTCCTAAGGAATGAACCTAAGGATGGCAAAACCTGAATGGACTCACTTCAGACTCACTGGTCAATCTCAGCATTATAAAGTGAGAGACAACTTGATATTAAGTGTCTCTTAATCCAAAACTGTCTAAGGCTCTGGATCCAATGACCAGACTATAGGAAGCACCATGGGAATGTGACCCACAAAATCCAGAACTGGGAAATTCTACAACAAACTGATTCTGTTCATCAAGTGAAAAAATAAGGAGGTGAAACACAACAGGTCAGAAGAGACACAACAATCAATTACAATATACCCCCCTTCTCTGCATCCTGAATCAAACAGACCAACTATTTATGAGATGTTTATGAGGTAAGGGAAATTTGAAAAGTGACTGAATGTTTGATGATATGAAATTATTGTTACTTGTTTTTTGGACAGATGATAGTTTCAAATCCTAAAAACTTTGTGGGGAGCAGGAGGCTAAGCAAAGGTTTTAGTAGCACACAAATCTAAGAAAACAAACATTAAAGAGTTCTGGCCCACCCAGGAGAAGCTTCCCCTTGGGATTGGTAAAAACCCCAAGTCTTGGGGCACTGACGGCTACCCCGTAAGAATTAAGACTGTACCAGAAATCAGCCCTAACACAATCCAAGGCACAACTGGAAAGGATATCAACCCCTGATTAAATTATATGACCTAGCCTTTACGCCATGTACAAACAGAGAAACAACATGTATCCCATTTGTTTACAATAAAAAAAAAATTATATGACCTAGTTCCCTTCACCCCAACTGCTAAACCAAAGCAAAACTCCAAAATAAGTTTGATGCCATCCAGAGCCCCAAATTATCTTCACAATTTCTTATACACATTAACCAAGCATACTGTGCAGCAAGCAATGACTAGAATCCAATATAACATCCCTTGTGAGTCTATTTTTATTGACTTGTATTATTACCTGGAATGTTAATATATCCAAGTAATTAAAAGACATGGTAGAGAATACTGGTGGAGAATTGGAAACTAAAGAAAATCTAAATGAAAATTCTAAAACTGAAAAAAGCAGGAACTAAAATTAAAAATTCAATGGATGTATTTAGTGGCTAATTAGATATAGCTGAAGAAAGAATTAGGCACCTGACATTGAGTCAAAAGAAATAGACAGATTAAAATAAGGAAAACAAGTATGAAAATGTAGAGGAACATGAGAGGTATAGGGGACACAGGGAAAAGGTCTGACATACAAGTTATCTGAGTAAGAAGGAAGAAAAACAATGGTGCTAAAAGCAGTATCTGAAGAGATGAGGACTAAGAATTTTCTAAAACCAACCAACTCAAAACTGAATACATAAAAGATAAGTTATCCAAGCACATTATAATAAAACTGTTAAAAACCAAAGACAAAGAAAATTTTAGAAATTGCTAGAGTGGG
This sequence comes from Sciurus vulgaris, assembly GCF_902686455.1. Classification (NCBI taxonomy): domain Eukaryota; kingdom Metazoa; phylum Chordata; class Mammalia; order Rodentia; family Sciuridae; genus Sciurus; species Sciurus vulgaris. Next base: position 53,312,270 of record NC_136463.1, on the reverse strand, counting down.
TAGAGGTATGGATAACCTTTAAAAAAGCAATAATAAAACCATAAGTTGAATTTTCAACAGAAAAAGATGGACGACAGAATACCAAGCTGTGTCTGCATTGTGCCTGGTCAGCTCTGAACCCCAAACCTAACCAAAACAAAAGCAAAGAAAAATTTAAAAACAATGGAGTAATAGACACTTCCAGAAGAATAAGAGATGCTTTCTAAAAGAAAGATAAAAGAGATGTAAGTTAAAAAATAAAAGCAATAAAAGGGTAAATGGATAAAACTAAATGAATACTGACTATTAAAAAGTAATAAGTAAAAAAGTAGTAAGTATCTTGTGGGTTTTAAAATATAAAGAAAATTAAGATAACAGCATATAAACTGGGGGGGGAGAGTAAAGGAAGTTCAAGTGTTCTCAGATTCTTTCCTTATCTGTAACATGGTAAGAATTCTGTCAATGATACAAGTTAGAATGGGTAACCACTAAATGAAAAGCTAAGAGAATAGCAAAAATGTATATTTTTTAGTGAAAGATAGAATAATGAAAACTACTTAATCCCAAAAGGGTGTATAAAAGAGAAAACAAACAAACATAGAAGAGGTAAGAGATAGAAAGCAATGACTCAGATGGTAGATTTAAAATGAAATGTATGTCATTACATTACATGTATGTAACCTAAATATTCTAGTTTTACAGTATTGTCAGAGCTTGGGGCTGTGGCACATGCCTGTACTCCCAGTGACTCTGGAGGATGAGACAAGTGCATCACAAGTTCAAGACCAGCATAAGCAACTTAGGGAGACCCAACTCAAAGTTAAAAAAAAAAAGGGCAGGGGATATAGCTCAGTGGTATAGCAATCCCCAGGACCAAATAATGTATGGTCAGATTGAGGACAAAAATAACCACAGAAAGTTTATAAGAGACATACCTTTAGTATAAAGATACAAAAAATCAAAAGTTTAGAAAACAATGAACCATGGAAACACTAATCTGAAGGTAGGGAATAACTAATATTAAGATCAAAGTGAACTTCACAAGAAACAAAAATGAAGACCATTTCATGATGATTCACCAGAAAGATATAAAATTTCTACATTTGTATACATGGGATAAGACAGTTTAGGAATGATACAGCAAAAGTGATACAGCAGAACTAAAAAGAGAAAGAGACATTTTCACAGTAACCGAAATAACTAGCAGATAGAAAATAAAACTAAGGCTGCAGATGTAGGTCAGTGGTAGAGCATTGCAAAGCCCTTCAATCTCCAGCACTGCAAAAACAAATAAATAAATAATTAAAAATTTCCCAGCACTGCAAGAAATAAATAAAATTCTAAAGCCTCTAAGGACATATAAGGTTGAATGACATTGCACATACACAATACTGTGTCTAATAACTGCCTGAGACATGTTTTCCGAGTATACAACTACCTTCTACCCAAAATGATCATAGGATAAACCATAAAGCAAGTCTAATAAATATCAACGGACTAAATCACTCAGGGTATGTTCTCTGACCAAGGAGGCATTATAATTAGAAATAAAATAATCCTGAAAATGCCCAGTGTTTGGAAACTAAGAAATTCACATCTAAATAACTTGTGGAGCCAAGAATAAAGTCCTCATTGTTTTGAACTGAATGAAAATAAAAATACAACATAATAAAACTCATAGAATACTGCTAAAGCAGTACTTACAATGAAATTTTTAACTTTTAAAGCACACACTGGAAAAGGACCAGCTGAAAAAAAATTAATGATCTAAGTTTTTGTCTGAAGAATGTAGAAAAGGAACAACAAATCAGACCCAAACTAAGTAGAAAGAAAACGAGTGAAAATTAAACAGGAAGGTAAGTAGATAGGTAAATGGGAAGAGTGAATTGAAAGGACTAACAAAGTCAAAAGTTCAATAAAGTTAAAAGGCTGTTATTTGAAAAGAATAATATAACTGAAAAACCTCTGGTAAAACTCAAGTTGAGAAAGGAGAGAACAAATTACCACTATCAAGAACAAAAGATTAAAAAAAAAAAAAGAATGAAAGATGTCACTACAGAAAATAAGGGGGTATTATGAACTTATGCCAATACATTTGAAAATTTAAGTGAAATACAAATTCCTAGAAAAGTATTATTTTCAAAAGTGACACAAGAAATAAAAAATCTGAAAAGCTCTACATCTATTATAGAAAAACTTCCCCACAAAGAAAACTCTATTATTGCTTAGAAAAGAACAAAGATGAAAAATTCCACAATTCATTTTATAAAATGAACATAATCTTGACAGTAAAACATGAAAAGGATATTATAAGGAAAATTTTTAAGCTATTCTGATGAATGTAGGTGCAAAAATCCCAAAATATTAGCTAGGAGAGAAAGAGAAGGAGAGAGAATATCCTTTGTTCTTATAAGTTAAATACTAAAAAAAAAAAAAAAAAAAAAAAAAAAACCCAAGCAAACAAACAAAAAAAAAAAACACCATACTATTTTAGATAGTGGGAAAATTTTTGATAAATTTTAGCACTCAATCTGAATTTTTTTTGAAAAAATCATTCATTCAGAATAAAAACTAAGAATTGGAGGAAACTTTACTTCATCTGATAAAGAATATTTTTAAAAACATTTAAACTACAGCAAATATCATTCTTAATGGTGAAATGTTGAAATCTTCCCTTGAGATCAAGAATAATAAGGATGCTTTCTATTACCACTTTTATTCAAAAAGCATTGTGCTGAAGGTCCTAGATAGTGCAATAAAGCAAGTAAAAGAATGCAAGAATTGGAAAAGAAAAAAATAAAACTGTCATTATCTGCAGGTAATGTGAGTGTGTTCACAGAAAATCCACAAGAATCTTCAGCTAAACTGTTAAAACTATGATATAACCTAGTAAGGTCACTAAATATAAAGTCAATATGCAAAAACTTTTTTCTATAAAATGTTAAAAAATTACATACATATTACGTACATACCCTATGTATCACAAGAGCAAAATTTAAAACACCATTTAAACCTATCTGAAAAAAAAAAATGGCCCCAAAATAAATCTAACAAGACTGTCTCTATTAAGAAAACTATAAACCAATATTGAGAAAAATTAAGAACTAAATAAATGGGTATACCTAGTCATTGAAAATTAAATACTGTAAAGATCAAATTTCTACCCCAAACTGATCTACAGAATCAATAAAATTTCAAGCAAAATTCCAATAGGGTTTTATGTGTATACATAAAAAACTGTAAGCAGATATTAAAATTATAATGAAACAATCTATCCTTAAGAACAAGTATGAGCGTATGCTGAGTACCAAGACTAATTATAAAGCTGTAATACTTAAGACAATGTGAATCAGCCCAAAGATAGAAAGACAGACCCATGAAACACAATAGGAAGTCAATAACATGAACACCTGATTTAAGACAAAGGTAGTACTTCAGAGCACTGGAGAGAGGAATCTTTCAGTAAATGGAACTAGATCCACTGGATAGCCATTTGGGAGCAGTGGGAAAATCTTGTCCCTATCTTACAAAAAAAAAAAAATTTCAATTCCAGATGGAACTGATGCTGATCCTATGAAAAGTACCAAATTTCCTTCTCTTTGGCTTCAGACTGAGTTTGGCCAATTGAAGAGATCAGCAGGAGACTGAAGGTGGAGGTCAGATTTTTATTACCCAGGCTCTCTCTCTGCCAATTTCCATGGCTTTCTGCATCCCTGTAAGGAAGGCCACAGTTCCACCAGGTAGCCCTCATCATCAGGTTGAAGTTAAGAGCTCTTTCCTACTGTTCTTTTAAAGATTCAGATGTATCAAAGGGCAAGGGATGTATATGGCAACTGCAGAGCACTTGCCTAGCATGTGTGAGGCCCTGGGTTCAATCCCCAGCACTCCAAAAACAAACAAAAAAATAATGTATCAAGGGCTCTTGGCCATCACTAACACCAGAATACTGTACTATTCCTCATTTGTTTTTTAAACTCCACCCACATTTGTAAATCTTCAGTTTACTAAATGCCTAGTCTGAGAGTCTTTTGTTTCCTTCTGGGATCTAACTAGATCAAGCATTACCTAAGAAAGCTGAAGATATGAACTGTAGATATGCATATCCTATCACCCAGGAACTGCACTCATACATAGAAAGGCAAGCTTATGTGTGCCAGGTACATATGCAAGGCCATTTACTGAAGTAATGCTCATACTAGCATGAAACCCGGAAAAAAAAATGCACGAAAAGAGTCGAATAGGGTGGGGCGATGGTGCACACCAGTAATCCATCCACTCACAAGGCTGAGCTAGGAGGATCACAAGTTCAACACCAGCCTTGGCAATTTAGTGAGGTCCTAAGTTACTTAGTGAGATCCTGTCTCAAAAATAAAGTAAATAAAAAGGGCTGGGGATGTGGAACCTAGTGGTTCAAGCCTCAGTACCAGGGAGGAAAAAAAGGAAGAAGAATTGAATAGGGGCTGGGGATGTGGCTTAGTGGTAGAGCACTTGCCTAGCATGCAGAGGCCTTGGGTTCAATCCCTCAGTACCGCAAAAAAAGAAAATGAAGGTTGAGTAGACAAATACATTGGATCCAAAAAAAAAAAAAAAAAAAAAATCTTATAACTGAATACTATATTCCAACAAAAATAAATGAATAACTCAAAATTTTATTTCAGAGCCCTTTTACATGCTTACAAATTATTAAGGACCCCAAAAACTTTTAATTTACTATATGTATATTACATAAAAAGGTATATATATATATATATATACTGAGTGTTATAAATGTATATATATACTGAGTTTTATAAATGTGTATTTATTCATTTTAAAACAGCAATAAACAACATTTTTTAGAAAAAGTAACAAAGGTGAGAAAAGTGACACTACTTTATATTTTATTGTCTGGCTTAATAGAAAACAACTTGATTTTTATATCTAATTTTGCTTTTTGCGATAACCATGATATGTTGTATTTGATGCATATGAAAAAAATCTGACACCTATTTGTTGGAAAAGAGGAATAATTTAACAGCCTTTTCAGATATAATATTCTGAAACTACCAAAACTAAACAAGTGACAACTTCTTAAAGATTAGATGCAATGTAGCTTCTGCAACCCTATCAGTGAATTTATACTATGTTACATCAAAATCCATTGGCTAATCTTGCATGATGAATCAATCTTTTACCCACCCATGATTTTGAAACATCGTGGATACCTCATTTGGAAAACATTAGCTAACTGAATTATCCAAGTCTTCCAAATGATATTTCACTATATGACAAACAAAAAGAAAACAAAATCACTTTCATTAGTATCAACATCTATCACATCAGCAAGGTTTTTAAGTATTGACAAACTGCCAAGTTCACGATGGTAGATTCAAGTTTCCTATCATTCCAATTTTCACATAAAAACTCAAATTTTACCATTGACAAACACAGTTGTTCCTTTGAAGTGACAGGCTCACTTTGTTTATTTTCAAGAAAATATTTGCCAAATACCTCTGTGCAAGACACCATAGCTTATTCATCAGTCAGTTAATCAAATAGAAATGGTGTTTTATGAAAAAAGTAGCAAGTTCAGCCTGCAACTCAAAGAACCACACGTGTGCTTTTCTTCAAGGCACCATCGCAGGACCACATGCAGCAGAAGTGCTTGTGTATACTCATCACCTCCTCACACAGAACACTAGGAGGATGTTTGCTCAACAGCTGCTATTTAATAAAAATCAATAATTTTTTCTGTTTCTGGTTATCAAGGACATTCTTGAGTGAAACTGGATTTTAACTGATTAAAATTACCAACAAAGGGCAGTGAACAATAAGATGATTACTAGTACAGCTTAGGGGCAATGCCTTTATTCATAAGGTGTCAGGAGCTTTATTCATCAAAGCTTTGGGACCACCAGTACAAATATCCATAGTAGAAAGATCAAATAACATCTTCATATTATTACGAAAATAGTTTTGACCTCTCAGATACCCTGAAAAGGTTTTAGGGAAGCCCTAGGGAGTCCACAGTCCATACTTTGAAAGCTATTGAATTACAACAAGGCAAAACAATATAGATGAATCTTACAAATGTAATGTTAAAAAAAAAACAAAACCCACAGACACAAAAGACGATGTACTATGAGAACCATTTGTATTAAAGTTTGAAAAAATGCAAAACTAAACTATACTATTTAGGGATATCTAACTAGTTTGATTAAACACTGGGGAGATTTTAACATACTTCTCTTAGTAACTGATACCTCAAGCAGACAAAAATTAGTGAAGATATAGAAGGTTTAAACACAGTTAAAAAGCTGAATCTGTATGGGAGCCTACCCAACAATAACAAAATACGCATTCTTAGCAAACACATGGAATACTCACAAGACTTGATAATTTACTACACAAAGCAAGTCTCAACAAAAAAAGTCATCCTTTGTGATGAAATTACTTTAAAAATCAATAGCGAAAAAGAAAACTAAAACACTTGGAAATGCTAAAAGTACACTTTTTTGGGGGGAGTACCTAGGACTGAACTCAGGGGCACTCGACCACATCCCCACATCCCCAGCCCTCTTTTGTATTTTATTTAGAGACAGGGTCTCAGTGAGTTGCTTAGCACCTCACTTCTACTGAGGTTGGCTCTGAACTTGCAATCCTCCTGCCTCAGCCTCTCAAGTCACTGGGATTAGAGGCATGTGCCACCATGCCTGGCAGAGTACACTTTTAAATGGTTCATAGTTGAAGAAGAAATTATAAAAGAAATTAGAAAATACTTAGGTAGTAAAACTACTACATAGCAAATATTGTGAGCTGAAAAGTATTAGAAAAATTTACAAGTTTAAACTGTTTTATTAGGAAGGAGTATAAAAATTAATCAACTGAGAATTTGGAGGTCCGGGAGAACAAATCCACATAAAATATAAGGAAAGAACATACCTAAACCAGTTAGCAACCTAACTTGTTTGAAGCTGTTATGTCCTCTCTATAGACATATGTCCAAAAAATGGTCCTGTGCAAGTTATTGTAATGTCTGCATCATGGCACCTCAACCTATCAATTTCAACTGACCAATTAATTCCAAAGCCCAAAACAAATGCATCACCATCAGCAATGAAGGCTTTCCCTGGCCCCTCTCTTTACAAGATTTTAATCAGAGTCAAGTGCTCTAATTAGTGGGAACCTTTCTGTACCCACCTGATTGGAGACATGATCCTCCCCAACCCTACCTCTGTTGTGATCTTCCTACTTTGAGAAAAACCTCTGAATTCTCCATTTGCACAGCCCAAAGGGGCCATTCTTTGAAAAGAAATTCACAAATGCACTCAGGTTGAGCTGGGGAGTGGGCAATAAAGAAATCAAACCAACTCAATAAAAGACGGCTTCCGGATCTCAAAATTATGTGGAGTGGCTACACACAAAACACACCATCTTTTCTTTCATTCCTGTGTTTCACAATCACAATCTCCTTCCCTTTTCCATCTATCTCCCTTCTTTCTCCTGCATACTGCTACCTACAGTGCCTAGCGCGAGGAATGAAGGTGAAGACTGGCAGGAAACACTCTGGCTCCCCTTCCACGCTGTGCTCCTCCACTACTCTGGTGGTGCATCACCTCTCCAGCCCTGCATAAACCATGGCACACAGGGTTTCATCCCAAACTGATCCAGCTCCTAAATCTGATGTTACATTACCATCTTACCACAATCTCTTAATTTCCTAGTCCTCTCACTCCCTGACTCTCAACAACCCTATCTTTCAACATCATTAAAAACTCCAGCCCTTGATCATCAGCGCCTTCCTACCCAGACAGACTCCCATTCCTACAGAGCTTGATGCCAAAGACAGCCAGAAGAGTTACCCTCTCTCTGTGCTGGCAATGAAGACACAAGTTGCCCTGCCTGGAGCAAAATCACACAGCCAGACAAAAATGTGATCTCCTTCTACACTGATATTCAGTCTCAGCTGGATTCTCATTGTTGCTCTTCAGTTTTTTCTTATCCTTGGCTTTCCTTCTCTTCCAAGATTTTCTCACTCTCCTTAAGCCACTTTCCAGCCCTGTTGCCTCTTCCTCTCTCATTTCGCATCTTACCTCATAAAGGAAATAAATAAATAAATAAATAAATGGAGACCATAAGGCTTGATGGAAATGACTCCCGCAAAGGTCATGAGCCAGCTACTCTTTGCCCCTGGCTGGCTTACTCTATTGGTCAGACTCCCTGTTTCATTTCTTCATACCAGGTAGTATCTTGTTCACCATATTACCCCAGAAACCTAGAACATACTAGGCACTTAAAATATTCCTAACATACACTAATTTCTATGGAAACACTAGTTCTGATTAAGTGAAGTTTTTAATTATTCATGAGCTTCAGTAGCATGCTCCTTGCATAAAATTCAAATACCCTTTTCCAATTTCAGACCATTCTAAATCCAATCCATGCCACCTTCTTCAAATCACTGCCACCTCTGTCTACCATCCCCTCAAGCCTATTTTGCCGTTCTAGATTCTTTTCAGTATTTGGTTTCATTTTTCCTCTCTACCTTATCCATTATTGTTTTCAATAACTTCTACACAGTCAGGGACATGGTGCTAGAGTTTAGATTGCCAGTGATACTACTGGGAGGCAGTGAAGTCTTTAGGAGGCGAGGCCTATTAGAAGGAAGTTAGGTCATTGGGGATATGCTCTTGAAGGAGATACTGAGACCCTGTCCCCTCCTCTCTCTCTTTCTCTCTTTGGTTCCCCCATGTCATAAGGTGAACAGGACTCTTCCACCTCATGCTCCCATCATGATATAATATGACAACATAAGCCCAAAGCACAGGACCAAATGATCATGGACTAAAACTTCTGAAACTGTGAGCCAAAATAAACTCTTCCTCTTTTTAAGTTGACTCAGCTCAGGTATTTGGTCACAGTGATGGAAATCTAACACATCTGGTTGATGACTATAACATACACATCAACTGCTTAACCACAGGACAACCACAAGACAATCCCAGGCTCAATCTCACCCTGAACTATTTCCTTTTTAAAACCTCAGCATTCATCTTTCCTATTTCCAAGTACCTAGATGAAACTGTTCTTGCTCTCCACTTAAATCTGTAAACTTACTGTCCCTTCACTCTAATCCTCCTGGACAGACACTTGATTTTCTACCATTTTTCTGTTTTATATTTCTGTAATGCACTCATTACCTATTCTTTCTCCCACATGCTCTCTCTCATCTTATTGTGCTTTAGAGCACCACATTAATAAAAGTCTTCAAATGTTTTATTATATCTAATTGCAGATTGGATTATTTAAATTTAGCATGCTAAGTTTGAAGGAAAGCAAGACTCAGGTAAGTAGGAGACAATCTTTCTGTGTTTAACAGCAATAGCAAAGCTAAACAGAGTATTCCTCATTCTCCTTTGATTATGACAAGCTGGGTGATTTACATTAATTCCCAATCACTACTTCCCATGATTATTTGGAAGAAATACTCACGTAGATAAGTCCTGAATAGTAGCGGTCCTTCAGATTATGTAAAACAGAAGCTTCATTCAAGCATGTCAATTCCGCCATATCCTCCACCTTGGAAAACTTAGGTGGGTTCATCTTCTGAATGTCATCTTTGTTGACCATTGCCTTCTTCCCGTTCTCTGCCAACTCCACCATAACTTCATCTCCCCGTTCTTCTTTGATACTAGCTGCCTCAAAACCATGGCGTTCAGATGGAATCCACACTAGCTTCTTAGCTGTCCAATCAGCTTGAGTGGCAGGGTTGTAGATGACAGCCCTGTCCACAAAGAGATACCTCTCTGGATCCTCCAGTCCAGTTCTCTGTGCCATTGTAAACAGAAGGATCCAAGAGCAATTGCCTCTAAGAGAAGAGAAGAAGGGCAAAATTAGATGTTTACAAAATGTGAAATAATTTACAAATGTTTTTTTTAAAAACAAAACTTTAAGTAAACATGAAATATAAACTCTGAGTTCAGGAGCTGGGGTATTCCTCTTCACAGCCACAGTAACTGCATTTCCAAGGTAAATTTCAGAGGTAACCACTAATTATGCCTCTGGATTTCTGACGACCACTCAAGATCTGCCCTGAGTTACCAAGGGCTGAAAAGCAGGCAGAAGAAAAAAGCAAAATTCCGGGATGACCTTTTTTTCTCTCCAGCTCCTCTTTCACCCTCACCACAAATTAAACAGGGAGTTAAGAAGGGAAAGGAGAAAAAAAGAAAAAGAAAACAAAGATGCATAATAAAAGGTCCACAGAGTGGTTCTGGAATTAGTGTGACCACAGGGATATAGCTCCAAAAACACATGATGATGCCAGAGAGAAAACAATCAAAGAAAGCATGCCTTCCAGTCCATCTTCAAACAGCTCAAAGCCCTTCATAAATAACCCACATCAGTCCCTGTACGGCTTTCCTATGGCCCCATGTGGTCTTAATGCGATTAAATGGGGCCAAAGAAGACAAGTGAAACTTGGCTTCTCATGATGGCCTTTCAAGTATGTGGTGGTGACAGCTATCCAGGTCTCCACTCCCATCCTACAGCTGCTCCCACTCCTCCGTCTCAGCATCAGCATTCCATCATTCATCAAGACTCCTGCTAGCAGGGCGTAGGCCCATAATCTACTCAGGATGCTGAGGCAGGAGGATCTCAAGTTCAAGGACAGACTGGGCAGCTTAGCAAGACCCTGCCTCAAAATAAAAATAAAAAGGGCTGAGGATGCAGCTCAATGGTAGAGCATCCCTAGGTTCAATCTCTGTTCCCCAAAAAAAGGGATGAGTCAGGGAAAAGACTCCTTCCCTGATCTCTTATCTCTAGATAGACTCCAATGTGTCCACATCTTCCCTTTACAGAGTGTGGCCCAGAAGTAAACATCACATTCCAGATACTGTCTGATCAATGCAGAAGAAAAAAGAATCATTCACAACTTCAGCCACCTTGAGAAAAGGACTGGTTCTATGACTTTGTCAATTAATGTAGCTCAAGACCTAATGGTTTCTTGAGCACCCATGGATAATTGGCTCCTAAGAAGCTACCAGTGAGAGCTCTACACACATTGCTATTAGCTACATCTCTTCCTCTACTTGTGCAACTGACTTTTTTGATCAAATGACAGCATTTTATGTCCTTATCATTTGCTTTTCTGACGTCACTTATCATTCCTGCCTGACAGCATCTTTTTAGGGAATCTGATACTATCTGGAATATTTTTTGCTATTACTCCACAAATTCCAGGTTATTATAACTTCACAGGTACAGTTTCTGTGGTTTCATCTAAAACAAAAAGCCAACTAAGTACAGACTTTTACTCTACCAAATCCCCTCAACTCTCCCCCACCTGCCCTCCAGAAATGTTGGGGGCTCTTTGCAGGCAAGCAGATCAACATAAGGCATCTTTTGCAGGTTGCAAGGAAAATCATAAGGTTGTCCAAAGTTGTTGAAAAGTTCTTAAAGTTAAGTCCATAGATGAATTTCAAGTTCCATGAAATCACAGAAATTCAGGTATAAACATGATGTACACTTAAGGGTGTGCATAGTAGATTGTCTTAAAGAACATCCGTAACTTTATTTAGATTCTCAAAGGGACTGCTATGTCCTTAAGAATAAATCACTGACAATGGCAAAGGTACTAGCCATTTAACTCCTAATAATAATTTATTATTTTTTAATTAATTAGCTATGATTGTTCAAAAATTTATTACAATGTAATTCATTACAAATGCCCATGCTCTGTTAATGAGTCTCAAACTTTAGCACTCATCGGTAAAATTCTTAACATACACAGATTACAGCTGGGATGTAGCTCAGTGATAAGAGTACTTGGCTAGCATGCAAGAGGCCCTGGGTTCAATCTCCAGTACTCCAACACACACACACACACACACACACACACACACACACACATCCTGGGTTCAATCTCCAGTACTCCAACACACACACACACACACACACACACACACACACACACACATCCTGGGTTCAATCTCCAGTACTCCAACACACACACACACACACACACACACACACACACACACATACTTACACTCACAGACTCCATCCCCAGAGTTTCTGATTCAGTAGATATAAGGTGAAGCCCAAGAATCTGCATTCCAAACAAGTTCCCAGAAGGTGCTGCTGATGCCGCCTGTCACGGGACACACTTGACAACCTCTGCTCTAGTTTTCTGGCTGCCATAGTGAGTCACTATTACTAGCAGGTAGACCAGGGAAGAAAGGCAGGCTAAAAACCAACGTTCTAGACTCATTCATAACATGATTCAAAAAATATGCTACTGAAGGTTATAGACTTGGATAAAACAAAAATCACAAAACAAAGCGAACCCCTCCCAAAAAATTACAAAATATGTAATTCATGTTAAAGATTTCTACAAATAAAATTGCTTATATGTTGTATAACTAAACTTACGTTTGCCTTCTGAGGCATCCACGTGTCACGTGGGAAGAGGACAGCACAAAAAATATTCACGGGTACATGTACATCATGAAAAATGGTTTCAAAAGCCCATTACTGCTGGGGGAAGAGGCACACCTGCAATCCCAGCAACTCAGGCGGAGGCAGGAGGATCATGGAGTTTGAGGTCAGCCTCGACAACTTAGCAAGACCGTATCTCAAAATAAAAGATAAAAAAGACTGGGGATGTAGCTCAGTGGTGAACTGAACCCCAGCACTGCAAATGAAAAAAAAAAAAAAAAAATTAAAATAAAAAAATTACTCCCATTACCCCTAGGGACTGGGATCATATAACTATTAACAAGTCTTTCCAACTTAAACACTGCATACTGGTAAAAAATCATCCGAGGTGAATTTGAGGACAAATAATAGGACAGACACTGTACCTTTTAGAAGCACAGAATCTATTAAAAGAAAAAATATCCAACTACAACAAAATATGATAATAAGTTACTCTTATGATTCTTGTTCAGTATTAACTGTATATTCTATATAGCACTTAGGAAATCATCTTGCTGACAATAGGCATGTACACATTTCTTTTGATTTATCCTGGGTATATAATTACATGCTTATTTATAGGTAGCTAGAAATTAGAATAACTTTACAGATCATTTCTAGAACAGGTCATTTCTAGAGCAGGTCTAGAAAAAAAAATGATTTATATAAAGTTACTTCATCAAATTGGGACATTAAAAACTCATCAGTACTTTTTCTAGGTGTAGAATGCTTATAATTTAATATAAGAAAATCAATAGATCACAAAAGTATACTCATAAACATGCTCCCAATTTCATGGGAGAAAATTATATATACATATCTATTTTTTTAATGGAATAAATGTTCATTGGGTCTTTATTGTATAGTAGGATTACAAATTACTTTGCATTTTTTTCAGCTTTTTCTATAACTGAACACTGTGGGAATGGCCACCTGTTCCTTGCTGAATCCTAAGCCCTGAGCCTAGCCCCTAGTACATAACAGAGTCCCTACACCTATTGATCAACCTTACATGAAAGGTCCCCACCCTCATAGTGAGCTTCAACTTCTTCGAAACCACAAACCTACTATTCCTTCCACTCCTGACCCAAATGCCACCCTTTCAGAAGTTCTTTTCAGGTCAATCTGGCAATTTAATCCTCTCCTTTTCCTAACATTTTGTACTGTTCTTCTGGCAAGTCTCCTTGCCCTGCCTTGCATTGCACCAAAAGGCCTAGCAGGTAGTAGGTGCTCATACTGTTGTTTAACTGCAGGGTTCATGAGGCCACTGAAGATGTCTTGTTCAGTTTAACTCTTCACTTGTGACTGCCAAATATATTATTTCACTCCACTGTACATCTGGTACCAGATCTGAATAATACTGGTATTTAACAATTTACCACTCCCAAAAGTTTTGCCTTGCTATACTACAATTTTTAAAATAGTTTACATTGCATATGTCCTTAATTATGTTGTATATTCCTTATTATGTCCAGGTACTACTCTAAGTAGTTTACATATATCAACCATTAATCCTCACAATGGTGCTATGGGGTAGGTACCATTAAAATCTCCATTTCACAGTTGAGTTTCTCTGAGGTACAGAGAAAGCCAATAACTGGTCCAAGGCCACACACTTGGGATGAAGTCTACAGAGTTCAGGTCCAGCATGAAGGCTACAGTGATGGAAGGTGTGAGGGAGGAAATTGTGAAGGGCATGTAGTATACTCTATGTTATCTGACTACGTTAAAAAAAAAAAAAAAAAAAATCCTTAATTACTGCTTAAAAACTAGAGGCTTAGTCAATGAACTCACTAGCACAATCTGGCCAAGGTTTCATATTTTATGGAAAAAAAATCCATATTTAAGGGGAAAAGAAATAAACAAGCACCTTTGCAGCAAACACAAAGATAATCTGGAAGTTTATCTTGGTGTCATTTGAACTAACTGCCTAATTAAAATTAAATCATTTATCTGTGTATGAATTAAATAATACTACACATTTTATCTGGGAACTACAGAACCATAGTTTCCATCTCCATCACTGGTTTTAAACATACACACACCCCTGGGGCTCCACCCACCCAAGTCATTTTTTACTTTCAAAGAAATGCCACCCAACTAACTTCTCAATTGCCCCCCAGTATCCCCTCAGTAGTGTGGACAGAGGAAAGCAATTCAATTTTATGAATAGCTTGCAAAGAGAAAAGCAAACTTAAAATGGATAAGTTATCCAGGATAGAGCATCCTTGTAAAACAAACTAAAACAGAACTGCCCCACTTTGTGTAAGGCTAGGTACTACTGAGGTCAGTTACATTACTGGACTGTGCAAGTCTGTTAATTTATCAAAACTCTGCTTAAACAAATGATCCCAAACCAAAGGCAGAAGACCACTATTGCTATTTATGGTCTGCACCATCTTCCAAATGATAGCTTTATACTGTGTTAAATATTTCCAAACCTTTGATCGAAAACCAGGAATTTTTATTCCTCATATGTGATAACAAAGTACATACACCAGTGAAGCATACAGTCTTCCACCCTACAACGTGCCCTTCAAATTTTCCTCCATCTCACCTTCCATTCAGTCTCTTCATTGTAACGATTTCCCTAAAGAGCCCAAACAAACAGCCAGGCTCCCCAGGCCACATCCTTTTGCTGCAAAAGCTTGTGCTGTATCACACAATTATACCATATGCTTTCTCTAGATAAGGACATGGAAGAAGTGAATTTAAGATGCAGAAGTGAGGAGATGCATAAAATGGCCACTTTTCCAGAATGGGAGACAGACAGGGCATACTAAAAACATCAAAAGCATGGGACTACAAGAATAATTAATAGAAGCAGATTGATGGAGATAAAACAATGAACAAATTATAAAGTTTTCCAGAGTGAGATACTATCAAGAATAATTAAACCGGACTCAAGGAATCCTCAGTTTCAATGATAAAAAAAAAAAAAAACAAAATCTCAGCAAAGCCAAAGTATTATATTTAGTATTATATTATTCTGCGAAAACAGCAGTCTTTGTTTCATCTGCAGTCTGGATCTACCCCGCCTGCTTTCCCCTACCCCACCCCAGTCCACCCCACCCCCTTCCATCCACCGCAGTGATCTTGAAGGGAGCTGCAGAGGCCCTAAGACACAGAGATAACGGTCGTAGGCAGAAGCCACGTTACCCAAACCTCACCAGCCGGGGTCAGACCCGCCGAGTCGCCAACCTCTTTCCTAAGGCCCCAGTGCAGGCAGGCCTGGCTGGGGGCCTCCCGGGTCTCTGGGCCGCATCCGCCCACCACAGGCCCACAAAGCCCCGGCCAATGCTAGGACCAACTCCGCAGCTTCAACTTCCCTCCGACCTATTTCCAGTCTGATTTTATGGGATCAGGGTGTGACCCCCAAATGCTGAAGGCAAGGAAGAGACTCTGCAGCGAGCCATTCCCAGATCACTTACACAATAAAGGGATCCCGAGGCAAGAGCTGACCCTCCCCCCGGCCGCCCTGCTGCAGCGCGCCCCCGCCACATTTCCCGCCTCGCCCCCCCAAACCGCGCGGGCCTCGCCGGGCGTCCACCCCTGGCCCTGGCGGTCCCATAGAGCGCGCGGCAAGCCGCCGCTTCCCACCCTTCTTTCCCAGCGCCCGCAGAGTGCGACCCTCCCCGCGACCGCAGCCGGCTCGGGAGCTCCACACCGGTCGCGCGCTCTCCGGGCTCCGCAAAGCCTCTGCCCTCCGGTTCCTCCACCTCACAGGGCCAGCGCTTGCCTTCTGAGCCCTCGGCGAACTCCTCTACCGCGCCCGGACAGCCCGGCCCGGCCTAACCCACCCAGGGGTCCTTCCTGTCCAGCGCCCCTGGCCACAGCGATCACGCCACAGCAGGACACGGTCCTCTCCCAGGAGGTAGACACAGACTCGCAGGGCACACCGGGACCCCCACCAGGGCATCAGAATTCCAACTCCACGCCGCCAGGGATCCCACACACCGAAAACCTGGCCCCCACATCCCCGCCCCCAAATCTCCATCCTCAGCCCCCCAGGGGTCGCCCTCTCGTACACCCGGGCCCTGATCCCTGCAAAGGTCTTACTCTAAGGACCCCATTCCCCGAACCTCCGAACCTCCAGGGTTCTCTATATTTCCATCCACTGGGGTCTGCTTACCCACTCCCTGCCCAGGTCCTTGCTCACACGAACCGAAGGTCTCCTCAGCATAAACCCTCCCGCCCAGAGCCCCTTCTGCTTTCCCCAGCTCCCGCTTCGGCTTGGTTCCTGTGCTCCATAGCCGCCGGGTCCTCCCGGCCCAGAATCCTTCTCTGCCCCCACGAACCTGCCCAGAACCGCCGCACTCGGACCCGGGCAGCCTCTCACCTTCAGCCGAAGATGGTGGCGCCGGCGCACGTCCCCAGCCGCGACCACAGATCCGGCGCCTCAGTCCCAAACCCACCGCTGCCTCCGCCGGGCTCCTTTAGCACTGCTGCTAGCGGCTGCCCCACCCACCCCCACCCTCATTGGGCCATCTCCACGCCCATCACCGCCGCCCCCAGACCCACTGGTCCGTTTGCGCGCCCATCTCCTAGAGAAGACGTTAGCAACCCGAACGAAGCTACCTTCCCGAGTCCGGCTCCCTCCACCCACCTGGACTGATGCTCATTGGCTCCCGCTCCCGGCCCAGGCCCACAGGGCCCCAATCTCATAGGCTGGTTCTCATGCCCATCAGAGATTCCGGGAGGTGCGGTCGGGGCAGTGGCGGACGATTGGCTGGCTCGGGTGAAGATGGACAGCTGAGGCTGGCTGGGCTCTCAGCTATCCCGCAAGGCAGCGAGTACCGATCCTGTAGGAGCCGGCGCGCAGCGCTGGCCCGGACTGTGCGGACAGTGGGGCAGGTGCGCTGCAGCAGGGGCCCCCACCTCCGACTAGAGGACGAGTCGGGTAGCCGCTGCAGCTCACTGGAGCACCTGGCCACCCCCTGGTCTTGCCGCAGCCTAGTGTCCCGCGGCAGAATGAGCTTTCACCGCGGAGTCTTGGGCCCGGGGCACTGCCGGCAGGGGCGGGGCCCGAGCGCGGTCCTGAGGCTTGACGTCACCCCAGGGCGGAGCGGGGGTGGGGGCCGAGGCTCTGCGGCTCACCTGCAGTGGGGGAGGGGTGCAGCTCCGCCTATGCGCAAGGGCCCTACCTGGGCCTCGCTGCAGACTGCACTGTTAAACACTGTCACGACCTGGGACCCCAAGCTGGCGCTGCTCTGGCCGGCTAATCTCCCAGCGCCGGGACACCTTCCTCGGTTGCCGCAGTTTTGGTGTTAGCGAGGGGAGGGGGCCTCCCAGCCCAGTCTCCAGGCAATGCTGAGATTCCAGAAGAATGAGAAGCAAACAGGCCTTGGAGAGAAGACTTGGGAAAAAGACTTCATTCACCTTATTCATTCATTCGTCCATTCATTTATCAACTAGAGCTCCCTATGTGAGAGTGGTGTGAGGGTTTCGCAGGATTCCTGTAAAGCTGTCATATTCCCTAGGACTTATGGGCTGTCTCAGGGCCCGAGAAAAGTCTGGGGTGGTGCGCTCCAAAATAAGCAAAAGAAACTGGAAAATCAAAGTTAATAGTTAATGAAATGTCTGCAGAATCTAGGCAACAACACAATTCTTAACTATATGTGTACAAATAAAAAGTTTAAATCACAAGAACAAAATTATTCCTACAAAAACTGAAAAATGACAATAGCTTTTTCAAAAAAATTTGCAGCAAGATGTAGTTATTTAATATTGGATATATGGGTGCATTTAAATACATATGATCTAAGTGCCTAGGAAACTTCTAATCTAGTAAAAAAGCGAACAAAACAACCCAAACAAGGCAGGAAGTGTTAAGGAAATGTTTGAATTCAGAGAAAACTAAGGCAGCTGAGTGCAGAACCCTTCCTGGGGAAGTGGGAATCAAACTCTGCATTGTCCTTTGTCATCATCTGGTCCTCACCCCCACCTTGCTACTGGGGTTGCTGTTCCCCGCCACCCCCGGTGCCTTGTGACTTGACCCCATGAAGAATTCTGTCCTTCTTAATGTGATCTGCACATGGAAGATAAGTTAACTGTACAAAATATGTGGATAATAGTCCTCTTCTGAATTTTTACATATGTTAGAGAAGACCTAAGACTCCACTTGTAAGATCTGAAGTCTTAACTTTGGCAGGCAGCCAAGACATTTTTTGAATGCAGTACTCCATGCTTAGAGCATCCACACACAAGTACCACTAGGTCCATGGTTTCTCATTATTTTTAAACAAACTCAGTGGACTATCAGAAGAAGAGGGCAAAAAATTTACCAGAATTAAACCTCACAAAAACAGTAGTCTTGATGAGATATCAATAATAAAGAAAAGGACCCTAATTGTATCTCTAGCTCTGGCATCTCTCCAGCAGTAAGGCCCATTCTCTAGTCTGCTACACAGCTCTACCTGAATGGAAGAGAAACTACAAAAGTAGTAAATCCCAACCTATTTTCTTCCTAGCTGCACTGTGACCCACCACCCAAACTCTCTCTTCCTATTCCCTTTATCTGTCGATGAAACCAGTCTTAAAAGCTCTTTGCTTCCCATTTCTACCTTACTCTCCACACCTAGCCCACCATATCTACCATCCATCCCAGAAAGGGTCATATGACTCCAACCCACTTGTAGCTTCATCTCCGAATCTGCTATAATTCCGTTAAGGATAACACAAAATCTAGGATCAGGTAGACCTAGGATTGAATTCAACTCTGCCACTTCCTAAGTGTTCAACGTTTGACAGATTACTTCTCCTCATCTCTAAAAAGAAGATACAAATATGTATCAACATTATATATTCAACAAATATGTAATGATGATACTGGAAAAACTGTGACATTATGAATAAATAAATCGAAATTGCCTTTTTCTCGTGTATAAGTTTATTACAAAAGAGTGAGAGATCCTTCCCATCTTTCTCCATAGTCATTTTCCCTGGTAGTCTAGGCTGCTTTTACCCCCAGAGCAAAAGTTCACAAACCATTGTTTTGCAGGGTTTAGGTCAGAAGTCCAAACTCATTCCCTCAGGGCAGTTCCAGCTTATGAACTTGTTTTGTTCCATCTGTACAGAACTGATACACAGCATTTTAAAAATTTGAATGAATTCCAACATTTAAAATTAAGAACTATCCAATATCATTAGCTATTAAGGAAGTACAAATCAAAACCACAATGAGATCCCACTTCACACCCATAAAAATGACTGTAATCAAAAAACAGCAACAATAGCAAATGTTGGGCAGGATGTAGAAAAATAGGAACCCTCAGTCATTACTAGTGGAAATGTAAAATAGTGCAGTTTTGAAACTAAGCAGTTTTGTTTTTTTTTTTTTTTTTAATTACTGGGCAGTTTCTTAAAAAGTTAAACATCTTGTTTGCTTTTGGCCCATAATAATATGAAAAGATTAAATACAAATTTCCCATATGATCCCACAATTCTACCCTTAGTTATCCATCAAAATGAAAGAGGGCTGGGGATATAGCTCAGTTGGTAGAGTACTTGCCTCGCAAGCATAAAGCCCTGAGTTCAACCCCCAGCACCTTAAAAAAAAAAAAAAAAAAAGAATAAAAGAAAGAAATAAAACTTATATGGACACAAAGACTTGCCCAAAAATGTTTGTGACAGCATTAGAAGATAGATATGTATAAACAGATGAATTTATAGACAAAAGTGGTAGATCCATATAATCGAGCCATTCAGCAATAAAAAGGAACAAACAACGGGTGTATTTGACATGGAAGGACCTTGAAAACATTAGGCTCAATGAAAGAAGTCAGACATAAGAGACCACATATTGAATCATTCCATCTATATGAAATAGCCATAAAAGGCAAAAGCTACAAAGACAGAAAGCAGAATGGCAATTGCCTGGGGCAACAACTGGGATCATGAAGGAAGGACAACTCAGGAATTGACAGTAAATGTACATGATGGATCTAATTGGGGTGATGAAAATGTCCTAACACTGGTTTATGGTGATGATTGCACAACTTGGTAAATTTACTAAAAAAAAAAAAAACAATTGAATTGTATGCTTTGAATTATATAAGTATGCAAATATGCCTCAATAAAGTTATTAAAAAAAAAAAAAAAAGCTGCCACATGAAAACCCAGATTTCCACCTTCCCTTAAAAAACTGGAAGATCTGGAAATGCAGCAACCATTTCTTGGTGCCTATGCTGCTGCTTATTTTTGGACAAAGCATTGATCCTTAGGATGCCTCAGTCACCTGCACTCCCTATCATCTCTTACAGCTGACCTGAGCCCAGCACAGAGTGCATGCGTATAATCTCAACCATTCAGGAAGCTGAGGGAGGAGAATCCCGTTTGTGGCTAACCTGGGCAATTTATTGTGACCCTATCTCAAAAAAGTAAAATTCTAAAATAGGCCTAGGGAGGTAGCTCAGTGATAGAGCACTTGCCTAGCATGCACAAGGGCCTGGCTACAATCCCTAGTACTGCAACAAAACAACAAAAAACTGAAATGATTCATTCATCTAAATTATTTACCTGACTTTCTTTTTCCCTTTTCCTTTTCCTTCTTAACTTTTTTTTTTTAATAGCATTGGAAATGGAATTCAGGGTCTTCTTGCTTATTCTAAACAAGTGCTCCACCACTGAGTTAGATCCCCAGCACTCATTGGCATTTATTGGAGTTTTCAGTCCTTGTCACACCTGTTGGGGCGGGGATGGGTATTCACATCAGATCATCCCATAAAGATAAGAAGGGTAATGTTTTTGAGTTCAAGAGTTGTTTACCTAATTGTAGTGAAGTGATGGGAAGTTTGCAAGTCACTGAGACAGGTGATAGGGGCCCCTTGGAGCATGATTCCTGGAAGCGGTAGGACCCTGCAGCTTGGGCTACTATGATGGCCATCTCATCATCCAAGCAGGCAATATTACCTGACCAATGTGAAAAATCAGTGCTTAAATGTGATAACTTAAAACGAGGAGTAATGGTAAAAACAGAGACTCCAATGAATTGAGGAAGAAGGAAGCCTCCAGAATCTTCTTAGGCTACTTAAGCTCTGGAGTTCTGATAAAAACCTACAGGAAAAGGTTCTGGAAAATTACCAATTTAACATTTCCTCTCAACCATGTAGGAACGGCTACAATGGAGTTGACTTATTTTAAAAGAGTTGAGGTTGATAGTATAGTTCAGTGGTAGAGTGCATCTTAGTATGCATGAAGCCCTGAGTTCTAGCTCCAGCACCCAGAAAGAAAGAAAGAAAAGAGGAGAAGAAACAAGAGAGAAAGAGAAGGAGAGGGAGGGAAGGAAGGAAGGAAGGAAGGAAGGAAGGAAGGAAGGAAGGAAGGAAGAAAGAAAGAAAGAAAGAAAGAAAGAAAGAAAGAAAGAAAGAAAGAAAGAAAGAAAGAAAGAAAGAAAGAAAGAAAGAGAAAAAGAGAGAAAGAAAAAAGAAAGGAAGGAAGGAGGGGGGAGAAAAGAAAAGAAAAAGGAAGGAAGGGAAAAAAGAAGGATGGATGGATTACACCTGATAATCCTTAACTCTGAGGTCTTACAGAAAGCCATACCATGACAAATGCTTATTTGGTTATCTTTTGTGTCCAGAGACTCTGTCAGTGTTGAGGAAATGCCAATAATAACATTGACATGGTTCTATCCTCAAGGAGCATGCAGTCTAGTGGGAAATATAAACAAATAGTCAGACAATTCTAAAAAAACAAGAGCTTTTGATCTGGAGTTTATGGAACCCTAAGAGGTTTTAGGGGTTCTGAAATTATGTATAAAATTTATTGTGTGCTCTTTTTTCTGGGGAGAAGATCTATGGCTTTTAGCAGGTTCCCACAGAGGCTGCTGATCCAAAAAGTTTGCAAGAATGTAATATAATATGCTAAATGCTGCAGCAAGGAAGCACAGCAAGATCCAAGGACAAGTAAGGCACAACCCAGAATGGGTGCGGGGAGGGGCGGGGAGGGCGTTCCAGAAAGTCTTCTTAAAGCAATGTTGAAAATAAAATCTGAAGATTAAGAAGTTAAATCAGACAAAGACAGAAGGAAAATTCTTTTAGAGAAGGTCAAGATATGGTGAGATATGGAAGCATAGAGGTAGGTAGGCAGGGACCAGATCATACCTGTGCAATAGAAAGTGGAATTTAGATATTAGGCAGAGGACAGTGGGGGACTGTGGGAGAATTTTTATGTGGCAAGTAATTTGCTCAGGTATGTTTGTTGGAAGGATCATTCTGGCTATAAAGTGGAGAGTAGGGGTTGAAGAAGGTTAGGGGGAGACTAGTTAACTGGATTGTGCAGCAAATAATCCAGCTGAGAGAGAATGGATTTAGACAAGGGAGGCTGGAAAGACAAGGTCAGATTGCAGAGATTGCTATTGCAAGGATTGCATGAGATATTTAAAGTGCCAAGCCACTGTGTGAAGATATTAAAATGCCTACCATAGCGCATGGGGATATTTATAGTGCCTAGCACAATACATGACACATTATAAATTGATTCCTTTCCTCTTTCCTCTCATGGCCTCCTGTACTAAAAACAGTCCTTCCTGCACCCTGCACACACTCATGAATACTCTGTGAAAAGTCCTTATACTTTTTCTTCTCCATCTCTGTATCCTCCTCCAAGACCAGCACTGTTCAGTTGAAATAGAACATAGTTCACCAATGCAAGTTAAATATATAATTTAAAATTTTCTGTCATCATGTTTAAGATGGAAAAATACATTCATATTTCTTTTAATCACATATAACCACATATAGGGAGAATGTTACACTTTTTTTTCTTTTCTTTCTTTTTCTTTTCTTGTGTATCTGTGTGTATGTGCGTGGTACTGGGAATTAACCTAAGGGTGTTCTACCACTGAGTTACATCTCCAGTTCTTTATTATTTTGAAACAGGGTCTCACTAATTTGCCTAGGTTGGTCTGCCTCAGCCTGTGGAATAGCTGGGTTTACAAGCATGTGCCACCAGGCCCGGCAGAAGTTTACATTTCAGTGTGTAATCAATTAAAAATCATTAATAAGATATTCCATGTTCCTTTTTTTATGTCAAGTGTTCAATACTCATGTGTGTTTTAGACTTACAGCGTATGTCAATTTATACTAGTCATATTTTAAATGTTTAGTAACTATATGTGGCTGGTGGCTATCAGATAGGACAGTCAGGGTTAGGTTGTATCCCCAGGAAGTAGCTTAATACTTGACACATAGTGATGCTCAATAGACATTTGATGAATAGAAAAATGTCAGGATGAATGGTAGGATGGATAGATGGATGGACGGATGGATGATAGATGAGAGAAAGAAAAGGATGGATGAATGGCAGGAGGGCTCGCTCACTGGCTGAATGGATGGATGGCAAAATCCTTCCAGCTTTGGAGAAGAGGTATCATTTTAGTTAAGCCTGAAAGGAGAGCAGGAAAATTAAGGCAAAATTAAGGATGGTGAACTGCAATACCAAGGGTACAGGGAACCAAAGCATGGGCAAAGGCAAGGAAAAGTGGTCATACCAGAAAATGGTGGGAAGTAATAGAGTTTGGCCAAAGGATGGAATATATGCCACACAAAAGATGTGAAAAGCGATCCTGGAGGTACCTAAAAGTTGCCATTAAGGAACTCCCAAGTTTCCAATCAATATTTGAAGAACACAAAAGAGAAAAGAATAACAAAAAGAAAGACAAAAGTTAGCAAAGTGGTTACAGTTTCTGATTTTATTTGGTTAGCAAATAACAAAATGATAGAAAAGTTTCCTAGAGGACCCAAGTGGTTGTCATTTGATAGTGGTGGCTAAGAGAAAGAGGAACAGGTTACTGGAGGTGAGTAACTTGAAATGTCTGACCTCTGGTCAATGGATTGATGGTAGAATTGAAAATGGGGTGTTTGGTGTAGTAGAGTGTCTACGTTCCCTGGTATATCAGACCCGGAGGGAGGTGAAGAGTCATATATTGGTGCTGAAGGTCCATGTTTGAAATCAGGCCTGACTGTTGTAGTGTGATGGGTTCTGTGGCTACCTCATCTTCAAGCAAAGACTAATTTGTTTTTCTTCATGTCAATCCTACATACATTTAAGAAAATTGGGAACTTTCCCTAGATATGCTGACAATAGATATGATTCTTCAGGGGGAAAAACATGTGGTCATCTCATTTGAGATGGTTTTGAAAATCCCAATTCATCATTCTTGAAAGATTAAAAATAAGGATCTTTATACAAACATTTTATATGTATTTGTGTGTGTGTATATGTATATATATATGTGTACATATAGGTATATGCTTATATATACATATATAGCGCTCTAACACCGAACTATACCTCCAGTCCTAAAATATATTTTTACTTTTGATTGACACACAGTAACTACACATATTTACAGGATATAATGTGATATTTCAATACATATATATACAATGTGTAATGATCATATCAGGGTAATTAGCATATCTATAACCTCACACATATATCTTGTTGTGTGTGTGGTACTGGGGATAGAACCCAGGGCCTTACACATGCTAAGCCTACACTCTACCATTGAGCTACATCTCTAGCCCCAGACATATATCATTTCTCTGTGTTGATAACATGCCAAATCCTCTCTATTAGCTATTTGGAAATGTTCAATTAATGGTTGTCAACTGTAGTTATTCTACTGTGGTATTAAACATTAGTTATTCCTCCTTGCCAACTGTACCCCATGCCCATTAACCATCCTGTCTTCATCTCTCCCTCCCCCATTTATAACTGTGTGACCTTGGACAAATTATATGAACTCTCAAGGCCTCAATTTCCTTATTTGTAAAATGACAATGTTGATAGCTTGGACTCATTAAGATGGCTTTACAAGTTACATAAGACAATATGAGCAAAAATTGGGCTCTTAGGAAATTTTTTTTTGTAATATCTAGCTATTCTTAAAGTGTTCCAACTTGGATCTGATCAGGCCTCTGAATCTAATGATCAATTTGCAGAAAACACAAAGGATAGAATATATGTTAAACCATACCAGAGGAATGCAATCAGTAAAACCTAGATGGTGAAAATGTCATAGGATGAATAATCTGGTTTCTTCAACAAATAAATTGCAAGGAAAGCAAACAACAATAACAAAGAGACAGGCTTCATGACCCATAGAAAGAGACTTAAAAGATCAACCAATTGCAATGTATGAACTTTTTTTTTGGAACCTGACCGAGCAATGAAACTATTTAAAAAGCAATTAGAAATAACTCATTAAACAATTAGAAAGTTGAATGTCAACTACATACTGTATGTTAATGCACTGTTGCTAATTTTTAAGGGTGTAGTGATGGTATTGTGGTTATATAAAGAATTCTTTAATCCTTTTCTTTTAGAGATGTACATTGAAATATTTACAAATAAAAGAACATTGTGGGCTGGGGATATAGCTCAGTTGGTAGAGTGCTTGCCTTGCAAACACAAGACCTGGGTTCAATCCCTAGCACCCCTCCCCCCAAAAAAAAGAACATTGTCTCTAATCTGGAGTGGGGGGTGGCGTGCAGCTTAGTGGTAGCATGTGCTTAGCATACAGGATGCCCTGGGTTCATCATCAGTACTGGGGGAAAAAAGAATATAGTGTCCGGGATTTGCTTCAGAATAGTAAGGGATATAGAAAGGAGTTTGGCCATAAACTGTCAAAGTTGGGTAATAGAAACACCCATCTCTCTAGAGGTACTTTTTAATATATTGGAAATTCTTCATCACTGAAAGTTTAAAAATAAGTTGTATTGATACAATTTCTACTGGAAGGATTATGCTCAAAAAATGAGATTCTGGAATAAATAAGAAATTATTCAATTTGACTCTATAATCTGGAGGATTGACATTTTCTGTCTTCTCAAATCCACACTTCAAGTGCACATCACGTCCTTTGGCTGTTGGTCTTCTCATCTCCATTGTTTCTTTCTGGCCATCTTTTCTCCTTTGATTGTAAGGCTCTTTCTCTCCACAGATTCACCTGGCCAAGACCTTTCCACCCATGAAGACAGAACTCCAAGTTCACCTCTGAAGTTTCCCTGAATGGCCAAATTTTCTTTGAATACCTGTTGTACTTAAAATTGTTTTCTGTTTATTCATATTTTCCCCCTAAATTAAAATATGTGTTTTTAGGGCATGGACCATTCTGCTCTGAAGGTAGGCACTGTATTAGTCAGCTTTCAGTTACTACAATGAAATGCCTAGGGCAATTAACTTATAAAGAGAACAAGGTTTTGGGGTCTCAGGAGTTTCGAGTTTCCAGTAGAAGAATGAGTGACTTCATTGCTTTGGGCCATTCACCAAGGTGGTACATCAAGGTAGGAGTGTAGGATGGGGCAAACCACTGACATCCTGAACCAAGAAGCAGAGAGGAACAGGGAGAGACCAGGGTCTTAATATCCCCTCTGAGGGAATAAAAGACTATTTTCCATGTCTGGTTTATGAAAGTTGACAGGCAGCCAGGAGACACAGAGACCCAGCTTTCTCAAAGGAGCTCTGGATGGGCACGTGGGGATCACAGAATCTAAACCTTTCTAGATGGAAGAGGCCATAGAAGCCAGCTAGTAATCATTCCACCAACGAAGAATTGACTGAAAACTTGCCCAGAATCACAGAGCAAATTGGGATAGAGCTAGGACTCAGCCCTAAATCACCTTCCCACTCCCCATTCATACCTCTCTGTGTCATTATAAGCTGCAGTCATTTTATGGTGCACCTACTGTGTATGGAGTACTATGCTACACACTGGAAAAATTATACAGAGCATCTCTAAAGTATCTAGGATTCAGAAAACAATGATGTGTTTTGGTGGGTATTGAGGGATGGGAAAGAACTCAAGTACATGGGCTCATGTCTAACAAATAAAGTATGGTGGGAGAACACAGGGTGTCATGATGATGGAAGTCAGATCTAGAAGCCTGGGGAGATTTAAACAGAGGACTGCCACTCTTCTTCAAAGTGTCTGTTTGTTTGTTTGTTTTGGAGGGGGTAACTAGGGATTGAACCCAGGGGTGCTTAAACACTGAGCCACATCCTCAGCTCCCCTTTTTATATTTTATTTTGAGACAGGGTCTCACTAAGTTGCTTAGGGCCTCACTAAATTGCTGAGGCTGGCTTTGAACTCGTGATCCTCTTGCCTCAGTCTGCTAAGCCACTGGGATTATAGTAGTGTGCCACCACGCCCAGCCCAAATTGTCTATTTGTAAATCACAGAGACCTCCATTTACCTTCTCTTCCTCCAAATTCCTGCCAGCCTGTGAAAATGCCTAAAACATTTTCCAGGTCCCAACTGGAGTGTAGGAGGCTCTTGGCTGATGCTGTAAAGTGGGTATTATCGAGATTATCCAGAGAGCATCTAGAACAGTGGTTAAACAGACAAAGACAGGCAGCCTGAGTCACAACAGCTCAAGCCCTTGAGCAAGTCACTTCACTTCTCTAGGACTCTATTTCATACATGTCAGGGTCACAGTGCAGGTGAAGTCTCTGTATGCTGTGGATAGCACCTTGCATAGTACACAGGTAACTCCTCAGTAATGCCTGCTCTAATCATTCTCATACTTTTTATCTCTCTCTCTCCCTTGTCCAGGCTTCTGAGTCAACAGGAAGTTGGCTTCAAGACAGAGGAGCTCCCCCAGAACATACCTGGAGTCAAGATCTATTAAAAGTTTCTCTATCTCTCTTCAGAGTCACATCTTTCATTTCAGGGAAAATTTCGAGGAGCTAAATTAGGAATGGAAAAGTTGCATCTGACAAAAGGTATGTGCAAACACATGTTAGCAAATGAGGTCAAGCTTTCAAAATACCCCTTCTCTGACAGATGAGTCAAGCCCCATGCAGTGGTCTTACTATTTACCACGTATGACAGCACATTCTCTCAGTGACTGATGGGATCGTTTGCCAGGAGTTATACAGGACAGAGTTAGTCATTGGAAAATGTGGCTGCATTGCTCCATCTGAGATCTGAACTTGGACTTCCAGGGATTTCACCCAAAATAAGCTGAATTCCTCAGTTATAATTTTCAAAGAATCGCAGCCAAGGAAAATCTGAGTGCCAGACTAGCACTAGTTCCTCCTAGGACAAGTGTGGGTCTATGCAGGGTCCAGTTAAGGCTTTCAGCTGAGGAGCATGGGGCATTGGGCTTGTATGACTCTCACAGTTTTAATCATTACTACCAAAGAATGTTGCCATTTGTCTGCCATTCATCCTTTGATTTAGTTATTTATCTGCTTTGCCAGCAGCTATCATAATAACAGCCAACACTTGTGTAGTTCTTCTACATGCCTGGCACTGAGCTGAGCACCTAATATACCTATCTCACACCATCCTTCCAGTGAGATCACTGCCTGAGTCTGCTCAGGCTGCTCTAACAGAATACCAGACTTAAATAAGAGGCAATTTCTCACAGTTCTGGAAGCTGGAAGTCTAAGATCCAGGGGGAGAGTTTTGTGGGCTTCTGGTGAGGTTCCTCCTCAGACTGCAGACTATCAACCTCTGCTTGCATTCTTGAATGGCAGAAAGAGGGAGAGTGAGACTTCCTTAACAGGACTCCCATAGCACAAGAAATAAAAGCAAGAATCAATAACTGGGATAGATTCAAACTAAATAGCTTTCTCTCAGCAAAGGAAACTATCAGCAATGCAAAGAGAGAGCCTACAGAGTGGGAGAATATCTTTGCCACTCATACTTCAGATAGAGCACTAATTTCTAGATTATATAAAGAACTCAAAAAACTCTACACCAAGAATACAAATAACCCAATCAAAAAGTGGGCTAAGGATATGAACAGACACTTCACAGAAGAAGATCTATAAGCAATCAACAAACATATGAAAAAATGTTCACCACTTTTAGTAATAAGAGAAATGCAAATCAAAACTACACTAAGATTCCATCTCACCCCAATTAGAATGGCGATTATCAAGAATACAAGCAACAATAGGTGTTGGAGAGGATGTGGGGAAAAAGGTACACTCATACATTGCTGGTGGGGCTGCAAATTAGTGCAGCCACTCTGGAAAGCAGTGTGGAGATTCCTTAGAAAACTTGGAATGGACCCACCATTTGACCCAGCTATCCCACTCCTCGGCCTATACCCAAAGGACTTAAAATCAGCATACTACAGAGATGCAGCTACATCAATGTTCATAGCTGCTCAATTCACAATAGTCAGACTGTGGAATCAACCTAGATGCCCTTCAATTGATGAATGGATAAAGAAACTGTGGCATATATATACAATGGAATATTACTCAGATATAAAGAATAATAAAATTATGGCATTTGCAGGCAAATGGATGAAATTGGAGAATATCATGCTAAGTGAGATGATAAAGCCAATCTCAAAAAACCAAAGGATGAATGATCTCGCTGATAAGTGGATGATGACATATAATGGGGGTGGGAGGGGGCAAGAATGGAGGAAGGAGGGACTGTATAGAGGGAAAAGAGGGGTGGGAGGGGTGAGGGGTGAGGAAAAAATAACAGAATGAATCAAACATCATTACCCTATGTAAATGTATGATTACGTAAATGGTATGCTGTTACTCCATGTACAAACAGAGAAACAACATGTATCCCATTTGTTTACAATAAAAATAAATTAAAATATTAAAAAAAAAAGAAAGAAAGAGGGAGAGTGAGCTCTCTGAGGTTTCTTTTAGAGGGGCACTAATGCCATTGGTGAGGGCTTCATCCTTATGACTTGATCACCTCCTTAAGCTCTGCCTCCTAGTACCACCACATTATGGGTTAGAATTTCAACATGTGAATTGGTGGGGAGGGGGACACGAACATTCTATCCAGTGCAATACAGGTTGGGTATCCCTTGTCAAACATTCTTGGAACCCAAAGAGCTTCAAATTTCAGATGTTTAGATTTTGTAATATTTGCATTACATAATGAGACATCTTGGGAATGGGACCTAAGTTTAAACATAAAATTCATTTATTTTTCACATATACTTTATCTACATAGCCTGAAGGCAATTTTTATACAATATTTTTATTGTGCCTCCATTTTGACTGTAATCCATCACATGAGGTCAGGTGTGGAATTTTCTACTTGTGGCATCACATTCGTGCTCAAGAAGTTTCAAATCTTTTATTTTCTTTTGCAGGATTAAACCCAGAACCTCATGCATACTAGGCAAGGGCTACCGCTGAGCTACATCCCTGGCCCAAAAGTTTTTTTTTTTTTTTTTGGTGGGAGGGGTACCAGGGATTGAATTTAGGGGTACTTGACCACTGAGCCACATCTTCAGCCTTATTTTGTATTTTATTTAGAGACCAGGTCTTACTGAGTTGCTTTGTGCCTCGCTTCTGCTGAGGCTGGTTTTGAACTCATGACCTTTCTGCCTCAGCACGCCGCTGGAATTGTAGGTGTGTGCCACCGTGTCTGGCCCCAAAAGTTTTCAATGAAACATTTAGGACTTCAGAATTTTTTATTGGGGAATGTTTAATCTGTGCTATATTATCCAGCAGGGTTAAAAAAAAAAAACTATAATTGAGATGTCTGGAGAAATGTAAACATTGTATTTATACTATAACTCATCCAGCCTTCTTTTCCTCCCCTGCTCCCTACAGCTCCAGTCGCTGGTGTTGCATGGAAAGAGCTAAGTGACTAGTCTGACTGAAATCTTCATCTGATCTGATCATCTAAGTAGCCCCTTTAGATAATATTTATTCTCCTTCTCTCAAAATGTGCCCACCCTCCCTGGGATAAGGTTGGATATCTAAAGGAGGGTATGTGGCTAACAGTCTAGTGGCAGAGGGGAATTTTTGGAGTTATTAGTGGTTTGTCCTATGGCCACCACCACCATGTCACATATTCTCTCATTTGCTATCTTAGCATATGTCTTTCTCTTCTTCCTATGACCTACCCAGGAAGGCCACACTCTTGACCCAGCTTCCAAGGGTCCCCACCAGGGGTGGGATTCCTACCTTCCGACTTTCTCCCATGTGTTTTCATTTGTTCCTAAACATCCAACTTGAATTCAATTCCATTTTAATAAAACCTTCTGGGCACTGCAGCCTGATCACTCCCTTTCTTGGAACATTTTGGGCATTCTATTTGGCAATTAATTCTGTACTCTATTGAGATCTTTCCCTTTTCATTGTTTCATGAAGGTACTTTAATCTCTTTTTAGTTAATTTTTGAAGCTTTATTGGGGGCATGGATGATGCCTAATATTTGGTTGAATTCCCCAAACCTCCTAATCCAGAGTCTAGTATAGAGAAGGATACAGATGTTCACAGACAAAAGGTTCATATCCCTGTGAATGAGTGGCCTCCAAAAGTAGAGGAGAATAAGAAAAAGAAACAAAACTATGGTGCTACAGAAAAAATGGGCTAGAGATATGAATAGATAATTCACAGCAAAAGAAATGCAAATGATCCTAATCACAATCCAAAAAAAAAAAAAATGCTCAACTCTGCTCACCATAAGAACAGTAAAAATTAAAACTACACAGATAATATTTCTAACCTATCTGATTGGCCAAACCTCAAAAGTTTTACAACATACTCTTTGCAAGTTGTAGAAAGACAGGCACACTCTGCATTACTAGAAAACTCTATCTTGTTTTGCAAGAATCTGCTGCATTTGTGCTAGGAGAAGGATTGGGCAATGTAGTTTACTTGTCTTTGCTTTTACTTGAATACTTTCCTTGCTCAAATCCTTCCCAAATCCATCTCCAATGTTGGCAGCCGTACAACCCATGCTGTTCATGGCATTAAACATAGTCTGCACCATTTCGAGGCCTTAGGGCAAGAGACGAGGAAAAGTGGTTCCCTGGGACCTGAACAGTATTAGTTATGAGAGAGGATGTTTCAGGCCCTAGATCTCACTGTGCCTGTGCTAAGTTCTGGTAATCCAGGGTCCATCTGAGGCATCTGTGGGCTTTTTAATAAGTGCATTATCTGTGTTTGTGATATGTGGGATCCTGTAAAGCATGGAGTGCTGGGCAGAGACCCAGGATAGGAATCTCTTTTGCCAAGTTCCAAAGGAAGTTCTGTTTTGGAGTCAATGCTAATGAAAAGAACAAAGTAGAGAAAGTATGTAGGATTTAAGAAAGAAGTGTGTGTGTGTGTGTGTGTGTGTGTGTGTGTGTGTGTATGTCTGTGTACATGCATGCACGCATGAGTGTATGTGTTTACAAAGGTAAGACATAAGGTTTTTTTTAAATGTTATGTATAGGAAAAGAGAGGTACCAGATTAGAGAGATAAAGATAAAACTGTACTCTATGAATATATCTTGTTTTGTAGATATGTCTTTAGAACCATGTGAATATTTATGTAACTATAAAAAATTCAATTTTTAAAAATCTAAAGAGAATGAAAAAATGAACTAGGTTCTTTATGCAATTTGCACATAACCACACAGAGAAAAATTATTTCAAGTGACTTTAAAGCCTAGATGTATATTCCTAATGGGATATAGTCTAAGGCAAAAAGAACAGTCTAAGAATATAAAAGAAAGAAGAGGAAGGAGGGAAGGAAGGAAGGTAGGAAGGAAGAAAAAAAGAGAAAAATAAATCATGACCTATTTCAGTAATCATATTGGTGGTGGGAGTGTTATTTTGAGACTATTATATGTATACTATGGGGTAAAGCAAATCAGAAGTCTAATTCTATTGCCAAGAACCAGAATCTTCAGTGCAGGAGAGAACAAGTATGTATGCAAGATAGATGAGGTTAAGTAAGAGCTTTGTAGTACTGAATTTGGGCTGGAAATTTCAGTATGAATTGACAATAATATTTTGTCATTAAAAATAAACTTCCTAAAATGGATGGAACTTGAGAACATTATGTTAAACGAAATAAGACAAACTCAGAAAGCCAAGGGACATGTGTTCTCTCTCAGATGTAGAAGCTAGAGAAAAAAGGAAAAGAAAGGTTGTAGGGAGTATCTCATGAAAATCCAAGGGAGATCAGTAGAGTAGAGGAAAGGGACCAGGGGGAGGGAGGAAGGAAGGGAAAGGGGAAATACTGGGGAATAATATTGGCCCAATTATATCATTATATTGTGTGCATGTACAAATATGTAACAACCAATCCCACCATTATATACAACTATAATGCACCAATTAACATACAGAAAAAAAATCAACTTCCTAGCTCTCTCCCCTAAAAAGTCTTAGAAACAATGAGCACCCCTAGCAGCTATAAATTGTGGTCTATAAATATGATTTCCCACTAAATAAATCAGGGCGCCTGGAGAAATGGCTAAGTCCAAGTCTGAGACAGGAAATACACAAAATGAGCTTAGCATATCTTGTCCTAACAGAAAACAAGGAAACAAAATATCAAAAATTACTAAGTTGGGACAAAAGGACTCAGTAGCTAACTTGAAGAGGCTCCCACTATTCAAAGGCGGGAGGCACTATTTGAGTACTATAATGATAATAATGGCAATAAATAGAAACATATTAAATGCTTAAGTATACAAGTTCATAATGATAAAAAAAAACGTTGAAGAGGGCAAGGAAACAATGATTTTGAAAACAGGTAAATGAAAGGAAAACAAGAATTTATCTTGACTTTTCTGTATACTTGTGTCTCAGCAAAGTCAAATAGTTGATGAGGGAGATGTTTCTCCTTATAGAAGTATCACAGCTAATAAATGACAAGGGAATGATAGAATTGGAACACCATCATTTTATAACCCCTGAAAATATCACATCTAATAGAAATCATGGATGGATACTAATATCACAAAAAGAAAACCAACCTGACTTGAGACCCCTGGTGGAAACTCACTATCCACCTGAGCTATTCTTGTCAAGAAAATCACACCTAAATCTGATTGAGCCTCTGACTGTCATGGCCGATTGACCGGGAATACAGAGGTGTCTTAGTTCATTTTCTGTTGCTGTAACTGAATGGCACAGACTGAGTAATTTATAAGGTAAAGAGGTTTACACGGTAACGATAGATAATCTCATGGTTCTGGAGACCAGGAAGTTCAAGATTGGGTGGACACATCTGTTAAGGTCCTTCTTAGTAGCAGGGAATCTCTTGCAGATAGTGTAGGGCATCACATTGTGAGAGACACTGGACATTCCACTTCAGGTTTCTTTTATTTTTATAAAGTCATAGTCCCATTGGATTAGGGCTATACCCTCATAGACTCATTTTACCTTAATTACCTCCCAAAAGTTACACATCTGAATACTATAGTTGGGTTAATACCTCATGACAGGGAATAAATTTCAACATGAGTTTTGGTGGGGACATTCAAACCCTGGTCAGAGGACAGAGAAACATGTCAAACGTCACTACAAGAAAACAATCTGAAAAATCCAGGTTGCAGGAAGTTTTATAAGACAAACAACATAATTTCTTCAACAATAATATGCAAGGAAATTAAAAGGAAGAGAGAAAGAGAGATGAAAGAGAAACCTATACCTCAAGATCAAAGTACAAAACATTCATCAGCAAACATAATATATGGACCTTATTTGGAGTTTGATTCAAAAACATTATTCAATTCATGCATACTGAGTGGTATGCATGTACACAGGAAAGGCAAGATTGTCTCCCCCCTGCCAAAATTGGGAAAATTTGAATGCTGATTGGATATATAAATATTAATTATTGTTGATTTTTTATTAGTGATAATGACACAGTGGTTCACTTTTTAGAATTCCTATCTAGAGAGACATACTAAAAAATAGGTGGAACTCTGGGTGATAGATATGTCACAGTGCTATTCTTTTGCATGTTTCAATTTTTCCATAAGAATATACTAAAAAGTAAATTAGCTGTAAAACTTGCTTTACCTTAAAAAAAGTAGTGCATGATTTTTAAAAGACATTAAAATAATACAGAAATGTACTGAGTGAAAGATAAAATCTCCTTTATCACCTTCCCTTCCAACACTGGAAGTAATTACTACTAGTGGTATAGTAGATGGCTATGATGACATTTTTATTCTTTTTTTTTTTTTTTTTTTTTTGGTACAAGGGATTGAACCCAGAGCCTCACACATACCAGGCAAGTACTCTACCACTGAGCTATACCTGATATTCACACATAGATAGTCACTCTGCTACTCTGAGGAGGGACTAGTCATGTAACTCTGCACCAAAGAACTGTTAGTTGAAGCTACAAGCATCATGTCTGTGTAGGACCAACACATGATTCATATTTGCTGTGTTCTCTATTCTCTCTGTCATGGAATGTTCTAGAAAGTTTGATCCCAGGGTGCAAAGAACAAGTCATAACAAGCGCCTGATGGACACTAGTGTATTTGGCAAGTGATCCTTTATTGTGGCATATACTAAGATTTTTGAGGTCACTCAGTACTTTATCCAATCCATGTAACTTCACCTATCCTGACTGATACAGTATCCTTCCATATCTTGCAGTGTGCCTGTTCTGTATAACACAAATATATATACACAACTACCTCTCCCCCAAATGCTATATTATACATATTGCTTTGCAACTTGACTGTTTTTTAAAAGCTCAGTAATATATTGTGGGGATTTGAATTTATTTTGATGTAAGACTAATCTGAGTTTCCAAAGTCTCAAAAAGTTTCCTAAAGTCAGAAATTTGTTTCTTTTTAAATGGGGGTCAATAGTGGGGTTATCAAGTTAATGCATGGGGGAATTAAGCTGAGTGTAAATTCCAACATTAGAGTCTTCCTTGTTTCTGGAATGTTATTGACAGTGAGCTGTGGGTTTGCATGATTCCACATGTTTTTCCTGCCCAAGGAAGCAGGAAATCCAGGAGGTTGTTTAAATGCCTGTCGTTCTCTTTGTAATCTTGCAGGCCCTGTCTGTGGTTGGAAGCAAAATCCAGGATTTCCTCAATAGCTTGGAGTTGGAGAGCTGTTACTGTGGTTATGATTTCAGCCCAAGTGCCAGGAGAATTGAGCACTTAGTTTCTTGGTTATGCTATCAAACTTAAATTAAAATTGGCCTCCTGAGTCCCCTATATAATGGCACTACTGTGCTGAACTTCTGTGCCATCTTTCACTCTCTTGCCTAGGAGCTCTTGGAGGCAATTTTTATCGTTTTGGTTTACTCCATGTTCTCAGTGTCTATAACATCTCGTGACATGTAGTACAAACTCAATAAATATTCCACAAATGAATGACTCCAAGCACTTGCTAAGCCTTGTGACTTCTCCCTCTATAATTTATCTTCCACCTGTCATGTCATCCTCTCTCCATTTCCATTGAGATTACCTGTGGTAGATGAAAGATTTCAAATTTTTGTCAATTCTCCCATTGAAAAGTGAGTCCATGCCCCAATCATTGAATCTTGGAGTGGGGGGTGGTTACTTCAACCAATAAGTATAATAGAAGTGATACCATGACAATCTCTAGGCCCAGGACAGACTGGGATCTCCAGAGATCAGCAATTTCTACTTCTTATCTCTCAGACCCTCACTTTTAAAGCCTTGCACTGCTGGAGAGGCCCTGAAACTACCTGGAGAAGGAAAAGGGTTCATCTGAACTCAGCCCCCCAGCCATTTCTTCCAAGAAGCCAGGCATATGAGGGAAGCTGTCTTGGATATTCCAGGCTGTCCCACCATGTTGAATAGCATTGAGTGATCTAGGCATACTCTGCAGAACAGAAGAATCACCCAGTTGAGCCCTACATAAATTCCTGATCCACACAATTGTAAGTTATAATAAAATTGTTTTCATTTTTGTCATTAAGGTTTTTCATTTTTGTCAATTAATCCAACAAATACTTACCTTGGTTTGTCATGTGTATGGCACTACAGTCAATTTATCTTCCTAAATGCTTTCAGCCTTGTAGGTAAAAAGAGAATCAACACAGTAAGACAAAATGGAGTGCTATAGCAGAACAATAAGTAAAGAACAAAGTAATTTTAGTGCAGTAAAATAACATATTTACTTAGAGAATATTGGGATTTCTGGAGAGGTCTCTAGTAAAGCATCCTCTATTCATACTAAAATTCTAAACAAATGGAGAAAACAAGCATGAGCCATTCAGTTTTGGGGTTGTTAGTATAGCATAAAATAACCAGAATGTTGCCCTGGGACTCAGGAACTTAAAATTTCTTGCATGAAAAACTGACCCCTCCAAGTAGTCTCCTACTCTTCTGGCCACTGTCTATACTGCGCGGGCAAGTCTTCATGATGAAACCACGTGGAACTCATGCTTACCATCGACAGACCAAGCCCTATCTCTTTAGCATGCCCTGTTGGTCTTCCAAGATCTGTCTCCAAACTCAACCTTCCACGTAGCCCTTGTCCTTCCCTCACATGTCTTATGTCCTAACCTTCATTCTGCTTTAGACTAGTTCCCTTGACCTCCTATGATTCTTATTGCATTCATGTTTTCTCTCAGGCTGGAGTGCCCTTCTTCTCATCCATGTATGTTCATATCCTACTTGCCTTTTAAAGATGTCTGTGATTGTCCACTCCCCAGCAGGAAATGATCCTTGAGTTTCCACAGCATTTTTCCCGGACCACTCATAAAACTTACCCTTTTTTTCCTTTTCAGTTTGGAAACATATCTTTAATATTCCTCAAAGATTAGGAAATCCTTAATGGCAGGATTCATGTTTTACTTACTTAGTTTAAGCTCATTATTGAACTTAGCAAAACAATAACAACCACAATAACAAACCTAGCTCTTATAGCCTTAATAAATATTTGGTGGACAAATAGGTGGATAAATGGGTGAATGGGGACAAGTCTCATTGCTTTGTTACTATAGCTCAACAGCAGTCACACTACAGGCATGTGCCCTTATAAACCACAGGTTTAGTCTTCTCATTTGTACATTGGTGGAAATAACAATATTATAATATCAGTCTGGCAGCTCTAATATGGTGGTTGTGAGGATTGAATGTGGTGTGAAGGTAAGAAGCATTAAATGCAAACTATTCACATGGAATTGAATAAAGCTGATACTTATCAAAGGCGACTGATGTAATTGATGTCTCAGTATAGTCATAGCACTCTGAGAAATTTAAAGAAAGGTCCAGGGTTGTTCCCAGTGCTGCAGCCTGGAGAGATACATGGTATACTAGGAAAGACCAGAGAGCTCAAGGGACCACCAATCTTTTCTATCTTTTCTTCTTAATCAAACACTTGAGGGCAAGAGGAGAATATGAAACCCTACAGCCTTCTGTCCCAGCTCCTAGAAGGTACCAAGCACTAGGGTTACCTTAGCTGCCTGGGTCCCTTCCAACCAGAGACTCAAGTACCTCTGAGAAGCATCCCTGTGGAATATGGACTCTTGCTGTAGATGAAAAAAATTCAAACTCACACCTGCTGAAGTGGAGAGGGAATTCCATTAGCCTAGGCGAATTCTGGAAAGTGCCTGGAAATACACTATTTCAGGCCTGGCCAGAGCATTTCCTGAGCCATATCCCAGGCCTTCAGTTCTCTCTCTGCATTTGTCAGCTCTGCTCTCTTCTGTCTCAATTTCCGTCAGAGGCAGGTTCTCCCATGTGGTGGCACAGATGGTCCCTACAGCCTCACACTTCCATCCTACCAGTTTAGCACCACTCCCTCCCCGCAGTGGAGAAGATCGCTTCTCTTTCCCAATAGTTCCGGAAAAAGTCACAGGATTAGGACTCACTAGACACACAGGAGCCTATCACTGTGGCCAAGGGGATAGACCCTTCTGATTATCCAGTTCTGGACTATCTGGAGACTCAGGAGCTGGAGCTAGAGGTGGTGAGGGTGGTGATTTTCCTAAAGGAAAGGGTGGTGCTGTCACCAAAGGAATGGGGAAGAGAACTCAGTTGGTTAGGGACAACAATTGATCCCACGCTTTTCATCCTAGCAGGAGACACCAAGCTCTTCATAAAAAGAATGTTTTTCTTCAAGCCTGATGTTGGGTACCTGTTTTTTATGAACCCTTTAAGGAGACTGGTCCCAACCAGATAACAGGGTTTCCAGGGCCCATAACAGCTCCACTCCACTGGCACCACCCTCTCCCTCATCTTTTCTCTTCATCTAAATCATCTCTAATTTTCCCTTCTTCACTGTGTTAA
Source organism: Sciurus vulgaris (assembly GCF_902686455.1). Lineage (NCBI taxonomy): Eukaryota > Metazoa > Chordata > Mammalia > Rodentia > Sciuridae > Sciurus > Sciurus vulgaris. Next base: position 53,272,879 of record NC_136463.1, on the reverse strand, counting down.
TCAGTTTTGTGTTATAATAACAAAATACTAATGTGGGCAAACTTTGTAAAGAAAAGAGATTTAGTTAGCTCACTGTTTTTGAGGATGAAAGTCCATACAGCATGGAATAGGTTCTAGCAAGGGCCCTATGGCCAATGGCAGAGCACATGCAGAAACATGAGCAGTATCTTGAAACAGGAAACCAGAGAGAGATTGGGGTTGCACAATCTGTCTCAAGAGCACACCTTGGATTGACATCCCACTAAGCCCTGACTCTTAAAGGTCCCACTTCCCAACATGATCACACTGAAGACTGAGCTCCCAACACACAATCTTTGGGGAAGCTAACAATATATAAGCATAGCACTCAACAACCATGACTTGCTCTCCTCTTCCCTGGCTCACTATCCTTCTTGCTCTCTATCAGCATGAACACCAGAGTTATTTACTGTCCCTTTCATCTCCACAGGTCCCATTATCATATACCTGTATCTTTGGCCTCCCAAGGTCATCAGTCAGAAAGCATATTGAGAGAGAACCCTGATGATATTGCTTGAGCCCCTGAAACCAGCCATACCTGAAGCTAGCTATTCCTCTATTGTGTGTTGAATTGTGTTTCCCAAAAAGATACGTTGAAGTTCTAACCCCCAATATCTGTGAATGTGATTTTATTTGGACATAAGGTCTTAATGGATGTAATCAAGTTAAGATGGGGTTGTAATTAGGGTGAGTCTTAAACTAACCTGACTGGTGTCCTTAGAAGAGAAGAGATATAGAAACAGGCACAAAAGGAGAATGTGATGTGATGATGGAGGCCAAGATTGGAATGAAGTGTTTACAAGTTAAGGGATGCCCAGGATTGCTGGCAACACTGAAGCTGAGAGAAAGGCATGGAGCAGAAGCTCCCTGAGGCTGAGAGCCTTCAGAAGAACCAGCTCTTCCAACACCTTGGTTTCATATCCCCAACCTCCAGAACTGTGAAAGAATACATTTCTGTTGTTTAGAGCCACATAAATTTGTAGTCATTTGTTACAGCAATTTTAGGATATGAATTTTTTTTGCCTGCATTAATGAATTTCCTGGTTACTCAATCAAAATTATGTTTCTCTTACATATAATGAATGCAACATAGAGAATACAACATATTATGTACACTGTGCTATGTGCTGAGCACAAATTAGACCCTGTTCCTACCTTTGAAGCATTTGTCCTGTGGCACTAAGCCCAGTGTCATCTAATGTTACTAGGGCCAAAACCAGGGAGAGGGACAAATAGAAATTCAAAGTCATACTGAGATGACAACGTCCTTCTCCTGAACATTCCTCAAACACTCATGGCTTCCCAGCTCAAATTTCTCAGCCTGGCACTGAAGGCCTCCGTCTATATTTCTATCATCATCTCTCACTGTATTCAGCTCCTCCTTTCTTTCCATCTCTGTAATGCTTTGGATCTGAAATGTTTGCCCAAAAACTCATGGTTGAAAACATGATCCCCAATGTAGCAAGCTTCAGAGGTGGCACTGTATCTCATCAGTAGATTAATCAATTTACTGGATTAACTGATTGATAGCCAAATGGACTACTTGTAGTAGGCAGATGGGGTGTGGCTGGAAGAAGTAGATCATGGAAGGGCATGGCCTTGGACAGATCTGTCCCCTGCTCCCTTTCTGTCTTGCTCTCTGCTTCCTGCTGCCATGAGGCTGAGCAGGCTCTCCTCCGCCATGCCCTTCCACCATGATGTTCTGTCCTCACCTCAGGCCTAGAACAAAGGAATCTGCCAGCCATGGACTGGGACCTTTGAAACTGTGTTAAAATAATCTTTTCCTCCTCTATGTTGTTCTTGTCAGGTATTTTGTTCACAGCAATGAAAAGCTGACTAATACAACCTCCTTTGCTACAGTTATATTTAAATTATTAAGTATTTCCAAAAGATGCCATATGCTTTCACAAGTTGTTATATTTGCTCATAGTGGTGGTCTACATAGAGTCCTTTCCTCCATCTCAAAGTCTTGGCTATCTTTACTAGTTTCCTAGGGCTGCCATAACAGACAACCACAAAAAGGGTAGTTTAATCAATAGAAATGAATTCTCTCATGGTCTCGAGGCTAGACGGGTCTGAAAATCGGGGTGTCATGCTCTCTCTGAAGGCTCTAGGAGAGAATCTTCCCTTGCTTTTTCCTTGCTTTTGCTGACTGCTAGCAATCTTGGACATTCACTGTCTTATAGACCTGTTACTCGGATCTCTGTCTCTGTTGGCATGTGACGTACTCCCTGTATCTGTGTCTATGCCCAGATTTCCCTGTTTTTATAAGGATACCAAGTCACCAGATTAGGGCTCACCCCAATCCAGAATGAGCTTCCTCTTAACTTGATTAAATCTGTAAGGAATGTGAACAAGGCCATATTCATGGGTACTTGAACAAATCTTTTAGGGGGACACAATTCAACCCACAACATCATTCCTTCAAAGCTCAGCTCAGATGCCACCTCTTCCAGGAAGCCTCCATTACCTACCTATGGTACAAATGCCTGGCACCCCTGAGTTCTGCCTTAGGACTATCACCTTTGGCTCCTCAAGAGGGATCTCTGTGAGATGTAGAGATTTGAAGGACAGGGATTAGGATTCAGGCTTCTTGTGTGTGGCTCAAATGCCTTGGTAAGTACCTATATTAATTAGAAAATATAAGTGTTTGCCATTCTGAATTGTACTGATAAAGAATGGTTTGCAAGTTACTGGGGAAAAAATGAGTAAAATTAAAACTGTCATTAATACAGCTTATCTACCTCTGTTCCCACTTGAAATGGTCAGAATTTTGGTGTCTTGCATCCTCTAGATGGGAGACCTTTGTACTGTTTTGAGGGGCTAAGAAGAATCTGAAACTCCAAGAATGGTCCCACCCAGTGACGCACTATGGCTCAAGAACAGTGATCCTCCCTTTGATCTAGTGATAGCCCCCTGCCCCAGACTTTGCCTGGTTGGAAACCCAAAACCAAATCCATTCCTGGAAGTTCTTCTGGGTCAGAGCCCCTGAAAGGACAGCCTTGGTCCCCATGGAACTTCATGGAAAAGTTGTCAGTTAGACACTAGGCCCAGATAATGCTGATCCCAATGCTAAGAGGAAACACAGAGGCTGGCCCAGAGCCCGGGCTCATTCCCTCCATAGTCTAAAGCATTTGACAGAAGTGGAGCTATTACCGTCTGCCGTCCAGACAAGTGAGTTAGAGAATACTTGGCAGAGGCTGCGCTCTCTACAGGCCTAGTCATCCTGAAATAGGATAGACATGATCACCCATACCTTGATGCCTGTCTTTCATGGAGAGACTACAGAGAAAGGGCCAGGAAAACAGGCATTATTTTTTCCTTCTTCATGAGAATGTTTCAATGAGACTCAATCAGACTTTAAAGTCCAGTTTCCTAACTACTTTTAAGTTTCTCCTAGTATTTTGGTGATTCTTGCCAAATTAAACAGTTCCTGATGTAAGAACTATTTTGAACCAGGATCTCAGAGCAATTGGTCTCCTTAGGAAAACTCCCCAATAAATTCCAGTGGAAAAAGACGTATTAGTGAGAACTCTTACACAGCATTTGCATGACCTTCTCAGGTGCTGTTTGAAGCACGTGACATAGGTAGGTACTGCAATAGACTAAATTATTGTCCCAGATATTCTCTACACCTCTTTGTAGGAAAATCATGCCTCCCCACCATGCTGATATCAAACTTAACTGTATAACTTACTCTGGCCAGGGAAATGTAAACAGAAGATACATGTGTTATTTTCAAAAAGAAGCCTTAAGAGTGTCAACCATGCTATCAACCATGCCTTAATACCAGCAATGTTCCAAATAAGAGCTATTTCTTCAGTATGGTCCCAGAGGAAAGAGCCAAAAGCAGCCTGTAATGGACATTGTGCTATAAACAAGAAGTTAAACTTGGCCTTTGTAAGTCACTGAGATTTTTGGAGTTGTTTGCTCTTGCAGAACAGTTTAGCCTAAGCTGACTAGTATCATTACCCCCCATTTCACAAATGAGGGAAGCAAGACACACAGGATTATGCAACTTGTCTAGGTCATACAACCAGACTGCAGAAGAACCAGGATTCGAATCCAGTCCCACGCTCTTAACCAATGTCGTTTATTGCCCTTGAAATTATCTTGGTTTTTCCCTTCAAAACTCCTCTAACTGGTAATATCCCCATGTATGCTGTTTTTCTTCATTTCCATGGAAGTAATTAAAATACTCCACAGCTCATTGATCCTCAGTAGGGTAGACTAGACCAGATATAGACTCTGTATAAAAAAACACCCTGGTTATTGAAGGAGTCAGAATCATTGATGTGCAAAGCAGGAACAACTTTATGGTTTCACACTGAAAATCTTGCAGGAATTAGCAAAACTATTTATCATTATAGATTTAGAAACCACGGTCAAATCTAACATCAAAACTCTAGTTTCTCAATCATTAGACAGCTGCTCTCCTACCCCAGGTTTGGAAATCGCAATAGGGAGAGTCATGGTTGGGCCTACTCCTTGCTTCTCTGTAGTACTCTTCACACCTCCTCCACTCATCTGACTGCCCTCAAGCTCTTGCAAGTGAAAACTGGGGGCTAGTGAGATGGGGGGATAGGTGGGCAGAAAAAGTCTTACTTGGCTTTAGTACTCTCTGGGTGTGGCAGGTACTGGCACTTTGTGACAAGAGCTTGTTAAGGATTTCCTGGAGATTCTCCAGCTGGGACATCTCTTGGCACCACTTTCTGGCCCTGGCAATAATCTATCTGGGCAACCACTTATGATTAGCCCTCTTTATTGCTTCTGTTTGGACTCCATCCTCAGGGAACACCTATATGCTTCCGGGCACTGTTGATTGGTTTCATTTAATAGAAATGGCATCACAGACTATGTATGCTTTTGGGGAGGGGTCTGGCCGGGGTTTACTTGTTTCACTCAGCATGAGTCTCTTTATGATGGGGTCCTCTTTCAATGGATGTAGCAGGCCCATGGGAAAGTCCACTCATCTGGGACCTGTCACATGCAAGTGTAGCCTGTTTCCACGCAGCTGCCCTGAGCTATTCTATTGTTTTTTTGTAGGTGTGACAGTGTCCAGGGTGAGGACACACTAGAGAACACAGGCAGGTTCTCTAAGCCCTTGATTTGAGGACAGGTACCCCCCGCCTGCCCCTTGTACCACAGGTTGATGACTGGGTCCCTTTGCAACCTGCTAGGGCAGTAGGGAAGTCCCATTTTCCCCTGTGCATCTTGCAGTGACTGATGCTCTGAGAGCCCTCAAAATGACTGGTTTTGGATCACTTTTTTTTTTTTTTTAGTGAGTTCTGCGTAGATGTTCTAGAGCCTTCCTTTGAAGTATGCAGTCACCTAACACCCTGTGTTCTCAGTTTGAGACAATAGAAAAAGCAACATAGACAATAGAAAAAGCTTCAAGTTAACACCCTGGTTTGGAAACTTGGAAGTTAAAGGGCCCTTGCTTAGAAATGTCCCTAACCCTGATGCCTCAAGTTGCACTGGTAATCCATGTGACCTGAACCTCTCCAGCTTGAGAGGCCATACTGCCATTTAACGTCCAAATCACAATCTCCCAGGCCCCAGCCTCCTTGACCACATACTTTTACCAGGTCTTCTTCCACAAGTTTTCTAGGATTCCTGAAGAATCCCTCCCACCCTTCTACCCAATAAGCCTTAAGATTCTGGGTCATTTCCCCTTTCTCTTCTCTAGAAGGAGCCCTCCTCAATCTAGAGGCTGAGTCCTCAGTATTTCAGTATGCTTTCACCCTGCACACGGGCGCAGCTGTTTCCCTCAGGTGCCAGCAGCAAAGCTGAGGCAGACTTGAATATTTAGGGAGACTACTGAAAACTTGGGAGTAATAGAAAAAAATAGGATGGAGGGTCTTCATACTGTCTTCTTAGGGTTGCCAGATAAAATACAGGATGCCCAGTTAAATCTGAACTTCAGATAAGCAACAAACATGTCCCATGCAACATTTGGAACCGTGCAATTTTGAGACATACTTATGCTATAATATCTATTTATTTGAAGTTCAAATTTAACTGGGTGTCCAGCATTTTATCTGGCTACCCTTTATCTTCTGGGTATCCCTCTTGTGGTCCCTTACATGCCCACTGTTGGAGGATCCAACTTACCTCTCCCAGTGGGAATATCCTGGAAAACCTCCTTACCCTGCATCCAGGCTTTCCACTCCTCAAAGCTCTAGGAACAGGAAGCCATTTACCCCTCCAGGAGTCCAAGCCTCCTTCTAAGTTCCTGTTTCTGGCCACAGACTCATAAAGTACATCTATTCCTTTCAGGGGACACTTTCCCCCCGAAGAATGTGCTCTTGCCCTTTGTGCACAACTAATGGGATTGGAACAATGCTCTAAAATCAGCGCATTTTCTAAAATCCACCTTGCATAATCGCTCTTTATTTTATTTTATGGTAAATTGCACACAGTGATGTTTTGATTTATGACTACAATGTGGATTAATTAAATCAATCTAATTAACATATCATCACCTCGAATACAATTTTTTTGTGATGAGATTATTTGAAATTTAAGTAATTTTGAAATGTGCAATACACTGTTATTAACTATGTTCACCATGCTGTGCAATGGATCATATAAAAACAAAACCAAAAACAAATTATTTTCTCTGGTCAAACAGAGATTTTTTACCCTTTGACCAATATCTCCCCATTCCTCCCATTCCTTCCAACCTGTCGCCTCTACTCTGAATCTATGAGTTTGATTGTTTTAGATTCCACATAAAAGTAGGAATATGCGGTATTTGTCTTTCTGTGCCTGGTTTATTTCACTTAGCATAATGTTCTCTACTTCCATCCACATTGTCACAAATGGCAGGATTTCCTTCTTTTTCTTTTTCTTTATTTATTTGTGCAATACTGGGGATTTAACCTGGAGCCTCATGCATACTAGGAAAGTGCTCTACCACTGAGCTGTATCCCTGCCAAGGATTTCCTTCCTTTTAAAAGCTGATTCGTATTTCATTGTGTATAAATACCACATTTTTTTTTTTAATTTGTTCATGAGCTGTTGGACACATAGGTTGATTCCAAAACTCGGCAATAGTTTTTTTTTTTTTTTTTTTTTGGACCAGAGATTGAACCCAGGGGCACTTAACCACTTAGCCACATCCCAAACCCTTTTAAAAATTTGAATCAGGGCCTTGCTAAATTGCTCAGAATCTCACTAAGTTGCTGAGGCTGGCTTTGAACTCTTGATCCTCCTGTCTCATCCTCCAGAGGTGCTGGGATTACAGGTGTATGCCACTCTGCCAGGTGAAAACTTGGCCAAAACTTGTAAAAGTGCTAGAATGAACATGCAGATATCTCTTTGACAAACTGATTTTAAATTTTCTGGGTTAGCATCGAGATGTGAACCAGCAGGAGGTATGATTATAAAAAGGAGATTTATTAGATTGACTTTCACAACCAGGAGCTGGATAATCCACAATGGCCGTCTGCAGGCTGGAGAGCTGCAGGAACCAGTAGCTGTATAGTCCAAGATGCTGAAGCCCCAGAATAAGAGGGATCAATGATGCAACTCATTCAAGACTAAAGGCTTCTGGAAACTCCCTGGAGAATCACTGGCAGAGTCCACTTAGGAAGAGTGAAGGAGTGAGAGTCTGATGTCCTCAGGCTATCCAGAAGCAATCAAGAACCTGTTAAGAAGAATTGAGCTTGCATCTGCTGCTGCTTCCTTGTTCTTCCAACTGTTATTCCATCCAAGCCTTCAACCTATTGGATGGTGCTTCTTTAGTTTGCTATCCCACATGCCAATTATTTCTAGACACACCCTCATTGACACACACAGAAGACTCTTAAGCTTAATCAAATCAAGTTGACAATTCAAATTAATCATTACACTGGGTCATATGGTAATTCAAATTTTAGGTTTTTGTTTGATTCTTTCTTTTCTTTTTCTTTCTTTTAGTGATGGTGGTAAGATTGAACCCAGGGCCTTATGAATGCTAAGCAAGGACTCTACCTCAGGTCCAGACCTATTTTCAGTTTTTTGAGGAACTTCCATACTGCTTTTCATTATAACTGTACTAATTACAGACCTACTAGCACTGCGCAGAGCTCACTTTACTCCACATGCATAGCTGTTGTTGAGTAACCTGGCCTGAAGGAATATAGGAATGTCAGCCAGGCTGGCTCTGGGACATGCTGCCTTTAGGGGGAATTTGGTCAGCCTTGGGTGAAGATTCAGCTCCAGCGGTCATTCCTAGAGCCTCTCATCACAATTTTCAGTCTTGGACAAAATCACATCACACATCTGCCCAGAAGAAATACTCATTTTAGAAACAGGACTGTGATGCCCTCTGTCCCACAGGAGGCCACCATTCACATCTTCATATGGAGCAGAGCAGTCCCATTCTAAAACTGACATTTAGCTTTCCAGAATCTAAGTCCTATTGAAGTCCTTCCCTTAAATGAACACTGTAAATTGCCTTCAGGCTAAAATCCCAGCTTCTACTTGAACTTAAGGAAGCTTGCGCATCAGTTTTTGGGCCATGCGTGTAGCTCAGTGGTAGAGTACTTGTCTAGCATGCCTGAAGCCCAGGTTTTGATCTGTAGCACTCACTGCAAAAAGATAAAAATTAGAAAATTAAAATGTCAGTTTTCCCTGCACAGATCCATCCAACTTTCAGCCAGGTATGGTGGCACATACCTATAACCCCAAATACTTGGGAGGCTGAGGCAGAAGGATGGCAAGTGTGAGGCCAGCCTGGGCAATTTAACAGGACCCTGTCTCAAAATAAAACAAAATTTTGAAAAGGGCTGTGGGTGTAGCTCCATGGTAGAGTGCTTGCCTAGAATGTGTGAAACCCTGGGTTCAATCCTCAACATAAAAAAAAAAAAAAAAAAAAAAAATTAAACTTTCCTAAAATCTTGGGCCTCAGTCTTAGCCAAGACCTCACCTGATTTCCCAATCCCATATATACCACTGTAAATGTATCCAATTCATTTTCTGAATGCATTGCTAGGTTTTTTGGTTCAAAACCTAGAGCAACTTCAGTAAGGCAGCTCAGCTGACATTGAATTCTTCAAAAACTGAAGCTTATCACCAGGAAAACCAACACTTTGTTTATTTAATCCATTTGATTGGAATGTGTCAAAATGTCACAAAAAAAAAGCAGAACTGTCTGCTTTTTTTTCTTTTTCTTTTTCAGTTTTTCTGTCTCCTTTGTCCTTAGGCTACCAGATGGTTTGATACTGCTGCAAACATGTCTTGTCTCCAACAGACCCTCCCCATTTTTTATTCACTGCTGAGAAGAATGTGTTAACTAGAGTAAACGTATGTGCAAGTTTACAAAAAAGTCAATCTGAATAGTGATTATTAGAGGTCGGGAAGGTTCGGGGGAAGGGTGGATAAAGAAGACTGGATTTGATCAGGACTCTCTGTGTGCATATATTGAAATATTATCCTGTACCCCATTAATATATACAATTCATTCATGTTAATAATTTTTAAAATGAGTAAACAGAATCTCAAGATCTAAAGACTTCCTACAAGTAAAATTCTTGTCTTCTGTGCAAAACTTTGTGCAGGTTATTCCAGGTACCCAGAGAGTCTGATTTTGCTTCATGACTTAATTTTAGATTTTCATCATTCTGAAAGATTAAGATTTCTTCTTCCCTTTTTGATCAGTGAGATGTTGTAATAATGAAGCTTGCAAGTTCCTTTAGAATGCACTAATGGCAAACTCTCCAAGTTAGAGCTGTTGCCACGGGAACCAGGCAAAGTTTGCTTAATGTATAAACCTGGTTATTGTATTTAAAATTCCAGGAGCAGCCAGTGATTCCTGTTGGGAGAGGGGAAACTCTGCTTTTGGAGGAAAGTGGGAAAATACCCATTTCTTATGGGAAAAAGGTAATTCCTAAGATTCATCCTCAGTGGCCCAGAGGCAAAGAGGCAATTTCCCTTGTGCCTGTTTTCTTTTGTGATTCTACTGGAAGTAAAGTGGGAGAGGGAAACAGTCGCTCTCTTCCTCTTCCACCCTGATGCTAAGAGCAGGGAGGCCCAAAGAGCAGAGAAAGTCCACAACCTGATACCAGCTCTGAAAGCAGAAATTCTGGGAGAACCTCTAAGGATTGTTTGGATCCTGAATCATCAAGGCAAGGAAAGAGCTAAATATTGTTTTCCCACATAAAAGAAAATAAGTTAAGTAGCTCAGTGGTAGAGCACTTGCCTAGCTTGTATTAGCCTGGGTTCCATCCCTAGCACTTGAAGAAAGAAAAAGTTAAAAAATTAAAATATTGAGATTGAAGGAATGTACTCAATGCCACTGAATGGTAAATTTTATATGTTTTACCGTAAAATAAAAACATTGAATGAATCCTCTTTGCATGTTAATATCTTCTTCCTACCTCCCCACCATCATTCTTCACCCCCTGCCCTGCTTCTGTGGAAGAGGGAATGCATTAGGCAAAGAATCTTGGGTTTCAGAAGGTCATCTAGTTAATCATACCTATTTAACTGCTGTGGAAATTAAGACTCACAGAGGCTGGGGACAAATGTACATCCGAACTCCTAACCCAGGATGTTTTCCCACTGCATCACTCAGAGCAGGAATATTCAGGAATTTTCTCACTTAATAGTGTTACCTCAGAACTATAAAGAATGGCGTTTCCCTTGAACGCTAGCCCAAGAGATGCAATTTCACTTCTGAATTAAAAGTGATGACTTGAACTAGCATTGGTACACCCTGCTCACGGCCGCACTCTTCATATTAGCCAAATGATACAAACTGAGACTGGGGTTGTGGCTCAGTAGTAGAGCACTTGTCTAGCATGTATGAGGCACTGGGTTTGAATCTCAGCACCACATATACATAAATGAATAAAATGAAGGTCTATCAAACATCTAAATTTTTTTTAAAAAAGATACTAACTATCCAAATGTGCATCAATGGATGAGTGAATTGACAAAACAGAATATCTACCAACAGTCTAAAATTATTCAGCCTTAAGAGAAAGAAAATTCTGACATACGCTACAACATGGATGAACTTTGGGGACATTTTGCTAAGTAAAGCCAGTCATTAAAGGATGAAAATTGTATGGTTCCACTTCTAGGAGGTGGCTAGAGTAGTCAAATTCATAGAAGGAAAGTAGAATGATGGTTGCAAGGATCCAGGGGAGGGGAGAATGGGAATTTAGTGCTTACAGGGTACATAGCTTCTGTGTGGGAAGAAGAATAAGTTCCAAAGATGAATGATGGTGATGTGAGCACAACAGCGTGGACGTATGTAATGTCACCGAATGGTAAATTTTATGTGTGTGTGTGTACATATATACATATGTATATATATATATCATAATAGAAAAGGAGGAACAGATAAAGAAAGATAATCCACTAATTAATGGTGCCACCAAACAAGTCTGGTGACCTACACAGACACACACACACACACACACACACACACACACACACACACAAACCCTTGTCCTGGTAAGTCACAGTGCACATTCAATTAAGATTCAGAGAATCCCTAAATCAAAGACTGCTTAATTCAATTTAATCAAGCTTTCCTCAGTTGAATACATGGAATGCTATTAACAGCCCACATCTGTGGTGCACCCTGATAAAGAGCTTCACATTGCTTACAGCATTTCTGCTAATACCTCACTGGATACTACCTGCAGGTCTAAAGGTCCTTAACAGGCCTCAAGATTCTTGATTGACTATTGGACAATCAATGTCTCCATTTATTGAAAAACTGGGGCTCAGAAAAGTCAAGCCCTATATTAAGCCCTATATTAAGCTCCTATATTAAGGAGCTCCACAAAGCTCCTCTGCCAAGATTAGTGGTGGAGCTAAGCCACAATCCCCTTTTCCTAAACCTAGTCCTGAGGGCTGAGTTCCCTCACCTGGTGCTGTTTCCCTGCAGCCCCCCTGTAGTGCCCACACATGTGAGCAAGTTCACATAACAGCCTTTGGGTTTCTGCCACAAAAGAGGACAGAATTCAGGGATCACAAGCTTCCTAAGGGCCAGTGCTCTTGGCCTCAGTCTTCCTTTTCTCTTCCTTTATCCCAAATAGGGACTTCAGAGATGTCCTGTCACCTAGCAGTAATTCTGAATTTTCCTTATGTAAGACTCAACAGGGCTGTAAATTTAAATATTCTTGGGCTGGTTTCCTGGAGATTCGGACTGAGTATGCCTGGGGCAGAACTTAGGAATTTTTTATTTCTTTGTGGTGCTGGGGATTGAGCCCAGGGCTTTGTGCATATGAGGCAAGCACTCTGTCAATTGAGCTATATCCCCAAGCCCAGGAATTTTTTAAAAACAAACACCCTACCGAATTCTATCCTGGAGGATGTGTGTGCGCCCTTAACCTTAATGCTAAAAGTGACCTTCATAGAATAACTTCTATCTTAGCTCTCAGCTCCAGAGAGACTACAACTGAGGCTCAACAGAGTGGACATAATTGTCCAGGTTCACATAGCTTCTTTCTTTCTTTTTCTTTTCCCCCTTCGTTTTGGCCATCTTTAAGACAGAAACAAAAGCAAAATACTCATTTCTTTAAGGAAAGAGGCAGGTCTGTCATTTTTAAAATAAGAATCGATCTCTGTGCTTCACCCTTCCTGTCCCAGCAAACTCTATACCATTCTATCCCTCCCTGGCCAGTGGAGACCACTCTCCTCTGGGTTTTCCTGCCCTTGACCGGAACATTTGGGCAGGTCCAGTCACTCTGGAAAACTTCCCAGCCGTGATTGCCCTTGCTATAATCCCAGCTCTGACTGCAGTGCTGACCCCAAGTTGCTTTCTGACTTTGATGGAGACCAAATGGTTCCTGGCGTCCCCGCCCACCCCTTTCCCTCTGAGCATACGCTATCTCAGCCTCCAACTATGCTGCAAGAGGAAGCTGGCAGCCTCCGGGTCTCCCTCCCCAAGCAGCTTTCCCTCACCCTCCCTGCTGGAGAACCTGCGCCCCAGCGCAGCTCATGAGACGGATGAGCCGAGACAAGGCTGGGCACACACACAGCATTCCGGCGTCACTTGGCAGGTCCTTGTGGAGGAGCAGATGGAAAAGTCTGAGGACACTCAATTCTCCAAATTCCTTTTCTGAGAGCTCTACCCTGTCTCAGCCCCGACAAATTAGAATCTTTTCTGACTAGTCAAAACCCAGCTTCTCCCTACCCACATATACAACAAATTTTCTTTGCTTCAGGGTGCCAGGAAGCACACATCTAAGAGATCCATAAGTCACTGGCTGTATTGTGACCCTGAGAACTGTTTGCCACCTCCCTAGTGAGGCTGCTACTCCTAATCTGGAAGGTCTATGACTGTAGCATTTCTGCTAGAGGGGTCTTGCTGGACACAGGCTTGCCCCAAGGGGCTTCAATACTTCTATGGCCCTGGAATGCTCTCAGGCAAAGGAGTAGAGCTTGGGGTTGCAGACCAGGCTTCAAACCCTGGCTTTCTGATTGCATGGGGATAGCTCTGAACTCTCGGCCTGCCTGTTTCTGAATCTCTAAAATGGAGAGGATAGTATGTATTTCCTGAGATTGTCATGAGATTTAAACCAGATCCTGCGTGTGAAGTGCTCAGCACACAGCTAAGTAAATGCTCAGTGAACGACAGGGATTCAGATTTCCTTGCACTCTCAGGACACTGTCTCACCTCTTGATGGCAACAGGAAAACCACCAAGTACACTGACATGGGACCTGGACTGTGGCTATGATGGAGGTAAAACTGGAGATCTTAATTTGTGGGTCTTTACATAAAATAAATGTGATGGAAATAAGAATACTTGAAATTTGACGCCCAATTGTAATTTAATCTTTATTGCTAAATTGCTTTTCAGAAAGTTTGCCTCAATTCACACTTGCACACACAACCTACATTGTGTATGCAAAATACCTGCTTCCCTAATACTTACTATAAATAATACCTATAGCAATGTCTGTGTGTGTATGTGTAGCGCCTCCTGCACACTAGGCAAGGGCTCTACCACTTAGTTACTTCCCTAGTCCCATAGCAACATTTTAAAAGACATCCTTAGTTGGAAGCAATTATCTCATAATTGACTGGATTGGTGAATTTGTGACTAGAAGTGAGGTTGAAGTTTCTTTATGCTCATTAGATATTAGTACTTCTTCTTTTGTGATTTTCTTATTCATGTCCTTTGCTTATTTTTCAAAGTTTATTCACTTTTTAATCAATAAATTTTTAATTAGTTTACCACTAATTTATCAATTAGTAATCTTTTTATATAAAAATAGAAATCCTTTGCTGGTCATACATGACATTTTTTTTCTGCGTTTAACTTTTAACAATATAGAACTTCATGTGTTCCAAAGTTACATTTTTAGGTAATTAAAGTTTTCTTCTATGATTTCTGTTTTTGATATTATATTAGAGATGAACATCACCTCAAGATTGTATAAATATTTACTTATATTTCATTATAGTAGTTTTTTTCTTCCTATATTAGCACCTTTAGTTCATCTAGAATCATGCTGCTGATATTAACTGCAAATGCCCATGTAAATTTAAAATTTGACCCATCGAAATAAAAAATGTGGTTCTTTAGTGCACTAGCCCCATTTTAAATGCTTAAATACTCAGTAATCACTTGTGGTTAGTGGTTACCATACTGGACTCATGGGTATAGAATATTTCCACATCACAGAAGATTCCATAGGACAGTGCTGAGTTGGAATTTTGTGAATGATGGAGATGGGTAGAGAATCCAACTTTTCTTTTAATAGTTTGGGTTCATTACACCCTGGATCTGAAATATCCTCCAAAGATTCATGTGTTGACTTGGTCCTCAATGCAGCAAAGTTCAGAGTGGGACTTTGGGAAAGTGATTAAATCATGAGGATTAACCTCATCAGTGGATTAACCCATTGATCAGTACATAGATGAATGAGCTATTTAGGAGGTGATGAAAACTATTATAAGAGGTAGTTGAAGGGAGTGGGTCTTTGGGGGTGTGCCCTTGGGGACTATATCTTGTCTCCTGCCTCTTCCTCCTTGCCTCCCAGATGCCACAAATGAACAACTCTGCTCTACCACAACCGTCTCTCCTCTCACCACAGGCACACAGTGATGGAGTCAGCTGACCATGGACTGAAATCTCTGAAACAGTGAGCCAAGAGAAATCTTTCCTTCTTTAAATTGTTATTCTCAGGTACTTTGTCACAGTGACAGAAAGCTGATTAACACAAAGTTGTTCCAATACCATCTTTTGAATAATCTATCACTTTGACCCTGATTTGAGATGACACATTTATATTATAGGCCTAATAATAAACACTTGGGTCATCTTCTATACTTTCCTATTCTATATCTTTGTCTTTCTAATCTTTGCCAGGATCACACAGTTTCAACCCTGGTAATTTTACAGTATGTTTAATGTTAGTAGAACAATCTTTCTCTTTTCTCATTATTATTCTTTAAAAACATTTCTTGGCAATTCTTAAACTTCTTTAAAAATTTTTTTAAATGTTGATGGACCTTTATTTATTCGTTATTTATATGTGGTGCTGAGAATCAAACTCAGTGCCTCCTACTTGCTAGACAAGTGCTCTACCACTGAGTGACAACCCCAGCCTTTTAACATCTATTTCCAGATAAACTCTAAAGTCATTTTGTAGTTTGGTGTTGAAATTATATCCATAAAATTAGTCCACTCATGAAAGACTTTTATCTAGCACATGTTTTTCTCAACTTCTGGTACTTCCCATCAAACTGTACAGTTCAACTAAACTAGATATATGCCCTTCTATGAATGCACACTCTGCCCTTTGTCTCTGTGCATCGTGTTCTGTACAAGGAATTTGCTCCCCTGACTGGTTCACTTGGGACTTTGACTCATTCTCTGAGTTCAAAACTCCCTTTCTCTGTGAAATCTTTTTTGATGCCTCTGGACCAATGTAGGGTCCATTATAATGATTATCTTATTATTTTACATCACTTTACAAGTCTGTCTTCTCACTATGATGAAGAATTTGAGAACAAGGATTGTATCTTTCCAATTTTGAATTCCTATTACCTACCAGTAGTACTTGGGCTCAAGGTGGTCACTCAACCAAAATGTAGTTAATAAAAGGGCATCCATAACTCAAGAACTCCTGGAAAGTTGGCTGTGACATGCATTGGAAGGCCTTAAACCCAGACATCGGTGGGTGTGGAGCTGGCTAGGGCTAGGAAAGAGCTATATTGTGTTCATTTAATCTACCAATGATATGCCAAGTGACAGTCAGAAGTGATAGAGTCAAGAACTAGTTAAAAGCCATTAGAAGAGTTCAAGGCAAACAATAGAGGCTTGAATAAGGGTGATGGCAAGGGCTGAGAAAGGAGGGAACATTGTTGAGGAATGGCACAGGATTAGAATTGTCTGGAGACTGCAGGCAGACAGAGTAAAAAATGTGACCAGAAATCTAACAGGATCTTTCTGCAATTTGTTCTCACGGACTTTTCAGTGCCTATCATGTTTTGTGTCATTCACAAATATTA
Organism: Sciurus vulgaris; assembly: GCF_902686455.1. Lineage (NCBI taxonomy): Eukaryota > Metazoa > Chordata > Mammalia > Rodentia > Sciuridae > Sciurus > Sciurus vulgaris. Next base: position 53,256,395 of record NC_136463.1, on the reverse strand, counting down.
GAATAAAATTTTTACTATAAAATCTAAATGAGTAATTACAATATCACCAATGACTGTTCTAGAACAAGCTGAGTTACCTTAGTCAAGTCACTTAACCTCCTTGTAACTTTTTCCTCATCTGCAAAATTGGAAGCATAATGGTACCTTCCTTAGAGGGCTGTGGGGATTCAGTGACTCAATATTTGGGGCATGCTTAGAGGAAAGCCTTGCTCAATAATTTAAGCTGTTTTAAAGATTATTTTTCATATATTTCCATTCAGAGAAACATCCATTTATCTTGCCCCTAAGGTAGCTCCTTACCTGTGACAAAAAGAGGCTATACATCTGGTGACTCATGGAGCTTTATATAGGGCAACCTGTCAAGGGCTTTTTGAAGGCAAAGTATAATTCATGAACATATGCAGGTAGTTGGGAAAGAGACTGTCTTTCCTTCACCAAATCAGTTTAGTTCAAGAATATACCTCATTCTGATTAGTGGTGTAACTGGTAAAAAATTGGTCACAAATATCTCCTTTGAGAGGCAACGTGGATGAACTTAAGGAAGGATGGAACTCTTGGTATATGTAGGATGTGATTGGGGAGAGTGGGCCCAAATAGATGGAAGAGGAGAAAGAGGTCACCTCAGGGAGGCCCACTTATGTCCCAGGAGCGTGGCAGGATGCCATTTGCCCACAATGCACTAGGGTGGGTGAGCTTTGTGCTTCTGTCATCCACAGGGAGGATATGAGTTGGACAGGGAGAAATTGGAAGTTGAGACTGTTTTGCTTTTCTTGCACCCAGAGAATGATTTAGGAGGAAAGGTGAAGCCCCTTTTAGTTAGCCAGAAACTACTATTGCCAGCAGATTTTAACCACAAGAGTCCAGGTGAAAGGCATGTCATCCTGATTAGAAATTGCTTTATAGAATCCTCAGAGTCTATGGGCCCCCAGTACAGATATTGACTTAACTTCATCCATTCCTGTCCTTTTTTATTTTTAATTTTTGTTTTTTTGAGCCAGGGTCTGTTCTGTTGCTCAGACTGGCCTCGAACTCCTGGTCTCAAGCAATCCTCCTGGCTCAGCCTCCAAGTAGCTACAGGCATGTGCCCATCACACCCAGATCCTTATCATTAATCCTGCTGTCTTTTCCCACAAAGAGAGATGTGCCAATGTGTTTGTTATAGATTTATCATCTTGTGAGAAGAAAGTGAAATATTCCAGGGAGCCTGTTATAGATTGTACCATCTTTTCCTAATGTGTTTATTATTCCACAGTGTTTATTATTGATTCTATCCTCTCACCTAGAACATGGATGAGGGGTGCCACCATCCATACCAAAGCTTCTTGAGGTCCTCCTTGGGAATGGAAGTTAAAGAGATAATGCCCAATGCTGAGTCTGTTGAACTATTCTGGATCTCTCTCTCTCTCTCTCTCTCTCTCTCTCTCTCTCTCTCTCTCTCTCTCTCTCTCTCTCTCCATCCATTCAGTCCTAGCCTTCAACTTGCCTGTCTCTGTCCTCCAGGATAGACTCTGACTTTAGGGTCTTTGGTTAGCCTTGCCATGTTCATGAGGGGTCACACTAACAGTTAATGCCTTTGTGCTGAAACAAGGTCTCCACTGTGCCTCTCTGGGTGAAAACAAAATCCCTAGACACAGAGCTGACTTCCAGAAAAGGCTCCTGTGCTAAGTCAGCCAACAGACTCCAGAGTTAATCGAATCCAGATGTGAGTTCTTTCACTTAAATATATTACAGGTCACACATTTATTTTTTGAAAGCACCTATAACAACAATTAAAGTCATAAAATGTGTTTTCCCTAGATATTTTCTACTAGTCAACCAAGCAATGGAGTCTGATAAGTTGGGGCAAACCTATGCCAAAATCAACATATTTGCTTTGTTAGAAATCTGCAGAATGTGTCTGTCTGCGGAGGTGTGCTCCGGTCAGGCCAGGGACAGCTGCCAACATACAAACAGTTTCCTAAAATATCTTGTACATGTAGGAATGATAAGCAGACTCCATAGATTTGTGGCTGAGAGGTGGAGAGAGAAAGGCCTGGGGGAGAGAAATAGAATGAGTGGCATTAAGCATAATTTGTGTAATTTGGCAGATACTTCCTGTGTTTAAAAAAATAATGGCGTCTACAAAGAATTCAGCAACTGCCCACAACTTTCTCCATACCAGTATCATTGCGGCATGATTCCTAGAGGAAGAACCACCAACAAATTCACAGGTCGTTCTTTCTTCTAGAGTCTCTTACCAGAACGAATGATTTCTGGGAGAAGTTGTCAGGACTGGCCCTCTGCCCTTGAGCAGACCTCTCATCCAGTTGCTGATTGCCTATTCCTACTGGCCTTGACTCCACAGAAACTGGTCTGGCCTCTGATGTTCAATGCCAGCAAGCAGGGGACTCCCTGTCCCCATGATTGCCTTCCGGCTTTGGGGCTTGTTCCTTTACTTTCTGGCACCTAGTTCCATTGCAACAAATTTCCTATTTTCCAACATTAGGCTCCGAATGCTCGCTGGTTGTAGTCTTTCTCTCTCACTTTTTTTTTTTTTTTTTTTTGTGTTTTGCTCTCATATTCACTGTGGGAACTCTTCTCAACGCTGATTGTCTTTGACATTCAGTTTCCATTCTTCCTGTCACCCATTTCCAAATGTCTCTCTGCACTCTCAGTCCTGTGTCCCACTGGGATTAACACCTGCCTCTCTCCCATACATACATTCTAGATAACTTGAATGGTGTGCGTTTGAACCTTGCCAAAGGATAATGATGAATTTAGTGAAGGTTTTACACTTTGGGTCCTTTCTTTTTAAAAATTGGTTTAGGTCTGGCACAGTGACCCACACCTATAATCCCAGCAACTTGAGAGGCTGAGGCCGGAGGCTTGTAAATTTGAGGCTGGCCTCAGCAATGTAGGGAGATCCAGTCTCAAAAAAAAAAAAAAACAAAAAAAAAACAAAAAAAAAAAACAGAACTGGGGTAGATCAGTGGTAAAGCAACATTGGGTTCAATCTGTAGTACCCCCTAAATTAATTTAAAAGTTAATACTTTCAAAAGGCTCCCCCCCACACACAATATAAGAAGTTACATAGTAGTAAGAAACTATGAATCTACATATTAAAAGATGAATAAATTGAAAATTTAATAAAGAATAAGACATTTACATAGTCTCAAAGTACTTCTCTACAAAGTATTTGTTGGTTACAAAGGGAAAAAGAGTAACTTTACAGTGCAGAATCCTGGCAGACATCACATTAATGAAGTGATTAATGGTAATGTCATCAGTAATGGGTTGTCCCAAAATTGTATGCTGCCTGATAGACCAAATAAGAACAGCATATATTACTCTACATGATTCCTGCCAAAGATTCATAACCCGAGTCTACCATGAGGAAAATCAGACAAACTCAAATTGAAAGGCATTAAGATCACTGGACTATACTCTTCATGGTCACGAAGGCTGAGAAAAGACTTTCTCAGACTAAAGGAGTCTAAAGACAACATGTGATTATGAATTGGATCCTTTGTTAGAAAAGACATTATTGAGACACTTTGTGAAATTTGACTAGTGGAAATGTTTCCGTATTAATTTTCAGGTCTTATTGATTATATCTGGTTATGTCAGAGAATGTCCTTGCAGGAATTACACTCTCAAGTATTCAGAGGTTACAGGGGCATCATATCAACATCTACTTTCAAAAGATTCAGAAGAAAAAGATATTTGTGCCATATTTGCAACTTTTGTATAAATTGGAGATTGTTTCAGAATGAAAACATTGTTTTAGGTTATCTAATCCCTGATCCCCATCTGCCTTGGCCTTCCCCTGATAACAGGTAATCAGGTGTATTCTTTAGAGATATTTTTCTTAATGTATATATGCTAATGAATAAGCCAATGCCTACAACTTAAGAGGTGCCTTTAGCCAGGTGTGATGGTGCACCTCTCTCTCTTATCCCAGTGACTTGGGAGGCTGAAGCAGGAGGATTGTGAGTTCAAAGCCAGCTTCAGCAACTTAGCCAGGCACTAAGCAACTCAGTGAGATCTGAAAAAATACAAAAAAGACTGGGGATGTGGGTAAGTGGTTAAGCACCCTGGGTTCAATCCCCAGTACCCAGCCACCCTATAAAAGAGAGGTGCCCTTTGTTTTTTATTTATTTATTTTTGTGGTGCTGGGAATGGAACCCAGGACCTTGTATGGTAGGCAAGCAGTCTACCACTGAGCTGCATTCCTATCCTAAGAGGCATTCTTTAATACAGAGGTCCCTGAATCACAATCTGCAAGAGGATCTTGAAATTTGTCAGGACTCAAGGTACAAAATACAACAAACCTAGCTGTGGATACCTTGTCCCTCATCCCCATGGCTCTCAGGGATTCCTAGCCTGGGTGTGTGGAAGCATTCAGCCCACAGCTGACTTTATCTAGGTCAGCAATTTACACTCTTAATTCAGTTTTTTTCTCTATTCTGTCATCAAGTCACACAACTTTGTAGACAAAAAAGGGATTCTACCATATAGCATGGTGACTATAGTTATTAACAATGTATTACATATCATGTACCTGAAAATTGCTAAGAGTAGAGTTTAATAGGTATAGGGATGCAGTTAGATAGGAGGAATTACTTCTAATGTACTATATAGCACAGTAGGATAACTATGGTGTATAACAATTAATTGAATGTTTCAAAATAGTTAGTAGATGGGCTTAGTAGTGGAGCATTTGCCCATCACACAGAATCCCTGGGTTTAACGCCAGCACTGCAAAACAAACAAAAACCAAAAGACACCCAAACCTCAAAAGCCCCAAAAAGTCAGTAGAAAGGGTTTTGAATGTTTCCAGTACAAAGAAATGTGATGGATATGCCAAGTACCCTGATATGATCATTACCCATGATTGATATATATATATATATATATATATATATGTATCCAACTGTACCCCAGAAATATGTATAATTACCATGTGTCAATTAAAAATAAAAATATATTTTCAAAAAGGCAATTAAATGTTCTTCCACATGTTCTTACCATCATCTCCAAATGTATGCATATATCAAAGTATCATGTCCTATACCATAAAGGTAAAAATTTCTCTTGTCAATTATCCCACAAGAAAGCTGGAAAATATTTTTTTGAAAAACAAATAAATGAAAGAGATTCCTATTCAAATAGTTCATCTACCAAAGGTCTCCAACCCATGAAAAAAAAAATCTAATCTGCAAGATCCACAACTGGGGACAAGTAGATTGTTTCTGAAGGCGATACTTCAAACTTTTCAATTTTCTTGGACTTTATTTGGTTAACATCAAGTAACTTCCACAAATACAATCGCTAATAATTTTGTTTCTGTTCTAGATTAGGATACAGATAAGGAGGCAAATAGTGACTAAGAGAGAAGCAAATGAAGAGAAAATTTCATGACAGCTTAGGTGTCAGTGGTCCTGCTGGGGCTCCTAACTGTGCTGGTCTCCAGTAAGCAGTTTATGCTCTGACCTGGGAAGTGATGATAGGGATGCTTCCCCTTCAGGATTCAGTTGCAGATGCCTTTCCACAGCCTCTTATGCTATGGTAGAGCTTGACTGATTGCATGATTTAATCTCACTCATTATGATTCTCCATGTAGTGTGCATTCAAGAGGTAAATTCTTCCCAGGAAGAAATTCTGAGTGTACAAATTCTTTATTGTTGAGGACCTGCTCCTAGGACAGGCTCTTGGTATAGATACTTTGGGTTTAAAATTTTCTCCCAGGGACGTCCTGTTATTTATTTTTTCCAGTCCTTAGTTCCTCCCTATAACTCTGACCACGTCCATGGTTTATCCCACTGGTCAGACATTGGATGACCCGCCCATCTGTTCACTCTGCTGTCATTTGCTGACTTGGAATGAAATTGGTCTTTCAAGGACCTCACTTCTTAGGGAAGCAGTGCCTCTTTTGTTTAATCATTCATTCAACAAATATATTCAGAAGATTCCCTGCATGCCTGGCACTGGCTACATACTGAGGATGTGATAGAGGCAATATGAGGGCACCCTTATGCATCTCATGGATCCTGTTAAAAGTCACAGGAGACAAAGATCACATTACACGTTTAAATATAGTCATGTGCCACATAAGGACATTTGGGTCAATAACAGACACCATAGATGACTCTGATCCCATGAGATTATAATGGAACTGAAAAATGCCCATCACCTGGTGACACTGTAGCACAGTAATGTCACATAGCAATGCTTTACTCACGTGTTTATTGTGATGCTGGTATAAACCTATTGTGCTGCTGGTCTTATAAAAGTAGAGCACAAACAATTATGTACATAATACTTGCTAATGATAAAATGACTTTGTTACTAGTTTATGTATTTACTACACTATACCTTTTATTGTTCTTTTAGAGTGTATTCTTTCTTCTTGAAAAAAAAAAAATTTACTGTGAATGGTATGCCAGGTGATGCTGGGGCAGCCTCCTCCGTCTTGTGTTCCGTGTCTCTCGATCACATTAGGAGGCCATGTGTGTGACCGAACTAGACAGTTTGGTTTGCGTGAATACTTAGTGATGTTCAAACAATGACAAAATCGCCCAGCGGTGGATTTCTCAGGATGTATCCGATCATTAGTGACATGTGACTATGTAATTACAATGGTAGTAAGCGCTATGAAGTAGATGTCCTGAGGGCCATGACAAAGTCTATCATTTCAGAGATTCCTGACTTAACTTGAAGAGAGAAATATGACCAGAGAGGAGGGGTGGAAGTTGTGCTGGAGAACAGGAGGTTTTAAGAGACGGAGAGAAACATACAAAGGCAGGGAAAATCCTGGATGCTTTCCTTGAACAAAAGCACCCAGACTAAAGCACAAAGTGAGCAGAACAGTGGAGCAGATGAGGCTGAAGGGATAAGACAGGTTCCAGATCGTGTGGAGCTCATGGGCCATATGAAGGTCAAGGTCTTCATTTTGGAGGGGTGGGTGCCACTGAAAGACTTTTAACAGGAAAAATAACCTGATCCAATTTATGTTTTGAAGAGATCATAAGAGATAAATAACCCAATTTAAAAATGGGCAGATTTGTATAGACACTTAACTGAAGACATGTGGAAGGAAAATAACCACATGAAAAGATGTACAATATCATCAGAAGTTAGGAAAATACAAAAATTCAAAAAATAAAAAAACTACAACAATGAAATATTCCACTAGGGTGGTTATAATCAAGACTGACAATATTGAGTGCTGATGAGGATGCAAAGAAACAGAAACCCTCAGTCATTGCTAGTGGGAATTTAAATGATGCAACCACTTTGGAAAACAGTTTGGCCTCTCCTTATAGCCGCACACTGCCTTATGACATTTTAGTCATTGACAGCAGTCCTATAAGGTCATATTACCTAGTGACATCATATATATCTTGGTTTAAGTACATTTTGTGTTGTCCACACAATGACAAAATCACCTACTGATGCATTTCCCAGCATGTATCCCTGTTATTTAGCGACATGAGACTATATTTTAAGAGCCTTATGCACGACCTAGCAATTCCACCCCTGGAAATGTACTTCAAAGAAATTAAAGTTTATGTTTGTACAAAAAACTTGCAGGGAATGTTCACAGTAATACTTTCCATCATATTCCCAAACTGGTAGGAACCTGAATGTTCAACAACTGATGAATAGGTTGAGCGCAATGAGTGGTAGATTCATAGGACGGAATACTATTGAGTAATAGTATGAATAGAATATTAGATTAGTTATGAGGCACTGACATATTCCTCAACATGGGTGAACCACAAAAACATTATGCTAAGTGAAAGAAGTCAGATGTGAAAAACTACATATTGCATGATTATATTTATATGAAATTTCTAGAAAAGAAAACCACATAGACGGAAAGCAGATCAGTGGTTGTCTGGGGGCATGACGCAGAAGCAAGGATTGATTACAAATGGACACAAAGAAAATCTTTGAAAGATGAAAATATCCTAAGACTGGACTCTGGTGATGGTTGCACAACTGTATACGTTTACTAAAACCTATCTAACTCGATCCTTAAAATGGGTGAATCCTATGATGGGTAAATTATGCCTTCATAAAGTTGTTTGAAGAGAATAAAAGCTCAGGGCTAGGGATGTGCTTGGTAGAGCGCTTGCCTAGCATGTGTGCAGCCCTGGGTTTGACCCCCAACACAGCAAACAAAATAGAACAAAAGAACAAAAGGTCAGGTCATTCTGTGTGGAAAATAATTTAGGGGGTTAAGAGCAAGGTCAAAAATAGAAGACCATCCAGAAATGTTGGAGTCCTCTGCTTCTGCTTGGTCCTTTGAATTCTAATATCTAGAAATCAAATCCTACTTAAAAAAAATAAACACAAAACCACATCTTCACACTTGAAACCAGAGAGAAGTGCCCATTTTTACACACTGGCCTGGCAGGCACAGACTGACAGGAGGAAACCACAACAGTGGCTAATGCTTTCGGGTTGGGTTAGCTTCACAGTTTCTCTAAGAACCATGGGTGGGTATCTGCTTTATTTATGTTGTTGTTAGTTGAACAAATAAAGGGTCAATTCTGATAAATTTTGTTTTATAACTGTAAATGAAAATATCTATTTCTAGAGGCAGAAAATTTTTCCCAACTCTTAAATGACTGTCCTCTCTGTCATTTCCTGAAAGTTTCAAAACTCATAAGATCCCTTCTCTTCTCTTTTTTGCAGTGCTGGGGATTGAACCCTAGGCCTTGTGCTTGCAAGGCAAGCACTTTACCAACTGAGCTACATCCCCAGCCCAATTGTGTCTCCATCCCTTTCACACTTGTATTTCTTATCCCTCCAAGGCATGTCTTAAGGACCCACTGATGGAGTTTTAGAATATTTCCATTTCTATCTTCCCTCTTGTTCTTTCTCTTCTTCTTCATTCATCTTTCCAATGTCTTTCTCTCTATTTTTGGTATAATGTTTTTTTTTCTCCTGGCTTCCATTATGACTGGTCTGTCCTTCACAAGTGTGGGCCCTGGGCCAAAAATACAAATGGAGCTTGCACTGCTCTATTTCTAAATATTTAGAAGTTGTTAACCATAACATCAAACTGTTAAATAAAATATGTTCTTATCTCCTGCTTTGGCATTTAACTTCATAATCACTTGGGAGGCCAGGTTTGAATTTAGAATTCTCATACTTCTTTGAATCATGGCTAGTCTATGAAAACACAGAGACCCGACCTCAGACCAGCCTTCTTTTCTGATCTCCCACTCCATCCTATAGTATAAGGGGCCTCAGGCGCACAGCACAGAACATCCTAGCCAACATGTCTCACCTCCACCGCATTTACTTCCTACCCCCACAAAGAGCCTCACCTTGGACATCCTGAGGTATAGGGTCTGTACTACTCTGGTGCAAGATCCACCCTGGAGGGGAGGGAACAAGCTGGTGGAGGCTCTGGAAATAGGCTTGGGCCATTCAGGCAGGAAATCTGGAAGACCAAATGTCGGAAGATGTGGTCTAAAATGAGGAACACTGGACACACACAAGCCACCTTGGCACAGAGGACTCCTTTATCCTTTGGGAATAGCAGGAGAAGCAGGGCCGGTGGAGGGGAGGGGCCGTTGCCCAGGTCCAAGGGCAGTACCGATTGTCTTGATAAATTGCATTACTAGATTTCCTGATATTCATTCATCCTTGTGATTTTGGAATAAACCCTGCTTAGTCATGGTTTTTTTATATACTGCTGGATTCCATTTGCTAATGTTCTACATAGGAATTTTCCATCCATATTCATAAGTGAAATTGATCTCTACTCTTTTTTACTGCAATAACATTGTAAGGTTTCAATATCAGGGTTATGCTAGTTTTGTAAATTGAATTGGGAAGCTTTCCATCATTTTCTGTTCTGTAATAGTTATTTTGTTCCTTTTAATATGTGAGGCCTTTATAAAAACATTCTCATAAAAAATCCAAACCATACAGAAAAAGCAAAAATTTCCCTTGATTTTCTCCTTCATATTCTAATCCCCTGCCTAGAAACCATCACTATTATCCATCTGTTGTATATTCTTCCAGAACATTGCACTTCCATAGATACATACATACATACATACATATACATGTGTATAATTTGTTCCTTTTTTTACATAAGTGGGATTATGCTCTACAGACTGAACTGCAGATTTTTGTGTTTTGCATGTTTTTTAAAATTTAAATTTATGTCTTGGAGAATACACCATGGCAGTGCATATGGAGCTATCTCATCTTTCTGAAATGCTGCATGATATTCCACAGAATGGATACTTTTTATTTAGAACTATTTCCCACATGAGGGATATTTACCTAAGTCCCAATTGTTCTTTTATATCATGCTATATTGAATATTTTCCTACAGCAGTTATTTCTGCCTGTGATTTTATCCTATTTGGTCATTTGTTTGTTAGATTGTTCATTTGTTTATTGTCCCCCAGAACTTCAACTTCTTCAAAGTAAAATCTTCAAATCAAAATACTGTCTGTCTTATAGTAGGCACTCAATAAATATATACTGAAAAAATGGAGGACTGAAAGATCATCATTGTAAATGTTCCTTGACCAAACATGCTACCATTTCTTCAGACTACATACCAGAAATGGAAGTGCTGAGCCAAAGAGCGTAGGCATTTAAATTTAAATAGATATGACTTGACCTGCAATCTGACCAATTTATACTTGCCTAAGTGGCATACAAGAGAATCTACTTCCTCACTCTCTTACTAACATATGCTGTTAAAAAACTTTATCCAATTTATGAGTGAAAAATGTATCTTATTGCTGTTTTTTTTTTTCACCCTCCTATAAAAGGGACATATTTATTATGAAGACACAGAAAACATCATATACAAAGTACAATCCTCTAACATTTTGAAATATACACGTATACACTGTACATAAATTTATATTATCAATATAAAAATACATCATTAACATTTCTAAGGATGACAAATACAAAACCAATAAATATCACAATTCTAAAACATCTACTTACATTAAGTACTGGTGAATAAGATGACAGTAAAAGGAGGAGGCCAAAGCAGATCAGAAAACCAACTACCTGGCTTCCGGTTACAGACTTGAGTTGGTTTGGGGGAGGTATCCCAGTATTCTCCACATACTTCTCAATTTCCCCAAACACGTAAAAGTGCCTGACATTATCAACTCTCGAAAACAGAGCAAAGAAAAAATTTGACGTTAATGGTACTATTTTTTGATCACACACATGCGCATAAGCTTGTCAATCGCATTTAGGGAGATCAAGAAACATCAGTCATAAGCTTAACTTAAAATCAAAGCCTCCACAACTGACCTCCTGGGTAGCAACCAACCAGAAGAATGCTCTCCTTTTCCCTCTTGCCCTTTGTGTCTCATGCTCAATTATTACCCCCCCCCCCCACCGCCCCAAAGTAAGACTACCTGGATGGTCAAGTGACACAAACAAGAGTAAAAATTAATGTTAATTCTAGCATGGGAAATCAGCACGAATGTCATCAAATGGCTAAAGACCAGCCATTAAATTGAAGAGTGCTGTGCGCTAGCAGACATTCAAGACCACAAACTTGACTACAAGTCTGTGTCCAAACTCCCTCCGATTATTACCACAGGAATATTCTTTCCATGAAATTCAGGAAACCCTGTGTACTTTTCAAAACATCAGAAGATGTGCAATTGATTTTACACTGGGGTTTTTATAAATAATTGGCTAAGAACATCATGAAAAACTGTATTTAACTGAGGAAATTCTCCTCATCTTTCGTGTGTGTGTATGTGTGTGCGTGTGTGTGTATATTTCTGTGAAGTATCTGATATGTGCCATGAGGGCCTGAGGTGGACAAAACATTGTCACCATCCCATAGCACACTAGATTGATTAGGATTCTAGTTTTCAATCAAATGGAAACTCCCATAAATCATGCCCTTTTCTTATCTATCAGGCCATACTGACTCCTTCACTTAGATCTGTAACTGATTAACCAGAGCTCAAAAGTTCTGTTGGTCATCTTCATATTTGTCTTGAGGTCTGCAACCCAATGCGACCTAGCATGGAACCTTTCACTTCTCAAGCTGATTCCAGGAGGGACGCCCTACTCAGGGATCCCCTTGCCTGGAGTCAGGCCTGGGAGGTGGGGAATGAACAGTGTTGAGGGTAGAACTATAATGAGAGGTATAGAATTTAAAAGCCAATATAAATTTCAAGAAGATTCTGGTTTTTCCAGGTGAAACATCTTGGAACCTATTTTATATTGGAGAGTTCACAGGTCAGACTGCATGGTCTGATCCAGAACCTAGTTGGTCTCTAATCTCCTCACATCATAAATACTTCCTAAAAGATCCAGTTCAACTCAAAAGAACCATCCAATCAATGTGTCACAAGTGACTTCGCCATCATGGAATCAAATCGACTAGAAGATCCTGGGGCTCCTGAATCACTTCCAGAAATGAAAAAGCATGACTTTGACCTTTAAGGACGATAGGACCTCTGGTGTTACCAATATCCAAGTTTAAGAAGCTGACGGAGTAACTGTGATGATCCTTGGGTAGAGCAGATTCTTCTCTGGTCACTGAATCTCCTCAGAGACACAGAGCGCCAGGAGCAGGGCAGAGGGGCAGTCCTGAGGTACAGCCTCTGGCCTCTCCTGAGGAAAAGCTGCACTGGGAAGAGTCCCCAGGACACCTGTCCACGAGCTGCTGCTACTTCTTGGGTTTCTCTAGGATGTTGAGGAATTTTCCCCTTGTCATCTCTCTGGACTCATCCAGCCCCAGTTGATAGGCCAGGTTCTGTAGGCCTCGTACCTTCTCCATCAAATTAGCTGTGGTGAGGCTCCCCAGTTCTTTCAACATGTCAATGTCGTCACGTTCTATTTCAGCCATCCATTTGGGTGGAGAGCTAGTAATAGGACTTTTGAAGGAAGCTGCAAATTCAGCAACACCTGGTAATTGTTCTGGCCAAAGATCTGGTGAGGCACGGTCAAGTTTTTCAAAACTTAGCAAAGATGCTTCCAAATCGTCTGTGGGAGACGCCATCTTCCAACCCATGTCCCTTATTGCTGTTTAACTTGCACCTTTTCCAAGTTATTTATTTGTTTGTTTGTTTATTTAATTTTTGATACCAGGGATTCTTCACCACTGAGCCACATCACCAGCTCTTTTTATTTTTTATTTTGAAACAAGGTCTTGCTAAATTGCTTAGGGCCTCACTAAGTTACTGAGTATGGCCTCAAATTTGCAATCCTTCTGCCTCAGCCTCCAGAGTCGCTGGGATTACAGGTTTGTACCACCTGCCCAGCTAGCTTGTACTTCTTTGATTATCACTTCTGTGGGTCATTGTCTTAGTCTGTTTTGTCTCTGTTAAAAGAGAATATCTGAGACTTGGTAATTTATAAAGAACAGACGTGTCGTCCTCATGGTTTTGGAGGCTGGGAAAGTTCAAGATCAAAGTGCCAGCAGGTTTGGATGTCTGTTGAATTTCCAGCCTCTGCTTCCAAGATAGCACTCTACGTCTTCTGGAGGGGAGGGACCTCCTGTACTCACATTGTATGAGGGACAGAAGGGGGGAAATTGGCTCGATCCTTCCATCAAGCCCTTTAATAACAGCATTAATCTCATCATTAGGATGGGGTCCTCATGACCCAAATACCTCACTTCAGACCCCACTTCCCAACACGGCTGCATTGAGGATTAACTTTCTAGCACATCAGTTTTAGGGGACATGTTCAGACCATAGCAATCATGTTTTGTTTCTTGGCCATTTGGAAATTCTCTTCTGTTAATTACTTGTGTATCTATCTTATCCTTTTTCTCCCTTACTCACTTACTTTTATTTTTCTTAAATATTTGTAGGAGATATTTTTTCATTTTGGAAAAATAAAATTGTCAAATATCTGGCCAGTATTTTCTTCTAAACTATTGCTTTTGACTTAATTTTGTCAATGGTACTTTTTAGACTGCATTATGTAGGGCCTATTTTAATGAATCAAATTTATTCATTTTTTTTCTTTTACTTTGTTTTCCAAAATCTTTTCAGTATCTATTGACTCACATCTGTGCATAATGAGAACTTTATCGTACTCAGCCATAAAGGGTTTCCTTTCAAATGGATGTTTATTTAAAATGGAAGAAATAAGTTATTTTTAACTCCAGTAGAACACGGCTTTTTAAAATATGCCACATAGGGAATTTATCCCATGTGCTGCGTGTAACAAAGCCTTTTAACTTATATGTTATGATCTTTTATTTCCATCTTTCTGTTGTTCACAAGAAGACTCACAAGGGATGATGTTGATCTGTGGTATTAAGTGCAATCCATCTTTAAGGCAGGGAGTTCAGAACACAGAGAAAGAGGGGAACCCACAGACCTAGAGAGGTTATGCTTCCACTTTGGATGCGGGTCTGATCCCCACTACCTCTTCATTTCCTGACAATGCTCTGGACGTCTCAATTATGTTTGTTGGAAGAACTAGGGTTAAAACATTGACTAGGTCTTAAACTTGAAGATTTGTATTTTTATAGTCAGTGTTTTGGTTCCTGGGCCTAAATTTGTAAACCTGTACCTCAGTTCGCTTATTCTTCTCATTAGAGTTATCTCAATCCACATCATCCTAATCTAGATTAATGCTTGGTCCTCAGTAAGTATTGTCACCCCCATCTCTTCCTGCTCCTCCACTTCCTTTTCCTTCTCCTCCTTTATATTATTTCTGGATCATCGGCATTTTTTGAGAAAAGTCCGACAATCAAGGTCAGTAATTCTCAAATGGGGAATGCACATCACAATCACTTGGACAGATTTAAAAAAAGAAAAACACCTTCCTGGGCTCTATCCTAGATTTGAGAAATCATTCCTGGGCACAGGCCCAGGAATTCTGAAATGTCTAAAATCTTCCCAGGTGTGTGCTCAGAGTTGAAAATACCCACCTAGGTCTTGCATTTTAACATCTGACCTTATCTTAAAGAACACTTCAACGGCCCCATGTGGTTACAGTCAGTCAATGTGACTAATTCTATAGGACAAATGACCTAGTTTCTTCAACAAATAAATGCCATGGAATCCATGCAGCAGAAGAGTGGAAACTGCTATAAATTAAAAGACTTGAGACGTATCAACTGAATGCAATGTATAAACCTTGTCTGGATTCTGATTTGAACAGACTGAAAATAGGCATTTTTGAGACTATTAGGGAAAACTAAACAGAGATTATTTAATATTAAGGAATTATTTGTGTTGGATGTGATATTGGCATGATGACTGTGTTAAAAAACCAAGTCCTTATCTGCTAGAGATAAATATTGATGTATTTATGGGTGAAATAATAGATCTGAGATTTGTTTTTAAGTGTTCCAGAAAAAGAAGAAAGAAACATGTGGGAGGAAATGACAAAGCAAGAACAACAGTTTTGATAATGTTTAAACTGGGCGCGAGGCACGAGGGGGTTCTTTGTTCTATTTTCCTTCCTTTTATATATGTTTAAAAATTACCATGAAAACATTTTAAAAGAATGACATCATCCATAAAGATTGGAAGACTACACTCCTCCCAAGGCTGGTTTTCCTGACCCACCCCCACCCCCAGAGCCTTGTCAGCACTTCCTTGCAATGGGTCCCTACCTCCTTTGGGGTGTACCTAATGGGATCAAGAACTGTTACACAGTGTTTCCTGTGGTTCCTTTATCCCTTCTTTCCCCTGGAAGGTGAGTGGAAAGTCAAATCCACAGAGGCACTTTGTAGCTTATATTTCACATCCTCCATAAAAAGTTGAAACAGGTGTGGGTACCAAGCAGGGTCGTTCACCTACCTTCAAACTGAGCCTAGATCTCTCCTCCACTGAGGACATAGATAGGAGAACACCTGATTGCAATGGCAGTAATGTGAATTCCAAGGGCTGAGTCACAAACACCTCTTAGGGGATGACGAAGTGTGGTCATGGAATCCAGCAGGTGAAACAAAAAGGTAAGATTTTCTCTCAATGAAATGATCACGGGGAAGAACAGGGACTATTTGAGTCTGGTCTTACTGAAAAAGGAGGCACGAGGTAGCTAGAAACTGGTTTCCCTATTTTGTTTTATAAAGCTATTGTTTTTTCAAACTCAGTTTTCTTTAAGAGTTGTATGGGGGTATGTTTAATACAGATGATAAAATGCATAATGTAGAAAATATAATTTTATGGCATATAACTTTACATGTTCATAAGTTATTTTGTATTACATATTTTAACATTTATTTTATGGTTTGTATTATAGAACTGTAAATTGATAGTTAATCCCTGTTCCCAACTACCAGCAGACTGTTCAACATTATGACAAAAGTTTCACTTTTGATGGCCCTTCCCCTGAATTCAGGCAAAGCACCTCCAGGGAAATCGACAGTCTCCTGAACTTTAATCTCTTAAGTCCAACTTCCTTAAGTGCTGTCAACAAAGAATACACAGGGATGAAGTCATTTCTCTGAGCTTTCTCACCTGGCTTTTTGCCTTTGGACTTGTCAATTCCTGTTCCTACACCCCAGTTTTCTGATTCAGCCTGGTTCTAACTTTACTCCTCTCAAAACGCTAACGCATCTTCCACACTTTAACCTTGTCTTTGGGTCAACCACTATTTTGTGCCCTTATTAGATGACGAATCAAGCTTTGAAACTCACTCCTGAGTGACCTACAATGGAGGACAGGGGCCACACCACACCACTCTCGTGAGAAAATCAAGGAGGGCATTAAGGGTATTTCTCTGCATAACCTGAAGAGTCCTTCCAGAGTCTGTCTCACCGGATTTGGCCTTGATCTTTCAGGAAAAGACAAATGGCACTAAGTCCCTCCATAGCCAACTGGTGGGTAAAATAATGGTGTTGCTTACGCATACAAGCTCTGGGATTGTAGTCCTGCTTCCCCACGTAGCAGCTGTGGGACCTTGGCCAAGAATGCATCTTCTCTGAGTCTCAGTTCTCTTATCTTTAAAGCAGGCAGAGGAGCAGAACTGAATAAAATCATGTATCTTCAGTGACCAGAATCATATGGGTGTTAATTGTTCAGTAACATTACTATTATGTAAATAATGTTATTTGCTCTTTATAAAACTTTCCTATCTCCCAATTTTGTTGTTAAAAAAAACTGTGGTTTTAAGAAATTAGGAACATGTGTGGAAGGTCCTGCTAACTTAGGGCAGAATCAGGTGAGACTGAGATTCCAACTCCGAGACCAGGGCTCCTCACCAACCAGTAGGAACCCTTGGCTCCGTGGCCCATGGGTGTGCTTGAGAGACCTGAGGCTGCCCTGAGCTGGGGAATCAGGAACTAGTGAACTCAGGTTAGGTACCCCAGAAAGAGCCAGTCTGATCTGCAGTTATACCAAAATCGCCTGGGAAATCTGAAGGGACAGATACATAGTTGTCCCTTGGTATTCACAGGGGATTGGTTCCAGGACTCCCAAGGATACCAAAATCCACAGATGCTCAAGTTCCTCATATGAAATGGCATAGTATCCTTCCATAGACTTTATTTTTAAATTTTGTCTATTCAACTTAAGTTTCTTTGTTTTTTTAAGATAATTTTTAGCAGTGCATTCTAATTGTACATCATAGTGTGGTTCGTTGTTACACATTCATAGATGCACATAACATAATTGGTCAATTTCATTCCTAGGTATCTCCCCTATTGCTCTCCTCCCAAGACTTCAAATCATCTCTACATTACCAACACCTTATATAATATAAATACTATGTAAATAGTTCCTCTACTCTTGTTTAGGGAATAATGACAAGAAAAATAATCCATACATGTTCAGTACAGATGCATCCAGCGAAGACCTACTTTGCAGTATAGGAAGGAGACTGGAGGAGAACAATGTTCAATCAGTGCGAGTTGGAGAGAGGTGAAGGTGGGAGGCTATGGCATCATGTCCTCACACATCACTTCACTTGAGTGAATTTAGCGTAGTGCTCTGTGTGCAGCAGATTCCATTTTTGCTTTTTAGAAATTTCTGGACTTTTAAAAAAATTTTGATCTAGGGTTGACTAAATTCATGAATGCAGAATCCACAGATATGAAAGGTCACCTCTATATCATACCACATTCCTAAGACCTACTCAGACTCCAACATCAGAATCCCTTGATGGGGCTCAGATACCAGTAGTTTTCTCAAAGCTCCCCATGTTGCTCATATGGAGTAGCATCAAGGTTCCTCTCACCCGATGCTAGAGGTACAGGAAGTACAATGCTGGGAGAACTGGAATCTATAATTTGGAGCAAATTAGAGGCCATATTTTATGTAGAGTAAGCTCTCTGAGGTTGTTTGTCTCCAGGACACTGCGTGAGAGGCTAGTGTCCCTTGTCCCTGATATCCAAGGTTTCACTGCTCTGGTGAACATCCACAAACCGGCCATGACCACAAGAGTTGGTCTAAACCCTGTCCTGTCTGCAAGCTTTAGACCTGTACCACTGCCCTGGGAGACCAACAGTGTCTTCTCTGACCTGTGAGTTTGAAGATTTAGAGAAATTATGGGCTGGAAATCCTGATTGACTCAGGCTAGAGGTAGAAAGTGAAGTCTGTCAACAGACGGTTTCTGGTGGGGCTTATGGGGACACTTAATATTTATTTGGGTCTTTTAGAACCTCAGAGGTTGGCTTTCTATGTTGCCACGTTTGCTACCATCAACTCAGGTCCAACTGCATCCTGGAAAGGCTTTTGTAGGTTTTGCTGCTTGGGAAGGGTAAGCCTCCAGCTGTTTGGCAAGGAAAGGTTCTGGAAACTGGGAGAACTGTCTGCTGTGACTCCATGCTGCTTTGAATCCTGCTTACCCTCAGGGTAGGGTGCACTCCTCTGGACCTGGCTGCTGTCACCTGGACTGGAGAGGCACAGGGAGACGTGGGGATATTACAAGGGGAGAAAGGAGGATATTACAAGGGGAGAAAGGAGCTAGGGTGCTTTGGAGGTGTGAGGATGGGAAGGAAGGACTTCAGGGAGCCATAGGGGAGGAAAGCTAGAGGGGAGGTAGGAGGAGAGGCCAGGAGATCAAGGAAAGGGAAGGAGGGCCAGCCTATCTCTTCCTCCCACATTCTCCCTGGCATTTTTTCGTTCCCTTGGTTATAGAAGAATAGCAATTAGCAAATTCAGTAAAAAGAGCCAGAAAAGGAGATTGTTTGCGCATTTGGGGGCCAAGATGCATTAGTGCAGGAATGTGAACAGAACTATATATAACCCCTCCCTTGGCCCACCCACCTGTCCGGCCTGGTGAGCGATGGTCTGTTTGTTCTGGGCTGGTATGTAGCTTATTTCACTCTGGGAGCCCACCATCTGGACCGGAGCCTCCCTGCCAGTAGCCCTCAGTGACCATATATGGCAAAATGATATATGTGATAAAAAGAAGCCAAATTCTCCAGTTGCGTCAGCCCCAGGAGCACGCAGCCCGCAGGGCTCCAAACCCCTTCCAGTCCCTTTCTCGGCCTCCTGCCCCCCATCCTAGCTCCGGAAACCAAAAGGGCTCTGTGATTGGCTGGCGGGGGCGGGGGGCGGGGCCGCCACCCGCCCCTGTCTCCCTGTCTTCAGCCACATTCTGCTAGGACCCGGCTGACTTGAATGCTTGCTTAGGGTGGGGAGGGTGATTAGTGAGGGCCAGAGCTGCGAGTGTGTTTGATCTTGGCCTTAAATCAGGAAGATTAGAAACAGTGATAACTCACTTTTTTTTTTTTTTTCCTTCCAGAAAGCAGCCCGATGGGTGCCACATCCATGTGGGTAGCAGGTCGGGGGATGGAATGGGCACAATTTTACCTGGGTTCTGTCCACCCCAGTTGCAAGGATGAAATGAACCCTTTAGCCCCCAGCATCCCTTCAGTTCCCTTGACCCTTAACCTACCAGGACAAAAGTTCCATCCAGATAGCCTAGCTGAGGGGAAATAAATAGAACAAACACATCCACATGCCATATCTTCCCAAATATTTTCTCCCCATTCTTTCTTTTTTCTCCTCTGTCCAGCCCCCAAATAGTCAAACCCAGTGCACGCCTGCATAAGGCACCCTGCAGTGAGTTCCCACTTTGGGCCAGGCACTGTGCCCATGCTGGAGGAAGGTGACCAGTACAGACAAGATCCTGACCCTCAAGCAGCTCATGTTGGAGGGGTGGATGGCTGTCATACAGGGCATCCAGCCAGAATCAGGGCTGGAGGAGCCTTCTAGGAGGAGGTGACACTTGAGCTCTTTGATAGTCTAATGATTGATGGGGCTTAGGGATAGAAATCCTGGGTTGAGGAGAGAGAGGGTGGTGAGCCAGGCAGGTTGGGCCAGGTTGGGCTGAGAGGTGGGGCAGGGACCAGAGCATTAGGGGCTTTTGCTAGGAAGTCTAAAGGGGCTGGACCTCTCCCCTACCTTACCTCCTTTCTCACAGCAGAGCCCACAACTAGGTTAGGTTCAACATGTACATACACACTCACAATCACACATACACACTCAGGAATGTGCTCACAGATGCCTGCTCAATGCCACATCACATGAGCAAGGCAATTTAGCAAAAGGGAAGAAAGAAGAATGATGGTTTTCAAATGAGAGTCAGGGAGGGAACCAGGCCTGGGTGAAGGCACTCTGCCAGGCAGGGCAGGGGAAGCGTAGGGGTGGGAGAGCCAGGAGGCGGGTGGTGAGAGATTTGGGACATGCTAACAGGCTCTGGGCTCCCTTCTGAAGGAAGGCAGAGATGGGTGGAGTCATCTGGTCAGCAGAGGAGGAGGTGGGAGTAAACCATAGACTCTGCCACCAGCCCCCACCAATGACCAGTTCGGCAAAGGATGTATGTCTGAGTGTTTGCATGTCAACACCCACTCTGCCACACACACACACACACACACACACACACACACAAAATACCCGTCTACACCCCCCCCCCCCCACACACACACACCCTTACTTCTGGCCTATGGGAACTTTGGTTTCTCCTTTAACTTTGTTTCTCTAAGTTGACCACAGAGGCTGGGACACTGACTGTAAGAGGTCCAGGAGGGAATCCTCTGGAGTACCCAGGAGGGAAATAGGACATGGAACCTTGTCTGACTCTCTTCAGTGGGCACACACTCACCAGTATGTTCCTTGATACCTTGGGGGGCTTGAAAGCCTGTTTTGAAGGGATGGGTATCATTCATTGAACATGCCGTCAGACATCTGTGTCCTCTGAGTATCAGAGGGGAGGATGATTGTAGGCCTCAGTCGAGGTATTGCTTAAGACAAGAAACCCCCTTGGTTTCCCAGGGCTAGGCCAGACAACCCCCTGTGTGCTCATTTGGAAGTCACAATGCAATGCAGTGGACTATGCCCAAGGCCAGTGAGGTACAGGTGCAAGGTCTTTTATGATCCAGCCTTGAAAGCCCCACATTGCCACTTGCACAATAGTCCATTCCGAGCAACACTGGTTCCATCTGAGAGGAGACACACAAGCACATGAATACTAGGAGGTAAGGATTTTTAAGGGCTATCTTGCAGGTTGATTACCATAATTGTTAAGTTTGGGGGTAATTTGTCCTGAAGCCCTAGGTAACTTTACAGAGGTAGATGCCCTCTAAGAGATGTCTGGGTCAGGGTGGCAGGCAGGACTTAACTCTGGATCTCCATGTTATGCAAGATTCTCACCATTACAAGAGATTTTTTTAAAATTCATTTCAAACAGAAATATAGAAGGAAATTTATTGTCCCCTGTATTAACTTCCTGTCACTATAAAAAATACCTTGTGATAATCAAGAGAAAGGGTTTATTTTGCCTCACAGTTTTAGAAGTTTCAGCCTATGGTTGGCCCTGTTGCTTTGTGCCTATAGTGGCACACCGTGGTTAGGAACATGTGGTAGAGTAAAATTGCTCATCTTATGGCACATGAAAAGCAAAAAAGAGGAAAAGAAGAGAGCTGGGATCCCACTGGCCCCTTCAAGGTTGTACCCCCAATGATCTAGAGGCCTCCCAACTCTTAAAGGTGCCAGTACTTGTCAATAATGCCTCTCTGGGAACTGAGCCTTTATCACAAGAAACTTTGAGTGACAAGGAAAATGCAAACTGTCGCACACACATAACAGAAACGCCTGGAGATTGTGCTCATTTCAAGAGTGACTAAAACTAAGTTTTCCTGAGATCCTAAAGATTGATTGCCAAACGGGACAGAGTCAAGCTAGAGGTGTTTGGAGGAGGAAGCTCTTGAGGAGGAAGTGAGAATGATGAGTGAGGGAGGGTCATTGTTCTCTCCACCTTTCCAAATTTCTGCAACGAAAAGGAAAACAACAGCAATCACAAAGAACGGGGATGCCTCCTAGAAGGGTGGTCAACTTATGACTCTGCACACATACAGGGTCATCCATAACCATGGGCACATCACAGCACTCTCAAAGCACAGAGTGATTCTCTGCATCAGGTTGCCCCAGAGACATATCTAGATGCCCCCTGTCCCGAAGACCTTCTAGATGTCAAGTCCTTTCCAATGATCTCTTTCTTTTATAGGAAGTCCATTTCTGTCTGGCTCCCATTTCTGATGCTTTGACTGATGCTCTTCCATAAATCAGTTCAGATTGCGGGGGAGCTGGAGGTCAAAAGAGGTTAAATCGCTCAGCTTCTTTGGATGCAGGAACAGATTCTGGGGACAAGGGACTGGCATCCATTTTGTTAATTACTTCACTGGCAGCTCAGAATTGGGCTTGATACATAGTAATTGCTCCATATTTGTTCAATGAATGAAATATTTTCAAGAAAAAGGGAGCTGTTATAAGAATACAGAAGAGTTAGAAGTAGAAATGGAGGTAAGACTACAAGAAGCCCCAAAGAATGACTCTCTCTACAGCTGTGGATTTTCTCACTCCTGGTGGCTCTGCCTCACTATGAATTTACAGCAGTCTGCTTTCTCTCCTTACATGTTCCTTTTCTGACTCTCTGCTCTACCCACATCTCCTGAGCTTGCCACAACCCCCCAATGCCACCTCATGGCATGTGTT
This sequence comes from Sciurus vulgaris, assembly GCF_902686455.1. NCBI lineage: Eukaryota > Metazoa > Chordata > Mammalia > Rodentia > Sciuridae > Sciurus > Sciurus vulgaris. The sequence goes on along the minus strand of NC_136463.1, from coordinate 53,233,482 downwards.
TTAGTCAGCTTTTTCATCACTGTAACCAAAAGGCTTGACAAAAACCATTTTAGAGGAGGAAAATTTTATTGGTGGTCACAGTTTCAGAGGTCTCAGTTCATAGACGGCCGACTTCATTAGTTCTGGGCCTGAAGTGAGGCAGAACATCCTGGCAGAAGTGTGGACATGACAGCAGCTCAGAACATGACACAGGAATCAGAGAGAGTATTCCTCACCAGGGACAAAATATATACACCACAGGTACACCCCCAGTGACTCACCTCTTCCAGCCACACCCTACCTGTCTATGGTTACCACCCAGTTAATTCCTATCAGTGGATTAACACACTGATTTTTAGGTTAAGGTTCTCATAACCCAATCATTTCACCTCTGAATGTTCTTGTATTATCTCACACATGAGATTTGGGGGGACACCTCATATGTAAACCATCACAGCATCCTTCGCTGCTGACTTCCACCTCCTGCATTCCCAGTAGCCTTGAATCATCGCCAACTCTTTCTATTATGTATTCAACCACTTCCTCCAATACTGACCCTTCCTATCAACATGGAAAAATTCTCATCTCTCCCATTGAAATAGCAAATGCACCAACCCTCTCTTAACACACATCTTCCTCTAGTTACTGACTTCCTTCCTTCATGACCAACTTCTTAAAAGTGTTGTCTGTAGTCCTTGTCTTCCCCTCCTCCCCTCATACTCAGTTCTTATTTCATTCTGACTTCTACCTACATCACTTCATGACATAAGTTTTGCTCTGGTACCAGTTATATCCTCATTGCTCCGATCCTCATCTCACATGATCCCTTGACCACATTAGACACAGTTGGCCAATCCCTCCTTGAATTCACCTGGGTTTTCTACCTCTGCCATGGCCCCATCTCAGACTCTCTCAAGGCATATTCCCCTCCTCTCTCACACTCATGGTGTTTCTCAAGGCCCAGCCTCAGGGCCCCCTTGTCGTCCACTCTATACCCCTTCAGTGGGCAGGCCATTCATGTTACTTATTTAGACTCTTCAATTACTATATGTACATTTCCCCCTGCTACACAGGGGCTTTGCACATATTGCTGGCCCTAAATGGAAAGTCCCTCTTCTACCCCACCCATTTTTGTCCAACTTCCCTCTTCAAGTCCACTTATCTTTTTGATCTTAGCTCTTTATTCCTTCCCAGGGAGCACTTCTCCTAACCACTGTGTCAGTTTGCATCTTCTAAGAAGTAGGCACCAAAATGGAATTAGATGTGCAAAAGATTTCTTAGGGGTAAATGACATAAACTATAAAGGAGGTGAGGAACCAAGAATATGGAGGAAGAGTCTTCAAGTCTAGAAGGAGGATTGGTTAGGAAGAACTAGATGGGCTCAGTCAAGCTGACAGAGAGCCTCAGAGCAAAGACTTTCCATTGGAATAGTCCTGTGTCAAGCAGGGATAACCCACCTGTAATGTCCCCACTATTTTCAGTTATTGACTCCAAGATAGCTGTGGAGGGAGTGGTCTTGGTTTGACATTATGGTGGATCTGTGAAGATATGACAGTTGGAGGCTGTCAGTCAACCACATCCCTTGCAAGAGGGCCTCTCAAGGGGCCATGTGAGTAGTGTCCCTTCTTGGCCATATAACATTTCTCTAAACCAAGTGGTATCCCTTTGGTATGTACCATCATAGGGCCATGTTCCTTCTCTTCAGAGACCTTACCTGAGCTGTAATTACAACACTCATGAGCACTACTTTTATTTAAGGCCTCGCTCTTCTTGAGAACAGGGATAATGGACTAGCTCATCAGTGTGTCACCCATGCATAGCACAGTGCTCTCAATAATTGCTCACTGGAGAAATGAAATAAAAAGTGACTAGAATGAATTCAGTCTCTAAATCTCCTGGTTCAAATTCTCAAAATAGAATCTAATGGGAAAGCTCACCTTTCCCACCCAGGTCAACAGATTGGCCATCAGGGGTCTGATACTGACTCCATCCAATCAGTTGTATCAGGGAGAAATGCTGTGTGGTATAAATCAAGATACAAAGCCGAATTTCTCTAAAATGGGTATCTCTGAATCTTCACAAAATCTTTGGGTATCTCTTCTTTGTAAAGGGAGGGCACTCCTTTCCCTGACACTCTTCAGTGACCTGTTAGAATTGTGAGGAATAGCATGTATACATTTAAGTCCCTTTCCCAAATGAGTTGTCCCCAGTAAAATGTACAGGTACTTATACCTGAGGTTGTATATACCCCAAAATGTACCACCCTTAATAACCCCACCGGTTTCCCAGAAATCTGTCCTTTGTTCTATTTCCCCCAAGGTGTTTCAGGACCATGGGCTGTAGATTCAAACTAGACCTGAGTTTGAATCTCAGTCCCTTTGCTTCCAAGCATCAGGACTCTGGACAAGTCTTTCAACTTCTGGGAGCCCCATTTTTTCATTTGTAAAATGGAAATACCAAAACCAAACATCCTGTTAAAAGAAGGTTAAACAGAATGTCTCTAGTAGTGGCTCTAAATTCAGGGTACTTTAGCCTATTAAAGGCTCTGAGGAATCCTGCAGTTAAAAAATCCAGCTTTCCTCAAACTTCCTTGGTAGCAGGTTTGTGAAGCACAGTCCCACATGGCTTCCTGGTGTTCTGTGGAAAGAAATTTGGGACACACTGCTCTGAGAATTTTCACTTTCATCTTTTGAGATCACTGTGTACCTCCAAAACGACCACAAATGGGATCCAGATGGCTTTAGCCTCCTGCAGAATCGTTCTAAGTTGAGTCTGGGGGTTAGGTCTCCAGATTTCACTGAGGGATGGTGGAACTCTCTAATGGTGTTCATGCACAGATGTATGAATAACATTGTGTGCTGTCTCCCTCTAATGCTACTGTAGGATCTTTTCTGCAATAAAGACTGGTCATCACAGAGGTGTGGGGATATTTTAAATGCATCTAGGGGTAGTGCACCTAATGGTAGATACCACCTCATTCCACCTTTTTATTTTTAGATGAAAAAAATAGGTCCAGGTTGAAAGTCAAGTGACTTGCCCAAGGACATATAAAAGCAAGGGGCAGAGCCCAGAACTCCAAAGCTGCTTCTGTACCTTAAATGGACATTCCTCCTTTAGAACTGAGCATATAAAGGACCATGCAGAGGGGTCTAGGAGATCCCTTGGTTCTTGGCTCCTTCTCCTGACCTGGTCATGTGGAGGGAGGTGTGGGGCAGGATTCTGGCTAAAGGTCAGGGGTTAATAGGCCTGAGTCCAGATGGCGAGCAGCTGGGCTGAGGTACAAACTAACGACTTCTTCCTCCTCTTTCTGGTGATTCAAAAGATGAGAAGGCAGGAAAAGAACTTGTAACAGATGGAAGGGAGACCAGAAGGAATTTGGAATGGGACCAAGGGGCCCAGCTCTTAGGAAATGCAGGGGGAATGTTTTCTGTTTAGAGAGAACATTATTTACCAGAAAAGAACAGGGACAGGGTCCTACCAGGGTAGATGGGTGGGCTCTGGTTCACATTTCTTGGCTGTTACAGATCATACCAATCCATGTTTCTAAGACAACCAGGGAACCAAATAGGAACAACAACATTAATGGTGATAAGAGGTGGCTGTTGCAGCCTGGGCCAACCCAGACAAGTTGAGCTCAAAGATCAGAAGTTTTGAGGCCAATTCTAAATTTAGAGTCCAATTTTTGAGGAAGCCAAAATGAGCTCTCCTAGCATGAAGTGTGTCAGAAGAATAGAAGAAACAGATCCCAAAGGGCAACTGGTAGAGGTGGGGGAGCCCCTTTGGAACCGAGAAACTAAAAATGAGATCAACCAGGCTGTCTGTCTGTCTTTCTTTTTTTCCTTAGTGTCTTTTCTAACTAAGAGCTTTAAAACACACACACACACACACACACACACACACACACACACACACACACACACACACACACACACACACACACACAAAAAAAAACAGAATATCACATTCCCTCTTCTCTCTTCCTTGTTGCCTTTTAAAAATTGGTCTTATTCAGAAAGACCTTCAAAGCAGCGCAGTGTTTATGTGGAAGAGGCGAACAAAGCCCCATCTTCCCCTTTACAACCAACCCCACATGGACCCTGCCGCCCTCCCTCCCTTCTGAGAAAGCACTCTATGGCAGGAAGAATACAGGGGTTACGTAAAATGAACACTTCCTGTTAGCTCAGGCCAAGTGATTTCAATGAACAACTCATGGAACTGACACCAACCAATGTGCCCCAGAGATAAGTCACTGTGGTCCCCACGTTTTATGGTTCTCTATCACAAACAGTCCCATTGTGCTTGAATGAATGAGGGGTCCAAAGAGGTGGATTCCAACCTAGGCTACACCCTTCATTTTGATACACTGGGCTCTTACCATCTGTCTTTGCCATTTGCTTTGCTAAGAGATCTTGGAGGATTAACCTCTTAGAACCATCACTTCCTTATCTATAAAATACCAGGTGTGTTACATCTATCCACGTGGTGTCTCCTGCATTTGGATCTACTTCCTGTTCCCACATGTGCTATCTAGGTCAGGTCTTTTGACTACCGAAGGGCTCTTCTCATTTATTTACTTACCTCCAAACATCTAGAACACACAGGACTGAATTGGTCTTCCTAAAACATGGTCCTCATCATGGCAGACTGCTCAGAGCTTTTCCATGGCTTCCCACTGCCTATGGAAATCAAGTTCAAATAACTTACCCTGGTGTTCAAAGTCATCTTACATCTGGTCCCAGCTGCCATTTTTATTAATTAATTAAACCTCATTCTTGTGTACCTACTGTTTCTAGTAAATTCAACAATGCCACTCCAGGTCTTCATGTCAGTGGGTCCTCACTCACATGCATCATTTAATCTGAAAAGTTCACCCTCACATTTCTGCATGTCTAACTTTTATCCTGGGGACCCACAGGGCCTAATTATCAGCTGTACGATCTTGAGCAAGTTATTTAAACTTCATGTCTGTGGAAGATTGTTTCCAAAGATGGCCCCAGCAATTACCTCCATCCTACATACCCTTTGCAAGGTGACCATGCCACTCCTCCACATCAGTTTCTCCCACCATTTGAATCTGGGTTGGCTCTGTGACATTCATTGACCAATTGAATGTGGAACAATACCAGTTGCAGCTTCTGATTTTGTATTCTGGGAAGTTGACCACCATATGAAGAAGTTCTGGCTATCCTGCTAAAGAGAGGTCACATGAAGGACAAATGAAGTGCCCAGCTGGCAGTTAGCTCCAAGGACCCAGTCAAGTGAGTGAGGCCATCCTGATGCTCCAAGCACCCAGGCTAGTCCAGATGAGCCACCCTCACTGAGCCCTGTCTCAATTCCTGACCCATCAAATTGTGAAAAAATGAAATGATTGTTGTTTTAAGCCACACATTTTGGGAACAGATTGTTATGCAGCAATAGATAACTGCAACGGTCTCCTCACCTACAAATTGGGGATAATAATGGTTCTCTGCTCATAAGGATTGGGAGGATTAAACAAGCCATTCTGTGTAAAGCACTTAGAGTTGGCACATTGAGTAAGCACTCAATAAACACTAAACCTTCTCTGATTATCTTCCACCAGCTAGTCTCCACTGCTCCCTCCCCTGATCCCCCATGGCACCTTTTCGGTACTCTTTTCACAATAGAGATAACATTCATCCCTGAGCTCTGGTTGGTATGACTCCTTTATAAACACTGTCTTTGAAGACAATGACCTTGCCCATGATACATGGGCAATACATGCTTTTGAATGAACGAATGAATGAAGAATGAAAATGGAAGCAGTGCCACTCCTACCAGCCTCACCAGGCTTGTTGTGATCCAAAAGAGGAGAAGAATGAAGAAGTGCTCTGACACCTGTGTGCTTCCCCCAGAGTGTATCCAACTGTCCATTTGTTGTTTCTGTGTCATCCTGATCTCATCTATGTGAACTTTATCCTTTAGGGCAAAAGAGAATTCAGCACAGCATTCCTGAAGGAAGTCTCTCTGTTTCCTGTCCTAAGAGCTGGTTGACCTCACAGGCCATGGAAGTACAGGGTGTGATGTTACAAACTTGGGAAGGAACTGATGACCCCTCAAATCCGTTCCCATGGCTGACAGATGCCAGAAGTTGCACCACCAGGTGAAAAATAGCTGATTCCTAAGCTATGATTTAATCAGATATCATTTTAATATCTCTAAGACCTATGTAGTCTACAGAGACAGCAGAGTATGAAAGAAAGCAGAATTCCACCTGATTAAAAGATTCAGAAATATGTCAAAAAAAATGACTAATGTTAAAAGCCAAGGACATGCAACTTAGAACCAGGTTTCCTTGGCTATGTGGCCACCCTCTATGAATTACAAGGTCATTGACAGGGCAGAGTGGTTGCTATGTAATTTCAGGAAAGTCAATTGGAAATGATATTATGGTTTTCTTGGTGGGTGAGAAACTTTTAAACCAATGGAGATTTAAACTGAAGAATAGAAAGACTAAGGGAATCCAAACCCTGGCTTTAATTTTATGCACATTTATATATTTATAATACTTAATAGAATTTAGCCTATTCTGAGCAAAAATCTCAAAACTTCAATTGAAAATCATTATGGTTGTAATCTAGAATATCTCCCAAAGGCTCATGCACATAAAGACTCAGACCTCAATACATCAATGCCTCGAGGTGAGGTTTAGTTTAGGAAATAAATGATTGGATCGTGAGAGGTCTAATCTCATTAGTGGATTAATTCATTTGATGGATTAATAATTTGAAGGGATGATTGAGAGGTGAGACTTAGCTGGAGGAAGTAGGTCACTGGGGACATGCCCTTGGGACCATATCTTATCCCAGGCCCCTTCCTCTCTCTGTCTATAATGTTCTGCCTCACCTCAGGCCCAAAGCAGTGGAGTCAGTCATCCATGATCTGAAACTTCTGAAACCATGAGCCAAAATAAACCATTCCTCTTCTAAGTTTTTTGTGTCAGGTATTTTGGTCACAGCAACAAAATGCTAACTCAAAAATTAATAAGTATCTAATTAATTCAGACTTACAAATTTCAAAACTTTATATATATATATATGTAAACATTAAAGAGAACTAAAAGTTCACATATTTATCAAGTTTGATTCACTGGATGAATAATTGAAATTTAAATATTTGGAAAGATTTTGTTAAGTCAGACTAAGTTCATATAGGAAAACTGAATACAATAAATATCTAAATGTAATTTAAAGTGTTTAAGGAGAGTTTAACTTTGTAATTGAGATCAGACATTCAAAATCCTTTTAAAAGTGATGTTAAAATAGGCTGAACATAATATTTGTAAGCTGAAGCTTAAGGAAGAACCAGATTTTTTGAATTGTAATTTCAATAAATTAAATATTAATTTAAAAAGTCAGCCAAATCTCTGAATCATCTTTTGTCCATAAAATGAGATTTATGATAACACCTGCCTTGTAGGATTGTTGAGAGGATTAAATAAGACCCTGGGTTTAAAGTGTTTGGCACTGTGCCTATTGCATGGCAAGCACTGGATATAACATGCCACCAATTATAAATCCTATTAACTCCTCCTTCAAGGAGCTACTTCTTTAACATTTTAAGTCATCTAAATTCAAGCAGGAGGTAAATAATACAAATAACTGAGAGTAAGATTTAGAACAGAAAATTCCCTAGATAATGTAGAATGCTAAGTAGGTAGGAACCTAAGCAATATTTAAGCCACAGTTTTTAAACTGGATTCTGAAGAATTCCCAGTTCCTCTGGTGTGTCTGGACCTGTTTGTCAGGAGTCAGGAAGACTTTGGACCCTATGATGGTTTGGATGCGAGGTGTCCTCCAAAAGCTCACATGTGAGACAATGCAGGAAGGTTCAGAGGAGAAATGATGGGGTTGTGAGAGTCTTATCCCAATCAGTGAATTAAACCCCTGATAGGGATTAACTGAATGGCAACTGAAGTGGTAGGGTGTGGCTGGAGGAGGTGGGCATTGGGGTGTGGCTTTGGGGCATACATTTGTATCTGGCAAGTGGAGACCTCTCTGCTTTCTGATCACCATGTGAGCTGCTTCCCTCTGCCACACTCTTCTGCCATGATGTTCTGCTTCACCTCAAGCCCGAGGAATGGAGCCAGCCTTCTGTGCACTAAGACCTCTGAAATCAGGAGTCCTCAAATGAACTTTTCCTCTTCTACAGTTGTTCTGGTCCTGTCCTTTAGTAACAGCAGCAAAAAAGCTGACTAAAACAGACCCCATCACCCCAATTCAACCACAATACCTCCCTCACACTGTTCCTCTGCACAAGTCCAAGTTGACCTGGCCCATAGCAACAGCCTCAGCATGTCAGGAGTATTTGTAAAAGACTTTGTAAAAAGCAAAAATATTATTGGATTTCCTTTCATCCGCATTATCTCTAGAAGACACTTCTTGGAGTTATCTGATTCTATGGAGATTTGTGCCTTTCTTCTTGCCTTTTAAAAAACCATTTGCAACTCTGTAGAGATAGGCATTGACTTACGGAGATAATGCAAACAATTTCTGTTCATAGAAATTCAAATGAGTTTCATACAGGGAGAGGCAAATTGATTTCTGCCTGTGGAAGAGATCATTTTTGCTTCCATTAGCAAATTAGTTTTAGCATCCCCAGTTGTATACACATGGGTCTGTACCTTGCATTCTCCTTTGACCACATTTTATGTCATACTGGTTCTCTCAATAAATGATAAACAGGTTTGTTTAATGTTTACATGGCAGAAATAATTTTGCTTTAAAAAAAATCCTTTAATAAGATGTTCTCCCAGAATCCATTTGGGTCTCCTTTCTCTCTTGCCCCGACCCCCATTCAATCCATTAACTTTGTTAATGTAATAAAACCTTTAAATTGTACATTTTATATGAGTGAATTGTATGGTATGTGAATTATATCTCAATAAAGTTAATTTTTTTTTTTTTTTTTTTTTTAAAGGCGTAGTTTCTAACCTTTTTTGGCTAAGATTCCTGTGAGAATTTGCTGAAAGCTATGGACTGGCTTTCTCCTGTCCCCACGGCTAGGTATAGAACAATCTATACATGCATGTATATAAAAGTTTCACAACAAAAGAGATTCCCAATGAATCTCATTCATCGACTCCCTAGAGATCTAAAACCCCCAGAGGAACCCTGTCTTTATGGGATTGTCAGTAGTGCATATTAGGTCACATGCATGTCTAAAAGCTTCTTTCCATCCATGCCTCATCTTGGCCATTAGCCTTTTCATAGTCTCTCCTAGCCCCTCTCCCTCTACCTTCTCCATCCTTTTGACATCCTTTCTTGATCAGTGTGATAGTTGGCAGTTTGAGGATTTTGCTCTAGAAAAAATCCTTTAATAAGAGGTTGGTTGAGAGTTTGAGGATGACCTCTACGACCTTCACCCCTTAGTGTTATTCCCAGTTATGTGGCAAAGGGGAACTTATCTGAATGGGCCTAATCTAATCACAGTTCTTCAAAGCAGAAAGTTTCTCTGGCTGGTGTTGGAAGAGTTCGACTCAAAGCCTGACAAGGACTGCATGTGTTCTTGCTGCCTTTGAAGATGCAAGGGGCCATGCAACAAGGAATTCAGTTAGCTTCTGCGAGCAAAGAGCAGCCTCTGGCTGACAGCCAGCCAGGAAGTGAAGTCTTCAGACACACAGCTGTAGGAACTGAATTATGTCAACAACCTGCATGAGCTTGAAAGTGGATTCTTCCCCTGAGCCTGCAGATGAGATCCCAGCCAGCCAACACCTCAATTCCAGCCTTGTGAGCCCCTGAGCAGGAATACGGTCCAGGACAAGGACTTCTGACCTACTACTGTGAGATAACTGGGTGTTGGTTCAGGACTCCAAGTTTGTGGCAATTTGTTACTCAGACTACAAAACGAATACAATCAATCAGTTTCACATTGCTCTGCAGCTGGCTGTCATTCTGCTCTTTTCCTCATAAAATTCCTGAAATGGCTACTTACCCTCCTCCCCCCACGAGGGTGATGTCACACTCCGGGTGCCTAGCTTTTATTCCTGACTTCATGGTCTACAATGGGAGCCTGCTCCCTCAAATTTCAAAAGTTAAAGCTAAGGAATCCCTTGGCCATTACACTGAGGGAGCTGAGCGGCAGCCTACACTTGGCTGGGGTCACAGCTCTCAGTGGGCTCTTTTCTGCTAGCGCTGAAAGTCTGGGAGCAGAGGAACTCACTCAGGTGCCCGAGGGATCAACACTGAAATGGTTTGAAATGAGAAGCGGAAAGTTGCAGAGCCTCTCCAGCTTACCAGAAGCCTGGTCCATAAGGTCTTCTGGGAGAAGGGCTTTGAGAATAGAAATCATGTGAGAGAGATCTGAGTCTACGGGCTAATAGCTAGTCCCTCAGAGGCAGGGGCTCTTCAGCTACTCCAGAGAGGTAGGGACCTTTCTGAAAGGCTTTCAACTGCTTTAATCCTGTCCTCATTAGCAGCTGTAAGACCTACCATATACGACGGACATGGGGATGACTGTCCACCTGGTTGTTTGTAGGGTTGGCTCTTACCTATCCTTCCTTCTTTACTTTCTTCCTTCCTGCCTCCTTCCTTGTTTTCCTTCTTTCCTTCTTCTCCTCCTTTCCCTCAGGGAAAGTTAACTAATGGGCTATGATGGGAAACAGAATGCCCTAGCATTGAGAAGGAGCCCCTGAAGGGTTTCCCTTTTCTTCCCTCCCTTTATCCATAAAATCCAGAGCCCTTCTGCTTCCTGCCTTTGCTGATGAGAACCATTCATTTCTGGAACCAATCAGTTATTTCTGCTTTAATGAGCTAATGTCTTTTCTTGCTGGGAAAAATCCAATCAGGCCCTTAAACCTCATTTTCTTCTTGGGATGCGATCTCCTGCATCTGGGAGTCTGAATGTTGGGCAGTCTTGGGCTTCTTTATGTGGATATAGGGCCTAGGGCAGCCATGCTGAGCCTAAGAAGTGGTGGTGGTGGGGGGATGGGTTGAGCAAGGAGAGGGGCCTGTAACCACTGCCCACCCCCCGGCCCCTACTCTCAATGGAAAGCTCTCTCACTCAGGTCCCTGAGAATCCCTGCATACTCTGAATGTGTTATTCCCCTATTCATAGGCTTGGGAGTGAGTTTGTGGATTTGTGGCTTTCCTTGTACTCAAGAAATCTGCCTAGATCCACAGAATTTCTTCAGTCCTAGGGCTGGGCTTCTTTAAAAATAAGCAAGCCTGAAAAATGCAATAGTATCAGAATGAGTTAGACACACGTGTGTAAATGTGTGAGCTTGTGTGTGATCACAGGAACTCCAAGTGTGACCTTCTTGAGTCCCCACTTCAGCTGATCAGGAAACATAATGATGAGGTGGTGGTGGAGCTGGAGGAGGGGGCAGAGGAAGGGAGACAGAGGGAGGGCCTCTGCCTTTGGCACAGGGCCTCTGGGTGGGGCCTCAGGCCTGGCCCCTCCAGGAAGTATGTTCAGTCCTAACAGGCTGGGCTTCTCAAACACCACCTCACAAAAACGCAGAAGGTTGGGGGCAGGGGTAAGTTGGAGGAACTGTCTGTGCTTCTATGTCTCCCACCTCCAAGGACCAGCCCTGTGGACTATCGTTCAGGGGAAGTTATTATAGAGGCACATTTTTACCCACAAGACCTATTTTGGGAGGGCCATGACTCCTTATTCCCTTCTGATCACCACCCTGGAACCCACCCATCCTGGGCTTGGGAGATGACCTCTGCTCTCTAACCTGTTCCAGAGTTCTGTTTGGTCGGGGCCAGCTCCACTGTGGCCTCCCAGAGTCCAGGCCCCTGCTGTAAAGGAGCACCTCCATTTCTTCTGCTGTAAAATGGAGATAATGGTAGTATGGAGCTACCCAGAATTCCTACTCTTGGGTGTTTCCTATGAAGGCAGTTCATGGAGAGCTCCCGTGGGAGGGTTGAAGGGAAGTGACAGCCCTGTTGTAGCCCACATGTCTTGTCGCTACTCTGCCAGCTTGCCTCTATGGTGTGAGGCAGTGACTGGTCTGCAACTACTTCATCTTCCTAGTGGCTCCTCCTTCGATCGTCACTGGTCCCTCCGTCAGGTGTGTGTGTTTAGGGCTGTGATGAACGAGCCTGGCTTCTGCAGGACATCCATATCACCCAGTTCAGAAGCAACAAGAACTGACATGGGTTTCTGACTGTCCTCGGGGATTCCAGCTTGTGTGTATAAATTCTGATTTGTTCTTGATCTCCCCCTACTTTACCTCCATGTTTGTATCCAATGACCTCCCTTGTGAACTTAAACTCCAGTATCAGACGTGAAGACAGCAACCTTATAGAGACTTCTTGACCAGTGCCCATAACTGCCCAAGGTCAAATCCCTATAACAATGCCCTGTGTACACCATATATATATATATATATATATATATATATATATATACCTATCCCTAGGCTTATAAAACATCTATATACAGGTTGAATGTCCTTAACTTATTGTGTGCACCATAATATATACTTCTCTCTAGGTATACAGGTTGAACGTCCCTAACTTGAAAACATGAAATCTAAAATGCTCCAAAATCCAGCACTTGTTGAAGCTGACATAAGTGGAAAATTATACACCTGACCTCATGGGATGCAGGTCACACAGAATCATTTAAAATATTACATAAAATTACCTTCAGGTTATGTGTACAAAGTGTATGTGAAATATAAATGAGTTTCATGTTTAGACTTGGATCCCATGCCTAAGACATCTCATTATGTATATGAAAATACTACACAATCTGAAAACTCTGAAATTTGAAATATTTCTGGTCCCAAGCATTTCAACACAAATTTCTTTCTTTTATTTTTATTTTTTGAAGTGGTAGAGGAGAGGAGGATCCCTTGTACTCATCCTGCTAATCTGCTGCCCACCTGAACTCTTCTATGTGTAAATCTAAGGCCCAGAAGCCATCAGACCCAAGATGTGGTTTCTAGCTCCCCAGCAACTTAAGTGACTAACTTTGAGAGGGAGTGCTTGTGGGGTTCTTCCCACATTGACTCTTTTCCCTATGAACAAACTGTCAGAAAGAGAGAGAACTTCAGAACAAACTTCTTATAACATTTAATGTTTTCAGGATTTGGATGGACTGAGACCCCAGGGGAAAAATGGCAAGATGTTCGCCAACAGAAAATCACAAGGGTCCTCAGAAGATGAAATGGGCTGGGTGGATTGCAAGCCCACCAGGAACTTGCTTTCTTACAATTTCTGTATCAGAACATGCTGGAACCATGCTGCCCCCTTACACCCGGATTTGCTGCTGTTCCTTCCTCTTCACCTCTGCCCAGATGTCTGACAGGTCTTGGATAAACTGCTGGATCTGACACAATAAGGACACCAGTTATTAATCCCACCCAGCCAGAGGCCTCCCCCATCCCAAGACAGTACATCTCCTTGAAGGGAGTCTGTCACTTTCCCAAGGCAGCCATGAAACTGTTCAGTTGAAACTGAACATGAGGTTTAGCAGATTAGAAGCCATATGTAGGAATGGAGCTGGGACCTCCTAGGGACAGACAACAGTGATGGTATGAAGAATGACCTGGCAGTCTAACAGATGTGGGGAGAAAGACGGGATCACAAATGGGCTGCAGAATAAAAGCATTTAGCTGGAAGGGCCTGGTTAGTGTAGGGGCAGATGTCCTCCACAACCTCAGAGTCCTTGAGGCCTTGGAACCCAGACCTGATGCTCATTATGATAATCTTGAGTCATCAAAAAAAGTTGATGTTCTAGTCACTAGCTTCTGTTTTAAAGAGCCTATAGTCAGCATGATACAGAGCTGCTTCAGAGGTCAGAAGATCCAGCTGGGGTCCTGATGCAGCAGCTCTGGGAAATCACTTCATCTTTCTGGAACTCAGTTTCTTTGTCTTTAAAAAGGGAAGAGGGAGCTGGACATGGTGATGCATGTCTGTAACCCTAGCAGCTTCAGGAGGCTGAGGCAGGAGTATCCAAGTTCAAAGGCAGTCTTAGCAACTTAGCAAGGCCCTAAGCAACTTAGCTAGACCCTGTCTCAAAATAGCTAGCTAAGTTGCTTAGGGTCTCACCAAGTTGCTGAGGCTAGCCTTGAACTCATGATCCTCCTGTCTCAGCCTCCAGAGTCACTGGGATTAGAGGCATGTGCCACCATGCTAGGCCAAATTCAGTATTTCCTAAACTATGTTCTTGTAACAAGTGGTCACATACTCCAAAAAGGGTTTGGTGGCTAAGTAAGTTTTAGAAACACAATTTGAGAGTCTCAAAGCACAGAACCATAGCAAAGAAATCAACTTTGTTTAACTTAGTGTTTTCTAGTCCAAGGGGCCCTTTTATTCCCTTATAGGAAACAATTTCTCTAGGATTCTAGGATTTGCCAAACACAGTTTGGAAAATGCTGCTCCATATAATTCAGTCTCATTCAGGGACAATTCTAGACCCTTCACAACACAGTATATTGAATTTAGGTTATCCTAACCTTTTCCTAAATTGTAGTGTGTACCTCGATCTTAGCTCTGTGTAAGCAACTGCCTTAGGAAGCCTGTGCCTGAGTCTGTTGTCAGAATGTTGGTGAAAACATTAGTCACCGAGTGTCTCTGAAGTTTCATTGAGAAATTTCAGTTAGAACTGTGCATGCACCCTCTGAGGAAACCTCATGTTTTCTTATTTTGGCACAAAAATGATGTGTTGTTTTTCATCTGGTTACTAGGAAGCTCAGAGTCAACTATTGCCTCTGTTGAAGGTCCTTTAGCTCAAGAATTTACTAGAGTCTGTATTTCTCTTTCCATCTTAACTTCTGATTTTAACTTATATTTTCCCAGGTCCTTTTTTCTTTTTAAATTTTCAGGCTCCTTGGTCATGTGATATTTCTGTCAACAGAAACATAACCTACAGACATGAAATAAAATATTTTAAAATAACCTTTGGACAATATCCTGTTGAGATAAATTAAGGTTGAGATTTTCTGAATCTAAATTCAGAAAATCATGGAGCCATTAAGGGAATCTGCCAAAGGGTCCAACAATGCCATTCTTCTCACAAAACACTTAAAATTTTTTAATAAAAAATGCTATTTCTGTTAACATGTCTTTTATCATCACTCTAAAATTAATTGGTCACACAAATATTTTAAAATTTTGTTTCAATTTCTATTTTGGTAAATATCAATAGATACAACCCATGGAAAGGAAAGTTATCTGGGGGACTGTATTTTCAGAGTGTAAAGATATCCTGATAGCAAAAAATGTGAATATGCTGTTTCCAGAACAAGTTTTCTTGCAAATGCACTTCTTTGGACTATAAAATAACTCTGTTGTAATATGTCTTAAGATGCAGGCTGAGTATTATCTTAGGAAAATCCTTCTTGTTAGCTATCAGTGGGGAAATTTTTCATTCATATATACATATAAATGAATATATATATATATTTCATAAGTTTCACCCTTTTTTAAAAAAAATCTCTCAGTCAGTTGATTTTATGGCTTGTATTTCATGTTCATTTACCAAGTATGTACTGAGTGCCTATTATGTGTCAGGAATTTCTGCAGGCACTAGGGGATACAGCAGGGAACAACCACAAATCTCAGTTCTCAAGAGCTTTGTAGTAGTAGGGCTTTGCCAAAGAAACACATAATGACTTAGTCCTGGTTCTCTGCACGCCAGAAGAAGCATCACTGATACATCTGCTGGTATTGAATTCCCCCAAAGCAGGATGTATGTAACTCAGGTTGAGATTTTAGGTGGCATGGGAACATAAATGGCATTAAAAAAACTGAGTCATACAATGAAAAATCTATTTTCTTTTTAATTTTCTTTCCATTGCTTCTAAGAATGCCTTAGGTACTAAAATGACTTTAGGTTCCCTTTTTAACAGAGTGGGGTTTCAAACACAGGCCTTTACCAAGTCATAGTACCTCACTGGAATTTAATAAGACTGTGGCATGACTAATGAATCAATAGTGGATCCCTGCTCTGGCCATGTGCTTTGAGGCCAAAAAGGGTCTTAGAACTAATGCAGTGGTTCTCAAAGTGTGGACCCAGAGCAGCAGCATCACTTGAGAAATTGGGTTCTGATCTCAGACCTATGGAGTCTGGCTGTGGGGTGGGGCCCATCCATATCCCTCATCCTGCTCCCTCCCCACCAGGTGATTCTGATGTTGCTGACATTTGAGGGTCCCTGGTTCATTTCTCCACTCAACCACTCACTTGGGAACTTCCTTAGCCCACACCTAGCTAACCCCAGGGCCTGCATCTTCCTCCTACCATGTCCAGCTGTTTGTGAGTGTCCTCCAGGGACACTTGGGCGGTCTCCTTCAGCTGCCTGCTCACAATCTGGAACAGGTTCAGCGTTGCCATCTTAATGGTGCCAAGCAAGAGGGTCTTCTTGGCCGCTGTATTCTGGATGTGTGCCCAGCGAGATTCCTGGGGAGGGAACCAGGACAGGATGTAAATCCAGCACACGCATCTGTGGGGGGTGTGGGGGGTCTGCGCATGCGCAGGTCTCACCCACGCAAAGTCCTGGAGCACCCCCACCCACCTGGGGTGCCTCACCCAGATGATGACATCACTGCGAGCCCTGTCAAAGCGCATCTGCAGCCGCGCCAGCTCATTGTTGTGCTGGAGAATCTCATCATCTTTTTCCTCCATGTAGCGTGCCAGTCGCGCCTTGGCACGCTCTATCTTCTCCTGGCTCTCCTGAGCTGATTGCATGAGATCATGGTGCATGCTCACCAACGTCTTGTAGCGTGCGATCACCTCGTGGATCTCCTCGAACTGAGGCCAGGGCTTGGGTCACTGCACTGCCCCGGGGCTGATGCAGTCACTGCAGCCCTGCTAATCCACCTCCCACCTGAACATTTGGGTACATGGACACCAGGGTAGGACGGCTCGGCCAAGGCAGGAGATATGCAGATGTTGCCATCCTGCCTCCTGCTTCTCCAGGGTTTATATGGGCCATGATCCATGTATTTCCAGGAAGTACAACCAGGTCTCAATCTTTGATCTATGTTAGAATCATTTAGGGAGCTTCTAAAAGGATACCTGTCAAGTTCTACTCCCAGAGATTTGAATTAATAATAGGTCTGAGATGGTCCCCAACTTCTGAATTTTGCAAAAGGTCCTCCAGGTGATTCTAGGCATAGCCAGGATTGAGAATTGCTGATGGAAGACATTGGGAGGTATTTCCCAAGGCAATGATTATCCTATTCAACAAGAATGTACCAAGAACCACTTAAACGCTAGGGACATAGCAGGAGATAAGAAAGCCAGTCCTTGCTCTTGCGAGGCTTACAGCTTCAGGGTTGGAGGGAGGACAGACAGATGAGTAAACAGTCAGTTACAAAACAGAGTGATAAGCCCTAGCTAGGACTGGGGGTGGGGCTGCACGGAGCCTGGGGCAATAACATCAAGCTTGGTGCTGCCTGGTATTTGTTCAACATTTGCTGTGGGAGAAGTGGTAGAGTAGAAGCCCAGTGGAGAAGGTGGCCTACCAAGCTCACCTTGCTTCCTGCAGGGTGGCCATGGCATTCTGACCCTAACCTTCAGACTTTACCCAGCTGAACAGAAGCCACACAACACATTCCTTTAGAAGTCAATGTGAACTCCAATTCTGTGATGTCAATTCACTCCTCTCCCCGAGGCTTATCAATGTGTGCCTTCCAGCCACCCAGGGGACACTCCCAGAGCACTTTCTCCATATCAGGACATTCCCAGTGATAGATTGGCATCCTGGGAACTGCCCTGTGGGCCTTTTCTCAAATATGCCCCTTTGGGGAATAGTTACCTAGTGTTGGAGCAAGTAGGAATAGCCAGAAAAGTTTTCCTGGGAGAAAAAAATGGCTTAAAGAGTCTGGAAGTACTAACAAAGGCTAAGGGGGAAGGTGAAGCATAGTTACAGGTAGAGGGTAAAGATGAATGAGTTTGTGTTCGGTATGTGTAGGATGCTCCAGGTAGTTTAATATGAATGACCTGAGCTCCAGATGGGGAGGTAGAGATGGACCTAAAGAAGTTAAAAATAACAAAAATGTGCCTAGTAAACCCTGGGAAGGAGTGTGAACTTCATCCATTGAAGGATCTTTAAGAAGCAAAAAGAACTTCCTTTTTGCACTTCCTAAAGTTCACTCAGCACACAATAAACCAGTTTTCAGCAGTTAAAATGAACAGACTACAACAGAGTTACTAGGAAGGGATCACAAATTCTTATTCTGACATCAAAAGAACTCAGTTACCAACTTAAAGAGGTTCCCACAATCCAAAGAGGACAATGTGAACATAAGTAAGAATAAGGGCAAAGGACTGGAACATACTAAATATTTTAAAAAATCTATAAGTTCATAACAATACTAAAAACATTCCAGGTAATTTTTGGAGGATACTAGAAAAATAAATTCATTATTCTAAACACTGTAAAGAACAAAGCATTTAACAAGCTTTTTCTTTAAGATCCACATAGTAACTGAGTAGTTGACAAGAAAGAAGCTCTTTATGAAGTCCTCTTTAAGGTACTATTCTAGCTAACAAATGAAGAAGAGGTATTAGAATATTTCTGCCCCTCTCAGTCAGTATCTGTACCCCAAAACTAAGGAAACCAGTATTCTGATTTTGATTCATTAAGGCTAATTTTACCTGTTTTAAAACATAACAGTGAAATGAAACAGTATATTCTCTTTTGTGTCTGACTTCTTTTGCTCAACATATGTCTACAACACCTAAGAAACAAACACAGTGTGGGGAAACTAGTTTGGACTGTGACTGGAACAAACTATAAACTACAGAAAATGTTACTGCAGTAAGTGGGGAAATGATAACATTGCTTAGATAAATATTTGATATTAAGGAATAATTATCAAATATTTACAAGGTGTGACAATGGTACGGCTTTGAAATGGCAGAGGTGGGAAAATGTGGGGGATGTGGCTTTGGTAATTGCTGGAATGAGATGATGAGTAATGGGCGTTCAAGACTGTTCTTTTTACTTTTTGTATGTTTGAAATTTTCCATAATAAAAATGTTCTTAAAAATATAATTGGCACAAGGCAGTTGGATGGAAAGAATAATTTCTAATATTCTATAGCATAGCAGGACAATTAGGATTGACAACAATTAATTGTATATTTCAAAATAGCTAGTAGAGAGGCTTTGTTTTGCAGTGCTGGGGATCAAATCCATGGTCTCTTGCATGGTAGGCAAGCACTCTACCAACTTTCTTCTTTTTTGTATTGGGGATCAAACCCAGGGATTCACACACATTAGGCAAGTGCTCTACCAATTTAGCTACACTCTCAGCCCCATATAGAGCATTTGGAATGTTTGTAACTCAAAGAAATGATCAATGTTTGATGTGATGGATATGCAAATTACCTTGATATGATAATTATATTACATTGTATAAATATATACAATGATTATGTGCCAATTAAAAATAAGAAAATATCAAAACTCTGATTGAAAATAGCAAGTAACAAAAATCCCCAAGATAGGTATAATACCCCTCCTCCAGGTTTATAAACAGGTGATATATTACAAAATAGTGAAAATGGACATGGAAATGAGAAATGTACAGGTTACCCCTAAGGAGAGGGGAAGAAAAACAGATTTGGAAGGATACAAAAGGATTTCAATTATCGGTAGTGTTTTACTTAAGGAAAAAGAATCAGGGAACAATAGAAATTATGAAGATTTGACAAAACTGTGTGGTGAGTGCTGGGGGATCTCTATACTCCACAGTATGCTTAAAATATTTTGAACAAAACAAAGGACGAGAGAGAGATCAGACTGGCAGTAGAATGCCAAACAGGCTGGCCAGGAATGACACAGAACTGAACTCCAGATGAGACAGCCTGGATGAGGAAGGGGCAAGGGCTGAATTCCAGAAATGCTTAGGAGGCAGAACTGAGCAGATCAGCTGATTGATGGCTGAAGGACTGAGCAAAGGGGAGGAGTCAAGAACCAGGCCTGAGTTAGGCCAGGGCTGTGCACACACCAGCAGCAGTGGGACGGGGGCATGACCAGAGGTGGATGAGCTATGGACAGGAAGAGTGAGTTAGGTACAGGGGGCTGATCTAGCCAGTTAGCTCAGTTCTAAGACAGCCATTTTATCAGTGTGATTTTGAGAAGCAATTTACAATTTGCCTGTTGTTTTAATGTGGTATTCTTTTCTCACCACTCCCTCAAAAAAAAAAAAAAAAAAAAAAAAACCAATCATTAAGTGAGCAATTTATCTTACAGTAGGCAATAGAATGGAGGAAATAAGACAGATTTGGAACTCACACATAAATAAATTAGGTTAGCGTTTCTAACCTAATTTATTATTGCAGGAACTTTAAGAAACTGTGTGTCCTTTGTCTCCCTGTGCCCCTTACAGGACATTGATCCACACTCCTTAAGAGGGTTCCTTGCTGCACCCTGTTACTGGTTCCATGGGGTAGGGGACAATCATTGATGTGGTAGTGTCACTGGGAAGCTGTAGGGATTTCTCAAGAGGAAAAGTGGGACCAGGAGTGGTTGCATGCACCTGTAATCCCAGTGGTTCGGAAGGCTGAGGAAGGAGAATTGCAAGCTCAAAGCCAGCCTCAGCAACCTAGAGAGGCCCTAAGCAACTCAGGGAGATCCTGTCTCTAAATAAAATATAAAAAAGGGTTGGGGATGTGGTTC
The DNA here is from genome assembly GCF_902686455.1 of Sciurus vulgaris. Lineage (NCBI taxonomy): Eukaryota > Metazoa > Chordata > Mammalia > Rodentia > Sciuridae > Sciurus > Sciurus vulgaris. Next base: position 53,212,902 of record NC_136463.1, on the reverse strand, counting down.
AGTGGTAAAGCATCCTTGGATTCAATCCCTGGTAACAAACAAACAAACAAACAAAAAAAGAAAAGTGGGGCTTCCAAGATGGACATCGTGGAACATGTAAGGAAGGACCTAGGAAGGGGAACTCTCAGAGGAGCCTGAGGCGAGGAGGCCAGAGGTAGGAGAAAGGGAATGTCACAGAGTCAAGGAAAAATCTAAGTTTCACAGAGGAGGAATAACAGGGTCAAATGCTTCAAGAGGTGCAGTGGGAAAAGGTCTGAGAAGATCCCTGACCTCTGGCCACAGGGACTGCAGGAGAGCAGTTGCTTGTGGCATTGTGGGGCTCATTTAAAAGCTGTGAGGCACTGAGTAATTTACTTAACCTCTCTGAGCCTCCAGCATCCTAAGTGCACCAGCTCTGCAGTAGGTTGGGTGCTTCTCTAGTTTCTCTCCCTTCCTTTCCCCAGTTTACTCCTAAGTAAACAAAAGACACTGGGGAGGAGGAAGAAGTAGGGACAGATGCGCGCCACATGCTGACGGGGCAAAACTTAGTGGTAGTGCTCCAAAACCCCGTTCTCCCAACACACACACACACACACACACACACACACACACACACACACACACTCCCCTACCTTCAGTCAGACAGCCACAACCACACATGTAGGCATAAACATGCAACCCACCCAGAGACATTTACATGATAGTCAGGCACACAACCACACAGACATACCACTTGAGAAACACCTCGGGCCTCAGCAGGGGCCTCTGCAACTGCCCTTAAGGGCTGTTGCATCACCTCAGAGCCTCCGGTGCCCCAGAAGGTCCCTAAGCCTTAGCCTACTGAAGCTGAACGCCATCCCATAACCCAGGGTCCCAGGGAAGAGGAGGGGTGCTGAGGTAGGCCTGCCCCCTGTCCCTGGGACCCACCTCGGAGTTCTCCACCACCTTCTCCAGGTACTTGTTGAAGATGGAGTAGTTCTGCAGTTTGACGCTCAGCCGCTGGTGCTCTAGCCGCAGGGCGGCCATCTCCTGCTTGGCCTTAGCCAGCTCCCGTAGGCGCTGCCTTTTGAGTTCCCGCTCCTTGTTGGCTTTCTTCAGGGCACGGATCCGTTTCTGGTCATTTTCCTGGGACAAGGGAGCCAGGGTAGGTTAGGCAGGCTCATCCTTTCCTCCCTGGAGCCCCCAGCCTGCCTGGGCTGCCCTGAGCCCTGCTCCATCTGGGTCACCATGTGGGAGCGGAGGATTTCTAGAGTTATCTGAAGCTAGTTTCTGGTTATTTGATGCTAGTTAATGACACTAAGAGATTTCTGTGGATCAAGGTAGGGCTCAGAGGATAGCAGTTTAGTTCAAAGTCAAGAGGTGGCCCTGGGAGAAGCAGATAGGAAATTATTTTGATTCTGTGGGTTCTGGATTTCTAAGAGTGGATGGGAGAACAGGAGAAACAGATGAGGAAGAATCATATTGCATCAGGTTCAGTGTCTGGAGAAAACCCAACCCTGAGAGAGGCTGAAAAATCCAGAAGTGGGAGCAGGAACCCTTCTGACAAAGCTTCTATTGTTTCTGTTCCTAATGGTGATCATTTGTCATGGGGCAGATGGGTGGGCTAGTGTCGGGAGGCACAAATTTTCTCCTGATTTGGTACTCCGCGCATCAATTTCTCCAACTGTAGAAATGCAAAACAGTAAGCCAGCCTTGCAAAGCTGGAGCAACATCAATCAAACTATATGAAGATGAGATAGGAAATGTGTGCCCAGTCCAGAGGACTGGCAAGATAAGACCATTCCAGAACGTGTGTCTAGGAGTTCAGCCTATCATTGATTCCTGCAGATGGTACAGGAAATTCCAAGCCCAGAAGAATGAAGCTCAGTTACATCAACCAGTCTAACCTGCCTTTTTCTTTTTGCAAATTCCTCCCACAAGATTAGGGGCAAGCCCACCCTTTGCACTGTACTTGTGTGGCTCCTTTCTCCTCTTGGGGGCTCCTGAGATTCCACATGGTTGGGCATGTGTGGTGGTGGCATTTGGAGAATATGAAGGAAGATTTGTGGAGGATTTGTGCTCTCCCCATAGCATAGGAAGAGGAATGAGCTTTAAATTAGTGACTTTCAAATATACCTGTGCAACAGAATCACCTGGGAGCTTTTAAAAACTATGGATATCTGGGCCCAACCTCAGATCTGATGGAAGCAAAGAACAGAAAAAAATCCCCCAGGTCTGTATTTGTAACAAGCTCTATGGGATTCCAAAAACTGATGACCTTCCTAAAGTCATCTGGAGAACCCTCATTCCCAATCTCCCACCACCCCAACCACTTCATTAGCTTTCCTCTGGCAGGTAAAGTGGACAGGACCTCAGGAGAATGTGCCCAGCCCACTGACTTCCTGTCCTGCATGGTTAGGCATAAAGTGTGACAAAGTGGCTTAAGAGCAGGGCTCTTCTGTGGCAGAATATAGCAACTAGACCCCCTGCAACTAGCCCAGGACCTTCGAGATTCCATAAGTGCTTGTGGGAACAGATCTGGATAAATCTGGATTTTAAGATGATTAAATTTTTCCTCTAAAGACAGACAGAAGGGTATGTCTTAGAATGATCTCTGTGACATGGTCCTTCAACAGTCCCCCACCTATACCTTTGGTATAAGGAAAAGATGGAAAAGAATAGTGAGTGAAGGAACTAAAGCCTTTTCTCATCCATTACTGTATCCTCAAGTGCTTATTCCTGTTGGGGTCACATCCATCCCCCACCCACCCAACAATTTATTCACTGGATAAACTATACATCCCAGGAACTGGCAAGGAAATAGGAAATAGCCATCTAGAGGGGGCAGAGACTGACAGGTAAACAGGAAATTAGAAACACCACCACAGGTGGAGACTTCAGGATGCCTGGGAAGCACCAGGCATTGTTACAGCACTGAAGACACTTTTAACACAGGGTGAGGAGCCCTCAAAAGCAAGGAGAACAATTTGCCAACTACAGAGCGACTCTCCCAACCTGCTGCAGCCCCCCATCCCTTCATACCTGGATGAACTGCTCAAACTTCTGGATGTGGGCCTTCAGCTGTTCTTCCTTGACTCCCAGTTCCTCCCAGCGCAGGTTCAGGGTTTCCATTCTGCGCTTAAATGTCTTCCAGAGTGTAGGAGCAGAGAGGTCAGGAGGACCGCAGCTTCCCCTGATCCAGAGTCTCTATCCCCCAGGCCAAGGAGGGTCCATAGGTGGCCTCCCACTTTGCACCCTGTACCTGGCTGGCATTAGAGCATTCCAGGACACTGGTAACTTCAGGACTTAGATCTTTTCTGTTCTCCCCAGAGGAAAAAGACCAGAACAACTAGCCAGGACACTCAATTCTAGCTGCCCCCCACATACACAAAATGGAGGGCTGTCTACCTGCTCTCTCCCTGAGCCCCAGATGGCTCCCTCTCCTATCCTGCACCACTGTCCCCATCTCCAAACCCCTCCCACCTCACCTCCTTCTTCTGTTCCATGGCATGGTGCATGATCTTAGCTTCCTTTTTCTTTTCCAATAGCTGGATGGATGGGGAATCTGACTGCTCATCAGCATTGGGGAACTTCCTGCCCAAGACATGGGCAAGAGAGACAGATGAATTCTGAGCCTGGGGCAGGCTGGGCAGGGAAGTAACCCAGGGAGACAGATACCCATGGGGAAGGAAAGGGGTATTCTCCCTGACCTGAATGGAAGGGATGGTGTGTTGAGGATACAAGGCTATGCTGATATTTGAGGAAAGAGCTGTGGCAGGGTAATGGGGGTCTGGGGTTCAGGTGATGGGGCAGGGTGATTGGGAGTGCTGGGTTATAAGAGAGGAGGGGACAGGCTAGAAGGTGGGGCATGGTGTGGGTGTGGGTAGTCCCAGGCACAGAGGGGCCAGAGTGGGCCAGATCCCTGGACACTCACTGCAGCAATTGCAGTAGGCGCTCTCCATACTGCAGCCGAAAGTACTCAGCCAGGTCTTCCTCTTCCATGATGCCCAGACTCATGATGGCAGTGACCTAAAGGCCCAGGCTTGGGGCAGCTTACTTCACAGTGAAATGGTGGGTGGCAGAGCCACCGGGGACTCAAGGGTGGTGGCGGCTGTGCTCTTGCTTCTCTCCTCCTACTCCTTAAGGGTGGGTGTTTGAGAGATTCAGCAAAAGCCAGCTGGAAGCTGAGGTTAAGCAGCTCAGGACGATATGTTGGGGTGATGATGGGAAATCTGGTTACCTAGCAACAGGTTGCCTGGTTTGGTGAACCACACCTGGAACCCAGGCTTTTCCCTCTGACCTCTGTCCCCACGAACCCCACTCTTGCTGGGGTTCTTCCTGCTCACCATCCCTGCCCTCACCCTTCCGGAACTCTGGGAAGAAGACACAGGGAGGCAGGGTCTGGGAGCTCAGGGCTGAGGAGGATTTGGCAGAGAAGTGGGCCCAGTGTGGCTCCGCTCCTGAGGCCTCCCTCCCTGGTGTGTGAGGATGAAAGAGGGTCCGGGCCTCCTCGGTCAATGACCTGGAAGAAAGAAGAGGAAAGGAGGCCCTTAGTTGAGGCGAGGAGGGGGTGGGGCGAACAGAGAAAATGCGAAGAAGACTGGTCTAAACCCAGTGGCTGGCCACAAATACCTGGGGTGCCCTGTGTGAGGATGGGCCACATCCTGGGGGCCAATGAGGAGCAGCCATCGGGCACGTGGAGATGGCCCAAGCAAGGCCCCTTAGGTGTAAGAGTCTTGGGCGGGACCGGCGCTATTTTTTTGTTTGTTTGTTTGCGAAGGGGTGGGGGTCGCGGAGGAGAAAGGAAACACCAAAACAGAGTGTAACAGAAATGTCCTAGGTTGAAACGGTTTACGTTATGATGGCGCCTTTCTTGATCCCATCGGGCACGTGGATACACTCATTTGACCTGAGGTCCCACGTGTGAGGTCGAGGCGTGTGTGAGGCTGCCGCCCTGGGGGCTCCGGCTCCGTGCTAGACCCTGACCGCGACCTCGATCCAGCTCGTCCGCCCGCCCCCGCTCCCCTGTGCCGCTTTGCCTGGGTTCCCACACCCGCCGGCCGCCTCGCTCCCCAGTCTGTCTGGGAACCGAGCCCGGGTGGGGTCCTTAGCTCCCCGAGCCCGCCCCGCCACATTGCCGGTGGTCTGGCGCCTCCTGCTGGCCGCCGCCATCTCGCGCTCTAAATACTGGCAGGGAAGAAGGGGAGGAGACGTGGTGGGAATGCTGCCCACTCCATCCTGCCCCCTCTCCACTCTGACGGTCCTCTTCTCTACAAGCGCCATAACACATGCCCTGCCACTTCCAGCCAGCCCGGTGGGCTCAGCAGAGGTAACAGGACTAACCCCACCCGACCCAGCACATACCCACCCATCCCCTTACCATCCCCAGTCCTTGTTAAGCCCCTAAACCTGAGATGCTTCTCCACCGCAGTATCTCAGGAGAGACAAACCCAGCAGGATAACAGTAAGAACATTAATAACTTTTTTTTTTTTTTTTTTTTTTTTTTTTTTTTTTTTTTTGGGCACTGGGGATTGAACGCAGGGGCGCTTAACCACTGAGCCACATCCAAAGCCCTTTTAAAATTTCATTTAGAGACAGAGTCTCTCCTAATTACTTAGGGCTTCATAAATTGCCAAGACTGGCTTTGAACTCATGGTCCTCCTGCCTCAGCCTCCTGAGCCACTGGGCTTACAGACCAACGCCTCCACGCCCGGCCATTAATAACAATTCTAAGCTAAACTCAACTCTGCAAAGGAGTGTTTCCTTGTTTATCCAGAGAGAACCCTGCACAATCTATTAGGGGTTTCCCTCCCTTTTCCCTGTGTGAATAGCTCAGTTTGGGTGGCTCTGTGATTCTAGCCCTTGAGGAAGAGGCCCTCTCCTTCTGGAATCGCCTGTTCGTCTCAGTATAAAAGACACATCTTTGATTTTGGAATCAGGTGGGGCAGGGGCAGGTTGGTTCATCCAGAGCTGGCCCATCCAGGTGGCTGCCAAGACATCCTCCTCTCCTGCCCATATTTTCCCTCATGTTTGGAAATTCTTTCTACTGTTTCCTTTGCTGCCTTGTTGGAGTCAGGAAAATCTTGATCTCATCACCTACCATCATCCATCTCTGGAGTCTCACTGCCTTTCCAGGGGCTATGAGAGCAGGGAACCAGGCTGTTGAATTTACATAAGTCTGTACTCTTCTCGGATCCCCTCTTTACCTCCCTGGGTTAGCCTCGTTTTTGTCTAAATCACCACCTTCTGGCCTGCTGCCCCCACCCCGAACCCCCACCGCCTCCGCTCCCACATCCATTCCCTTATCTATCTTGATGTTTGCCTCTGTGGCAAAATCTCCTTCTGGAATTAGATTAATCATCTAATGGATTTAGGTTTCTTAAAAACATTGCGTTTATTTTGTTTTCTGTCCTGTCCCATCCGTCCTCTGAGACAGTTATCTGTTTAAAAGGAGGGGAGGGGGTTAGAATAACAGGAGAAAGAAGATACAAGGTAATACCTCAAAAATTTGTGCCCTGGCATCCAGACCAGCATATTGCTGGGTGCACAGTCCCCCAGCTCTCCTTGGAGGGTTTTTCAGGTAGTCATTGGGATCTAGACCCCTTCCTTCATTCAGCTTCACTGTAATCACCTGGAACCTCCTAGGTCAGTGTAGAAAGGGAAAGAGAAAATACAGAAGAGGCTGATCTGCTTCAATTCATCAGCCTCCACACATTGACCTGCATGGCTACTTATATTGCAAAGGGCTAGAAATGACGTTTCACTGTGTCTCCAGGAAGAGGAAATTCATCTGATGAGCATCAAACCAGTTTGTATTGTTCTCCTTTTGAGGATTAAAAAGATGTTTGGAAGCATGCTGAAAGCAGAGCTTAATAAAGAACTTAATTGTAGACAAAGAAAAAGAAGGCAGGCCAATTACAATCTTACCTACAAAAATCTTAATGGTAACATTATTCAATTTAATTTAGTGTACATAATCTTCCATCTTCTGGAAGATTCTGTTCCATGCAGTGATCAGAGATCTAAGCCCTTTCCATTTTGCAGTTGTACTACATTTGTTATGACCTCCAGGTTAAAAGAATAATTCACCAGGAATATAAATATAAAATTATTTGATATTAGGAAATATATTAATAAAATTAATTCTATCAATGTCTCAAAAGAATTATAATCACTATGATAGATGACAGTGTGATATTGAAAAAATTCAATATCCATCCCTTTTATTAAAAAATTATTAGTATACAAAGGTATTTTATTAACATGATAAAAAATATCTTAACCCCACAAATAACATTAACATTTACATTCAAGACATTAAAGTTAGGGACATGACAGGCTTTCTGCTGTCACTACAATCTCTTAACAGGGTTTAGATGCTCTAGCTTGTGCAAAAAAGACAAGAAAATTAAGTTTTTCTTTCTTTACATGATGGCAGATGCTGTGATCATGTGCTGTGAAAAGCTAAGAATGGTTAATTAAAAATGATTTGTATTGTATGTGATGCTATGCAGTTTACAACAAGGATGAAGTTGATTTATATGCATGCACATGGAGAAGTATCAATGATAAATTAAGTGACAAAAGCAAGATGCAGAACAGTACGTACAATGCCATCGAGTGCATGCACGCGCGTGTGTGGTTAAGCATAGAAAAAGCTGTAGAAGGATATTACTAGATCTCTGAGGACAGCAATGACATGAAGTTGGGGGAAGTTGTTTTGAATGGATCTCTGACTTTTTACTGTTAATATTGTTTGTAGTTTTTGATATTTTTACAATAACTACGTGTTTTATAATTTTGAAAAAAATACCCACTCGTAGTGGTAGCAACAGAAGAAAATTCTTAGAAATAAATTTAATAAGACATATGCAGGACTTTGAAGGAAAACTGGCAGAGAAGTGCTTAGCACGATCAAGACCCTAGGTTCAATCCCCAGCACCCCCTTCCCTCCAAAGAAAGAAAGAAAGAAAGAAAAAAGAAATGTGAGAGAAGGCTTGAATAGAGACATAAAATTTCTGAATGATGACTCAATATTAAAAAGATGTAAATTTCATTCCAATGAATTAAGGAATTTAATGTGATTGCAATAAAAATCCCAGACCAAAATATTCCCCCTTTAGCAACTGATAAAATATGTAAATGTTCATCTGGAGAATCAGTGTACATAAGAAAATATTTTAAAAAGGAGAGGGAATGTCCACTGGTAAACCCTAAATGTATTCCAAATATGAAAGTGTGAAAACAGTATGTTGCTTCTGTCACTAGAGGCAGAAAAGGCGCAAATGCCCTAAGTGCTTGAACTTGATCTAGGACAGGCCTGACTCTGCATTGCCTAAAGGCATTAAAATTCACAATTTTAAGAAAACACCTTTGGCCAAATACCAAAACACACATTTGGAGGTTGAATTGGGCTCATAAGGCCCCAGTTTGTGATCCTTGACACAATGAAACAGAACAGAAGGTCAGAAAGAGACCCAAGTTTATGCAAGAAAGCATTAAATGCCATGGTGGCATTCAACCTGTCAAGAAAGTGTGGGTTATTCAACATATGGTGCTGGGATAGCTAGTTAATTATTTGGGGAAAAGAAGATATATACAATTCCAGATGGATCTGAGTTAAATGTGAAAATAAGTTATGTAATAGGATATCCAGTGGAAGTGTGACTTTTCTGTTTTCTGCCCTTGCTGAGATCTACCAGAATATACTTGATGCTACAAGCCCATAAGTCATATCTCAGTCTGAAGACTTTACAAATCTCATTGTAAGTTTAAACTCTGACCAAAGCCATGTGGAGTTTTCATTTTCCTGTGTCTATGCTGTTTTTTGTTTTTTTGAGTGTTTGTTTTGTTTTGTGGTACTGGGGCTGGAACCCAGGGGTGCTCTACTATTGAGCTATATTCCCAGGCCTTTTTATTTTATTTTATTTTTTTATTTTGAAGCAGGGTCTCCCTAAGTCATTGAAGCTGGCCTTGAACTTTTGATCCTTCTGCCTCAGCCTCCAGAGTCTCTGGGATTACAGGTTCGTGTCATGGCACCTGGTCATCTTCACTGTTATGGACTGAATATTTGCTTCCGAAGTTGATTTGTTGGAATCCTAATCCCCAAGGTAGAACTTGGCAATGAGGCCTATGAGAGGTCATTAGATCAAGAGGATGGGGCCCTTGTGATGGGGTTAGTGTCCATACAAAAAGAGACAAGAGAGACCTTGCTTTCTTTCTCTGCTCTCTGCCATGTAAGGATATAATGTGCTATGGTTTGGTTGTGGCTTGTCCCCCACATTTTCCATATTAGAAGCTTGGCCCTCAGTGTGGTGGTGGGAGATAGTGTGGAATCTTGAACTGGAGGGACCTTTGGGTTATTTATTGGTTTGCTGCTATCAGAAAAGAAAGCTGATCTTCTGCAGAGTTCTCCTGAGAGTGAGTTGTTATGAAAGCCTGAGTCACTATCTTGCTTCCTGTCTGACAATGTGACCACTTGATCCCACATGTGCTCCCACCATTGCTATCCCCAGGATGTGATGCAGTCAAGAGGACCTGTCCCAGAACTGAACCAATACATGTGCCATGCTCTTGAAAGTCCAGAACTGTGAGTTAAATAAACTTATTTTCTTCATAATTAGCCTTCCTTGGATAAATCATTATAGCAACGAGAAACTGACTAATACATGATGAGAAAACAACCATCTGCAAACGAGGAAGCAGGCCCTCACCAGATGTTGTATCTACTAGCATCTTGGTCTTGAACTTCCTAGCCTCCAGAACTATGAGAAATAAATGTTTGAATTATCTAGTCCATGGTAAGCAGCCTAACACTGTGATGTATTACCAATCTCTTAAAATTTTGCTGGTCTAATAGGTGTAATTATGCCTCTATGTGTAGTCATTGTTCCTCTATATGTTTCTTGATCATGTTCAATGCGCATTTAAAAAAATGAGTCATTATGCATTTTTATTGATTTATAGGTCTTTATGTATTCTAGTTAGTAATTCTACTTTCTTTCTTTTAGTGCTGCAGATTGAACCCAGGGCCTTAAGCTTGCAAGTACTCTACCACTGATCTATCCTCAAATCCTACATTTTTATGTTCACTTCTATTCATCCTTTTTTTTTTTTTTTTTTTTATACAGGGGATTGAACTTGGGGGTACTTTATTTTGAGACAGGATTTTGCTAAGTTGCCCTGGCTGGCCTTAAATTTAACCATTCTCCTACCTCAGCCTCCTGAGTCAGTGGAATAACAGATGTGCACCATTTTGCCTGGTTCATCCTAATATTTTTGAATGGTTTGGATCTTTGTTGGATGAAGCAAGGCACAGGGAAGGCCACCAAGGTAACAATCAAGGGCAAACTCATGACTATCTATAAACCCAAATTGATTCACCAGCTCCTAGTCAGGAGTTCTAAAAACAGAGATGGCAATGAATACAAAAGGCAGGGCAACGTTTGCTCCATTTATCTTGTGACCACCTTCTTGGGAGATGGATTCAGAAGATCCCCAAAATGTTTTGAACTCTTGGGCCCAGTGCCTGAGACTCTTATTAATAACCTAAGTCCATCCCTTTGAGAGTTCATTCTTTGACATTGCACAAATGCTTCCCAAATCCTCCCAGACCCTATTTATTTTATTTCCATGGGGTTTATGGTGCCAAGTATATAGGGAATGGTCCTTAAGTGGAGGCAATATGGAATGGTACCTGCATATTTCCATTTGCTGGAATGGTAGTTATGTACTTGACTCAGCCACACATGTGATTCTGAAAACATCCACACTGTGCAATCTCCTACTTGTCTGTTTCTCCTACTGTCTCTTCTGGGACTTCAGTCATCTGAATTCTGCTAACTAAACCCAATATAATTCCGTGTTCTCATACAATAGTTTTCTCTTAGGATAAATACTACCCATCATATATGTGACGATATTTTCTCCCAGGCTGCCGTTTGTCTTTTAAGTTTGCTTATGGTGTCTCAAGTCATAGAAACTCAACTATTCACCTAGCCAAATCTGTTCTTCATTCTCTCTGTCTTTCTGAATTTTATGTTTTGCTTTAAAAAGTCCTTAACACTCAAAATTATAAATATATTCCAACCCATTACTTTAAAAATCATGTTATTTAAAACTTTTGTTTATTTTTTATAGTAAAATACACATAAAATTTAACATCTTAACCATTTAAAGTGTATAGTTCAGTTGTGTTATGTACATTTACGCTGCTGTGCAGCAACCAATCTCCAGAACATTTTCACCTTGTAAAAATGAAACTCAGTGACTGTGAATCATAAACTCCCCATCCCTCCTTGCTCAGCCCCTGGCAACCGCCACTGTGCTGTCTCTATGATTTTGACTACTTTAGTACCTCATATAAGTGAAGCCACACAGTATTTGTCTTTTTTGTGACTGGCTTATTTCACTTAGCACAATATCATCAAAGTCCATTCACGATGTAGTACATGTCAGAATTTCCTTCCTTTTAAAGGCTTAACAATATTCCATTGTACCATATTTTGCGTATCCATCTGTTGATGGACATTTGATTGCTTCCACTGTTTGGCTGTTGTAAATAATGCTTTTGTGAATTTAAGTGTTCAAATATCTCAATATATGGGGCTGGGAGCATGACTCAGTGGTAGAGCACTTCATCCCCAGAACCAAATGTATCCAGAAGTGGAATTGCTGTATCGTATGGTAATACTTGTAAGAACCCAGAAACCACTCTGGACACAGAAACTCACATAAGAGAGTTTATTAAGCAAACAGACAGAGTGTCTCCCTGCAGGGTAAGAGAGAAAATGAGAGAAAAAGAGAGAGAGCATGTGCAAGAGAGAGTGAAAAGTCAGGAGAGAAAGAGAGAGAAAATGGGGGGGGGGGAGCTATTCTTAAGCAGTGGACGGGCTAACAGGGGACCAATAACGGAGAAGGATACTTGCAAGCTGACTGATGAACCAATAGCTAGCTAGGATGTTCACAGACTGACAAGAAGTTGGGAGGCAGGGAAATGACTGCAGCGTAAAGGGAGGGGGAGCAGCTTTATATTATATTATATTCCCCCGTTTTTGTTTTTATAAGAAGATCTTTTGTTCTCCAGTTCTCTCCCCACTTATCTCTCCTTCCTGCCTACATGACTAGGCCTGGTTTTTCAGGTGAGATGTAAAAAGTAAGAGGCGGATGGGGCAGGGGGAGAGCCAAAGTGACTCAGCCAGGCAAGGGCCCAGGGGGCATTAATTAGCAGCTTCTTGCTTGCAGTCCTTGATAAGGGCCTCCTTGATAAGGGCCAGGGAATTTGAAAATCAATGGGCTCTGAAGATCCTTGAGGGGCAATCTCCAACTTCCAGACTTCCAGAGGCAGATGGCTTTCATGGACTTCATTTCCTCGATTTGACCGATCCCCTATTTCTACACTAATTGCCTGTCCCCAATTCTGGCTCCAATACTGCTTTTAAGTTTTTGAGGAACTGCCATCCTGTTTTTCGTAAAGGCTGTGCCATTTTATATTTCCTCCACTGGTACCCAAGGGTTCTAATTTCTTCACATTCTCTCCAACACTTATTATTTTTGTTTTGATGGGTGTGAGGTGATGTTGTGAAAATTGTGTTATTTTGAATTATAAGAGTAATAAATACATCCACTCTGATTATCTATCATTTGAACAATATAGTTACAGCTGGAGCACTGTTTGTCCACTACCCATCCCATTTCCCAGAGGTGACCATGCATTTGACAAGTACTTAGGTCAGTAGCTGTGAAGTACCTGACACTCTTATAGACTGTAGCTATAGCACTGAACCAGGTTCCCACTGTTATGGCAGCCAGGAGGAAGAAACAAGCTGTGCACGGATTCTGGTGATTACATGTGGGGATGTTGTCTTCAGGGCACCACCCTTGCTACCACCACAAATGACCATGGTGGAGAAGCAGGGGGAATCGAGACAGAAGAGCAAGTGGGTGTCCATAGACATGAGTACGTCTCATGAAACCTTCCCACTCCTCTAAGCCTGAGTGCACAGGGTCTAGGGCCTGTGTGCTTTCCAGGAGCCTTCAACAATGTTTGAAGCCTGAAAATAATTTTCGGCTCTGAAATATAAAAACTCTTACCACAGCATAGAGAATAGCTGTTTAATGAAATGCACACAAATGTAACATGGCAGCTTCATGAACTGTTAACTGGAGCGTTCATACAGCATTTCACACATTTGAGAAATCTGTGGGTTCGATTTTCTCACTTCTCAAGAATTCCCAATTACGAACAGATTTTTGAGGAAAAAAAAAAAAAAAAACACTGAAAGCAAATTGTGAATTAAATGAGTTACTCAGACATATAATTTCAAAAGAAAAATGATAAAAATCCTTTTTCTTTTACCTCCCCCCCCCCCAATTATTTTAAATGTTAACAGGAGCACATTTTAATCTGCTAATGGCAGCATTTAGGGCCCATGTTCCCTGCAGGACTGGGTTGTCTAAAGATGGCTCAGGTGGGCTTTCACAAATAAAATTTTGTAAGACCTGTAGTCCCTCCGAACTCAGCCATCTTTTTATTATTATTTAAAATTTAAAATTTTGTTTTCTTTTTCTTTCTTTTTTTTTTTTTTTTTTGTGGTGCTGGGGATCAAACCCAGGGCCTTGTGCATGCAAGGCAAGCACTCTACCAACTGAACTATCTCCCCAGCCCTTAAAATTTAAAATTTTAATTTAAAATTTTTTCCTTTAACTCAGCATACACCACCCTAACCAAGTGATCAAGCAATCACCAGTAATAGGACATAGAAACATCATGTCCCCAGCCATCTTTTCATGGAATGATTCTACTGCTTCATTTTGGCAGTTTGCTTAGGCTGAGGCTGACAGGCCCCACTCAGAACTTCAAGGGCCACTTACAAGGAAAGAATGAGAAGGAACCCTGGTATTATCTCACTGACTGGTCACGGGCTAACCCTCATCTTGGAGGCTGCCCAAGACTCAGCCTGTTCTGTTGCTTGTCCCTGAAATGTTAAATGACCCCCTGTTCTGTTATGATTTCTCAATGCTGTTTCTGAAAGAACTCTCACTGGTCCAAACCAATAGCTCTGTTAGGCAGTCACTGAAATGACTGTTTTCCTCCTAACCTCGGGTTTTGCAGAAGTGTAGCTTCCACATCAGGAATATGACTGATGTTCTGTCCACGTACAGATCTGTCAGTGACCTTGTAACCTAGAAGAGACCTAAGCAAGGAAGAGGAAGATTCTCATGCTCTGATCCATGCTGTTCCATTCATTTGATTCTTCTTGCCTGGGCCCCTTCAGCCAGGACACCTTGCTTTACTTCCAGTGTTTTAGTTGTCACACTTCTCAGTCTTCAAACATCAAATCTGATTTTTTTTTTAAAAGAAAATTATAATGGCAACCACCAAGAACACAAATAATAATAAATCCTGGTGAGGGTTCAGGAGAAAGGAATCGTTATACATTATTTGTGGGATTGTAAATTAATACAACCTCTATGGAAATAAGTACGGAAGTTCCTCAAGACACTAGGCATGGAATCACCATATGACCCAAATCTAACACTCCTTGGTATTTTTTATGGTTTGGATATGAGGTGTCCCCAGAAAGCTCAGGAATAGTCAGAGGTGAAATGATTAGATTATGAGAGCTGTAACATAATCAGTGGATTAATCCATTTGATGAATTAATAACTTGAATGGATTAATGGGTGGTAACTGTAGGCAGGTAGGGTGTGGCTAGAGGAAGTAGGTCACTGGGGCATGCACTTGGGGATTATATTCTGTCTGACTCTTTGCATTCAAGCTATTTGCTTCTCATTTATCATGAACTGAGCAGCTTCTACCATGATGTTCTGCCTACCATGGGCCCAGAACTAGAGAGTCAGCCCACCATGGACTGAACCTCTGAAACTGTAAGCCAAAAGAAGCTTTTGCTCTCTATATTGTTCTTGTTGGGTATATGGTCATAGTGACACAAAGCTAACTAAACAAAGTATTTATTCAAAAAATTAAAGTCAGCATACTATAGTGATACATGCATATCCATGTTCATAGCAGCACAATCCACAATAGCCAAGTTATGGAACCAATCTAGGTATATGTCAACAGATGAATGGATAAAGAAAATGTTATATATATATATACACAATGGAGTTTTAGTCATAAAGAAGAAGGAAATCATGTCATTTGTAGAAAAATTGGTGGAACTGTAGAACATCACGCTAAGTGAAGAAACTAGACTCAGAAAGTCAAGGACCATCTGTTTTCTGTCATATGTGGAAGCAAGAGAGAAAAAAGGTAATCTCATGAAAATAGAAGGGAGACTGATGGAGTAGAGGACAAAGATTGGGAGAGTTAGGAGGGGAGGTACTGGGTAATGAAATAGATCAAATTATAGTATGTACATGTACAAATGTATCAATGAATCCCACTATTTTGTGTAATTGTAATGCACCAATAAAAATATTGCCCTTAATACATACATATGTAGCAGAAGCATAAACTACTGGGAATGACAACTAATTCAGGATTATGATTATTATCTCTTAGCTGTGGTAAAAGGGACATGGGACCATGGAGGGGTTACTATGTACTGGTAATGAGTAATATTTTAGACTAGGGAAACAGTGTTCATTACATTATTATGTGTATTTTTTTGGATTTCTGAAATATTTAATAATAAATTAAGAAGAAAATATTGTACCTGCTTCTGTGCTGGTTAATCATTTTGGTCATTCTCTGAGATTTGCCAATTCTCCAAACCTCCCTTCAATCTGTGGCTTTCCTCCCCTTTCTCTGCATACCTTGGATCTTGATTGACATCCCACCCTCTTAACTTGACAACCATTCTCGCTAATAACTCTTTCTTGTTGGGTATTTCCCCCTTATGTGTCTTTATCTCCTTGGAAACTGTGTAGTCTTAAAATATCTCAGTGTCCCCTACCTACCACCTCTTCATTTACCAAGCAGAATCATGGAATTTTAGAGCCATTGACGACCTGAGATCATCTTTTCCAAACTTCTCATTATATAAAAGAAGAAAAACAGGGGCACTTGGAGATTAAACTTCATCTTCAGCAAGGGCAAAGCCGAGATTTGAAATGAGGTCAACTCCAGGTTTCTCCTAAAACTGCCAAACAAGAAAGGCTCTTGGCTTCTGTCCCTGGAACTGCTACCAAGGTGGAAGAGCAGTTGATGGGTACTGGAACCCAAGACAAAACTGAGAGGGAATCCTAGAAAAACAAAACGTGGTTAGATGCCTCTACATATGGGCATACATGTATGTAGTGGTAGTCTAAAGCAGAAGAGGGACAGATACTGAGGACTGAGACAGGTATCAATCAGACTGTGCCATTTTTCACCTCCACATTGACCTGCCAAGACCACTGCATAATTGTCACCACTGTATGGCCAAAATACAAAACAAGAGCAACAAAACAAACTAGTATCAACCTAGTGTCAACTAAATACCAACCCAGAGTAACAAACTGAAAAGAGAGAAGCACTGAAGAAGATATAGGTTGTCAAACAGTCATGTTCATATGCTCCATGATAGGGACAAACCTGAGTGTTCCCACTTCCAAGGGTGCTATGATGGAATTGTGTACCTCTGACCCCAAATTGCTATGTTGAATGAAGCCCTACCCCCTTACTGTGACTCTACTTGGAGATAGGGTCGTTAGGAGGTAGTTAAGGTTATACAGACAGGATTTGTGTCTGTATAAAAAGAGACATCATAAACATCACATGCTCCCTCTCTCTGTATATACTCACAGAGAAAAGACCAAGTGAGCACACAGTGAAAAGATGACTGTCTGTAATCCAAGCCCTTACCAGACACCAAACCTTGTGGCACCTTGATCTTAGACTTCCAGCCTTCAGAATTATGGGAAAATTAATTCTGTTGTTTAAGCCACCCAGTCTGTGATCTTTTGTTATAGCAGTCTGAACAGATGAATATAATGGGATACGCAGTTGCAACAGGGAGGCAGCCCTTGGAAAAGAACAATCTGGGGTGGGGCTGATTCTGGGAGATTTTCTGAAAAAGAATTGCCTGGTTGGGGAAGGCAAAAGGGAAATGATTAGTTTCATATTGCAACACCAGAGGCTCTCTCACTGGATAAGTATACTTTGGCTGCCAGGGTAGTTGATGGTCCCAAGGATTCAGGCGCTCATAAGGACAAATAATGTGATGTCCGGGGAGGGCAACCATTATTAAAAAATCATAGACTGAACAACATGTATCGAAACAAACAGAACCAATAAGTGAGAAGTGTAAGTATTTACAATGAGCATAACAAATACTCTCAAAGAAATGAGGGAAGATGTTAGAAACATGGAATAGAAGCAAGCATGAATGATGCAGAACAAATTAGACAGACATCCTGGATATGAAAACTGAATGAAATAAACATCCACACATCAATGGATGTGTTAAATGGCAGGACAGATACAAAGAACAATTAGTGAGTAAGAGACCACCTTTGTGAACTCTCCCAGAGGCATCAGAAAGAATAATAGGTAGGTGTATTAGTCTGTTTTCTCTTAGCATAATGAAAAACCTGAGACTGAATAGAAAAGAAAAGAAAAGAGATTTATTTAGCTCACAATTCTGGAGGTTCAAAAGCACAGTGATAGTATCAGCTTGTCTCTGGTGAGGACCCCATGGTGGGCAGCACCACAGTAGTAGTGCTTATGAGAGGGGGAGATCACATGGTAAGAAAGGAAGCCAGAACCCAGGGAACAATCTCCAATTAAGCCCCACCTCTTAAAGGTCCTCTACCTCTTAACACTGGGAACAAAGCTCCCAATACATGAGCCTTTGGGGTACAAACTATGTCCATACAATAGTGCCAAGAAGCAGAGGATTAAAATGTAAAATTGAAGTAAGAAAAAAGTGAGCAGAAGAGAGCATATAAATGTTTTTACTCAAATATTTTATTCACCTCAAAATTGAGGTAGATAAATTATTTGAATAAAAAACAATTTTGAAGAATTTTCAAAAGAGATCTCAAGTTGACAAAAGGAAGCTTGTCTAAGAAAAACAAAAAATAAATAAACCAACAAAAGCAAACATGTCATACTTAGACATATTATAATAAAATTTAAGAATATCAAAGACAAGTAGAATGATGTCAGCCTTGGGTTTGTCATATATAGCCTTTATGTTGAATGTTGAAGCATGTTCCTTCTATCCTATTTTTCTAGTGTTTTAGACATGAATGGATGCTGTATTTTGTCAAACGCTTTCCTGCATCTATTGTGATAATCAGGTGATTCTTGTCTTTAAGTCTATTTATGTAATGAATTACATTTATTGATTTCTGTATATTGAACCAAACTTGCATCCCTGAAATGAAACTCATTTGATTGTGGTACACTATCTTTTTACTATGTTTTTGTATGCAATTTGCCAGTACTTTATTAAGAATTTTTACAACTATGTTCATAAGAATATTGGTCTGAAATTGTCTTTCCTTGATGTGTCTTCATCTGGTTTTGGTGTCAGGGTGATATTAGCTTCATAGAATGTGTTTGGAAGGGTTGCCTCCATTTCTATTTTGTGGAATAATTTGAGGAGAATTGGTATTAGTTCTTCTTAAGGGTTTGTAGAATTTGGCTGAGAATTCATTCGATCTTGGACTTTTCTTTCTTAGTAGACTTTCGATGGCATCTTCAATTTTATTACTTGAAGTTGACCTCTTTAAACTTTCTGTATCCTCCTGGTTCAATTTGGATAGGTCATATGTCTCTAGGAATTTGTCAATGTCTTCAAGATTTTCTAGCTTACATCATTCTAAACAGATAAAAACTGAAAGCATTCCCTCTAAAAACAGGAACAAGACAGGGATGCCCACTTTTATCACTTTTGTTCAACACAGTCCTTGAAACTCTAACCAGAATAATTAGGCAAAAGAAATAAATTAAGAGGATACAAATAGGAAAAGAACTAAAACTATCTCTCTTTGCCTATGACCCGATTTTCTATATAGAAGACCCAAGAAAATCCATCAGAAAACTTCTAGAACTCATAAATGAATTCAGCAAAGTAGCAAGATACAACATTAACACCCATAAATTAATTGCATTCCTATACTCCCATGATGAATCAGCTGAAAGAGAAATTTAAAAAACAATGCCATTCACAATAACCTCAAAAAAAAAAAAAAAAAAAAAAAACAACCTTGGGAATCAATCTAACGAAAGAGATGAAAACTACAGAACACTAAAGAAAGAAAGTGAGGAAGACTTCAGAAGATGGAAAGATCTCCTATGTTCTTGGATAGTCTTACTACCAAAAGTACTATACAGATTCAATGCAGTTCCCATCAAAATTCCAATGACATTTTTCATAGAAATAGAGAAAGCAGTCATGAAATTCATTTGGAAAAATAAGAGGCCCAGAATAACCAAAGCAATCCTTATCAAGAAAAGTGAAGCAGGAGGCATCATAATATAGACCTTAAATACTACAGGGCTTTAGTAACAAAAATAGCAATATTGGTACCAAAACAGAAAAGAAGACCAATGGAACAGAATAGAAGACACAGAGACAAACCCACATAAATACAGTTATCTCATACTAGACAAAAGTGCCAAAAACATACATTGAAAAAGATAGTCTCTTCAACAAATGATGCTGGGAAAACTGGAAATCCATATGTAGTAGAAATTAAACCCCTCTCTCTCATGCTGCACAAAACTCAACTCAAAGTGGACCAAAGACCTAGGAATTAGACAAAAACCCTGTACACACTAGAACAAAATGTACGCCCAATACTTAACATATTGACTCAGGAACTGACATCCTTAACAAGACTTCTAAAGTACTAGAAGTAAAATGAAAAAATCAATAAATGGGATGGTACCAAACTAAAAAGCTTCACAACAAAGGACACAATCAAGAGGGTAAAGAGGGAGCCTAAGGAAAGGGAGAAAATCTTAACCATCTGAACCCCAGGTAGAGCATTCATCTCCAGGATATATCAAGAACTCAAAAATCTTAACACCCAACCCCCCCCCCCCAAATAACAAAAAACAACAAATGATGGACAATAAATGGATGAAGGAACTGGACATTTCTCAAAATAAGAAATACAAATGTCCAATAAATATATGAAAAAATGTTCAACATCACTAACAATTACAGAAATGCAAATTAAACCTACACCGAGACTTCATCTCACTCCAGTCACAATGGCAATTATCAAGAATACAAGCAACAATAAATGTTGGTGAGGATGTGGGGGAAAAGGTACACTCATACATTGCTGGTGGGGCTGCAAGTTGGTGCAAGCTCTCTGGAAAACAGTATGGAGATTGCTCAGAAAACTTGGAATGGACCCACCATTTGACCCAGCTATCCCATTCCTCAGATATACCCAAAAGACTTAAAATCAGCATACTACAGAGATGCAGCCACATTCAATGTTCATAGCAGTTCCATTCACAATAGTTAAGCTATGGAACTAACCTAGGTACCCTTCAACAGATGAATGGATAAAGAAAATGTGGTATATACACACAATGAAATATTTCTCAGGCATAAAGAAAAATGAAATTATGGCATTTGCCAGTAAATGGATGGAACTGGAGACTATTATGCTAAGTGAAATAAGCCAGTCCCAAGAAATCAAAGGTCAAATGTTTTCTCTGAAATGTGGAAGCTAACCCACAATAATAGGGAACAGGAGAAGAATAGAAGTTCAATAGATTAGACGAAGGGGAATGGAGAGAAGGGAAGGGGATAGGAAAAGAAAAGAAATTAAATGAACCTGACATAATTTTCATTCAGTGAAATGGATCTGATATAATTTTCCTATGTACCTATATGAAAATACCACAGTGAATCCCACCATCATGTACATCCATAAGAATGGGGACCTTATTAGAATAAGATTTATTCCATGCTTGTATAATTATATCACAGTGGATTCTACTGTCATGTATAACTAAAAAGAACCAATAAAAACATAAAGACAAATAGAAAACTATTTTTAATTTAAATTTTATTTAAAGATAATTCTTTCTTATTGTTTGAAAAATTCTTAGAAAAAATATATATTGAAAAGTCTATTTTTGTCTTCTCTTTTATCCACCTGTTTCCCATCTCTTTCCCCACAGATATCCACTTCTCTTACTTTTTGAGTATTTTTCAATTTCTTTATGCAAATATAATCAGGTATGAAAATATTCCCATTTTTCTCCTTTTCTATGCAAAAGGTAGCACAGAGAAACTGTTCTGCCCCTTCTTTTAATTTTTTTACTTAACATATATAAAATATTTTTTTCATATTAATACATAGTTTCTTTTAATTGCATAACATTCCATTATGTGGTTATACCATAATCTATCTAGCTGATCACTTACTGATGAACATTTGACCATTTTCATTTCTTTGCAATAAATGATTTTGTATGAATACCATTTCATATAAAGGCAAGTATATCTGAAGGACACATTCCAAGATGTAGGGCTACTGCATCAAACTATTTGTATTTGCTTTTCTATGAATTCCTATGATATCCTTTGTCCATCAATCTATTGGGATGTTTGGTCTTTTCCTTATGGGTTTGTAGGGGATTTGAAGGAGCAATAGCCTTTTGTACATAAAAAGAATCACAAATATTTTCCCTTCTTTGGTCTTTTTACTCTTTTTATTTATGTTTTTCTTTCTCTTTTTGTAGAATCTTTTATTTTTATGTAGTCAAATGCACTAATATCTTTCTGGCTCCTGGAATTTTAGTCAAGGTTGGAGAAACTTTCTCTACTACAAAATTATTAAGAAATTCTTTCATGTTTTCTTCAAAAATTTTTTTTATTGTAAACAAATGGGATACATGTTGTTTCTGTTTGTACATGGCATAAGGCATACCATTTGTGTAATCATAAATTTACATAGGGTATTGTTGTTTGATTCATTCTGTTATTTTTTCCCTTCCCCCCACCCCTCCCACCCCTCTTTTCCCCCTATACAGTCCTTCCTTCCTCCATTCTTGTCCCCCTCCCTAACACTAACTCTAACCCTAACACTAACCCCTCCCTCCCCCTATTATGTGTCCTCATCCACTTATTAGCGATATCATTCGACCTTTGGTTTTCTGAGATTGGCTTATCTCACTTAGCATGATATTCTCCAATTTCATCCATTTGCCTGCAAATGCCATAATTTTATCATTCTTTATGGCTGAGTAATATTCCATTGTATATATATACACCACGGTTTCTTTATCCATTCATCAATTGAAGGACATCTAGGTTGGTTCCACAGTCTGGCTATTGTGAATTGAGCAGCTATGAACATTGATGTGGCTGTATCTCTGTAGTATGCTGATTTTAAGTCCTTTGGGTATAGGCCAAGGAGTGGGATAGCTGGGTCAAATGGTGGGTCCATTCCAAGTTTTCTAAGGAATCTCCACACTGTTTTCCAGAGTGGCTGCACTAATTTGCAGCCCCACCAGCAATGTATGAGTGTACCTTTCTCCCCACATCCTCGCCAACACCTGTTGTTGCTTGTATTCTTGATAATTGCCATTCTAATTGGGGTGAGATGGAATGTTAGGGTAGTTTTGATTTGCATTTCTCTTATTACTAGAGATGGTGAACATTTTTCCATATGTTTGTTGATTGCTTGTAGATCTTCTTCTGTGAAGTGTCTATTCATTTCCTTAGCCCATTTGTTGATTGGATTATTTGCATTCTTGGTGTAGAGTTTTTTGAGTTCTTTATAGATTCTGGAGATTAGTGCTCTATCTGAAGTATGATTGGCAAAGATATTCTCCCATTCTGTAGGCTCTTTCTTCGCATTGCTGATAGTTTCCTTTGCTGAGAGAAAGCTTTTTGTTTGAATCTATCCCAGTGGTTGATTCTAGCTTTTATTTCTTGTGCTATGGGAGTCCTGTTAAGGAAGTCTGATCCTAGACCAACAAGGTGAAGATTTGGACCTACTTTTTCTTCTAGAATCTGCAGGGTCTCTGGTCTGATTCCGAGGTCCTTAATCCATTTTGAGTTTAGTTTCGTGCATGGTGAGAGATATGGGTTTAGTTTCATTCTGTTGCATATGGATTTCCAATTCTCCCAGCACCATTTGTTGAAGAGGCTATCTTTTCTCCATTGCATATTTTTGGCACCTTTGTCTAGTATGAGAAAATTGTATTTATTTGGGTTTGTGTCCGTGTCCTCTATTCTATACCATTGATCTACCTTTCTATTTTGGTACCAATACCATCCCGTTTTTGTTACTATTGCTTTGTAGTAGAGTTGAAGATCTGGTATTGCAATATCCCCTGTTTCACTCTTCCTGCTAAGGATTGCTTTAGCTATTCTGGGTTTCTTATTCTTCCAGATGAATTTCATAATTGCTTGCTCTATTTCTGTAAGGTACATCATTGGGATTTTAATTGGAATTGCATTGAATTTGTATAGCACTTTAGGTAGTATGGCCATTTTGACAATATTAATTCTTCCTATCCAAGAACATGGAAGATCTTTCCATCTTCTAAGGTGTTCTTTAATTTCTTTCTTTAGTGTTGTATAGTTCTCATTGTAGAGGTCTTTCACCTCTTTTGTGAGATTGATTCCCAAGTATTTTATTTTTTTTGAGGCTATTGTGAATGGGGTAGTTTTCCTGATTATTTTTTCCAAAGATTCATCACTTATGTATAAAAATGCATTGGATTTATGAGCATTGATCTTGTAACCTGCTACTTTACTGAATTCACTTATGAGTTCTAAGAGTTTTCTGGTGGAATTTCCAGGTACCTCTAATATATAATCATGTCATCAGCGAACAGGGATAGTTTGAGTTCTTCTTTTCCAATTCGTATCCCTTTAATTTCTTTGGTTTGTCTAATTGCTCTGGCTAGAGTCTCAAGAACGATGTTGAATAGAAGTGGTGAAAGAGGTCATCCCTGCCTTGTTCCAGTTTTTAGGGGGAATGCTTTCAGTTTTTCACCATTTAGAATGATATTAGCCATGGGCTTAGCATAAATGGCCTTTACAATGTTAAGGAATGTTCCCACTATCCCTATTTTTTCTAGTGTTTTGAGCATGAAGGGGTGCTATATTTTATCAAATGCTTTTTCTGCATCAATGAAATAATCATGTGATCCTTGACTTTAAGTCTATTGATATGGTGAATGACATTTATTGATTTCCTGATGTTGAACCAACCTTGCATTCCTGGGATGAAATCCACTTGATCATGGTGCACTATCTTTTTAATATGCTTTTGTATGCGACTTGCTAAAATTTTGTTGAGAATTTTTGCGTCGATGTTCATTAAGGATATTGGTCTGAAATTTTCTTTCCTTGATGAGTCTCTGTCTGGTTTAGGTATCAGTGTGATATTGGCTTCATAGAATGAGTTTGGGAGGGTTCCCTCCTCTTCTATTTTATGGAATACTTTGAGAAGTATTGGAATGAGCTCTTCTTTAAAGGTTTTGTAGAACTCGGCTGAGAACCCATCTGGTCCCGGACTTTTCTTTGTTGGTAGGCTTTTGATGACTTCTTCTATTTCAGTACTTGAAATTGGTCTATTTAAATTGTGTATGTCCTCCTCGTTCAGTTTAGGCAATTCATATGTCTCTAGAAACCTGTTGATGTCTTCGAGGTTTTCTGATTTGTTGGAGTATAGATTTTCAAAATAGCTTCTAATTATATTTTGTATTTCAATCCTGTCTGTTGGGATATTTCCTTGTTCATTCCAAATTTTAGTGATTTGGGTTTTCTCTCGTCTTTGTTAGTGTGGCTAAAGGTTTATCAATTTTGTTAATTTTTTTGAAGAACCAACTATTTATTTTGTCAATTTTTTGTATTGTTTCTTTTGTTTCAATTTCATTGATTTCAGCTCTGAGTTTAACTATTTCCTGTCTTCTACTACTTTTGGTGCTGTTCTGTTCTTCTTTTTCTAGTGCTTTGAGCTGTAGTGTTAGCTTGTTTATTTGTTGAGTTTTACTTCTTTTATTAAATGCGCTCCATGAAATAAATTTCCCTCTAAGTACTGCTTTCATAGTGTCCCAGAGATTTTGATATGATTTCTTTGTTCTCATTTACCTCTAAGAATTTTTTAATTTCCTTCCTAATATCTTCTGTTATCCATTAATCATGTAATAGCATATTGTTTAATCTCCAGGTGTTGGAATAGTTTCTGTTTTTTACTCTTTCATTTATTTCTAACTTCAATCCATTATGATCCGATAGAATACAAGGTAGTGTCTCTATCTTCTTGTATTTGCTAACATTAGCTTTGTGGTATAATATATGGTCTATTTTAGAGAAGGATCCATGTGCTGCTGAGAAGAAAGTGTATTCGCTCTTAGTTGGATGGTATATTCTATAAATGTCCGTTAAGTCTAAATTATCGATTGTGTTATTGAGATATATGGTTTCTTTGTTCAATTTTTGTCTGGAAGATCTGTCCAGTGGTGAGAGAGGCGTGTTAAAATCACCTAGTATTATTGTGTTATGGTCTATTTGGTTTCTGAGATTGAGAAGGATTTGTTTGACATACATGGATGAGCCACTGTTTAGGGCATAGATGTTTATGATTGTTATATCTTGCTGATTTATGCTTCCCTTAAGCAGTATGAAATGTCCTTCTTTATCCCTTCTGAGTAACTTTGGCTTGAAGTCCACATTATCTGAAATGAGGTTGAATACTCTAGCTTTTTTGCTGAGTCCAAGTGCATGGTATGTTTTTCCTCATCCTTTCACCTTTAGTCTATGAGTATCTTTTTCTATGAGGTGAGTCTCTTGCAGGCAACATATTGTTGGATCTTTCTTTTTAATCCAATCTGCCAGTCTATGTCTTTTGATTGATGAATTCAGGCCATTAACATTCAGGGTTATTATTGAGATATGATTTGGTTTCCCGGTCATTTGGTTCATTTTAAAAATTTTATTTATTTATTTATTTGACACGACTTGGTTCCTCCTTTATTTGACAATTCATTTAGGATAATTCCTCCCTTTGATGATTTGCTTCTTTGTTTTTCATCTCTTCCTCATGGAATATTTTGCTGAGAATGTTCTGTAATGCCGGCTTTCTTTTTGTAAATTCTTTCAGCTTTTGTTTATCAGGGAAGGATTTTATTTTATCGTCAAATTTGAAGGTAAGTGTTGCTGGGTATAAGATTCTTGGTTGGCATCCATTTTCTTTCAGAGCTTGAAAAATGTTGTTCCAGGCCCTTCTAGCTTTTAGGGTCTGGATTGAAAAATCTGCTGATATCTGTATTGGTTTCCCCCTGAATGTAATTTGGTTCTTTTCTCTCACAGCCTTTAAAATTCTGTCTTTATTTTGTATGTTAGGTATTTTCATTATAATGTGCCTTGGTGTGGGTCTGTTGTAATTTTGTGTATTTGGAGTCCTATAAGCCTCTTGAACTTGATTTTCCATTTCATTCTTCAGATTTGGGAAATTTTCTGATATTATTTCATTGAATAGATTGTTCATTCCTTTGGTTTGTTTCTCTAAGCCTTCCTCAATCCCAATAATTCTTAAATTTGGCCTTTTCATGATATCCCATAGTTCTTGTAGATTCTGTTCATGATTTCTTACCATCTTCTCTGTTTGTTCAACTTTGTTTTCAAGGTTAAATATTTTGTCTTCAATGTCTGAGGTTCTGTCTTCCAGGTGTTCTATCCTACTGGATATGCTTTCTATGGAGTTCTTAATTTGGTTTATTGTTTCCTTCATGTCAAGGATTTCTGTTTGTTTTTTTTTTCAATATCTCTAACTCTTTATTGAAATGATCTTTTGCTTCCTGTATTTGCTCTTTTAACTGTCAATTGGTGCGGTCATTCAATGCCTGCATTTGCTCTTTCATCTCATCATTCAGTGCCTGCATTTGCTCTTTCATCTCATCGTTTGCTTCCCTGATCATTTTAATCATGTACATTCTGAACTCCTTTTCTGTCATTTCTTCTGCTATGCTGTCATTGAGTTTTATTGATGTAACATCTAGATATGTTTGGGGCATTTTCTTCCCTTGTTTTCTGATATTGTTCAGGTATCAGTGGACTGCTAAGATATTGCTGATTTCCTCTATTGACTTATAATGTCCCTGAAGATTTCTAGTATATCCCCTCTTAGCCTTCAGTAGGCTGAAGTCTTGGAGGAAGTTGATAGTGCGGTGCTCCACAAGGAAGCTGCTTCTCTAGGGGTGGTAGCCTTCAGGTGGAGTATATTCCCTGCTAGTGGGCAGAGATGCCTCCACTTGTTGACCAATGGTCATCCAAATGGGAACTAGGCTGCAGGATGAGGCAAGGCCTGTTTGGGCCTGTGTCTCTGGTTTTACCGTCCTTGTGGGAAAACCTCACCCGGCAGGGAAGACTCACGCAGTGGGGAGGTCTCGCTGGTCAGTTCCCCTCCTAGAGGTTCCCCTCAATCTACAGCTACTGCCTGGGCTGGGCTGCCTTCCTCTGCAACGTTCCCAGGGGCCTGGACCTACCTCCTGGGCCTAGGAGCCTCACCCTTCGCAGACAAGTCTCCTTAGGCTGCCTCTCCTCAGAGAATCTGCCCACAGTCCTGGAACCTTCGCTCTGCCCCAAGTGTGTCTCTGTGCGGCTCTTCAATCAAGAAGCCTCCTAGGTCCTGGGACCCTGCTCTGCACCTAATCGCCTGGCTATGCAGCCCCTCCTCTGAGCAGCCACCTGGAGCCCTGTACAATCGCTCCGAGTCCCAGAGACCTGCCGCACACCTCTTCCTCCAGACAGCCTCCCGGTGTTCCGGTGCGGTCACTAGGAGTCCAAGCAACTCACTGCGTGCCTCCTCTTCCCGCCAACCACCCGTAGCCCTGGGCAGTCACTCCGAGTCCAAGTGACCCTCCCTGTTCCTCTTCCTCCTCCAGGTAGCCCCCCGGGTGTAAAGGAGTGGTCACTGTGAGTCGCTCTGAGTCACTCTGAGTCCACATGACCCACTGCACGCCTCCTCCGGGCAGCTGCCTGGAGCTCTGGTGTGGCCACTGGAGACCAAGCGACCCACTGCGCTCCTCCTCCAGGCAGCCCTGCAGTGTTCAGGAGCAGTCGCTTTGAGTCCAAACAACTCACCACTCGCCTCCTCCTCTGAGCAGCCACCTGGAGCTCCAACGCAGTCACTTCGAGTCCAAGCAACCTGCTGCGCTCCTCCTCCTCCTCCTCCGGGCAGGCCCCGGTGTTCAGGAATGGTCGCTTTGAGTTCAGACAGCTCACCATGCAGCTCCTCCTCTGGCAACCACCCGTAGCTCTGGTATAGTCACTCCGAATCCAAGCGGCCACGCTCCTCCTCCTCCTCCTCCTCCTCCTCCTCCTCCTCCTCAGGGCAGGCCCCGGTGTTCAGGGGTGGTCGCTCTGAGTCCAAACAGCTCTCCTTGCAGCCCCTCCTCTGGGCCGCCGCCCAGAGCCCCAGTGGTTGCTCTGAGTCCCAGCGCTGTGCTGAGCGGCCTCCTCTATGACGCTCCCAGTTGTCCCCGTTCACTGCTCCAGCGGGGGGAGGGGCGTCTCGCCGGGCAGCTCTACTTCACAAAGTTCCCTGCGTTCCAGGACTACCACCCCATCCGGGATGCCTCCCCAACGGGAGAGACTCACCCGGCTGCTTTGAGTTGGTCCCAAGTCTCTCAGTATCTCCTCTTTTGAATCCTGAGTCCTGGAGCAACATGAAATGCAGCCACCCTCTAGTCCACCATCTTGAAAACCCCCCTCTTCAAATATTTTTATGGCTTCATTTTTTCTAAATATTTGAGCCATTTGGAGTTTATTTTGGTGTCCAGTGTGAGATAGGGATCTGACTTTTTCTCCTATGTGATAGATTTCCAACTTTCTCCAAATCATTTATAGACTAGCCCTTCTTTTCTTCACATAAAATTTTTAATTAGTTGGTCTGCCTATTTTTGTTTCTTTCTGTATTGAGGCTTTTAGTGTGTTTTTAAATTTTTTGTAGGATGGTGCTAGTTCCATTTTATTGTACTTTTTTTCAGTCTTCATAGTTATTTCTCAGTTTTCTTGTTCCACTAAAATTTTAGAATTAGATTTTCTAGTTTTGAACAAAACAATCAACTAGAAAACAGCAACAATAAAATCTACGTATAAGTCAATATAAATAAAACTAATTTCTTTGTGAAGCTGAATCACCTTTTTAAAAACATGCCTTTTTCATTTGTTCCAGTCTTTGTTGTGTCCTTCAACAGAACTCTAAAGTTTCTTTATATAGGTCTTATTCATTTTTTGTTTAGTTTGTTCCCAGATATGCTATTATTATGTTGTTAACAGTAAAAGGAAACAATAATCATATTGACATAAGACTTTTAACACCAAGCTCAATGAAATATAACAATTGGATAATATTTTTAATGGACTAAAGGACAAGAACTTTAAAAAAAGATTTTTTTTAGTTGTAGATGGACACAATATCTTTATTTATTTATTTTTATGTGGTGCTGAGTATCGAACCCAGTGCCTCACATGTGCTAGAAAAGTCCTCTACCACTGAGCTACAACCCCAGCCCAGAGAAGGAACTTTTCAAACCCTAGAATCTTGTATGTATTCTAACTACTATTAAAATGTGCCCATGAATTTAAGAGTCAGGTATGTAAATCCTCAGAAAGTTTATTATATCAAAACCTTCTTTGAAACCATTTAACAAATTATTTTATTAGTGATTGCTCTGGAGATTATGATTAGCCTTAAATTTCAAAAAATCTAGTTTGTGTTAATACTAACTTAATTTCTATAATCTAAAAAAATTTTGCTCCAATATGCCTCTACTTCCTCCCCATATCTTTGTGTTATTACTATCATACAAATTACATCTTTTTTACACTGTAAGTTCATCAGTGAACGTTTACAGTTATTGCTTTATGCATCCAATTTTAAATCAGATAAGAAAAGTTATTAACAAAAAGATATTTATCTGTCGTTTACATTTACCTGTTTAGTTACTTTTCTCTCTCTATTTTTTCTTGTGGGTTTGACTTTCTGTCTAATGTCCTTGTATTTCATCATAAAGGACTCTCATTCTGGTCAGGTCAGATAGTGATGAGTTTTCTGTTTCTGTTTATCTAGGAAGACCTTAAGTTCTCCTTAATTTTGGGGGATGGGTACCAGGGATTGAGCTCAGGAAGCACTTGACCACTGAACCACATCCCCAGCCCTATTTTTGTATTTTTTATTTAGAGACAGGGTCTCACTGAGTTGCTTAGTGCCTTGCATTTGCTGAGGCTGGCTTTGAACTCTCTATCCTCTTGCCTCAGCCTCCCAAGCCGCTGGGATTACAGGCGTGCACCCTGTGCCTGGCTCTCCTTCATTTTTAAAAAAAATATGTATAAACATTATGTGTCAATTACAAACATTAAAATATTTTTAGTTGTAGATGGACATAATACCTTTATTTTATTTATTTATTTTTATGGAATGCTGAGGATTGAATCCAGTGCCTCACGTGTGCTAGGCAGTACTCTACCACTGAACTACAGTTCTAGCCCTCTCCTTCATTTTTTGAAGGATGATTTTGTTGGGTATAGAATTCTTGATTGACAGATCTTAGGTTTTCAACATTTTGAAGATGTTTTTCTGTTGTCTTCCTGTGTCTATGATTTATAACCAGAAGTTAGCTGTTAATCTCATTGAGGATCCCCTGTACAAAATAATTGGCTATCTTCTTGCTGTTTTCAAGTTTTCTTTTCATCTTTGACTTTTGCTTATTTTGACTGTGATGTGTCTAGATGTAAATCTCTTGAAATTATTCTATTTGAAGTTTGTTAAGTTTCTTGGGATATGTGCTTAATGGTTTTCACTGCATTGAGGGAGGTATGTTGGATGGGATCCCATAGGTCTCTGAGGCTCTGTTCATTTTAACTCACTTTTTTTTCATTCTGTACCTCAGATTGGATCATCTCTACTGACTTATCTTCAAATTTGCTAATTATTCTGACAGTTCAGAAGATTCCTTTTGGGCTGGGGAGATAGCTCAGCCGGTAGAGTGTTTGCCTTGCAAGCACAAGGCCCTGGTTCAATCCCCAGCACCGCAAAAAAAAAAAAAAAAAGATTCCTTTTAATGAATTTTTTCATTTCATTCATAGAATTTTTCAATTCTAGAATTTCTATTTGGTTCTTTTTTCTAATATCTATTTCTTCGTTGATATTCTGTATTTGGTAATACATTATTGTTTACTTTCCTTTAATAATTTAAACATGGTATTATTTGATTCTTCCAATATATTTCTAACAGTTGATTTAAAGTCTTTGCCTACTAACTTAGACATCTGTGTGCCCTCAGGATGTTTTCTGTTGGTTGCTCATGTTACCGTGTATGTGGCATACTCTTCTGATTTTTTGTGTGTCTTGTGATTTCTGCAGAAAAAATGAATGTCTTAGTGTATCTAAACGAGTTGGCATCCATCTCCCCAGGTTGTCGTTATTGCTGTTTTTTGTTATTGTTTTTCCTGTTGCTAAATAGCTGACTTTCCTAGATTATTTCCTGGATTACTTATATTCTACGTTCTTTGTTGTATGTAGATCCTGAGGTTTCTGTTAGCATTTTTTTAAGTTCTTATTTTTATTTTTAGGTCTAGTTTCCTAAAGTTCACTCCCAGGTCAGTACAATTTAGTGGTCAGCCAATGATTGGTCTGAAGATTTCCCCAGATGCCTTGTCCGTATGTCCTCCACCCCTTGCCAATGGGATTTGTATCTGAAGGCACAACTCAAACTTTGGGCAGTTCATAAGATAGCCATAGCTTTTACTTCCTGCTTATATAAGGACTCAAGGTCAGCCAGAAGTGAGTGACTGGGATCTTCTTCTTTTCAATGTCTTTCCTAAGCATGTACATATACACAGATTTCTAGATCCCCAGGAATATTGGAACTTTAAAAAGTTCCCTATGGCTTTCTATTTCTGAAGGATTTCCTTTTAAACTTCTACTGTTTGGGGCCAGGCTCTTGTTTGCTCTAACCAAAATCACAGTCTTAGGCAGCAAGATACCCTGATTGCTATTGTATTTAGTAATTCCTTGGGGGTAGTCTCCCCCAACCTTCCCACTGAGCTGTGAGTCACCACAACCCTCTGAGAATGGATATTTTCCAGGTAGTTGCTAATTTGAGTAAAATATTGATTATACTACTGGAGGGGGTTTTTGATAAAGGTCCCAAAGAGGTCAGGCCTCTCCACTAGCTTTGAGATTGCTAGTTTTTCCTTGCTACTTAGCTAAGGAGGTACAATGCCATAGATACCACTATATTGAAATTTGGTATTTTCTTTTAGGATAGATGATTTTTAGTTCATTCTGTGGCTTTGGTATATTTTCAGAGTTCTGACATGGTTCAGTTTAGTTGTTTTGCCAGTATTTTTTGTTGTTTTAAGTGAGAGTGGCTCACCAAGGTCCTCACTTCATTATCCAAGAAGTCAGTCTTACTTGAAAGCATTTTGAAAGGGAAAATACCCCCAATAGGATGGGAAATGATCCAGGAGGAAGCATGAGGCATACAATGGAAAGTGGAAAACATTCAGGAAAAGTGTATCATAACCTAAATTAGCAATGCCTTCCCATGCAAAAATGATCCGTTATGCAGAAATAAACCCTACACTAGAAGCAAACTGGGGGAAGGAAATGGGGAACTGTAGGCGGGAGGAAAGACTGGAGAGTGATGGGAACATACTAAGGTCCTTGTCCTCTTAATGGAAACACGCTTAAGACACTGACAAGGGAAAGAATAATTATAAGTAAGGGTCAAAATAAGTTAGGGTTAACAATCAAAGGAGAAAAAATAGAATGTATTATTTTCTTTTGTCTTTTTTTGGTACCAGGGATTGAACCTAGGGGTCTTTAAACACTGAGTCACATCCCCAACCCTTTTTTATTTTTTATTTTGAGACAAGGTCTTGCCAAGTTGCTTAGGGCCTTGCTAAGTTGCTGAGGCTGGCTTTCAATTTGTGATCCTCCTGCCTCAGCCTCCAGAGTTGCTGGGATTACAGGTATGCGCCATCATGCCCAGCTGAGTATATTATATTCTAAAAAGTAATTTGAGGGGGCTAGAATATAGCTCAGTTATGTTCAACATCTGTAGTAATTAGAGAAATGCAACTCAAAACTACCCCAAGATTTCATCTCACTCCAATTAGAATGGCTATTATCAAGAATACAAGAGAGATCCAAGATGGCAGACTAGAGGGAAACTGCATTCCTTGTCACTCCATAACTCCGGTTTCAAGCAGAGGATATCTGTTTCTTGGTGAGGCAGTTTTTGCTGCTTATAGATGGTGTTTACCCCATGTGTCTGCTGTGATGACCTGCAGTCTACCAGCATATCGATGCCCTTTTTGAGTGTAGATTGCTCACTGTCAGGTACCTATCATCCACCATTTGCCTGTCTCTTGCCTGTCCATTGCTTGCCTTTCACCTACCCATCACCCACCACCCAAGGTTCACCTCCCAATCGTCTGACAGCTGCCAGAAGACTGACTGCAGACCACTAGTGGAGTGCCAGCTGCCTGCTGTTGCCTGGAAGTTCTCTGTCACAGTACCTACAGGTTGATTACATGTGGCTGCTGCCATTTTGAGACAACAGCCAGGCCCCATAGGACCCCTGGCCCGACTGACTGAGCCCCGTCTCCAAGATCCCTCAGCTCCACCGATCACTCCCTGCCTCTGGGGCCCTCACATCCACTGACTGCTCCCTGCCGCCAGGACCCCCAGACCAAATGACTGCGTCCTATCACCGGGACCCCAGACTGACTGACTGCACCCGGCCTCCAGGATCCCGCAACCACACCAACCACACCGGACCTCCAGGACCCCGGCCTGACCAACCGCATCCCACCTCCAGGACCTCCAGCTGACCATGTCCACCCCTGAGCTGCAGCTCCCCATTTGCCAACACATTTCAAAGCCAGAGCGGCCATCTTGGATAATCCTGGAAGCCTTAGCTCCGATTTTTACGTGGGGCAAATTCCATCCTGAGACGCCTGCTGCGGGCTTGAAGCTCATTGTCAGGTACCTCTCATGCATCAGGCTACTGAAAACTGGGAGGTTTCATTACTATGTGACTGTTATACTGTAGATTTTCTTTTTTCTCCTTATTGAAAAAATTTAAGTTTTTATTTCTTTACTTTTCTTGCTCTCTTTTCCTTTTGTTTACCTGTTCCCTCAGAGTCTCTTTCTTCCTTTTTGCATGCTAACATCCAATTTCTTTTGATTACACTCTCACCCTTTCTATTATCTAGAACTTCTGTATATTCTTTTCTTATCCCATTAACTGCTACATCCTACATCCCTCTGCATCCTCTTTGTTCTCCATTAGAAACTGCAGACCTTATTGCAAATCTGTTTGTTATACTGAAGATAATATTGGAACTCGTTCTGTTTATTATGACAATTTTGTCATTGTCCTCATAGGGGCTATTTGGTCTAGGATTGCATAGTGTCTGAATTGGACACTGCTAATATTGATCTCCACTTAAAGAAAAGGTTTTGGAAACCTATAGGGCCACTATAAGCCTATAGGGGGAAATATGGAATACCCCAGATCTGTACTGCTAGAGGGGAAGATACATGAACAACATGAAAAAACAAGGGAAGAAAATGATCCAAACAAATCTAGATTCTATATTAATAGAATCCAATGACAGTATGTTAGAAGAAATGTCAGAAAAGGACTTCAGATTATACATGATTGAGATGATTTGCAAAGCAAAGGATGAGATAAGAGAGCAAATGCAGGCAATGAATGATAATACCAATAAGCTGAAAGAGCACCTGCAGGAAGCAAAAGATCATTTCAACAAAGAAATAGAGATTCGCAAAAAAAAAAAAAAAAAAAAAGGAAATCCTTGAAATGAAGGAAACAATAAACCAAATAAAAATCTCAATGAAAAGCATCACCAAAAGACTAGACCACTTGGAAGACAGAACCTCAGACAATGAAGACAAAATATTTAATCTTGAAAATAAAGTTGCCCAAACAGAGAAGATGGTAAGAAATCATGAACAGAATCTCCAAGAATTATGGGACATCATGAAAAGACCAAATTTAAGAATTGTTGGGATTGAGGAAGGCACAGAGATACAAACCAAAGAACAACCTATTCGATGAAATAATATCATAAAATTTCCCAAACCTGAAAAATGAAATGGAAAATCAAATACAAGAGGCTTACAGAACACCAAATGCACAAAATCACAACAGATCCACACCAAGGCTCATTATAATGAAAATGCCTAAATTCAAAATAAAGATAGGATTTTGAAGGCTGTGAGAGAAAAGCATCAGTTTACATATAGGGGGAAACCAATACAGATAGCAGCAGACTTCTCAACCCAGACTCTAAAAGCTAGAAGGGCCCGGAAAAATGTATTTCAAGTTCTGAAAGAACATGGTGTTCAACCAAGAATCCTATACCCAGCAAAACTAACCTTCAGATTTGAAGATGAAATAAAATCCTTCCATGATAAACAAAAGTTAAAAGAATTTACAAATACAAAGCCTGAGCTACAGAATGTTCTCAACAAAATATTCCATGAGGAGGAAATGAAAAACAACAATGGAGGTCAGCAAAGGGAGGAACTATCTTAGAGAAAAACCACTTGAAGGAGAAACCAAGCCTACTTAAAAACCAAAAGTAAGCCAAATGACTGGGAATACAAATCATATCTCAATAATAACCCTGAATGTTAATGGCCTAAACTCATCAATCAAAAGACATAGACTGGCAGAATGGATTAAAAAGAAAGACCCAACAACATGCTTCCTGCAAGAGACTCATCTCATAGAAAAAGACATCCACACTGAAGGTGAAAAGATGGGAAAAAACCTATCACGCACATGGACTCAGTAAAAAAATGGAGGTTTCCATCCTTATTTCAGATAAGTGGACTTCAAGCTAAAGTTAGTCAGAAGGGATAAAGAAGGTCATTTCATACTGCTTAAGGGAACCATAAATCAGGAAGACATAATGATAGTAAATATTTATGACCCAAACAATGGTGTGTCCCTGTACATCAAACAAATCCTTCTCAATTTCAGGAATCAAATAGACCACAACACAATAATTCTGGGTCACTTTAACACACCGCTGTCACCACTAGATAGATCTTCCAAACAAAAACCAAACAAAGAAGCCATAGAACTCAATAACACAATCAATAACCTAGACTTAATAGACATATATAGAATATTCCATCCATCAATGAGCAGATTCACTTTCTTCTCAGCAGCACAAGGAACCTTCTCGAAAACACACCATATGTTATGCCACAAAGCAGCCCTTAGGAAATGCAAAAAAATTGAGATACTGCCTTGTGTTCTATCAGATCATAATGGACTGAGAGTAGAAATCAATGACAAAATAAAAAACAGAAATTACTCCAACATCTGGAGACTAAATAATATGCTATTGAATGAAACATGGATAACAGAAAACATCAGGGAGGAGATCAAAAAAAATTCTTAGAGGTCAATGAGAATGACAATACAACATATCAAAATCTCTGGGACACTAAGAAAGCGGTACTAAGAGGAAAATTCATTGCATGGAGCGCATTCCAGAAAAGAATGAAAAGTCAACAACTAAATCACCTAATATTACAGCTCAAAGCCCTAGAAAAAGAACAGAATAACAGCAAAAGTAGTAGAAGACAGGAAATAATTCAAATCAGAGCTGAAATCAATGAACTTGAAACAAAAGAAACAATTCAAAAAAATTGACAAAACAAAAAGTTGGTTTTGAAAAAGTAAACAAAATAGACAAACCCTTAGCCACACTAACAAAGAAAAGGAGAGAGAAAACTCAAATTACTAAAATTCGTGATGAAAAAGGAAATATCACGACAGACACCACTGAGATACATAATATAATGAGAAGCTACTTCGAAAATCTGTATTCCAACAAAATAGAAACTACTAAAGACATTGACAAATTTCTAGAGACATATGCTCCTCTCAAACTGAACCAGGAGGACATACACAATTTAAACAGATCAATATCAAGCAATGAAATAGAAGAAGCCATTAAAAACCTACCATCCAAGAAAAGCCCAGTACCAAACAGATTGTCAGCCAAGTTCTACAAGACCTTCAAAGAACTCATTCCAATACTTCTCAAAGTATTGCAGGAAATAGAAAAGGAGGGTACGCTACCAAACTCATTCTATGAAGCTAATATCACCCTCATACCCAAACCAGGAAAAGACACATCAAGGAAAGAAAATTTTAGACCAATATCCTTGATGAATATGGATGCAAAGATCCTTAACAAAATATTGGCAAACCGTATCCAAAAACATATTAAGAAAATTGTGTACCACGATCAAGTGGGGTTCATTCCTGGAATGGAAGAATGGTTTAACATTTGTAAATCAATAAACGTAATCCATCATGTCAATAGACTTAAGAATAAGAATCATGGTTATTTCAATTGATGCAGAAAAAGTGTTTGACAAAATACAACACCCCTTCATGCTGAAAACACTAGAAAAAATAGGGATAGTAGGAACATATCTGAACAATGTAAAGGCTATTTGTGCTAAGCCCATGGCCGACATCATTCTTAATGGAGAAAAACTGAAAGGATTCCCTTTAAAAATGGGAACAAGACAGGTATGCCCTCTTTCACCACTTCTATTCAACATTGTCCTCGGAACTCTAGCCAGAGCAATTAGGCAGACTAAAGAAATTTAAGGGATACCAATAGGAAAAGAAGAACTTAAGCTGTCACTATTTGCGGATGACATGATTCTATATTTAGAGGATCCAAAAAACTCCTCCAGAAAACTTCTAGACCTCATCAATGAATTCAGCAAAATAGCAGGCTATAAAATCAACACACATAAATCTAAAGCATTTTTATACCAAGCAATGAAACATCTAAAAGGGAAATGAGGAAAACAACTCCATTTGCAATAGCCTCAAAAAATAAAAATAAAATACTTGGGAATCAATCTAACCAAAGAGGTAAAAGATCTCTACAATGAAAACTACAAAACATTGAAGAAAGAAATTGAGAAAGACCTTAGAAGATGGAAAGATCTCCCATGTTCTTGGATAGGCAGAATTAATATTGTCAAAATGGCCATACTACCAAAAGTGCTATACGGATTCAATGCAATTCCAATTAAAATCCCAATGACATACCTTATGGAAATAGAGCAAGCAATCATGAAATTCATCTGGAAGAATAAGAAACCCAGAATAGCTAAAGCAATCCTTAGCAGGAATAATAAAGCAGGGGGTATCGCAATACCAGAACTTCATCTATACTACAAAGCAATAGTAACAAAAACAGCATGGTATTGGTACCAAAATAGACAGACAGATCAATGGTACAGAATAGAGGACATGGACACAAACCCAAATAAATACAATTTTCTCATACTAGACAAAGGGGCCAAAAATATGCAATGGAGAAAAGATAGCCTCTTCAACAAATGGTGCTGGGAAAACTGGAAATCCATATGCAGCAGAATGAAACGAAATTCCTATCTCTCACCCTGTACAAAACTCAACTCACAATGGACCATGGACCTTGGAATCAGACCAGAGAACCTGCATCTTATAGAATAAAAAGTAGGTCCAAATCTTCAACATGTTGGCTTAGGATCAGACTTCCTTAACAGGACTCCCATAGCCCAAGAAATAAAAGAAGAATCAATAACTGGGATAGATTCAAACTAAATAGCTTTCTCTCAGCAAAGGAAACTATCAGCAATGTGAAAAGAGAACGTACAGAGTGGGAGAAAATCTTTGCCACTCATACTTGAGATAGAGCACTAATTTCCAGAATCCATAAAGACTCAAAAAACTCTACACCAAGAATACAAATAACCCAATCAACAAATGGGCTAAGGAAATGAACAAACACTTCACAGAAGAAGATATACACGCAATCAACAGATATATGAAAAAATGTTCAACATCTCTAGTAATAAGAGAAATGCAAATCAAAACTACCCTAACATTCCATCTCACCCCAATTAGAATGGCAGTTATCAAGAATACAAGCAACAATAGGTGTTGGCGAGGATGTGGGGGAAAAGGTACACTCATACATTGCTGGTGGGGTTGCAAAGTAGTGCAGCCACTCTGGAAAGCACTGTGGAGATTCCTTAGAAAACTTGGAATGGACCCACCATTTGACCCAGCTATCCCACTCCTTGGCCTATACCCAAAGGACTTAAAATCAGCATACTACAGAGATACAGCCACATCAATGTTCATAGCTGCTCAATTCACAATAGCTAGATTGTGGAACCAACCTAGATGTCCTTCAATTGATGAATGGATAAAGAAACCGTGGTATGTATATATATATATATATATATATATATATATATATATGAATATTACTCAGCTATAAAGAATAATAAAATTATGGCATTTGTAGGCAAATGGATGAAATTGGAGAATATCATTCTAAGTGAGATAAGCCAATCTCAAAAAACCAAAGGACAAGTGATCTCACTGATAAGCGGATGATGACACATAATGGGGGGTGGCAGCGGGGGCAAGAATGTAGGAAGGAGGGACTGTATAGAGGGAAAAGAGGGGTGGGAGGGGTGGGGGGAAAGAAAAAATAACAGAATGAATCAAACACCATTCCCTATGTAAACATATGATCACGCAAATGGTATGCTGTTATTCCATGTACAAACAGAAACAACATGTATCCCATTTGTTTACAATAAAAATAAATTTGGAAATCATTTATTTAAAAATAAATTTAAAAAAAAAAGAATACAAGCAACAATAGGTGTTGGCAAGAATGTGGGGAAAAAGGTACACTCATACATTGCTGATGGGATTACAAATTGGTGCAGCCACTCTGGAAAGCAGTATGGAGATTCCTCAGAAAACTTGGACTGGACCCACCATTTGATCCAGTTATCCCACTCCTCTGTTTATACCCAGAGGATTCAAAATCAGATACTACAGTGGTGCAGCCACATCAATGTTTATAGCAGCTCAATTCACAATAGCTAGATTGTGGAACCAACCTAGATGCCCTAAAACAGATGAATGGATAAAGAACCTGTGGTATATATACACAATGGAATTTTACTCAGCCATAAAGAAGAATAAAATTATGACATTTGCAGTAAATGGATGGAGTTGGAGAATATCATGCTAAGTGAAATAAGCCAATCTCCAAACATCAAAGGCCAAATGTTTTCTCTGATAAGTGGGTGCTGATACATAACAGAGCGGCGAGGGGGTAAGGAATAATGGAGAAACTTTGGATTGTGTAGAGGGAAATGAGGGGAGTTGAGGGGGTGGGGGGAAGGAAAGATGGTGGAATGAGACAAACATCATTACCCTATGTACATGTATGATTACATGAACGGTGTGTCTCTACATCATGTACAACCAGAGAAATGAAAAGTTGTACTCCATTTATGTACAATGAATCAAAATGCATTTTGCTGTCACGTATAACTGAACAGAACAAACAATAAAAAAATTAAATTTGATCTAGTTAATGGAAGGTAGAAATTCAAACTTCAATGGATGGAAGAAAAATTCTGAACTGTGCTAAAGAAGAAGGAAAGGAAAGAAAGTAAAATCAATAGAGAACACAAAATGAGATGGTAGAAATAAGTCTAACAATAATATAAATGTAGAGTAGTTAAACTCACAAATCAAAATATAGGGACTCTGATTAGATATAAAGACAAACTCTAATAAGGTACTATAAGCAAGGGGCCATCTAAGCAAAATTAGAAAATAAAAGGTTAAAAAATCCAGACACATTAAAAAAAATGGAAGAACTCCAGTGTCACAAATTTAACATGAGAATGACAATTAATTTAGGGTGAAAAATAGCATAAAGGACAAAAACAGATGTTACGTACTAATGAAGAATAATAAATTAAGACAAAATAATCATAAACATAAAGACACCAGCAAAGCAACAATGTGGCTTCAAAGTATATAAAGCAACAGTCAACTAAATGGTAGAAATTGATATGTCAGTAATTATATTGGGAAATTTTAGCACATCTCTTTTAGGATATGGTAAATCAGGAAAACCAAAAGTGTTTTACTCTTCAAGCCAAGAAGTAAAATCAATAATCAATAAATGGGATGGTATCAAACTAAAAAGCTTCTTTGCTGCAAAGGAAACAATCAAGACTGTGAAGAGAGCACCTACAGAATGGGAGAAAATCTTTGCCACCTAAACCTCAGATACAGCATTAATCTCCAGGACATATAGGAACTCGAAAAACTCAACACCAAAAGAACAAATAACCCAATCAACAAATGGGCAAAGGAACTTAACAGACACTTCACAGAAGAAGAAATACAATTGGTCAACCAATATATGAAAAAATGTTCATCATCTCTAGCAATTAGAGAAATGCAAATTAAAACTACACTGAGATTTCATCTTGCTTCAGTCAGAATGACAATTATCAAGAATACAAATAACAACTAGAAAGCAGTATGGAGGGAAATTCCTCAGAAAACTTGGAATGGAACAACCATTTGATCAAGTTATCCCATTCCTTTTCATATACCCAAAGGACTTAAAACCAGCATACTACAGTGACATAGCCACATCAATGTTTATTGCAGTTTAATTCACAAAAGTGAGCTATGGAATCAATCTAGGTGACCTTCAACAGATGAATGGATAAAGAAAATGTGGTACATATACACAATGAAATATTACTCAGCCTTGAAGAAAAATGAAATTATGGCATTTGCCAGTAAATGGATGGAACTGGAGATTATCATGCTAAGTGAAATAAGCCAATCCTGAAAAACCAAAGGCTGAATGTTCTCTTTGATTGCAGATGCTGACTCACAATAGGTGCAGGAGAGGAAGGAGTAGAAGTTCACTGAATTAGATAGGAGGAAGTGGGGAGAAGGGAGGGGAGGTGGGTATAGGAAAGACGGTGGAATGAATCAGACATAACTTGCCTATGTTCATATATGAATACACCACCAGTGTAACTCCACATCATGTACAACCACAAGAATGGGAAGTTATACTCCAGTATGTGTATGTCAAATCAAAATACATTCCACTGTCATGTATAACTAAAAAGAACAAATGAAAATTTTAGAACAAAGAGAAATCAAGTGCTTAAATTTTGAAAGAAAAAATAATCATTTTAGTTCATTTTCTGCAAATACCTGATGCTGGATTCTTACAAGAAAGGTTTCTACACACAAAACTTGTTCAAGCTCAAGCTTTGGTTGCAATGAGACAAATAATTCTGGGCACAAATTGACAAAGAAGAGTCGTTGTTGTTTAAATAGTTTTGCTTTCTAAGTACTTCTTTAGTCCCCATCCAAGATAATGCTAAGCAAAATCCAGACATCACCACACTACCTCAGCTGTCTGTGGAAGGCAGGATTTCTTTGACTGTCTAAACATCCTGAGCTCCCAAGTTGCTCTGACTTCAAGGTCCCAGGGAAAGACATGGTGGGGTTTTTTTGTTGCTGACAGACAAGCTCTGAGCAACGTGGGACAGTTGTCTGCAAGGGGAAAGGCAATCAACTTTCCTTCAAAATGATGGGCCCCTGGGGGCATGTCCATAGCAATTTTGCCTCAGGGGGTTCAGAGGTGAATTCAATCCTAGCTCTCACCGAATTCACCTCTCAGGGGAGGCTTCTTCCTATTCTCCCAAAGAAGCCTAAAAATCAAGCCAGTAAACCTCCAAGAAAAGAGGCTTTGATGAAAAGCAAGTGTTAGTTGCTCTCCTTTCTGGAAGTGCGGTGTCTTTTCTGGGTAAAGGGCACACAGATTTTGGTGTCACTTGCCAAGAACAATAGAAAAAGAGAGGCACTCTTTGTTGATGCCATCTGCTTCCGTCATGAAAGGAAGAGATCATAGCATGGTGGGAGCAGAGGTTCTTTCTTCAAGTTCTCCAGTGACAAATCTGCTCACCTTTTCCATTGGCAATGGGGGACCAGTGAGTGATCGGTGAAATTTGACTTACTGGTAAATACTTGGGAGGTCCTCTCTATAGTCATCCACAAAACCAAAAATTGGTTAGATTTGGGCAGACAGGGTTGGAAGGAGATGAGGTCTGAGGAGCAGGAGGCAGGTGCCTGTGAATTGTTTTATTCCTGTGACTTTGACGGCTTGTCAGTCCTATGAGACTCCAAGAGGTACATGCAATCATGTACCCATTTCTTCCATTTTTACACTGATTCCCCCAACTC
Source organism: Sciurus vulgaris (assembly GCF_902686455.1). Lineage (NCBI taxonomy): Eukaryota > Metazoa > Chordata > Mammalia > Rodentia > Sciuridae > Sciurus > Sciurus vulgaris. Next base: position 53,169,832 of record NC_136463.1, on the reverse strand, counting down.
TGATCCAAGGAAGGGATAACCTGGGCTCTTCTGGGCTGGCAGGGCTGGTGGTACCTCTATTTCTTTCTCTTCCTTTCTCTATTTTTTTCTCCTTCCTTCCTTCCTTCCTTCCTTCCTTCCTTCCTTCCTTCCTTCCTTCCTTCCTTCCTTCCTTCCTATACTAGGGATTGAACCCAGGGTCACTTGACCACTAAGCTACATACTTGATCCTTTTTTATTTTTTATTTTTATTTTGAGTCAGGGTCTCACTAAGTTGCTTAGGGCCCCATTAAATTGCTGAGGCTGGTCTCAAACTACAGCCTTCCTGCTTCACCCTCAAAAGTTGCTGGGATTACAGGTCTGTGCCGCCATGCCTTGGGTTTGGCTCTCGTGTTTCTGATGGGGCAATCACAGTGAAAGCCACTGTGACCATCCCCTTTGCTCAGACTCCTTTCCTTGACCCACTTCCCGTCTCTCACAAGGCCAGCTCAGCATCCCACCATCACCAGTAGCTACAGGACTTCAGGGAGCCAGCTTCACCCTGAGTCTGGAGCCCTGGGAAGGGCACAGGGCCAGGCTGCCCAAGGAAGCAGGCTGCCAGGTCTCCCAGTGTGTTTGGTGTCCATTGGTGGAAAGCTTCCAAACCCTGGTTGAACCTCTTCTTCTCTGCCCATCCTGACTGCTTTCAGGAGCCCTCTTCATCTCTAGCTCAGGCCATGTGGAACTAGAAAATAGCTTTCCAGGTCTGTGATGATGCACCTGCCTTTTAGAAAGGGTAGAGTAGTTGTGGGGAGCAGGCTGCGTCCTCTCAGAGTTACTACATGATATATAGAACTGTCACTCCATTTCGAATACAAGTGCCAAAGCAGAGTGACTCACACATTGTTTGTGCAAGTAAGCAATTACCATCTGCCCTGCAAAACCACAAGGCTCAAACTGATAAATTATAAGTGCCAACTTATCAAACTAAATCAAGGAGTACCTAGACGTGTGGATATTCCAAATCATACCACGAACATCAGACATGGGAGCTTACCAACCTTACCAGATGCAACCCCTTCACCTGAGACCCGTAAGAGGAGGACCCTCCTCACCCCCAACACTGGATGTGGTGGCACCCTGGCCTCGTCACCAGGTTACTTGTCACGAGACTTACCCAGGAAAATCGCCACAGTGACAAACCTTTGGATCTCTGTTCTTGGGCTTCAGCAGAGTGTGGTTTCTCCTGCCTGGTGACCACACATGGCCTACTCCATGTTTGAGCTGACAACCTCAAACTGATGCTCTAAGCTGACACTCTGAAACTGAAACTGCCATCCAGACCCTCATCTTTGGCAACTCTGCAGGACTGACACTTATCTGTCTGACCACCTACGGCAACTCTTTGACTCTGCATTCGTATTTCTCTCTGCCTGTGCTCTTAGCACAGCATTTTGTAACTCTGCAGCCATCTTAACACTTTCTTAGTCTTTCTATGACTTACACACATATCCTTGTGTAAAGTGTGATGTGTGACTTGAGTGTTACAGATATCAGAAATTAAGACTGGAGTCTGAGGCAGGGGGATCACAAGTTCAAGGCCAGCCTCAGCAACTTAGTGAGGCTCTCAACAACTTAGTGAGATCCTGTCTCAAAATAAAAAGTAAAAAATGGCTGGGATGTGGCTCAGTGCCAAAGTGATCGTGGGTTCAATCCCCAGTACCAAAAAAAAAAAAAAAAAAAATGGAAAGAAATTAAGAATGGAATAAAATAAAATAACTAGTGCTTGCCTGGCTTATGACTATCAGGTGAACTGTGAGTATTTGGTAAATGAACTGCCACTACTGAAAGTCCTATAGCTTATGACATTATGGAAAAACATAAATGTGTTTGGTCTACTTAATGACACGGTTTGCTCATGATACAGGTGTCCAAGGCTACTCCATGATATATAGAACAGCTACTCCATTCTGAATACAAAAGTCAAGGCACAGCTGAGGGGAATGCTGGCAGCCACAGGCAGGCATCCACACACTGAAGGCACCTGCCTAGAACTCTCCATCTATGACAGCCCCCACACTGGACCCATCCAGTTCTAGCCTTCACAGAGTGTCCTTCTGGTTCATCCTGCTGCCTCCTGGTCCCTGGCTTTGAGGTCACATGGTAAGCCTTGTAGGGCTAAGTCTTTGGGCTTAAGGTAGCCACTCTGCACAAGACAGGGGACTTTGAGTTAGTTTTGGTGGACAGAGATGGTGGACAGAGATATGTAGCCCTGGTATCTACCAGGTTCCAGAATACCATGCTTCTTTGAGTGAGGTGGGCCAAGGTAGAATGATCTTGCCTCAAAGGAATAAACCATATCAAGGTCAAGCAGCACCACTTAGAAGGTCATAGAGGTCAAGACCCTCATTTTTCAGAGCTCAGTGGGGTCATTGACTGGTTCAAGGGATCATATCTTAAGCTTTATTTCTGTAGCAGAATTCACCTCACAAATCATGCTCCTATCAAAGGTCACAGAATCTAGGTACTAGAAAGAGCTTCAGTTTGTGTAAGGTAATATCCTGAAGCCATTTCATAGCTAGGCTTGAAAAATGATATGTTTCATAAACATAGCTGGGGAAAAGTCTCTGGATGCTATTAGATGTCTTCTGCTTGTCTCTGGTCTCAGTGACAGTTGGATTATGGGGGGATGCTAACAGGAAGTTAGAAGCTACTTGCTGGATTGTCTCTAGTGCTTCTGACCTGGGCGTTGATTTCATTTTTGGACTGACAGTGTCATGGGCCTCATTGGCTCTACCAATTCTGTTGATTATCCCCCTTATTCCATGGGTCCAACATTGCAAAATTGTCCATGATCCTTGATACCATCTTCTTCCTTAATCTCCTATCTCATTATCCAATCAATAAGGGTAATTCCAAATCTTATATACATTTTGTTGTCATTTGAACCTCGTCCTCTTTAAAAAATTAATTTCAAAACTTAGTGACATGGTATAGTTGCCATTTATATATTTATTTATTTTGGTAGTGTTGGCGATAGAGCCCAGGGTCTCACGCATGCTAGGAAAGTTCTCTATCACTGATCTCCACCATCAGGTCCTATCCTTACCTTCTCGCGGGGTGCAGCCCCTTCTTGCCTGGACAGTTGCTGCGGTCTATCCAAAACAGACAACTCCTCTTACTCAGACTTACCATTCACAATACAACCAGCAAGAGAGTCAAACACTTTAAACGCTTCTCCATGGGCTGGTAAAATCTTCACTTTGCTAGAAGCAACATGGTGTTCAGAAAAGCCAGGACACTTTTTAGTGGTCAGATCTGGGTTCAAGCTATGGCTCTACCAACCATCTAATAATCATGAAACTAGGCAACTGAGTAGTTAACCTCTTTGAGCTTCATTCTCTCCTGCTGTGTTTAGCAGTATCATATGCAGGTGTTAGGCACAGAGAGGAGGTAAAGTTCAACTGTGAGTTCCCTTTCTCGTGGGTTGACATATAGAATGTCCAACCTACTTCTCCAAACTTATTTGCCATGAATCCCACGTGAAATTCACACACAAACTTAATGTCTTATCCCTACTGTGCCACTACCTCTGATCATTGCTGCTCTTTTAGGAATAAGCTCCTTATCTGAATTCATTTAGCATAGTGGTTAAGAGGATGGACTCCAGGGTCAGACAGTTATAGCTTTGAACTTTAACCTTTCTGAGTCCTAGTCACTCCAGCTGTAAAATGAGGCTATAGTCATACCTCTCTTCATAAAGTTGACTGCATTAGACAAGCTCTGCTTTCAGCACAATGCCCAGGATTCTTGCCAGTCTGGGAGCCCAGATTTTTCCCTGAGCACCAACTCTGCTTAATTTAAAAGGCCACTGAGAGAACTGCTAATGTGGACATTTTCCAAAACATCTTCTAGGGAACACTAGTTCTGCAAGATCATGATTGGTGTTTTCATGGGGAAAAGATTTTGACAACAAATACAGAATGGGATTTATAGGTCAAACCAAAGCTAAACAAGTCTGTCAGCTACAGGGTCTTTGAGAGTCTTTATTTGCTAATAGGCACTGTAAATTTCTAAGAGGTGACAATAATGTACTTCATTTTCCAAAGGCGTTTGGCTGCAGAATCCTTTTTGCATTGCTCTCTCTAACCCTCCACCCCACTAGAAATAAGTGTTCTACAAAACTCAATTAGAAAATAATGGTCTACGGAAATATGAACAAAATAACTAATGACTCATTCAATATTTACTTTCCTCTCGGCCAGAACCAAGAAATGTCAGACTCAATATCTCTGAGATCCACAAGTCCGGGAACTAAGACTTCGTTTCTTTGATTTGGGGAAACTTTCCTGAATCACTGACTAGAGTAGCTGATAGATTAAAAGTCACAACTGGAAGTTTCAGTCTTTCTGGCCGGGTCTTTCCCTCCTTTAATATGCAGGCTTGTTTCACAATCTCCAAGAGGGTTTTTAAAAAATATCCCAGCATTCGGTCATTACTTCTGCCCCACACTTTCTGAAATACTCAAAAAGTTTGAATTTTCCTCTTGACACTTAAGGTGCCCGGTCTCATTCTGTTTGTGTACATGTTTTTGGCCGTGCCTTCCCTTCTAAGTTGTCATCTTTGTTCCCAGGGGGTCTTCATCATAGTAGCAAAATGCTATTCAAAGTTTCCCACCTGCACAAACAGAGGGTGTAGCATTGGTCCTCTGTTCTAAGGAAGAGGTCCATTGACTGTACTCTGATTGGACAGTTTAGATCACATGCTCGACCTCAACCAATGTGGCCCTGGTAATGCGCTCCACGGCAAACTCGCAGTCCAGTGTTTCTCGGGTCCTGAAAAATCGCCCCCAAGAGTCTTTACTTGGAGCTCCTCCATTCCAGAGTGTCCCCCAGGGCATCACAGCCAGAAAATGAAAAGTCCAATGGGTTGAACAAGGAGAAGTAACCAAATGTAGAGCGTTTGGGAAGTTTGTGATAGCAAAATCACTGGCAGTGGAGTCAAGGGAAGACAAAATTAGAAGTTTGCCAGTTTGGGCCATTGGCAAGATATTTGGCAGAAAAATCTCTCTCAAACTGTTTAACCTGAAGCCAGTAAATGTTTTGTTGTTGTTGTTGCTATATTGGGGGATTTTTCCCCCTAATCCATGAAATGTAGGGAGCATGAACAATCTGATATGCATATTTCAGGGGACAGCACCCATGACATCAGATTATTACAGGGGCCTATAAGCCCTCCAAATGTTGTAAACCTTATTTGGGGAACAGGGTCACAGGGTCACAGGGTGATGGTAGACCAACATTAGGGTACATGAAAAAGTAGGTGGTGTTGAGGAAAGGTTTGGGATTCTGATAATGTGTATCTGTTGGAAAGACCAGTGTTTACACACACCACGCTGGACATGCATGTGGCCAACGAGATGGGAGGGGAAGACCTTGTTTAAACAAGGTAATCTGAACTATAGATCATCTTCTACAGTTTTATAAACTTGGAAAGCGTTGGTAATCTCAGCATTTTCCCACACATAGAATGGAATCCTCAGAAACCTCCAGAGTTCATCTGGCTTGATTCCATCTCTTGAGGCTTATGTGTATGTGAAACTATCCAAGATACAAAATTATCAAGTCTTTCTGATTGTTCTTTTTTTCTTTAGTGTACTCCAGGCCCAAAGACCACTGCTCTGAAGCATTTAGCATTCTGATAGGTGATGTGCTCACCTGGGCACCTGAGATTGTTTTAATCCTGCATACTTCTTTGCTGCTAGTTAATTTTCAAAAGCACAGTAAAACGAAGAGGTGCTAAAGATGGCTAAAATGAGAAAGATCAAGTACCCTGAGTCTTGGTGAGGCTGCAGAGGGGCTGGAACTCCATCTGGTGGGAGTGTAAAATAATGCAAACATTGCAGAAAACCTTTTTTTTTTTTTTTTTTTTTAACTTTTTAGCAATTTCTTAACAAGTTAACATACACCGGAAAACAATTTAGTATTATGATGACTTGCCAATTGCTTCCAATGAACAGTATTTTTAAATATAGCATACAACACTGTTTCCTGTTATGTCATCTACCAGTATGGCACTGTGCAACAAGCATAATGTCATCTGATTCTTAGAAAAACGAATCATTTAAACAAGTGAGTAAAATGAAGGGCATTGCCTGCTTTTAAGCATACAAATTATAAAACTGACTTGTCTCCAATAATGTTTGCTTAAAATTTTGTTTTTAATTTAGAATGTGAAAACAAATTTGTAACAGTAAAGAAAAGCTTTAAGGAATATGGAAACATTGCCTTAACTTTTCATTAGTTATGGTAGAATTATTGTTTTTTTATTTCTTGTTTTTAAATTTTGGAGTGGTTTATTACTCAGAAATTGGCAACTGATGTAATAAATATTAACTATTTATTGTGTTAAAATAATTCTTTTTTTTTGTTTTTTATTTTTTGAATTATTGTGTTTTTTAAATGCATATATATTACTAATTTTAAAACAAATTTTGAAATAAAGCAACTAATTGCTAGAAGAAGGCATTTGATCTAAAGTTATTTTAATATGGGTTTTAAGAGTAATTTCAAATTCAAGAGTTGCTTTAACAAAGTTAACAATGGAATATGTCTTCTCTGTAATGTCTGGAAATAGAAACAATTTATTATGAACTTCTACAGGTATTTTTTACATAGAGCAAGCATGTTAAATTTAAGATATGAAGAACTCCAACAATTTTCAGTTGTGTTTTGCCTTGGTTGAACTTGGTGCATCAGTTATTTGTGAGGGTGTTTATTCTATATGAATATTGTTTCATGTTTATATGGAAAATTGTAGCATTTCATTGTACCTAGTCTGCAAAAGAAGCACAATTCTATTGCTTTGTCTTGCTTATAGTCATTAATAATGTTTACATTTAAAAAGTTAACCTATGCCTACCATGCAGTCTTGCTATTCCACTCTGAGATGTTTACCCAAGGAATGAACATATAGAAAGACTCAAACATGAATATTTATAGAAGTTTTATTTGTAATAATCAAACTTAGAAACAATCCAATGTTCATCAGAAGGTGAACAAATAAATAGATTTGGTATATCTAAACAAAGGAAGGAATACTATTTAGCCATGAAAAGGAATGAAACCTTTTTTTTTTTTGTTCTGTTTTGTTGTTTTTGGTACTGGGGAGTGAACCAGGGATGCTTTACCACTGACTTACACACCCAGCCCTTTTTATTTTTTATTTTGGGACAGGGTCTTACTAACTTACTGATGATGTTCCTGAGACTGGCCTCAAACTTAAGAGCCTCTTGTCTCAACCTCCCAGTAGCTGGGGTTACAGGTGTGTGCCTTTAATAAACCAAACAACCTTATCTTGCATAATAATTCAAAATAATTATCCTTGTAATAATGAATTTGGCCTTTGTCCTGGGTTCCAGAAGGTAACTACTATATCCTTGGAGTTTTCCAAGTTGTAAGAGTGTCTTTGTTATGTATGGTGGACCACTCAGTTCACATTTGAATTTATGTTAATGAGGGTGATTCATAATGGTTCTCTAGATAATTTATGCCAATGAATGACTTAGGATGGGGGCTGATCATGGCAGAAGGGCTTCGAGCCGTTCGATGTTAGCCCAACTTCTGGGGAGAGGGGAGGGCCTGAAGATGGAGTCACAGGCCAGTGAGTCAGCGGTCGATGCATCTGTAAGGAAGTCGCAGTAAAAACTATGCACAGCAGCACTTGGCCGAGTCTCCCTGATTGGGGATGCAATGTCACACATCCGCGTGCTGGGAGAGTGATGCCACGGAGGCGAGCACCCGGGGGGTCCACATCTGGGTCCCTCCTAGGTCTTGCCCTGTGTGTCTTTTCTTTCACCTGTTTCTGATTTGTATCCTTTGGTAGGAATAAAACCCTTGTCGGAAGTCACTGCAATATGTACAGCCCTTGCCTCAAAACCAAGTGTACAATTTAAATATTTGTAGTTAATTGTAGGTCAACAATATTTCAATAAAGATATTTTTAAAAAGGGCTCAGTGTAGACATCACCTGTCATGACCCTGTCTAGAATGTTCTATGGTTTCCTCAGTGTCCACAGAATCAAGTCCTTCCTTGGTCTGGTCTCAAATCATCATCCCAGCCTTGCCTTTCAGTGCTGTCTTATACAAAACCTTTGCTCTGGCCAAACTATTTTTGGCTATTCTTCAAGAATTCTCCTTGCTTTTTCCGCCTCTGTAGCTTTGCTCACACTATTCTAGAATGCCCTTCTCTGAGTTACCGCCCCCTCTCTACCTGTTAAAAGTTGATCTGTCCCTGAGCCACACCTGTAATCCTAGCGATTTGGGAGGCTAACACAGAAGGACTGCAAGTTTGAAGCCAACCTCCACAATTTAATGAGGCCCTCTCTCAAAAATTGAAAAAATCTTTTTAAAAAAGGGCTGGGGGTGCACATCAGTGGTAGTGGGTTCAATCCCGAGTGTCACACGCACATGTTTACCTATCCATGAAGGCTTAGACTTAAATGCAATCTCCTTTATGAACATTCTTTGAGTTCTTTCATCAGAAATAAGGTGTCCCTTTCTTAAATTCCACTAAGGCTTTCTGTGTGGAATTTTCGTGCTTTCTTTATATATGTGTGCATGTACGTAAGCAAATCTAGCTAGACTTTTTTGAGGTAGAACTATCAGTTTTATTTATCCTTGAATTCTGCAGGCAAGTAGCACAATTCTTGACAGACAGGATCAAATGTTGACTAAACAGCCCAAACACAAATTTACCTGTGGGCAAGTAAAGAATGGCAAAGAAAATGACCTTTATGTTAAGTGAAATAAGCCAAACTCAGAAGGTCAAGGGTTGTATGTTTTCTCTCACATGTGGAAGCTAGAGAGGAAAAAGGAAAAGAAAGGTGGGGGGCATCTCATGAAAATCAAAGGAAGATACATGGAGTAGAGGAAAGGGACAGGGAAGGGACAAAGGGAAGGGTGAATAGAGCAGGAAGTGCTGAGGAGTGATATTGGCTAAATTATGCTGTTAGATATTGTGTTCCTGTAGGAATATGCAACAACAAATTCCACCATTATGTACAACTAGAATGAGCCAATTAAAAATGTGGGAGAACACTGTGAAAATTTTTAAAAATATAATGTCAAAGAAAACTCTTTCTCTTCTTTAGTCTAAACCACACTTACCACCTTAGCTCTTTTCTTATGCCAATTCCTGCTCCTCAGTCTTTGGTTTGTGCAAGGAAGATAATTATTCTATGTTCTGTCTACATGGTGAATGCTATCTACTATCCAATAAATTTCAAGTAATAGCTGCCTTAAATCTTTTGTGTGTGTGTGTGTGTGTGTGTGTGTGTGTGTGTGTGTGTGTGTGTGTGTTGCTGGAGATCTAACCCAGGGCTTCACATATACTAGGCAAGCACTCTAACACTCAGTCACATCCCCAGCCCCCTAAAATCTCAATTCAATCCTTCCACCAACTCTTGGCCACAGATTATAGTGATTAAAACCACAGGCTCCTGAGTCCCAGGCTGGATCTGAAGACTGACTGTCCCATCTACTACCCGTGTGACCTCAAGTAAATTACTTAGCCCTCACTCTAGAAATTGTGATGGTAATGATGACTACATCTTGTTATTGTTTTGAAGATAAGAGGAACTTGCACATGCAAAGTGTTTAGAGCAGTGCTTGGTCCATAGGAACCAATCAATAGCCATTATTCTTTTCACTCACACTAGAAGGATTTGGTAAAGAAGTGGTGAAACAGATAGTTTTGGACAGGGAAACTGAGTAGACCTGTGCTTGGTAGAATCACTTTGAGATGCAATAAAAACTGCTTCCTGGGTCCTACCAGGGAGATTCTGATGGAGCCCAGGAACCTGTCCTTTTGTATATTTCCCTCAGGCTTGGTTGGACAGTCAGGCTTGGGGACTATTGGAATAGAAGAAAATGCCCTAAATGTAGGATAAGGGTTGAAGGGCTCAGATACTGTTTCTGCCAATGAACCAATGTGGGATTTTTCTGAGAGTCCATTTTCTCATTTGTAAAATGCAGATAAAATTTTTGGTTTATTTTTGGGTTACTGTGGGGTCAAATTGCTAAAGTCATTTTTGATGGGGAGTTGGGGGAGCTGGGGGAGCTAGTTTACGGGGTGAAAGGGAACACAAGCTCTGAATGAGTGAATCTGGATGCAAATTCCCCTGTGAATTCCATTGGCGGCTGCATCTGTTCCTGGATGACAATCCTATATCCAGCCCCTCTTCTTCCTAACACAATCCAGATTTTGCTTGGGCTGTCAATGTACCCATCTGAAAATACTCTGCTTTCCAGACTCCCTTGCAGTTGGGATGGTCATGTGCACAGTTCACTCAGAAGTTGGCTGAGGAGTTTTGGGAAGGCTTTTGCTTTTCTGAACCTGTTTTCCCCTTTGCCCTATTGTCTTTCCCTTTTCTTTCTGCCTGGAACATGGATGAGAGGCCTGGAGGTACAGCAGCCAACTTGTTATTATGAGTACCAAGATGGGAGGGAAGTCCGAAAGCTGAGCCAAGAGATGAAAGGATTCTAGGTCCCCAATGAGCAGTTATATCAGCTCTGGACCACCTACCTCTAGACATATTATGTGAGACAAAGGAATCTCTGTTTAAAGCACAGGTAACTTTGTGTCCTAAGGCTTTCCAGGGAGAATTTTAAAAGAATCAAGACCCTGGAAACATGTCTGAGCCAATAGACATTCATGTCTCTCTTCCCTTTCTCCACCTGTGAGACATTCTGCATTTGTTATACAGTAAGGTTCCTTCTAAATCCAACATCCATATTTACTTCATCAGAAGGCAGAACTGGGCTCTTGGGGACGGGCCTATGGAAGAAAGGGCCCTGCCCTAGGGTTCAGGGAGGATTCTGAGAATCCACTGGGTGGCTGGGCACAGGTGCATAGCACCCTACCTTATGAGATCACTGTACCTTAATCAAAGCAAATGTTAAAATCTCCATGTGCTTGAGGGATGGAGTGTGCAAAGCATGAGTCCAAAGGACATGAAATTGCCTCTGCTCCAGTGTAAACACAGGTGACAATTCTAAGGATCCTTTCCCTGGTGACACACATATTTGAGAGTAAGGATGAAACTTATCAACCCCCAACACCTAGTACATGTCCCATCATTTTCTCTGATAGGGAACTTAAGCACTGGGGTGAGTGTGGGTGCTCTATATGAGAAGGGGGTTTGGTGTCCACTGCTACCCTTACCTGACCCCAGCACGGCTTTTATAAGGATCAGGCCTCTATGACCCATGCGAATGCGCATGGCTCATCTAAGGCACTCACCCTCCCTGTCTACTGCATCTGGCAGGTCTTTTTGCCTTCCTGGTACCTCCAGTTTGATCAGATCACTTCAGCCACCACCAGATCCAACAGCACCAGAATCAGTGCAACTGAAGCTCTTGCAAAACTTCTACATCAAAATACAGTGAAAAAGCTGAGAGCAGTGGTGCATGTTTGTGATCCCAGTGACTTGGGAGGCTGAGGCAAGGGGATCGCAAGTTTGAGCCCAGTGTCAGCAACTTAACAAGGCCCTGTCTCAAAATAAAAAATAAAAAGGGCTGGGAATGTGGCTCAGTGGTTGAGTGCCCTTGGTTCAATCCCCAGTACAAAAAAAAAAAAAAAAAAAAAAAAAAGAATACAAAAGAATTTGTTTAAAGCAAATGTATTCTTTCTCCATTATTTTAAAGTGGAAAAAAAAAAAAAGTCAAATCTCTTTTTACTACCAAAGTAAAGAAAATCATGCAATGAGATGATCCTGTTGGGCCTTTGGCATTGACATGCCTTCTCTTCTCCAAGGCTCCCGGTAGTCCAGAGCAGGATTCTGTCCTCAGCAGACAGTTTTGTCCAGCTCATTAGTTCCTTCCCAGATCAGAGCACCGAGACCTTCTCTCAGCCCTTCCAGTCTGAGTGCTCCTCCCTCATGGCCTGCACAAGCCAGTCCCGTTCTGAACCCTGCTCAGAGTCGCTGGTGTCACTCCCCTCCACAGTCAGCAGCTTTGAGTAGTTGATCTTCCGGTCTTGGGGCAGCCTCAGCTGGATGGACAGGAACAAGGCTAGCCAGAGCAACAGGACCACACAGCAGGTCCGGTAGAGCACAGCCAGGTTGAAGTACATTGCCATGAAGCCTCCCACAAAGCTGCCCAGGCTACAGCCACCCCCATAAAAGTGACCTCGGAACATAGTATTCAGAGGCCTCTCAGTGCCAGGGGAGGCCAGGTCCTCTATGGAGGCCCCCACAGCCCACCACAGAGCACCACTGCTGATGGCACTCAGGATCTGAACAGGAAGGACAGACCACCAATTCCAAAGGAAAGAGTAATAGAGCAGCTGCCCAGCGAGGCAGCCCAGCCCTAGCCCTATCACACCCACCCTGGTTAGCTTCTTAAGCAATGCAGTTTTGAATGGATGCAGCAGAATTTCCCCCAGCAAGCCCAGGGCAACTGAGAGACCCATCACTAACTCTCTGCTGCCATGGTCCTTCATGTGCCAGAACAGAAAGTTCTGCACATTACTCACAACAGCTCCTATCAAAATGACAGTGACAGCTAGGAGAATGAGGCGGGGGTCACCCCCTACGAGAGACAGTGCTTTGACAGTTTTGTAGCTGGGTTCCTGGCGCCGGTAGGCAGGGACAGGAAAGGCAATGCTCACCAGTAAGGCCAGGGTGCTGATCACCGAGTAACCATAGAAGTGCACTACACCCGGAGGGCCATTCGTCACCAAGAAGCAGTCCAGCTGCTCCACCAAGGCTGCAATGCCACATACACCTGCTGACATGCCCAGTGATCTCCATATCCACAGGCTTCTGTATCGGTCAGTGGCATCCACAAAATCCAGGTATTCATAAAGGCTGTCGTCTGCCACCTGCTCCAGAGGGGCTGTCAACAGCTCCCAGAACACCATGAACCCCAAGGAGAGGATGAAAGTCCACTGCAACCCTTCCAAGGAGAAGTGAAAGGCTTGTGCTTCCCCTTTGGCAACTGACATGTTGGCCAGAGTGCCCAGCTCTGGGACTTCGGGAAGCAAAGTGAGGGTAGTATTGAATGCCTCATAAACAGCTTCCCAGGAATTAGCTTTCACCCCTGAAGTGACAGGATGGAGAACTTGAGACACGGTCCTGGTTCCTTCAGTGGAGTCCACTGAGTACCCGTACAGATCACTGAAAATTTCTTGGTCACTTTCACCAGGTTCATTTCTTAAGCCAGAGGCTTCCACCACTTCGGCATCCCTCCTGGCGGGGAGGCTGGATGCCTCTGCTGAGGGCTTTGAGGCAGACTCTGGGACCGAGATGCTGCTCACAGTTAACGTGACCCCCGGTGGTACCACTGTAGTGGTCACGCTACTGCTTCCATTACAAGAGCGGTATTCCAGATTTTTGCCCAAGGCTGGGATGAGGACCATGAAGAGGCTGGCTCCGGCTGAACCAAGCAGCGAGACTATCAGAAGCACTCTCCTTTTCTGGTAGCTTTTGGCCAGAAAGGCGCAGAAGGGGGCCCAGCAGGCTGCGATCAGGTGCTTGGTTCCCATTAAGATGCCCACCCAGGGCGCCGCTAAGCCCAGCTGCCTCAGGTAGAGGGTCAGGAACGGGGTCACGCAGGCATCCCGGACTCCACATACCAAGTGGAAGAGCCGGGCCACCCCCAGCGCCCTGCTGATGTCCCACTGAGGGTTCGCGCTCATGGCTGCCCAGCTCCGTCAGACCCGGACCTGCGGAGGGCGGGGCGGGGCGCAGGACGGGTGTGTCCCCATGTCCCCGCGAGGGAGGCTCGGGGGAATCCCAGCGCAGAGCTAACCCGACTGCGCTTCGGGCCTCGCGCAGAGCCGCGGTCACCGGGTCAACCGCCACCCCCACCCCACGTCCGGCCACTGACCCGGAAGTGGCCCCGCCCCGAGGGGGGCGGTGCGGCGGGGGCGGAGCCGCTGCACCTGCCACGTCCTCCTGCCTCCGCCGCCCCGCCTCCCCGGTGGTGCACAGGTGCACCAGGGACGCGTGAAGTACCCTGCAGGGTGCGTTCTGAGCCCCGCCATAGGCCCCACCTGGCCCCTGGCTGCCTCCTGTTGCCAAGGAACTTGGTCTAAATTCCTGGACTGCTTCTGGCGAGTGAAACTTTCGGTGTCAAACTGGGGATGGGAGAGCAAAAATGGAATGAATGATATCCACGAGTCGCCCTCCCTCATCTTCTTCAGGTCTTTGCTAAATGCCCCCTGATCAATGACCACCCACAGGGATCATCCCTAAGTGAAATTGCTAACCTCTTACGGCCATCCCCAATACTCACTCCTCTTTATTTTTCTCTATAGCACTTCTCTATCAGATGCAGTACAGTTTCTATTTCTCTTGTTTACCTTCTTACTGTGTTTGCATCAGAATCAAAGCTTCAGAAAGTCTGCTATTTTTGTTGCCAGGACTGCATATGAGCTGCCCCTGAAAGAGTCATGACTATGGGTGACACAATTTCTTTCAGCCAGGACAATTCCCTAGTAGAACTGACAGCTGAGGGCAGTCAGACCCAGTCCTGATAGTGCATCAGAGCCCCAAAACAATATTATGTACTGGTGAGTTTTAAATCTAGGTAGGTCAGTTGCCATGTTTGTGAGTACATACTCCAGAGGTGATTGGTTAGCATTTAATCAAAATGCCACACTCCAGAAGCAGCTAATACAAGCACTTCAACAATCATAGATCAACAGAAGTGGCTTCATTTATTAGTCTAGTTTTTCACTGGCAAAATTAGTAGTGCCCAAGGGCATCATGTGGACTGGGTACAATTTTTTTTTTCAGAAGCATTTCCTCTCACTTGAATAGGACAAAAGAGAGGTAGTTGGGGAAGAGGTTCAAAGTTTTCACCTAACCTTAACAACTGGTAAACTGCAGATATTTACCTAAAAAGCTAGTGGTTGTGAATGCTCAAATTGATATGAATCATTTTATATCACACCAATGCAGAAAAATAAAATATAGTGACTTCTAGGTAAACTCACCAAATTCAGTGATACTGTAGTCATTTCAAGTTTTAAAACACCTCAGTCCCACTGAGGACTGTCCCTAGTCCCTTTCCTCTCCAGGTCCCACAGAAGGTAGCTTCAGTGGATGCCATAAAATCCATCTGCGACTCCATCTTGATCTATCCTGGTCTGATCTGCCCTAGGAGGCATGCACCCTGCCATAATTCTATTCATCTGGTACCCATGTCCACATCTGGCCTTCAGGTGCCATGCTCCACATTGCTGCCCACAGCTGCATACTTTTCTCTTTGAGATCCCTAGGGCTTGTCTGTTTCTTGCTGAGAAAATCTTTGCCTGCTTCCCCAGCCCCACAGAGGCACAAAGACATCCTCTATGGCTGCCCTTGGGTCCATCTATCCAAGTACCCCAGGCAGCCCTTCTTACATCCATTTCCTTGGCCTTGAGAATGTGCCTGGGTCTTGCCCCCACTCCTAGGACGTCTCACTTCTGTACTCTTGAATCCCCAAACTTCAAAGGGCTTCCTCCATCATCTCCACCCCCATGTCCACCATCCCTGGGGAACTCCACACAGACAACAGGGTTGGACTCAAGTCCAAGCCTTTGTGTTCTCTCTGTTACTTTCTCCCCCATCCCATACCTAGTTCTGGTGCTGTCACTGGAGCTATGTCATTGATCTTTTCTAATTTACACCTGGCTATAATTTTTTTAAAAACTCAAATGGCAAGAATGTTGATGACCTCAATTTCTGGCCTCTCTGTAACTACCCTGCATTCCCACCTCTATTTGGGGACAATGCAGGAGAGTCCCTAAATTAATGAGAATGAGGGGAGAAAGGGGCAGGGTGACAGAACACAGCAGTTAATACACAAAACCATTATCTAGCCTAAGTGGGTTCAATTGGTTGTGTTAGGTATTGCTTCCCCTTCCCATGAGTTGCTATTAAAAAACAAATATCACCAGGTATTAGGTGAAAGTAGAAACACTTTAATGTACATTTTTTTACTCCATCATTTCTCCCTCCACCAGGAGAGGCCCCTCCTGGGCGTAGATGAGGTTAGTAGTGGCCCAAGAAGGAAGGGAACAGACTCAGGAGGGCACAGGAGCAGTTGTGTGTATCTACTTCTGATTTTCCCCTTGACCATAGGGCTCCAGCCAGAACAGCAGCTCTGACCTTGGTTTTCAGAACTGGGTGGGGAACTTGACAATGGGAGAAGTGGGAGTTGGAAATAAATGCAGGCATGGACGTTTATGTGACAAGCTAGGCTATGCATGGGTGCTTTCATGCAATCACAGCTTTGCTGGGTGACCCCCAGCCTTAACGTGGGTCCTTCTCTGCCACATACCCCACAGCCAGCCTCCATGCACTTTCAGGTACTCTGTCTCCTGGTCAAAGCCAGAGCTGCCCAGTGAAGCCAGGTCTTGTTCTGTCATTAAGTGCTGGTGGGCTGGCAGGGTAGTGTTTCCTTCTTCGTGGGACTATTGCCCTTAGACCCAGCTCTTCTGCTGCCGCAGTGACTCACTGGACGATGCCGGAGAATGTGTTAATGGGCATCAGAAGGGATTTGGGCTTGGCTTTGGCCATTTCCATCTCTTTCTGCCCTTGTAAACTGAGCCACGATGTCTTGGACTTCTGGGCTCTGGAACGAGGCTCTGGGCAGGGACCAACTTCGAATCTGGTGGGGAGAAAGCATCTCAGGGGACCCATCTCAGGGATCAGATCTGCCCTGGACATTTGAAAGGCAGACCTGTAGGGTATAGAGGAGGGTAATGCAGAAGGAAGAGGAAAATTTCAGAGCAGGAAGAATGTGAGCCTGGGCTACCCAGGGGAGGAGGGATGCCTGGATGGAGTCATCTGTGTCTCTGCTTCCCTTCCTTACCTAAACACACCCCACTGGTGGAAACCTTGGAAGGTGGGTTAACTGAGGCACAGATGACCCAGAAAGGGAACTGGTGTGGGAGGGGCCAGTGCCAGTGGAGGGAGCTGGATCAGGAGTGCTGCAGGCTGAGTGTACCCTTTAGAAATCTTGGGAACATTTAATGTCAATATCTTCCCAGTATAAACATTCATTTGTCTCTTCTTCCAAGATTTAAACCACAGGGCAGTGGCAGAAGCTTGTCCCCACCAGGGATACCTGCTTGATCATGCACTCTGCCTCTGACAAAGTATCCTAGGCTAGCAGTAGAAGATGGCATGAGCTGGCTCCTGCTTTGATCGGTGCTATGGGGCCTAGAGCCCTTGGGGTGGGAGGCCCAGCTCACCTGACCACATCCCTGAAAGTGCGCCGATTGTCCTTGTCCAGCGACAGAGTCAGCAGCTTCTGTTCCTGGCTCTGGATCTGGATGTTGGATGTCCGGAAGGTATTTGTCACTATCTGTAAGAGAGAGACAGCTCCTGAGTGTCACCTTTGCTTTTCAGATAATCCTTGCCAACATCTCCTATCTTGGAATCTGGTGTGTTTCTTCAGTCCAGCCCACAGTGTCCCTGGCTCTCTTTCTGCAAGTGACTCTGAGCAGTGATAACCCTACATGAACAGCCTCCTGGTTGCCTTTGCCTTTGGCTCTTGCATGGTTTCTGCAGTTCTTTCCCCAATCTTAGTTGTTTTCCTGAAACCTGAACACAAACTGGAATGCTGTGGATAGTGTGTGCCAGGTTATCCAGTGACATGAGTGAGAGTGTTGATTTATTCAATGAGCATTTTCCAAACATCTCTTGTATGTTGCTATGTGTGGAATTTGGGACGAATTCAGAGGTTTTATAAGTCCTGACCCCAGTTCTCAGCATTAAATTACGTACAAAGTTATTTCACTGGGGCATAGAGAGAGGGTCTAGAAAGCAACCAAGTGCTCACAAATCTCAGGCCAGGCCAAAGTAAAGCAGCCCCCAGCCGTCTTTCCAATCCTTCATCCGAAAGCGGGCAGAGGATTCAGAGCATGGTGGGTACAGGTGGGACTTTCAGAGGACCTTTCTGTGTCTCTGATCCCTTTCACGCATGGGCAGCAGCTTTGGGTAATTTACAACCCTGGAATCCTGAAGTTGCAAGAGGCTTTGGAGTCAGTTCTCAGCCCTAGCTGCTCATAAGAACCACACGTAAAATTAGAGATTCTGATTTAAGTATCCTTGAGTTGACTGTGGACGCAGAACTGAGAACCACTGAGTCAACCATTCTTGCCTTAATTGCATTGCTCTCCTCTGTCAAACTTGCAATTCAATATCACATCTTTGCTGAGCCTTAAACTCACCAGGCCAGCCACCACGCCCTTTCCCGTGCTGTTCTTTTTGCTACAGCTCCACCATGAACTTCCCATTGATGCTCAATGTGCAAGAACCCACCTGGCTTCCGAGAGGAAAGCACAGGTAATGGAATACTCCCAGTAAATCAGTTTAGGGACAAAAGGGAACTTGCTGAGGTGATAAATTTAGATGTTCAAAAAGTCCCTGACCAAGGTTGCTTAAAGAGGTCACTAAAAACAGAAGTAAGTAACTGACTTTGAAAGAGGAAATACAACATGAGGGTTAAAGGGTCCACTGTGGAGCTTAAAGCTTAAACATGGTGCTACCCTTTGGGAAGGCACATCCCAGCACAAGACAGACCTCTCAGTCAACCCAAGCTCTCCTACAGTGGGCAGGTGCTCAGAGAAATGAGCTTCGGGTTCTGGGATGTCATAGAGGAAGGACTGGTAAACATCTGGTGAAACCTGTTGGGTGCCAGACCTCAGCTAGGGAAACAGGGAGGACTAAGGCGAGGGCCCTGAGTCCACAGACTCCCTGAGCCGTGGTGCCATTTACAGAGTTGCAGTCCTCAGGATTACAGGGCAGATTATAGAGGTGGGTCCTCTGGCTCACCAGGGAGTGAGAAGAGGGTGCAGAATGTGGAGGAAAGAAGAGCATCCAGACAGGTCTCCAAGGGAGATGAGAGACTCTTATCTCACAGGATGAGGAGTTACAAAAAGAAGGTGTGGAAGAGGAAGGGAGGAGAGGTGTTTCTGGGCAAACAGCATATGCAAGGGGCGTGACTTCCAGAACAAATCCAAACTCCTTGGTAGAAAGGGCCTGAAAGGAGAGGCCAAAGCTGCAGATGAAGAGGAAGAGGAGCTCTCAAAAGCCAGCCTGTCTCCCCTCCTTTCTTTCCTCCCTCCCTTCCTAGCCTAGGCTGTTCTACTACTGAGCTATGCCCTCAGACCTTTTTATTTTTTATTTTAACACAGGGTTGCACTGAGTTGCTAAGACTGGCCTTGAATTTGCAATCCTCCTGCCTCAGCCTTCTGAGTAACTGGGATTATAGACATGCACCATCACATCTGGCTCTGGAAGTTTTTCTGCCCTTAGAGAATGGGAAATGATGGAAGGGTTCCAAGAGCAGAGTGACATGTTGGAATTCTGTTTTAGAAAGATCACTTAGGCAGACACATGGCAGGTGAGCTTAAGGAGCATTAGAGTGGTGTCAGAGAGACCACCTGGAAGGCTATTGTATTTGTCCAGCAAAAGGTGATGGGTGAAGGTCTGGACCTGGGTAACCAATTGGTTCTAATTTGCCTGGAACTTTCCTGGTTTTAGCAGTGAAAGTCCCAGGCTCCTTCAATCCTAGACCAAGTAGGATGGTTAGTCAAGAAGGAGGGCAGAGAGGAAGGGAAAGATTTGAGAAGTGTTTGATGGAGACACCAGAAGGACATGGGGGAATTGAGGAAAGGGAGGCATCTGGGGGTGCTCCCAAGTTTCTAACATAGGTGATTGGTTAATTATAGTATTATTGAATGAGAGAAGGGACATAAAATGTGGATTTTCATTCCCACTACTAACAGCATACAGAATGCTTACTCAGCCAAGTACTGATCGAAGAGCTTGACATGCCACGACTACTTAATCCTGCAACAACTGGATTGAGTAGGTGATGTTATTATCCTTGCTTTACATAATGAGGCTGAAGCGTGAGAAACTGAGTAATTGCTGAAAGTCACACAGCTGGTAAATGGCAGAGCTAAGAACTGAACCCAGGCAGTTTAGCTCTAGAGACCTCTTAACTATTTGGAGTTACTGTTTTTGATTTTAAATACTTAGAGTTGGGGTGTTGTGGGACATTCAGTTCACACTAACTTAGTCAGAAACTAAGGGGTGGAGGTCAAAGCAGGAGGTACAGACTTGGGAGTTCTTTACAAACTGGCCTAAGTCCTCATAAGTGGGTTTGATAGTCCAGGGAACAAGAGAAAAAGTGGGCCATGGAAGATGTAGAGGGCAGTTACTATTTAAGAAACTGATTTAGGAAAAAGAATTCAGGAAAAGAGGCCAAAATATAATGATCAGATATAAAGAAGAAAAACTAAGAAAGTGACATCTTGGATTTTATGGATGCTGAAAGACTTGGTGAACTGGATTTCAGTTCCTGTGGTGGAACTCATTCAAATTGACCAAGGGAATATACAGCTGGGGAAAATATCTATGACAGTGCTAGAAGCTAACTTCATTGGATTATTAACACATAAATATAATTTCTAATATACATCTTTTTATTTAAAGGGAACTGATAGAAAAAGCAGTAAATATCACTTCCAAATCATCATTGGGGAAGGAGGGAATGAGCAAATAAAACCTAAGAAATATAGCATAAAGAAACATCAAAGGGCAGAAATAAAAAAAAATTTAAAAAGAGAAAAAACAAAGACAAAACAAAACAAAACAAAAAACTATATATTTTAAAAAAAAAGAAAAAAAAAACCAGAAAGCACAGCATAAGATGGAGGAGTAAGCTCAAATAGTACCTAGATTAAACTCTCATTTGGTGAAAAAAAAAAAAAGAATGTTTCACAACAGTGAGAATATACTTAACATCACTGAACTACACACTTAAAAACAACTAAGTTCGTACATTTTGTTACATTTTTTACTCTATAAAACAAAAACAAAGCACAAAGACTTCAGACTGAGTCAGAGCAAAACTCAGTTGTATGCTATTTTTATTTACTAAAATAAATGTTTTTAAAATAAAGGGATGAGGATTTCTGATTTTGAAATGGCAGAGTATGTATTTTCTCACTTTTTACCCTCTTGGAATCTACCTGAAAACACGGAGGTACATCTTTGATGAGAGTAGAAGTCATCTACAGTTCTAGACCACAATACTGTGGTAGAGAAATGGCAAGGAAACTTGTCATAGAAGAGGAAGGTCGACCATAAGGACCAAGATTCTGGACAGCAAGGGGTAGGGGCGGGAGGCACTGAGCTCTGCAGCTATAGGATTGAGATGAACCTGACAAAGGGAATTGGCTGAAAGATGGTATGAGGACCAGTGAGATCCTTCAGGTTCTCACTCGTCCTGGACAGTCCAGCAATGAGCCCTCTCCCTGCCTTAGAGGTCAGAGCCAGAGTCTTGGTGACACCACCAATAGAGGAGGATGGAGTAGAGGGCTGTGCTCCAGTAGGTGGAGTGTGTGGAAGTTTGCCCACAGCATGGTGAGATCCCTGTGCCCTTGCCCAACCCTGCTCCAGAGTGACCACAGCAGCAGTCCTGTCCCACCAGCCCTTCACTCCCCAAGGCAGGAGCCTGACGGACTCTTCCTAGGAAAGAGACTGCAGATATTAATGTTTGCGTTTCCCCCATGTAATGGACTCACCATTGACTCAACTTTGTAGTGCTTCACTCTTGAATTTGAACAGACAGCCAAGGATTGCCAGATATTTGGAGACAGCCTTACAGAAGGAGGGGAGGGCAGAGAAAAAGGAGGAGGAGGAGGAGGAGGCGGAGGAGGAAGAGGGAGAGAAGAGAAAAAAGAAGCAAACGAAAACAGGATTCAGAGGAAAGGGACACAATTCAGGAAGCAGAAGAAAATTTCAAATAAACCATAATTATTATCTTCAGAGAGACAGGATACTGCATTCGTGAAATGGGATTACTAGCAAAATGAATAACAAAAACAAAAAAGGGTTTTTTTGTTCGTTTGTTTTAATTTTTGGATACCAGGAATTGAACTACTCAGGGGCACTCAACCATTGAGCCCCCCAACCCAAATTTGTATTTTATGTAGAGACAGGGTCTCATTGAGTTGCTTAGCCCCTCACTTTTGCTGAGTCTGGCTTCGAACTTGCCATTCTCCTGCCTCAGTCTCCTGAGCCGCTGGGAGGAAAAAAAAATTTAACTCATAGATTATAGTACTATAATGTTTTCTTTCATAAACACTGTATTTTGTGTTCTATAGATAGAGAACACACATGTATTTTTTGTTGTTGTTGTTGTCAAAGAATACTTAAAGATTCATCATGTTCCCGGAAATGGAGGAGAAAACGTCAATAAATGTCAAAGAAGTCAAATTATGTTATTCAGATGAATGCTTTAGCTGCCCAGAGGTTTTTGGTAACCTCAGGAATCCGAGGTTCAGGGTTCAACAGCCATGGTAGATGGGAGATGCTTTGGATACACATGAAGCAGGCATTTGATACAGATTCCCTTCAAGGGTTCTGGAAGGCTATACTCTCATTGAAAGGCTAAATTAGAAAAAGGCCCTCCAGCAGAAACAGGAGGGCTTTCCCCGTGGAAGGCTGTCAGCCTTGGCTTGTGCTGTCAGTGAGAAAGAACTATTGCCTGAAAATTCTTAGCTCCAAGGCTGTTTTGATGTGGATTTGGGTATACATTTACTCTATCTGCTTGGTCTAGAAGTTTCTGAGCCAGAAGGGGACTCTTATGGTCTTCAGCCAATAACATCACAGGGCACTTAACAAGAGCAAAGACAGGAATTTTTTAGGGGGACAGTTTTCCCACCCAGGTCTGTCACAGACAAATCCCCAACAAATATGACACATAATTTGTTAAACAACCAAGAAATTGAACCACCATGGGGATCAGTGAACCCAGCAACCAGAAAGATTAGTCTCCCAATAATTAGAGCTAATGTAAGTATATTACTCAGACTATAATGTTTAAAATGAGTAAAGAGATAAGGTTAAAACCACAAGAAAGGAACATGCCTCCTATTTTTTCAATTCTAACACCCTCCCCCCATATTTTAGCATTTCTAAAATTAGGAAGTACTTTTTCAACCAGTGTGATAAGAACACCTCATTCCTAGTTCAGGAAACATTGTTTCTTTCTTA
The DNA here is from genome assembly GCF_902686455.1 of Sciurus vulgaris. Classification (NCBI taxonomy): domain Eukaryota; kingdom Metazoa; phylum Chordata; class Mammalia; order Rodentia; family Sciuridae; genus Sciurus; species Sciurus vulgaris. The sequence continues at coordinate 53,146,809 of NC_136463.1, read as the reverse complement.
GTAGTGTAAACAATTATGGCATGTCAGACATAGGTAATGAATAATCATATCAGAAGCAGGAATGATTAAAGGAAATTGAAAAATTTTGCTACATCAAAACATAAAGCTATTTTAGGTAAAAAAAAAATTAAACAACAAACTTGGAAAAGCATTTCTAAAATGTATAACAAATAAAGAGAATATCCTCACAAAAAAGGGACAGGACAGTATTAACACAGGATAGGACTGTAAACAAGAAATTCATGAATGAAGAAATATAAATTATCAATAAATAGAAAAAATCTTTCAACTTCACTAATTTGTAAAGACATGCAAATTAAAAATAAAAAAAGACAATCAGATTTGCAAAAATGAAACAAATAAATTAGTATATTAACTGTGCTGTGAAATTGGCGTTCACATACTACAATGAGTGGAATTTGGAGGGCAATTTGGCGAAATATATGAAAAATTCTAACATATGGATGTCTTTTGACTGAAAGATTTCACTTCCAGACATTTTTAAAAAGACATACCTATGATATTTAGTACATATTTAACCCTAAGAATGTTCCTCACAGTATGCTTATGATAGTGAAAAATGAGTACTTCCTAAACTGTCCTATAAAAATCATTTCAGTAATTATACAGGCATATATAACCACCGTATGGTAAATTTTGAATGATGGTTCAGACATTATCTTGAAAAATGGTTAAAGAAATAGAAAGACTGAAAAGTGACCATTGTCTTGGCAACATGGAGGTGACTTTCCCATAGTCAAAGCAGATGGTTGTGAGCAGAAAAGTCTGGAAAGGGATGGAAGCTTCTAGAGGTATCTTCCAACAGGCTTGACTGAGAAGAGAAGAAAGGGGATATTGCAGGTAGCTGGAGAGGTAGTAGGGTCCCAGCAGAGTTGCTCTGGTTTTCAGGATGGAAAAGACCTGAGCATGTTTATTGGCTGTGAGGAAGGAGCGGTACGAAGGGAGAGAGAGGTCAAAACAAGAGAAAAGAGAACTGCACGCAGGTGGGAGGAGCTTTCGACGAGAGGAAAAGGTCTGGGTGAGCTGGGAGGCCACGAATTTGCCAGGGCTTAGCCAACACGATGCAGGATCATTTCAGAAGTTCTCAGCCACTGAGGCATACAGACGGCCTAGGCATCTTGATCTAAAATGAGTGTCTACTGGGAGTTGAGGGTGGCAACTTGACCTTGGGGCATCCTGATTACACCTGAGCATAATCAGGGGGCTCCAAGGTCAAGCTGAATAGAGAGTGAAGTTCAGGAAGGCCATCAGAGAGGGAGAAATGGATGGGTCTCATGTCTTGATCAGTATCAATCAGGACCAAGCAAAGGACAAGGGGCAGTTGTAGGGGTTGAAAGAGTTGGTTTGAAGTGGTCAAAGGCTGACCTGTCTTGTGGAGGAGTCTGCTGTGTAGTGCCTGGAGCCGCTGGATGTGGGCGCATTGTGGGACTGTCTGGGAATGTCTTAGGTCCTCAAACAGTCAGCAGATGGAGGGCACAGCCTTGACTTTTCAAGTGCCTTATTTATATACTAGTTAGTGCTCAGTATTTCAGACTAATGGAAGAATAGATTGTCTCCAGTATGAAGTTCTGTCGCTGGCTCTTTGCGGTTCCAAAATCCGTGGATATTTGTCACCGCTTGCAGCAACAACTTGCATGGGTCTTATGGGTGGTGGAGTGGAAACTGAGGCATTTCTATCTTTCTCTTTAGTGCGCTGCTTTCTTGCTTGTTTGTTTATAGAGGATAGAGGAAATGAGGTTTACTTGCTTTGAGAGGAGAGAGAGAGAGACCTTGCTTATCAGAGAGAAAGAGACTTTGCTTAAGAGAGATTTTGAAAGAAGGATAGGCTTTTCTTAGAGCTTAGAGGAAGAGAGACTTGCTACGCCTCACTTAAGTTCTGCTGCTTCCCACTGGTGCGTCCTGCATCCTGTGAACTAAGGGTGTGTCCACCCAAGGTGCCCTAGTGATGCGTCTCAGTTCTCCATTCCGCGATCTGCCTTCCGCCGCTGCCTGCTAGCTGCTGTGCCGCTTTTCCCTACTAGCCGCCGTCGTGCATTTCCTAGCTGCTTTCGTGTTTGAGTCTTCTTCTACTGCTTTTCTGCTAATGGCTGCTGTGGCGTGTTTTCCCCTCTGGCTGCTGCCGCGCGTGTGTCTTCTGCTGCTGTTTTTCTGCTAATGGCTGCTGTGTCCCTACTAGCTGCTTCCGCACGTGTCTTCTGCTACTGTTTTTCTGCTAATGGCTGCTGTCCGTCCCTACTAGCTGCTGTGTTCTTTCTTCTGGCTGCTGCCGCCGCTTTTCCCTACTAGCTGCTGCGTTCTTTCTTCTGGCTGCTGCCGCCGCTTTTCCCTACTAGCTGCTGCCGCGTGTTTTTCCCTCTGGCTGCTGCCGTGCGTGTGTCCTAGCTGCTTCCGTGTGTGTGTCTTCTTCTCCTGCTTTTCTGCTAATGGCTGCTGTGTCTGTCTTGCTCTGCCTAGCTTATATCACCTCCAGGAGGCGGAGAGCAGGGCCACGCCTCTTATGCAAAGATTAGGCAAGATGCTCCGAGCAGACAATTAGTGCTCGAGAACACATGTGCATACATTGTGTGCATGGACGAGAAAATCACCTGAGTGTGCTTATGTCTATTAACCTCCTCACTGCCAATGTGATCAGGTGCCATCCCGGCGCTGCCAACATGGCACAGCCCCCAACAAAGTTCCACTTCAGTACCAAAGGTTCAGAAGCCAGGTCCCCTTTTCTGGATATGCTCTCCTCAGGGATCCCGGCCACCTACCCCATTCCCATCTGGTTGTTCCCTTTTCCCATTCCTCCCTGTACTTACAGAGAAGGACCTTCCTGCCAGGTTTGAGGACTTGACCACCTCCGTCACACTGACATTCAGACATGTGTGGTCCATAATTGGAGCAGCAGTTGGGGGACAATGGGGGAACCCTGAAACTGAATGAGATGGGGACGTTAGGAATGAGTCTCCAGGGAAGTAGGGGAGTTGAAGATCCTGGGTCCTGAGAAGACCACCATAAATACATCCTCACACCTTCTTCCCCATTTAGCCCCTCCCCCCCTGCTTGTCTATCACTTCCTGATTCCATCTTGATCTTGATCCTACCCAGTTTCCTCTCCCTCCTCATCATCCTTCTTTCTTTCTTTGGAAAATCAACAAAGGTTCTGGATGCTCAGACCCAGCAGTCATATTGCTGACCCAAATCCCTACCCACCAGTCTTTCGTCATCTCCTCCTGTGCCCATTTTTCAAAAGAAGAAAGTTCTTTTGAACTTCTCTGCAACTACTGGGCATGTTAAGAATGTAGAGAAAAATTATGGCATTTGTAGACAAATGGATGCAGTTGGAGAATATCATTTTAAATGAGATAAGCTAATCTCAAAAAACCAAAGGACGAATGATCTCACTGATAAGTGGATGATGACACATATGGGGGGGGAAGGGGGCAAGAATGGAGGAAGGAGGGACTGTATAGAGGGATAAGAAGGGTGGGAGGGGGGGAGAAAAAAATAATAGAATGAATCAAAATTATTACCCTAGGTAAATGTATGATTACACAAACGGTACGCCTCTACTTCATGTACAAACAGAAACAAGATGTATCCCATTTGTTTATAATAAAAATGAATTTTAAAAAAATAAGAATGTAGAGAACAGCTGGCCCTAGTGACAGGTAGAGGTGATTAGGAGGGTATTGGTCCAAATAGTTGAGAGTGTTTCTTCAACCTTCTTAATAGGGTATAATGCATCAAAAATCATTTTTGTGTGACTGCTGCCAGATTTAATCTCTCCCTGCCAACTACAGAGAGTTCTTAGATGTTTTTGCCTCCAAGGGGAGTTTTGGTGTCATTATGCCAGTCCTGGCGGGGCTTGGGGGCAGGGAGGGAGAGAACTTGTGAAGGAAATAGAAGGCATACAATTTTAACCATAAGTGTTAACATTTATAGTTTGCTATATGCACACAAATTAGTGTCTACTAACTCTATTAAAATCTTTTAGAAGTGAAGAGGTTACAAGTAACTTGATCACACGGGTGACAAATGGTAAAGGTAGGTTTCAAACTCTTCCTACCTGGTTCTGCCACCTGCCCTCTTGACCCACTGCTGTATGACCACCGCTAAGTTTTGAGCCATCGACAGAATGATGTTTCTCCTTCATGGTGTTAAAGAGTTACACATACAGAATATCTTTGCTGTGAGAGGGTTTCATATGTCATCTGCAAATTCAACTTGCCTAGAAGTGATTTTATCAGACACTGATATTATTTCTGGAGTTTCTTCTTTGTATCAGATGCCAAAAAAGTTGAGAATCTGTGGTGCTCCTCTAAGAACACAAATGCACACAGATAGGGGTCACAATGGGGTGCTAGCAAAGCCACTGAGAATTTTAGTGAGGGTCCTCACTGGTAATTGAATGGGAGAGAAAGGATCAGACTCAGCTTCCTCAGCAGCATTTCAGTCTGAAATGTGTGTTTTTTAAGAAATATCCCAAATTCACTCTTTTTCTTTTTCTTTCTCTCTTTCTTTCTTTCTTTTTCTTTCTTTCTTTATTTATTTTTTTGGTACCACTAAGCCACATCCCCAGGCCTTTTTATTTTTTATTTTGAGACAAGGTCTCACTAAGTGACTTAGAGCCTCACTAAGTTACTGAAGCAGGCCTTGAACTTGCGAACCTCCTGCCTCAGCCTCCAGAGTTGCTGGGATTATAGGCATGCAGGGGTGCATGCCTGTAATCATTCATTCATTTTAAAAACAAATTTTGGGGTACAAAGAAGCACTTCATTTACTCAGCAAATATTCATTGAATATATACTATGAACTTGGACATGTGCTGGGCACAGGGGATAGACTGGGAAATAAGATATTTTTCTATGTGAGTGAATTTTCTTGTTTGCTCAGAATGATCTTCTAGAAGCATCTGTGGGTCACATTCCTGAAGTCTAGTCTGTTGAGCTCTGGCAACCCTAGGGAGGCAGTGGGGAGCAGTGGTGAGGAATGCAGCATGAGGCTGCCTGAGTTTGACCCCAGTTCTGACTCTTCTTCAGAGGTCACCTTGGGTAAGTAATTTTCTTTGCTTCAGTTTCCTCTCCAGTAAAAAGTTACTATCTCACGAGGCTAACATGCTTAAAGGAGTTCATGGGGCTAACACAGAACACTACCCTACCTTTGTACATGTGTGGAATGGTTGGTAACTCATGCTGCTGTCCTTTTCATTATTCCGGGAGACCAGGGATCTAACAGTGAGAGCTAATATTTATAATTTACTGTATGCACATAAGTTGGTATCTTTTATTAATTATCTCCATTTTTTTACAACAGGGTTCAAAATCCAAAATTCCCACATGCCCGTAACCCCAATGGCTCAGGAGGCTGATGCAGGAGGATTGCAAGTTCAAAACCAGCCTCAGATTACAAAGCAATAGTAACAAAAACAGCATGGTATTGGTACCAAAATAGACAGGTAGATCAATGGTACAGAATAGAGGACATGGACACAAACCCAAATAAATACAATTTTCTCATATTAGACAAAGGTGCCAAAAATATGCAATGGAGAAAAGATAGCCTCTTCAACAAATGGTGCTGGGAAAACTGGAAAACCATATGCAACAGAAAGAAACTAAACCCCTATCTCTCACCCTGCACAAAACTCGACTCAAAATGGATCAAGGACCTCAGAATCAGACCAGAGACCTTGCATCTTATAGAAGAAAAAGTAGGTCCAAACCTTCAACTTCTTGGCTTAGGAGCAGACTTCCTTAACAGGACTCCCATAGCACAAGAAATAAAAGCAAGAATCAACAACTAGAATAGATTCAAACTAAAAAGCTTTCTCTCAGCAAAGGAAACTATCAGTAAAGAGAGAGAGCCTACAGAGTGGGAGAAAATCTTTGCCACTCATACTTCAGATAGAGCGCTAATTTCCAGAATCTATAAAGAACTCAAAAAACTCTACACCAAGAATACAAATAATCCAATCGACAAATGGGCTAAGGAAATGAACAGACACTTCACAAAAGAAGATGTACAAGCAATCAACAGATATATGAAAAAATGTTCAACATCTCTAGTAATAAGAGAAATGCAAATCAAAACTACCCTAAGATTTCATCTCACCCCAATTAGAATGGCAATTATCAAAAACACAAGCAACAATAGGTGTTGGCGAGGATGTGGGGAGAAAGGTACACTCATACATTGCTGGTGGGGCTGCAAATTAGTGCATCCACTCTGGAAAGCAGTGTGGAGATTCCTTAGAAAACTTGGAATGGAACCACCATTTGACCCAGCTATCCCACTCCTTGGCCTATACCCAAAGGACTTAAAATCAGCATACTACAGAGATACAGCCACATCAATGTTCATAGCTGCTCAATTCACAATAGCCAGATTGTGGAACCAACCTAGATGCCCTTCAGTTGATGAATGGATAAAGAAACTGTGGCATATATATACAATGGAATATTACTCTGCCATGAAGAATGATAAAATTATGGCATTTGCAGGCAAATGGATGCAATTGGAGGATATCATGCTAAGTGAGATAAACCAATCTCAAAAAACTAAAGGACGAATGATCTCGCTGATAAGCGGATGAGGACATATAATGGGGAGTAGGAGGGGTTAGCGTTAGGGTTAGGGTTAGGGTTAGGTTTAGGGTTAGGGATAAGGAGGGAGGTAAGAATGGAGGAAGGAAGGACTGTATAGAGGGAAAAGAGGGGTGGGAGGGGTGGGGAGAAGGGAAAAATAACAGAATGAATCAAACAACATTGCCCTATGTAAATTTATGATTTTTAATAAAAAAAATGAAAAGAAAAAAAAACAGCTTCAGAAACTTAGTGAGGCCTTAAGCAACTTAGTGAGACCCTGTTTCAAAACATAAAAAGAGTTGGAGATGTGGCTCAGTGGTTAAGCACCCCTGGGTTCAATCCTGGAACTAAAAAATAAAAATAAAAAATCCCAAATTCCCAAACTATACAACCCATCCTGCAGGCCCAATTCAAAGGTGGTAGGTCACCTGCTTCCTTGGGTCCCTGGAGAGGCAGAGGTCCACCCTCAAGGTCCATGCTAGAGACTGGGTTACTTGACAGAAAGCCACCTGAGGGTAGGGGCCATGCTTCACCCAGCACAGCATGGCGCTCAGCTAACCCCAACCCTGGTTCTGTGATGGTGGGGATGATGTGGGCTCTCCTTCCCCTGGGTCCCCCTGGCTCCTCGTGCTTGGTCCTCTCCTCTCCTCTCTGCACCTTTCCCCTTCTCTTTCTTTGATCTGTATTCCTAACTTCTCACCTTCAGTTTCACTGGCAGGAATGGCCTTCAGGACCAGCCCAGTGGCCCTCAGGGTAGCGGTGACCTCTCGGGGTCGGTGACTGAGCAAGGCCTGGGAAGTGAGATTGAGGAACAGATGGGGCTTTCAGGACACGCCTGCCCCATGCATCCTCACATCCAGTCTCACTAATCCCATGCTTTCCACACCTGCCCTAGGAGTCTTGTCCTTGTCACTGATTCCCAGAAGGGTTTAGCAGAGAAAGCCTTAAAGAGTATTCCTAGCCCCAGCAAGCACAGGCAGCCTTCCAGTTCCAAAGGAATAAGAAGTCCCCACTGCCATCGATTCAAGCATGTGGTTAACTGGTGAGGAAGAAAAGTTTGAGCAAGGGGACAGCCCTCTTGTTTCCTAGATCACATCACCTCGTATTATAAAGTTAACCTTGACCCACCAGCGCCTGCACGACTCTCTGAAGACGGGGAAACTAGTGGCAGCTTCAAGAAAGGGGAAGAAGTTTCCTTTGGCTCTGTCTGCTTCCTTGCCCCCTACCCCATGTCCCTGAGGCCAGCTGCCATCAGGGGTACCTTCTGGCCATGTCCACACACACTGACCTTCTGGTAGCACATGGAGAGCTCTGCACCCGGGCCCTCAGTCACACCTCTCCTCCGGGGTGAAAAGCCCTCTGAGGGAAAATGAGCAGAGGCATGAGGCGTGAGACCCCCAGCCCTCTGCCCTGACTTTGCCTTCCCCCAGGCCATAGCTGAGCTGCTGGATTTACCAGGCAGCTCTCCCTGGACAGAGAGCAGCACATGGGGGACCATGCTGCCTTTCAGTTTGGGGGATCTTGAAGGGAGCAGAGGGCAGACCTGGCATCAGCAGAGGTGTGGGGTGGAGCAGGGACAGATGAGGTGGTGTCACGGGCTGAGAGGTGGGAGGCAAAACTTGGGGGAAGCAGAGTCAGGGAGAGTTCTGGGAAAAGGGAAGTAGAAGCTCACCTTTGGGGATCCTGGAGTCTTGAATTTTCACCTTCAGTTCAGTGAGGAAAATGTCTTCTGTAGGGTCCTGGCTCAGGTCACTAAACATCTGGCAAGAGGAAGAGATGGAGAGGGGATAGGAGGGAGGGAAGAAAGAGGAGATATGGAGAAGACTGCCTCTGACTCCACTGCCGAGGATGCCCAGAAGCAGGGCAGGTGTCCCCCACCCAACCTGCCAATGCTAGATTCTGAGCTTCATGAAACGACTACCTGGGTTTGAATCTAATCATATCTATAGCAATATAAAATACAGTCATGTGTCACAGAACCATGTTTTGGTCAACAACGGGATCATATCAGCAGTGGTCCCACAGGATTACAATGGAGCTGAAAAATCCCCATCACCTAGAGAGGCAAGTTCATGGCACATGCGGGAGGTGATGCTGGTGGAAAAAAACCTGTGCTGCCAATCATAGAAAAACATCATACATACAATTATGTACACAGTATTTGAAGATGATTATACATGATTATGCTACTAGATTGCATATTACACTGTTTTTATTGCCATTTCATGGTGCATTCCTTCTACATATAAGTAAGAAACAGTTCCCTGTAAAGCAGCGTACTTTATACATCTCATATGTATATACCAGCAGCAACTTTATACATCTCATGTTTACTGCGTTTCTAGATTGCAATGAAAGGCTGCATCAAGATGCCATCCAGACTGGTGTAAATTCACACACTCTAGGATGTTTTCACAATGACAAAATCATCCAATAGCAAAGTTCTCGAGTCCTGTCCCTGTTGTTAAGCAGCACATGAATCTTTATAATTATTGGAAGGAAACTGACGAAAACCCCACACTACCCAGTAACCATATGGTCTGAAGGGGAGGGCAGGTGGGAGACAAAATTTCCATTAGGAAGGGGTAGAGGACTGAGGACCAGAGAGAAGTCAATCCTTCAATGTCATAGAGAAGCCTGGAGCTGAGTGAGGGAAGGGACTGTGAGGGCCAGTTTAACCTTGGGGAGACTCCAAGGGAAAGGGGCAGAGAAGAGACAAGAGATGGGGACTGGCTGGGGGGAAGAGAAAGGGTGTCTGGACAACACGGAAGAGTGACCCAAGACTTTTTGAGGACAGGGATGTGAGAAAGAGAAATGAAGCCTCTGAAAGCTGGGAGGGAGGCCATGGTGTGTCCTATTGACCGTTAGCAACTTCACAGATGCTGATGTTATTAACCGATACACAAGACATGCTGTGTGACCATGAGGTATCAAGACAAAATCAGACCCCTCAACAAACACGTCCAAATAAGATACAAACAGGGACATTGTGCAGCCATCCCCCTATCTTCCCATGCCAGCAATACAATTCCTTAGCTGATTTCTTAGCCTCACCAGTAAAAATTAAGTAAGTCGCCGACTTACTCCCATTTCTTGCCAGCACCCAATCCAAAGCAAAGTCTTGCTTTCTTCACCCTCCCCCAAATCCTGGAACACAGCCCAAATTCCAGAGTTAAGGTCTTCCTAGCAGCCCTTCCTGGTGCCCCATGGCACCCCCTGGTGGGGATTCCCCCTCAGTGCAACAAGTCAGCAAACACGGCAGCTACCAGTTGAACTCTCCAGACCAGGGGCCAAAGGGTATAGAGAGATGCCAAAGCTTTAGTTTTAAGTTATTCCTGTTGACAAGATGTTTACTTCCTTTGCCACTGTGAGATGATTGTTTATTTTGTAGTGTTTTAGTTTGCTCTCTGAAACTCTAGAAGAGGGCCTAAATCCTGCATTTATGTCAAAATCAGGAAGGCAATAAGTAAAATATCTGCTTCAGGATGCAGACTGAAGAATAAAACTTGGTAAGATAGGAAGCTGGAGGTGGAGATGGACGTGAGGTATCAATTTTCAGGTGCTGGCAGAAATGTCAGAGCACAAGACCTTCTCTACATTGTGCAATGGGGAGTCAGGCAAATATCAGTTAGGTTTTCAGTAGCAGGGTGACCCCAATTGCTTTGTAGGATGACATACCTATGACCAAGTCTATAACACAGTGGTTTGCTGTGGGACTGTGTGTGGGTTGGACCTTTGGATACAGGAGCACAAAAGCAGGAAGAAACAAGGGACAGAGACCCAGGGGGACTCAGGAGTTCCTTTCGTTGGGAGATTCTTCTGCACTGGACCCTCTGGTGGGCACTTGACATACACGACCTCCAAAGTGTTAACTTGCCCAGAGTCCTAAGTAGCAAAGCAGGGGTTCTAATCTAAGTTCTTCACAGTGTCTGGGCATCTTTTATGTGTCTACAGCCTTGCCCTCATCATCTTCTCTTTACTATAATTTTCTACTAATTTGAATTCTCACAGGAACATTGAGATAGGTGAAGATTATATTCCCATTTTATATATGGGGAAAATTAATTTTGGAGAGGGAGAGGTGCCCATGATCTCAAAGCCAGCAAGGGGTGGGACCAAAGACACAGCTTTTAGAAGACACTGTTTTACTAGCACATAGTGTCTGTAATTGCATATTCATTCCACTCGTTGATCCCGCCAGGAACAGTGTCCACTTGTACGAGCAAGTGCGTATGCTGTTACGTGCACACACACACATAAGGGTGCGTTTTACTGTGTTAAGAGCAGGATATTCAAGGATGAGCAGCATGCAATTACTTATTTCAAGGGATGCCTAGTTTGGGTGAGGATCAATATATATCTGCAGGAATATTACAGATCGGTAGATGATACTCTAGAGCCACACCCAGAACATTATGGTTACGCAGAGAAGCAGTACCCAATCCAGCTGGGGTGAGCAGAATGTAGATCAGGGCAGTTTTGTATAGGATGGGAATCATGAAGGGTGAAGGAGGGGATGTGAGGTGGGGGAGAGATGGCATTCCAGACCTAGGGCATGGCATGGGCAAAGACCTAGAGGTGAGAGTATCAGGACAGGTGAAGAAAACCAAGGCAGAATAAAGGAGCTGCTGGACCAAGGAGCATCTCTGCAGACAACAGAGGGGAACTGTCAGAAAGGTGAGGGAAGGGCCAGGAGGGAGTGCTACAAAAGTCAAAGGAGCTGGGTGCGATGGCACACACCTGTAACCCCAAAGGCTGAGGCAGGAGGGTCATGAGTTTAAGGTCAGTCTCAGCAACTTAGGGAGGCCCCAAGCAACTCAGCAAGACCTTGTCTCTAAATAAAATATGAAGATATGAAAAAGGTCTAGAGATGTTACTCAGTGGTTAAGTACCCCTGGGTTCAATCCCCAGTACAAAAAAAAAAAAAAGTCAAGGGGGGGCAGCCTCAAGAAGGGGGACATATATGCTTTCACTTAGGTAACTTGGATGCAAACATAGCTGTTATATACTTAATCCTATGGACAAATGAAACAAGTGTAGTGGGAGAGGCCTAGTAAGCTGGGACTGGAGATATCCTTGACTTGGTGACCTGGGGTCACTGAAAAGAACAGGTTGAGAACAGCTAGCCTGCCGTGGTGTGAGGATCAAGGGGGACGGGGGGAATGGGGTGGTGAGTCAGGCTGACACGAGGCCTCCGGCTCCCTGGCCACAGCAACTGGTGTGGGGATAAGTTCTTTCCTGCTCTTTCCTGGTATTGGAAGAGAAGCACTCTTTCCACTGGGGCTGCTAAGCTAGACAAATGTGGACTTGGAACTGCTGGTGGTCATCTTGCCATAAGGTGAAAGCTGGGGAGAGGGCAGAGGGGAAGAGGGAGATATGGTAACACTCAATTCCAGCTTTCCGAAGTGACATTAGCCTTGAACTTTTCAGCAATGTGAACCAATAGATTTTCTTTCTTTCTTAACCCAGTTTTTAAGATTTCTGTTACTTGCTACTAAAAGAATCCTCCCCAGAACAAGATGGGAGGCAAAAAGGATTGGGGAGATGTTGGTCAAAGAATACAAAATTTCAGTTAAATAGGAATAAGTTCAAGAGATCTATTGTACAACATGGTGACTATGGTTAATATAATGCATTGTATCCTCAAAACCTGCTGGGCTGGGGGTGTAGCTCAGCTGTAGAGCATTTGACTAGCATGCACCAGGGTTCCACTTCCAGCACCAGAAAAAGAATTAGTAAGAGTAGATTGTGTTTTCCCCATGAAAAATGAGTGTGTGAGATAGCACATATGTTAATCATCTCAATATAGTCATTCTACAATACATTCATATTTTAAAGCAACCTGTTATATGCCACAGATACATACAGATTTTGTTAATAAAAACTAATGGTCATATTTAAGCTAACTTGTAATAGTCCTTTACTGCAGAAATAAAAATGGAATGTGGAGCATTTTATAGTCTCTGTTTCCTGCTGCTGTATAATCTACATTCAAAAGCTGTTTAGATAGTGCATTTGAATACTATCTGAACAAACCCACCTCAATGACAAGTGTTGGTATAACTTTAAGGGTTAGGGATGTAGCCCAGTGGTAGAGTGTTTGCCTAGAATGTACAAGGCCCTGGGTTCAATTCCGGTACTGCCCCCCAAAAAAGTAACTCTATTGTCTATTTCTTATGTGAATTACTAACCATCATTTTTTTTTTCATGATGTCTCCTGGTAAACCTGTTGAATTATTAACCAGAAACATATTTGGACATTTTTAATTAAAATAGAATCTTAAAATATTTTTCAAAATGAAGCAGGAGCCAGGAACAGAATTTTGTCAGTGCAGATGCTAAAAGGAGGACTTGATGGTCACAAGCAGGGTCAATGCCAATGAGGCTCCTTCCCCATTGGGAATCCCCATTCTACAATCTACAGTTTGTGATGGGCTGACAGATCTGGCTCCATGAGAACGTTATAGGCCAGACTCTAAGGGAAATGACTAAACAGACTCCATTTTGCTCTGAGACTCCATGTTATGTTGGAAATAAGCTTGTCCCATGGGAACAGCCCACCTCTGTACCCATCATCAGTTACTTAGTGTGACATGTTTAACAATACAGAATGATAATTCCTATGTAAAGAAAAATTGCTCTCTTTTGATTCCTATTGCTCCTAAACAATGTACCATGTGAACAGTGATTGTGTGGATTTTAGTCACCATTCTTTAGTTTGTACCTAGGTAAGGGTCATTTTGACCCACTTCCCCCTCTGTCAATGATCTCATGATGTTAATGTGTAATTTTGAATCATAGCAACAAACACTTATGATTAATGTGATTTTTGGTATAAGAACCCCTACAACCCTGTGGTCGCGGCTGTTCTCCCAATAGCCATTTTTTGGGGCATTGTGTGAGACAGTCAGCTGGCTGGCTTGATAAAGACTCTCAAATATGGACTTCTCAGTGGTGATCGGTCTGTTCTTAAATTGTGCCCCATAACACAGTTGTGCTGCTTACTGTACCCCAGGGCTCAGACCATGTGCCTCCTGGGACCCGAGTTTTAAGGGTTTGTGTAGAATAAAGCCAGGATGCAAGTGTGTTGGTCTCTTCTGTGGTCTCTGCAGTAAGGGCCACTAAGAAAACACCAGTGGTCAGTAGAAACTGATCAGTCTTAGAGGGAAGAAGAAAGAAACCACAGCCTTCCAACACAGCTCATAAAACAGCCATCTCAGCTCATAAGAACTGGGTAATTCTGGGAATCAAGGATTTAAAAGGCCAAATTCTCTTTCACCATTGAATGCCACCCAAGGTATGGTGTTTGGGAAAAAAAAGTCAGAGATAAAATGGAGACCTGAAAAAAGTTCAATCCTTCAGGTTTGCTCCTACCAAACCCTGTTGCTATGCACACCTTTAAGGGGAAAATAAATGGGAACTTTATTCATCAATGGGCTCAAAAGTTTGTTTTGTTAGTTTTCAGTTACCAAGACCAAACGATGGAGACAAATGGGTGAAAGTGAACGACAGAGGAGGAAGGCCCAAGAGGAAGTCAAAGCATGAGAGAGAAGAGGATGAGGGGCCCTGAACTGGAGAAGGTCTACATCCACCCGGGGAGAGTCTGTGAAGATGGGGATGGGTGTAGACCCATTTCTGGATGTGGGTAGGAAGTTGGGAGGAGCAAATAACTTCCCTTTCTCTTTGTTCAGTGGACTGGGTGGACAAGCCCTTTTCTGAATGGAAGGGCTTAAGGAAAGAGGTGGACGATTGGAACAGTCATTGTCCTAAAGTAAGAGGGAGCTCACCAGGAAGCTCTGTGGGCACCGCTGAGGGAGGATACTAGGAAGACATCAAGCCAAAGGGGCCTAGAAACTCAACCTTAGCAAAATGTAGGGCACACTGTAGCACTGATCTGGGCTTGGGTTTTGGCAGGAGGGGAGAGAGTAGGGAAGGAATGCAAAAGGAAGTGAGGGACAAGATAAGAGAATAGTTAAGATGAAAAATTGATTAGCATGGAAGAACTTGTAGTGAGAATGTGAGAACTTGCAGTGACTAGAGGTCTCCTTGAGTCTGTAGCAAGGTGTAGCAGGGGAGAAAATGAGAGCCTTGGAACAATGGGAATTCATGACCAGACTGGAAAACAGAATTCAGAGCAGACTGTCCCTGATTCCCAGTCATCTGCTTCTAATTCTAATACTAATACTTCTAATTCTAATACTCTGAGGTATTAGAAGTTAATAATTATCAGATTCATTCAGAGACTAAGAAGATAAAGTTAACAATCAAAAGTGTTTGGATGTGTTCATGATTTGCAGCCTGGTGACCAGTGCTTCCCTAGAACCAGGGTACTTGCGTGGTAAGATCTTGTAGTTCCACAGGCTGGCATGGTAGCCTTGGAGCCCTGCCGGGAGACTTACCTTGACTGTGTATATCTGGAAATAGATGGGTTGGGTCCCCATGCGAACATAATAGGTGAGGACATCCAGGATGAAGGGATCCACGGTCCGGGATGTGTCCAGGCAGGGAGGCTGTGGGAGAATGGGGAATGTCTTAAGCCATCTCCCTTCAGGATGCTGTGGGAGGTGCCATTTTCTTAATAGAAAAATTCCAAAGCCCCCACATATGCTCTATCCATCTGGTCCTTTAATATACTCCAAACCTTTCTGACCACCAATCAAAATATACCTGTCTAGAGCTCCATTTCCCCAGGGAATCTGATTCACTTCAATTCCACAGACACATATTAAGCACCTAAATGTGTAAGGCACCATGTTGGTTCTTTGGGGGAGGTAAGATGCTTGTGAGCATAACTCAAGATGAAAGAGCCTGATAGGATTCTAGGTTTGGAGTGGCTACTTTTTTTTTTTTTTTTTTTTTTTTTTTTTGTACCAGGGATTGAACTCAGGGGCACTCGACCACTGAGCCACATCTCCAGCCCTATATTTTATTTAGAGACAGGGTTTCACTGAGTTGCTTAGCACCTCACTTTTGCTGAGGCTAGTTTTGAACTTGTGATCCTCCTGCTTTAGCCTCCTGAGATGCTGGGATTACAGGTGTGAGCCACCACACCTGGCTTGGCTACTCGTTTTTGAGGCCTGAGTTTCCTTCAAGGGAAAATAAGAGGTTGAACCATGTGATCTTTTGTCTTTCAGCTCTGCTGATCTCCGGATCTATTAACAAACTGACTAATAAACTAAATTGGTGGTCCATGCCTGTAATCCCACCTACTTGGAAGGCTGAGGCAGGAGGACCACAAGTTCAAGGCCAGCCTGGGCAACATAGTGAGATTCCCATCTAATTAATTAATTAGCATGTTTGCATGTTATTGGGAATGGACTTAGTGCCCTATCCTCCTTGATGTCCTCAGCCCCATATGATTGCAGAGCATAACAAATAGGGTTTTTAGGCAAACAGAACATTTACATAGAATGCAATACAGATTGGATATACCTTATTCAAAATACTTGATTTCAATTTTTTTCAGATTTTGGAATATGTGCATAGGTAATGAGATATCTTGGTGATGGAACCCAAGTCTAAACATAAAATATGTTTTGTTCCATATAGGCCTTATACACATAGTCTGAAAGTATGCTTAGTGCTTCTGCATTTTGACTGTGACCTATCACATGAGATCAGCTATGGAATTTTCCATTTGTAGTCTCATGATGGTGCTCAAAAAGTTTTGAATTTTAGAGCCTTTCAAGTTTAGGGGTTTTGGATTAGGAACACTCAACCTGTAGTATCAGAGTTGGAAAGAAGCTCAGATTTTATGTCTTCTAACTCACATCTCATCCCATAAGATGTCTTTTGACTTGCACATCTGGTTTATCGGAATACTACTTTCTTCCAAAGGTCACACTGAGGAACTATGAACTTGTTCTAATAATGCTATCACTGCTCACAATGCTTACATTTTCCTCATACAGAAACTGCTTTTCGAGTAAGCATAAAAGCCATCCAATTTGTTAATTTTAAAGGGAAGAATAGAGGAACAAAACCAAAATCTTGCATATGTCTCAGTGGGAAAAAAAAAGGCATTAACAGAGAAGGACAAATGAGTGTTCCTCCTGTAATATCCTCCAGCTTTCAGGAAACAGTATTTTAATATCCAGCTAAACAGTTTTTCATGTACATATGAGGATATCATAATTCAGAATAAATGAACATCCTGCCCAGACACCTTTATTCAAATAAAATATCCACGATGAGCCAATCCATCAAGTGATAAAACAAAATGGGGCACTCAGTATGTGGCAGGTTAAATAATAAATGGGTAAAAGTGATACACTTTATGTTATATACCTTTTACCATAATTGTAAAAAAACTAAAATATATATACATCAATAACTTCCTTTGATACTAGAAATAGTTTCTCCCAAATATAAGGGGATAAAGATAACAACTGGCAACAGCAAGAAACATTCTCAAACAAAAGGAATAAGTTTAGTGAAAAATGGCCAAAAGTTCTCTGATGAGAGCTATAATTATACTGATGGATAGATAGGAAGTTTTTGAAAAATGAAGAGTTACATCCCAGAGAGGGGTAACTTCATGCACTCAAGATGCTAATTCTCCTCTAAGTTGCAATCAAAATCCCAAAAAAATTTAGGAAAAGAAAAACAAAACTTGAAATGCAATTCTAAAGTTTATCAGGAAAGATATATAAACCAGCCAGATCTGAAAAATTTTGTAAAAGAAGAGTAAGTGTAGGCTTACCCTGCCAGATATTAAAATATAAAAGTGTTAATGTGTATGGAACTGCATAGATCAACGAGAGATAATAAGTATCCAGAAATAAACTCCAGCATATGTAAGAATTTATAAATAATAAATGTGGCATATCAAATGAGTGAGGCAAGATGGTTCAGGCAATTAATAGCTTTAGGACAACTGGTTAAACCTTTGGGGAAAAACAAAAATTATATGCTTCTTGCAAAACACTAAGATTAATTGCAGATGGGCTAATTAATGAAATGCAAAAACTGAGGCACTAAAAGTGTTTTGGGTAAATTATCAGTGAATATGTAATCTTGGTATAAAGGAGGTCTTTCAAAGCAAGGTTCCAAAGGCAGAAAACATAAAGAATAAAAGTGGAATATATGACTATACAAAATTGTTAAATTCTGCAAGGCAAACAACCGATAGATAAATTACAAAGAGGAAAAAATATCTGCAACATCTGTGACAGCAAAAAGGGTATAACTGAATATATCAAGGCCTTCTCAGGTCAGTTCTCTCCCCACTCCCAGCCATGCTTGGGGTGTGGCAGAATGGTCTATTCTTTTAACAGGGAATGTGGTTTGGAGTCAGGCTGCCTGGTTCCAAGTGGGACACCACTACTCATTTATGTTACCTGGGTCAAGTAACCAAATCTCTTTATGCCTCAACTTCTTGGTCTGTAAAATGGGGTTATAGCAACAATTCCACTTGGAGTCATGAGTACCTACCTGGCTGGGTGGTGTGAGAATTGAATAAGCAATTCTCTTGGTGTAAGTGCTTAGAACATTGTAAGTGTTCAGGAAACACTGGCTGTTAACAATCACAGAAAAAATGATCCTAGGAAGTTCACAAAAGAAGGGCTGTCCTTGGCCTACACACTTACAAAAGAATATTTTACTCTGCCTTTTCCACAATAGTCTGGTCCAACATAGGTGCCTTTCAAGACACTGGTTGAAGGGGACTCTTCCCTTGCATTCCCTTCTGACCTCATTTCATCCTCCTCAGCCCCTTTGAGACTGACTCTTGAGGTCAGGGGTCAAGTGCAATATCTCAAAAGGAACTCCTTCCAACTCCATCCCACCCCACTTCCCCACTTGGCTCTTCTGTCTCCCATTTTGTGCAGACCCTCTGCCCCTCCCTCCCTCGCACCCTCACTGCCCCTACCATCTCAGCCAGCTTGTGGATGGCGGGACACAGGGTGTTGACGATGCTCTCGTACCATGGGTCTGCACGGCCCAGGAATGCAGCCAGCTCTCCCAGCTCCGGTTGCCGGGATGCCGTGGGCTCCTGGGGAGAAGGGGATGGGACAGACTTATTAGGCCCTCCCTTGCTGGTCAGAGGACCCCAGACACCAGGGCCTATCCTTATGAATGGAGTTCAATTGTTTAACCCTCTCCAGGCCTCCACTTCCACACCATGGGAACACAAGTTAGTGTTCTATTTCATAAGCTCAGGCAAAGCAGGAAGAGCCTTTGCCAAAGGTCACTTGCCAGGGATATTAAAAAATGATTTCGGGAGTCCAGGTGTGTGTGTACATGTGCATGTGTGTGCATGCGAGAGGGACACAGAGAGGGACACCCACATCTGAGGAGAAGATTGCAACTAATTCCATTACAAAAACACAATGAAACCCAGTGCACACTGGCACTGTGAGAGCACCTGTCTCTGGCCATGTGCAGCCTCAGGGCACCTATCTGTGGCTTCTGAATCAGAAGACTCCTGAAGTTTCTGCCAGCTCTCCTTTCTAAGGCTGGTGATTGATTCTGGTTCCTGAGCCAGGAGATGCCAGGCTGCAGGTGTGTCTCTGTCCACCCAGGCACCCCAACCCTTGCTTCCAACCCCACTCCTTCTCTATGGTCCCCTCACCCCTCCTAAGTCCAGTCACCTCAGGCGCCAGCACAGGGATATAATAGAGTTGCAGGCTGAGTCTGGGAGTGAGGCAGAACTTCTGGGTCTCCCGTTTCCTGAAAGTAGGTAGCAAAGCACAGCAAGGAAGAACAGGGGCAGGGGGTTGGTGTCAAACAGATTTGACTCTGCCATTTATTATTTCTTGACTTTTGGAAATTTATACCATCTCCCTGAGGCTCTGTTTTCTCATCTGTGAAATGGGTACAGCCATGACATCCAGTCAGGGTGGTGATGAGGATCAGCAGTGCTCTATGATGGCTGCACACAGGGCATGCTGTGCATGTCAGTCCCCTGTCCCACCCTGACCTCTCCTCCTGACCCTCTGTCACTCCTCCCTGATCTTTCGCCAGCCCATACCAGGTCCACCTGTGCCCCTGACCCACCCCAGCCCCTAGCCCTCCTCCCTGGGGCCCTACCTGAGTCTGTGGTAGGCCTGGGCCAGGCGCCCCAGCATCCTGTCGTCCCCCAGCACCAAAACCCGTGCTGTGTGCAGCCGGGAGACCCCAGGCAGCAGTTCCCCATCTCCACTGGGCCCGCCTGTCCTCTGGTGCAGCCCCAGTGGCCCATCCCAGCTGCTAGGTATCAAAAAGTCCGGGGGCCACATGCGCTTCTTGATGCCCCCTTTGCGCTGCAGGCCAGCACGCTGCATCTCTGGGCTGCTGGGGGCAGGGAGCTCATCAACCCCCACAGGAAGGTCTCGCTCAATGCCACTGTCAGTGGACAGCATGGACACCCGGGCCAAGTCCTGGTCTCGCCCAAGGCCCTGCAGATCCAAAGCTTCCAGGTCAGCACTGAGACGCAGCTGGGATTGTGGGCGGAGGAAGAGAACCAGCTCCTTCCCTGGGACAGAAGAACAGAGGAAGTGTCAGGGTGGTGAGGGCATCTGAAGCTGGCAGGGCCACTCCCCAGAAAAGCCGGGCTCCATGTTTCTCAAACACTATACAGCTGACCAGAAGCCCCACAGGATGCCCCACAAAGGAACAAAGGTTCAGAACCCTGCATACTTCTGTCCCTTCTTGTTGAGTCCAAAAAGGAAGGTATTAAAGGCTCTGAGAAGTTCTGCACTAAAAAAAATCAGCTTAACCCAGCACCTCCTGCATTAAGCTGACCCTGGCACCCTCCCTACCTCCTACACCCTGTAGCTTCCAGAAGGATACTGGACAATCAGTTCCAGGGAAGATTTCCAAGCTTTTCTAATCCACCTTTGTTTTATTATACATGAGGATACTGAGGTCCAGAGGGAGAAGCAAATCTGTCTAGCATGACCCAGCATGCAAAATCAAATGTCAGGATCTGAACCCAGTTCCCAGCCCTGCACTTCCCATCACAACCTGTGTCCTCTTCCTCCCTCTCCTTCTCGAAAACAGACAAGAGGTGGGGGGACACCAGAGTGGAGGGGAAGCATCTGGGCGAGCAGGCCATTCCAGAAGGTCCCCTCCAGTTCTGGGAATCATAATGTTTTGTGCCTGCCTCCTTGTTGGGGACATGGTCTGTTGTCATCAACAAGGCCTAGTGGCATGTTCTGGCACATGAGACCAGTGGCTAAAACCCTGAGCTATCCCAACACAGAGAAAATGCGTCCTTCTTCCAGATGCGTGCAATGACTTGAGAAGAACAGAGAACAAGCACTGATGTACGCAGACACACTTACAGGTGTACAGGTGCACACAGAAACACGCAAAGACACGTGCACAGACACTCACAGACATAAACACACACACCCCTGTTTCCAGCCAGCTCCCAACAGGGGAGGTCAGAGGCATGGGCACGTACAGAGCTGCTCCTGGTCCGTCCACAGGTGGAAGGTGATGTAGGGGCTGGGCAGGGGGATGTTTGGTGGCCGGTCTTGGAGAGAATCACCTGAAGAAAGAAGCAGGCTGTGGGGACCGTGGGAAGTGGGGGTCTCCTCTACCCTTCCCACCTGCCCAGCCCCCGTGGAGGGGCCTCGAGGGGTGGCAGGGACCTGGGTCTGGACTTGTGGAGTCTGCTTTTTCAGCTTATCCAGGGCCCAACGCTGTTGCTGTCACCTCCTTGCCTAAGAACATAGGGACTCCCTGTTTCCTACAAACTGCCTCACTCAGTCACGGTGTCCTTTGCAAATCAGCACACAGTCTTTTTCCAGACTTTTCTCCCATTGTAGATCCTGCCCTTGGCACCCTGTGACAGTCATGTTGGTGTTTCCAGTTGTTCTTCCAACACCCTGCCCACATCCAGTGAGGCAGAAAAGAACCATTTCTCTCGGAGCTGCTTCTGGTTGTACGGACCACTCCGCTCCGGCCAGTCATGCAGCAGAGGCCTCATCCACTGAGGGCCAGCCCCTCTTCCTGCCCTTCCTTCTATAAACTTCTGCTCACTCTGCTGGTCCAGGGTGGTCGTTCTCTCTGAGCAGAACTCCTTGTGTACACATTGGGCAACCTAACCTGCAGTCTTAGGATTTGGCTATTTCTGTTTAACTCCTCCACACTGTGGCCCCTCCCTAATGAGGCTCTGAGCTTCCTCAGGGGAGGGCAACCAAGCTTCATTAGCACCTCCTACCTACTAGGGGCTGTTCTACTCACCTGTCAGACAATGTAATCATCTCTCTGGATCGGGCCAACGACCCTGGGGGACAGGTAACATAATCCTCAATTAACAGGGAGGAGCCAGGGCACAAAGAAGTTAAGTAACTGGCCCAAGGTCACATAGTAAATGGCAGATCAAAGATTTGAGCCCAAGCAGCCTGACTCTAATTCATGACACTGATTTATAGTCACTGTCCCATGCTGCCCCCTACAGCTGCAGGGGCTGGACTAGGGTGCTGGCTGGTCACTCAGATGCACAGGACAAGCCTAGGTAGGAGACAGGTGTCCCCAGATGGGACTTGGATGGTGGGTGTGGCCCAGATGATCTCCCCTGACCAATGCAGATGTATGCCAACCATTAGCAGGTGGAACCTAGAGGGAGTCCCGGGGTTGGCCCCGGGATTCATTGCAGCCACGGGGGGAGGGAGGCTTCCTGAGCAGCCATTTCCACATACCGATCAGAGGCAGTTTAGCATTTTAAAACAAAACAAAAGAAAGTAAAACTGGGAAGATGGAGTCTAGGCAGGGGCTTCCCTGCTGCCCCACTCTGACTTTCTGCAGCCTCCACCCAACTGGGGATGGCCAAATTGAAGCCCCAGGGTTGGCACACTGATCTCCATCAGTAGTTTCCAGCCCTTTACACTGTGCCTTGTGACCATGCAACAACAGGACACACATCAGAGTCACCCTACGACAGCCAGAGAACACATATGATGGGTTTTCTAGGCTGTTTGGGATCTTCCCATCTACATGGGGCTTGCGAAATTATTGTTGTAAGAAAGGAGGCATGCGGGATAAAAATGCATGACACTGGATCTACATGATGCTGACTCTAGATCCTCTGCAGACTGTCTTCCCACAATCACGTCTGTCTGTTGCTCTAGCACAGTGGTGAAGGAGGCTGCCTGGGTTCAAATCTTGGCTCTGCCACTTACCAGCTGAGTGATTTTCTAATTCACTATATTCTGCAAAACGCTATAATAATAGTTTCTATTTTATAAGTTTGCTGTGATTAGTCGATTTAATGTATGTAATATATTTAAATATATTAAATATAAATATATATTTTTGCTTGGAACTCTTACTGGAGTGTACAGTAGATCCTCTGAAGATACAAGTTATCGTGATCAAATGAGCCACCTTCCTAGCGCCGGTCCTGCCAAGTCCCTGGGCATTCCTCTCAATTCACACGCTCCTGTGATAAGCCCTGCCAAATCCGGCAAAGTCCAGGCGGGTGCAGCGCTGCTCTCTGTCGCCCCCTGCAGTCAACTGTCCCAGCAGGTCCCCAGCTGGCCATTCGCCGCTTACCGCTGCAGTGTCCACTTGCGGCGGCCGCCGGCCCCAGCAGTGAGCAGTAAATCTCCTCCAGCCTCTCCAGGTGTCCGGCCCTGCTCGGGTTGGCCTCGCTCGCCATCTGCTCCACTGCTGCCACCACCGCGTGGAAATAGCGCTCCAGGACACTGCGGGAACTGGCCTGCCGGGAGGTATGGCAGAGCCTGAGCCCCAGCCCAGCATCCACCCGACTCAGCTCCCATGCCAAGTCATAAAGGCCATGGACAGCCCCATGGGGCGCCTCCCCTCTGCTCCTGGGGACCAGACGGGACCAGACGGGAGCCAAGGCACCTGGACCTCATGTCTAGGACCCCACTCCTGCCCTGCAGCATTTTGCCCCATGCTGCCTGCAACCCGGCGTCATCTCTGCCCCTCACACCCTGTTATGGGGAGATGGCCCGTGGCCGGCAATGGCTTAAAGAGGGACATAGCAGTATCTAAAGGAAGGATCTGCCAAAGGCTCCGAGGTGTAGGGTTCAGGCTGTGGAGAATTTCACTTAGAAAACAACAGCAGGAAGAGTACCCCATCAAATGCAGGGTTTTTTGTTTATTTGTTTTTGTTTTTTGGTACCTGGGATGGAACCCAGGGAGGCTTAACCATTGAGCCACATCCCCAGCCCTTTTTGTGTTTTACTTAGCGACAGGGTCTCATCTCACCGAGTTGCTTAGGGCCTCGCCAAGTCGCTAAGTTTGTCTTTGAGCTTGTGATCTCCTGCCTTAGCCTCAGAAGCCACTAGAATTACAAGGATGCGCCACTGCACTCGGCCCATCAAATGTATTTTGATGGGCAAAGCAGGGTCTGAGTAATGGGTTGGAAAAAAAGAACTGAAGGCCTCCTCCACACACCACTTCTTGGGACTGGCTAAGCAGAAGACAGCTGAACCCTTAAGGGCATCCTTCCTTTTGGGTGCCTGGCCCCTCCTGCAGTGACAGCACCACTGTTCCAAATCTTAGCAGCTTCCAACCTTAGCCTTGTCCAATCCAACCTTCCCCAGTCTTCTCCACCACCCCACAGAAGGTGACCCCAATAGGCAGCAGTCCTTCACCACCCAAGATCCAACACCTGGTGCCAACCCTCAGCCAGAAAATCTCCAACCTACTCCATTTCTTGGGTCATGTATAGGGGCCAAGGCTGAGTCATAGAGAAAAGCTAGGAAATAAATTAAGTGATGGAACAGCCCAAATGCTCCACAACAGGAATGATGGGTTGGTTAAATATAATAACACAGGACAAGAGAGAATATTGTGCCACTATTAGAAGTTCATATTTTCCAAAGAAAATATTTCTACATGGCATATTTCCAATAGCATGGGAAAATAAATACATATATACCTAGATACATATGCATTATATAAAACTGTTACAGAGTTTGAGATCTTAATTTGTTAAAAAGGAGTGGGGGCGGGGGCTGGGAGGCACTTTAATCTAAGCTTGATATAAGATAAACCAGATTCAAACTCTAACTCAGGCCCTTTGTATTTGTGTGACCATGAGGTTATCAACTTCTCTGTGCCTGAGTGTCCCCATCTGTAAATGCAGATAATCCATTTCACAGCGTTGGGAGAATTTCAAAATGTGATAGATATAAAGGGTTTAACACAGTACCTGGAACACAATAGACAGTTAATAAACAGTGGTCTTCATAATTCCTGTTATTATTATTCAAGAAATACACCAAAATATTCATGGCTATTTTTCCTAGGTGGCGGTATCGTGAGTGGTTTTTATTTTCTTCTTATTAGCTTATCTGCATTTTTCAGATTTTCCTTAATAAGCATGTATTCTTTGCTGATTTACGGGAGGAAAGGTGATATGAAACAGAAGCAGGAAGAGATCAGTGAGTGGTTGGTGTGGATGTGCAGGGCCTGGGAGTCAATTACCTGCAGTTTCCTGTGCAGAGCAGCAGCATGGCAGGCCTCCCCCAGAGCCGCCTGCAGGGCGTGGGAAACCACATGGCGCATGCAGGCCTCTGGGGTCACATGCGCTGCCTCTATCTCCAGCAGCAGGGCACTGCACACGGAGGCAGACACCAGCTCAGGATCCACGAAGAGGAACACTCTGAGGGTGGGGGTTGGGGAGGAGCAGGACTGATGACGATGACAGCTGGGAGAGGGGCCACTGGATGGGCACCCTCAAAACCTTGGAGCCACCTCCCCCCCACCCCGACTCACATACAACAAGGTAATTCTTCTGAAAAGAGGAGCAGCAAATTAAAAAATCTACAGTGAGATGATAATAAGGAGTAGTGGGTACTGTAGCAAATAGGAAAACATACCGAACCTTCTAGAAGGTCAGCTCTAGTTCCCTCAGTTGCAGTCCATTCTCTTCACACAGGGAAGAAGGACTAGCCCTGTGTCAAGGGAAGTTCCAAATCCTGCTCCCTCCTTCAGCATCCTGACCCAGGAACCATGTCACCCTCTGGGAGGGACCCTAAGCCCTTCCTGCTAGAACTAGATCTCTGAACAATGAACCAACCTCATCTTCTCTTATCACCCTGATTATACTAGAAAACCACACCCTCTTTCTCACTCAGCTGTCTCCCCAACCTGTCTAGCACTAATTTCTGGGTCCCTCTTCACCTCTCTTCACCCTTCCTAAACCTCAAGTTCAAGCTGTGCCTTTCAGTGTCAAGCCATTGGAGGTACCTGCAGAAGAGAGAGGCACATGCCCCCAAAATCATTGCCCCTCTCCCCAACAGTGGACATTCCTCAGTCCTGTGTAAAGGGCTGGGAACACACAGATTTCCTTGTGTGATCGTGGCCTCAACCCCCACTATGGATACTCTGGAGCTGCCTCTGGTTGCCTGGCTGGTTTGATGCACCATCATGGCCAAGGGCAGGATGGAGGTTCAGCAGTAGAACTGCAGAGTGGCCCCCAAGGCCAGGTGCACTCTCTGCACATGAACAGGGTGGCTCCGAATTCAGTCAAGAAGAGAGGCCTTTCCTTCCAATGGACTCCAGAAAAAGATGTGTCCTACCAACCCTTGAACTCCAAGCTCACTCCACTGCGGGACAAATGTCATGGCCACAAAACTCTGCTAGGACTCTTTTCAATCAAGCCTCCTCTTTTGTCCTCCTGCTAGTAGGCAGTCACGCATTCCCCAACACTTTGAGGGGGCTGAAGGCAGCAACCATTCTGGAGTCACTCACCTCTCTTGGTAGGGATACAGTTCATTCGTCAAGTTCTGTTCAGCAATGACCATCCTTTGGTACAGTGTCCCTACAGACCAGACTAGGTCAGCCAATGAGGCTTTCAGTCTCTGACTCCCAACCCCCACCCTTCCATCCTAGTTGCTGAGACTCTGGAGCTCCCTGGAATCCTGGAGAAAAGGGACAGACCTTGGGTGGTGCTCGCATTGCAGTGTGAGAGATGAGGGTGCCCAGTGGCTCTCACCTGGGACAGCCGTCTCCGTTTTCAGTCTTATGGCGCAATCCAAGGCAACTGTGCAGTAGGGTGTGGGCAGGGTCAGTAACCTGGTGCAGAAGGCGTAGGTTCTCTGGTAGAGTTCTTCTGTGATGCCTGTGGCCTGGATGAGAGGAAGGAGTTGGGACACCCAGACACCTAGGTCATGAAGGGTCCTAGGTGGGGTGGAGGTGGGTGGGAGAGAAGGAAGGTCGGATCTGACAACCAGGCTAGGCTCACAGCTTTCTCCCAAATCCACAACTTCCAGCCTCTTCTCTGCACATATGAGACCTCCTTTTGACGCCCCCACTCCAGCTCACCAAGAAAGAAATTCATCTCATCGTACTCCGCCAGCTCCCCTCCCAACCCCCTGCTCATGCGGGCAGCACACCTCTGCAGTTCTCCTTCTCAAGAGCTTTACTCTGAGATTCTCCTCTGTTCCTCTTTGCATCCCACAGGTGGCTCCCACAATGCCCAGAGGTTCCCCTTCCAGCCTCTCCTCCTCTTCCTCTCTGCGCCTGTGCCTTTGCTGGGGCCAAGCTCCATCCTGATCCCAGATGCTCCAGAAGCCCACGCTGGCTCTTCCTGCCTCTTCTTCACCACTCACTCCCACCCCTGAGACACCACACAGCTCCCAGTACTTTTCCTAAGACATTAAAACTCTGTTTTCAGTATGTCTCTTCTTATAGTGGCAAACCCAAGGACCTCGTCTGGCCATTGGAAGTTCTCCACGAATTCCCCACACTGCCTCCACTTTCCCACAAGGGAGAGAAAGGGTGCTTACAAGCCAGTGTGCAGGAAGCCATCCAAGAGCTTTTACTAGGTTTGCCCTGGAGGAGACTATGTTCACTAAGGAGACAGGACGGTGTTCGGCCCGACCACATGTGTGTCACCACTACCGCCTGCACCCCAGTCCCCTGCTCACCTTAGTAAGCACATACATCAGAGTGTGCAGCAGAGGAATGATGATGTGCCGGAGGTCCTCACTTTCTGCCTGGAAAACAGGAGATCCTGTGACATGTGTGGGGCACATCACCTCATCTTAGCAGGAGGCGGTTTGGGCAGGGGAAGGGGTGGAAGGCAGATCCCATTAGGCCAAGAGGAGTGAAAGGATAGGGGAGAAGTCAGGTGGGGAGGGAGCAGAGGTGTGCGAGCCCCTCTGTGTGGGGTGTCTGTATAGGGAACTCTGTGGGGGAGAGGTGACTTATGTAAGAGTCCAGGAGGGAGATATGTGTGGTAAACATCAAGCACATGATCCACAAATGACCCAAGTTTGGGGACACAGAGCTAACGAGCCCCCTCTCTTCTTAATCCTATCTACCTCCCAGAAGTCCAGAACTCACCTTTTCCAGCTCTCTGAGCAGAATTCGGACCAGCACTGGGCTCTTACCAGGATCTCGTTCAACCTTCTTATGCAAGGACCATCTCCACATGCCTGGATCAGGAGAAAGGGGAACCCAGAAAGACCAGGCAAGGCAGGCAGCTCTTAGAAAAGATCCCTCTGAGCAGGACCCTAAGCCTGGGGCCCAGACTGACCCTGCAGCCAGCCTTGGGCTCCAGGTGCACATCACAGGTGGATTCCTCCATGTGGGGGGATTCTGATCTGCAGCCCTTAATGAACAGTGAGTTCCTGGGCAGAAATGAGGGGAGGAAGGCATAAACTGGGACAAGTATATGTGGATCTCAGAGCAGCGTTTGCAGGCATGTGCCTCGGCCACCTTCTGGAGGCTCTGGCGTTTGAAAATGGAGCTAGGGGAAGGTAGTTAAGAAAGAGGGTGGCAGATGCTCAGTGCACTCTGCACAGCTGGTGGGAAGGTTGCTCTAGGGAGCAGAGAAGGCATCTCTGGTGGACCTCCAGACTCTAGGTATTTTCAGGGGAAAGGAGTCGGGACCCTTCCTGAATGCATGGGCAGAGATTAAGGGGCGGGGTAGGGGAGGCAGAGCAAGTGGCTGCCACCTGCCTGCCAGTTCTTACCCTGGTTGCTCTGCAAGCCAGGGGCCTGGGCGCTGAGCTCCCGGAGCACAGCCTGTACACTCCTCTGCAGGTCCAACTCTGCATCTGGAGGGAGGTGGTCTTTGAGGCCAGGAACTCAGAGCTTGGCCCACCTGGCCTCACTGGGCCCACCTTGGCCCACTCCTGCACCCACCTCCATTTGTCCTGAAAATGTCTTCAGCCTTTCCATGAACCTCAAGAGGTGCCCAGAAGTAATCAACCAGGACACTGGCCAAGGCTAGAAGATGGCATTTTCATCATAATTCTATGTCCTTTGTCCTTTGTCAAACCAGCATTTCCCAGCAAAATCGGCATTTCCCAAAGTGCAGGATATATGGCAGGTTTTGCTATCTGCAGTTTCATTTACTTAAATCAACAGCAGTCCCAAACTATTAAATGGAAAATTCCAGAAATAAATAATTCTTAAGTTTTAAATTGCTTACCATTCTGAGTATTATAGTGAAATTTTATATCATCTGGCTCCATCCTACCTGGAACATGAATCATTCCTTTGTTCAGTGTATCCATGCTGTATACACTACCCACCTGATAGTCACTTAGTTGTCTTCGTTGCCAGGTTGACCATCCTAGCGTATAGCAGTGTTTGTGCTCTAGTAACTTTTATTTTACTTAATAATGGAACCAAAGCACAAGAGTAGTTCAAAGAGGAACAAGAGCATAAAACATGGAAGAACAGATAAACTCTTACTGCAGGAATGTGGGGAAAACCAGAACTATAGGTAAGGATTTGATAATCTCTGGGGCCTCAGGCATTCACTAAGGGTCTTAGAATGTATTTCCTGTGGATAAAGAGGGACTATTGTATACTGCTGGTGGTATGCAGTATAATTTGAGGTGGTACAAAACAATCTTAAAATTTGAATAGCTATACATTTATTTTAATGTATATTAAAAAAATACATGTAACTAGTACCTTAATCTATACATGAAATTAAATTTGAAGTTAATATAAAGAAATACACGAGATAAATACCATGTAACTAGTGGTAGTAAAGACCGTCCTTGATTAAAACTTACTTAGCGCCTCTGAATTCTCTTCTCAACCAGGCCTTGACTTTCCTTGGCCCCTGTTCTAGTTTTGGCCCATCCAGCCCAGTTTTAGTAAGAATCCTGCTAAATTAGTTTAGGGAGCTTTCTCCATCCTTAATATCTTCATTCCCCAATTTTGATGTATAAGACCTGACTCTAGCAAGCATCCTGTTCAGCCAATTTATCTAAAATCCCTCCCTGTTGATGTCTCCTCTTAGGATATTTCTACCCACTGACCCATTTTTCTGCTCATTGGCTCCAAATCTGCAGCTGTTTTCCTTATTCTGAGTTGAGCCTGCTCTCTCTTTCCTGTGCAATAGTTCTCAATAAAGTCTGCCTTATTGTTCAACAAGAGTCAGAATAGTGGTATGTTGGCATGGCCAAAACACAAAAGTGGTACAAGAATAAGCAATTGATGTTGTCAGAGTGTGGTAGCATGAGAGTGCACCTTGCTGATCTCTTGCTAATTGGGAGTTTAATTGACCCTGGCCCGAAGCTGCTGTGCTGTGAAATCCATTGCCCTGTGTGGAGCCACACTCCTGGACGATGCCGAGAGCAATGGGAATTCCAAAGGCACCCCCAAGAGACACCTGCTCTGACAGCCATCTTTGGCTTAAGGTTCCCCACCATCCTCGGAGCCTATCCCAGATCCACCCCCAGATCCTACCCCAGATCCAGCCAGTCTTAGACACTTCCACCCAGCCCTGCTTCCCTTTCTTTTTCCTTTGGGACCAGATTTGCATTGCTGTGGGGCAGCTCATCCTCCCAGCTCCCTCCTCATCTTCTGTCTGGCAGGTGTTTCCTCGAATAAATCCTTGCACATCTAAGCTCGTCTTGGTGTCTGCTTCTTGGAGGAGCTGGAATAAGACAGGAAGTATAGGAAATACTCCCCACACAATAAATTCCCCTTTGCAGTGAGCTCCAACCGAGAGTTTGTCCTTATAGGCAAGTGTAGAGTCTCTAGTAACCAGACAACACAGACCACATGCCTCAGAACTTCTCTTTTTGACTTGACTGCCAGGAAACTTACAGCCAAATTACGGCTTTGCCTCAAAAATCAGTTCATCTCAAGGGACAGAGACCTCTCTTCTTGGCTCCTCTTTGGGGCTACAGCATTGAGCTCTGTTTATATTTATTTCTTTATACCAGGAATTAAACCCAGGGTCACTTAACCACTGAGTCATATCCCTAACCCCTCCACCCTTTAACATTTTTAGTTTTTAATTTTTAAAGTTTTGAGACAGGGTCTGGCTAAGCCTTTAGAGTCTCACTAAATTGCTGGTCTCAAACTTGCGATCCTCCTGCCTCAGCCTCCTGAGTCAATAGGATTACAGGCATGTGCCATCAAGGCCCAACATTTATGCTCTTTTAACTATAAACCTGACACACCACATTCCTTTGGAAGGAAGTAGGATAGAGATTATATATTCAATTTAGGTTGCAGTTCAAGAGTTAAACTTCGTTCAGGCCAAGGTGCCCTGTTTCCTGGTGCTTACCAAGTGGCCCCTCAACGACTCTGGGGTGGGCCCAGGCAAAGTCCATAGGGCCCACCTGACATGTCTGAAGCCCCTACTTCCCTCCTGGCTCTCACTTGTCCCCCTGTGAGACACTTTCCACTGTCATGGCTCAATCCTGGTTCTCCTCCAGGGTAAGAGTGACAGAGTGCTAGAGCCGCATCTGCCCCTCTGGACATTCTGCAGACAGGGCAGCATCCCTCCCAAACTGGCAAGGAAGTTGTTTAGCCCGGCATGGAGGCTGGTCACAATCTGTCCTTTCACCTACTCAATCTCCACCTTGCATGAAGATTTAATAAGTTAATTTAGGGGCAGTCTTTAAGACTTTAACTAATGTTTCTCTTTCTCTTTTCTTTTTTTCTCTTTCTCTCCCATCCTTCCCTCCCTCCCTTTCCCTCTCCCCATCTCTTTCTCTTTCTAAGGACAAAAAGATCTAACACCGTGACAACAGTGACTTCCTCCTCTCCTCCTCCTTAGAAGGGAAGCCAGGCCTTTGTCCTCTGAGCCCTAGGTTCTTCTGCTTTGCAAAGGGAGTTATGTTTTTATGCTTCAGAGAAAAACAGAGAAGTTGCCAGTAGCCCCGGGAGACAATCTCAAATAAACTTTGTTTTCGAAAGTCTGGGCAGTCAGAACAAACTCTCAGGCTTTGGTCCACATCTGGCTTGCAGACGAGTTTTGTTTGGCCTTGTGTAGTACCTTTTAAAAAACAGTAACTGCCAACATTTTTTAATCAAGAGATTTCACATAAAGTCTTGGGTGCCTGGCATCTCTTGAAATCTGAAAATCTGTTGATCCTGGGCATGCATTCCTCTGACATGGGGCAATCAACATGGTGGGGAGCAGCTATCCACTTGAGATGGGCACAGCTTCTCTAGTTCTTCACAGTTCCCTGGTTTCACTCATTCAAAAGTTCCTCAGCTTGCTAATTGAGCCAATCAAGTTAGATTGTCCACAAAGGGTGGGAATGAAGGATCCCTTTAGTTAAAAGGTAGGAAGTTAGATTCCTCAAGGCAAAGAGGGAACAAGGGTTATGGGATTCCAGGTAATGGGAAAGACCAGGGCTGGCTGGGACTGGCTAGCCTACCCATGGTAGCAAAGATCAGGGGAGGGCAGCTAAGCATTAAACCCAGTGCCCCCAAATGCCACAGAAAAGGTCTCCTAATCCATCTTTTCCAGATCAAAAGAATGTCCCCAAAGGAGCCCCTTATATCTTCTGGATACTGGCTGACCAGTTCTGGAGGCTATGACCAAGTACAGAAGACCACAGATTCTTCCTGCTACCCAGACTGTGTAAACCTGGGACTTATCACAAGCCCGAAGTGGAAGACACTGGAATTCATACAGATCTTGGAAAATGAGTGATTGGAGGTAGATTTGATTTGATTAGGCAAAACAAAAAAATGGGGTATTTCTTATACTCAAGGGTCTGAGGATTGTTCATATATAATATATGTGTCTAATATTATCATTGACTCAGAACAGCCAATAAATAAAAGACATCCAGGGGATCCAAGATGGTGGACTAGAGGGAGGCTGTGTTCCTTGTCGCTCCATAACTCCGGTTTCAAGCAGAGGATATCTGTTTCCTGGTGAGGCAGTTTTTGCTGCTCATCGATCCCCTGGTGTTTACCCCATGTGTCTGCTGTGATGACCTGCAGTCTGCCAGCATATTGACACCTTTTTTGAGTGTAGATTGCTCACTGTCAGGTACCTATCATC
The DNA here is from genome assembly GCF_902686455.1 of Sciurus vulgaris. NCBI lineage: Eukaryota > Metazoa > Chordata > Mammalia > Rodentia > Sciuridae > Sciurus > Sciurus vulgaris. The sequence continues at coordinate 53,114,034 of NC_136463.1, read as the reverse complement.
CACCATTTGCCTGCCTCTCGCCTGTCCATCACCTGCCTTACACCTATCCATCACCCAACGCATGATGTTCACCTCCGGATCATCTGACAACAGTCAGCGAACTGATTGTCAACTGCCAGTGGAGCACCAGCTGCCTGCTATTGCCTGGAAATTCACTGCTACAGTACCTGCAGGTTTGATTACACGTGGCTGCCGCCATTTTGAGACAACAGCCAGGCCCCGTAAACCCCCTGGCCGGATTGACTGAGCCCCATCTCCAGAATCCCTCAGCCCGACCAATCACTCCCTGCCTCTGGGGCCCTCACATCCACTGACTGCTCCCTGCTGCCAGGACCCAAAGACCAACTGACTGCGTCCTATCACCGGGACTCCAGACTGACTGACTGCACCCGGCCTCCAGGATCCCGCAACCACACCAACCACACCCGACCTCCAGGACCCCGGCCTGACCAACCGCATCCCACCTCCAGGACCTCCAGCTGACCACATCAACACCCTGAGTTGCAGCTCCCCATTTGCCAACACATTCCAAAGCCAGAGCGGCCATCTTGGATAATCCTGGAAGCCTTAGCTCCGATTTTTACGTGGGGCAAATTCCATCCTGAGACAACTACTGCAGGCTTGAAGCTCATTGTCAGGTACCTCTCATGCATCAGGCTACTGAAAACTGGGAGGTTTCATTACTATGTGACTGTTATACTGTAGATTTTCTCTTTTCTCCTTATTGAAAAAATTTAAGTTTTTATTTCTTTACTTTTCTTGCTCTCTTTTCCTTTTGTTTACCTGTTCCTCAGAGTCTCTTTCTCCCTTTTTGCATGCTAACATCCAATTTCTTTTGATTACACTCTCACCCTTTCTATTATCTAGAACTTCTGTATATTCTTTTCTTATCCCATTAACTGCTACATCCTACATCCCTCTGCATCCTCTTTGTTCTCCATTAGAAACTGCAGACCTTACTGCAAACCTGTTTGTTATACTGAAGATAATATTGGAACTCGTTCTGTTTATTATGACAATTTTGTCATTGTCCTCATAGGGGCTATTTGGTCTAGGATTGCATAGTGTCTGAATTGGGCACTGCTAATATTGATCTCCCCTTAAAGAAAGGGCTTTGGAAACCGATAGGGCCACTATACACCTATAGGGGGAAATATGGAATACCCCAGATCTGCACTGCTAGAGGGGAAGATACATGAACAACATGAAAAAACAAGGGAAGAAAATGATCCAAACAAATCTAGATTCTATATTAATAGAATCCAATGACAGTATGTTAGAAGAAATGTCAGAACAGGACTTCAGATTATACATGATTAAGATGATTTGCAAAGCAAAGGATGAGATAAGAGAGCAAATGCAGGCAATGAATGATAATACCAATAAGCTGAAAGAGCACCTGCAGGAAGCAAAAGATCATTTCAACAAAGAGATAGAGATTGTCAAAAAAACCAAACTGAAATCGTTGAAGGAAACAATAAACCAAATAAAAAACTCAATGGAAAGCATCACCAAAGACTAGACCACTTGGAAGACAGAACCTCAGACAATGAAGACAAAATATTTAATCTTGAAAATAAAGTTGCCCAAACAGAGAAGATGGTAAGAAATCATGAACAGAATCTCCAAGAACTATGGAACATCATGAAAAGACCAAATTTAAGAATTGTTGGGATTGAGGAAGGCACAGAGATACAAACCAAAGGAATGAACAACCTATTCAATGAAATAATATCAGAAAATTTCCCAAGCCTGAAGAATGAAATGGAAAAATCAAATACAAGAGGCTTACAGAACACCAAATGCACAAAATCACAATAGATCCACACCAAGGCACATTATAATGAAAATGCCTAAATTCAAAATAAAGATAGCAGGCCACTCAGCACAGCGCTGGGACTCGGAGCAACCACTGGAGCTCCGGAGGCTGCCTAGGGGAGGAGCGGCGAGGAGAGCTGTGTGGACTCAGAACTCTGGGGCCTGCCCTGAGGAGGAGGAGGAGGAGCGCAGCCACTTGGATTCGGAGTGACTACAACAGAGCGACAGGCAGTTGCCAGAGGAGAAACTGCGCGGCAAGCTGTTTGGACTTAGAGTGACTGCTTCTGAACACCGGACCTGCCCTGAGGACGAAGAGGAGGAGGAGCACGGCCGCTTGGACTCAGAGTGGCTATACCAGAGCTACAGGTGGTTGCCAGAGGAGGGGCTGCAAGGAGAGCTGTTTGGACTCAGACCACTTCTGAACACCAGGGCCTGCCCGGAGGAGTAGGAGGAGTAGGAGGAGTAGGAGCGGCAGGGCGTTTGGACTCCCAGTGACTGCATTAGAACTCCAGGCTGGTGCTCAGAGGAGGAGGCGATTGGTGAGTTGTTTGGACTTAAAGCGACCACTCCTGAACACAGGGGGGCTGCCTGGAGGAGGAGCGCAGTGGGTCGCTTGGTCTCCAGTGGCCGCACCAGAGCTCCGGGTGGTTGCCCAGAGGACGCGTGCAGCGGGTCACGTGGATTCAGAGCCATTCAGAGTGACTGCTCCTGAACACCTGGGGGGTTACCTGGAGGAGGAAGAGGAACAGGGAGGGTCATTTCGACTCGGAGTGATTGATTGCCCAGGGCTACGGGTGGTTGGTGGGAGGAGGAGGCACGAAGTGAGTTGCTTGGACTCCTAGTGACCGCACCGGAATACTGGGCGGCTGTCTGGAGGAAGAGGCATGTGGCGGGTCTCTGGGACTCAGAGCGATTGTACAGGGCCCGAGGTGGCTGCTCAGAGGAGGGGCCGCATAGCCAGGCGATTGGGTGCAGAGCAGGGTCCCAGGATCTAGGAGGCTTCTTGGTGGAAGAGCCGCACAGAGACACACTTAGGGGCAGAGCGAAGGTTCCAGGACTGCGGACAGATTCTCTGAGGAGGGGCAGCCTAAGGAGATTCATCTGCGAAGGGTGAGGCTCCCAGGCCCAGGAGGTAGGGCCGGGTCCCTGGGAACGTTAAAGAGGAAGGCAGCCCAGCCCAGGCGGTAGCTGTAAATTGAAGGGAACCTCTAGGAGGGAACTGACCAGCGAGACCTCCCCACTGGGTGAGTCTTCCCTGCAAGGTGAGGTTTCCCCACAAGGACGGTAAAACCAGAGACACAGGCCCAAACAGGCCTAGCCTCAGCCCGCAGCCTAGTTCCCCTTTGGATGACCATTAGTCAACAAGTGGAGGCACCTCTGCCCACTAGCAGGGAATATACCCCACCTGAAGGCCACCACTCCTAGAGAGGCAGATTCCTTGTGGAGCACCGCATTATCAACTTCCTCCAAGACTTCAGCCTACTGAAGGCTAAGAGGGGATATATATAGAAATCTTCAGGGACATTGTAAGTCAATAAAGGAAATCTGCAATATCTCAGCGGTCCACTGATACCTGAACAATATCAGAAAACAAGGGAAGAAAATGCTGCAAACAAATCTAGATGTTACATCAATAAAACCCAATGACAGCATGGCAGAAGAAATGACAGAAAAGGAGTTCAGAATGTACATAATTAAAATGATCAGGGAAGCAAACGATGAGATGAAAGAGCAAATGCAGGCATTGAATGACCGCATCAAACGACAGTTAAAAGAGCAAATACAGGAAGCAAAAGATCATTTCAATAAAGAGTTAAAGATAATGAAAAAAAAAAAAACAAACAGAAATCCTTGACATGAAGGAAACAATAAACCAAATTAAGAACTCCATAGAAAGCATATCCAGTAGGATAGAACACCTGGAAGACAGAACCTCAGACAATGAAGACAAAATATTTAACCTTGAAAACAAAGTTGAACAAACAGAGAAGATGGTAAGAAATCATGAACAGAATCTACAAGAACTATGGGATATCATGAAAAGGCCAAATTTAAGAATTATTGGGATTGAGGAAGGCTTAGAGAAACAAACCAAAGGAATGAACAATCTATTCAATGAAATAATATCAGAAAATTTCCCAAATCTGAAGAATGAAATGGAAAATCAAGTTCAAGAGGCTTATAGGACTCCAAATACACAAAATTACAACAGACCCACACCAAGGCACATTATAATGAAAATGCCTAACATACAAAATAAAGACAGAATTTTAAAGACTGTGAGAGAAAAGAACCAAATTACATTCAGGGGGAAACCAATATGGATATCAGCAGATTTTTCAATCCAGACCCTAAAAGCTAGAAGGGCCTGGAACAACATTTTTCAAGTCTGAAAGAAAATGGATGCCAACCAAGAATCTTATACCCAGCAAAACTTACCTTCAAATTTGACGATGAAATAAAATCCTTCCATGATAAACAAAAGCTAAGAGAATTTACGAAAAGAAAGCCAGCATTACAGAACATTCTCAGCAAAATATTCCACGAGGAAGAGATGAAAAACAAAGAAGCAAATCAGCAAAGGGAGGAATTATCCTAAAGGAATTGTCAAATAAAGGAGGAGCCAAGTTGTGTCAAACAAATAAATAAATAAAATTTAAAAAATGAACCAAATGACCAGGAAACCAAATCATATCTCAATAATAACCCTGAATGTTAATGGCCTGAATTCATCAATCAAAAGACATAGACTGGCAGATTGAATTAAAAAGAAAGACCCAACAATATGTTACCTGCAAGAGACTCACCTCATAGAAAAAGATACCCATAGACCAAAGGTGAAAGGATGGGGAAAAACATACCATGCACATCGACTCAGCAAAAAAGCTGGAGTATCCATCCTCATTTCAGATAATGTGGACTTCAAGCCAAAGATAGTCAGAAGGGATAAAGAAGGTCATTTCATACTGCTTAAGGGAAATCAGCAAGATATAACAATCATAAACATCTATGCCCCAAACAGTGGCTCATCCATGTATGTCAAACAAATCCTTCTCAATTTCAGAAACCAAATAGACCATAACACAATAATACTAGGTGATTTTAACACGCCTCTCTCACCACTGGACAGATCTTCCAGACAAAAATTGAACAAAGAAACCATAGATCTCAATAACAATCAATAATTTAGACTTAACGGACATTTATAGAATATACCATCCAACCAAGAGTGAATACACTTTCTTCTCAGCAGCACATGGATCCTTCTCTAAAATAGACCATATATTATGCCACAAAGCTAATGTTAGCAAATACAAGAAGATAGAGACACTACCTTGTATTCTATCGGATCATAATGGATTGAAGTTAGAAATAAATGAAAGAGTAAAACACAGAAACTATTCCAACATCTGGAGATTAAACAATATGCTATTATATGATGAATGGATAACAGAAGATATTAGGAAGGAAATTAAAAAATTCTTAGAGGTAAATGAGAACAAAGAAACATCATATCAAAATCTCTGGGACACTATGAAAGCAGTACTTAGAGGGAAATTTATTTCCTGGAGCGCATTTAATAAAAGAAGTAAAACTCAACAAATAAACGACCTAACACTACAGCTCAAAGCCCTAGAAAAAGAAGAACAGAACAGCACCAAAAGTAGTAGAAGACAGGAAATAGTTAAACTCAGAGCTGAAATCAATGAAATTGAAACAAAAGAAACAATACAAAAAATTGACAAAATAAATAGTTGGTTCTTCGAAAAAATAAACAAAATTGATAAACCTTTAGCCACACTAACAAAGAGAAGACGAGAGAAAACCCAAATCACTAAAATTCGGAATGAACAAGGAAATATCACAACAGACAGGATTGAAATACAAAACATAATTAGAAGCTATTTTGAAAATCTATACTCCAACAAAATAGAAAATTTTGAAGGCATCAACAGGTTTCTAGAGACATATGAATTGCCTAAACTGAACGAGGAGGACATACACAATTTAAATAGACCAATTTCAAGTAATGAAATAGAAGAGGTCATCAAAAGCCTACCAACAAAGAAAAGTCCGGGACCAGATGGGTTCTCAGTCGAGTTCTACAAAACCTTTAAAGAAGAGCTCACTCCAATACTTCTCAAAGTATTCCATAAAATAGAAGAGGAGGGAACCCTCCCAAACTCATTCTATGAAGCCAATATCACACTGATACCTAAACCAGACAGAGACTCATCGAGGAAAGAAAATTTCAGACCAATAGCCTTAATGAACATCGACACAAAAATTCTCAACAAAATTTTAGCAAATCGCATACAAAAACATATTAAAAAGATAGTGCACCATGATCAAGTGGGTTTCATCCCAGGGAAGCAAGGTTGGTTCAACATCAGGAAATCAATAAATGTCATTCACCACATCAATAGACTTAAAGTCAAGAATCACATGATTATTTCAATAGATGCAGAAAAAGCATTTGATAAAATACAGCACCCCTTCATGCTCAAAACACTAGAAAAAATAGGGATAGTGGGAACATTCCTTAACATTGTAAAGGCCATCTATGCTAAGCCCATGGCTAATATCATTCTAAATGGTGAAACTGAAAGGATTCCCCCTAAAAACTGGAACAAGGCAGGGATGCCCTCTTTCACCACTTCTATTCAGTATCGTCCTTGAAACTCTAGCCAGAGCAATTAGACAGACCAAAGAAATTAAAGGGATACGAATAGGAAAAGAAGAACTCAAACTATCCCTATTTGCTGATGATATGATTATATACTTAGAGGAACCAGGAAATTCCACCAGAAAACTTTTAGAACTCATAAGTGAATTCAGTAAAGTAGCGGGATATAAGATCAATGCACATAAATCTAATACATTTTTATACATAAGTGATGAATCTTTGGGAAGAATAATCAGGAAAACTTCCCCATTCACAATAGCCTCGAAAAAAATAAAATACTTGGGAATCAATCTCACAAAAGAGGTGAAAGACCTCTACAATGAGAACTATACAACACTAAAGAAAGAAATTAAAGAACACCTTAGAAGATGGAAAGATCTTCCATGTTCTTGGATAGGCAGAATTAATATTGTCAAAATGGCCATAGTGTATAGCACTACCTAAAGTGCTATACAAATTCAATGCAATTCCAATTAAAATCCCAATGACGTACCTTACAGAAATAGAGCAAGCAATTATGAAATTCATCTGGAAGAATAAGAAACCCAGAATAGCTAAAGAAATCCTTAGCAGGAAGAGTGAAACAGGGGGTATTGCAATACCAGATCTTCAACTCTACTACAAGCAATAGTAACAAAAACAGCATGGTATTGGTACCAAAATAGAAAGGTAGATCAACGGTACAGAATAGAGGACAGGACACAAACTCAAATAAATACAATTTTCTCATACTAGACAAAGGGGCCAAAAATATGCAATGGAGAAAAGATAGCCTCTTCAACAAATGGTGCTGGGAGAACTGGAAATCCATATGCAACAGAATGAAACTAAACCCATATCTCTCACCATGCACAAAACTAAACTCAAAATGGATTAAGGACCTCGGAATCAGACCAGAGACCCTGCAGATTATAGAAGAAAAAGTAGGTCCAGATCTTCAACATGTCGGCTTAGGACCTGACTTCCTTAACAGGACTCCCATAGCACAAGAAATAAAAGCAAGAATCAATAACTGGGATAGATTCAAACTAAAAAGCTTTCTCTCAGCAAAGGAAACTATCAGCAATGCGAAGAAAGAGCCTCCAGAGTGGGAGAATATCTTTGCCAATCATACTTCAGATAGAGCACTAATCTCCAGAATCTATAAAGAACTCAAAAACCTCTACTCCAAGAATTCAAATAATCCAGTCAACAAATGGGCTAAGGAAATGAATAGACACTTCACAGAAGAAGATCTACAAGCAATCAACAAACATATGGAAAAATGTTCAACATCTCTAGTAATAAGAGAAATGCAAATCAAAACCACCCTAAGATTCCATCTCACCCCAATTAGAATGGCAATTATCAAAAACACAAGCAACAACAGGTGTTGGCGAGGATGTGGGGAGAAAGGTACACTCATACATTGCTGGTGGGGTTGCAAATTAGTGCAGCCACTCTGGAAAGCAGTGTGGAGATTCCTTAGAAAACTTGGAATGGACCCTCCATTTGACCCAGCTATCCCACTCCTTGGCCTATACCCAAAGGACTTAAAATCAGCATACTACAGAGATACAGCCACATCAATGTTCATAGCTGCTCAATTCACAATAGCCAGATCATGAATTGATGCCCTTCAATTGATGAGTGGAAAAAGAAGCTGTGGTATATATATATGATGGAATATTACTCAGCCATAAAGAATGATAAAATTATGGTATTTGCAGGCAAATGGATGAAATTGGAGAATATCATGCTAAGTGAGATAAGCCAATCTCAAAAAGCCAAAGGAAGAATGATATCGCTAATAAGTGGATGATGACACATAATGGGGGGAGGGAAGGGTTAGTGTTAGGGTTAGAGTTAGGGGTAGGGAGGGGGGCAAGTATGGAGGAAGGAAGTACTGTATAGAGGGAAAGAGGTGTGGGAGGCGTGGGGGGAAGGGAAAAATAACAGAATGAATCAAACAACATTACTCTATGTAAATTTATGATTACACAAATGGTATGCCTTTACACCATGTACAGAGAAACAACATGTATCCCATTTGTTTACAATAAAATTTTAAAAAAATTTTAAAAAACCCCCCCCAAAAAAAATAAATAAAGATAGGATTTTGAATGCTGCGAGAGAAAAACATCAGATTGCATATGGGGGAGACCAATATGGATAGCAGCCCATTTCTCAACCCAGACTCTAAAAGCTAGAAGGACCTGGAACAACATATTTCAAGCTCTGAAAGAACATTGTTGCCAACCAAGAATCCTATACCCAGCAAAACTAACCTTCAGATTTGAAGATGAAATAAAATCCTTCCATGATAAACAAAAGTTAAAAGAATTTACAAATAAAAAGCCTGAGCTACAGAATGTTCTCAACAAAATATTCCATGAGGAGGAAATGAAAAACAACAATGTAGGTCAACAAAGGGAGGAACTACCTTAGAGAAAAACCACTCAAAGGAGAAACCAAGCCTACTTAAAAACCAAAAGTAAGCCAAATGACTGGGAATACAAATCATTTCTCAATAATAACCCTGAACGTTAATGGCCTAAACTCATCAATCAAAAGACATAGACTGGCAGAATGGATTAAAAAGAAAGACCCAACAATATGCTTCCTGCAAGAGACTCATCTCATAGAAAAAGACATCCACAGACTAAAGGTGAAAGGATGGGAAAAAACCTACCATGCACACGGACTCAGTAAAAAAGCAGGTTTCCATCCTTATATCAGATAAAGTGGACTTCAAGCCAAAGTTAGTCAGAAGAGATAAAGAGACATTTCATACTGCTTAAGGGAACCATAAATCAGGAAGACATAACGATAGTAAATATTTATGCCCCAAACAATGGTGCATCCCTGTACATCAAACAAATCTTTCTCAATTTCAGGAATCACATAGACCACAACACAATAATTCTGAGTGACTTTAACGCACCGCTGTCACCACTAGATAGATCTTCCAAACAAAAACCAAACAAAGAAACCATAGAACTCAATAACACAATCAATAACCTAGACTTAATAGACATATATAGAATATTCCATCCATCAATGAGCAGATTCACTTTCTTCTCAGCAGCACAAGGAACCTTCTCGAAAATAGACCATATGTTATGCCACAAAGCAGCCCTTAGGAAATGCAAAAAAATTGAGATACTGCCTTGTATTCTATCAGATCATAATGGACTGAGAGTAGAAATCAATGACAAAATAAAAAACAGAAATGACTCCAACGTCTGGAGACTAAATAATATGCTATTGAATGAAATATGGATAACAGAAAACATCAGGGAGGAGATTAAAAAATTCTTAGAGATCACTGAGAATGACAATACAACATATCAAAATCTCTGGGACACTATGAAAGCAGTACTAAGAGGAAAATTCATTGCATGGAGCGCATTCCAGAAAAGAATGAAAAGTCAACAACTAAATGACCTAACATTATAGCTCAAAGCCCTAGAAAAAGAAGAACAGAATAACAGCAAAAGTAGTAGAAGACAGGAAATAATTCAAATCAGAGCTGAAATCAATGAACTTGAAACAAAAGAAACAATTCAAAAAATTGACAAAACAAAAAGTTGGTTTTGAAAAAGTAAACAAAATAGACAAACCCTTAGCCACACTAACAAAGAAAAGGCAAGAGAAAACTCAAATTACTAAAATTCGTGATGAAAAAGGAAATATCACGACAGACACCACTGAGATACAGAACATAATGAGAAGCTACTTTGAAAATCTGTATTCCAACAAAATAGAAACTACTGAAGACATTGACAAATTTCTAGAGACATATGCTCCTCCCAAACTGAACCAGGAGGACATACACAATTGAAACAGATCAACATCAAGCAATGAAATACAAGAAGCCATTAAAAACCTACCATCCAAGAAAAGCCCAGGACCAGATGGATTCTCAGCAGAGTTCTACAAGACCTTCAAAGAAGATCTCATTCCAATACTTCTCAAAGTATTCCAGGAAATAGAAAAAGAGGGTACCCTACCAAACTCATTCTATGAAGCTAATATCACCCTCATACCCAAACCAGGAAAAGACACATCAAGGAAAGAAAATTTTAGACCAATATCCTTGATGAATATGGATGCAAAGATCCTTAACAAAATATTGGCAAACCATATCAAAAAGCATATTAAGAAAATCGTGCACCACGATCAAGTGGGTTTCATCCCTGGAATGGAAGAATGGTTTAACATTTGTAAATCAATAAACATAATCCATCATGTCAATAGACTTAAGAATAAGAATCATATGATTATTTCAATTGATGCAGAAAAAGTGTTTGACAAAATACAGTACCCCTTCATGCTGAAACACTAGAAAAAATAGGGATAGTAGGAACATACCTGAACATTGTAAAGGCTATTTATGCTAAGCCCATGGCCAACATCATTCTTAATGGAGAAAAACTAAAACTATTCCCTTTAAAAACAGGAACAAGACAGGCATGCCCTCTTTCACCACTTCTATTCAACATTGTCCTTGAAACTCTAGCCAGAGTTATTAGGCAGACTAAAGAAATTAAAGGGATACAAATAGGAAAAGAGGAACTTAAGCTGTCACTATTTGCTGATGACATGATTCTATATTTAGAGAATCCAAAAAACTCCTCCAGAAAACTTCTAGACCTCATCTATGAATTCAGCAAAATAGCAGCCTATAAAATCAACATGCATAAATCTAAAGCATTTTTATAAGCAAGCGACGAAACAGCTGAAAGGGAAATGAGGAAAACAACTCCATTTGCAATAGCCTCAAAAAGAAAAATACTTGGGAATCAATCTAACCAAAGAGGTAAAAGATCTCTACAATGAAAATTACAAAACATTGAAGAAAGGAATTGAGGAAGACCTTAGAAGATGGAAAGATCTCCCATGTTCTTGGATAGGCAGAATTAATATTGTCAAAATGGCCATACTATCAAAAGTGCTATACAGATTCAATGCAATTCCAATTAAAATCCCAATGACGTACCTTACAGAAATAGAGCAAGCAATTATGAAATTCATCTGGAAGAATAAGAAACCCATATTAGAATAGCTAAAGCAATCCTTAGCAGGAAGAATGAAGCAGGGGGTATTGCAATACCAGAACTTCATCTATACTACAAAGCAATAGTAACAAAAACGGCATGGTATTGGCACCAAAATAGGTAGATCAATGGTACAGAATAGAGGACACGGACACAAATAAATACAATTTTCTCGTACTAGACAAAGGCGCCAAAAATATGCAATGGAGAAAAGATAGCCTCTCCAACAAATGGTGCTGGGAAAACTGGAAAACCATATGCAACAGAATGAAACTAAACCCCTATCTCTCACCCTGCACAAAAATCAACTCACAATGGTTCAAGGACCTTGAAATCAGACCAGAGACCCTGCATCTTATAGAAGAAAAAGTAAGTCCAAATCTTCAACTTGTTGGCTTAGGATCAGACTTCCTAATCAGGACTCCCATAGCCCAAGAAATAAAAGCAAGAATCAATAACTGGGATAGATTCAAATTAAATAGCTTTCTCTCAGCAAAGGAAACTATCAGCAATGCAAAGAGAGAGCCTACAGAGTGGGAGAATATCTTTGCCACTCATACTTCAGATAGAGCACTAATTTCCAGAATATATAAAGAACTCAAAAAACTGTACACCAAGAATACAAATAACCCAATCAACAAATGGGCTAAGGATATGAACAGACACTTCACAGAAGAAGATCTACAAGCAATCAAACATACGAAAAAATGTTCACCATCTTTAGTAATAAGAGAAATGCAAATCAAAATTACACTAAGATTCCATCTCACCCCAATTAGAATGGCGATTATCAAGAACACAAGCAATAATAGGTGTTGGAGAGGATATGGGGAAAAAGGTACACTCATACATTGCTGGTGGGGCTGCAAATTAGTGCAGCCACTCTGGAAAGCAGTGTGGAGATTCCTCAGAAAGCTTGGAATGGACCCACCATTTGACCCAGCTATCTCACTCCTTGGCCTATACCCGAAGGACTTAAAATCAGCATACTACAGAGATACAGCCACATCAATGTTCAAAGCTGCTCAATTCACAATAGCCAGACTGTGGAACCAACCTAGATGTCCTTCAATTGATGAATGGATAAAGAAACTGTGGTATATATATATACAATGGAATATTACTCAGCTATAAAGAGTAATAAAATTATGGCATTTGCAGGCAAGTGGATGAAATTGGAGAATATCATGCTAAGTGACATAAGCCAATCTCAAAAAAGAAAAGGACGAATGATCTCGCTGATAAGCGGATGATGACACATAATGGGGGGCGAGGGAGGCGAGAATGGAAGAAGGAGGGACTGTATAGAGGGAAAAGAGGGGTTGGAGGGGTGGAGGGAAGGGAAAAATAACAGAATGAATCAAACATCATTACCCTATGTAAATGTATGATTACACAAATGGTATGCTGTTACTCCATGTACAAACAGAAACAACATGTATCCCATTTGTTTACAATAAAAATAAATTAAAATAAAAAAAAGACATCCATAACTATTATATTCCCACCCATCCATGAATGCAGGATATCACTATTAAGTATTAATAGTAGTATTTAAATAGAACGGGAAAGAATATTCCCTAAAAGTGGCAAGACAATGTTATATGTTCATCATACCGATTTCATTTTCATTGTAGGTAGAAAGGAAGACTGCATTTCCCAGACTCTCCTGCAATTACAGAGGAGTCATGTGACTATTCTGACCATGGAATGTAGTGGAAGTGATGTATGAGACTCACGGACCTGGTCATAAAATTCTGCACACTATCCTCCATACTGTTCCCATTCCACAGTGACTTTGGAGGATACATGTTGAAGGCAATGATGCCACAAGAAGGAAAAAGCCTCAGACCCTGCATGACTGTGTGGAGCCCAGATTGGACTGTGTGTGAGTGAAGAATGAATATTTGTTGTGCTGTTCCTCTGATATTTGGGGTCATTTGTTATAGCACCTAGCATGCTCAGACCTGACTCATGGAAATACAGTTTTCCACTGTGTATCTCATTGGATTCTTTCAAGAGTCCTGTGAACTTGGCAGGACAATTACTGTTCTCCCTGTCTTACAGATTCCAGGTCCAGAGCCCTTATCCTGGTCCAATATTCCCTCTCCAACTACCAAAGTTCACACTAGAGGTATAATTCTACCAAGAGCCTCTTTTTCCATTTTACAGATGAAGAAAAGAGGCTCCTTTATTTAAGGTCACACAGTTGTTGGAAGCAGAGCTTGCTCAGTCAGGTGCTTTTCCTCTAAAGCTGTGCTTTTGTGTGAGACCATCTGCCTGCTTAATGGGAAAAGAGAGGAAAGTGCACATCCAGGTAGGGCTCTGTATGCCTATCCATGTACACCTGGGGTTTGAAATGCAGAAATAAACAGGCCTGATAAAGGTGTCTGAAACAAAGGTTCCCAGTTCTCACAGAGGTGTTATTTCAGCTGAAGGGACAATATGGAGGGAGGGAAGAAGGGAGAGAGGGAGAAGACCATCAAGATCCCTACCACGGTAGGACCCCTGTAGTCCAGGTCTGCTCCTCAATTTCAAGTCCGCCAGTACCCGGATTTAGCAATTTGACCCCTCCAACACCCTGTGACTCCAGACAGAGCAAGTCCCTCCCCTGAAATGTTTCACTTTTTCTCTAGTTCCCAACCTTGGCTGCACATGAGAACCACTTAAAAGCTTTAAAATCTACAAATGCACAACATCCTCTGTCTCTGAGGTGGGGCCAAATCATGGACTTTTTTACAGCTCCCCAGGAACTTCTGATGTCCTACTACTGCCTTAAGCAATCAGCTTAGAGTTCTGGCTAGTGATCAAGTAGGAATCAAGTGACCAGATGCTCAGAGCTCCTTCCCGATTTAAGGAGAAGGGTCACAGGGTCAGGATAACTCTTCCCCAGCAATGCCCCTGCTTGTCCTGGTTGTCAGAGGAGATCCGAAAAATACAGCAGGAAACAAGGCACTGTGATGCTTGCCTGCAATCCCAATGACTCAGGAGGCTGAGGCAGGAGAGTCCCAAGTTTGAAGTCAGCCTGGCAATTAAGTGAGACTCTCTCTCAAAATAAAAAAATAGAAAAGTCTAGGGATATAGCTCAGTGGTAGAGCACCCTTGGGTTCAATTCCCAGTACTTAAATTAAAAATTAGAGTTGGAAAAAGTTGATTTTTTGTTGTTGCTTATTAGCTTGTTTAGCAATAGATATAACTTTTGTTCTGAAATATAAACCTTGGCACTGAATAGATAGTGGTTCCCTAATTCTCTTGGGTCCAGCCCTGACATGAATGCAATCTCCTAAGAAATTTTTTCAAGTAAACTAATCTTTTTTGTTTTTTTGTTTTTTTAAGACTAATTTATATTTCCTTGAAGTTACCCCACACCCATGTGTGGTGGTTAATTCTATGAATTGACTTGACTGGGCCACAGGGTGCCCCGATGTTTGGTCAAACATCATTCTGGTGTTTCTGTGAGGGTGTTTTGGGATGAGTTTAACATTTAAATTGAATGACTGAGTAAATCAGATTGCCTGCCCTAATGTGGGTAGGCCCTATCCAATTAGTTGAACACCTGAATAGAGCAGAAGGCTGAGCCTTCCCTGAGTCAGAGGCTCCCCCTGCCTGTCTGCCTTCTAGCTGGGACACTGGCTTTTTTTCCGTCATTGAATTTGAACTGAAACATCAGCTCTTCTGAGTCCTCAGCTTGTGGACTACAGGTCCTGGGATTTATCAGCCTCCACAATCATGTAAGCCAGTATATAAGAGATAACACACATATAGCTGTATTTTTATATACATATGGGTATATATAAATGTATATGGGTATATATGGGTAGCTGTCCCTGCTTTGGGGGGAGGTCCCTCCCCTTTTTCAAGGGCATTAGAGTCTGTGCCAAGTGGCCTGGTCTTTGACTTGCTGAGTGATTGCTTGATGATACACATTTGGGAAAATGGTCATCTCTCCTTGTCCCAGAATGACATAGAGTGAAGAATCTCAACTTTGGAATCTGCTAGACTGGGTTCCAGTCCTGGTTGTGCCATGTACTAAACTGTGTGTCTTTCAGTAAATTATCTAACCTCTCTCAGCCTTGGTTTCCCTTTTATGAAAACATGATAATCATAGTGATATATCCCTACCTCACAGAATCCTGATGTTTGTTTGAGACATTCCATAGTGAAATCGTTAAGTGTATGGATGCTGGATTGCTAGGTTCAAATCCTGCTTTGATCATATGATGTCTGTATGGCCTTGGTGGAAATACCTGCCCTCACCATGCCTCACTTTCCTCTTCTGTAAAATGAGAGTAATAATACCTATTTTATGGGGTAGTTATAAAGACAAAATGAGTTAATATTTGTCATGTGCTTTGATCACTGCAAGAGCTATACAGTTTTGTTTCCTTGCACGTGCTTGGTAATAAACCTTGGCTATTTGTCTTTATTCTCATTGTCAAACTCAAAGACCTGCCAGCAGTTGGGGCCACGTACAAGTGTGTGGATGTCCGCCTCTCAAGATGTTCTCACACTTGGGCAGCTGAATTTGGGTCTCCCACAAAGCTGGGTGCCAGTGTCCCTGCTGACCCTAGGGACATGCTCACCCACAGGAGGGGCATTCCCCATGAGCAGCCATGTTTGCTAGACCCTGTCCCCCACCACACTCACCTGAGCTCTCCATGGGTGCCTGTGGTGCAGGTGAGGAGGATGTGGTTGTCTCTGGCAGCAGAATGGAAAGTAGAGTGGTTGATTTTCTGCACAGAGGTGGTTCTGCAAAATAAGAGGCAGTATTGTAAGTGGTGGGAAGGTACAGAAAGGGTATTTGGGACAGAAAAACTCCTAAGGGAACCTAGGCTTCTAGAAAACTGGAGGGAAGTCTAGATTTATTTAAGCAATATTTAAGTAATTCTTAAATATTTACAGGGTAGAAAGTCTGGGTTTTGTTTTGCAATAGTTATATATGCCTGTATATGGGGCCTCCATATCTGTTGGTTCCACATCTGTAGATTCAAGCAACTACAGAGAGAAAATATTTGGAGGAAAAAACCTTAAATTTGTGCTGAGCACACACAGACATTTTCCTTGTCATGCTTCCCTAAACAATACAGTACAATTATTTACATAGTATTTACATTATATTAGGTATTTTAAGAAATCTAGAGATGATTTAAAGTATGCAGAAGGATATACATAGGTTATATGCAAATATTACACCATTTTATCTAAGGGACTTGAGCATCCCCCCAACAGTGTCTGGCATGAGTAGGTGCTCATTTAACACTGAGCATGAGAAAGGTCGGGGCTAAGGATAGGGAAGAGGTGAGAAGCTTCCACTCCTAGGAACTGTATTCGGTACCCATTGGAAGTGTGGGTATGGAAGCAAATCCTTGAGAATATTGAGGAACAATTATGTTTAATTAATACTTAAATGGTGCTTAATATATATGCCAGGCACCCTTCTAAGCACTTAAAAGTATCAGTTCTTTAACACAAATATTAAACTTATGAGGTGGATACTATCCCCCACCTATTTTATAGCCAGGGAAACTGGCACACAGAGGGGTTAAATAACTATTCAAGTTCAGATAGCTAGTACATAAGGAAATGTGAACTTGATCTCAGACCATGTGCTCTAGAGCCCAGACCTCAATCATAACCTGAGACAGCCTCACTGTGAGCCCTGTGGGAGGTGCCCCCAAAGTCTACTCCCCAGAGCAGCAGGCCTAACAACTGAAAAGCAGAGGAACACTGGAACAAATTGGAGAGAAAATAAGAACACATACATGAGAAAGGAAAGAGAGAAAGAGAGAGAGAGAGAGAGAGAGAAAGACAGTATATTTTTAGATATACATATTTGTGTGTATTTATTTATTTATGTATATATATCTGTGTGTATGTATATTTCAAAAAAGAAAATCTGAATCTTTAGATTCTACATGGATTTTTAGAAAAATAATTATGACCCCAAAAGTTCTTAAAGACTCTTAAAGAGTCAGAAAAATGACTTATATTAGTAACCATCAAGAACTAGCTCTAAAAAAGTGGTATTAACCCAGATATTTCCTCCAATAAGTTCTTTCCAACCTGAAGGAAAAAAAAGAAAATTTTTATTATTTAAACTTTCCCAAAACATACAGAAGGGAAGAGTCTTTCTTGATCAGAAAAAGCCAGCTTTACTTTGATCCCAAAGTCTAAGAAAGGTAGTTTTAAAAAGTAGATCAAACACATCACACCCATTGAAATGGCTAATATTAAAAAATCCAAAAAGCAAACAAATTTTTAAAACTACAAAATTGTTTATAATGGAGAAAAACCCAGAAGAAACATAAAAGCCCACTTATAGAGTATCAATGAAATAAATTAATCTGTGCCATGGACTACTATGCAGTCATAAAAGTGATGATGTATATCTCTATTTACTGCATTAAAAAGACTTTCCAAAATATTAATTTTTAAACTGCAGATAACAAAACAGTTAACACATTTATAACATTAACTTTTTACTTCTTGATACTAGGGATTGAATTCAGGGGTGATTAACCACTGAGCCATAGCCCCAGCCCCTTTTAAAAAATTTTTATTTTGAGACAGGTTCGTTTTTTTTTAAAGATGTTTACAGACCTTTATTTATTCATTTATTTATATGGGTGCTGAGAATTGAACCCAGTGTCTCACACATGCTGGGCAAGTGCTCTACCACTGAGCCACAATCCCAGCCCTGAGACAGGTTCTTGCTAAGTTGCTTAGAGCCTTGATAAATTTCTGAGGCTGGCTTTGAACTTGTGATTCTCCTGCCTCAGCCTCCCAAGTCACTGGGATTACAGGTGAGCACCAGCGGGCCAGGCCTCTATAGTTAATTTTTAAAAGCATTTTAAGTTTGCATATATACATTGAAAAACAATCAGAAAACATCAAAACATGACATTGAAGTTTCTGATTCTATTAAAGACAGAGTAAGTACATTCCACTGTAACTCTCCCACTAGGTACGACTAAAAAATCCAGATGGTATACATGCAGCAACTGGATGAGGATTCTGAAAAGTAATTGGCAGCAGACAGAAGGTGGAAGGAAACCAGAACTTGAAGTAAGAACAATCTGGTAATGTGTTTTCTATTCTCCACCCTCTGTTCTACACTGGCATGGACCCAAAGGCTAGAACCTGGAAGAACATCCTGAGTATAGATGGAAAAAGGTCATTGAAAAGCCCTATCTTGGGCTGGGGGAATAACTCAGTGGTAGAGCATCTGTCTAGCATGTGTAAGGCACTGAGTCTGATCCCCAGTACTGTTTAAAACAAACAAACAAACAAGCAAACAAACAAACAATGCCATGTCTTTCTTATCTGAGGAGCAGAGAAGGACTCTCTGAAGACTAGAGAGATGAAAGAATCCCCCTTTTTCTTTTTGTTTTCTCCTGCTATATCCCCAGGCAATCCTGTGATAGTAGTAACGGCAATAGTGAGAGGCAATGGTTCAGCAAGTGACTAAAATTCTGAAAAAGTGAAACTCTTCTAACTAGAGAAACTCAGTCCTAATGCATGGGAAGACTCCTTGTTGCTCTTTCCCTCTATCAGAGGAACAAAAATAGAAGGGGCAAACAAGATGGAAAAGAACAAAATGGTCACCTTTCACAGTCATAATTACACTAAGTATAAATGAGCTACACACAGCAAGTAGAGATTGTTGGAATAAATAGTCCAACAGAAAAAGAACTATGCCACCTACAAATAGGCTTACTTCAAATATAATGACATAGATAAACTGAAAGCAAAAGGACAGGAAAAGATCTATCATGTAAGCACTAAACAAAAGTAGATTTCAGAGAAAGAAAAATTGCTAGGAACAAAGAAAGCATTACATAATGCACCTAATAACAGGGCTTCCAAATGCATGCAATAAAAACCAATAGAAAAAAAAAGAAAAAGAAAAAAATAGAAAAAAACCAATAGAACTAGAGAATAAGTGGGTAAATTCACAAATATACTTGGAGATTTTAATAGACCTCTGTTAAAAAGGAAAATCAGCAAGGATATAGAGAAAAATCAATGATATTATCAGTTGATTGAGCTCAATTGGCATTTATAGAATACATAATAACAGCAGCATGCAAATTCTTTTCAAGTGAATATGGAACATTCACCAAGACAGATAATAACTTGGGTCATAAGACAAACTTTAGCATATTTAAAATAATTGAAATCCTACTAAGTAGGTTTGCTGATCATAAAATTAAACTTGAAATCAATAACATAAAGCTAACTAGAAAATTTCCAAATACTTGGAAATTAAACAACACATACCCAAATAACATTTGGGCCCAGAAAATAAATGAAGAGTGAATATTATGAGTTTAGCATTACCCCAATACCAAAACTGAACAAAGAAGGAAACAACCCACTATCTCTTATGAACACATATGGAAAAATTCTCAAAAAATATTAACAAATCAAATCCAGCAATATATAAAAAGAATAATATGCACAATGACTTGATGGGTTTACCCAGGATGTAATATTAGTCCACTGTTTGAAAGTCAATAAACATAATCTACATTAAATACTAAAAAAGAAAAAAAAACATATGATCATATCGATTGATGCAATAAAAGTATTTGATGATTTTAACACTTACTAATGATAAAAATTTATAGATCAAGGCCTATAAATTGCCTGTAATCCTAGCAACTCCAGAGGCTGAGGTAGGAGGATCACAAGTTTGAGGTCAGCCTTGGTAACTTAGTGAGATCCTGTCTCAAAATAATAAGATAAAAGGGGCTAGGAATGTAGCTCAGTGGTAGAGCACCCTAGGTTAAGTCCCCAGTACTAAGACAACGACAACTAAAAAAACAAAAAACAAATTCAAAAAAACCTTACCAAAAATTAGGAACATGAGAGAATTTTACTACCTGATAATGGGCATCTACCAAAAGCAAACAAACAAAAAACCTGCTAACATACTTAATGGTAGGTAAAAGACTGAATGCTTCCCTCAAAAAAGGTATACATATTGGAAAGGAAGAAACAAATCTATTTGAAAGTTCTACAAAGAAATCCTAAAACAAGCATAATGAATAATAAATTGCAAGCAAATTAAATCCACAAAATATCCTAGAACTATAGAGTAATTTTAGCAGGAGTCACAAGAAACAAGAGCAACATACAACATCTGTCATATTTCTACATACTAACAATGGACAATTGGAAACCAAAACTTAAAACACAGTACCATTTACAACATCTCCAAAAGGAAAGAAAGAAATACTAAGGTATAAGTCTAACAAAATGTGTAGGATCTGTATGATGAACATTACAAGCTGCTACTGAAATAAAAGATCTACATGAATGGGGAGACATACCACGTTCATGGTTTGGAACACCTAAAATAGTTAAGAGGTCAATTCTTTCAAAAATGTTTTATAGATTAACATAATTCCAATATTAGCAGGAGTTTTTGGTAGCTACACATAAGTAGATTCTCAAATTTATTGGGAAAGGCAAAGAAACCAGAGTAGCCAAAGGATTTTGAAACAGAATAATATTAGAGGACACACACTCCTTATTTAAGAATTATTATAAAATTATGAGCAAAAAGCTAAGCATATAGAGCACATCCAGATCAGATTTCTCCAGTTTTACTTGTGTTTATTTATCTTCTAATAATACATATAAAACTACAAAATAGTGCTATTTACTCATAAGTCATTGACTTATGGATAATTTTTATCTTAATATGTTTCTTCATTTTCTGATTTTTAAATATTGTGTTTTATTTTTTACCATGCAGTGAATGGCACACACAAAAGAAGAGAGCTAATATGTATATAAGTTTGTGAAGCATAATAAAATGAATGTCTGTGAGTTCACTCAATTTAAGAACATCTCCACTGCATGGCTGCATAAAATCAGAAATGAGCAATAATCTATTAAATTCATCACTGCTGTCTTCCTTTCTTGGCTCCAGGGACACCTGAGCTGTGAGACTGACCTCTTCATTTTGAGTTCAATTCTCCCAGTCTTGAATGGCATGGTCCATTGACTGACCTCTGAACCTCAGCCTCCTCCTTTGTGTACCCCAAAACACCATGTGGAACACAAGGCTATTGAACAACACCTGGATGTGGAGATCAGGGACCCAAAACACAACTGAAGAGAGGAGTACATCGACCATTGTACACTGGGCCAGGCATATGACCTGCACCTATAGTCCCAGCTAGTCAGGAGGCTGAGGCAGGAGGATTACTTGAGCCCAGGAGTTCCAGACCAGCCTGGCCCATCTCAAAAAAAAAAAAAAAAAAAAAATGGAGGTCCCTAACATGTATTTAAGAGAGTTGTAAGCACAGTCATCTAAATCATAATGAATTATAACATTCAAACATGAAAACTTGATCATGAGTGAAGGAACCATCTAAGGGAAGAAGCAGAAAATGGCCACATAGTGTGAGCCACCACATGCTGTAGATAGACAGCTGGGCACAAGGCAGATTCAGGTTCTGATCCCAAATCCAGAGGTGGCCAGGAGGCCAAGAGATTTTCCAAATGGAACCCAGGAACCTGGGTTTCCCAGGTCTCCTGATTACTTGTGTGGATGGAGGGAATGATCATAACCTTATTCCAACCACTGCCCCTACTAGGTCCAAGCCACCATCATCTCTTGCTTGGATTGTGGCAGTGTCCCCCAATGTTCACAGTTTCCATTCATCCCCCTGCAACCTGTTCTCTGTGTAAATTCCCTCCATTGCTTCCCTTTGATCTTCTAGTAAACTCACACCCACCCCTCATCTTATCTGCAAGCTTGCCTAATATGGCCCCAGGGCAACTCTCCAGCTTCGTCTCATCCTGCTCTTGCTCATTGGGTTGCACCATTTTGCCAAGCTCAGTTCTGCCTCAGGACTTTTGCACACCTCTGTCTGGCCCTCCCCACAGCTCTTCCCCCACTTGGCTTCTTCTCAAAGTTCAAGTTTCAATTTAAATGTCACCTCTTTGAGAGATCTTTCCTGACCACTGCAGTCACATTCTTGTAAATGCTTTAATTTTATTCACAGAATTTGTCAGATTTGGTAATTTTCCTGTGTCCCAATTACTTTTCTTAGAAACAGATTAGAATTTGAGCCCAAGCAACACAGGATCCTGGTATGTTTTAATTGCTGTAGCATGTCAGGTACCTAAGGTGGCGTTGGCACCTATTAGACAAAGAACACATATTTTAGACATTTGATGAATGAATGAAAGTAAAGAAGAATCTTGCCAAAAGTCACATTGCCAATGAAGGACAGAATGAGTGCTGAAACTCAGATCTCAACCTGAGGTCATGGTCATCACCCTTGCCTTCTGTACTCCTTCCTCTCTCCCCTCCAAATTTCAGAGTCTCCTGTGCAGTAATAAAATAAAGTGAGCACACAGGTCAACTCCTGCCCAGGTGGGATCAACTAATAATGACCATGGAGTAACCCTGAAGGAAAAGAAATCACACAAATAGACTAAAAGAGAAGTGTATATCCAATAAGCTATCATGGAAAGGCGTGATGTTCCTGGGATGATTTTCAACTGAAGATAAAATTCTAAGACTCTAACAATCACTGTCAGAAAGATTCCTATTGTTGATTCATTTATTCATCCATTCACTCAATCCCTCGTCAAACGTTTATCTGGCATTTATGTATATTTGTGCAGGTGCTGGGGATGCTTTGCCCTGCCCTCTTGCTCCTCCCACAGTGGACCTCTGCAATTTACTTCCTCTCTTTTGGGGTTGCTGACCACACCATTGTGGGGTCAACCCTCAGGGACCAACTTGCACTAAGACAGGAAATGGAAACAAACAAGAACCCCAATCATTCTCAAATGCATCAACATCTCATTTGTTTTATTTCAGAAATGAGAAGAATTCCTTAGGACATAAAGTTTGCCTTCTCAAACCCCAAAGCATGTCTTCAAACATTTTCTCAAAGGATCTTGATGGAGCCGAGCGGACACTGCATGCTCTCGAACAGTGAAGATTGCAAGAGCTGTTAGTGAGGGCAACCTCCACCCCCGCCACATGACTGCGACTTTTTGACTTCCCCAGTGTTACTCACTATAGCCATGCTGACTGGGCCCCGAATGTAGTGAGTGAATAGGGCTTTGGTCCAGGCCAATGCCTCACTGGCTTTTTTGTAATTTTCTCAGCAAGGAAAGGTGAGGTTTTGTAATTCATCCATCCAAAGAAGCACTTACTGTAATTTGTCTGCTCGAAGGGGTGCCTCCTTATTTGAGCAAAGTGCCATCTGTATTGGCTACAACCCTGTCTCAGCCGTCTCTGCTTTTCCACCCAACTGCCAATTTGCTGAAGGTTGGAAAGCCAGGTGAACAGAAGTGATCATTGTGAATGTAAAACATGAAAACAAAACCTGAGCATGGACCTTCCATCCTTGGATTTTGGTACATCTATTCAGGTGGTTCAGAGGCCCCTCTGCCTGTTTTCTACTCCTGGTATTATTATTGGTGACTGAGGTATTTGAGTAAATCAAAGTACATCCATGGAAAGCTATCCATGTGGTAGACATTTTGCAAGACCTGAGAGTTTAGCAATCAATGAATGAGACATAGTCCTTGCCCAGAGGAGCTTCTGGTCATAACAATCTGTAACTTCTTCATGACCACAGTGTGATTTTAGTTGCCCAATACTCTTGAGTAGGCCTCACACACTCCCAGCCCACCACTAAGGCACTGAAAATGTCTCAGAGGCCTAACACATGCAACATACTTGTGATGGTTAATTTTATGTGTCAATTTGAGTCAAGGGATGCCCAGATAACTGATAAAACATTATTTCTGCTTATGTCTGTGAGGTTGTGGGTTAGTCAACTTTCCATTACTATAACAAAATCCCTGGTTTAATTAACTTAGAAAAGGTTTATTTGATCTCAAAGTTTTGGAGGTTTCAAGCCATGATGAATTGACCGTATTGCTTTGGGACTTTGGTGAGGCAGCACATCATGGCAGGAACACATGGTGAAGCAAACCCACTGACTTCAAGAGCCAGGGAGTTAAAGAGAAAGGTGATGGACCTGAATTTCCACAATCCCCTCCATGAGCATGCCCCCAACTACCTAAAGACCTCCCTCTAGGCCCCACCTCTTAAAGGTTCCACCACCTCCCCACAGCACTACTCGGAGAACCAAGACTTTTATGCATGGGCCTTTGGGAGACATTCAAGGTCCAAACTACAGCAGAGTATTTCTGGAAGAGATTAGCATTTGGATTGTAGACTGAGTACAGAAGCTCTGCCCTCACTGATGTGGGTGAGCATTATCCAATTCTTTGAGAGCCCAAGTAAAAAGTAAATTTGCTCTCTCTGCTTGAGCTGAGAAATCCATCTTCTTCTGCCCCTGGGATACCAGTGATCCCACTTCCTGAGCTTTCAGATGTAAATGGAAACTGACACCATTGACTCTCCTGGATTTTAGGCCTTTGAATTTAGGCTGGAACTGCACCATGGGATTTTCTGGGCCTTCTGCTCACTGATGGCAGACTATGGGATTCTCCGTAATCACATGGGTCAGTTACTCATAACACATTTCTTTATATATGAAAACACACATATATGAAACATATAAAATATATACATATATACATATAAAACATGTATGTTTACACATAAACATATATTATATATACTATATGTATATCTTATTTATTGTTTCTCTGAAACACCTAAATAATACACTGTTTAACTACCAATTTCACATATGCACACAGGGAAACCCTGTAGACTATTCTCTGCCTGTATATGCTTAAAATTCACTTTTTACATCAAAAACTAGGCATATGGTAAAAATCTAAAAGACATGCATGGCTTTACAATGAAAAATGAAAGTCCTTCTCACCCCTTCTCTGGTTCATCTATTTCCTTTCCCCAGAAGAAGCCCATGGCTTTTGAAAAATTAAATCTGTGGTCAACATTTAAAAACCAGATTGCACATAAAAATCAAAATTTGAATTTTTAATTGAAAGAAATAACTGGAAGAACTAGTAACACTGGGCTCACGTTTCTTTATGGCAACGATCGGTTGGCAATGAAGTGCAGTTGCCCCTGTTGAAGGGCCATGTGTTCCCCAGGGTCTCAGTCCCCTTCCCCTACCTACTGCATCCACAATGCAGAGGACTTGGGCAGTGCTGGCACCAACACACCAGCACTGTCAGCTTGTCTGTGGCATCGTTTATGCCACCTGCTGGGTTCTCAAAAGCAGACACATTAGCAATCCACAACCTATGTTGTGGTTCACATTCTAGTTCTCAAAGCAAAGAGTTAATTACAGAATACCTGATGTGAATGGGCATTGAGGTTAGCCTGGTGCCCATGTAAGTCATCCAGCAAACATTTCTGGTGCATCTTGTACTTCCCAAGAGCTCTTTATATCGTGTTAATTTCTGGTTCCCTTCACCAGTATGTAACTTCACGAGGGCAGAAATGCTGTTTTGTTCATTGTTGTGTCCCTGTTACCTGATACTGTTTATATCACACAGAAGGCTCTCTATAAGTGTTACCAAATGAATGAAAACCAGGTGCTTGTAACACAAGACGGGTTACTGTATCCAAGCTGCTCCTAGGCTAGGGGGCAGAAACAAGTAGTTTGGCACAGTTAATATAACAAATGGCACAGAAAACAAAGATGGCACTGATGCCTAAGATACTGGCAGAGAAAATAACAGTCCTAGGAATTGTGAGAGACAGACATAATGGTGAGAAGGGCATTGTGTTTTTCCACACTCACATGCTGGCCACTCCTGTCACCTGTGGTGGCTGATCTGCCTCAAGCCCGCAAGACACCAGCCTCTGCCAATATCCTGAAAGGTCCCTAATGACTGGCGGGGGAGGGACCCCAACCACTTGGGACTGTGGCCTGCACTGCGCCTCTGGCCCTACACGACCCACAGGATCCCCTCACTGATTCACTTGTTCAATAGTTCTCAACACAAAGCAGAACATTTAAGTCTTCAATTAAGTAAGCGAATGGATTCATCCATTCATTCAATAAATATTTATTTATCATCTTCTGTATGTCAGACTTTGCTTCAGGTCCTGGAAAGATGGCAAAGAATGAAAAGAGCTGTTTGAAATGAAAATTGCTGTTTTCATAAAGGTTGCACTCTAATAGGCGTGTAGTGCAGGAGGAAGGAACAGGAAATAAACAATTAAGTTAGATATCAACTGATGCTAAGTGCTATAAAAATAAAGTTTTTTGGGAGGGGGGAATGCGAGGCCCCTCAGTTGGAGAGGAGTTTTGAAGGTTTATTTTATATTTTTATTTTTTTTTAAACATTGTATTGTAAGCTGTGTGTGGTGGCACACACCTATAATTGCAGCGGCTCCGGAGGCTGAGGGGCAGGAGGATCAAAAGTACAACGCCAGCCTCAGCAACTTAGTGAGACCCTAAGCAACTCAGTGAGACCCTATCTCTAAATAAAATCTAAAAAAGTCTGGGGATGTGACTCAGTGGTAAAGCCCCTGGGTTCAATCCCCAGTACTATAAAAAAAAAAAAATTGTATTATAAGTTGACAGTTAATTGTATGTCTTAAAGGGATACAAAGTGAGCTTGCAATATATGTATACAATATGGAACTATTAAGTCATGCTAATTAACACATCCAGCACCTCGCTTACTTCACAGTTTTGTGTGTGTGATGAGAACACTGAAATTTATTTTCTTAGCAATTCTGAAATACACATGCTTCTCAATTTACAATGAGGTTACATCCCAATAAATCATCATAAATTGAAAGTATCATAGGCCATTTAATACATCTAACCTACCAGCCATCGTAACTTAGCCTAGCCTATCTTAAACATACTCAAAACACATATATTATCCTATAATTGGGCAAAATCATCTAACACAAAGTCTGTTTTATAATAAAGTGTTAACTATCTCATGGAATTTATTGAATACTGTATTGAAAGTGAAGAACAAGAGTGGTTGTATGGGTCTGCTTCAGCACCACTGTAAAGTTGAAAAATCAGAAGTTGAACCATTGTAAGCTGGGGATCACCACACACAACACACTTATTATTATTATTTGTAGTACTAGGGATTGAACCCAGGGCACCCTACCACTGAGCTATATCCCCAACCCTTTTTATCTTGAGAAAGTCTCACGGAATTTCCCAGATTGGTCTCAAACTTGCAATCCTCCTACTTCAGCCTCCCAAATTGCTGAGATTACAGGTGTGAGCCGCTGCACCAGGCACCATCACTAACTACCCTATTATTAACTACGGTCACCATACTATGCAAAACATCTCAAATAACTTATTCCTTCTAACTGAAACTTTGTACCCTTTGACCAACATCTCTTCATTTTTCCCACTCCCCCCGAGTGTGTGTGTAGTTTTTAAAAGGGTGATTAGGGGGTATCTCCCAAGGGAGTAACATTTGAGTAAAAACCCGAAAGAGACTAGGTAGAACCCAGTCATGTCTGTAGGAGAAATGTCTCTGGCAAAGGGAACAACAGAAGCAAAGTCCTGCGGTGGGAGGATTCTTGGTGTCTGCAAGGGCAATGTTGCCAGGGTGCAATAAGTGAGGGGACAATAGGTTTGGGTTCATGCACACCTTGTGAACTTTTAAAGACCATCTTTTTAGGAATATTTGTATAGCAAATGGCCTTGGAAGAGAGAGCATCTCCTCCTAGGCACAGGGCAGATTTACTTGCTGTCCAATATATGAGAGATAATGTTTCCTTTCAGAGCAAAGGTTGGGCAGATCTGCTTGCAACCCTAGTGAGAGCCCAAGATTTCCTAACTTCAGGTTTCCTTGTCTATGATGCACAATATCCATTTGGATTGGCCTCCACACTGCCCCCATGGGACCTTTGCCACAAGCAAAACCCATGGATATAACACTCATGTTGCTTGTTGTGCTGTGAGTAATAAAGTCCTTTGTCTCTGACTCTAGAATTTCAAGTCTTCTATCAGCATCCACAAAATGTGGCAATCTAACCTGCTAATCAAACATAGGGCAAAAAGATCCTCACAGTTCTTGACAGAGAGGTGAGATCAGAGCCAAGGAATGAATGAATGAATGAATGAACAAATGAATTGGGATTCAGAGAGCATTCTTCCTTAAGCCCAGAAGATTAGCAATGAATAGTCCTCAGGGTGGTACCTTCAGAGTTGGCCACTACCATGGAGGTAAAACGGGCCCAAAAATGACCACAGAAGTGAGTAGAAAGAAACAAGTGGAGCCTGTTCACACTGTAGTTGGTATGTGATAATGTGGGGACAACTTCCTGGCCGAAGAACTGAAGAAAGAGGATTTGGATCTGAGGACGCCTGGCTCAGCTGTGCAGGTTCAGGCCTGGCAGCTCCCGCCCTCACCAGCACCCCAACCCCCACTCCCAGAGCCCGCAGCAGGCCGTTCAGACAGAAGAACCTGCCACCCAGGCCATACCTGCAGGACCAAAATCCACTGAGAGAAAAGACAGGAGGCATCCCACAATGGCCCCTCTGCCTCCTTCCTGTCGCTCTGGCACAGAAGGAAGGGATCTGCAGATCCTGTGTCACCTGCTTCTCTCACTTCCTCACTGGGGCCTCCCCTCCTACTGAAGCTGCCTCACACTCCAGATCAGACTTGGCAGACAATGAGCAACACCTAACACCTCTAAACAGTTGGTTTAGAGGTGTGATTAGTGGATTCCTTGGGAGGGGAGGAGAGTGAGCCCCAGGGGCCCAAGAGGCCACAGCCTGGCTTCCCTTGCTGGCCCCTGTGGAGGGCGGCAGTCCTGTTTCCTCAGCTGTGTCTGTCCCTGGCTGGGAAGGAAACACCTGGATGTGGAAGAGCCTGTGGGGATGAGGAGCATTGTTCCCAGGGGCAAGGGCCCTGGGTGGGATCTGGGGGGGCCTGGATACTGAGGGACTAGATGATGGGGACAGCAGCTCAGCATTCACCCTCTGCCACTCAGCCACGGTGCTCTCCTGGAGACAGCCTGGGGGCAGGCAGCAGGCCCTAGTGGTGTGGCACAACACTCCACACCAGAATGCCTGAATTCCAATCTGCTCTGTTGCTAGGGCCACTTGGGTTGGTTGCTTAAAACCTCTGTGTGGCAGTTTTCCTATCTGTAAAGGAGAGCTGCCAGGGGCACCTACCTCACAGGATTGTCATGAGGACTAACAAGGGGATGTTTGAAAACCACTCGGGGCTTAAAAAATGAACAGAACAGGGCAGCGCCTCAGTGTTCTCCTCAAACTCTACTCCTCAGCAGTCAATTGGGGTCCCCGATTGTCTGTTCCCTGATCCCAACTTAAGTGTGCCCACGTAAGTGCCTCTGTGGGTTTGTGTGCTCTGTCCCTGTCAGCCGGAAAGTCTCTTGCCCATCTCTGCACACCAGGCCTTTCCTCTCCCTGAAGCCTCAGCTCAGGTGCCATTGTCCCAGAGCCCTCCTTGACCCTGCACCTGGAGGGCTCTCTCCCCCTCACCCACACACGCAGCCTCGCCTCATCAGGGACCCTAGCACATCTCACTTTCTGTGTCAGACCATCATGGCCATGTCTCAACTCCCAGACCAGGTGGTCATCTCCTTGAGGACAGAGACCAGGCCTCAGTCAGGCTCTGGCACCAGTTGCACAGAGAAGATGCTTGATTCATGTGCACAGACAGGATCAAGCCAGATCAGCAAGACTGCCACTGAATTCCCCAGGAGAGGGATGCACAGGTGATGTCCCAGAAGGGGCACAAACAGGGACCCAGATGAGACCTGGAGTCCTGCTCCCTTACCCCTTCTGCAATCTTTGGCAAGTCATTCCACCTCCCTAAGCCTCAGACTCCTGACCTATAACCTGGGCATTCAAACACTTATCCATCTAACTTCCAATTGCTAGTGAGAATCAGACGGGATCAGGGGACCCTATTGCATAGGGCGTGTGTAATTACCCCTATTATCACTGGCAAGTACAGAAGTCGGGGACAAGAAAGTAGAGCTTCCCTTACAGGGTCCTGTCTTTCATCATTGAAAAATCATAACCAAGCAGGGTGATCCTAAGGGTACCATATCTGGGTAACTCTTTTCATGAAGGCTGGCCCCAGCAACCCAAGAGTTGTGTTCCTAAAAGCCAGAGCATCTCAGCCCCTCTGGGACTTTCCTTCCAGCATCCCTCTTTCCCAACCCCTCCACCCACTCAGCTCAGCTGTGTCTCTCCAGACTCCTTCCCTGGAGACCTCGCCCCAGCCAGCACCTACCTTGGCTT
This sequence comes from Sciurus vulgaris, assembly GCF_902686455.1. Classification (NCBI taxonomy): domain Eukaryota; kingdom Metazoa; phylum Chordata; class Mammalia; order Rodentia; family Sciuridae; genus Sciurus; species Sciurus vulgaris. The sequence continues at coordinate 53,083,294 of NC_136463.1, read as the reverse complement.
AGCTACAGCTGCTCTGCTCCTCAGACCTTCCGGCTGGTTAGCTCCCCACCTCCCACCCAGTGAGGTTAACAACCCCAGGGACCAGGACGTCTTGGAGGATCCTCCACCCGTCTTCAGTCGTCACTGCTGTCTTCAGATCTGCAGAGAAAAGCCCAGCGACTCACAGGCCAGTTCTGTCCCTCCTCTTCCTTCCCCTTCCCCAAAGCCCTTGAAGCTCCTCCCAGACACATCCTGCTTGAGGCTGTTTTCTGAAGCAGCGTCTGTGGTCACCCACAGTCACTGGAGCTTCTTTATTCTCATCTGGTGCAAGCGGGCACCTCCATAGGAACCCACTCCTCTGGTGCTGATGGGGCAGAGATGCAGGAGCCCTGACCTCTCTTCTGAGCTCCAGACTCGCCAATCTTTCCCCACCCAGGTCATCATCAGCCACAAGTCCTGCAAGCACCTCTGACTTGACGTATACAAACCAACTCATCATTTCACCCCTAAACCTGCTTCTCTGCTTCTTAACCCAGAACAAAAACCTGGGTGTCATCCTAACACCTGCCCCTCTCTCACCTGCAGCATCTAAGCTGCATCAAGTCCTGTCAGCACCTCATGAATTGTCCACCGATTCCCATTCCCACAGTTGTCACTGCGAGTCAGGTCATCTTGGTCTTTCTTCTGGCATACTGCAACAGCCTAAGGTCTCCCTTTAATCCTGCCTCCACCCTACAGCCAAAGGCCTCTTTCAGATAGTAAAATGCAAATCTGATCATGTCCCGCCCCTGTTACAACCTTCAGTGGCTCCCTATTACTTACATGATAATGGCCAAACTCTCCTTAGTGTGACTCTCAAGGACCTTGTTGGTCTGGTCTCTCCTTAATCTCCAACCTTGCGTTTTTAGCCCCTCACTACGGCCCCTCCCAAAAGTACTGCAGTTTTTAACAATCCAGGCTGTGGGATTTTCTTCCTAATCCAACCCTCCTCCTGGCTGACCCTTGCCATCCTTTTCCATAGGGAAGAGGAAAAGAAGTAAAAGGAGAAAATGTTCAGCGATATCAATGATTAGTGCTAGGGGACAGTGGGAACAGTTCAGATCCAGGATGACATGTTTGTTAGTTTATCATATTTGTTCTGGTTTTTTTTTTTTTTTTTTTGGTCATATTTTGAAGTCACATGATTTGGGGGAGTCTCCAACCACATTTCTAGACCTTTGAAAAAGCCAGTAACTCTGTGTTCTCATCCTATTTGACCTAATAGCTCTGGAGAGAGACAGATTACTGAAAGTGTGTTTAAGTGCCTGGACTCCACTATGCCTGAAACCCTGATGCCGTATCTATCCTTGGACTATTCTACTATGTGACCCAATAAATTCCTAATCTTTTTTACTTGGGGGGGGGGGGGGGGACTGTGTATTGAACCCAAGGGCGCTTTACCACTGAGCTACATCCCCATTTCTTTTTAAGACAGGTCTCACTAAGTTGCTTAGGACCTCACTAAGTTGCTGAGGCTGGCCTCGAACTTGTGATCATCCTGCCTCAGCCTCCTGAGTTGCTGGGATTATAGGCATGTGCCACCACACCCAGCAATTTTTGGTTTTGTTTTTTTTTTCCTAATCTTTTTTGGATTAAGCCTGTTTGAGTAGAATTTGTCTCTTGTAACCTAAGGTGTTCTGGGGCTCTGAAATCCCTGATTATTTTCTGCAAGGTCCCGACTAGGTTCTGTTCTGACCTTTCATTTTGTGGAGGAAGCCATCTGAAAACAAAACAACCCAGAAATGTAAATCATTTACTCATGGTCTGCCTCCCTCCCATAGCGTTTTCTTTTCTGTTCATGTGACTGGAATCACGTTCCATCTTGCATCTCTGTATTGAAGTTCTTGGTCATACGCCTGCCTGTCCCTTGTCCACCCCCACCCCCTGTCCTGTCCCCTCCCACATGACTGTTTGGGAGAGCAGTGCCCAGGTCTTATTCATTATTCTATCCATCTCAGGATAAGGAAAAGAGAATGCTTGGCTCATTAAATAAAGCACGTGGATGAATAAATGAATGAATGAACCCAGGACATGATAAAGGACTGAGGACTCAGCCACTGTAGGCTCAAGACTGAGCAGTGGCCACGCGGTATGGCCACCACGGACAGCCCCCCTGTGCTTATCGGCTTTGGCCTAACTGAATCGGAAATCACAAGCTGATGTGGGCTTCTCGTGGCTGCACTGCATATCTTATCACATGTGGCTGACTCTGCAACTGCTTTGGGTGTGGACACCATGGGGGTGACAGCTGGTGTCTGTAGACAGTCCTAGAGCTGTCCCTTGCAACGAGGATATGAGGTACCTTCATTGTTGAGGTCACACCTCTGGTTGCCAGCCAGGAACAAGAGACAGAATGAGGAAGAGGTAGAGATAAGCAAGTGCAGCACCCCTACACCAGCTAGGTGGGGACACCCCGACTCTTTAACCAACCCCCAGGACTTCTCTTCACTCAGTCTCCTTAGAGTTGGTTTCGTACAGGTTTTCCAGGTTGTGCTGTTACCAGGTTCCTCGACTGTCCCTGTCTCCCGACCACCTCACCCAGGACCAACAAGACCAAGAGCAGGACTCCGCAGTGGCACTGACAGTAAGGGTGCCCTGCATTCATTGCATTAGATTCCAGATTGCTGGCCCACTCATGGAAGCAAAGTCGTCCTGGGTTGATCAATGCCCAAGATGCAGAAGCAGACAGGCTTATCATTATCACCCCACCTCTGCCCCATCCACAGCCTGCTCACCAGCAGGGGGCCCTGCTCTTAATGGCCCCATTGCACACAGCTGCTATGACTTCTCAGGGTCTCCTATCCTACGAAAAGCAATTACTTCTGTTCCATCCTTATTCCTTTTTCCAGGAGAACCCATTCCTTATAGGCAAAACAAAACTAAACAAAAAACCTACAAAAACCCTCTTAGCAATTTTCCTATCCATTTTTTATTTAAAACAGGAGCTTTAAACAAAAATGAAATCCTCTTGCAATTGTGAGCAATGCCACAGTGAAGAAAGACACTGCCTTCTGGCATCGGTGAACTCTGGAGAACCAGTTGGGAGTCAGGTGAGAATTATTTGCTCTGGACAAGGGAAACCCAGGGTCACCTGTACACTTGCCTCTGGCTCTGCCTCCCGTGGGAACTATCTCTGGAACCATTCAGACTCTCATACTGAAATTCTTCATCTCAGTTTCTAAGAAATCCACTCACACGAAACACTAAGAAGCAATGTAAATTTCCCTGAGGATTGCATCTGGAGGATGAAGGGAGTGTATATTGCATAACTCTCAGCAGACTATTCAGAAATCCTCTGGGGATATATCTGTTGTCCAGACACCTCTTTCTCCATGCCTCAGCATCAGATGGCCTGAGATAATGTAGGGGTTTTGTTTCTCCCTTTCTGTCTCCTCCTCAAGTAACTCCGCTCACTAGTTCCTGGTTCTTCCCTCCTACATTTTTTTTTTCCCCACAGACATATCCAGGTCCTCTTTGAAATGCATTCCAAGCACTCCAGTTCCATTCTGTTTGCACCTTCCAGTTATGATACCTAAACTCATTAATGGCCATTCAAATCCCAAATGACCCTCTGGTTGGTAGGACCCAGTCTTAGAAAATGGTGAGAAGTCAATGAACCAGAAAACCGTTACATAAACACATCTTACTTCTTTTAAACAATAGGTACAGTTATGAAGATGGATAAACTAGGGTTTAAAAACTCATATCTTTGGTGGAGGTGAAATTAGAACCCAGCACCACCCAGCCCATCTGCCCCCTAGAAAGACCAGCAGGCTGAGCCAGTTGGAATTCCAAATCGCTCAGCCTCACTCCAAGAAAACCAAGGCAGTGGCACAGTCAAGACCCACCTGCTTCTCAGGCAATCCACTCCAGCCCTCACACCCACCAGCCAGGGAAGCAGGTGGAGGCAGGACAATGTCATAATTTAAACCAGTGTTTTCCAAAGTGTGGCCCCTGGAGCCACAGAATCAGCATCACCAGGGAATCTGTTAGTGACTAGTACTGTCTGCAGTGGCTATGGAAACAGAGAAACAGGACAGTTATTTTTCTATCCTTTACTTCTGGTAGTGTAATTCTGCAAAATGTGTGTGTACAAAATTAAGACAATTTGGGGTGATAGTTTACAGGTAGTAGGTTTACGCTTAATGTCCAACCACTCACCCTTTTGGCCATTCTTGTTTTTTGGGGGGTGCGGGGTGTTGCTGAGAGAAGAGGTCATTTGATTTTAAACACCATTAATGTTCCTTCTAAAAAGTTTTGATGTCTAAAATAATTACTCAAGTAACTCATAAATATGTTTATTGCCAAAATACTCAAACATTACAGGAGTATTCACAATAGAAAAGAGAAATTCCTTTCACACACACACACACACACACACACACACACACACACAATTGTGACTAAAAAACTTAAATGAGATGAAGGGGACCTATGTGAATAACAAGATTGCCTTCTTTGTGCTTGGAAAGAAGGGACAGGGCAGCTGGAGACTCACTTTCTCACCCTGACTTGGGCGTCCTCTGGGACTCAGTCTCTCCATCATGTACACTCACGCATGTAACCGCCCTACCCAAAGATGGCCGTGGTACCCTCCCACTAACCTCACTGGTTGGGGGGGGGTCCTGTGGAATTTATTCTAGTCTCTAGGATATATCTGAGAGGATTCCAAGCCAGGCAAAATTGCCCAGATTTCTATTTTTCCTGTCTACTCACATTAGGAAAATCAATAGGTTCTAGGAATTAAACATATCCCTTTGTAAACTAGAGCATGTTACATTTTTGGAAACTGTATTTTGGTGGTTTACTTAGTGCCTCTCCCATGTAGGGCTTCTTCCCCCGAATCCCACAGTCCCTTTCAGTGGAGAGAGGTGGACACACTCTGGGAACTGTTTCCTGTCCCCCTGGACTGTGTTCTGTCCCTGTGGTATCTTCACCTCTCCATCCATACAGGTGGTTCCAGGGGGCATTTTTTTACATGGAGCAATAGAAGTATAAAATAGTTATTTATTTCAGAACTTAATGTGTTCCATAAAATCTGTTGGCACCCCCAATGCTTCCCCCACCAACTAAATTCTTTGGTTTTTACTTATATGTGTTTTGGATTATTTTTTACCTTGTATCCCAAGGACTAAAGAATTTGCATAGGCACATTCTGATGTTAAGTAAAATAGGAAGTCACAGTAGGTGGTAGTGGTCATGGTTTTCTCTGTTACTTTGTCAAAGAATGTATGAAGAGCTGGGGCGTGGTCACACGCCTGTAATTCCCTGCAGGGACCAGAGACTGAGGCAGAAGGATCCCAAGTTCAAAGCCATCCTCAACAACTTAGTGAGGCCCCAGCAACTCATTGAGACCCTCTCTCAAAAGGAAAAATAAAAAGGGCAGGGATGTGGCTCGGTGGTTAAGTGCCCCTGGGTTCAACCCCTGATACCAAAAATAAAACAAAAAGAACCACGTTGAATGACAAACCATTTGACAAGGGGAAAAATGATGTCTGGTGTCATTAGTGTTAATGCGCCCCTCCCTCTGCAGTGTTGACCCCAAACCTTCTTTTCCTTTCGAGTTTGGTGGGGAAGGCGAATCAGCGGCAATCAGGGATCAAGCAGTGGGATCTACTCAGTGATGACCAGATTGGTTGTTTAAATGGTAAGTCACTAGCCTGACCACACCACAGCATGGCCACTTGGGTTCCTGTAGAGATGGGCTCCGTTTCCACCTTTTTACCTCCAAAGGATTGCTTATTGCCTGACTGTATAATCTCAAGAATACCTTTCCAATTCTGAAGTGGGGTAGGGGCCCAGGGGTTGTTGGAAATACTTGCCTCTTGTAGATTCAGCCCTGATACTTTCCTTCCTTCCTCCCTCCCTCCCTCCCTCCTTTCTTTCTTTCTTTCTTTCTTTCTTTCTTTCTTTCTTTCTTTCTTTCTTTCTTTCTTTCTTTCTTCTTTCTTTCTTTCTTTCTCTCTTTTTTTTGGTGCTGGGTATGGAAACCAGGGTCTCACACATGCTAGGCAGGCACTCAACCACTGAGCCACGCCCCGAGCCCAAGCCTTGATGTTCTTCTGACATCCTAAGAAGAACCCACTGTGCGTAAAGTGGATATCAGAGTTAAAACTGTGAAGAGACAAAATAAGGAGAATAGTTTTACCCAAGAAAATGAAATATCACATCTGCATTTTACTATTAAGTGCATCCTTAGGAAACTGAATGTAACAAAAACACAGGACATTTTTGGAAATTGTATGCTCTCTAGCAACTTTGTGTGAATTTTTATACAAGAGCTATTTGATGAATTATATAAAATATTATAAAAATAGAAAAAATAAGGGTCTCCCTTCTCCCCTTTCCCAATTTCTTTCCTCTCCCCACTCAACACTAACCACTGTTCATAACTCAGGGTAATTTACACATGAGCTTGTACCACACAAGTTGTTCAACTTGCTTTGTTTTCTGGGAGATCATTTTATATAAGTACATAAGGAGCAAGCATATTCCTTTATTAAATTTAAATGTACTTTTTTTTTTTTTGGACTAATAATGTGTTCGTGATTCAGAATGACACAGAAAATCAGTCCACTCCCTCTTTGAAAGCAGCCCTTCAGGTTGGTGAGGGAAACCCCTATATGTAACCCTTTCCCTCCCAAGGTTTTAGCAGGTACAACAGTTTCCCAGCTCCTTGGCATCCCTTACTTCCTTGGGGAAGGGGTGAATGGGCACAGAGAACTTGGGGTTGCTGTGAAGGATGTCTGGTCTCCTTTTATGTCCCCATTCTCATGGCATCCTTGAGTGGAAGACCAAGTGGACCCTCCTTCCCTGTCTTCACCCCATCATCTTATGAGTTTTCCCCCACCTCACCCCACAGGTTTCTCTGGAGATGCTAAGTTAGAGAGTAGGCCTGAGAGCTTCCCAGGATGTGAGGGAGGTGCCAGGGGTTTCTTGATGTGTATATAGCACATAATTCCTGTTTCCTTTGGCAAAGATATTCATACCAGGAAGAGCGACAAGCCAAGAAAGCTGGGGCTGGCCAGTGAGAAAACTCAGAGTCCAACCCCTTTTACCCGTGCAAATGGCCTGGTCTGTATGCATAGCTATGCTGTTGTGCATGCTACATGAACACACACACTGCGCACACCCACCACACACCCTAAAAAGACAGGCGCTCCAATTGGGCTCTCCTCCTATCATGCCTCTGGCTGTGTGACTCCCTCCTCCTGGACCTCAGTTTCTTCACCTGAAATCCGATGGGTTGGAAAGCATATTTCCCAAGCCTCCTAGGCGTCTCAGTCCCAAAAGGATCCTGAGTTCTGGCCTTAGAGACTCCGGGCTCCAGTTTTCCCCAGTGAAGGTGATGGGAGGTCCCGTCCCTCTGAGGAGTGGGGGTGGGGGTGGGGTGGGTGCCGCTTTGCTCCAGAGGTCTCAGGGGACCACATTAGGCCGGCTGTCCTGCCTGGAGCTATAATCAGGTTTCCTTCTGGACTTCCTCCCCTCAGTAGTGGCCAGCACAGACTTGCCTGGATCCTGGCCAAGCCACAGCTTCCCTCTCCTCCCCAGCCTCTGGCCGGCCCACTACTCCTGAGGACGGGAGGAGTGTCCCTTCCTTTATGAAACGTCAGAGCTCCTCCTAGAGTCCATTATAATGAAGGACCCTTCTCAGACATCGGTGTGAACTTTGCTTTTCTGGGTCTCAGTTTACCCACCACTCATGTGAGTGGTTGGGGGACCCATGTAGCTCAGTGGTTAAGGACAGGGACTGGAATGAACTGTCTGGGAGTGAATTCCGTCTTCTCCTTTTTACTCTCTGTGATCTTGGGTAAGTTACTCAACTTCTTTGCTACTCAGTTTTGTGAGAAATAGAAAGTCTGGTGGTTCATCTTCAGAATATAGTATTAGGCCTTAATCGGATCGAATTGTAGCCATTTTAATTGTAACCCTCCCCTTTGCCCGTCCTAATTTTAAAATTTACCAATTGCGGAGATTGTACCCGAGTCCTCCAATCAAGGTGAAGGGCAGCGTGTTAGGGATAGACACAGGCTATCAGTCCAGGCCCCTTGCTAGGTTCTGTAGCATGCTCCTCCGGCAGAAGTAAAATTTGCCTTGCCTATCTACTTCCGGGCATGTGTTTGATTTCTTGGGGGCACCTCAGTATTTCTAACAGTTTCCCTACCAGAAAAATGGGTTTAATAGTACTGATTTCTGTAGCAGGGTATTTGGGGGGCATAAGTCCATTAACGTAAGCATGGGAATAAGTCTGGGAAGCATTGCTCATGGCTTAGTTTGCTCTAGTTGGACATTATCTGGTAAGTCCCTGTTACAGTGGTACAGTGACTGAAAGGTTGAGCCTTCCAGCTCTAAATTTCTGGGGATCCCTCAAGGGGTGTACACACGTAGCAGCTATGGCCACAGCTGCTTTTCCCAGGAGACACACTCAGAGGCCAGAGGCCCTGGTCTGAGCCATGACACAAGTGTACCTGCCCGTAGAACAGAGAGAAATAAACTGGCACATTTGGGGACACAGTTAGTCACCTGCTTGCTTTACCCCAGAATGAAGCAGATGGCACCTATTCCAGGGACAGCAACCTCCTTTACCCTTTACCCCAACCTTACAGATAGGATTGGGGAGAAAGAGGGATTCAGAAAGATGGGGAAAGAGGGGAGTCAGTTCTTCCCCAAGTAAGCCCTTTTCTCAGGAGGAGGCCTACCTCCCAGTGCTGGATTGGGTGACAATAGAGGAGGGGAATCTGAACACCAGTACCCACCCCACACACCCACAGCTGCTCCAGCAGGCCGGGTCCAGAGGCATCTCCTGTGTGCAACTGCAGGGGTTGGAAACTTCTCTACAGCCTGACTTTAAGTAGATGGAGGGGGCTGTTGGCTTCCCTGCCTCAGGGGATGGTGGGGGGTACTTTACGTGGGAGCAGGAGGGAGCATCTGAGGATGGTGATGGACCAGTGCCTTCAGACCCCTGCAGGAAGCACCAAGCTGCCTGAGGACAAACAAGTCTAGGAGCCATTGTTTTTGGAGGAGCCTCCTTTTCAGGAAGGCTTCACGGCCCCTGCTTAGCTGGCAAGGTCCTTTGACTTTCTGCTCCCAGGAATCTCCTGGGGCCAGGCAGGTCCCCGGATAATAGTCTAGAAAGCACCATCCCCATTCACATAGCTTCCTCTCATAAACCTACAGTCCCCTAAAAATAGACACTGCATCCCTTCCACAGGTGAGGAAACGAAGCTTGGAGATGTGTGAGGTAGCCAGAGTTGCACAGCAGTGGCAGTTTCTGCTCCTGCCAGGCCTCCCTACCATCAGAGGGCTGGTCTGAGAGAGCACCTGTTGGCCAAGGAAGCAGAGGGAAAGTAAGGCCAGAGGAACCACAGATGTGGAGTGGGGGAGGGGAGAGGGATGACCCTGAGACCCTGCATGCACAGCTTGATTTTGGTCCCCTCAATAAGGCCCACCCAGCCTTTTAGGAAGCAGAAAATTGGCAATGGGTGACATCCCCATGTCCCAAAGTCAGAGCTTAAAGGCTAGAAGATTGTAGCCCTGGGACAGGAATAATTCTACATGGAGCAGTGTCAGGAAGAGTCTTCAAGCTTATTGCCAGCTTCTCCTTAGTCCATGGTGAAGTAGCCATGTGGAGGAGGGTCTAGCTTGGACAAGATGGGGAGACTGAGCCACACAACCCTCCTTCACCTGACAACAGCAGCACTGGGACTCTCGTCACAGACCTCCAGGCCCCCGACCCCTTTCTTTAGTACTCAGTGACTCAGACTGACAAGTGTCATGGACTGGATGAGGCATTCTGGCTCAACTCCCTTTAGTCTGTGACACCTTGGCTCATGGATTGATCATAGATCACAGTGATTATTCAGAATGGTCATCAGACCTACAGGTACCCATCTACAGGTTAGCCAATGATTTATGCTGTAGTCTGGCCTAAGAAGTCTGTCTTCCTAGTGGGGGTGATAATAACCAAAGTAGTGGTTCTCTGCCCTCATCATCCTCCATCAGAATAATCTAGGGAACTTAAACAATGTGGATACCTAGCCTCCATTTTCCAGAAATTCTGAGTAGGTTGGATTGGGAGGCAGACATTGTTTTTTTAGAAATGATTCTTAAATAATCTTAATGTGCAGTCATGTTTGGGAGCCATTAAATCAAGCCAATCATTCTATGTTTTTTTTTTTTTTATCTTGTTATGTGTAATATAATTGCTGACTTAAAGTCTTTGATAATTCCAACATCTGGATCATCTTGATTTTGCCCTTTGTTGATAATCTTTTTCTTTGAAAATGTGCCACATTTGGATATTGAATAATTTTGAATTGCATTCTGGATGTTATGGTTTGGATATGAGGTGTCCCCCAAAAGCTCATGTGTGAGACAATTCAAGAAACTTTAAAGGAGAAATGATTGGATTGTGGGTGCCTTAACCCACTCAGTGTATTAATCTCCCACATGGGATTAACTGAGTGGTAACTGAAGGCCAATAGGGTGTGACTGGAGGAGGTAGGTCATTGGGGGTGTGCCTTTGGGGTATATATTTATTTTATATCTGGCAAATGGAGTCTCTCTCTGCTTTCTGATCATCAAGTGAGCAGCTTCCCTCCACCATATCCTTCTGTCATGATGTTCAGCCTCACCTTGAACCCTGAGGCATGGAGTCAGCCTCCTATGGACTGAGACCTCTGAAACTGTGAGCCCTTAAATAAACTTGTCCTCCTCTACATGTATTCTGGTTGGTCTTTTAGTCACAATAGCAAAGAAGAAGACTAAATACTGGACATAGTGAATACTATGTCCTGAAGAATCTGGATTCTGTTATATTCCTGTGAAGAATGTTTATATTTTTGTTTTAGCAGGCTGTTACCTTTGTTAGACCCAAATTACAAATTCTGTCCCATTGTCCACTGGCAGTTCAAATCTCAGATCAGTTCATTTAGTCTTAACTGCAAGATGCTTTGAGTCTGAACCAAAATATGTACGTATGGTCCAGCAGTCAGATAAAGACTTGGGCAGGGTTGACACACAGAATTAGGGGTTCCATTCCGCTAGTTCTGTCAACTACAGGATCCTGCTCTGCCCCCTTTGCTGCCTCACTTTCCAGTGGTCTTAGCTGACCCAGATTTCATCTCTTATTCCCTAGGCCAGAAAGATGGGGAACTTTCTATAGGAAATTTTGCTGCTTGTATTCTACCATGACTTGAAATGAATGTTTATTTTGCAGCCATTGGGTGAAGTGTTCTCAAATGGGTCAATAGTGTTTTCTCTATGTCCTTGTTAATTTTCTGTCTAGTTGTTCTACCAATTATTGTGAGTGGGGTTTTGAAATCTCTAATTGCTTTTGTTAAAGTAGACTTTTTTCCCCTCCATTTTTGTTCTTTTTTGCTTCATGTATTTTAGAGCTTTATTGTTGTGTGTGTACATGCCTGAATATTAATTATGTTCTTGACTTATTCATCCTAATATCATTTGAAATGCCCCTCTTTGTCTCTGGTAATATTTCTTGTCTTAAAAGTTTATTTTATTTGATAGTAAAATAGCCAATCTAGCTTTCATTATTACTGTTAGCATGGCATGTTTTCCATCCTTTTACTTTTCAATCTTATGCCTGTGACTCTAAAGTATGTCTTTTGTATACAGCATATAGTTGGGTTTTGATTTTGTATCCAGTCTGAGCATCTCTGCTTATGAAGTGTTTCATTCATTCACATTTAATGCAATTAGTATATGGCCAGATTTGCATTTGTTATTTTGCTATTTTTTTATTTGTCTCTATCTCATATCTTTTCTGTCATTCTGTTCTTTTACTGCCTTATTTTTATTATTAATATTTTAGTGTATCATTTTATTCCTTTATTGATTTTAAATTCACACTCATAATTTTGTCTTGCTTTTTAAATATGTTTTAGTTGTATATGGACACAATGCCTTTATTTATTTTGATGTGGTGCTGAGGATCAAACTCAGGCCTCACACATGCTAGGCAAGTGCTCTACCATTGACCTACGGCCCCAGTCCATTGCCTTGTTTTTTATAGAAATGTTGTTTCAACCTTCTCACTCCATCATACCCAGAAGATCATTTATTTTTTATTAGTGAATGATTCTTATTTACCTGGAATAAATCTTATTTAGTTTTGATATATTTATTTTATTCATATATAATTATTTGATATGCCAACTTGTTTTCCACATTTTTTATATAGTTGTACACAATGATGGGATTGTCATACACAATGATGGAATTTGTTGTTACATATTCATAAATGCATACACTATGACAATATAACAATATAATTTGGCCAATATCACTCCCAACCAATATGCTACCTTTTAATTAAGGACTTTTGAATCTAAGTTTATGAGGGAACTTTATCAATAAACCTAGAAGCACACTTACCACATTTGAATATGAAGGTAATGCTGACCTCAAAAAAGAGCTGGAAATTATCCCATCATTTTCTATTCTCTGAAAGATGTTATACGAGATAGGAGTTGTTTTATCCCTAAGTGTTTGGAAGAATTCACTGGTGAATACACTTGACCTATGGTTATCTTTGTGAGTTTTTTAACTTAAAAAAATAATGGTTTGTGTTGGCAAGGATGTGCGGGAAAAGGTACACTCATAAATTGCTTAGTGGGACTACAAATTGGCACAACTATGGAAAGCAGTAAGGAGATTCCTCAGAAAACTTGGAATGGAACTACCATTTGACCCAGTTATCCCACTCTTTGATTTATACCCAGAGGACTTAAAATCTGCATACTACAATGATGCAGCCACATCAATGTTTATGGCAGCTTAATTCACAATAGCTAAACTATGAAACCAATATAGGTGCCCTTCAACAGATGAATGGATAAAGAAAATGTGGTACATACACACAATGGACTATTACTCAGCCTTAAAGAAGAATGGAATTATAGCATTTTCAGGTAAATGAATGGAGCTGGAGAATATCATGTTAAGTGAAATAAGCCAAAGCAAAAAAAAAAAAGGCCAAATGTTTTCTCTGAGAAGCGAATGCTAACCCATAATTGGGGATGGGCGGGTAGGGAAGAATGAAGGAACCTTGTATTGTGCAGAGGGGAGTGAGGGGAGGGGAGGGAAGGGAGGTGAGAATTGGAAGGATGGTGGAATGAGATGGACATTATTACCCTATATACATGTATGATTACACTACCAGTGTGACTGTCCTATGTACAGCCAGAGGAAGGAGAAATTGTGCTCCATTTGTGTACAATGTGTCAAAATGCATTCTACTGTCATTTATAATTAATTAGAACAAATACTTTTTGAAAAAAGAAGGGTGGGTGCAGTGATCTCATGAAAATCAAAGAGAGATCAATAGAGGAAAGGGACCAAATGAGGGAGGAGGGGAGAGAGGGGGAAAGTACTGGGAGGTGATATTGGCATGTATGAATATGTAACAACAAATCCCATCATCATGTACAACTATAAGGCACCAATAAATTTTAAAAATTGTAAAAAAAAAAAAAAAAAAAAAAAAGCCTCGACTTCTGGTTTCCTGTCCTGCTTATGATAGGTGGATAGTCAGCCATGAGCAGGTGCATACAGGAGGACAACAAAGGACAGTAACTTACAGGGAGGACATCAGACATACACATCAGAGAGCTCATAAGTCACAGGACTGACGGGATAACAAAAAAACTTTATCAAAACAGACAAGCATCCAGAAAATGGGAACTGGTATGTCAAACTTCCCCCAACCAGAGTTACTTACAACACTTAAGGAAACCATCACTTCCAGATCATGTTGCAACTATCTCTTGTGACCAGGTCATCCTGACCCACCCCTTATGACTGTTGTGGGGTGCAGCTTAAGAATAGACCAATCACCACTGAGAAGTCCAAATTTGAGAGTCTATATTGAGCTGGCCAACTGACTGTCTCACACAATGCCCCAAAAATGGCTATTGAGAGAACAGTCCCAAGCATAGGGTTGCAGGGGTTCTGATACCAAAAATCACATCAACCATAAGTGTCTGTTGTTATGATTTAAAATTACAAACTACGTGAAATCATAAGCAGAGGGGGAACTGGGTCAAAACAACCCTTATCTAGGTACAAATTAAAGAATGGTTACTAACATCCACACAATCATTGCTGACATCACTGTTCACATGGTGCATTGTTTAGGAGAACTAGGAATCAAAAGAGAACAATTTTTCATCACATAATAACTGTCATTTTGTATTGCTAAACATGTCATGCTAAGTAACTGATAATGGGTACAGAGGCGGGGTGTTCCCATGGGAGAAGCATTTCCTACATAACATGGAATCTCAAAGCAAAATGGGTGGGCTGTTGTAGCGGGAGGGGTGGGGGTCCCCAAGAGTTAAGTAGCTGCCCTCCACTGTGCGGATACAGCCGCCAGCTTTTTTCTTTTCCTTCCTTCCTAACCGCTCGCTGGAAGAGTGCGAAGATGTCCAAGCGGCACCGGTTGGACCTGGGGGAGGATTACCCCTCCGGCAAGAAGCGTGCGGGGACCGATGGGAAAGAACGAGATCGAGATCGAGATCGGGATCGCGAAGATAGGTCCAAAGATCGAAACCGAGAACGTGATAGAGGCGATAGAGAACGAGAGAGGGAGAAAGAAAAGGAGAAGGAATTGCGAGCTTCAACCAATGCTATGCTTATCAGTGCTGGATTACCACCTCTGAAAGCTTCCCATTCAGCTCATTCAACCCACTCAGCTCATTCAACACATTCGACACATTCTGCTCATTCAACACACACTGGACATGCAGGACACACATCACTTCCACAGTGCATTAATCCATTCACCAATTTACCCCATACACCTCGATACTATGATATTCTAAAGAAACGACTTCAGCTCCCTGTTTGGGAATACAAGGATAGGTTTACAGATATTCTGGTTAGACACCAGTCATTTGTGCTAGTTGGTGAGACTGGGTCTGGTAAAACAACACAGATTCCACAGTGGTGTGTGGAGTATATGAGATCATTACCAGGACCCAAGAGAGGAGTTGCCTGTACACAACCCAGGAGAGTGGCTGCAATGAGCGTGGCTCAGAGGGTTGCTGATGAAATGGATGTGATGTTGGGCCAGGAAGTTGGTTACTCCATTCGATTTGAAGACTGCAGTAGTGCAAAAACCATCCTTAAGTATATGACTGATGGGATGTTACTTCGTGAAGCCATGAACGATCCCCTTCTGGAGCGTTACGGTGTGATAATTCTTGATGAGGCTCATGAAAGGACACTGGCTACAGATATTCTCATGGGTGTTTTAAAGGAAGTTGTAAGACAAAGATCAGACTTAAAGGTTATAGTTATGAGTGCTACTCTAGATGCGGGGAAAATTCCAGATTTACTTTGATAACTGTCCTCTCTTAACTATTCCTGGCTGCACACATCCTGTTGAGATCTTTTATACTCCAGAACCAGAGAGAGATTATCTCGAAGCTGCAATTCGAACAGTGATCCAGATACATATGTGTGAAGAGGAGGAGGGAGATCTTCTGCTTTTCTTAACTGGTCAAGAGGAAATTGATGAAGCCTGTAAAAGAATAAAGCGTGAGGTTGATGATTTGGGTCCTGAAGTTGGTGACATTAAAATCATTCCACTGTACTCTACGCTTCCACCCCAGCAGCAACAACGCATCTTTGAACCTCCACCTCCAAAAAAACAGAATGGAGCAATTGGAAGAAAGGTAGTTGTGTCAACTAACATTGCGGAAACATCATTGACAATAGATGGTGTGGTGTCTGTGATTGATCCTGGATTTGCAAAACAGAAGGTATATAATCCTCGAATCAGAGTTGAATCCCTTTTGGTGACAGCTATTAGTAAAGCTTCAGTTCAACAAAGGGCTGGTCGAGCTGGACGTACCAGACCTGGGAAATGCTTCAGACTTTACACAGAAAAAGCTTATAAAACAGAAATGCAGGATAACACCTATCCTGAAATTTTGCGTTCCAATTTAGGATCAGTTGTGTTACAATTGAAGAAACTTGGTATTGATGATTTGGTGCATTTTGATTTTATGGATCCACCAGCTCCTGAAACTCTGATGAGAGCCCTAGAACTTTTGAATTATCTGGCTGCTTTAAATGATGATGGAGATCTGACCGAATTGGGATCCATGATGGCAGAGTTCCCTCTAGATCCACAGCTCGCTAAAATGGTTATTGCAAGTTGTGACTACAACTGTTCTAATGAGGTCCTATCTATTACTGCTATGTTGTCAGTCCCACAGTGTTTTGTTCGCCCCACGGAGGCCAAGAAAGCTGCAGATGAGGCCAAGATGAGATTTGCCCACATAGATGGAGATCATCTGACACTGCTGAATGTCTACCACGCTTTTAAACAAAATCATGAGTCGGTTCAGTGGTGTTATGACAACTTCATTAACTACCGGTCCCTGATGTCCGCAGACAATGTACGCCAGCAGCTATCTCGAATTATGGACAGATTTAATTTGCCTTATAGAGGTACTGACTTTACAAGCAGGGACTATTATATTAACATAAGAAAAGCTTTGGTTACTGGGTATTTTATGCAGGTGGCACATTTAGAACGAACAGGGCATTACTTAACTGTGAAAGGTAACCAAGTGGTTCAGTTGCACCCCTCTACTGTTCTCGACCACAAGCCTGAATGGGTGCTTCATAATGAGTTTATTCTAACAATGAAGAATTACATCCGGACATGTACAGATATCAAGCCAGAATGGTTGGTGAAAATTGCCCCTCAATATTATGACATGAGCAATTTCCCACAGTGTGAAGCAAAGAGACAGTTGGACCACATTATTGCCAAACTTCAATCCAAGGAATATTCACAGTACTGAATTCCATGCTTAGAACTGAAGTTATTCAGAGGACAGCTTTAAAAGATGAATGAACTCAAAAGTTCAAGTTGTGCTCTTCACGTTGGTTCAATAATGGCCTTTATTTGAAAGCTTTTTAATTTTTCTTTACAGTAAATATTCCATTCTGATTTCATAAATTAAACATTTATGCCTCCCCTTTGTGTTGACACTGTAGCTCATACTGGAAAAGTCGATCAATGTTTTGCAGTTTATTGAAAGTAGTTCTATATATAACAATGTTATAAGCATTTCTTTAGAAATGGTTGAAAATGCTTCTAAAATGTGATTATCGACCATGGTATGCATGATCGTTGTAATTGTTGACATTTCTTTTAGAAGTTGTGAAATGTTACAACTTGTGCTTATGTAGACACAATCTTCTGTCTCAGTACAGAGGCACTGACTTCAATAAAGTCTATTTATACTAAAAAAAAAAAAAAAAAAAAAAAGCAAAATGGAGTCTGTTAAGTTATTGCCCTTATAGCCTGGCCTGAAACATTTCCATGGAGCCAAATCTATCAGCCCATCACAATGATCAGGTCATCACTGAAATCGTGTCATAACCACCACTTGTGACCAGGTCATCCTGACCCTCATGAAAAAATTTGCCGAGGGCTAAACCAAGGGTAATAGAACACTTAAGGGGGCATGAGAAACTAAGGCAAGAACAGAAGTACTCAAACCTAAACTTAAAAAGGGACTTAAAAACCCAGACTCTGTAAGAGCCATTCTCTCCAGAGGTGGCCCACCGAGTGCCTATGCTGTACATCCTCATCCTCACTTTCTCTAAAAAACTCCTGCCTGTTAGTCTTTGCAGTTTGCTTGAAATCCTTCCTGTGGGATCTCAGAATTGGTGGATACAGACCCCTGGGGTCACTTCAGTTCAGCTCAGTGGGAACAGCTTTACAACACTTGTACGGAGCTTGGTTGTGTTATTCCCATTTTAACATCATGAAAAAAGGCTGAACAACTGAAAGTCCACAACTCTTCTTAAATTCAACAGAAAACTGAGGTCATAGGACAATTAGTTTAAGCTTTCTTACCCTGGCCCTGGTTTCCCTGTGGACGTTTCCCTTCTCGGCCTTCCACTCTAGTAAGTTTTGATTCTTTGTATGTATCTAGTTTTTGAAGCAAAAGTTTGTCCTGTGTTTAAGCTTTGTGAAGGCTGAATTGCGAGAAGCTCTGTATAGACCATCTGGAGAGTTAAAGACTACAGGGGGACCTAGTCATCAAGGATCCCACACTTTTGTGAGTTTTACCTCTAGGATCCCTACCAGGTTCTCATGGTGAAGAACAGCAATATTCCCTCACGATTCCAGCATAAGGAAGGGGAAGCACCATTCTGAAATATGCCAAGAGCATTCTCTACCTCTTCACAAAGGCTGCCCTTGTGAGAAACTTCTACCAGAGCTTAACTGACCTGGGGAAAGGGAAATATTCAAATCCAGTCCACTCTAGCCTTCCTGTGGGGCAATATCAACACTACCTTCCCTAACCAACCTGTTTGGCCTAAGGGGTGTAAACAGAAGCACCAGAGGCATGGACCCACTAAAGACGGAAACCTAATCACAGGACTATAGAACACTTCATTCACACTTATCGCCACATAAGTAGGGCTCTTGTACAACAGGACCAATGAAACAAAGGATACCAGAGGAAATTTTAGCCTCTGACACCTACAGACACAGCAAACAGTAAACACAGCCTAACTCCTAGACAGAGTGACATAAAATCTGATGCCAAAGATCTATTTACTTCAGTTCCTTTTAACCAGTACACCATGTTGACTTTCACCAAAAATTACAAGGCATACTCAAAGACAAAAAAGCAAAACAAAACAAAACAAAAATGTTTGAAGAGGCAAAACAAACATCAGAACCAGACTCAGAAATGGCAGGGTTGTTAGGTCAGAACTTGAGCAGCTATATGAGAGAGAACAAAACGACTAAGGTAGCAGGCAGCACATCAAAGAGCAACCAATCAACAGGGACAGATAAACTCCACTGACCCTTATGCCCACCTATCACTCAGCAGGACCCCCGCGCCTATTCTAGCCTATAAAGACCCTGGGCAGCTGGGGCCACATGCGATTTTCTCTTCATCCTGACCTGTACCCCAGAGAGCCAAATTCCAATAAAGCTTGCTTCAGCCCTTTCTGTTCGCTTTTGTTTGACCACTAGCCCTTGCCCTCAAGCTTACAAGCATTCTTGGCATTATCAGACTGGGAACTCAAAACAACTAAATTAATATGCTAAGGGATTTAATGGAAAAGTGGACAACATGCAAAAACACATGCGATCATATAAGCAGAGCTTTGGAAACTCCAAGAAAGAATCAACAGGAAATGCTAGCAATCAAATACATGGTAACAGAGATGAAGAATGCTTTTGAAGGGCTAATCAGTCTGTATATTACCAAGTAAAGAACCAGTGATCTTGAAGAAATATCAGTAGGAACTTCCCAAACTGCAATGCAAAAAGAAAAACAGAATGAAACAGAACTGAGACAGTCTGCTTGCCCTCTGCCCCCCACAAAAAGGGCAAATGCAATCCCCAGAGCTTAACTCATAGCCTGTCCACCATTAAAATTATATTAAGAGCTTTTATTCTACTTTCCAACCCTTAACTCATAGCCTGTTACCCATGAAAAAGTATGACCTAGTTTCTTGACTATGACCTCACTCTCTCCAACAATCTTATCAACCTCAAAAACCAGGTGCATCTCTAACATCAGGATGCCTTTGCCTTAACATCATCACTGAGGATAAACTAGAAAGACAATGAACTGCCACAAAAAGCTAAAGAGGAACTTCCCAGGCCCTAAACCTGTTCCTCGCATGATTTGTGTTTTCTTCTGCTCCTGCTCCCACTTATGGGTTCTCTTAGCAGCTGCAGCGATTCACTCTCATCACAGGACAAAGATGCTTATACAGATGTGGCATCCATAGGAGAGATGTAACACTTGGTTCCAGATCCACTAACTGACGGCTCCTCACTCAGTGTGGAAGTGTTCACACTCAACCAAACAAAAACACCTTTGAATTGTACCTAAAGACAGTTAAAATTCCCCAACTCTAGCCCACCCCTACACCCTATCACATGAATAAAACTAGGTCCTTTTGTTGTTCAGGGAGCCACCCTGATCTCTGTATCTCTACCCTCTCCTTGAAGTAAGCTTTCCCATTTAAAGTTCTGTCTGCATGTTCCTATCTCTTGGCCTGGTTTTCATTTCCATTATCACCAGGCAGAAGGTTCCCAGCTCCTGCATCAGAAGGTCCAAGAGCTGTGAGGTACTTACAAAAAGTATTTATATACCCATAATGGGAATGTTAGGAGAAGGAAGAGAAGAAATATTTGAAATGACAATACCTAAGAATTCCCCCAAATTAATGACAGACACCAAGCCATAGAACCAGAAAGCTTGGAGAATATCAAGTAGAATAAAGAACAGAACAAAACAAAAACAAAACAAAACAAAAAGCAATAGCTGGGTAATGGTGATGTTTTCCTAAAGTCCCAAATACTGGGAAAGCTGAGAGGCAGGAGGAGCCTTTGAGCCCAGGAGTCCAAAGCCAGCCTGGGCAACAGTGAGAATTCATTTCATGGAAAATAATAATAATAATAATAATAATAATAATAATACGCACATACATACATAACTAGGCATACCATATTCTAACTGCAGAAAACTAAAGATAAAGGGAAAAACCTGAAAGAAAGCAGAGGGGAAAAGAATACCTTATTTATAGAGAAGAAAGAATAAGAATTACTTAGAATTTTCATTTCTTCTGTCAGATTGGAAAATTGTATTTTGGTTCCTTTCTCCATTTTATATAAATTGTCAAATTTAATTGTGTAGTTTTTGTTAAATTCTCTCTCTTTTTTTCCCCAGTGCTGGGCCTTGATCATGCTCGGCATGTTTTTCTGAGCTACAAGATACTCCGAATCTTTTCTTTTCATCTTTTTAATGTCTGTAAGAGCCTTAGAGATGTCCTTTTTAAAAATTCATCATATATCATATTGGTAATCTTTTCTTTTTCTCTCTCATCAGTCTTTCTGGGGTATTATCAATTAACAAGCTAATTTCCTAATTCAATTATTTCTGCTCTTACACTTCTAATTTCTTTAATATTGATCCACTTTTCTTTTCCTAACTTTCTGAGATGTAAATAATTGATTTTTTAGTCTTTACCATTTTATAAGATATACTTTTACGACAATAAATTTCCTCCTAGGCATTGCTTGAGCATTTCATTAACTTCAATATCATATCTTCATTATCAACCTGTTCAAAATACTTTCTAGTTTCCATTTTTCTTGTTTGACCCATAAATTTAGAAATGTAGTACTAAGGTAGTTGGGATTGTCTTGTAATACTTTTATTATTGATAGTTTAATTTCATTGTAGTCAGAATATAATCTGTTTGATTTTAATCATTTGAAATTTGACATTCTTATACTTGAAAACAATGTGGCTTCTGTTGTTGGGCACAGAGCTCTATCTATTTTAATGGGTCAAATTTGTTATGTTGTCCAGATCTACTAATATTTTTTGTCTATTTGTTTTATCAGTTATTGAAAAGGATAAAGTTCTTCACAAAGGTTGTAAAGATTTTTAATATAGTCAATTTTTGCCTTATATAGTTTAAAGTTATTTTATTGGGTGTATATAAATTTGGAATTCTGATATCATTTTGTTGAACAGACTTCTTGATCTTTCTTTTTTGTATCAGGGATTGAACCTGGGGTACTTAACCACTGAGTCCCAGCCCCAGTCCATTTTTTAGAGACAGGATATTGCTAAGTTGCTCAGGACCTCACTAAGTTGCTAAGGCTGGCTTTGAACTTGTGGCTCCTCCTGCCTCAGCCTCCTGAGCTGCTCAGATTATAGGCATGTGCCACCATGCCAGCTGACTTTTTTTTTTTTTTTTTTTTGGGGGGTGTTCTGGGGATCGAACCCAGGGCCTTGTGCTTGCAAGGCAAACACTCTACTGACTGAGCTATCTCCCCAGCCAGCTGACTTCTTGATCTTTATGCGGTACACATCTTTACCATTTTTAGTGCCTCTTGCCTTAGGTCTTTGTCTGACATTAGAGTAACCATACTAGCTTTACTGGTCAGGATTGCAAGGCATTATCCTGTCTGTCCTTTTGCTTTCAACCTTTCTGTGATCTTATATTTAAAGGGTATCTCTTGAGAGAAATAAATAATTTAAAAAGCAATTTAAAGACATTTGTGGGTGTAGAATTCTAGGTTGGCAATTGTTTTCAGCACTTTAAATAGATATAATTTCATTGTCTTCTGGCTTCCATTGTTTCTGTTGAGAAAGGAACCCTTAGGTTAATTGTTGATACTTTATTCCTCTCTGGAAATCTTTAATATTTTCTCATTACTTTTTTCCCATTAGTTTGACAATGAGGAGCCTATGTGTGTCTGTGTTTCAAAAACTGAACTCTAGACTTTATTGGGATTTCACCATTTTCCAATTAATATCCTTTTTCTCAAGATCCAATCCAGGGTTCAATACTGCATTTGTTTTCAGGTTTACATAGTCTCTGTGGATTTATTATTTTCTCAGTCTTTATTTTTCCATGACGCTGACAGTCTAGAGAAATATTGGCTACATCATCTCAACAAATATCCCACCATCAAGGTCTGTCTGCTGTTTTTCTCTGTGGTTTCGAAAAGAATATCAGAGTGAAGTGCCCTTCTCATGGATTTTGTTTTGTCTTGTGTGAGATTTAGTGAGCTGATTGAATCTGTGGGTTGATAAACTTCATCAATTTTGGTCTCTTGAATACTGGCAAAGAGATGTTGCTCCGATTCCAGGCCCCAGACTTTGGAGCATCACATGTCTCTGCCTGCCCCTCTTGATCTAGCATGCTGATCCAAGGTGCCCGAGAGCCACAGAGCAGATCTGTACCCCAACTGCAGCTTGGAATCAAGTAATCCTAACTCAAATAGATTCATGGACAAGAATAAATGCTCACAGTTGTAATCCACTGAATTTGAGGTGTGCTTCATTATTGTAATAGCCAACTGATGCAGACCAGAAGCTTCTCACAGATCCTTCTCCCTCCATTCCAAGGAGTTGATCTGGGAACCTGGTGTCTACCTACCCTCCCGAGTCACAAGTATCCTCCATTATCCCAACACTGCCTCTTCTCTCCCTTCCTATGATCCAAGTCTAAAAGCAGACCCAGTCCTGGAGGGCCACTACTGAGATTTCTTCTTCTTTTCAATTAGTTGCATGGTGGGTCCAGGGTCCTGTGTACCATCCATCAACAATGACCACCTTAGGCCCAGTCCCTTTCTGAGACTTGGGGTACAGGGAGCAGGTGGATATATGGGCTTTGTTATGGTTTGGACGTGAGGTGTCCCCCAAAAGCTCACATGTGAGACAATGCAGGAAGGTTCAGATGAGAAATGATTGAGTTGTAAGAGTCTTAAACCAATCAGTGAATTAATCCCTGATGGGATTAATTGGTAGGGTGTGGTTGGAGGAGATTGGAATTGGGGTGTGGCTTTGGGGCATATATTTTGTATCTGGAGAGTGGAGTGTCTCTCTCTCTCTCTCTCTCTCTCCCTCCTTCCTGATGATGTGAGCTGCTTCCCTCCGCCACGCTCTCCCACCATGATGTTCTGCCTCACCTCAAGCCCTGAGGAATGAACCGGCCTTCTATGGGCTAAGACCTCTGAAACTGTGAGCACTCAAAAAAACCTTTCCTCCTCTATAATTGTGCTGGTCAGATCACTTAGTCACAGCAGTGAAATAGCTGACTAAAACAGGCTTGTATTTCCCAAGTGAAGTGGCACAGGAACTGTTGAGCTCTTAGGTACAGCGTTTCTGTTTGTTTGTTGTGTGCATTTTGTTTTGTGTGTCAGGGAGTATTATGAGCTTAAATAGAACAGTGCCAGAGAAATTTTAGCACAAAACTATTTTTTTTACAGAATGGAAAATTACAAAAAGATAAAACAATTCTCTAAGAATCTTACTTCTATGCATGAAATGATTTATGTAAACTAGCAGTTAAATGTTATGTAGCAAAATAACAGAAAGTCATTAAATATGAAACAAATAGAGTTTTATTTAACAATAATATTAAACACCCTTCATCAATTCTTGTATGCCATCTTGTTGACCATTTCCTATGTATGAGTCCCATGTCCCCCAGTCAGGCTATAAGCTCACGAGGCCATTCCCTCCATCTTCTACCCCTCTGGGATCTTGCCCACATTTCTAGTGAACTTGTGGGGATGGAAAATTCTGTACACAATGTGTACCAGCCCGTGGAGTGAGATGGGAATGGGGGGCACTGGGATAACCTGATAGAGGAGGGGGTGAAGGGTACAGCACCTGAGCATCCCTCCCTTAAAGCTGACAAAGGCAATTCCTTCTTTGGAAGGTACAACAGATCACTCCTTACTGCCTCCCTGGGTTCTGCCTCATGGTGAAGCAGGATGGAGTGAAGGAGGAACATCACAGAGGCAGTGTGAGTGTGCCAGTGGCCAAGGACAGGGAATCAAGGTTGAGAGGGTAAGGCGCCAATCTTTGCTGAGCACCTACCACAATGAGGCACTGGGCTAGGTGCTTTGTGAACACTTCCCACCCCCCCGCGCCCCAAACCTTTAAGGAGGCTTTATTTCCCTCCCATTTAGTGCTGAGGAAATGGAAACTCAAAACAGTTCATTCACTTCCTTTGGTCATTTAGCTAGAGGATACCTGAGTGGCTACTTTTAAGTTTCTCCTGTTTCCCCAGGATCTCAGATCCAGAAAGGGGCTCAAGAGAGCATCTGTACTAGGTCCTGGCAGTAGACAGGTCCAATGTTAGTGCAGTTTTTCAGAGAACCGGGGAACTTAAAAGAGAGAAAATGTGTGTGAATGTGCATGTGTTTCTGGGGTGCAAGGTGAGGAAACAACATTGAAGGTCAGGTCAAGAACACCTCCATTTCTCCCACCTGTGCCCCAGAGCAGAGGACTGGATTCCAGACACAGAACTCCCAAGTCTTTGACAAAGCAAGGGTGGGCCCAGCCAAGGGTTAGGAGAGGAGGCCTAACCAGAGACTGGAATGCTGGAGTATCAGATTGCCCTTTGGAGGTCTATTCACCCGTCCCTCTCCTTCTGCCGTGAGGAATCTGAGCAGCTAAGTGGCCAAGCTCCTCTCCATAACACCTGCTTCTGAGGCCCCAAAAATCTTCTACCACCATGCCTCAGGCCCATTGCAGGGCCCACAAAGGGACCCTGACCTGGCACAGGGCCGCTCAGTTCTCCACAAAAGCAACTTCCAGAAACAGGGGTCCAGAAGAAATTGCCCAGGGCTTTCTGTTCAGTCTGGTGCCAGGGCCATGCTAGGGCAGAGCTCCACTGAAAGTCATGATGGGCAGGCAGAGGAGAGAGCAGAGGTCAGGTGTGGCTTGGGCCAGCAGGTCAGAGGACTTCTGGGGTGGTAGACCACTCTTCTCTGGCTTGTAGCAAGGTGACACCTCACACCTGTGGGGCAGGGCAGGGGTAAGTGCAGGCTGAGATCTCTGCAGCTCTTTCCAGGCCTCCTGGGTAGGAGAACAAAAACCAATGCCCTCTCTGTGCCCCCATTTTACTATAGCTGATCTTCTTCCACCTTTTCCTACCTGACCACACTCTGCAGGATCTTTCTCTCATCCTGGTCCAGACACACGGCAAAAGCGCAGCCATTGGAGCCAATGATCTGTACCTTGTCCACTTTAATCTGTGATGTGCTAATCTGGAAGGGAGGCAAGTGTCAGATCCTGGAGCCTTGGCCACACAACACTGCCAGCCCTTGGTGGTTCCTTTCCCCAGAATTGCCCATCAGGTCTGAGGTAGTAAGGGACAGGAGTTTGATTGGCAATTCTCCAGAGCCAATGGTCAGGTTGGGGGAGGGGTCCTGAGACCTCCATCAGGTCCTGCCTCCTCTCTGGCCTCTGCCCTTTCCTGAGTCTGATAGAAGTACCCCCTGGGGAGATGGCACTGCCCTCTATACTGTGAGAGCCCTCGGGTTCCCTGAACAGAGTACACTCCACCCTGGACTCAAGGATCTCCAAACCACATGACCTGTCCACGTACACATGCTCCCACGGGCACTTCTTTCCCCGACACCCATGACACCGCATACCTCTGCGTACCCCAAGCCATGACCCTTGCCTGTCTCTCCTTTCTCATCTACGGGCCCTGTCAAGGACATTCCTTCTCTTTCTCTCCCACGGAAAGGTGTACACACGCGCACACACACACCGATGTACATGAACATGGGCACACTGACTGGAGAGAGGAGGAAACACTTACCTGGTTAAAACCCTTCTTGGATTTGGGGTTCTGCCTTTTCACGACTTCTGTTAAGGTTAGCGTCAGCGCCTCCATACTGGAGTCTGAAGGTCAAGGGTGGCGGCTCAGGTCAGGCTCAAAAATCCCTCCCTGCCATGCCACCCTGTACCCCTGGGCCCACTCACCTAGCTCCTCCTGCTTCTGGCAGGCTTTGTTGAGGTTGACAGAGGTACAGACCTTCTCCAGGTTGCTCCAGCGGCTTCGTCCACTGATGGCCCCCTGGAAATGAGGCACAGCCGGACCCTCTCAACCCTCAGATCCCTGTGCCTGCTGCCTTCAGAGGCTCTGGAGGCTGCAGGGGAGAGATGTCCACTCTCTCCTCTGGCCACCTTTTCTCAGCACCAAAGGGAGCTTGCTGCAGGGCCCAGCAATAAATGAGTCCAGCTCTGGGACCAAACTCTGGGGGCGGATGGGTAGCAGATCCCCAGAGGTCATCGGTCTTACCTTGCTGTAAACAATCTGTAGTGTTAGAGGGACGGCCTCCCGGTCGCCATCGATGCCCAGCCGCTTACTGCCAGGACCTGTGCCATACAGTCTTCACTCGCTCTCCATCTCCCGGGGCCCCGCCTCCCTCTAGCCTCTCTCCCAACAGGGCCCCACCTCCCAGGATGCTGCCTCATTTTAGCCCCTCCCCACCGGGCCCTGCCTTCCTCCCGCCTTCCCTGCCTCCACCCTGGCTCTGGCAGTACACACCTGAAGCCTTGATAGCTCGGGTGGCAGCAGAGTGACCAAGCTCCAGGGAGTGGATGAAGATCTCCGTCGTCTTCTCCCCATTGTCGAAGGTCAGCTGGAGAGGGTGGGAGCACAGGCATTGTGTGGACCTCTGCACAGGAGGTTCCACCCGGCTCCTCCAGCATAGCTGACAACAGCTGGTGGGAGTGGGGGCCTATAGGCCCAGCAGGACATAGTCTGGGACCTGGTGATGCTGACCCTGGCTGCCAGGGAGTTTGGGGAAGAAGGTGGAACGGGCAGGGCAGACCTTACCTCTGTCTGATAGACCTGCAGCAGAACCGGCCGGGCAGCGAAGCGGCAGTAGTAGAGCAGCATGTCGGCCAGGATGGGCAGCTGGGCAGGGGAGCCCTCCAGGGGCCGGGACTCAGCCTTCAGAGACTGCTGTGGCCAGTGGGGGAGCCAAGCCAGAGGCACAAAGAAACAGAGACCCAGAGAGGAAAAAGGTAGTGGGGGGAAGAGAGGAAAAGACACATAGGCAGAGGCAGAGAGAAGAGAGATTCAGAGGCAGACAGAACCAGGGAGAGAGAGAGAGGGTGAGATGGAAGCTGGAGGGGGACTGGGGGATGGGGAGCATGGTGCAGCCTTCACACCCTCCTCATCTGACACGTAGGCCTCCAGGGAGGCCTCTCACCAACCTGGACAAGCCAGGAGCTGAGGAAGGAAGCTGAAATCTAAGGTCCCCTGGACTCTTCTGAGGACCCTTCCTTGTCACTGCAGTGACTCTCCAGCTCTTCTCCTCAGTGCCCTGGGTTCAAGCTGTCCTTCTTCTCACTCCCCTAAGCCCTAGTTCTTCCTGGAAGCCTCAATCAAACCCAGAGCATTCTAAGTGAGGCTCAGTGACAATAGCCAATAGGTTCCAACCCCAACCCAAAGGGCCACTTACCTGGCACAGGACTTCAGGAGGCAGGTGCATGAGGCCCAGCACATTGCGCTCATACCAGGGGTCAAGCATGCCAAGGTAGTGGGAGATGTCATTTGTGCTGTCCTCCCATGGGGGTGTGCCCAGCTCCTGGGGCAAAGGATAAGAGTCATTCCCAGCTACCTAGGAGAACTGTCCATCTTTGCTGCCCCAAGCTGAGACTTTTCTTGCTCTTGAAGAAGTATGACAACTTTCAGTCTTTGTCATATGGCAAAATGGCATGCCTAAGTGCAGGGCAGAGACCTGGGAGTGAGGGTCAAGCAGAAGGAAGGGTCCTGGATACACAACTGATGACGTAGGATGACTCCCAACCAGCCCCCTTTAAGTACCTGGAACCTGCTCCTGTCCACTTTCCCACCCTGTTTGGCTGGGGGCTGGGGACATACTGCTGGGTTTGGCTGCCTCGGGGAGTCTGCAGGGAATGGAGACATCTGGCTCAGAGGGGCTGGGCAGGCACCAGAGCCAGTTGCATGGCTTCGCTTCACAGGCACATAGAAGAACTGCAGTTTGAACAGCCGCGTGAGGAGCGGCCTATTGTTCTCCAGCCTCCTGTGGAAAAGAAGATAGTGAGAAGCGAACCCTCCTCAGTCGCTCTTGGATACTAATCTTCCAACCCTAGTTTCCACTAGAATAACACAAGGCAGAGCAATGTGCCCCATGACTGATCTTACCGGAGGTTGCTATATGCCCGAGCCACTTTCCCTGAAACCCTGTCAGAGCCAAAGACCACAACCCGAAGTGTGGAAGCCTTGGGGTCCTCATCCCCACTCAGAAAGGGGCGGCGGCGCTGGTGGCATGGGGCAGGGGCCAGGAGCCAGCTGGGCAGTTGGGTGCTGAGCTTGGGCTGGGGCAGGGAGCGTGATCGCTGGGCCCGGGAGGGGAGCTCCGTCGGGCTGTCCAGCGGGCTGCAGAGGCTCCCCGCCCGCCGCAGGGGCAGGGCTGTGTCTGCGCCGCTCTCTAGGCCCCGAGAATTCCTCCGCAGTACCAGTTGGCTGGTGCTCTTGAAGATTTTATAGATTCTATTGAACTTTTGCCCGGGCCTGCGGTGGCCCCTGTGTTCATGGCTGCCAAGCCTCTTGGGCCACTCGGAGGAGCTCTCCTCACTGTCCTCCACATAGCCACTGTCCATGCCATCAGAGAGGCCTGAGACGAAGGAAGTCAGCAGCTGGCGGGAGAGCTCTGGCCCTGAGGCCTGGGAGGAGGCAAGGGACAGGGTAGAGTCACGGGACACCAAAGAGTTTGTGGAGAGCAGTGAGTCCCTCTCAGCACAATGACCATCTGCTTCCAAGTCCTCCTCCTCCTCCTCCTCCTCTTCCTCCTCCTCTTCATCATCTCCCAGGATCCCTGGCTGCAGCAACTCCTGTTCCTTGAGTAGGATTTCCTGTAGGATATCTACAGGGAAGAAAGGGCAGTGTCTGGTTGGGTGGTCTTAGAATCCCTTCTGAGGGACAGGCCCTGGCAGGCTTGGGGAGGAGCAGGAAGGGGGCTGGGCCAGCCTAGGACTCAGTGCTGGACCCTGCTCTGCTTAGGGTCTTTGAGGGCCCAAGGGGAGAGGGGGGGAGGCAGTAGCACAGACCCAGGACCACAAAGAGCTCAGGCAGTGTGGTGGGCAGGTGCCCCAGGGTCCAACCAACTTCTTACCAAAGCTGTCCTGGTTCCAGCTGTAGGTATAGCACCTGGCAACAGGGATGGGGATGGTGTGGAGCTTCCCAGGTTTCATGGTGTCTGTAAGAGAATTGAGGGCAGGAGAAGAGGACTGGGAAAGGGTGTTGGAAAATACCCAGCACGGACCCTTTGACTTAGAGAAGAGGCCAGAGTTGGGGAAGGACTGGCATGAGGCCATGCACCTGGACAGTGTGAGGCCGAGTTAGAGCCAGGATGCCTGGCTCCCAGCCAGAGGGCTTTTCTTTGAAGCACATGATATGAAGCCGTGTGCTTTACTAGCTGGGTGGATATGGCCACATCACAGTCCCTGAGCCTCATTTTACCACGTCCAAATGGGAAAAGAATAAAACTATCTTAAAAGATTTGTATGGGAAATATTGTAATGGAAACTGCTAAGTGTTCCCAGAATCCGTGCTCCCTTATTCTATGGGGGAAGAGTTGTAGAAAGGACATGTCCTGGGCTCCTTCAGGGCAAAGTGTGGCTGTGTTATACAGGTGGGCTTAAAGGGATACATGCGGAAGGGATGTGTGCAGCTTCTCCAGTACCTTCAACAAAACAACCAAGCCCCGTGACCCTGGCAAGCCCTGGCTTTTCCTCTTCCCACAAGCTGCCAACATGATGGCAATCCAACCTGCACCTGCAGACGGATCCCTTAGTGCCCTAAGGGATGGTGGAGCAACAAGATGCTGAAATACCTGGGTCCCTGAATGGCTATGTAGAGCAGAGCTATCAGGCCCACTACCTACACCCCCTGAGAGCTAGAACAGGTGACAGGGAAAGAGGACAAAGCTCCCCTGCCCCCAGAGCCTCACCTAAGACCTCAGGGAAGCCAGCTTTTTCTCCCACTGCCTGGAGCTTCTTCCTGAGCCACTTCCGAGCCTCAGTTGCATCCCCGATTTCAGATGCCTGCTCCTGTGCCTCAGCAGTCTCTGTGAAGATGTCCTCGAGCTCTGCCAGGGTCTTGGACTGAAAGTCCAGGAGAGATGAGGTTTGCTCTTGTCCAGTGGCCTGGTCAGCTGCCTTTTGCAGTTCCCAGGGTCTCAACAAAGCCAGCAGCCACCAGTCTGTACCCTGGTCTCACTGCCTACCTCTACTATGGCTGGCTAGGGAGCTGGGCCTCCCCCTGCCTCCTCTCTACTCTCAGGAAATGGTCCAGAGAGAAGGGCCCAGAGGCAGAAGACTGCAGAGCACGAGGGACTTCAGACTCCTCACTGCACCCAGAGAGGAGAAGTGGCTGTCCAGAGTGACATAGCTGACTGGTCACAGAGCTAGACCTAAAAGCCAGGCCTCAATCAAATGCCCATTCCCATTCCGGGTGCCTTCTTCTGAGGCACCAGGCATCAGCACCCAGCCTCTTACCCAAGGTGCCACCTAACTCTGGTCAGGATCTAGCCATTTTCCTGCCATGTCACTTGGGGTAAGAGAGCGGAGGCTGCAGCCAAGATGGAACAGAGAGGGAGCTATGGCTCTCAGGAGAAGTTCCAGAAGTCACCAGAACCCTAGGATCCCAGGTCCATACCTGCAGCCTACAGTGCAGGCCAGGGAGGTCACAGTGGGCACCAAAGGTGGCCTGGAAGGCATGCAGGAGCAGGGTGGTGTAGGCGCTGTGGGGGGAGTGCCCAGGTGTGCTCAACTTGTCAGCCACGGCAAGGAACTCAGCCTGTACCTCCACTGGGTTCAGCAACAGCACAGTGCTAGAGATACAGAGGACCAGCAGTGAGACCTGGGGTGGACACCAGGCTA
This sequence comes from Sciurus vulgaris, assembly GCF_902686455.1. NCBI lineage: Eukaryota > Metazoa > Chordata > Mammalia > Rodentia > Sciuridae > Sciurus > Sciurus vulgaris. The sequence goes on along the minus strand of NC_136463.1, from coordinate 53,052,020 downwards.
AGGCGTAGCCACACACCTTGCTCTACAGAGCTCAGAGCTCAGCTCCACTGAGGCCTGGGCCTCCTCACAGCCCAGTAGGGCCTGAGCAAGCAAGAGCAGGAGGCAAGGAGAGCGGCCTGGAGGGCTTAAGGTTCCATTTCAAAGAGGAATGCTTGTGGAGTACTTTGGAGTATTTTTGCAGCTGGAGCTTTCAAAGACTTTCCAAACCTAACTTAGTTTTTAAGAAAAATGAATCTTAGCCTTAATTTTTATACAAACATTTTTCCTATGGCACATCTAGGTGGATGCAAATTATTCAAAAGAGGATGGTAGTTTTGTCCAGGTGACTTGAAGCCAATTGACCTTTTTGGTGGGGGTAGAGGGGCACAGGGCAGCCACCTGCTATCTGGTCTGAGACAGGTAGGGCCTGAAATTCCTCATGGAGCAGGGTGGCATGTGCCTATAGGAGGGGGTGCCAGTCGGGGCTTCATCTGATTCCTCTCCTCGTGGGGATATCTTTTCAAATTAGCCCAAAGCCATCATGCAGGCTCACATTGGGCTAGCAGGTGGGTGTTTGCTCAGCCACCTCCACCTCCATTCCCACTGGACGTCTGGGTTCCTTCTTGGTGCTAGTGTTTAAATTTCTTTATTATGGAAATGTTTAAACATACACAAATGTTAGGAGAATCATGAACCTTCAGATACTGGTAATAGTTAATAACACATGGTCTCCTCATTTCCTCCGTGCCAAGTCCCCCATGACTGCATGGTCTCAGAGAGCAAATTTGAACCATCATGATAAAACATTCCTAAGTTTACTCTTACCCTCACAATTCCATGTTGTGTTAAAACTCAGAGCAAAGAAAAACCATGCAAGTAGGGTTCCCAGAAGGTTGTGTGGATGTCTGTCCCAGAGCTGGGCCCCCAGCTTCAGGGCAGAAAGACAGAACAGTCTCATCAACTGGGCAGAAACTGGTTTTTATTTCCCCATTTTTGAGGAAAAGGAGACAGGCTCTTATAAGGGGTATCTGTCTGAGCTCTTCTCACTTGCTGAGCTCTTGATCTTTTTTTTCCCTACTATGGGCATGTGCTGAGCACCACTGTTTGAAGGACAAGACCGAGGTCCCGCATGATTTCATTGTTGAAGAACTTTTCGTCATTCTCAGTTTATAGATAATGGAAGTGATACCATCTCCCAACCCTAAGCTCTTCCCATTAACCTCTCTGAGCCTCAGTTCCCTTATCTGAAAAACACCTTTCTCACAGAATTAACTTGAGAATTAAGTGAGTTAACACATGTGAAGATGTGTAAAGAGTGCCCAAAGCCCAGTAAGTACCTTAAAGGTGCAGGAGATTATTCACCAGCCCACCTGCCTACAGCCCACCTGCCTGTAGCCCTTATCTAAGGTTTTGTTTACCTGAAGTCAACCATGCTCTGAAAATATTAAATAAAAAATTCCTGGAGTGAAGGATTCATAAATTTTAAATTGCATACCATTCTAAGTAACATGTTGAAATCTCAGGCAGACCAGCTGCAGCCCACCTGGGACATAAATCATCCCTTTGTCCAGCATATCCACACAGCATATCTACCTGCCTATTAGTCACTCAGTAGCTGTCTCAATGATCACTTAGATTGACATGGTATCACGTGCTTGTGCTCAAGGAACCCTTATTTTACTTAATACTGGCCCCAAAGCACAAGAGGAGTGATGCTGAAAATTCAGATGAGCCAAAACCACCACAAAGTGTTTCCTTTAAGTGAAAAGGTGAATATTCTCAGCCTATGTAGAATCCAGTACTATCTGCAATTTCAAGCACCCATTGCATGCCTTAGAATGTATCTCTTGCAGATAAGAAGGGGCTACTATATGACATTTTTAGGTCTGTCTCAACATCTACTGTAGACTTTTTTTATTTGCTTGTTTTTACCCAGAAGTGTTCCAACCATCTCAAAAATATTTGCTCAATGTGAAGTGAACCCCTAGGCTATGGAGTGGGAGGGATGGGGCAGCTAGAATTTCTGAGCTGGTGGAGGACAGGGTCCCCGTGTTTGTAACATGTCAAAGCGAGATGGCAATAAGATGGAACCCATGTAACTTTGAGATCTCCAGAGGATCCTTGGAATGGGTGCCTCTTTTCTGATGCTTTTCAAACTATAAGCCAGGACCCATGAGTGGGTTAATGAAATTGGTTTGGAGAGCCACAACAGAACTTGTTATTTAAATGACAGGGGTAAGTTTCAGTTCATGAAAAACGTTTCAGCTGTGTGCCAGAACGTCACATAAAAAATGTATTTTCTAAATTATATATCCTGGTCAAAAGAGTTTGGGAAACACTGTTTCAGTAACAGGAGAAAGACACTGTGGAAAGAGCAAGGACCTTGGAGTATGACTGACGCTCAAACCCTGGTTACACATTCACTGGCTGTGTGCCTTGGGGAAGTTATTTGGCCTCTCTGACTTCCAGTTTCCTCTTCTGAAAAGTAGGGATGAATGAGGTAATGTGAACCTAGTACCTGACATGATTGATGCAAACCCCTTTCAAGAATCTGAAGGAAGACCCTCATCCCAGAAAAATGAAGTTATACACAAAACATCACCAGCAATTCCAGAGGGTTGTTGGTCCTTTGAAACCTGCTAATTGGTGACTAGGGTGGGAAAGGGTGCAGTGATGGGGTAATGCCAGATGCCAGGGTGGAGAGGCTGGTGAAAGGGTGAGAGGTCCTCTTCCAGTTTCTCCCTGCCCCCAAGAAAACTCACACGGTGGAGCTTCGTTGACTCCTGATGGGCAGGCCCTGCTCAGACCGCACCAGTCTCTGGTAGGAGATTCCTGTGGGCCAACAACAAAGAAAAGAGAGTTCATGGGCTTATCTCTTCCCTTAGCAATCATGTACTTGTGCCTTACAACAAGACAGGCACTGGTCAATCAGGTCAGAAGTTCCCGGATGAGGCTCAGGCGAACCCTGGGGAAGAGAGTTGCTATTTGGACCTTTCACGTGCCTGGCATTTACTTCTGTGTTTCTGGTCATTCTTCACAAATGACTCCCCGACCCCACCTTTGTGACCTCAGCCTCCACCTCCCAAATCCATCCTAAGCCTCAGCCTCTTTTGGGGGGTTTCTGCTCCGGTTGCCCTTCCATTCAAAGGGCTGCCCAGTCCCCTCGCAGACAGTCTGCCCAGTCTCCAGGCAAGGGGCAGCCTGGCAAGGAAGAAAAGGATCCAGGGTTGGAGCCCTGGTCAGAGGTCTGATTTCTGTCCTGGCTCCTCCACATGATCTTGAGCAGATCATTTTACCTCGGAGTCTCAGTTCTGCTCTGTTAGGGGGGCTTAGATGGGTGGCCTCTGAGGCCCTGAACAGTCCATGCTTCCTCAGCCCCTCCTGGGATCCACCAGCCTGTAACATTGCCCTCTTTAGGGACTGCGAGGCAGAGCACTGGTGGGAGGGAGAACCTGAGCTCAGGAGGCTGTGGAGTCTCGCACTACCCATATGTTGCTGGGTCCCTGGCACCAACCACCACAACCCATGGTCCTGGTGGGCATGTGTCCCAGGGATCCCTCAGCCCCCTGGCTCAGCCTCAGTTCCTGCCAGGCAGTAACCGTCCAACCTCCGCAGATCTGCCTGGCTTCCCACACCCCATGGGAAGCTGGTGTCTTGCCTAAGGTTACTTTCTCTGAAGTCTGGACCCCAGCTCCCCTCCCAGCCTACAGCCCTTCCTCTCTAGGCCCTTCCATTGCTCCGTCTCCTGTGCCTTCAACCCTGCCCGGAAGAAACCAACCAAACATTTTGTTTTGTTTTTTTTTTCTGCCACAAGACTCTGCAGTTAGACAGTATCACTTTACAGTATGTATTCAGTCTACATCAACCGCAGTGAGATTAAACAATCCCCTCTCTTACAGATGAAGGTAAACCGAGGCAGGGCTGGGGCTGTGGTGAGGCAGGCCACCCTCTTGCCTGAGGTTGGAGGTGGTCACGGGGAAGTCCCTGTGAGGAGCTGCCCACCTGCATCTGGGCTTGATCTAATACTATAGCTATGGTGCTAAGTCCCTGAGATTGTGCTGTCACTCTCAGGACCTGGGACACCATCTGGTGGCTGCTTATATACATTACAGAGAAAAGCACTGCTTGAAACCCCTACCCACCCCCCAAATAGAATATAGTGGAGACAAACGGATATTCCCCCACCTCAGACTCCCTAACTGCAAAACACACACAAGAAAAATCTCCTAACCTCATTTCTTTTTTCTTTACTACTTCATTTTTTTCCAGTGCTGAGGATGGAACCCAGGGCCCCACACATGCTAGGTAAGCGCTCTACACTGAGCTACATCCTCAGCCCTGTTTATTTATTTATTTTAAACACGTAGTTCACATTCCACTGACCTCTTATCTTCACCCCCACTCTGCCTTCATTGACCCAGGACATACAACTGCTCACACTCTGAGGAGCAGCAGGCTGTGAAATCGCTCTTCTTCCACATCAGGTTTCCTTCAAAACGCTTCCAATCCCACAGTCTTCCCAGAGCTCACTGGTATTTCCCCTGTCCCTAAATAGAACAGCTCAGTCTTAACCATCACTTTTCTTGGGATTCTGTTTATGGAGTGTTTATGGATTCTGCTCGTCTGTGGCGTCCATAATGAGAAACGTTCTGTAACATCTCACATTCCTATACCCGTGTACCCTGGGATACTTTCCTGGCCATATTTTAGGATTACAGTACAGTTAGAGCTGGGGTTGTTCCCTATTCCCCGTGTGGATTCCCAATAACTGCTTGTGGTTTTTTGCTTCATTCTTGGAGGATATTTGAAAGGGCATCACCCGGATTCAGAGGGAGCTGTTTTCAGAGCTGACTGACCTGTCTGAATACCAAAGACGCTATCAGTTCCCAAGTGAGCAAAGGTATCATCAGACAAACCCTCCCAACCCCACCCTGATGACACCCATCAAGTCCCCCTTCTTGGCCTCTCTTGGTAATGGCCTCACTGCTCATCATGGGGTGTGGAGTTTGCGGGGAATGGATTGAGGGGCTGCAGCCAGAACTGGAAGCAAATTAGAAAATCCTGTAATGAGAAAGAAGACTTTGATCCTTTTTTTTTTTTTTTTGAAAACTGACTCTTTGAACCGGGTTTAGAAATTGTATTCCAGCTCCCCATTTGTTGGGGTACCTTGTGAGGTTAGAACTGTCTCCCAGCATCCTGCAAGACAGATGGACCCTGCTTTTCATTATGTTCCCAGGTGGCACCAGAAAGATCATCACTGCTAAGACAGGTGGCAGTATCAATACCAAGATCACCTTTAACCCCACACCCCAGTCCCTCAACAGGGAACCTGGCCCATCCCGAGTGCTCTCACTTGAATCCTGAGTCCCAAAGGCCCATTTGTTAAAGCTTGGCCCACTCTTGGGAAGCGATGGAGACTTTGAGAAGTAGGACCTAGTGGAAAGTCCTTAGGTCACTGAGGCTGTGGCCTCAAAGGGGATTGTGGGAGCCCAGCCCCTTCCTCTTCCTCTCTGTTGCCTCCTGGCAATGAGGCGAGTGGTCCTGCTGTACCACATGCTTCCACCGTCATGTACCACCTTGCCACAAGCCCAAAGCAATGGGGGCCATTTGATTCTGCACTGGCACCTTCAAAACTGTGAGGCCAAGGAAACTTTTTCTCTTTATAAATTAATTACCTCAGATATTTTGTTATAGTGATGGACATCTCAAGTATTTTATTATGATGATGGAAAACTGAAAAACACATTTGGTCACCTTCGCAGATGGGACCAACTTTCTGAGGTTGCTTCTTAGACCCACCCAAACTGCAGATATTGAACAACAAAAACAAAAACTTTGCCTGGGTTGTGCCTATTTCAGGTTCTTGTAAGCAGGAAATGGAGTGGAGCCACCTCTAGGGATAAAAAGTGGGTACTGACAGGGTGCCACGCGGTCATGGCAAAGTTCACACTCCAGACATTCAGGACTCTTCACGGTGGAGCCACATTTGCCCACCTCGGCTTTCACTCTTTCTTAAGGTGGCAAGTAGATGGCTCTGTACACAGAGCAGCAGACCGTGAAGACCAAGGATACAGAGAAGTCACCATTTCTGCCCTCAAGCAAGTATGGATATAAAGTCAACAACACACCAACACACCGCGCTGAGGATGCTGGGAGTTCTTGGCCCAGGTGAGGCAGGCAGCAACAACATTTTGACTCAGTTTCCTCTTACAAGGCATAAAAGCAAGATTCCATGAAGTCAACAGCACTAACGTAAAGCAGACCCAGCCTAACTATTGCAATCCCCAAAGGAAACGGTGTCATTCAGTTCTCCAGTTTCTATAATTAATGTCAGCTCATGGTTGACAGCTCGAAAGTCTGATCTGTAGCAGACCCAGGCATGACACTCCCAGCAACTAGGTCTCTCTTATACTTTCTCCCAACTGGGGACCCATGAGTAATACCTTTCTGCTCCCCATCTTGGGATACTGGATTCTGGAGGGGCTGAAGGAACCTGGGACTTGTGGCCATGTAGCCTCAGCAGGCGCTGGGCAGGAAGGTACAGCATAGCCTTCAAACAAAGGTAGTGGGAGGACATGGTCAGGAAAGCCTGGGATCCCTGCCAGCTGGGAGTCTGGGAGCAGAGAGGCAGAGGATGGGAAGGGATGCGGTTAGGAAAGGCAAGAGGAGAAGGAAACTGGTATGCAGATCTCGGTGCTGGCAGAGTGGATTTCAATTCTTGGAATCAACAGGACAATGATAACAGAAGACCCATTCTGGCGTGAACCCACAGGAATGCCTGTGGGGTGAGGTCCTCCAGCTTTGCAGGCCTGGGGGTAAGTGAGGCAAGACCTGCCATAATACCCCTTTCACTACCCTTCCAAGAGTCACACCAAGAGTGGGTTTTCTGGGCCACTTTTACAAGTAAATCTTACACATCAGATACTTCTAGTCATCTATGCAATATCCATTCTTCTTTCTTCCTCACTAATGGGACACTAGGCTATGAAGTCATGCTTCTCAACCACCCTTGCAGAAGGTGTTGGCTGGATTCATTTTTGCAACCTCTCTCACTTCTTCCTTCTGTGAACTGGGATGTGGATATGATGTCAGGAGCTCCAGCAGCCATTTTATACCATGAAATATCCTCGAGGACAATGCCTCCAGCTAAGGATGGTAGACCTGAAAGGTGAGAGAAGGTCAGTCCAGGGTGTTTGTGGGGTCACTTACCAATGCTGGACTGCCTTCTTCCGGATGTTTTTATTTTGTATAAGGACAAAATAAATCCTTCTGAATTTAAGCCACTGTTATTTCTGGGCTTTCTGTAATATACAGCCAGCTTAGTCCTAGCTGTTCACAACCTGTGATTTCTGGGACACCTGCCCTCTGTTCTTTTCCCTGAATCTCCCCCACCCACTAGTCAATGATGTTTGACGTTTGTTCCTTCAAACGTACTGAACCCTTTATCCCATCATCAGAGACAGAAAGAATAAAGATCAAATATCTCAATGAGTAATATCTCAAGAGAACTTACTGCCACCGAAGAATATCCAGAATTCACCTGCTACCAGTTCATAGGCAAAACTGAATGAGCCGAGGTGGAGGTTTCTTCTACTTTGACAGGAAGTCGAAGGGCAGGAAAGCATTGGTGGTGTCCAAAAGGGGTGGAAAAAAAAGAGAGAAATTCCCCAGGGAGGAAAGTGCTATAAAAAGACAGCCGGGTCAGCCCAGAGTCTTTGGGTCACACAGTCAGTCACCTGTCTCTGCTTCCAGGTAGAAACAAAGCTTTATGCAAACAGAATATGCTATGGTTTCTGGAACCAAAGAGACATACAGGTTCAAGCAGTGGCACCCCTGTTAGCTCTGTGACTGGGCACCAGCTACTCAACTGTCCAGCCTTCTGCTTCATCATCGGAAAGATGGGTATGATAGTCGCTACCCAGCAGGGGTTTTAAGGGTATGTGGGACTGATGCTCAGAAGTGTTTAAGACACCATCAGCACACAGTAAATGAAACTATCTCATCTTCCATATAGTCGTCATCACCATTAACATAAGTTGTGCTTTTGACAGGGAAGCTCAGAGAGCATAAATAACTTGCCCAAGACCTTCAGCTAGTAAGTGACGAAGCAAAGGTCTTGGTCTAACCACGGTCCATGCTCCTTCTCTTCCACTTGATTTTATGTTTTGGACAAGGGACGCTGACCTCTTCTGAATCTGTGTTTTCTTGCGTACGGAATGGGATACTATTACTTTCTCTCTCTGACGTTGCAGGGCTGTGGTCTGGGATAGCACTCCTGAGGTTTGTGTGCTTCGAAGACTGCTGAGTGACTTGCATACAAGATACCCACAGTTGCCACTCAGATTACAGATCAGTTCTTTGCAGGAGAGTATGTGGTGTGTGGGCATGGAGTAAATATTTAACAAACATGTGGGCTGAGCTCAAGAGGGCTATGGGGAGGCAGGACCCAGTGGCACTGATGTGAGGTTTCCTGCCTCCCCAGCATGCAAGCTAGAGGCAACCCCAATGGGGGTGGAGTCAGGAAGAAGGGGGAGGTCCCAGCCTTGATAACCAGCCCACTTCCTCTGCCACCCAGCCACAATATCCATGGCAACTGGGTCCCTAAGGCTCCGTGGGTAGAGAACCCAGCTCCCCAGGCCCCCTGTTATCTTCTCCCTGCAACCTTGCCAGGACCCATCTCTTAAACTAACACTACCACCTTCTGACCACAGCAATGTGAAGTCATGTAGGCAACATTAATCCTCATAAACTGCTCTGAAAAAGAGGTGTCATCATATTCCCATTTTACAGATGAGGAAACTGAGGCTTATATAAATTAAATGTCTCTCTGAAAGCCCCATGGATAGTGAGAGGAAGACCCAGACCCAGGATTTGAAACCATAATGGTCTGATGCCAAGTATAGGTAACAACTAAACTATCTGGCCTTTCCTCCAAGGCCTCAAGTTCCCAGCCTCCATTCTAGCTTTCTGCCACTACCTCCTATTGCCTCCCTCAGCTGGGATTACTGAGGGAAGAGGCAGGACTCGGGACGGTGTATCACCAAAAATCATACTAAAGCATTTTCTAACAAACCTACCTTAGGTTCATGTAGAGGAAGGTAATTTTATTTAATCTACTATTTGCTGTTGATTAGGGTTCAAGTTCTTTATTAAAGATTAACTTGTGGAAGTGAGATAAGTTGCAAGTGTTTTTTGTTTGGTAGAAAGCACAACCCAAGAAGTGCTGATTTCATTCCCCTTTGTGATAGCAACTAATTTTGCACCTAAAAGTCCAGTCTTATTCTAGTTTATATGAGAAACTTGTATCAGTTTCCATCTTTCTTTAAACCACCTCTACCTTCTTGCTGGCTCCCTCAGCAGTGAGTTGACTTCATCTCTGACACAGGCTCACAATATATTTGTTTGTGGGTTGGGTTTTTTTGTTTTGTTTTGACTTTAAACATTTATGTATTATTTATTGCAATGATGAAACCTGAAATGAGGGCATTTGAGTTGTGAATTTGATAACGTTGGGTGGTGAGTACTCAGCCCTTAAATGTTATTTTCTATACTTTTTTGTTATGTTTGAATAATTCATAAAAATACTAACATATTTGTGTAGGTTTGGTTAATATTTACAAAATTCTCATGAAAAATCCTTTATCGTACAATATTTCCATCAATTTCAATGCTTGCGTTGATTTGTCTATCTAGTTTATTTTATCATTTACATTTTTTAAATTTTATTTTATTGGTTCTTCTGAGTTATACATGACAGTAGAATCTATTTTGACAAAATTATACAAGCATAGGACCCCATTCTTGCAGATGGGCACAATGGTGGGGTTCACTTAGGTCATTTCATGTGTACACAGGAAAATTATGTTAGATTTATTCCACTGTCTTTCCTATTCCTATCCCCTGTTCCTTTCATTCCCCTTTGTTTAACCTGCTGAACTTTTCTTCTTCCCCCTCTCCCCACTGTGGTTCAGTGTCCACATATCTGTGAAATTATTCAACATTTGTTTTTTTGGAATTGGCTATTTCACTTAGCATGATATTCTCCAGATCCATCTATTTACTGGCAAATGTCATAAAGTCATTCTTCTTTATGGCTGAATAATGTTCCATGGTGTATATATGCCACAATTTATTTATCCATTCATCTGCTGATGGGCATCTAGGTTGGTTCCATATCTTAGCTATTGTGAATTGTGCTGCTATAAACCCTGATGTGGCTGTGTCACTATAGTATGCTGATTATAAATCTTTTGGATATAAGCCAAGGAGTGGGATAACTGGGTCAAATGGTGGTGGTACTATTTGTATGTGTTTTTTTTTTTTTAACTGTTCGAAAAGTATTCTCTGACATAAGGGAGAGTTAATGGTTTCCTATTTCGGTTCTGCTTTCCCTAAACAAAGAGCATGGGCAGCTTGGCCTTAGTTTCCCTTTCTAGGCATCTGCCTTCTCCCTAATCACCAGGATATCTGAGGCCTCATGTGGTCCCAGGGGCAATGTCCAGAGGTCCTGAGTACCTTGAGTGATGGTTCTAAGGGTCTTCCCTGCTCTAAGGCAAAGGACCATTTCCAACCCCATCTGCAGTGGCTGCTCTGCCTGGCTCTCCTGCTCCAGGCCTAACAGCCCATCTGCACAGGGTCTGAGCCTTACCCCCACCTGCCTCTCCTCACCACATCTGCTTGCTGGGCTGCCCAGAAGAGTTCCAGCCCAGCTGCCCACAAAAATGCCTCAAGGCATAGCACGCATTCAATTGAGGGGAGCCAGCTGGTACTACTTGAAATTGGGAAGCGGTTCCCCCACAGGTGATGCCCCTCCCCAAACCCAACATCTCCCTTACTCATTTCAAAATAAGCAAGAGTCACAGATCTTTGGTATAAACTGAAGGCCCTGCCAAGGCATATGTATTTTGATTTCTTTCTCTCCAAAACACAGAGGGGAAGAAAAACTAGCCTCCTGGTAAGGGGACTCCAGTCACCACCAAGAGGTCCAAAGAATTTGCTAACTCTTCTCCAGTCCAGGATCTTGTAATTTATTTTCTTCTACTGCTTTGATGACCTTATTTTCCATGCTTACACTTTTCATCAAGTTGTTTTGTTTGAGATGGGCCTCTTTTTGGGTTTTTGTCTTTATTTTTAAGATGAAATTCTAACCCTTTTCTTACGATCTGCCAATTATCCGGATACCATTTATTAAATAACTGAGATCTTTTCATCACTGGTTTGAGGTTTGTTTTGTCATATACCCAATTTTATATATTCTGTTTATAGATATTACATTTTGTTCCACTAATCTACCTATTCTTATACCAATATGTGCTATTTTAATAACCATAAACCTATACTATCCTCAAAGACCTAGTCAGGGAAATATCTCATTTTTATTCTCTTTTAAGAATACATTAATAAATACATGGCAACTGCATGAATAAATGCTATTTCTTTCAAATAGACTCATGTGTTAAATTTTAAAAAGATCTTGTTGGTATTTTAATTGAAATTGCATTTATTTTTCTAACAGTGTTATTATAATATTGATTCAATGCAGCAATATGTCTCTTTAATCATTTATCTTCAGTAAAGTTTGTTTTCTCTATGTAGCTGATTCACATTTCTTTTATTTCTTTCATACCTTTAATTGCTATCATACTTTTCTCTCTATTGTGTATCCTTAGCTGTTGATATGGGAAAGTACTTAAGCTACCTGTTTTCTAGTTTGGACAATTATTCATTCTGGTGGTTCTTTTAGACCTGACAGATAAGCACTTGTTTGAGCTCTAAATAATTAAAATGTTATCTTCTCTTGATGAGGAAATAGTCTTTATTCTTGTCTTTTTGCATAGGCAAAATAACTCTAAGCAAAAAGAGAGACAATTGAGTTTAAAGGAAATGCCCCTGGCACGTAACCTTGGGCTATTGCCATATTTAAAATACTTCTATGGAAATAATTTCCAATATATTGAGGGGTTTTGAATATCTGGACTGTGTGTTGAACTTACCAAATGTTTTAGAGACATCTGTTGAGATGTTAAGTGACTGTACTCCTTGGAATATCAATGTGATGAATTATTCTAATATAAGACTACCATATCATATTTGATTATGTTTTCTCTTACTCTATTAAAGTTTTCCTAGACTTCATTTGCATGTCTAAAATAGTATTTTCAATTTCTCAAGAACCCTTATTTTCAGACTTCATATGTGAAAACTTGGACAGTACCAAGTCCTCATCCACACCTGCACCATGACCACTGACCTGTCCTTTCCTAGCGCCAACCATCCTCTTGTGCCTGTGTTAACCCACACATGCAAGTGCCTGTTTGCTCCTGGGGCAAAGAGAACAAGTAAGGATCTCTAGTCAATATTCTGGGGGCTTCTCTGGCTGACCTGAGCAAACTTGGAGATCTCTTGGGTAGCTGGAGCAGAGGCACAGGTGAAGTGTTGGGGTCTTCTTGTCCTGAACCCTTGCTTCGGCTTCCCCTAAAGGTTCCTCCTTGAGTTTCCTTCCACACTTACTGCTTTAGCTTGGGCAGACTCAGCCACCTGACATTGTATGTACCATGAAGAAGAGACTCCAAAGTTTTGACCAGGGCTTGGGCAGAGGTGAACTAAAGGTTAAAAGGTGAGGAGGGTCATATCCAAAGAATGTTTCAGAAGAGCTGGAAGCTTCCTGACCACATGAGCCCTGCCTCTGGTGCTGGCCTCCTCAACGCTTACCTGGGGCCTTAAGTTCAGCATCGATGAAGGTGAGCAGTTCCTGGCAGATGCTGCAGTAAGGAACAGGCCAGGTCAGGAACCGGTGGTAGGTTCTGGCTGCCTTCAGAAGGAGATCAGAGTCTGGTGGGAAGTGTGGTGTCTAGGATGGAGAAGAGGCAATAAGAGAGGTGTAGGTGAAAATAAGCTCTCTGATATTCCAAGACAGCTTTTTCTCCCTTTCTGGAATGTTCTGCAAAGGACGAGCATTTCCTAGAAGCAGTATGTTGCAGAACAAGGTTAGGAAGAATGAGAAATGAGTTACAGGAGTGAGTCTCAGATGAGCAAGATGGCACCCAGGGCCTTGTTTTTACCAAACAGATCTCAGTTTACCCAAACTTGAGCGAGCCTCTCTGCAAATTGTCACCTAAAAGTCATTCTACACTGTGCATTGTTGCCGCTTATTTTGGGGAAGGATCTTCATTCCTGTAGTTAAACATCTTCACTACAGGCAAGTGTTTATTCTTTGGGTGGAATGAATCAATGTACTCAGTCATTTGGGTCACCAGTCTGGTGGACATGAGAGGTGATCACACTGGGTAAATGTGAGCTCTGGGGTAAAAATTGAGGTGGACATAAAATCTCTCAATGGACTCTCTTATGGTTTATGAATATACTGTCACAGCAGCTCCTTTATGGAAGCCCAGAGATGCCGGGCAAAACGGTGGACACAAGGAGTTACTGGAGGCCCCTCAAGATGGCAGTTCTATAAGACATCAGAGGGCCAAAACAGTTAGAGTTCCTCTCTGTTAATCCCCACAGGAGCCAGGACGGTGCCCCTGATGGCAGTTGCCCTTCCCTCTTCTCCCCTCTCCTCCCCTCCCTCTCCTGCTGGGGCCCAAGTGAACTTACACAGAGCACAGTGGAATAGAAGAGCAGAGCCAGAGGGGTGAGGAGGTCATAGGTGCCCTTCTCTTGGACCTGTGGAGAGGATGGGGAGGTCAAAATGCTAGCATTCACTTGGCGCATTCTGGAACTCAGCAGGCTTGGTGGGGCAGACAAAGTTCCACTATCTCTTCTGTCCTGGATGAAATTTAAGACTTTTCCATCTCTTTACTCTGAATAGATGATGCATCTGCCACAACTGCTATTTGATCCCTTCTACAAAACCCTCCCCTGTTGCTACACCAGAGTGGATCCTTTTTATTTGGGTTTATAAGTTAAGTACCCCAGAGGTGGTTTAGTGCTTAAGCTGGTTTGCTTATGATCACAGTGTAAAAGCACCAGGTAACAGTAATGCCAGAATTGTAACCTTAGATGTCTTGATGAACCAAGACTTTCTTTTTATAGAGGTAGCCAACTGAGAGAGAAAAAAATCATGTTTTCCAAACTCAGTCATGCATTTGGAAAAAAAAATTAAAAGAGAATTCTTTATAAAAGAGCCAGAATCCTCTTTTGGGCTTCGCAGGTGTTCTGGAAGCCTAGCCCAGCTCAGCACTGCATGCATTCCTTGGTCATAAGTCATGTATTGAACTTTCAGAGGAGGCCTCAGTTTCCCTTCCCAATTGGTTTTCTCTTTTATGCCTTTGTTCTTATGGGTCCTTTAGAGAAAAGGGATTTGGTTAAGCTTCTTCCCTCCTTTCTAGACTATCCCTTGACTTATGAGCAATGTCAGTCCTAAGCGGTAGCTTCAACTCAGGTCTCTGAATTATATGTTCACACTGGAGTGAACACAACCCTTTCCAGAAACCCTCAATGCACAAGCATCCAGACATATGATTTTTCAGTTCTACCATGCCAAACCCAGAGCTCTGCCTTTCAATCCCCAACACCCTCACCTCTCGGGTTTTCTGCAGGATCTGCTCCAGGAGGATGAGAAAGTGACCTGGGTCTCTGCTGACCAGCTCCTGTAGGCTCCAGCAGTTCAGACACAGTCCCGCTAGAAAGGGAGTAATAGAGGCAAGTGACCAACTCAGGAGCTATAGAGGGGGTAGGGATCTATACTGAAATATCCTCTCTTGGGGATGGCACTGGAACATTCCTTTCTAAAGTAAGAGAGCCTTAGTGAGAACGCTGAACCAATGGTCTACCCTACCCCATTGAGACATGATGACCTGTCTCCTATTCCTACTATACAGGAGGCTCAAGAGCACAGATTGGAGATATGGGCTGGGAGCCCCTTAGAGGTCAATGAACTTGTGGGCACTCTGCCCCTGCACCTCTGGGGAGCACCAGTTCTCCCATCTCCCCTGCTTTCCTGCAATGCACACTGGCGCCTATGAGGCACAGGAAGTTAGATCAGAGCTAGAAACTGCTGGAAGAATAAATAGAGGAGGCACAGCAAGCTCCACCCTAAGGCCCAAGAGTACATCTGTGACAATCATGGGATTTCCCAGGCAATTGCCTGGCAATGGAGCCCAGGAAGGGGAAGCTAAATCAATTTATAGCTAAAAAGCTATAATGAGCACTTTGTCACCGTAACTTCCCCAGACTTTCTTCATTTGTTTGTCTCTGTTTCCCTGAAGTCAACAAGGGTAAACCCCTAAGAATTAAAGGGGGTGATCACAGGGATCAAGGGAGGCTATATGTTGGTTGGGGGATGAGAATAGCAGGGTTGGAGGTGTATTGACCACATATCTCATGGGATTCAATCCCCAGGTCTCCTCATATGTGCATGGATTCCTTCTAAAGACCTGGAAATCCCTAAACATAGACTTTTGTAAAACTTGCAAAAGTCATATCTTTTCATATTCTTTTACTTAATGATGCCCCTCAACTCTATAAGCTTAGACTCCATCAAAACTTGAGTACTAGGCAAGAAGGGAAATTTCTATTTTATTAACCACCTACTATGTGCCAAAATCATGCTACTTTGCATATATTATCTCCTCTGAATGTTCCAAGCTCCCTTCAGAAATGTGGTTCCTGTTATTATTCCCATTTTACAGTCAAGACAAGTGGAGTCCTGAAAGGATAGGTAGCTTGCACATTAAAACTAAAGACAGCTTAAATTCAGATCTGTCTAATCCTGAAGGCCAGGGAAAGCTCTCCATGGAGGTGACATTTGAGCTGAGGCCTGCATGAGAAGAAGCCAGCTATACACAGTCGGAGGGAAGAATTCCAGGGAACAGGTGCGGAGGTCCCGAGACGGGAAGAAACCAGGTATGTAGCAGCAGGCACATCTCATAGCATAGGTGGAGAGGCAAGTAGACACAAGATGTGACAAATCTTTACCAGAAAAAGGCATTCTTACAACTAGTCACCAGCCTCAGGGACACACCTGCCCCAGCCTGCAGATGCCCAGTTGTCAGTTCTGGGAAGCATGGAGCAGAGGGTCCCCTGATCCCTAAAGTTCTTCCAAGTTTCTCCCTTGTTCTAAAGGCTAGAAAAGAGCAGGGCTGTGGAAAAAACTAGAAACAAGTAAGCAGGAGAATTCTGGGGAGAGCTGCCTGTGAATTCCTGGCTACTCTTTGGGAATCAATAGCTGTGGTGTTTCTAAGCAAATTCCAAACCTTCAAGGAACTGTGCTTCTAGCGCATGCCCAAGAAGCAAGATACCACCTGAGTAGGATGAGGAAGGTGTAAAGGGAGAAAGAAGAAAGAGTCTCATGCTGAGGACTTAGGCTTTATCAGGCTCCTGCCCAGGTGAGGTCGAGGGATTTGCTTAAGTCATTCACACAGGGTTTGAACAGAATCTGAGGGCTGAGGCTGTAGCTCAGTAGTACAGCCCTTGCCCAGCACATACAAGGCTCTGGGTTCAAACCCCAGCACCAAAAAGTAAAAAGAGTTCATTGTGAATCAGAATCTGCCAGCTTCCATGATTGGTCCAGGGCCCACCACGGCCCCTGAGGCCCCCTTGGGTCTCAGGACACTTTCCCAGCTCCCTCAGCCCTACCTGACCAGGAAGTGGAGCCTCGGCCAAGGCTGAGTCCATGCAGGCAGCGCTCCAGGGCATGCTGGATGCGGTCCTCCGTGCACGTCGTGGCCCCTGGCTGCATCCTGAGTCATTGCCTGTGTGGGGAACAGATGCCAGGTCAGCCTGTTGAGTGCCCCTCTCAGAGAATATGAGGCTTATCCCTGAGTCCGGCAGGGCAGCACCTGGCCCAGGAGAGCAACTGGCACTCCAGGTCCAGCGCAATTAGCCCTCTGTAGCTCGGTACTGTGGGCACTGCTCTAGGGGCCTTAGTGCTGCCTCCAGGGCAGAAACAGTTTCTGGAAGGCCACATCCGAGCAGCAGAAGAGGCCGCTTCTATGGTTGAACAGCACAGAGGTATAAAAAGTGAAGGGCCAAGTGCCCAGGGGATGCACAGAGAATGACCAGACCCTAGAGGCAGCGGGCGGTTGGGCAGGAGAATATCAACGAGAAAAATCGAAATCACGACGGGAATTGTTCTCTGAACTTCCAGGCCTGCGTCCTCCCAGTCCTCCAGGGATGGGGCCATAGGATCTCCTGTCACAGGCTGGTGCTCCATGCTGGGGTGCCGGGTGGGGTGCCCTCACACATCCACATTCCCATCCTGCCACACCTCTACACAGGTCATGGGCATCTGTGTCCTCTGCTCTAACCTCTTTTGCCATTTTTTCTTTCCTTTCTCTGAGGCTTCATGATGCCACCAGCTATCCAAAGTCCTTGCCTAGTCCCCCTTCCTTATTCTTCTGGGAATGCTTAGTTCTGTTGGAAGGCAACTGAGGAGGGGACTTAAGGGGCTTTAGTAGCAGAGAGGGAATGCAGGGCCTCAGCAGGGACAGTCCAGCTTCTTGGATCTGGGTGAGGGTTCCCCAAATCCCTCAGAAAGACATGACATACATGTGACACAGTGATTAAGTCGGGCTCTGGCATCCAACAGGTCTGGATTCAAATCTGGACTCTGATATTTGCTAGTCATGAGATTTGGGGCAAATTCTTTAACTTTTCCAAATCCCAGTTTGCTTATCTATAAAATGGGGATGATGAGGGTGCTAATCTGGCCAGGCTGTTGGGAAGGTTAAATGTCACAGTGGACACCGTAAGCCTCCACTGCGTCAGCACGGTCTTTGCAGCAATTGCCCCAGTGCTTGGGAAGTTCACTGCATTCACCTCTTCCGAGCAGATTTTGTCACTGGCCTGTCAGACCAGTTCATGGGGAAGCAGAGGAAGTGGCAGGCCAGTTCTGTGGATCTGGGGACAGATCAGGAAACCAGAAGAGGAAGCTTGGAGCTCAGAGCCGAGTCATGCAAACGACATGCAAAGAGATATAAGCTCCTGATTCAGGTCTAGTTGCAGGACTGCAGCATTCAGATCATGGAGTCACCACATAGGCAAATCTTCCTACTTCCCTAGGCTGGGGGGAACCACATGCCCTGTAAAAAACAAGCCCTGTTGTGAGTTGTCAGGCATCACTTCCTTGATGTCCCAGAAGGGTTATGCACTATGAAACGTGGACAGTATAGTGATGGACACACAGCAGCACCCATGTATCCATTCTGTCATTGATTTCTTGACCAACCACAATGTGCCGGGGATACAGCAGTGAACAGAGCAGGCATGCTCCTTGAGGGCGATGCGGACACTCACAATAGAACAAAGAAAGAGGAAACCCCGTAGCATAGTGAGACATGCTCTGAAGAAAAGCTATTTCTGGGAGGAGGACCATTAAGGAGCCCACTCCAGGCCACTGTGGGTCTCTGAAGAGGGATATTTAAGATAAATGAGGGAGCCTGGGGAAAATGAGGGGAAGAGTATTCCAGAAAGAGGAGATGGATGTGTCAAGACCTGGGTGCAGGGGTCAGTGTGCCAAGGACCTAGACCCAGGAGCAAGGAGACTGGGGTGCTGAGTTGGCCTCAGACACAGCCTGAACTTCCAGGTCCCGCACCTCTGCTGACAAGGAGACAGTGAAGAAAAACTTTCACAAGTGACTCGGGACCAAGAACCTTGGGTGCCCCCATTAGTGATAACTGTTTGTCCCCAGACAGCCTTTGGTCCTTTCATCATCCTTAGGTCCAACTGTTACCCTTGCCATTGGACCAGGTAGACAGTCCACTGCCCCCAGTCAGACAGGGCAACTTTCCAGTGTTCAGCCCCTCCTGCACCTTGGATGTGCCAGCATCTGGCATGGATGAGCATCTGTGGAGATAACACCTGGGCAAGGCTGTACCCTCCTGCCTTCAGTCCAAGCACCAAGACCACTGTGGACATTGGTCCTAGCAGGTGCAGGTCTGATGGCACCTGCTGGAAAAGGCAGACCACGAGGCACCATCACCAGGAGGACTTTGGGCACGAATGGCAGGCCAGATGCCACCAATCCACGCTTTGTCCTCACAGGCTGCTTTCTCCCCTGTCAGCAATCCATGCCCCCAGGTCAAATTCCTGAAGGAAGATCAGAGGTCTTCCTGGCAGGTCCCTCAATTTACAGTAGGAGAAACTGAGAGCCAGAGTGAGAAAGGGCTCGCTCGTTCAAGGCCAAGGTATCGGTTGGACTTTTTCTGTCTTCCCAAATTGTGGCTGAGGTCCCACTCCAAGGATTCCAACATTCCAAAGTCCTCGAGGCACAGTGGACTGCAGGGATGGGGGCTCAGAGGGGGACGTTAGCCAGAATCCACAAAGCGACACCCCCATCCTGTCATTAGAAGATTGGGGAGAGAGAAAAAGGGTTGTCCACCATCCTGGAAGGCCCTCCTTTCTCTCCCCAGAGCCAAGGGCCAGGGAGTAGGGAATTAAAGAGAATCTCTTGTGTTGATGATATAGACCATCTGGTAGGGCACTGGCTTTGCAAGCAGAAAGAGAATCTCTTACACAGACTGGGCTGCCTGTCATGTGAGGGCGTCCTTCTTCACAGTTCAATACCTACTCAGCAAATTTGCTCACCTGCTCCAATGCTACCTGGAGTGATGGCAGGGCTGAGAGGAGGGGCAAACTTGCGAGTCCACTGTGGGGCAAGTCAAAGATGTGAGTGCAGGGTGGGTGCCAGGAACAAAAGCTGCCTTTGAGCAGTTTTTGCTGCTACTTTACTCTAGAGGGCAGAGGGAGGCTGAAGCTGGATCACCTTGGTGGGACACTGGTGGAAAGGAAGAGGTGGGCAATTAGTTGCATAGAGAAGTTAAACAACTTGAGGTCACACAACTAGGAGGTGGACAAAGCCAGGATCCAAACGCAGGGAGTCTGGGTTTTTACAGTACATCGTAACACTGCATGACAACCACTATGGTGCCTTGTCCCTCAGTGCAACCAGATGCAGTTACTAGAAAAACAAAAGTAATTCAAGTTTCACCCCAACTCAATTACCATCGTTTTGCTTTAAGAGGTTTAGAATCACAGGGCGCAGTGGCACACACCAGTAATCCCAGCAATTTGGGAGGCTGAGGTAGGAGGATCACAAGTTCGAGGCCAGTCTCAGCAATTTATCAAGGCCCTAAACACTTTAGTGAGACCCTGTCTCAAAATAAAAAGGACTGGGAATATAGCTCGGTGGTAAAGTGCCACTGGGTTAAATCACCAGTAAACCTGCCCCTGAAAAAAAAGAGATGGTGGCACAAGCCTGTAATCCCAATTCCACAGGAAGTTGAAGCAGGATAATTGCAAGTTCAAGGCCAGCCTGTGCAAGTTAACAATGCCTGTCTCAAAATAAAAAATAAAAGGGGCTAGAGACATAGCTCAGTGGTAGAGCATCCCTGGGTTCAACTCCCAGTACCACCACCACCACCACCAAATAACTCACTAACTAGCTAACTAACTAACTAACTAAATAAATAAATAAATAAAATTTAGCCTCCCAGTTGCTGGAATCATGACCCCGCCATGCCTGTCTACAGCAGCTGCCCAGCACAACTCCTTAGATAGAACCAGGGCTCACAAGAGTATGAGCCAAAGAGGGGACACCCAGCAGACCCTCTTGGAGCAATAATGACCATGGGGGCACAAAGGCCCAGGTGTCTCTATCCTGAAGCACGTGCTAAACTCTGTGAGCTGCGTTTTAAGTCATCCTCTACCCAGCCCCTAATGTGATGGACATGCCACGTGGCAGTCATGAGTCACCTATGTGTCCTACATTGTCATGATGCAAATGCAAGACACAAATAACACCACTTCTGCCACACCCCTGTCCTTAAGGTGCCAGCACACACTGTTCTAGGGCTGTTGCTAGCACCTGTCCTACAGCACAACAGCTACCCCCAGGACCTCCTCCTGTCCCACTTCATGGGCACAATCAAGGCCTTCTCCATGGAAGAGCTGGATACCCTCAGGGTCCCGGGCAAAGTTCCTGAAGTGCCAGCCTCCCTGGCATCCTGGGGCCACCAAGAGCCTGACCAAAGTTCTCAGAGTCAGGACTTGCTGGTGCTCTGAGCTTGGGGAGCCTGAGGAGGTGGGAAAGGGAGTTTGGTTGAGGGGCCCCTCAGCTGAGCTGCCCTGGGGGTCAGCCCAGAGCACAGTGGCTCAGCGCCTGGCCCTTGGCACACTCATTTCCTCCTGGTGAGTCAGTCGGTCATCACTCATTCCTTGTGACTGGTCCCCTCTGGCTTCAGAGGGGGTGCCAGGGGAGGGCAATAGGAACCCTGCTCTTCAGGAGGAAGCCTCTTGTCAAAAACTTACAAGCAAGACCTGGCCTCTCCCTGGCATCCCACCCCACCCACCTCTTTAAAAGGAGCCCCCCATTGTGAAATTCCAGCTGCTGCCGGGAATGGCCCCCCACCCTCCAGGGATAGTGTTGAAATATTCAACAACGGGGCCTGCCCAACCTCCAAGTTCCTCTTCTAAGCCAGCACAGAGGACTCAGAGTCCTTACTCAGGATCCTGAGTGGGGCAGATAGACTTGGAATTGGGGGTGCATTTGTGGGGCTCCAGTGGACTCAGGGGAGATAGCTATGCTTCTCTCACCCCTTCACATGTTGACATGACTCCATGAGGTAGGCACAAGGCTTGCCAGAGGGGTGGGGTCTGGTCCACTTCCATGATTAGCCCCCACGAGGCAAAGAGGAGGGCTTCTTTCTTTTGGTGTCTTCTCAAAGTGCCAAAGAACAGATATTGAACTGTTCACATCTCATGGGGAAGGAGGCATGGGCCTCCCGGTTCTGGCTAGCACCCCACACTGTTTTCCTGGTGTTCTGGAATATTCCAGGTTCATATTTTGCAATCCTAGTCCCACAGTAGCAGGGGACCAAAATGGGATACCAAAAAAAAAAAAAAAAAATTAACAACTTAGTGGTATTACAAATGATGTATGTAATCACACTGAAAGAGATAGGGAAGAAAATAACTAATCTAAGTAACTTTAGTATTGTTATGGTCCAGATATGAGGTGATCCCTAAAGCTCCTGTTAATGCAGGAATATTCAGAGGGAAAATGATTCGATTATGAGAACTGTAACCTAATCCGTCCTAGTTTGAATGGACGCCTACCGTAGGCAAGTGGGGCCTGGCTGGAGGAGGTGGGTCACTGGGGACATGCCCTGGGAGGGCACGTCTTCCTGTGGTGTCCTTCCCCTCTTCCCTGTCTCTTCTTCCTTGCTGCAATGAGGCGGGGAGCTTCCCTCCTCTATACCCATCCCCCACTGTGTTCTACCTCACCTGGGCCCACAGTTATGGAGTCAGCCATCTATGGACTGGACCTCTGAACCCCATGAGCCAAAATAAACTTCCTCCTCTAAGTTGTTCTTGTCAGGTACTTTGGTCACAGCAGCATAAAAACTGATGAAAACAGGTTTATATATGTTGACTGGTTAAAGACAAAAAGAACTATAAACAAGTAATATTTCTTGACAGTCGAAGCTATACACTTAGGTGTTCTCAAAGAAGTGCTACTCTGGCCTTGTCCCTGTCTTTTCCACTGCCACCTACCTCCCATAGTTACCAATCCCTTTAGTGTCTGCTGTGTGGTCCCTGTGTTGGAAGAGAGAATCATTTTTACTTGGATTGCAGAGGAGACTCCACCTCAAGCAGCCACAAAGAGGAGAATGGGGTAGAGAAGTCGTGTGTTATTAGAAACCGATAGGAAGGAGTAGATAAGGAGTGATCCTACATGGAAGCAGGTGGACTTATGCCTCGGTGTGTTTGTGTCTATCACCGTGTTGGTGTCACTTAAAAGGACAGGGAAGGCAAAGAGTGTGACCGGGGTCTGCAAGAGCTCAGGGTTAAGCACACGTTAATATATGGGAAATTATTAGAATAATGTGTGGTACATCATAAGCATTCAATAAATTTGACAAATACTAGCTATCAGAGCACTTTCTTAACATATGCATTTCTGCTACCCAACTCCAGGTGTCTTTTGGATTGGGTTAAGAATAATCTGGTACACAGGTTAGACCTGCAAAGTAATGTTTTCTATTTGCTGTAGTTTGCATCCTCTTGTGTGTATATGCACCCACGCATGTGTATGGTGCTTGGGATTGAGCACAGGGCCTGGCACATGCTAATCAAGTACTCTACCACTATGTTATATCCCCAAGTCCTATAGTTTAGAGTCTTGACCATTCCCCAAAGGCCCACGTATTAAAGGTTTGTCCCCTAGCCTGTGGAGCTATTGGGAGGTGGTACAACGCAGGTGTTTCTGTGTGTGTGTAAAATAGTTAGTCAGCATTCTGTCACTGTGATAAAATGCCCAAGATAAATTATTTATAAGGAAGAAAGGTTTATTTTGGCTCACAGTTTCTGGAGGTTTCAGTCCGTGGTTGAATGGGTTGTTGCTCTGGGGTCTGTGGCAAAGCAGTACATCATGGTTAGAACACATGATACTGTCTACCTCATGGCAGCCAGAGAGCAAAGAGAGGGTCCCAATATCTCCCTCAAACACAATCTCCCAATGAGCTAACTTCCTCCTACTAGACTTCACTTCCTAAAGATTCCACAAAAAAATTATAAAAATTAAAGATGTGTTGGGAAAAAGTCTCCACTTACAATAGTACCAAGAGGAATAAAATTTTAAAAAAAACTTTAAAAATATGCAAGATTTTTATGAAGAAAACTTTTGAGGGACACAAAAGAAAGCAAAAGTAAATGGGAATGTCATTAGATAGGAAGATCCAATATCATAGAGAATTAGTTCAACAAAGAGTAAAGGCCTAAACACAAGGACCTAAAACTAGAACACTCTTGGATATGGAAGAGAGCTTTGTTACATTGGATTTGTCAATGGTTTTGTGGATATGATAGCAAAAGCACTTGCAATAAGAAAACAAATAGACAAATTGGACATCGGAATTTGAAGCCCTGTGTTTTAAAGGTCTCAATCAACAGAGTGAAAAGGCAAGCAATGGATTGGCAGAAAACATTTGCAAATCATTTACCTGATAAAGGGTTAACATCCATAATATATAATGAGCTCCTACAACTCAACAACAAAACAAAAACAAACAAAAAGAACTTGATTCCCAAATAGGCAAAGGACTTGGATATTTCTCCAAAGAAGTAGCCAATGTGCACATGAAAAGATGCTTTTCATCACTATTCATCAACGAAATAAAAATCAAAACTATAATGAGATACTATCTTATACCCACTAAAATGGTTATTACTAAAAAAACAACTAATAAAGTATTAGGATGTGGGGAAACTGGAACCCTTGTGCCCTACTATTGGGACTGTGAAATACTGTAGCAGGTATAAAAAACAACATAGTGGTTCTTTAAAAAATGAAAAGTAGAACCGGTGTGTGATCCAGCAATTCTACTTCTAGATATATGCCCTAAAGAATTGAACAGGTATTTATACTTCTCTGTTCATAGAAGCATGATTTACAATCGCCAAAATATAAACAACCTGAGTTTGCATCCAAGCTGAATGGATAAACAAAATGTGGTATGTACATTCAATGGAATATTGTTCAGTCTTTAAAAGGAAAAAGAAATTTGATGCATGCTACAACATGGATGAACATTAAGCAAATTATACTAAGTTAAATAAGCCAGTCACAAATAGACAAATGTAGGATTCCATTTATATGAGCTCCCTGGAGTTGTCAAATTCATAGAGACAGAAAGTAGTCTGGAGGTTGCCAGGGGCTGAGAGAAAGAGAAAATAGGGTGTTGTTTAGTTGATACAGAGTTTTAATTTTACAAGATGAACAGTTTTGGAGACTAGGTTGCACTACGATGTGAATGCACTTTACTTAACAGTACACTTAAAGATGGTTCAGATAGTAAATTTTACAGTATGTTTATTATACTAAAATTTTAAAAAGAGTAAAAAAAAAAGAATTAATTGATATGTTTGTGATATCAGGTAGAAATACCAATTCTTCATAAGTTTCAGCCTAGAGAATAGGAAGGCAGGCAGGCTGGCTATTCGTAGATAGTTCTTCTATGTCAGATACTGTGCTGGGCATTTTCACTTGATTACCCAGTTTAATTATCATAATCACCCTATAGCATAATCATAGTTGTCCCCTATTCCTGCTGTTCAGGGAAGGTATGTTACTAATTTGCCCAAGTTCCTGTGGTCATGATTCCTATGGCTCAAGCTGGAAGAGCATCTAAAGATGGCCTGACTCCCAAAGTCCATATCTTCCCTACATGCTGTTTATAGGAAGTCATTTCTGTCCTTGTCTAGACACTCAAAGGGCTGACTCTGCTGTTTCGTCTGTGTGCTATAATTTGAGGCTTCCAGGGAAGATGTCTTGCACAAAAATGGCCTGAATTTCTATTGCTAGTGATTCATTCTCCATGGGTTAGCACTGCTCACTTCCTCGGTCCTGGTTTATTTTTAAAGATGTAAGATTCCAGGAGAGACATTTAGTCACCAAATGAATCTATTACAGGAGTAACAATGGATAGTCACTGGGCAACGGATGGACTCCAGGATCAGGAGAGGGAGGAGATGTGAAGAGGTGGGTGGTGATGGTGTAGGGGAGGGGGGATCAGTGGGAAGGGAGGCGATGGAGAGGAGGGTGCCGAAAGGGAGGCCCATTAGTGAGCAGAGACAAGTCTTTGCCCACTTCTTGATTCTCCCTATTTTCCAATGAAGGGCCCAGGAAGGTCCAGAAAGACCAAAGGTGTGTTCGAGGCTTGAAGCACATGATCTCGCTCATTCTGAACAACCATAGAACTCACAGAGCCTACAACAATGAGGACAAAGGCTGGGAAGCTCCTGGAGGCTCAACCACTTTGCCAAGAATATACAACTAACAAGTAGCATAGGGAGAATCTGAACTCAGTCTCAGACTGACCCCTACGCAGGTGGAGTACTGAAAAGGAAACAGGATGCCTGATGTCTTTGCATATAATTATTGAAATGTCAGCTAATGAAATTTGAAGGCTTGTTATGTGCTGGGCACTGTTCTACATGTTTTCTATGAATTAATTCCACATGAGGTAGACAGTACCTTCTTTTACAGGTGAGGATACTGAGCACAGAGCATTCTCTCAGCTGGCAAGTGAATACGCCCAAGGCAATTTAGATTCTCCAAGCAGATAAAGGAAGTAGAGATGGGCAAAGTAAAGTTACTGCCCAGATGGGGAAGCAGATGAGGACAGTAGGAATTTGCCAGGACACGAACTCCACAAAGCAACCAAATTCTATGGGTCCCTGGGCTAAACCGTAGGCACCTGGCACTGGAGATTATTTAATCCCACCTCTTTTCAAATTTAGAGACTGTCTTGTTTGTCAGACTGACAGTGATATTTTATAATTTTAGGCAAAGGAGATTTTGCTGTTTCCAGAGCACTGTGACTTCCAGATGCTTTACCATCAGAATAACTTTGGGTCTAATCCATTATTTCTGCCCTCAGACATTTTTCTCCAACCTAGAGTGATAAACTACTCCCTCATTCATCTGACAGCAATAATTGCTCTCCATCTTTGGCAAATCCATCTTCCTTAGTCTCTGCTTTCACTCTCTTTAAACGCTTGCCCCATCATATAAGAAAAATCTCCCACCTTCTTCTCCATCCCATTCATGAATATGGCTTAGTAGTGGAAGCAAAACCACTCTAACAAGAAAAGAAACCATCCAGACTTGTGAATAAAA
Organism: Sciurus vulgaris; assembly: GCF_902686455.1. NCBI lineage: Eukaryota > Metazoa > Chordata > Mammalia > Rodentia > Sciuridae > Sciurus > Sciurus vulgaris. The sequence continues at coordinate 53,025,417 of NC_136463.1, read as the reverse complement.
CTGAAATCAGATACTCTTCTTGATACTAGACCAGGTGTGGTTTTTACAACTTTTTATGAAGTAGACACTGATTTCAAGAGTCCCAGTTAGCCCAGTCTAGAATTTTCTGGAACTCTAAGGGACCATTTACCATGACATTAGGGCATTAAGCACTGATGCCATCTCTCCCTAATTCTCACCAAATATGCCTTATATGTGGAGAGAGAAAAATAAACACTTGTGTTGATATAAAAAAAGATACACATGTACACACAATCCAAATTGAAAACCAACACTGGTAGCCAGGCCTGGCATCACATGCCTGTAATCCCAATGACTCAGAAGACTGAGGCAGGAGGATCACAAGTTCCAGGCCAGCCACACACCCTGTCTCAAAATAAAAAAAATAAATAGGACTGGGGATGTAGCTCAGTGACCTTAGGTTCAGTTCTCAGAACTCCTCCCCACTACCACTCACCAAAAGAAAAATAAAGGAAGAAAGAAAAAGAAACCTAACAGGTTAGAATCAAAGAGTGACATTATGGCTGAGTCAGGTGGAAATGGATAAGAAGACCAGGCTCCCACTCGGGCCCGTCTCTGGAGCATCTGGGTGGAGTTCGCATCATAGCTGGCTGGTTTGGCCTTCAAGTGTGTGTCTGCACTTATTGGATACCTGATCTGCTTTTGTTCTCTTCTTCAATGAAGACTGATGGGTTCTACCTGCTGAGATGGAAAACTCTGGGGAAAGGACAATTTGGGAGATGAAAACACTAGTTCTGTTTTGTCCAAGTTGCATCCCTCTGACCCCAGTGGGGAAATCTGGGCTACAGCTCTACATTTGGGTGTTCCTAGCATACGGTGGGCAGTGAGACAATGAATAATCCGCAGGGCATGCTATGTTCAGAGGTGACACATGGAGAATCAACAGGAGGGCACTGAGAAGATGCAGCTCCTGAAATATGAGGAGAGCAAGAGGTCACAGAACTCAAAGCAAGAATGTTTCAAGGAGGGAGTATGGGGTGCCAATGCAAGGTCTCCAACACCAGGCAGTGAAGTGGCCACTGGATCAGGTGATGTGGGGACCAGAAGACATGCTGGCATAGGCTGAGGAGAGAAAGGGAGGAGGCAAGGGGCAACTCCTTTGGGAGTTTTGCTTATGGAGTTGGGGCTTTATGAGTTGCCCCGGTATCCTTCTGTCAAGCTCCTTTTTGTTTTTCTTTACCTAGTTCAAATTCATTTCTGGCAACTGTGACCAAAAGAACCCTAGGATGTTTATAATTCTTTTTTTTACATCTTAAAAAAAAATACCCCATATGGTTACATGCCAAAGTATTAACAGCAATTATCTCCAAGAGGCAATAACATAATTTTTGTTTTTGCTGTAAGTAATTTTACAATAAGACATTTTATAGCTTGTTTTTTTATTACACAAGTATTATGTTAAGTATAGAAAAATTAGAAAATGATTCTGGGAAAGTGGGGCAGGTGTACTTTTCCCTATTCTTCATGTGTGGTATAGCTACAAACCCTGGACATTGTATATAAAATCGTCCTAAGAGACTCTGAGAGGGAGACGAGCTAGGGACCTTGGGAACAAGGAAGGACATGGTGGCAAGTTCCTTGGGTTCTCTTTTTACCTCATATATTCCAACTCAGAGGTGAAGAGCCAGTAACCTGGAAAAACCAATGGATACAGATAGAAAAATCTGACTCCTTTTAGCCAAAGAGTGTGGAAAGAGGCAGCGAACAAGAGAGACAACTTTCAAACAATAATTGCTGTGTTCTGGTCAAATTCCATAGAGAAAACTGTGGTGTCGGTAAAGGTTCAGAGGAAAACTAGATTTCCCCTCTGCCAGCCTGTGTTGAAGCTTTCCAAGCCCCTGGAGTGGGTACTACCTAAGAGGCAAGTAGGTGTCAAGTCTTTTCCCCCCTGGTGGTAATGTGCCCCCTCCCACCCTATGATGTCAATAGACACCAGACCTGGACCTCAACTCCCACTGAGGAGCCTGGAATTCCACCACCCACCCCAGACACCAGAGAGTCCCCCTTCCCCAGTGGGCTGGTACTAGGTGAAGCCTAATGGAGAGTCAGGACTTTCACTACTGCCCAGACGTCACCACCTCCCACCACCATGGTTATATTGGAACAGTAATGACGCACTACTAAACCCTTCCGGCAGCGGGGGCCTAACAGGAAGTTGAAACTCCTACTCCACCCAGTAGTAAGGAGGATCCCTCCCCAATGTCAGTGGAGGTTGAACATGGAACTGGAACTTCTACCCCAACCTGGCAGTAATGAGGCAACACCCTCCACTTCCCCTTAGAAGTTAGAGGAAACCAGGTAAAGCACAACGTTTAAGTAAGATTCAGATCCTCATAATTCTCACAATACTCAAAATGTCCATGTTCCAGTCAAAAATAACATATCACATCAAGAACAAGGACCATCTCAATCTGAATGGAGACCATCTATAGATGCCAGCATCCAGATGGCAAAAGTTAAAAATTTTAAAGCAGCCATCAGTTAAAAAAAAAAAAAAAACAAAAAAACAAAAAAAAAAAAACTGCAATGAGCAATTATAAAACTCCAAGCAGAAAGGAAAAACAAGAAAATCTTGGGGAAAAAGGTACACTCATACATTGCTGGTGGGGCTGCAAATTAGTGCAGCCACTCTGGAAAGCAGTGTGGAGATTCCTTAGAAGACTTGGAATGGACCTACCATTTGACCCTGCTATCCCACTCCTTGGCCTATACCCAAAGGACTTAAAATCAGCATACTACAGAGATACAGCCACATCAATGTTCATAGTGGCTCAATTCACAATAGCCAGACTGTGGAACCAACCTAGATGTCCTTCAATTGATGAAAGGATAAAGAAACTGTGGTATACATATACAGTGGAATATTACTCAGCTCTAAAGAATAATAAAATTATGGCATTTGCAGGCAAATGGATGAAATTGGAGAATATCATGTCAAGTGAGATAAGCCAATCTCAAAAATCCAAAAGACTAATGATCTCACTGATAAGCGGATGATGACACATAATGAGGGGTGTGAGAGGGGCAAGAATGGAGGAAGGAGGGACTGTATGGAGGGAAAAGAGAGGTGGGAGGGGTGGGAGGGGTGGGGGGGAGGAAAAAAATAACAGAATGAATCAAACATCATTACCCTATGTAAATGTATGAATATGCAAATGGTATGCTGTTACTCCATGTACAAACAGAAACATGTATCCCATTTGTTTACAATAAAAATAAATTCAAAAAATAAATAAATAAAATAAAATAAAGACATTGCATCCATCTTTAAAAAAAAAAAAAAAAAAACTACTCTAAATTTTCCATGTCTTTTAGTGTTCACATGTTAAAAAACCAGAAAAAAAAGAAAAAGAAAATCTCAGCAAAGAAGGAAATTTTACAATGGAGAAATAAGATAACTGAAGTTAAAATTTAATGGATGAGGTCAAGAGCAGAATGTAGGGGACAGATGAAAAAAAGTCAATGAACTTGAATATAGAATAATAATATTACCTAATCTGAACACCAGAGAAAATAGAAGAAAAACAAACAGGGCTTCAGGGACCTTAGGACCACAACAAAAAGGTCTCATGTTGCCATCACTGGAGTCCTAGTAGGAAAAGAGAAAGAGGGCAGGACTGGAAACGTACTCAGAGAAATAATTAGTGAAAACTTGGCAAACCTGGCAAAATAGGTAAACCAACAGATACAAGAAGCTGGTGAACTATAAATAAAATACAGCGGAAACACTCACCAAGTCATCTTGTAGATGAACTTACAAAAGTTAAAGGCAAAGAAAAAAAAAAAAACCTGTGAAAGCAGCAAAAGAGAGAGACCCCACCTTACCACAGAGGAGACACCACTGGCCCACAAGTGGGGTTTCCATGTGAAATCGCAAGGGCGAAAAGGAAGGAGGACAACATTTCTCAAGCATTGAAAGAAAAAAAAACAAAAACAGTCAACCCAGAAGCCTAGAACCAGCAAAAATATCCCTCAGGAATGAAAAAGAAATCAAGATATTTCCAGATAAAGGAGATCTAAGCTAATGTGTTATCAGCACACCTGCCCTAAAAGAAAGGCTAAAGGAATTGTTTAAACAGAATTTAGATGATAATAGAAAAAGATATCTTGGTACATGAGGAAGAATAAAGGTAGGCAAAACACTGGGTAAAATTTGAGTTTTCTAAACTATGTTGGATGGTTAAAAATGCGATACTGATGTGGTTCTAAATGTACATGGAATATCAACAATCATGTTATAAATAGGGGAGAACACAGGGAGACAGAGTAAGGTTTTTATACTTCACTAGAACTAACATCACTAGACTGTTTTAAGTTATGTGTGTACATAGTTATGTGATACCTAGAGAAACTACTCAAAAACTACACAAAGAAGTATACCAAAACATTATAGAGAAAATCAAAATGAGTTTTTTAAAAGTTCAAGGAATACATAGGCAGAAAAAGAAAACTGAAATAACAACAAACAGGGATTAAAAACCTAGAAAACCAATAACAAAAGAGCAGACTTGAGCCCTGGCATATCAATAATGACACATGTAAAAGAGACATTAATTAAATGACATTAATTAAATGACAGGGATTGGTAGTGCATTAGAAAACATGAGCCAACCTTTTGCTTACAAGAAACTCACGTCACATGTTATGATACAGGCAAGCTGAAAGCAAAAGGTAGTGAAAACATATATCATGCAAACACTACTGAAAATAAAGCAGGAATGACTATGTTGCAAATACAGTAGACTTCAGAGTAAAGAAAATCACCAGAAACAGAGATGGACATTATATAATAAAAAGAAAGGTCAATTCATCAAAGACAGAGCAATCCCAAATGTATTCACACCACCCACAGCTGCAAAACACGTAAAGCAAAAACTAAGAATATGGCAGGTCACAGTGGTCACCTATAATTCCAGCTAATCAGGAGGCTGAAGGAGGGGGATCACAAGTTCAAACCAGCCTGGGCAACTTAGCAGGATCCTGTCTCAAAATAAATCTTTTAAAAAGTCAGGAAGGGACTAGAAATATAGCTCAGTGGTAAAGCACTTGCCTAGCATGCAGGAAGCCCTGGTTTCCATCCCTAGTACCACAAAAAAAGAAAAGGAAAGAGAAAAAAAACTGAGAGTATGGAAACAAGAAATAAACAAATCCATGATTATAGTTGGAGACTTCAACATTCTTCTCTCAACAATTGATTAGAAGAACTATAAAGAAAATGAACACTTAGCAACACTCCACCTAGCAACAGTGGGATACACATTCTTTGTAATTATCTGTGGACTGTACACCAAGAGAGTCCATCTCCTGGGCCTTAAAATCATAAGATAATTGAAATCATAGAGTGCATTCTATGACCACCATACAATCAAATTAGAAATCAATAACAGAAAGATAGAAAAAATTCCAAGTATTTGAAAACTAAACACACGTCTAAATAATCCATGGGTCATAGAGGAAATTGCAAGGGAAACCAAAAAATTCACTGAAGGAATGAAAATACAATGTATTCAAATTTGTGGGACATAGCAATTACACTCCTGAGAATTATTGCAGAAAAATCAAAACATGTCCATACAAAAACCTGTATGTGAATGTTTATAGCAGATTTATTCACAATAGCCAAAATTAGAAAAAATTCAGATGTCTTTTGATGGGTGACAGATTCAACAATGTCATATCTATACCATGAAATATTACTCACCAATAAAAAGGAAAGAACTACTGATTCACACACAGCCTTGACTAACCTTTAGAAAATTATGAACACAAAAGGCCAATGGCCAGATTACATACTGTAAAAATTACATACTGTATCATCAATTTATATACTATTTTCAAATTACAAATCTATGAAAATTGAGAACATATTGGTGGTTGTCATGGATTAAAGAGATGGTGAGGGCAGAAGGGAAGTGGGTGTAGTTGTAAAGGAGCAATGTGAGGGATCCTCATGGTGATGGAAATTCTCTATCTGACTACATCAAGGTCAACTTCAATCTCTTGTTTGTGACGTGCTACAGTTTGTCAAGAAGCTACTGTTGAAGTAAATCGGGTAAAGAATACATGAGACCTCTACTATTTCTTGTAGCTACATATGAATCTACAATTATGTCAAAATTTTCAAAAAAATCTAATTAAAAAACAGAAATTAGAACTGGGGGTATAGCTCAGTGGTAGAGCACTTGCCTAGCATGTACATAGCCCTGGGTTTGATCCCCAACACTATAAAACAAACAAACAAACAAAATCCAACCAAACTACAACAAAAGAAAAATTTTAAATCTTGAACAGATAAATTTTAAAATGTTGAAAGATAAGCTTTAAACATACCCAGAATAATCAATGTCAACATTCTGATTTCTGTCCCTCTAAAAATCCTTTTTTTTAAGTCACAAAAATCACACTTAAATATATTTATCTTATAAAAGAGGCCATATTTAAGAGTCTATCTGGAAGGAGTACTTTCCCCACCAGAGGGGAAGGAGTAATTGGCATTGGACTAGGTCTCTGTCCCTAAAAAACTGTAAGACTAGTCAAAACTTGTGAAGCGACTTTATGGACATTGGACAACAGGCAGCACAGGATTGCTACATCTGAGTGGGGGGAAATAAACAAGGAGAGTGTATTTCTGGTTTTTTTGCTTCAAGTTATTTCCCAGAGCATGGAGCCCAGGGAGGGGCAGAACCCAAGTTCAGAATGGAGGTCTTTCTGAGTTGAGAAGACAGAAACCGGAGTTCCAAGCTCCTGAAATGGCTAGAATCAGTGGGTCCACAAACTGGAAAAGAGGAAAATGTGAAAAAGAAGAGTTCAAGAAATCTGTGGAGGGGTTCTCTTGAGACTTCTGCGGAATACTAAACTGCATGTGCAGGACAAGACCTTATGAAGACTGGGAAAACCAGTTATTGGGAAGTCTTGAGTTAAAACAGAGATTCTAGAAAATGCACAGTGTTGGGAGCCATTGGATTTCCAATCAGTCAGAGTGTAGTAATGTCACTGAACACCTCAGGCATTTACTGAAACTCTAGAGCAACTCCAGCTCTTGAGTAAGAGCAACTCTGCACACATCCTAACTAAGCTTTAAGAAATGCTTAAAGGGGTCATATTCCACCTATAAATTAACTGACTGCCAGAATAAAAATCATTTTTTAATGGAGAACAATAAGATCTAGACTCTTACCAACATGGCAACCACAATGCCCAGAATGTGATTTAAAAATGAATAGACAGCCAGGCATGGTGGCACACACCTGTACTCCAGCAGCTTGGGAGGCTGAGGCAGGAGGATCATGAGTTCAAAGCCAGCATCAGCAATACTAAGCAACTCAGTGAGACCCTGTCTCTAAGTAAAATACAAAATTGGCTGAGGATGTGGCTCAGTGGTCGAGTGTCCCACAAAATGAATACACAGATAAAGCTGGAGAAAAACGTAACTCATTACTCAGGAAACAATTCAATAGAAATAAACCCAAGGATGGAAGATGTGTTGGAATTAGGAGACAAAGACTTAAAATATCTGTTACAAATATGTTAAAAGATTTCAAGGAAAATATATATAACAAGTTAATAAAAAATCTCAGTAGAGAGTTGGGAAGAATGAGAATCTTTTAAAAGGAAGAACTGAGATCATATCAGAAAAGAAAATTTCAATGGACACTGGAATTCAAGGGAATTGAACCCAGATTGGACACTGTAAAAACAAGATTAATGAACTTAATATACAACAGTAGAAACTACTCAAATATTAAAAACTAAAAAAGACTTTAAAATATATGAACAGACCCTAAGTGGACACAATCAAAAGACCTAATAGATATGTGATCAGCATCTCAAAGAGTGGACAGAGAGAATTCAACACCCATTTATAAAAACTCCCAGTGAGATAGAAATAGAAGGGAACTTCCTAAGAGTTCAATAAAGGTCATCTATGAAAAAATCTACAGTTAACATCATATTGAAAGGTGAAAACTGAGTACTTTTCCTCTATGATTAGGAACAAGGTCTGCTCTTATCATTTCTATTTGACATTGTACTAGAGGTCATTGTCATGAGGCAATGAAAAAACTCCCACAAATTACAAAGTTTATTCGCAGGTGAAATGACTATATACACAGAATATCCTGAAAAATCTAAATCTATTAAAAAAAACTACCATATATGAATTTATCAAGCTATAGGGAACAAAGTCCATATAAAAAGTTCAATTATATTTCCATATATTCATAATTACCAATTAGAAAATGAAATTTAAAAATATATCATTCACAATAGTTTCCAAAAAATGAAATTCTTATGAATAAGAAAAAATGTGCAAAGTTTCTACATTTAAATCTACAAGCCAGGCTGGTGGTTTACACCTGTAATTGCAGCCACTCGGGAGGCTGAGGCAGGAGGATCCCAAGTTTCAGTCCAGCCTTGGCAACTAAGCAAGACCCTCAGCAAATTAGTGAGATCCTGCCTCAAAATAAAAAACCAAAGGGGTTGGGGATGTAGCTCAGTAGTAGAGCACCCCTGGGCTCAATCACTTGTACTGAAAACAACCAACCAACAAAACCTACAAAGCACTGAAAAAATAAATCAAAGAAAAAATGGTAAGAGATACCATATGCACAGTCAGAAGACTCAACATTATGTCAATTTCCCCCAAGTAGATCTACACATTCAATGTGATCCCAATAAATATCTCAAGAGAAAAGGAAGGAAGGAAGGAAGGAAGATGATTCTAAAATGTATATGAAAATACTAAAGACTTAGAATAGTTAACCATTTTAGGAAAGGACAAAGTTGGATGATTTGTGCTACTTCGAAGATTTGCTCTAAATCTACATTAATTAAGACAATATAGCATTAGCAATATAAAGCAATATAAAGACAAATAGATCAACCTATCAGCCCAAGAGTTCAGAAGCAGACCGCCATCTACTTGGCTCATTGATTTTCAACAAAGACATCAAAGCAATTCAGTCAGGAAAGGACAATCTTTCATCAAATGGTATTAGAACAACTGGACATCCATCTGGAAGATAATGAATTTAACCCATGTATCACACCATACAAATTGTCAGTTTGACGTGGATTAGAGTTCTGGATGTTAAAAAGTTCAAACTGTGAAGTTCCTAGAAGAAACACAAGAAAATATCTTCATGATCTTGCACTAGGCAAAGATTTCTTAGGACACAAAAAGGATGAAACATAAAAGGAAGAAACCTAATAAATTGGACTTCATCAAAATTTAAACTTTTGCTCCTTGAAAAATACCATAAAGAAAATAAAATAGCAAACCACAAACTAGGATAAAATATTCATAATGCATACATGGGACAAGCGATTTCTATCTCAGGATTGAACAGATACTTCACCAAAGATAGGCAATGGACAATAAACACATGAAAATAGGTTCATCATCATTTGTCATTAGGAACATGCAGATTTAAAACTATGAGATGATCCAACACCAAAATGTATAAAATATAAAAGGTGGACAGAACCAAGTTTATAAGGATACAGAGCCATTATACTTTACTGGTGGAATCATGAAATGGTACAGCATTGAAAACTGTTTCCACAGAATTAAATAATCACCTACTGCTTCGACCAAATAATTCCACTCCCTTACCCTCCCCCACTAAAAAAAGAAACTATATGTTGAGGAAATAATGTTCATAGCAGCTTCACAACAGCCTCACACTAGAACCAACCTGATTCATCAGTAAGTGAACAATTAAAAGTATTTGGTATATCTATACAATGGATTACTACTTTTCAATGCAGGGAATATAAAAGAACAAAGTGCTAATACACATAATGGCATGGATGAAAACCAAAAATGTGGTTATGAATGAAGAGGAATATAAAAAGATCACCAGGTACAGTGGCGCACACCTGTAATCCCAGCAGCTTAGGAGGCTAAGGCAGGAGTATTCCAAGTTTAAGGCCAGCCTCAGCAATTTAGTGAGGCCCTAAGCAACTTAGTGAGACCCTGTCTCAGAATAAACAATAAAAAATAAAAAGGGCTGATAATGTGGCTCAGTGGTTAACCGCCTCTGGGTTCAATCCCTGGTACAAAAAAAAATAAAATAAAATTGACATTCTCTGGTTCCATTTACAAGAAGCTCTGGAACAGGTTAAAATAATCTACAGTGAAATAAAACAACATGGTGGTCACCTCTGGACAGTATAGAGAGAACTAACCAGAAATGGACATGAGGGAACTTTTGGGGATGATAGGAATAGTCTGTATGTTGGTAGGAGTATGAGTTACATAGGTGTATATTTTTCATAACTCATTCAACTCTATAATAAAATTGTGTACTTCGTCAGGTATAAATCTTTCCTCAATTAAAAATGTTTTTAAAGAGTCTTTTTATGATATACATAGTGCAGAGAAAAAAAACTTGAAAGTTTTTCTTAGCCTGACAATTTATCTTCACCTTTTTCCTTTTTCAAACACATAAACATTTTCCTTCTTACTTTATAGTCCTTTTTTTCTTTTCTTTCTTTTTTTTTTTTTTTTGGAAGGATTGGGGATCAAACCAGAACCTCAGGCATGCTAAACAAATGCTCTACCACTGAGCTTTATTCTCCAGCTCACTTCTGATCCTTTTTAAAGTATGTGTATACTCGTACATACTTGCATATGTGTTTTATATGTTATTAGGATCACAACAAACACTCTGTTCAATTGCTTCTAAAAAAAAGCATGTATGATTATACTCAGCCCTCTGTGGGTTCCACATCCACAGGATTCTACTAACTAGGGATCAAAATATTTCAGAAAAAAAATATCCTCTGGGGCTGGGGATTTAGCACAGTGGCAGCACCCTTTGCTTAGTATGTCAAGGTCCTAGGTTCAATCCTCAGCTCTGTTAAAGAAAGCAAAAAGAAAAAAAATATGCATCTGTACTAAACACTACAGGTATTTTTTCTTGACATTATTCCCTAAACAACACAGTATCACAACTGTTTACACAGCATTTACACCATATTAGATATTATAAATAATCTAGAAAAAAGAAAATTGCAGAAAAAAATAGTCTAGAGAAGATTTCAAGTATATGGGAGGATGTGTGTAAATATGCAAATACTATGCAATTTTATATAAGGGATTTGAGCACCCAGGGATTTGGACCATAGGAGGATCCTGGAAACAATCCCCCAGAGACACACAGTGAAGATTATAATCATTCCCCCATTCCCTTAAACCTCTCCAGTGGTATTTCATGGCTTTAGGAAAAAGTTCAACAACCTAACTCAGCTTGCAGGACTGGAGAGTTCCAAGCCTTCCTCCCTGACCAACGTCCTACCTTCCCTTTCCTCTGCCACAAACAATGTCCACCACCTTTCCCTGCTTCTGATTTGGATCCCAGTATGCATTCTTCCTTCTTCTGATTACAGTCTCTTCTTCAGGCAAGGCCTCTGACCCCCAGGCTGGGCTGAGTGTCCACTTCCGCCCTCATAGCTCCCATTGCCCCTCGGCTTCCTCAATGTCTGCACTGTGACTGCCCGCTTCCTCTACTGGGCTTCCAGCTCTGATGACAGGGTCCCACTACCATGCTCACCATCTCACCCTGGCACCTGGTGGCATAGGGCACGGGCAGAGTCTCCCTGGACAGTTGCATGAGTCTGACAACCAAAGCCCCACCCAAATATGTGCCCATGATGTTATGACCACATGAGCAGGAGGGGGCATTCCTCAGGCCTCAAGGGGAAATCGCATCTATTGTAATGTCCCAGTGAGTCAGTCTTCAGAGGTGTTGATCAAGGCGGGTTTTGGCCACCCGCAGTGTGGGCAGGTTGCCTGGGAGACAAATTTCCTCCGCCAGAGGCAAAAAAAAGAGGCTCAGGTCAGAACCCAAGTTTCTTGGGAGCCGTTCCTAAGACCACAAAGGATGAATCCAGAACAGTTTAGGGTGCTGTCAATTCCTTTCTTCCTTACATAATTCCCTCCCCTTCCCCATTCCCATGCTAAGAAGGCAACCTTCCTGGGGAAGGTTTATGGGGAGCAGCTCTGAGTTCCTAGAAGCTCCTGGCAGGATAGGGCTCAGAGTTGGATTTCAGTTGACATAAGAAGATGAATGGCAATTTTTTTTCGTTTTTATAGGACTTAATTCTTTTTTAAACTGTATTTTATAATTTTTTTTTATGTGGTACTGAGGATCAAACCCAGTACCTCACATGTGCTGGGCAAGTGCTCTGTCACTGAGCCACAACCTTCGCCTAATTCTTAAAGCAGATTTGGCTTTACAGAAATACTGAACATCAAGTAGAGTCCTTATATACCCCTGCTCCTCCCCAAGCTGCCCACGGTTTTCCCTATTATTAATAACTCCCATTAGTGGAGTACATTTGTTACCATTGGTAGACCGATGTTGATACATTTATATTAAGTAAAGTCCACAGTTTGCATTAGGGTTCACTCTTGCTGTTGTAGGAATTTATAATGTTATGTGTACACAGAGAACATTCCCACTATCCTGAAAATCCTCTGTACTGCATCTCTTTCTCTCTATACTCTGTAGCAGCTACTGTACTTTTTACTGTCTCCATCGTTTCACCTCTTCCAGAATGTCATACAGCTGGACTTACACAGTATGTAGCAAACTGGCTTCTTTCACTTCTCAATATGCATTTTAAGGGCTGGGGCTCAGTGGTAGAGCACTTGCCTAGCACCTGTGAGGCACTGGGTTCGATTCTCAGTACCACATTAAACTAAACAAAATAAAGGCATTGTGTCCATCTACAACTAAAACCCAAAAAACATGCATTTAAAGTTCTCCCATGTTTCTTCATGACTTCATAGTTAATTTCCTTTTATCACTGAATAATATTCCATTATCTGGATACGTCAGTTCGTCTATACATTTGCCTATTAAAAAGACATCTGGGTTGCTTCCAGTTTGGGACAATTATGAATAAAATGCTATAAACATTTGCATGTAGGTTTCTGCATGAACATAAATTTTCAATTCATTTGGGTAAATACCTAGAACTGATACTGTTGGATCATATAGTAAGAGGATGTTAATTTTGTAAATGATCAAACTGCCTTCTAGAGGGGTAGTGCCATTTTACATTCCCACCGTTAATGAATGAGAGTTGCAATTGTTTCACATCCTTGCCAGCATTTGATATTGTCAGTGTTTGGGATTTTGGCTATTCTAATAGCTGCAGAGTGGTTTCTTATTGCTGTTTTTATTTGCAATTCCTGTGCTTATCTTCCATTTTTATCTCTTCTTTTGTGAGGTGGCTGTTTAAATCTTTTACCTTTCAAGTAGGTGGTTTATTTTACTATTATTAGTTTTAAGAGTTCTTTGTATATTATGGTTGCTTGGTTACCCAGGGTCACATGACTTGGACCTTCCCTCCCCCCCCCCCCCGCCCCCGCCCCTTTGTGGTGCTGGGAACGGATCCTAGGGCCTCATGTATGCCAGATAAGTGCTCTACCACTGAACCGCACAACCAGCCCTCTCTGTACTTTGTACTCAAGTCCTTCATCAGGCATGTGGTATTTAAATATTTTCTCCCAGTTTGTGACTTCATGTTTCATTCTCTTACCAATGTCTTTCCTAGGAGTAGCAGTTTTAAATTTTGATCAAGTCCAACTGATCTAGTTTTTATTTTGTGGATTATGCTTTCAATGTTATATCTAAAATTCACTTACAAACCCAAGGTCATCTAGATTTTCCCCCATATTATCTTCCAGAAATTTTATTTTGCATTATACTTTCAGGTCTACAATCCATTATTTTGGATCTTTTTGTGAACACAAAAAGGCTTGTGTCTGGATTCCCTTTTTTTTGTCACGTGGATGTCCACTTATATTGGAACCATTTGATGAAAAGGCTCTCCTTTCTCCAGGGGACTGTTTTTGTTCCTTTGTCAAAGACCAGTTGGTTTTATATCTTTATGGATCTGTTTCAGGGCTCTCTATTCTGTTCCACTGATTTATTTGTCTTTTCTCTCACCAATATCATATATCTTGATTACTATAACTCTATAGTTGTTAAAGCTCTTTGTCTTGAAGTCAATCTTCCATATTTTAGGTTATCCTTTCCTTTCCATATAAACTTTAGAATAAATTTCTTAACATCTACAAAGTAACTTAATGGGATTTTGCTTTGGATTGTTCTGAATCCATAAATCAAGTCTGGGAAGAATTAGCATCTAAATAGTTAGTTTTCCTATCCAAGAACACAGAAAACCTCTCCATTTATTTAGATTTTCTTAGATGTTCTTCATCAATTTTGGGTTTTCATGCATAAATCTTGATGTATTTTGTTATATTATACCTAAGTATTTTATTTTTAGTGCTAATGTGAATGGTATTGCATCTTTAATTTCAAATTCCAATTGTTCATTGCCAGTACATAGGAAAACAATTTGCTTTTGTATATTAGTCTTATATCCTGCAACTTTGCAATAATTGCTTATTAATTCCAGGAATCGTTATTGTTGTTGATTCTTCGGGATTTCATACATAGACAATCATGTCATTTATGAAAAAAAAAATCCTACATCTTCCTTCCCACTCTATACATCTTTTATTTACTTTTATTATCTTTTTACATTAGCAAGGACCTCCACTATGATGGGAAAAGCATCCAATTTCCCACCATTAAGTATTATGTTAGCTATAGGGTTTTTTTTTTTCCTTGTGCATCCATTTTATTATTTTATTCTTACAAGTAATTGTATATAACTACAGGTACAATGTGAGTTTCATTACATGTGTACATTGTGGATTAAATCAAGCTGACGGACATATGCATCATATCAAATATTTATCATTTCTTTGTGGTGATAATATTTAAAATCTTTCAGTTATTTTGAAGCATACATTAACAATGCTTTGCAATGTATTACCAGAACTTAATTCTAACGGGAACCTTGTATTCTTTGACCAATCTATCTCCCAGCCTCTGGTAACCACCATTCTATTCTTTACTTTTCTATGTGTTCAACTGTTTTAGATCCATATGACAAGATAAGAGATTTTTTTCCCTATGCCTGGCTTATTTCATATAGCATAATCCTGCAGGTTCATCCATGTTGTAGCAAATGACAGAATATCCTGCTTCGAAAAGGCTAAATAGTATTCCATTATGTATTTTGCATTTAAAAAATCTATTTATTGGACTGGGGTGTAGCTCAGTGGTAAAGTACTTGCATAACGTTTGAGGCCCTGGGTTCAATACTCAGCACCACATAGATAATAAAATAAAGGTATTTTTTTAAAAAGTCATTTGTTCATTGATGGCTATTGGGTCATTTCCTTATTTTGACTATTGTGAATAACACCTGTAACAAACATGGGAGTGCAGACATCTCTGCAACATATAGATTTCAGTTCCTTTGGATATATATCCAGAAGTGGGATTGCATGCTGGCTACTGAGCTCCAGGTTTCTCACATCTTAGAGAGGTGGGCACTCTACCATTAAGCCAGTTCTACTTTTAGTTTTTATAGGGACTTCCATATTGTTTTCCAAATGGCTATATCAACTTCCAGTACTGTGTAACAGTTCCTTTTCTCTTTTATTTTTGTGGTACTTGGGACTGAACCCAGGGGTGCTTTACCACTGAGCTATATTCCCAGTCCTATTTATTTTACTTGGAGATAGGGTCTCGCTAAGTTGCTGAGGCTGGACTTGAACTTGGAATCCTCCTGCCTCAGCCTCCCAAGTAGCTGAAATTATAGGTAGGTGCTGCCATGCCCAGCTAAAGTTTCCCTTTTCTAAAGAGCTTAAGACAGGTTGAATACAGTCCTACTTTATCATTAAAAAATGAAATTATATATATGTGTGTCTGTGTGTATATATTCCAGATGTATATGTATATGTATTTATGTATGTATATATACATACACGTATATGTATGTATGTATATATATTCATTCCAGAAAGATTTAAGGTAGCAAAACTGTTACTCTTTATGTTCTGATAGTTTTCAGACCTAGAAATGAGTCATCTCTAGAGCAAATTAAAATGCCGCTTCAAGGCAAAATATTACTACAGTAACAAAAGAAGTTGTAAAATGGAAATTTCAGTACCCTGTAGATCACCTAAATCAAGAGTGTTGGACTGGTAGTATGGCTCAGTGCTAGAAAGCATGCCTAGCATGCATGAGGCTCTAGGTTCAATCCAATACTACAAAAAAAGAATGTGCTAGATACTTATTTTTGCATTCAAGATAGGAATAATGTTAAGAATTTACTCATATAGTTATGTATATGAGTGAGAAAATAAGAATACACACTGGATTCCTTTTCTGATAGGGCTACACATATACAGAAGAAACCCTCATGAGTGACAGACCCTCTCCTTAATTTCTCAAATTTATTTTGAAAGAAAATGACATAATGAAAACTGTTAAGACTAAAGGAGGAAAAAATACTATCACTCAAGGTTCACATATATCCTCACTATTTATAAGAACCTTTCATATATTTTTTGATTCTCAATGACCACCTGTGATGTTTTAGTTATTCTTTCTAATGAGATGTTTTCCCTAATACACTGAAGGAATACACTGAAGGATGCCAAGGAAAGTCTGCCCTTGGACCTAATTTTCATGTATTCAAAGAATAAATAAAAGTTTCTTTTTTTTAATGTTAACTTAGTTTCAGAAATTGTATCAGAAAAATTTCTTTTTCTCAAAGTTCAAGAGACTTCATAGAGAGGATAAGAAATTTCTGAAGTCTACCTTTGGATTCTTTTGGGATTCATTCTGACTAAGCAACATTTTTAGTTGAGAGAAGCGTTTCTTTCTTTTTGTCACACTCTTTGAGAAGCAAATGGGTGTTGATCGTCCAGGTGTAGGTGTTCTGTCAATCAATGCTGGGCTCTTGCCTTTGGAGCCAGGCATATTAGGACTGAAGTTTGCAGAACCTGGAGTCTGTCTCTTTGGTCTCTTGGGGCTGAGTTTGCTTGTAGGAGTAATATGACTGCTCTTCAATGCTGACAGAAAGCTTCTGCTTTTACCCTGATGTTTAACCGTTCTGTTGCATGTTTTACAAGTAATCAACAATACACTTTTGGAGTCTTTATACTTTTTGATTATTTTTGCTTCTTTAAAACTGAGCGTATTACTTCTTGCTTCTCGATTAAGAAGTTTCCATATTTTGGGTGTCAATTTGGCCTTGGGTTTGAGGCGCACTCAAGAGTTATCCAGAACCAATAGCTGGAAACAGTATGGACATGTTTCTTCAAAATTGCTCTTGTCATAAAACTTAGAAGCTTCTGGTTTGTTCTGCTTTTAAAATGAGATGGGTGAGTCGATCAGCCTTAGATCATTCGGAGCGCTGTGCAGAGCGAGGAGAGCAGGGCAACAGGAGCCTAACCCCCAACAGACCGGGGTTCTCCCTACCGTGTGACGAACTGTAGGCCCAGAGGAGATAGCGGGCCTGGCCTGGGCAGCTCTCGAGTAAGCCTCGCGCCGCAGCCTCCAGATAGTGCTTCTGCCTCATCTTCAACGCCGCTTCCTCACCATCCAGACCAAGCGAAAAAAGGGCTATAGGGTTTTTGTAGAGATTTTTAATCAAGTTAAGGAAGGTCTCTCTATTCCTGTTTCATCGTGAATAGGTGGTGTATTTTATCAATTTTTTTTGTACCTATTGATATGAGCATATGATTTTTCTTCTTTAACCTGCTGATGTAACAGACTGTATTAGTTGACTCGTAAATGTTGAACCATTCTTGTATAAATAGCATAAATCCCTCTGGTTATAATGTACAGTTCTTTTTATGCATTGTTGGGTTTAATTTGCCATTATTTTGTTGAAGATTTTTATATCTATATGCATGAGAAATACTGATCTGTACTTTTTCTTTCTTGTAATAGTTTTGTCTGGTTTTGATATCAGGGTGATGCTAGTCTATAAAATGTGTTAAGAAGCAGTTCTTCATCTTCTATTTTCTGGAATAGATTGTAGTGAGCTAGTATCATTTCTCTAACATTCAGTAGAATTCATCAGTGAAACCATCTGGGTCTAAAGCTTTTTGCTTTAGAAGATTATTAATTATTGATCTGCTTTCTTTAATAAGTGCAGATCTGTTCAGATGATTTATTTCTCCTTGTGTGAATATTAGTAGAAATTAGAAATTGGCCCATTTCATCTCAATTATCAAATATGTGGGCATAGAACTCTATTCTTTTATTATCTTTTTACTGTTCATAGCCTAGGTATTGATTTCTGCTTTTTATTGAGATAAAAACTCATAAAACAAAAATTCAACAAAGTATACACTTCAGTAATTTCTAGTATATTCAAAATGTTGTATACCATTTACCACTATCTAATTCTAGAACAACTCCAACACTCCAAAAAGAAACTCTGTACCTACTAGCAGTCATTCCTCTCTCTCCCTATCTTCTGCAATCATCGATTTACTTTCTGTCTCTAAGGAATTGCTTATTCTGGACATTTCATATAAATAGAATCATATATGATGTGGCTTTCTGGATTTTTTCACTCAGCACGTTTCTAGGTTCATCCATGTTGTTGCATGGAATGGTACTTATTCCTTTTTATAACTGGATAGTATTCCATCCTGTGGGAATACCAAGTATTTCCTAAATAAGGACCAACATTCATACTGGGCACATGAGGGAAACTTTCTTCCAACCCAGGCAAAAGAAAAAGATGGGAGACATAAACCAGGTCTGAGTCAAGGGTCCCCTTCTACATGAGAGACAGTAAGAAATGAACCTAGCCTGGAGTTCCCTCTATGATAGAAAAGAATCGTGCTTGAATTTCATAGGCTTAAATAAACTACTGCTACTGTCACCAGCTAACATCCACGATGGAACGACCATGACCTGCCAGGAGCTGTACAGCAGGCACTTGCACGTGGAATGATCCTTCAAGGTGAACAACTTTCATCTCCATTTTACACATCAGGAAACTATGGCTCTGAGAGATAAAGTCACTTTCTGAGGCTCTGCAGCCAGTGAAAGCAAAGATGCTAACTCAGGTCTGCTTAACACCAAAGCCCTGCTCAGCACTCAGGTCACACCAAGAATTCTTAATTGCTCCAGTAGCAGGGCTTACTGACCTTTTTTGTGCCATGGGTCCATTTGGTAGTCTAGAGAAGTCTATAGATCCGTCTTCCAGAATAATATTTTAAATGCATGAAATAAAATATACAAGATTGCCGAGGAAACGAATCACATTGAAGTACAATTATCAAACATTTTAAATACTCAGATTTATGAAGTAGTGATATATGTTCCTCTGATTAACACATTAAATAATAAAACCCAGCAGCAAGTCTAATTAATATCATCACACTGAAGTATTAAAAAGCACAAATGACACTTGAGTACCTGCAACCAGTGTAAAGTGGTACGAATACATCTGGATTTCAGTTGGTGACAGAGGCACAGGTGCTACAGATATGACTGTGGTTTGTTGCCTACGTTCATAATGGAAGGAAATGCTAAACTTCAGTTAGAAGTGAGTGAAAATAATGATGTCACATGTCTCCCAGTCAGGTTCACAAGCCTCTGGGTGAGAACCTCTGCTCCCCAGAAGTGGTGTAACCCAGAGAAATGGACATGAGAGCCAGGAGAAGAGGGAGGCCCCTTCCCTCTCCAGAGCCTGCATCCAGGAATCCTGGTGTGAGAGGGAGCCACCTTCCTGTCCCCTCTCCTTCCCCAGTCCAGAGTTCCAAACTCCTTGAATATAGTATGTTTCAATTTTCATGCTGGTCCCTCGTCTCAGCTTAGTCTTACACATCATATTCTCATTCTCTCTCTCTCTCTCTCTCTCTCTCTCTCTCTCTCTCTCTCTCTTTCTCTCTCTTCTCTCTTTCTCTCTCTTCTCTCTCTCTTTCTCGACAGTTTAATTCCTTTTCAAAACCACACCCCCAGAGAGATGTGGGGAGTTTCTAATCTCTCATATCAGACTTCTTGAATGACTTCAGAAGGGCATCCCCTAAGCCTGGTTCCCCTGGGAGAAAGGGCCAGCTGAAGGGGTGGAGCGAAGCCCCTAGCAGTGAATAAAAACCCAGGGGTGACGCACAGCAGCAGGAAGCGGGGGCTGCAGGGCAAGCAGCTCCGGCAAAAGAACCTGTAAGCCACTGCCCTTCTCACCTTCTGGGGCTGTGTGCTTCAGGAGCAAATGCTGGGTTAAGCCATATAATCTCTCTAGACCTCAGTGTCTTCAGTCATAAAATGGGAAGATGGGCCTTTCCACAGTGGCGCGTAATGAGGTAGGGTGTAGCAGCCAAACCCAGAGGTCACCCCTGACCAGATCAAATCCAGAAAATGTCACAAGCAGCTCCATGAAGCAGCAGCCCTTTCTGGCACCTTCCTAAAGATCCAGGGCACAATGACCTCTGGTCTCATCTGCTGCCTGCATTTTGGAGACACATCCAGGGAGGGGGCAGAACCAGTGCTTGGACGCAGCCCACATCCTCTGCTTTCTCTTCCTCCCCTTTATTCAGGGACCCTAGGAGAGTCTTCCTCCCCTCTCAGCCTCAGTGTCCCCATGGCCCAGGGACGTGTTAAGGGCCCCTCCAGCTCCTGCCTAATGAAGCAGGAATGAAGGACTTGCATCATCCCCCGCCCTCCAGTGTCAGTGGCAGGATAGTAGGAGCCTCTCCAGCTGTCCCATCAGGTCCATGTGAGCAGGGACCACTTTGCTTCTAGTCTAACTGACAGAGGGGTGAGGGGTGAAGATAGGGCTGGGGAGGGGAGGCGGGAAGCCAGACTCCATGGAAACACCCACCCAAAGAATCCTACATCACCTTGTTTCCAAGGTTCCCCGACTATAGTTGGGGGAGGAAGCAGCAGCAGCCAAGAAGGAGAGAAGAAAGAGGATGTAGACAGGGAAGGAGTGACAGAGGGTGGCTTGAAGAACAAGATTGAGCAGAAATACTCTTCAGACATCCTGAGACTGATGTAGATGAAAGGAACTCAAAAACAAAAACAAAAAAGTAAAAATGTACACCAGCAGCCCCAAGGTTTCCTGTTTTTCTAACAATCGCCGATGATTTCCAAGAAAAGCAAGCTGTTCTGCACTTGGCCCAGGGCACAGCCGCAGAATTTGCACATCTGGCCTGTGCTTCGAGAGCAGCCCGCACAGCACCAGGGCACAGGATGTGGCAGAGCAGCCCCAAGGGTCTGTAACTCGAGGATCTCAAGAGAAGCATGGCCAGGAGCCCTCCAGGGAACAACCAGCTGTAGCCATTCCTGCTGCCTGCAGCCTAGAGGCAGTAGCTTGTACTATCTAGCAGCCAGTTCATCCTACAGCCTCCTTAAATCCATCCTGCTGCACTGATGCAAGTGTCCATATGCAACCAGTAAGACAGAGAAAATACAAAGATCCCCCTATCTTTAGAGAACCCCCTGGAGGGTTTATGTGTATGGGCTTCCCGTGCCTTTCTGGATTCTCTGAGAATTTCCAGTCAGAAGGGCACTGGCAGGAGGACTCTAGGGAGCACAGTGGGACCAGGTTTCCTTGGAAACAGGGAACTGACAGCTCAAGTGGAGGCAAGGTCACCCTGCAGGCTCTCCATAAGGGACCCCCATCCTGCTCTGTCTCCAGCTTCTCTGCCTATTGTGGCACAGGATCTCACAGAGTCCAGGGCTCTTTCAGAAGCCCCTGGAGGGATGGGGAGGGGCTGAAGATTAATCTAATGAGCTCAGGACCTCCAGCCTCCCCAGGAAACCACACCCTGCCCCTCCCTGCCTGACCCCACCCAGAAATACACAGTTGACCCTTGGAGAGCCCTCCCTGTCACCATCCCTGCCTTCTCTCTCTTCTGTCCACATAGAGCCTCCAATGTCACTGACCCTGGGAAAACATGCCACCTTTCAGGCCTGGGTGCTTCACCTCTTCACTCCTTTGGGTTGCGGGCATTTCAGGTCTGGGCAAGAGTAGCCTGCAGCCCTCTCTTGCCCTGACAGAGGCCGGCTGCGGGGAGTCTCAGGTGGAAGGAAGGAGAAAGACAGGAGAAAGTCTTGAAGCCTTCTTCTCCCTTCAGCCTTATTGCTATTTGGCAGCTACCATAGCTGGGCAGACCAATACTCACGTCAAAGACATACACACACATGCACACATATACACACATACACTTTGCTGAACCATCTGAATGGCAGTGGCAGGTTTGCAGCCATTTCAACACATCCCTCGCGAATAGTCATGTGTTGATTTGTGACGAGATACAGTCTGGGAAATGTGTCCTTGTGCAGTTTTTTCCTGGCCCAAACACCACGGAGTACACTGATACAAACACAAGATGCATGAGGCTGCTGCAGGCACCACATGACACTGTCTCACAGGAAACCTTAAGAAGGTATATGTTCTAGGGGCTGGGGAGATAGCTCAGTTGGTAGAGTGCTTGCCTTGTAAGCACAAGGCCCTGGGTTTGATCCCCAGCACCCCCCCCCCCAAAAAAAAGAAGGTATATGTTCTAAAATAATGACAATAAGTTTAGAAACATAGTCACTTATTGTCATTATCAAGTATGATGTACTGTATATAATTATACCCGCTATCCTTTCAATGACTGGCAGGACCACAGGTTTCCTACACCAGCATCAAATACACAAGTAATGTGTTGTGCTTACAATGCTATTTCACTACAATGTCACTAGGCCATAAGAATATTTCAGCTCCAGTATAATCTTATGGGACTACTGTCATATATGTGTTCCATCATTGAAATGTTGTTATGCAGTACATGTCTGTATTAGATTGAAACATTTTAACCATGATAAGATACTGGAGAAGTCACATGTTCAATCTAATACTTTAGCACACATCTCTTAAATCCAAGGACATCCCCTAACCTGACCATATGGTTATGACATCTAGCAAACTAAAAATAACTCTACAACATTTTCTGCTGTGTCCCAGAACACACTTCTGCTGATACCTGGTCCATGTCTGACTACACACCAGCCCCACTCCTCAGGGACCTCACCTGGAAAGGGGGCACACTGGATTAATTTATGAATTAAATTCCTTCAGACACTAACATTTCATGATTTTATTCTAGAATGTTGAAGTGGTGTTTTTCCTTCCCCTGGGGAATAGCGGGTAGGAGCATGGTCTCTATTTGACATGGGAATATGAGACCACTCTTGAGTCCAACCCTACTCACCATACCTGTCTCCAGGCATCAAAGGCACCAGGCCAGGGCAGGAACATGGGTGATCCTAAGAGAAGTACTAGGACGGTTCCTCAGTGTTAGGGTTTACATATGGAGTGTCCCCCCCAAATTTCTATGTTAATGCAGGAATTTTTAGAGGTGAAATGATTGGACTGTGGTAGTTAACGTAATTAGTTCGTCCTAGTTTGAATGAACTAACTGGCTGTAGGCAGGTAGGGCATGGCTGGAGGAGGTGGGTCACTGGATGTTCTCTGGAAGGGATCCTCTTCCCTCTGACCCTGTCTCTTTTCTCTCTCTGCTTCCTGGCCACCATGAGCTGAGTGGTTTTCCTTCACTGTGCCCTTCCATCATGATGCGCTGCCTCACCTTGGGCCGAGAGCATTGGAGTCTGCCACCGTGGACTAAACCTCTGAAACCATGAGCCCCAAATAAACTTTTCTTCCTCTACATTGCTGTTCTCAGGTGTTTTGATTACAACAACAAAAAGTTGACTAACACACTCAGGCTCCTCAAACACAACATTGGAGCATTTGATCAGACACCAGCTCCACAGGATTCTACCCCAACATATCAACAGGTCTCTCCTCAGGAAAACAGAAGGCACATTATAAGTCTGTGGTTCCCAAAGGTGATCCTGATGGTAGCTCCCACCCCACATCTCCTTCTACCATATAGCATCACCACTCCTCAAGGAGTGGAGTCTAATTCCCCTCCCCTTACACCTAGGTAGGCCCAGGACTGCTTCAATCAACAGACTACAGTGGAAGTGACACCATGTGGCTTCCAAGGATGGGTCAGGAAAGGCAACACAGTACCTGGCGCTTTGAATCACGGTGCCAGGAAACCGACTGTGCGTCTGGAGGCTGCCACGACGTGAGGAAGCCCAAACCATGTGCAGAGGCCACGTGTTGGCACTCTGGTTTACAGTTGTGGTCCCCAGTTGTTTGCATCTTATCAGCGGAGGCCCAGGTACTGTTGAACACACACATGCCAACCCCATTGTGCCCAACCCAGATTCTTCATCCACAGAATCCATGAGCATAATAAAATGCCTCATTCTACTACATCATATGAAGTTTGTTTCACAGTAATCAGCATCTGGGTCAAATATAGCTGGCGTAGGCCCCACCCTGACAGAGACTAAGCCACGTGTCCAGAAGCCACTGGACCCATGGGTTCAGAAAAATCCAGAAAGAAAAGCTAGAAAGAGAGTGCCATGCATAACCAGGCATCTAAGATAGTCACAGCAATTCAGAGGTGAAAGTTTCCCTGAGAGGCTGTCCAAACTGTTTATTTACTCAAATAAAAACCTTTCTTATCTAATGAATATGACAAGAAAATTTGCTGGATGCTGTGGTAGATACAAAGATGACTAATACACTGTCCTTCATTTCAAGTACTGAGCTTCAGTGAGGCCAGCATGAAAATTACCACATTCTGAGGACTAGAATGATCACAGCAGCACACCAGACACCCTTCTGCCCCAGGACCTTTGTGCTGCTACTCCTCTGCAGGGAGGGCTTTCTTTCCAGATGTCTGCTTGGTTCACTCCCTCTCCTCTTTCCAGTTCAATGTTGTGTTCTTAACAAGCTCTGGCAAATCCTGTCTCCAGCACAGCCTTCCTTACTTTTTTCTACATCCTCGTCACCAACTGACATGCTAGACATTTCACTGTTACTATACTTCCTGTCTGCCTCTCACCAGCAGCCCCCTTCGAGCGTAAGCTCCGTGAGGGCTTAGAAGAGTGCCTGGCACACGTTGCTGAGCGAATGCGGGAGTGAGAAAACGCAAGAGGTTCAAAGGAAGACCCAAGGAAAGAGAAGCGCGTGGGAACTGAGGTCTGCATGCTGCTTTTCTCACATGGCTCATGAAGTTGACCCTGAGCCACAGTCTAGGGAAGGCAGAAGCTTTGCCTCAAGGGCAGCTGACAGGCCCGTGAAGTTAAGCTCAGGCCCTTAGACTAATCCTTGTCCCCTAATCCTCTCACATCTTGGAGAGTCACTGAAAACTATGGAAACTACTCTTCTATCTTCTGTTTTTAATTCTTACCAATTAGAATGGCAGGTGTGTAAAACAGAAGTGAGCAGAATCAGGAAGAAAAGGACTACATCACCTCAAAGTGTAGTCATCATGGAAGAAAATGTTGGATATAGTCAGACCAAGTCATAGATTTCAAAGAAGCAGGTTTTCAAGAAGTCAGGAATCAGAGAGCTTGGTTTACCAGAAAAAGAAAACTGAAAATTAAAATCTGATGGTGCAGTCATGGAGTGTCTCAGGAAGGAAAGAAGGGGGACCTTAAAGGGGCCAGTGGGACTTTTTAGCATGTATGTAAAGATGGAAGTCAGGCCCCCAAATAAGGATGGATATTAGGACCAGGCACAGTGCTGCACGCCTGTAATCCCAGCAGTTCAGGAGGTTGAGGCAGGAGGATTACAGGTTCAAACCTAGCCTCAGCAATTTGCAAGGCCCTAAGCAACTTGGTGAGACCCTCTTTTTAAAGAAAATATTTAAAAGGGCTGGGGATGTGTCTCAGTGGTTGAGTGCCCCTAGGTTCAATCCCTGGTACCAAAAAAAAAAGGATATTAAAAGCTGGGTATGGTGGTGCACCCCTGTAATCCTGCAATTTGGGAGATTGAGGCAGGAGGACTGTAAGTTTGAGGCCAGTGTCAGCAACTTAGCAAGACCCTGTCCCAAAATAAAAAATAAAAAAGCTGGGCATATATCTCAGTGGTAGAGTGACCAGTGACCCTAGGTTCAATCCCCAGTAACAACTACAACAAGAAAAAGGATACTAAAGAGTGACAGTGAAGATGTCACAAATGTCACAAGAGCAAGACTTGAGAAACGCAGGAAGATATTCAAAAAGCCCACAAAGTTATTTTCAGAACCCAATCAGAAGTATGCATTCCCTTAGTATCTATTCCCTGTCTGTAATATGTTTCTTGTTTCATCTGAAAACTTTTCATAGTATTTAATAGTCTTCTTCCTCTAGGTCCTTTTTTCTTCAGCCATTAAAATTAAACCAAACTTTGGAATATGATGATCATGTTAGATAAGAGGACTTTATTTTTTCCACTAGTAAGTAGAGATGATAATTTACAAGAGTAAATTACAAATTTTACAATTTACAAGAGTAAATTACAAAATTTACAAGAGTAAATTTTGGAGAGTGCTTTTACAATTATCTTTTATCATAATACCCAGGTTGGTAAACCAAATGTTTTCCTTGGTAGAAATTTCATCAGATAAGAGGCTTCCTTCTGTTTCTGATGCGAAGATTTCTCTTCATTCAGATCAGTAGGGAGATAGAGTATTCGCTCTGTAGAAACATGGAAGCCCACCTTCACACTGAATTCACTCACATATTTATGGTCATTAATCAGAGTATGTGATTCCAGATGTCTGAGAGAAAGCAGGGCTCTCTTGCCATTGTCCTTTATCATTTTTCTCAAAAAGAATGGTTAACTCACTGGAAAGTATGGACCCAAGATGGTGTATTCAGTCGACAGAAAATATGTGTTAAAGATCTATGATTCAAGGGACTTCACTAGGCACTAGGACCCCGGAATCTCCTGGAGCCCACTGTCGGGGGAAGATGGACCCTGAACAGTCACCACACAAAGCCTTAGTAGCAACAGCAACAACAACAAAAAAAAATTTTTAAAGATAGACAACCCAATGGCAAAATGGGCAAAAGACTTTTAACAGACACCTTGTGAAAGAAGATAAATGGCCACTAAATATATGAAGAGGAGCTCAATTTCATGAGTCATAAAGGAAATGCAAATTAAAACCACAATGTGACACCACTACACACCTACCAGAACAGCTACAGTGAAGAAGATGGAAAACACAGAGTGTTTGTGAGGATCTGAGGCAATGAGAATCCTCACGATGGCTGACGGGAGCCCAAGTGGATGCAAACACTTTTCAAAAGGAAAACCATTCAACAGTCCCAACGCAAGCTCACCTGTGCCGGCCCCGTGACCCAGCATTTTGTCTCACAGGTACATGCCCCAAAAGCTCCCATGCCAGAAGGCACCAAGGAGCAGCATCCAAAACAACATTCGGGCTAGAAATGACACAACAGGTTAGGTGTCCCATGGAGGTTGGTACAGGACAGGTGCAAAAGGAACGCAGAGGAGGGAGGGTGTAAAGTGGAAGAGCTTCTTTAAAAAGGTAACTCCTGAGAAATCCTCAGAAAGGCAGAGATTCCCTGGTTGAGATTCAACATGGTGGTCAAAACGGTGGAGGCAGGAGGCAGGAGACAATGCACATCCTTTAGGGGGACTGCCAAGAGTTCAGCCCCTGGAGCATGAAGTATACTGTGGGGCATGCTGGGAGATGAAGCTGCATGGCTGAAGTGGCAGATTGTGAAGGACTATGAGGCCAAGCTAAGTGCTTACAGGCCTACACAAGGGCTGTGTACACTGAGCTGGTGAATGACTTTGGTCTTGGGATTTAGGGATTTAGAGAATCAGACCAGCCATGGAGTCAGAGGTAGACTGGGAGAGAAGGGTCTGATACAACAGGATCTGAAGTCTTGTTTAGAGTGCGTGTGTGCCTATGTGTGTGTGTGTGTGTGCGTGTGTGTGGTGCTGGGGATAGAACACAGGGCCTTGGACATGCTAGGCAAGTACTCTACCGTTGAGCTATACCCCCCGCCCTGGCTGAGTTTTGGATTACAGATGAGGATAAATGCATCTCAGAGTCATAAAGAAACTTGGGGTTATGAAAGGGAACTGCTACTGTTAACCTTTGTAGAATTGGAGAAAATGAAATATGTGTAACAGAATGAGACAGAGACAAATTAGAAAAGGTTGTCCTCATTGGGGGGGACAGAAAAAGAGTAGAATCCTGGAAATTGTCTCACTGAATGCACGAGTCCCCTAGTAATGTCCTCTACACATCATTATGAGGCAGTTCGTGAGCACTAAGGAAGGGAGCCAGGTACTGCCAGTGGTTAGAAGGGATTATGGAGTCAAAAATCCCTTTCCCCTTGCCTTCTCTTGCTAGCTGGAATGCCATTATGATGGCAACTGCTAAAGCAGCTAGCATGGACCGTGAGATGAGATCCACACATTGAGGAAGACAGAGCAACAAGACAGAAGGAACCTCTGAGGTTATCCTATAAAGTCTGGATCACTTAGACTGTTATAGGAGAGAAATAAAATTATAAATTGTTTAAGCCACTAGTATTTGGGACATCTCCAATACAACAGACAAACCAATATGGTAATTAATATTTCAGTCAATGCTGATTTGTCTAGTAAGTGAGATTATATTGCTATTGGTCTATTGCTGTCACTTAGCTACAGTTGGTGGATTCCCCCCACCAAATTTGTAGAGTATGTTTTATGGTCTGACCTTAAATAGGGACTACATGATGTACCTAAAATTCCCTCATAAAAGCTGCAGGCATCCTCCAAAGAGGCAGTGTACTTTATGCACACAGATTGCACCACTCTGTATCCTACTGGAGAAGGAGCAGCAGCCAAGATTGCGTTATTTAAATACCTGACATTGGTGCACACTGGGTTAGATAATACTGAAGCCATTCAAGGCGAGGGAGTTCTGTTTTACTAAACTAGAGATCATCTCTTACTACTGGTCACTAAGAAGGTACCAGAAGAATAAATTATGGGCATTATAAAACTTTCCCACCTGAAACAAGATCCAAAGATTTTGTGGAATTAATGTTCCCACTTTCATCTACTGAGCAGGCCTCAGGAGTAAGAGAGCCAGTGAGAAGCAATTCCCCCATCTTTGAAAATGCAGGATGGGTGTGGGGAGGAGAGCAGATGGGATTCTGAGGGAACTGAGTTCTGGACCCAAAGTGGAATTGTAGCCAATGTCCCATGAATCTCATGGCCCCAACCCAAGACCTTCCACATCCCCTAGAGAAGAACCTTGATAGGAAGCCCATAAGGCTGAGCCTTGACCTACAAGAGGTGTTCTCCAGCAGCTACACCACCTCAGAGGAAAATGTCAGACTGTGATAGCATGGTGCTTTGAGCCAAGGGGGAAAAAATAAAAGGAATGGGGAATTGTGGGTAACTCCTTCCTTATTCATTGCCTTAGTACACGGTCCAGAATTGAGGGCTTGCTTCCATCAGCTCCCACAAGTCTCCACCACTTGTACCTTCTAGAACAATCTCTGACCCAACCCCCAAACCCCTCATCTGCCTTGGGCCTGAGCTTAGCCTCACGAGTTCAGAAATGTGTGTTCTTGACACCTACAGAAGGCGAGGCCTTGTTCAACTCCCCCTCTCATCGCCCACCTCCACCTTCACGCTGACCTCCACCTTCCTCAAGGAAATTTTTATTATCAAATTCTTTAAACTGCCACACCCTTACTAGTAATTTTTTTTTCTTCTTGACACTTGGTAGCAAACCTCCTCACACAAACCACTATATTCACATAATGGCTAATGTGTCACTGTCATAGAGGCCTCTGTACCCTAGCCCTGTGGTTGGGCAGTTCCCCATTCTTTCTCCAATGGGCTCAGAGAAAGACTGTACCACAGACATCAACCTCAGAGCTTCAAAAGTCTGCAGTTGGGTGGGCCCCATGTTTTTATTACCCATTTACTAAATAGAAATGGAATATGGAGAATGTTTCTCTCCCAAGTCCAAGAGACCCCAAGGCACCTGCCAAGAAGAACCTGCCAACACCTCTTCAGACATGTGCACCAGGGCCCTGGACACATCATCTTCTTATGAGGGACATGGCAATGGTTCCAGACCGACAGGTGGGTGCCTCACAGCTGCCACAACCCTCTGAGGAGGCAGGGAGGCTAGTATCATTTATCAGATAAGCATGGAAAGGGGTGTCACTCTCCATCCAGGGGACCTCCAAATCAGATTGGAAGGTTCTCTCTAGGGAGTTCCTTCCCCGCTCACTCCTTCCGGCAGAAAGCCCTTTTTCTTCTCCAGAGCATAACTCCTTTTCAAAACCAGGAAAAAGAAAAAGAAAGAAAAGGGGGAAATAAAGAACCTTCTATTGCTTACTCTAACCCCTGCTTGAAGTGAGAAAATTAAGTCTTTTTTTCTTTCTTTCTTTGTTCTAAAGGGTTCCACATTAAACTGAAGGGCCACATCTGTGAAAAATGCTTTGCATTTTTATAAGATGTAAAGTATAATATGCAAATTAATCATAGTTATTAGTAATACTTTATCTGCTTCCAATTTAAAAATCTGTATTCTATATCTCCTTGACCTCCTCCAGAGTCAAAGGCCAGTCACTGCACCCCCTCCCAATGATGTTCAAAGAATCCCCAGAAATGCCCTCCCCAACAATTACTGTCCCCCTGAAAACACAGCTCCTGATTGCTCCACAGCCTGCGGGACAGGCAGGACAGGAAGCCCCTCGGCCTTGTAAACACCGTGTTGCAAGAACACTTCCCCAGGCTCCTGGGTAGAAGCTGTCACCAGACAGGGAGTGGCTTGTCAGGGGGAGGTTCCCTAGGGCTTCCCCTGCTCTCAGACTTAGAGAACTGTTTGTCTTAACACTGAGTAAATTGAAGAGTGGTAAAAAAATGGATCCCCAAAGAGAGGCGGGGTCTCAGCATCTGGGGCTTGGTAGAGGCTTGCGGGGTCCAAAGCAGCTAGAGGAGGTTGTCTAATTTGTTCTCTTACTAGAAAGTAAAGACGTAGGTGTCTGTGTTCCTTCAGATGCCCACAGAAGGCCAGAAACCTATCTGGAGGGTGTAATCCCTGAGGAGAGAAAGATTAGACCTCACAAAGATCTCAGCCCAGTCTGTCTGCCAGATCATCAGCCACCCAAGGCTAAGGCCCAGGTGTCCTCCATACTGGCTGTCCCATCAGGTGGGCATTCATTCAGCAAATACTGACTGAATACCTCCAGGGGCTGTCCCTTGTGAGTCACTGGGGAGTCCACGCTGAACAAAATGCTTGGAAAGTTTTCCTCATCAGAAGAGAGTAAGATGCAAGAATACAAGTTAGGTCTTAGGGAAACTGTGTCAGGCAGTCTGCTGGAAGAGAGGATGAAGATTCTCAGAGAATGGAGTTGGACTTGAACCCTGAACACAAGACCAAGGACTCTGGACTTCCCCTGTGTGCTGAGATGCCATAGGAGTCTTCTGAGCATGTTAACAGTCTCCCTAAGAATCTCCTAGTGGAACAAGGAAGAGCCTCTGGCCCTGAAGACCCAGCTGCAGGTGTACAGTAAAGAGAGCTGAACTGAATGGCAGAGAGAACAATGAGGAAGTGAGAAACACAAGAACCATGGCTATAGGAAGCACCATCGCAACTGGCTAGAGAGTGGAGAACAAGGAAGACGCAGGGCAGACTTGGAGATGAGGCTGAGCTTTCAGGACTGGAGTCCCAATACAGCAGAGACCAGAAATGCGGAAGTCTGCAGAGGAAGCCCGGCTTGCAGAGAGAGTCAGGCCTCATTGGTATGCTTGCATTGAAATGGGACATCCAGGTGAAAATAACCAGCCTTCCTTGGAGGTAAGGGTCTGGTTGAGGGGGAGAAGCAAAGCCAGGGATGGTGAGAAGAGGAGCCAACAGAGGAAAGGAAGTGGGCATGGTAAGAGGGAAAGCTCCACTCAGGTGAGAGTGCATCAAATGCAGGTTGGACAGAGGCCATTGGAATATGCCAGCAAAAAGCCACAGCGACTTGCAAGGAAGCCCTCCAATAGAGAACTGTGGGTTGAAGAGAGGGATTGCCGCCGCTGTGCTCCGAACAGGGACTCACAGTCACAGGGAGTTCTGTCATGGGTCAGGGGGCGGCACCAGGAGGGAAGGAGCAGGACCCCTCTCTGCTCGGTTCATCAGAGCAGCTCCTACAAGGGTGCTCCCAGAGAGCAGGCTTTGGAAACTTCCCAGAGGCCAGGATCATAGAATTCGTTTGGTCCTGGAGGTAACAGGCTCAGAAAAATGAGGCGGTAATTAGGGACAAGGATTAGAGGTCACATCTCCTATTCCCTCCCTGAGCCTGGACATCACACCACAGCCTCCTGTGTTCTCTCAAGTATAGTAACAGGCCAACAAGAGCTCTGAGCTTCTAGTTTTCTCAAAATGAAACTCCCAAGATGTCAGTACAGAAGTGAATGCAAAATACAAAGGCTTATGAAACACTGACTCCAAAGCCCCATGAACAAAAGGCCATTCATTTCCAGATCAACCTGGAGGTTGGGTAGTTGGATCCTGAGAGTTTACCCAGGACATCCACAAAGAAAGGTAACTCTGAAGTAGGGCTCAACTAGTTTATTTCACCAGGTATCAGAAAGAACCAAGAACAAGAGACCAAGCAAAGCCCAGGATTCCAGTCTAGGAAGTGAGTGAGGATCTGGGACCAGTGGGTCTCCAGGGTCCCTTGCCATGTATGGTTATATTTTTTTTTTAACAGTCAAAGTGCTTCTGCTCTGGGGGAACACACTCTGAAGCAAGACTGTGAGATTTCTGAGAAAACTGCCCGGCTTTGGGATTTCTTTATTCAGGGCCACTGAACTTAAATTTAAATTATGCTTTCAGAACAATCAGCTTTTCCACAGTTGGTCAGACTCAGAGCTGTGAGCTAGAGAACAGGAGTCATTTCAGTCTCCATTCTCACAGCTATCAATTCCACACTATCTGACATGTATTTTGCCTGAATATTTCCCCTAATGGAGAACTCACTACCACAATTAGATCTGCTCTGAATTTCTCTAGGATCTTCCTTACAGTGAGCCTAAGTCAATTTCCTTTCCATTTCCCTTCATGGATCCCTTCTCCATTCCGGAGAATAGCATTTACTTCCAAAGAATGCTGCCCTTCAAACATCGAGGACAGATGTTACTTCTCCCCTTAGAGAATAAACATTTCCACTTCTTTAATTATTTCACATTATATCATCTTGGTCACCTTTCTCTGGGTAAAATGTGATTGGTTGATCAGCATCCCCACTGAGGCAACATCTGGGACTGAACTGCACTCCAAAGGAATCTGCCCCCCTCAGCATGGAAATGGGCCTTCCCATAAGCTCAACAGCACATGAAGTGAGGACTCATGGGACTCAAGAGCCGACTATTGAAAAGCCAAGAATCAAAGATGATTCAGAAGTCAGCTTGGGAGCACTGAGGTCTATAGGTGTGTATTCGGGAGGACTGAGAAAGAGAAGAGAAGAAAGTATTGGAGGTGTGAAGATAAGAATCTGGCAGCAGAAGATCCAAACATCAGGGCCATTCTCCCACCATTCAAGGAACAGATCATCTCCTGCTCTATAAGTTGCTTTGGGTGTAGGTAAAGAGGAGTTGTGTCAGGCTGAGACTGTAGCTCAGTGGTAGAGCACTTGCCTAGCATGTACAAGGCCCTGGGTTCAATCCCCAATACCACCAAAAAAAAAAAAAAAAAAGATGAGTTGGGTCCAAAATCGTTTTGCAAAGCTGCATGCACTGACAATAGGAGCACAAAAAAGGACAAGAGCAAACTCACTTATGAGTTTCTATAATTTAAAACTCCCGGGCTGGGGAGATAGCTCAGTTGGTAGAGTATTTGCCTTTCAAGCATAAGGCCCTGGGTTCAATTCCCAGTACTGCAAAAAAATAAAATAAAATAAAAGTCCCCCAAAGGCTCTTGTATAAAAGGATTAATCCATAGCTTGGTATTATTGGGAGGTTGTGGAACTTTAAGAGGTGGGGTCTAACAGGAGGTCTTTAGGTTACAGAAAGTATGACCTCAAAGGGGATAGTGGAACCCCAGACCCTTTTGTCTCTCTTTTGCTTCCCAAAAGAGGTGAGCAGTTTTGTTTGGCTACATGTTTCCACCATGATATGTTGACTTGAGGTAGAGCAAAAGCAATGGGGGCAATTGATCATAGATTAAAACCTCCAAAACTGTGGGCCAAACCTTTTTTCTTTATAAGTAGGTTGTTTCACGTATTTCTTATGGTGATGGAAAGCTGAATAACACATGAGTATAGATGCAAAAATCCTAAAGAGAATCACAGCAAATCATACCTAGCATATGTGAATAAAATGCTCAGACCAAACTGAGTTCATTCCAGAAATGCAAGGAGAGTTCAGTGTGATGAAGATGATGATATGATGATGTGATCATACATCTACTGCCAGGTGAAAGCATAAAAGCATTTCCTAGTAGATGCTTAAAACGTATTTGACAAATTTATCATCCATTCATGCTTTTTTTTTGTGGGGGGTTAACCACCTTGGGGGCGGGGTTAAGCCAGGGGGGAGCTTAACCATTAAGCCACATCCCCAGTCCTTTTTATTTTTTATTTTGAGACAGCGTCTCACTGAGGTGCTTGGGGCCTCACTAAACTGCTGAGACTGGCCTTGAATTTGTTATCTTCCTTCCTCAGTCTCTGAGCCACTGGGATTACAGGCATGTGCCACCATGCCCAGCCCATTCATGCTTTCAAAGTTCCTTAGAAATTAGAAGAAAACTTCCTTCGGACATAGCACTTTACTTCCAACGAATTGTGATCACATCAGAAAAACAAAGCCCCAAGCTTATGTCAGTCTCTGGGAACAAGGGAAGTTGTACATGTGTGTGGCAAAAAAAGAGCAGTGGCCACCTTGCTGATTCCTAGACTGTTTCTATTCATGCAAATGCCCACAAACACATTTTCTCAGTCTTAACCATAAATCTAGTTCCCTGATTAGGGGACAAACAGAAGAGTTTCTTTTTAGGACCCCACTCACAAAAGTAGTATTCAGTAATCACCTTGCAAATGGGTGAATTCAAAGCTTGATAAGAAATCCAGAAAATACATACATGGTGGTAGCTTGGTGTATAATCATGGAGCTCAGCCCCCTTACCACACCACCTCAAATTGTCACCAGTGAGTCACTGGGGATGTCCCCTACAGTTTTCATTATCCATCACCACCCCTAGCTTGCTTGACAACAGCTTCCTCTCCTGTGAAGTTGTGCTGGGGGTTATCCAAAGAAATAAGCATAGAGAACATCATATTTTCTAGAACACAACTTATTAAGCCAGGTTCCTTGGTGGAGTGCTGAGATCTGCAAGACTCTGGAATTTTATGCAAAATTTTAAAAGAGAGAGGGAAAGAGAGAGTCCTTGTGTGTGTGAGTGTGTGTGTGTGTGTGTGTGTGTGTGTGTGTGTGTGTGTGTGTTTGCATGTACCTGTGTGCTTAGTGATACATCAATTCCATCAGTTTTTCAAAGGGGCTCACTATTTAGAGAGCATTTGAGATTTCTCTGGAAGAGCTGTAGGTGCAAATGTGATCTAACTGGCACCAAAAAAACACAAGGATGAACACCTTGGCCAGGTTGGGTGGAAGTGGTTTTGTGAAGATTTGCCTGACAAGAGCCCAAACCACTGAACCACACAGGAACAAATGCTCAGACCAAACACCCAGTTTGAAATCTGCCCAGATTTCATGATTCTGGAAAAACAGCTTTGGATGAAGAAAAAGGATGTGGGAAACAAAAAGATGACTTCTCAGATGATACAGGGACTCAAGAGCTGGGTTTTTGTTTGTTTGTTTGTTTGTTTTGGTACCAGGGTTTGAACCCAGGGGCACTAAACCACTGAATCACATCCTCAACCCTTTTATATATTTTATTTAGAGACAGGATCTCACTGAGTTGCTCAGGGCCTCACTAAGTTGCTGAGGCTGGCTTTAAATTTGCAGTCTTGTTTCAGCCTCTGGAGCCACTAGGATTATAGGTGCACACCACCATGCCCCACAAGAGTGGGGTTTCTGAGCCCTAAAAAACAGCAGCTCTTAAGAGGGACAGAATGAAAACGCGGCCCATAGTAGGGTAGAATCTTCCATGAATGGGAACTCCCTCAGCTTTGATAGAGGTGCAAAAATGCATAGAATCCTGAGTGGGATGTGCTCTCTGGAGATGAACACCAAAAAGGAAAAAGGAGCTTCCCCATAATGGTATTTAACTTTAATTTTCATAAGTTGGAACTTGAAGTATACAGAGAGAGAAGGGCAGGGAATGAGTCCCTGGTCCATGCCGGACACAGAACAAGGTGATCGCTAGCTCAGGTGTCATTTAATTCTCATAGGAGAGGAAGCCCAAATACCCGAGTTTGTTGAACAGAAAGCACAAGAGAGCACCCGAAGAGCCTTAAATGAGTGTCTGCTGCACAGTATGATTACTGTCATTACTATTTTCTTTTATTTCATATCTGTCAAGTTTCAACTCAAACTCCATTTTCAGGGGATTTTTCCTTACCCCACAAATTGTATTAGACTCCCTTTCCATAATCTCACAGCACCCCTCAATTCTCATGATTGCATTACATGATTTGCGTGTTGATGTCTTGATGATGAGACTGTCATTCCTATGAGAGCAGAAACAATGGCAGTCTTGCTCGGTGTCCCCGGAGCTTAGTCCATGCCTGGCACACAGAAGGTGCTTGATACAAAATGGCCAAGCAAAGGATTTGAACATGAGATGTTAGGCAGGGGCACAGAAAGTACTGAGGGCCACATTTCCATTATATAGATGAGGAAACAGGCACCGGAAGGGGCACAGACTCAGCTGTGGTCGCATGGCTAGGAGTAGAGGAATCAGGCAGAAGCAGAGCCCCCTGATTTCATGTGAGGCAGAAGCCTAGAAGCCTCCTTCAGCCCTCACACCCAGCCCTGCCCCCTACAAAGAAACCACACAAGTTCATTTGCCTAGGTCAACAACAGCAACAAGAAGACTCTGGAGGACATGAAAATGAAAAGCACACCACTCCCTGGTGACCCCACCCCACTGTCCCCCACATCCTGCATCCAGGCATCTTCCACTGTGGGTGTGAATGGATGGACTTCTTGCCTTTGAGATCCTGGAGAGATTGGTGGTGACAGCTTGATGATAATGTGAGCGTCAGATGCCTCAAGTGGGCAGA
Organism: Sciurus vulgaris; assembly: GCF_902686455.1. Lineage (NCBI taxonomy): Eukaryota > Metazoa > Chordata > Mammalia > Rodentia > Sciuridae > Sciurus > Sciurus vulgaris. Next base: position 52,988,437 of record NC_136463.1, on the reverse strand, counting down.
CCATAACTTGCCAAGTCACTGGTCAGTCCTGGAGGCCAATCAGTGCTATTGTGGGGGAGACACACAAGCTTACTGCTGTGAGGTGAGAATCGGGGAGGGGTTGGGGAAGACTTAAGGTGCAGCTGGAGCATCAAAGGAGAACATTTGCAGCTCATTCGGCAGATAGGAGAAGGGAAAAGGAACCTGGGGAGGCAGAATAGCGTTCGCAAAGACAGAGAGTCTACCCAATCTTCAGAAGAGGAAGCAGAAAGGGTGGACCTGGGCTAGGTGGCAGGAGGCATTGGTGGTCGTGCTAATGGGGCCTTCACTGAAGGGCAATGGCAGCTCTGCAGGGTTTTCAGCTGATAAACAATTCACACAGTTTGTTAGCTTCCACTACTATAGCAGCTGGGGAGGCAGGAGTTCCACTGATGTCTAACTAAAGCCTAGAGTCGCAGGGCACAATGGTGCACAACTGTAATCCCAGAGACTTGGGAGGATGAGGCAGAAGGATCACAAACTCAAGGCCAGCCTCAGCAACTTAGCAAGACCCTAAACAACTTAATGAGACCCTGTCTCAAAATAAAATATAAAAAAAAAATAAAAAAGGGCTGGGATGTGACTGAGTAGTTAAGTGCCCCTGGGTTCAATCCCTGGCACCAAAAATTAATAAATAGCCCAGCAACTGGTAGCCAACTATAAATCTGGTAGACTCATGAAAGACCAATCTTCTCTGCGCCATGAAAGTCAGCAATTTTTTCCCACTCCTACTGTCATACCTTCCTACAGCTACAGTTCACTTATTCAAGTCATTTAACGGATAATCTCAGTTACCCAGAACCTAGTTAGTAGCCTAGAAGCAAAAAAAACAAACAAAAACCACCTGTAGATGGCCACAGTTTATGCCCCAGAAGTGCAAGGCATGTACTTGATAACCACAGACACATACAGGCTGCCACTACAGCTTGCTCATCTCTGGAAGAGAGCAGATACCAGAGTCAGCCCAGCTCTGGCACTTTCTGAGTGGCTTGGCCCTCAGTTTTCTCATCTATAAAATGGGAACTATAGCTATAGCTATCTTAGAGTGAGGCTGTGAAGATTAAAAGACATGATGTACTTAGCATGGTGCCCAGCACCATAAAATCATAGCCAAAAGGTGAAAGGACACAAAGAAGGATAAAAGAGAAAGAGTAGAAAATGTGTCCTCAGCAGATACAGGGTACAAAAGAGAATGGCAGGTTAGAACCATTTGATAAAATTGTCAAGAAATGATTAAATCAGACCCAATGTGCTATACTTATAAAGGCAGGTAGTACTTTGTAAAAAGATTTCCTTTTAAATTGGATATAGTAAAACATTTTTGAAAACTGGATAAAATGAAAATGTTGGTGCTTAGGAGGTAGAACTACTAGAAAAATTTACATGTTCAAAATATGAGAATGGCATAATTCTGTATGTACCTGTGGACATCTAAAACATACCCCCAAATCTGTAAAATATACATTGTACTTAACAGAATCTATGAAGACACAATCAGTTTTAAGATGCGTCATTATTTGTATGCCATCAAGGAATAGTGTTATTATAATTGTAAGATGTCACAGCCGGTAAGATGCACCTTGAATATCCTAATATGTAATATATGTTTCCTATGGGAGTGTATCATCTCCTCCTTGGGAAAAAGTCAGATGGACTCTTACTTCCAACTCTCCCATCTAGGCCAGAAGCTCAGAAATCAAACTAACCACCTCTCCCCTGACCTGCTGGCGATCACTATATTATGTTCCTGTAGAAATTTCCTCTCTTAAAAAACTGATTCATAGGGCTGAGCTGGGGCTATCGCTCAGTGGTAGAGCTCTTGCCTAGCATATATGAAGCCCTGGGATGGATGCTCAGCACGAAAAAAAAAGGAAGGAAGAAAGAAAGAAACTGATTTAGGTTTTCAGTCCACCAGCTGAGATCCAAAAGTTCTGGATCACTGTGTCCCATAGGTCTGATCAGCTCAGCCCTGGCAGTGAACCTCTCTGAACCAAGGCCAAGTCAGCTCAGTTTGAGTGCTCAGCTAAATCCAGGCTGGAGCTTCCACACTGTAAGCCGCGCAGGTTAAAAGGCCCCTTGCCCTCCTCCTCACCCCACTTGGCCACTGATCAATGACTAACCCAGGACGGTGCAGCAGCCTCTGACAGCCAGCCTCCTCCACAGCCTCAAGCTCTCCCTTCTCATCTTTCAACACCATCAACCCCCAATGTGCTTGATGCCCTGTACCACCAGTTAGCATCCAGCCTAGTATTCCTGAAAGAAACAAAATGCAGTGCTGTGGGGAAGGGAGGAAAGGGAAGCAAGGCAGTAAAGGTGGTCTGCTTCCACTGCAGTTTGGGGAGGGGAAATAATGAATTATCCCCTGCTAAGCTGAAGAAGAGGGGGGAAAAACCCAATGAGGACAAGCAAATAAAGACCCAGAGCCTTCTTGCCCCATAGTCCTGACTAGCTATGCTTCAAAAGGCAGCGGGCAGGGGGCATCCTGAAACAGAAAGAGAGCTTGAGCACCCTGTCTTCTTTGTCCTGTGGACTCCTGAGGACACATACCGCCAAGCCCATGCTGCCTACTCTTGTTCTAGGAGTATCTGTGGAGCATTTCCCAGGTGCATCTGTTCTCAACACACCTGTCTCCTCTAATTTTCCCCACGGTTCTGTACATCACTATTAGAGCCTGTTTTACAGATAAGGAGACTGAGGACAGCAGAGGGGTAGTAAGATGCTATAGTTCACACAGGTAGGTGCACCTGGCTAGAACGCGGATCTTTTTTTCCCCATATCACACATGATTCCCAAGCAATGGCTCCAACCTCATCGAGTAAGGAACTTATTAAAATTTTTTTGGAAAAATACAGATTCTACATGCTCCACCCCTGAAAAGCCCAGCTGCTGCTGGGTCCTGGAGAATCTGTTTTAACAAACACTCCAGGAGACACCTCAGCTCTGGGAACCTGAGCCTTACCAGGTCAGGTGATCCAGAGCACAGGAGAAAAGAGTGTGGGTGAGATGACAGAGCAGCCCACTGAAGAGAGGAAGAGAATGGATCCAGAAAAGACCTTCTTCAAGGCTGACTTGGCCTACTTTTGGCCCTCTTTTTGCCCAAACCCACCCCGCCTCTCTGCTGGAGGCTTAACTCACTCTATACCACATCCTGCCGCTTTCATCGCGCCTTCCTTTTCCCTCTGAACAACCTCCTTCCTCCTACTGTCCTGAACTTCTTGAGCTTTTACCCTGCCTGGGATGGGCCAATACGCACGCACACAGACACAAAGTCACGCAGGTACAGCCAGTGCGGAAACATGGACCCCTCTGACAGCTCAAAGCATGCAGTTCTCTGGAGCAGCAGTCGCTGTTTGGAGGCCCATGCTCACTAGCAAGGGAAAGCCCGAGGCTCGACCCATACGCCTTAGGCAAGCACTTCCACAACTCCCAGGTCCTATGGAAAAGGACCTCTGATGCCAACAGTCACCCAGAGAGTTCCCGGGCCCAGCAGGGCAGGCTCCTTGACCCCCTGGACACATGGAGCTCTGTGACCAAGGCAGGAGTTGCGGACGCATTTAGTCACACAAAGGCATCCAGCATTAGCTATTTAGATTACGGTGAACTGTCCCAGGATGCCACTTCTGTCTCTGGAATTATCTGCAACGTGGGTTTGCGACCCAGTGACCCCGACAGGGACTTATCCTCCGGTTTACAACAGCAATCTCTGTACAGGTTACTCGCTGCAGCACCAGCTCTCAGAGCCCACTGCTCCCTGGTGGTCCCCAACCTACTCTGGCTCTGCGGTGAGCTACCACGCGTGCCCTCCACTCCTGCCCTCCGCCGCCCAACCACACACCTGTAGTCCCCGCCGGGCGCCGAGCCCCTCTCCAGCGGCGACTCCCTGCAACTTGAGGAACCCTCCGGACCACCACGCCACGGCTGGAGCCGGGCGGCAAGTCCCAGCCTCTGCCAAGTCTCTGCAAATCGGGTGGTTTGGGGGCGGGGCCACGTGGGCGGGACTGGTTCGGGGGCGGGGCCGGGGAGGCACTAGCCGCCTCGCCAGCCTCTCCTGCCATCTGGTGGCTGGGCAGTGTCAGCCAAGTGCGGGTTTGGCCTGGGCATCTGAGGACTTACGGCCCGGAGCCCACAGAGCATCTGTAAAGCAGCTGCGGCTCGAAGTCCTCCTGCCAGCGCCACGAACAAACCCTGGCCGGTGTGCGGCCGTGGCCCGAGAGACGCCAGCGCCGAGCAACAGGACCCCCCAGGAGTAAGGTGAGGTTCGGCCTGGCGGGTGGAAGCGCCTTTCGTGCCTCGCAGGAGGGGTGGGCGGAGCAGGGGGGAGGCTTGGGGTGGGGGCTTCGGGGAAGGAGGAGAAAGAGGAAGCTCCGACGAGCTGCTTCCTTCTCTCACTACGACCCAGTGCCCCACTTCCTCCTACTACTTCTATTTTCTTTGGGTGCTCTTAACCCTTACAGTGCCCGCACCCCGGTTGTGTGGTCGAGCACCCTAATCCCCGCCCTTCTGCAGCAACCTTCCTAGAAAATGCCAGCCAATCCAGACTTGAAGCACTACTTCCTTCAGTCACTAGTTTGGTTTCTCACTTTGCCTCCATAGCGCCAGGGTTGGCTGTCACTTCGGCTGGGTTCCGCTTCCCGAGGGTAGAGGATGGGGGAGTTCCTACCTGCAAGGTCAAGACCCTTTTCTTGTCTCCCCCATTCCCCGCAGACAACATGACAGATTTTTATACCTAGAGTTGGAAGGAGATTCACAGAGAATCCCAGAAGTCGCTGCACTTCCCAATACCTCAGTTTCCTCAATTACCAAATGGGAATAAGAAAGTTGACTCCCACAGAGCACGATAACGCACACCTGTAATCTAATCTCAGCTACTTTGAAGGCTGAATCTGGAGGATCTCAAGTTTAAGACCCTGTCTTAAAATAGAAATTAAAAAGGGTTGGGGATAGAGCACTGTTGAGTTCAATTCTCAATAGGGTCAAAAAAGAAAAAGAAGACTTGGCTACTGCCCAGACGGCCCTTGCAGTGAAAAACAAAAGCCGGATGTGGTGGCCTCTACCTGTAATCTCAGTGACTCCAGAGGCTGAGGCAGGAGGATGGCAAGTCCAAGGCCATTCTCAGCAATTTACCAAGGCCCTAGGCAACTTATTGACACCCTGTCTAATATAAAAAATAGAAGAGCTGGGGATGTGGCTCAGTGGTTAAGCACCCCTGGGTTCAATCTGCTGTACAAAAAGGAAAAGAAAAGAAAAAACAAATACCACTTTATTTTAGTACAAAGGACCAGGCTGAAATTTCCACCTCCACTATTGAATGGGACTCTGTGTCACAATAGATGTTAGAGGCATCCAAAAACAGCCACAAAGTCATCCGTTATTGTTGGTCAAAAGCCACAGCCCTACCTGAGGCTTTGAGGGATGTGAACACCAATAACTTTTCTTTCCTGACTCCTTAAATACCAAGAAAAGCAACTTCCTCAAATGGCCAGAAATAAAAAGTAACCTTGGGCAGACACAGAAGACAGGTTCCAGCCTGTAGTTAGAGATGGAAAGGGGCTCAATGCCCATGAAGTGCCTCTCCACCTCACCCAGCATCCCTACCCACACTGCTTTCTTACAGATAATGGGACTGAATTGGGTAGGGACTGTCAGAGGGCACTCCTAAGCCCACACCATTTGATAAGGATGGGCAAGGTCTCTGGTCTTCTGTCTCTCCAGTCCCTAATTTGTCCACCACAAAAATGGTGGTATTTGGAGGAAAAGTTGGGTAAAAACAGCCAGGAGGAGGCCAGGGTAGGGAGAAGGGATGAAACTGCTCTGGAATAAGGAATTAGCTATTGAGAATGACACGGTGTGTGCCAGATGGAAAAGCTGGATTAGGAGAACACTTTGAAAGGTAAAGAAAACTGCTGGAGAATTTATGGGGCACTTGACTTTTTCCATATGCTGGGTGTTCTTAAAACTAAAGCTGAAAGAAAGCTGAAACAGAATCTCTCACTAGAACTGACTCCTGGGAAACCAAGCATCCCACAAAAGCAACTTGGTCCCATCCTTCATCCCCTTGAAGATGGGCACTCTTTTTCACAAGCAGCTGTGACCCAGATGTTGAACTGGCATGCTTTTCCCTCTCCCACACTGAGTTCTGCCTGTGTCCCTGTTCCTACGGGACTGACCACCAGGCAGGTCTTAAGAGCACCTGGCATCTATTGGACAGAACTCAGAATGACAGCCACCCAGAAACTTTCCCAAGTCACTGGGAAAACCCAGAATGGTGCCTCTTCACTCACGAGGCACCCGATTGCGTACCACTCAGTTCTTCTGTTGCTTCATTTAAAAATATGTCTATTTGTAATGGCTCTTTCCTTTCACTGCTCAATGTTTTCAAAGAGTAGTCCACATGGTTTCTACTTCCTTATCTTACATTTATTCCTCAATGCTCTCAAAAAAGGTCACCAGGAAAACCCCAAGGGCCAAATTCAATGTTCTCATTTTCTTACCTCACAGCAGCATTTGATGTTACCTTTCCTTGAAAATCCCCCCCACCCCACAACTTGGCCTCTGAGTCTCCTCCACCTCTAACCACCATTTTAGCAATTCTGAAACTCTCTTATGTGTTTACTAAGATTGTACAAATAAGTAAATACACTGTAAATAGAAAGCTAGGTTTCTCAGTGTTGGTGAAAGAAGTTACAAATGAGGAAAGGTGGCTAGAATGAATCTTGTGATGTCACACTGCAACCAGAGACATTAGTATATACTCCAGACCTTTAAGAGATAAACAGATACATAGATGTTAGATACCTAGGTATAGACATGTGTATCTCCTAGCTCTGCCTACTTATGATATACCACCAACAATGAGCACACCCAGCTCCCCGATCTTGGTTTCTAAACATCATTCTCCAATAAAAGGAACCAGGGGTCCTTCGAGAAATGACTAATTGAAGAGTCAGGATGAGGGAAAAACAAGAGGAATTTAGAACATCTTGTGGTACTAGAAAGTAATGAAAACTCAAAAAAAAATGAGCCTTGTCAAAAGAACACAGGGACCAACTTGAAGAGACTCCCAATGGCCAAATCCAGAACAAATTGATTAACATACTAGATAGTGACCACTGTGGATTATAGCTTATAGAATGAAATAAATATCCACCAGCTCACACTGACGTCAAAAAATGAAAGAGTAAATAAATGAAGACAAGACAACCTTTCCATACAGTACAATTCCAATGAATAAGTGTAGAAGAAATAATGGACGTAGAAAATCACCATTTGGTAAACATCTCAGTAGTAATTTTTGCAGACGAGAATCATCAGTAAATGCTAAGTGTAGTAGGCCAAAGTATGATAAGCAGTGCTATAGTCTGAATGTTTGTGTCCCCTTCCCCCAAATTAATGTGTTGAAACCTAACCCCCAAGGTGATGGTATTAGGGGATGTGGCCTGGGGATATGATTTGTTCATGAGGCTTCCTCTGTCATGATTGGAATTAATGTCCTTATTAAAGAGGCCCAAGGGAACTCAGTCACCCTTCACCTTGTGATAACACATTGAAGATGCCATCTGTGAGGAACATGCCCTCACCAGACACCAAATCTGCCAGCACTTGTTACTTTCCTGCTCTGAAATGGTGATAAATATTTGTTGTTTATAAGCCATTCCATTTATGGTATTTTTGTTATAGCACCCTGAACATACTAATACAAATGGGATATTTGCTTAATCAAGTAGCTCCCCATATGATACTTTGTACTTATTAAAGGGAAAACAGAAACTTACAGTGAAGAAACCAGGTGGGCACACCCTAAACCAAATCAACAAAGTTAAGATCATCATAAGAAGACTTAGCAACAAAAGTCATAGGCACCGAGAAAGGAATTTCATTTCTATGGTATTCTTGCTGAAAATGCCTTACCATAATCTAATCATGAGAAAAATCAGGCTAACCCAAACTGAAGGTCATTCTACAAAATCTTCAACAGTGTCAAGGTCAGATTGTCACACAAAACTGAAGAGTTTGAGAGATTCCTAGACCAGAAGAAGAGTATTTAGTGGGATCATTGGCAAAATTCTAATAAAGTCTGTAGTTAATTAATGGTGTTGTATCCATACTAACTTCCTAATTTCAATAGTCATACTATATTATGTATGATACTAGTATTTGGGGAAGCTGGGTAAAAGCCTCATGGAGACTGTTTACATTTTTTGGTAAGTCAAAGATAATTTCTAAATATAAACTAAGTAGAAGTTAAAAGTTTCAAATCTTATGAACTTTTGAAATTCTTCCCATTTGTCTTAACCTGCTAAAACTTCAAAAGGAAACTACAAATGAATTCTTTTTTTTTAACTTTTTATTGTTTAGTAGATAGACACCATACCTTTACTTTATGTTTATGTGGTGCTGAGGATCAAACCCAGGGCCCCACATGTGCCAAGCAAGTGCTCTACCACTAAGCCCAACCCCAGCCCCAGATGAATTCTTTATGCTACAGATATAAAATGTGAAATCAAATAAGTGCAAGTTGTCTCTATCCTTTAATTAAAATAGTAATGTGTTACAATGGCCGCACACCTGTAATCCCAGAGGCTGAGGCAGGAGGATCACAACTTCAAAGCTAGCCTCCGCAACAGCAAGGCACTAAGCAACTCAGTGAGACCCTATCAACAGGGCTGGGGATGTGCCTTAGTGGTCAAGTGCCCTGAGTTCAATTCCTGGTCCCCCCCCCCAAAAAAAAAAAAATCGTAATGCGTTGTGATGAAGTAGAGTTTGTTTAAGGAATGCTGATGTACAGGATGAGCCTAAAGGGATCCAAACGTGTTTGATGTCTCAACTGGACTGGTCACCTGCAAGCAACTGCTAGATGCATTAATCTGGTTAAAAGTTAGGGGCCTGTGGGGAGAGATAAGGAATGGTGGACGCTCCAAAACGTCAACATAGGAAAGGCTTAGAGTCCAGCTGATGTGTTGCCATTTTAAATTTTAGATTGGACATTAGCTGATGGAGGTGGGGCCAACATTACCCCATCCAGTCTCAAGCCACTCTCTTGGTGTTGCTTCCAATGGAGGTTTGACCTCAGTCTCAGGTCAGCCTCACAGGTTGGCATTTGAACCTTAGGTGGAAAGAACTTCAGGGAGAAGCAAAAAGGCCCGTTCCCATTAGGGTTGTCGAGAGCTGGGGCACAGCAGCAGAACAGTCCTGGGAGAGGGTAGAGAGGAACACACCCTGGATCTAGCCCCTATTAAACCAAAAAATCATTGCTTTAAAAGTACAGAACCTTGCACCCTGGGGCATGCAAGCACAGGCACTGCAGTGAGACTGTCCTGGGTACCCCCAGAAATAACTGAGGCAGCTTTGAAGGACCTGGCGCAGACATCAGAAACTCCAACATTCCCCAGTGCCAGGCAGCTCAAACACATGGACAGAATTGATGATTTGAAATTCCTTTACTATATTATGACATTTCATAAAAGCATTGCTTATACTCTGTGCCTCTTGAAACAAACCCTGTTGAAATTTCAGTGCTTTTTTTTTTTTCCAGATCAAAAAGGTTTTCTTTCCCCATACAACTCTTCCATATTCTTATGATTTCTTTTCTGAGAGCCTTTTACATCTGATTCTCTCAACACACACACTTTGTATATTAAACCTATAGAATATTCTTCACTTCCACCAAGAAATATGCCTGCTCCATTTCTCTTGAAGCCCATAGCCCTCTTGGCCGCTTTTATTTTATTTACTTTTTTCCTACACTTTCTAGAGATTTAATTACAAGAAATATTTCACTTTCACTTAATTCTGTTATAAGAAGGAATTATACAAATACAAAAACTGGCAACTAACCCTGAACCCTCATATCTGGGAGACAATAGAATATGGAGACAATAGGGTATGGAGAAGATGCTAATGAGGAGACTCTAAGGGGACCCCTGGGGCTCAGCCCTAGTCCCCCATGGAAATGTGGAAATGCAGGTTTTGTGTGGCTAAATCTTAGAATTTTTCTAGAGAAACCAGAAATTGGAATATTTATCTGAACTCTCCTAATTTTTAAATGCTAGCAACTAATTCAAAATAGTATTTTAAAACCACTTGCAAGCCAAACTAGACCTGACCTCTGACTTTCATTTTGTGACATCTGTTCTGTATTATATAGGTGGGAGCATGTGCCAGTGAAACCTGAGTTATTTCTGTCCACATGGGCTAATTTGTTCCCACTGGATGGGAGACAATTAGCTTATAAAAAGTGGAATCAGTGTAAATGTTTATTAATGTTGTTCATCACATGAATAGGACACAGGAGGGAAATGGTACAATTACTCTGATGAGATGCCCCCTGATGAGGACTCTTGGTGACTAGGAATACAAGGTGACTTTGTCAACATAACAAATGATACCTATCTCAAACAATTTGATACCTAATGATGACCTGGGATGAAGAACAGTCATTCATAACAGAGGCATTCTAATGAAAACGGGAAGTAAAACAAGGTGCTTATGACTGTGAATGATGTGTCCACTTCTGAATTCTAGGGGAAATAATAAGAAAGCAGTAAGGGGCACAAATTTGAGAAGCAGAAGTCAAGCTCATCATTATTTGCCAATGATATATTTGATTGTGTTTATGAGAAACCATAGCTAAGGGACTAAAAATGTTTAGAACTAATAAGAGAGTTCAGGAAGTAGTTAGACACAAAATAAATATGTGGAATTCAATGAAGTTCCAACTAGCAATGACCAAACAGAAAATATAATAGCATGTATAGTTCATTCACCTCAGCAACAAAAGTGCCTGGGAATTTTTTTAAAAAGTCGAAGGAGCCAGAATAGGGAGGATTCACATTTCTTGATTTCAAGACTTACCAGAAAGCTAGAGTAAATCAAGATGATGAGGTAAACATATAGGTCAGTAGAATAAAATTGAGAATTTAATATAAATTCTCACACTTCCAATCAATTAATTTTTTATTTTGGTGTCAAGACAATTCAGAAGGGGGAAAATTGTCTTTTCCCCAAATAGTGCTGAGCCTTCTAGATATTGAAATGCAAAATAGTGAAACTGGGTCCCTGTCACATACCTCATGTAAAACTTAACTCAAAACTGAATAACTAACTATAAGAGCAAAATTTACACAACTTATAGAAGAGAACAAAACTGTAAGTCTTTGTAATCTTTTATTAGGCAATGTTTCCTAGAAATGATTGAAATCACAAGCAACCAGAGAAAAATAAAGTAGACATCATGAAAAGCAAAACCTTTTATATCTCAAAGATACCATCAAGAAACTGAAAAGAAAGCCAGGTGTGATGGCACCTGCAATCCCAGTGACTCAGGAGGCTAAGGCAGGAGGATTGCAAGTTCAAGACCAGCCTCAGCAACTTAGCAAGACCTCAACAATTTAACAAGAACCTGTTTCAAAATAAAATATTAAAAAAAAAAAAACAAGAATGAAGTTCAATGGTAAAATGCCCCTGGGTTCAATTCCCGGTATCCAAACAAAAAACTGAAAAGAATCCCACAGAATGAGAGAAAACTTTGCAAATCATATTATAATAAAGGATTTGAATCTTGGATATATCAATAACTCCTACAACTAGCTAATAAATAGGCGAAGGATCTGAATAGACATTTCTCCAAAGAAAAATATGCAAATGGTCAACAAGTATGTGAAAAAGTGTTCAGCATCATCAAAAAAACACAAGTCAAAACTACAATGAGCCACATTGGCTCACACCTGTAATCCCAGTGACTTGGGAGTCTGAAGCAGGCAGATTGCAAGTTCAAGATCAACTTGGATGACTTAGTAAGACCCTGTCTCAAAGTAAAAAAGTAGAAAGGGCTGGGAATGTAGCTTAGAGGTAGAGTGGGTTTCAATTTCCAGTATGGAAAAAAGTGTAGAAACAAGCCAAAATATATCAATAATCATAATGCATATAAATTAAATAAAGTGACCTATTAAGAACCAAAGATTGTTAGAATCATTAAAACATACAAAACCCAATTCATTGCTGTTTGTAAGAGGTACATCTCAGGTATGAAGATATAAAAAGACTGAAAGTAAAAGAATGGAAAAGAAATACCAAAATAAAATAAAGGTGGTTAGTTGAGTCAATTTCAGAGTAAAATAGATAAATATAGTAAACATAGAGATACTGACTGAGGTGGCATGTGCCTATAGTCACAACTACTCTAAAGGCTGAGACAGGAAGATTGCTTGTGCCCAGAAATTCAAGACCAGCCTTGGCAACATGGTGAGATTCCATCTTAAAAAAAAAAAAAAAAAAAAAAAAAAAAAAATGAAGGAGAAGGGGGAGGAGGAGGAGGAGGAGGAGGAGGAGGTGGAGGGAGAAGAAAAGTTGAGATGCTATACAGAAATATCAGCAAAATTCACCAACAGATAAAACAAATCTAAATTTGTACAAAACAAAGTTTAAAAATCTAAAACATATAAAGCAATAATTGATAGCATTACAAAATTAAGAAATTCACCATCATGGAAGATTTTAAAACATCTCTTAATTATTTATACTTTTTAAAAGGTTGCCAAGTGCAGTGGCACATGTCTGGGAGGCTGAGGCAGGAGGATTGCAGGCTCTAGACTAGCCTCAGCAAATTAACAAGGCTCTAAGCAACTTAGTGAGACCCTGTTTTAACATATAAAATAAAAGGGCAGGGGATGTGACTCAGTGGTTAAGCACCCTGGGTTTAATCCCCAGCACCAATAAATAAATAAATAAAATGTAGTAAAGGTATAGATTTGATCAAAAACAAACCTTGCACCCAATAATAGAAAAAAAATTTCTTACCAAGCACACATGGAACAATTACTGAAATGAATCATGTCCACAAAACCAGTCTCAACAAGTTTCAAAGAATTGATGTCACATAGACTACATTTTCTGACCACAGTGCCATTAAATTAGATGTCAGAAACAGAAAGTTTCAAATTATCAGAAAACTGGACACTTCTAAATAGCCCTTGGGTCAAAGGGGGAAAAACCCACAATGGAAAATTTTTTTAAATACTTGGAACTGAATGATCATGAAAATATGACAGTCAAAACTTGTGGGTGCAGTAAAAGTGGTACAAGTCCTCACTCCCCAAAAACGGAGATAATAGGACTCATAGCACGTGCATGACCCTGCTTCAATCCCCAGTAAGCCACACTGAAAAAAAGGAGGGGGAGGTAATAAAAACAGGAGTCAAAAATCAGTGATAGTTGATATTCAACAGAAAGACCCAAATAATGCCAAAAGGTAGCTACCTGAAAACATAATATCTGGCCAGATAGAAAAATAGAAAGCACAAGTAAAGAATATTGGGAATGAAAAAGAAAACAAGCTACAGATGCAGTGGAGATTATAAAAATAATAATACATAACTATGAACAATTTTACAGTGTTGGATTTTTAAATTTAAATGAAATGGGGATTCCCTTCCCATAGGAATAAAATTAATAACACGAGCTCAAGAAGAAACAAAATGCCTACAGAAGTTATTTTTTAAATTGAAAGAACATTTTTAAATCCTTTTTACAGGCTGGGCTATAGCTGTAATCCCAGCTACTCAGCAGGCTAAAGTAGGAGGACTGCAAATTCAAGGCCAGCCTCAGTAACTTCTCTAGACCCTATTTCAAAATTAAAAATAAAAAGGGCCAAGTATGGTGGCACTCACTTATAATCCCAGTAACTCTGGAGGCTGAGGCAAGAAGATCTCATGTTTGAAGACAGCCTGAGCAACTTAGTGAGACCCTGTCTCAAAATAAAAAAGTAAAAAGGACTGGGGATGCAGCTCAGTGGTAAAGTGGTGCCCTGGGTTCACTCCCTAGTACCGTGAAAAAAAAAAAAAAATTTACAAAGAAAACCCAGGCCTTACAGACAAGTTTTACCAAATTTCCAAGAAATAGATCCTTTCAATCATGTACAAACCCTTCAAACCCTTCCAGATGTTTGAAGAAGAAGGAATAATCCCCAACTCATTCTATGAGAGAATTATAACCTTTATATGCCAACCAGATAAAGATAGTAGAAGAAAGGAAAATTACAAACCAATCTTATTTGTGAACCTAGTTGCAAAAATATTAGGAAACCAAAAATGATTATACAGTATGACCACTTGGGTTTATCCCAGAAATGCAAGGGTAATTTGAGAGTAGAAAATTCCATAGTGTCATTCATCATATCAACAGTATAAAGGGGAAATACTGTGTAATTATCTGATTAGATGCTGAGAAAACATTGGATAAATTTATCTATTTGTTGGAGGGGGGAAATCTCATTCTATACTATACTGAGAATAGTATACACTTAGACTGAAATAGGGAATCTCAAAAATACCTATGATAAATAATTTTAACAAAATATTTTGAAGCATCTTCTATAAAATCAGGGCTAAGCTACAATATAGATGCACCTTGAAAATGCTCTTCTAAGTGAAAGTAAGAAGTCATTTACACAAGGCCACATCTTGAATGATTCCATTTATGTTTATTTTCAGAATATACAAATTCGTGACAGAAGGTCACTTGGGGTGGGAGGGAAATGAGAAGTTACTGCTAATGGATATGGGATTTCTTTTGGAGGTGATGAAAATGTTGATTGTAGTGATGGTTGAAAAACTCTGAGTATACTGAAAACTGTTGAATCATATACTTTAAGTGAATGACTTGTCTGAGATGGGAATTTTATCTCAACAAAACTGTTTTTGGAAAAGCAGGTAAAGAATTGTATCGTGTCACCAAGAGCAGTTTAGATAGAATATGGATTTTTTAAAAATCAGGCAAAAGACAAGAATGTACAGTAGCACTACTTCTATTCACCGTTTTATTAGAGAGCCGAGCAGAGCATTAAGATAACAACAATGGCACAATCTACAGGCATTATGAAGGAAGAAAAAAATGGTATTTTTATTATTATGATTATCTGTGAACAAACTAAAAGAAAGAGGCAAATAAAGCATTACAAATCAGAATAGAAGTTAACAACATGGCTGGATCTGGGATGGATCATTGTACAAGAATGGATTCTGTTGCTGTGTACCAGCAACTAATAAAAGACATTAAAAAAAAAAGTACAACAGCAACATAAGCTGTAAAAGAAAAAATAGAAATCATGTGTATGACAATAAGCAGACTATTGTAAAACTTTACAGAAAACCCTATAAAAAAGATAAATGATTAACAAGATATCTAATTTTTCATGGATAAAAAGCATAAAAATGTCAATTGTTTCCAAACTGATCTGTAAGATTCAATGCAATCCTGAAGAAGTACTTCAAAATGGCAAAGACCTAAAAAAAAAAATTGTCCATAAAAAGCAATGAGAACACTGGGGGGAGGGGTATCAAAATCAAGTTTTTCTGAACTCTGATATCCAATTAACCAAACACTTACAATCATCTGGGAAGCATTTATTCAAGAAAAATGGTATTACTCTCAGGATAACAAATTTTGTGGCATTTTAAATGTCCCCTATTGCCATTTCTCCCTTCCCATCTCTTCAGTAGACTTGAAAATCAGTAGCCAGTGAAAAGCATCAACCCTGCAGCCACTGGAGGAGGCAGATGGGTCTGGCAAACTCCAAAAGCCCCATCCCTGGAGAAGTGTCACTATTTGACCTGTTTAGCAGCTCTCTGGAAAAGTCCCATTCATAGGTCTTGTTTTTATTTGACCTGACTCAGAGTTTACTCTGAGGAAAGTCCTACTTTTGGGGATATTTTTTTGAAAGCAATCAATGGCAATTTTCTAACAGTGCAGCTTTCTGAAGGAGTAATATCAACTAGGGCAGTTAAGAGGCTAGCAAAAACCTTCAAAGGAAAATCTGAGTAATGAGCTATCCAGAGGGCTTTGAAAATCTCTGACATAGTCCTAGAGAACTAGAAGGCTATACACATGAGCAGAACTGTGTTCATGCCCAAGAAAGATTTGACAAGGCCCTAATCTTTACCTGCTGCTGTCTTTGAGGGTGTATGCAAGCAGGAAGCAAAAATTAAAGCAGAGTTGTAAACTACTAGAGCATTGAGGGAGTTCCTTGGTAAGCATGCATAGGCTTCTGGCAAAGAATGGGAGTCTGTTGGCTTAAGGCCTTTAAGGGAAGCTCTATTTATTCATTAACTGACCACTAAGCTAACAAAGCATATTTTCCTGGCCACCCACGACTTAACACAGACTTTATAAAATTAGTTCAGTCAAGTCACCAAACAAGCAACATTAATGACAAAGAGCAGCCAATGCTGGGAAGAAGGTGTGAGTCTAATTTCCAGATTTAAAATGTTCTGTTTTCAACTAAAAATCATGTGAAGCTCATAGAAACAGGATATGTTCCATACACAGGATGTAAAACAGTCAATAGAAATTGTCCTTGAGGAAGCCCAGATGTTGGACTTACTAGATAAAGACTTTAAATCAGCTGCAGCTTCAGTTCAGTGGTAGAACACTTGCAGAATACACAAGAAGTGCTGGGTTTGATCTCCAGCAAAACCACAAGAACAAAAGATTAAGTCAGCTATTATATATATGTTCAAAAAAATTAAAGAGAAGCATGCTTCATAGGAAAGTATGAAAAATGAGGTCTCATTTAATTTGATAAAAGACTTAATACAATCCTGAGAAAAATCCCAACAGAATTGTAAATGAAGCATGTTAAGGTATTTCTAAATTGTATGTGAAGAATGAGGGACTGAAAATATCCACAACTTTCCTTGGGAAGAAGAATATGTGGGTAGGTAGAGGTGGTGTAGGTTTCTTTACAAGAGATTGCAACCTATTATAAAGCTTGTACTGTTTGGTATTTGTGCAGGTATAGACAGATGAGTGCAAATAGATCTACACCTACCTCTGTGGAATTGTGATCTAGGACAGCGATGCCTTTATAGTGTGGAAAACTGTAACTCATTCATTAAGTGGTACTAGCCCAGTTGATTGTGCACATAAAAATAAAATAGATTCCTTTCTACCTAATGCATATAAAAATTAAAAATTAATTCTATAATGATTTTAGTTTCTCAGATTAAGAAAAATTGTAAATTTTCTCAGAATTTTTATTCTGAATAAGTTGAATTTCATTGATTTATGGGATGATCATATTCCTTTTTTTAATCTCGTTTCCTTCATTTTTTTAATATGAATTATACTGATTTTTTAAAAATATCAAGTCAAGTTTGCAATCCTGGAAAATGCTTAGTCATGATAAATTGTTGCATTTGTATATCACTAAGTTAAATTTGCTATTATTCTATTTAGGACCTTTTGCATCCATATTCATGGCAGAAAATTTTCTGTAATTCTCTCTTCTTATAATGTCTTTTCAGATTTTAGTATCAGTGCACAACTGGCCTCATGAAAAGTTAGAAAGTGATTCTTACTCCTCTATACTGTAAAAGAATTCACATAAAATTAGTATTATTTCTTCCCCCTTTTTGAAAATATGTGTGTGTGTGTGTGTGTGTGTGTGTGTGTGAGAGAGAGAGAGAGAGAGAGAGAGAGAGAGAGAGAGAGAGAGAGAAGGGTGGGTGTTTGAACCCTGGACCTCACACATGCAAGGTAAGCAAGCACTCTACCACTGAGCTATAGTTAATTTTTTTTTTTTTAATCAGAGTCTCATTAAGTTGTTCAGGCTGACTCAAAGTCATGATCTTCCTGCCTTAGCCTCCCGAGTTGCTGCAATTACAGCTGTGCCCCACCACATCCAGCTTCTTTCTTAAATTGTTAAAAGAATCTATCAGTAATGTCATTTGGGGACTAGAGTTTTCAATTTTTTTAATCCATTCTAATATGTGTGTAATGGTATCTAATTGTAGATTCGGTTTTCTACAGTTTTATTGAGGTATAATTTGACATACAATAAAATGCACATTTGTGAACAGTGCAATGTGAGAAGGTTTTCTATATGTACAGACCCATGAAAACACATCATCACAATGAGGATAATGAACATATCTGTCATTCCCAGAGTTTCTTTGTGCCCCTTATTTGTCCCTTCTTCCCATCCATCCCCTGCCTCCAGGCAACCATTGATCTGCATTCTGTCACTATGGATTAGTTTTCATTTTCTAGAATGTCAAATAAATGGAATCATACAGTGTACTAATTTTTGTCTGGATTATTTCATTCACCATAATTTCTTTGAGTCTCCTCGACATATATGTGCATGTGTTGGGGGCTGTGCCATGTTGGCGGCGCTGGGATGGCGCCTGATCACATCGGCAGCGAGGAGGTTAATTGACATAAGCACACTCAGGTGATTTTATCTTCCATGCACACAATGTATGCACATGTGTTCTCTAGCACTAATTGCCTGCCCCCTGCGTCTCACCTAATCTTTGTGTAAGAGGTGTGGCCCTGCTCTCCGCCTCCTGGAGGTGATATAAGCGTAGGCGGAGCGAGACAGAGACAGCAGCCATTAGCAGAGAAGCAGGAGAAGAAAGACACACACGCGGCGGAAGGCAGATCGCAGAGCGGAGAACTGAGAAGCATCACTAGGGCACCTTGGGTGGACAGGATGCAGGACTTTAAGGCATAGCAACTCTCTTCCTCTGGGCTCTAAGCAAAGTCTGTCCTTCTCTCAAGGTCTCTCTTAAGCAAAGTCTCTCTCTCTCTCCTCTCAAAGCAAGTAAACCTCATTTCCTCTATCTATAAACAAGCAAGAAAGCAGTGCACTAAAGAGAAAGATAGAAGTGCCTCAGTTTCCACTCCACCACCCATAAGACCCGTGCAAGTTGTTGCTGCAGGCGGTGACAAATATCCATGGATTTTGGAACCGCAAAGAGCCAGCGACATGCATGAGTCTAAAGTCCACTGCTTTTTATTGCTAAATAATATCCTATACATAGATTTATCATTGTTTATCTATTCACCCTTGATGGATATTTTCAGGGTCCTCAGTGTTTGGTTATTACAAATAAATCTGCTATGAACATTCATGTACAAGTCTTTGCCAAGACACATACCATATACTTTCACCTCTCTTGGGACAACACCTAGAAGTGAAAGGACTGGATCACATGTTTAATGTCTTAAGAAACTGCCCAACTGTTTTCCAAAATGGTTGTGTTATTTACATTGCCACCATTAGGTGTGAATTCCAACTGCTCCACACCCTCATTCGCACTCAGTTTTATCTTTAAAATGCTTTTTATAAAATCCATTCTAATATGTGTATGATGGTATGTAATTATGGACTTTCTTTGCATTTCCCCAATGACTAATGGTATCGAACGTCTTTTCACATTCTTATTTTCCATTTGTATATCTTCTTTGGTGAAATGCCTGTTCAATTTTTTTTTTTATTTGAGAGTGTGTATGTTTGTATTCATATTATTGAGGTGTTTTGTTTGCAGTACTGAGATTGAACCCACAGGTGCTCTACCACTGTGCTACATCCCCAGCCCTTTTATTTTTTACTTAGTGATAGGGTTCACTAAGTTGCTGAGACTGGCTATGAGCTTGCAATCTTCCTGCCTCAGCCTCCTGAGTAACTGGGATTACTGGTGTGCATTACCACACCTAGGTCATATTATTGAATTTTGAAAGTTCTTATATCTCATCTAGATAAAATTCCTTTACCAATAATATGATACATTTTCTCCCAGTTTTTAGTTTCTCATTATCTTACTAGTAATTTTTGAAATGCAGTTCTTGATTTTGATGAAGTCAAATTTATTTTATAGGATTGTACATTTGGTGTCATATTTAAGAAATCTTTGCTTAACCTAAGATCATAAAGTTTTTCTCCTTTGTTTTCTTCTAGAGGTTTTATTTTTTTTACTTTAAATTTAGGTTTAGGTTTACAGTTAAGTTTAGGGACACAGTTGATTTTTGCATATTGACCTTGTATCCTGAAACATTGCTCAGCTCACTTATTAGTACTAGTAACTTTTTGTAGATTCTTGGAATTTCTATAGACAATTGTGTTGTCTGTGAAAAAAGCCTTATTAACTTCTTTTCTCATCTTTTTGCCTTCTGTGTTATAGCTTATATGTTTTCTGTTAATCTGCGTTCGAGTTTAGCAGTCTTGTCTTCTGTGAACCCCATGAGTTCTTAACTTCAGATGTTATTTTTAGTTCTAGAACATTCATTTGACTCTTTTGCAGATCCAGTTCTTCACAGAAATTCTCCGTTCTTTCATCCACTTTGTTTCATTTAACATACTTACAATAGGTATTTTAAAGTCCTTGTTGTCTACTTGCTCCAAATCTGAATCACCTGCAAGTCTGTTACTGTTGTCTGTTTTTTCTTCTTGATCTTGATTATTGATCACATTTTCCTGTCTCTACACATGTCATATTAAAATATTTTATTATTTTATTTATTTATTTACTTATATGTGGTGCTGAGAGTCAAACCCAGTGCATCACATATGCCAGGCAAGTGCTCTACCACTGGGCCACAACCCCAGCCCATGCCTGACAATGTTTATGAAAGAACCATGGAGACTGAAGTTATTTTTCCCTGGCAAGGATTTGTCCTTTCCTCTGTTATACCTTTAGAATGAGAGGTGGATCACCTCAATCTGCTTGAGAAAAAGGTAGTTCTGGAATGGACTGAAGCTTTAGTTACACTGAGTACACTTCTGCTTTCAAACGTGGTCATGGTGATAGGACTGGGGATATAGATCAGCGGTAGAGTGCTTGCCTAGCATATGTAAGGCCCTGAGTTAGATCCTCACACTGCAAAAATTAATTTTTAAAAAAATAGTCTGAGGATTGTAGCTCAGTGGTAGACCACTTACCTAGCACGTGTGAAACTCTGGGTTCAATCCCCAGCAACACACACATATACATACGCACACACACACAAATATATATAAAGTTTCTACATTATAATGATAATTTATTATAATTATGTATTATAATTTATTCAGTTTTTTCTAATTGTTGCAGCAGAAATTTGCCACTACTTTATTACAAATGTAAGAGAATATCTTGGTAATCATGAATTAAGGGAGGATTTCTTAAACAACACAAAAGTTTTCATCACAAAATAGGAGTAATTTCTTTAAACCACTAATCTAATAATTTCTATCTGGGCACAGTGGTGCATACCTGTAATCTCAGTGACTGAGGCAAGAAGTTCACAAGTTCAAGGCCAGCCTCAGCAACTTACTGAGACTCTGTCTCAAAATTTAAAAATTGCAGGAGACTGAGGCAGGAGGATCACGAGTTCAAAGCCAGCCTCAGCAAAATGCGAGGTGCTAAACTACTCAGTGAGACCCTGTCTCTGAATAAAATACAAAATAGGGCTGGGGATGTGGCTCAGTGGTCGAGTGCCCCTGAGTTCAATCCCCAGTACCTCCTCCAAAATTTTTTTTTCAATTAAAAGCAGCTGGGGATGTAGCCCAGTGGTAAGGTGCACTGGGTTCAATCCCCAGTACCATAAATAAACACATGCATGCATACACACAGGAATTCTGTCTCATCATATTGTCTTACCCTTTTTCTCAAAAGACAACCTCATTGCCAGCATTTGTTGGCACCTGGGAGAAATTCCACTGCCACCCTTGTGCACTATCATTGGCAGGATTTGAGGATTCCAAATATTCATATCTTCATTCAAACTACTGTTACTGATATACATCAGCCTAAAGCAAAACATTAGGATCATCACCCTCCCTCCCACTCTCCTGATCCTTGCTGTCCTGAACCCACACCCATGGTTCTACTTCCTGAGCCAAAGAGGATCCGATTAAACCACCCCTTTCTTAAGCAGGAGTCCTTAATCATTTTTATGTAATGAATGCTTCAGTGGTCAAATGAAACCTATGAACCTCCTTTCATAATAATATTTTAATTAAGTAAAATAAAAACCACAGAACTAAAAGGAAATGAATTATACTGAATTGCATACATTTCTACTTTATAGCATTACAGCTTTAGCATAAATAAAAACAAACTGGGAATCTAGTAATATATATGCTTGTTTATTAATGCATCCAATAACATGATCTAGTGACAGATAATAGCCAGCACATTTTCCAAGGAGTAGTAGATGTAAATGACATTTTACATTATCTCCAATTGTAATTCGATGTAAACATATTTGTTCATTTATTGATGGCACAATCACAAGTTGACACCACTGTGATGTGCCACCTGCATTCATTATTCAAGGAAATGCTTAACTTCAGGTGGAGGTGAGAAAAAATTCCAGTTCAGGGACTCCAGGTGAAGAACCCTGCAGTGTGAGTGGAGACTGGCCTCCACTAGGGGGTGCTGTCATTTTAGAAAGGGGAGCTCCCTCCTCCAGCTGAGGGAGTGTCCAGTCCTCCTCTTGGGCAGCCCTTAGTCCTCACAGCCCCAGAGCATCTCCTCCTCCCATTCACCCTCCTCCAAGCCATCCCAAGGCACACCCAGTTGACAGTGGAGGTTCACAGCAATAGACCACACTTTCTTCTGTGGCTGGTGGGTAGCCAGGGCTCACAGGGGCAGTGCCCTAAAGGGGACTCCAGCCTGCAGGAAAGTTCTCTCCTCCATATTTGGAAGCTCCTCATTAGAAACAAAGTCATCTACACTTGGAGTTGTGACAATATGATAGTCAGATCTGCCTCTGGTACAGAATCTGCCTGACTTCTCTCAGGTTGAAAGTGCAAATAACTTCCTCTGGGGCAGAGTTTGATGATATTACCGTGCCATGAGCCACATGCAAAGCAGCTATCCTGCTGGGAAAGAGAGAAGTTTTGAAACCACACAAATTGTTTTTCGTTATTTTCTTTGGTTTGGTTTGGTACTGGGGACTGATCCCAGGTCCTGTGCCTGCTGGCAAGCACTCTAACACTGAGCTACACTACCTAAAAGTACTTGAAAGGCAGCAGAGATGGAATGGTTAAGAAAGTAGCCTCTCCCATGCCTGTAGTTCCGGCTACTAGGGAAGCTGAAGCTGGAGGATCGTAAGTTCAAGACCAGTCTGGGCAATTTAGCTAGACCTTGACTCAAAATAAAAATAAAAAGGGCTGGGGATGTAGCTCAGTTGTAGAGCATTTGCCTAGCATGTCTGGGTTTGATACCCAGCCTGAAAAAAAAGTAAAGAAAAAAAGAAATCAAGCAGACCCTGTGACTGAGGGTATGGCTGTGTGGTAGAAACATGCATGAGGCTGGGTTTGGGTCACCATCACTACAAAAAAAAAAAAAAAAAACACAAAGCTCAGACCCTTGATAACCTATGTAAGAAACCCCCACCCCTGCCACCTCCTTGACATAACTTTGGGAGTCATTTAACTTCCATGCCTGCAGTTCCTCCTCTTCAAATGAAGAGGGGAAACAGCAATAACCTTATAAGGTCATTATGTGAGTTCAATGACATGATACACAGAAAGCACTTAGAAGACTGCCCAATCCATAAGAAGTACCAAATGAGGTTTTGCTATTAATAATTGGCATGAATTTAATAAAATGAATGACATACTTCAGTTACTCCTTCAGTCCTTACCTCCATTTACCCAAACACCTGCTCCACTTCCTTCTTCCTTCCTGACTGTGATAATCTGAAAAATTAGACCCCTTTTCTCTTTCTTAAGAGTTTATTCTTGTGCTGGCGATAGAGCTCAGAGGTAGAGCACTTGCCAAGCTTCCATGAGGCTCTAGATTTGATCCCCAGTACTTACCCACCCCCAGCAAAAAAAAAAAGAGTTTAATCTTTTTCACCCCAAATTTACCCCCACCCTACCTCATGTTTTTCCTAGGTTTAGTAGGGAAACAAGTGCTGGAAGTGGTGAGCCAGGAGACCTGACTTCTCCTACCTCTGGGCTTGCTCTCCCTGGGCCTCCGCTAAACTCCTGGGATCCCTTTGTTTTAAAATGTAGGTTTTAATATTATTCCCATATGCTGAGACCAATAAACTGGTGGTTTGTTGCTCTCAGTTCCAAGAGTGGGAGGCATACTGAAATGCCATGCAGGGCCACAGTGATGGTGTCAGGATCGATCAGGAGGCAGAGGAAGCAAGAGAAAATGGTCCCATGAGCCTTTATTGTGGCTTCATGGGGAAGACAAGACAAAGCTGGGTAAGAGGCTTAGGATAGGCTAGTTGAATAATTTTAGTAGGCTCAGAGGTTTAGGGGCGTCTCCCATTTTGTGACACCTGGCCCCAGGATAATTAGGACAAGGGAAGAGTAGCTCAGGATATGGGCTGCGATTGATTGGTCTGCATTTCAAAGGTGCACTCCCAGGGAGTCATTTATTGTTTTTAGGGATCAGCTAACTCTGAGAGGGGCAGTCCTTCCAGGATCAAAAGACCCCACATCCCAGAGTATTAAGAATACAGGAAATAAATCAGGCATGCTGTAATCCCAGTTACTCTGGAGACTGAGGCTGGAGGATTGCAAGTTCGAGACCAGCCTCAGCAACTCAACAAAAGCCTTTCTCAAAAAATAAAATACAAAAAGGACTGGGGACATAGCTCAGTGGTAGAGCACTTGCCTGGCATACTGGTGCCCTCCCTCGGTTCATCCCCACTGGAAAAAGAGGAAAAAAAAAAAAAAAAAAGAGGATACAGAAAATAGAGTTAAAACACCCTTTCATTGACCACCTCTGTATTTCAGGCTCAGTGGACCCAGTGGGAATGTAATGTTATCAGTCTCTTTACATATCTGACACATGCATTGCTACCATGACTGCATGGCATTTTCTCTTCATGGTGGAGGGGGTAGGGTCTCTGAGATCAAAGTTTAACAAATGCAGTCTCTGGAGTCAGACTATCTGGGTCCAAATATTGGCTCAGCCACTTTGTAGCTGTGGGACTTCAGGACAATTACTTAACCTTTCTGTTCCTCAGCTTCTTTATTTATAAAATGAGGATGATTATAGATGATTTCATAGCATGGCGGGCATTAGAAGAACTAACAATACCTGTAAAGCTCTTAGAACAGGCTGGGCACATAGCAAGGGATCAATAAATTTCAACTGTTACTATGATTTCTTGACTACACCAAGATACCTTCTGGCTTAGGGCTTTCACCTGTGCTGTTCCTGCCCCTGGGAAAGCTCTTCCCTACTTTCTTCAGCAGGCTAACATCTCACACCTCAGGTTGCAATTTAAATGGCACTTTCTAGCTGGGCGTGATGGTAGATTCCTGTAATTCCAAAGACTTGGGAGGCTGAGCGAGAAGGATGGCAAGTTCAAAGCCAGCAACTTAGCAAGGCCCTGAGCAACTTAGTGAGACCCTGTCTCTAAATAAAATATAAAAAGGGCTTGGGGTGTGGCTCAGTGGTTAAATGCCCCTGGGTTCATTCCCCTGTACCAAAAATAAAAATAAAAATAAATAAATAAATGTCACTTTCTTAACAATACCCAGAGAACCATCCCCCAGCCCACCCCAGCTCTGTACCCTCTCGCTGTGCTTCTGTACTTCCTGGTATTGCTCATCCTAGTTGCAATTACACAGCTATTTGTTTATTTTCTGCTAGGTTCTAAGCCCTCTGAGCTCAGGGACTGAGTCTGCCCAGCTCCCACTGTGCCCGTCAAGCCTGGCATATCAGAAGTGATCAATAAATGTCTGCACTAAACTACATAGGTTTACAGCTGCAGGTGCATTGATGCCTGGACGAGAAGCCATCTGGATCAATGGCTGACTGGTGGCAATACACAGAGCCACAGGTTTCAGATCCTTTCATTTAATGATGGGCTCTGGGCCCTTCAATGGCCCTTTTCAGATTAGAGAGTCTGGGAGAGAATTCTTGAGTCATCAAACTCCTTGCAGTGGGTGACCAGGTGATCCAGAGACATCCACTGGCAGAAGAGATGGAATGTGTAAGAACCCTGCAGCTGCCCTGCTCATGAGGGACTCCAGTCTGGCTTTGCTAAAACAGTTAAATTCCAGGAATACCAGCAAAGGGATTGGGTCATGTCATACCTGCCTCACAAGGCAAACAAGCTGCAACTGAGAAGGGTAGGGAGGTGCCATAACTGCGGGGAGGGGGTGTGGGGGAGGGGGGGAGAGAGAGAGAGAGAGAGAGAGAGAGAGAGAGGAAGGGCCAGATGTACATACAGACCGGAAAAAGTCCCATTGCAGGTGAGGGGGACATAATTAACGGAGGCTGGTGAGCAAGCCTATACATGCCAATATGTCAAATATTTGTTCCAAGGAGCTGGGGTCTCACTAGCCTCAACCCTGAGCAAGAATAGCTTGACACTGACATGCCAAGCAAACATATAACAGGAAATTCTCCTAGACTAGCAGTTTGGTCAAAGGCTCTGGCCTGTGGCTAAAATCAGGATTATGTCTGCTAATTTGCTTCCAGATCTGCTTCAAGAAAGCCTCAACAAGACCACTGGATTGTGATCAAGATTGGCAGGTGAAGCCAGCCTCTCTTGTGTTTCCCCCAAGACCTTTTCTGGACAAGGGTAACGCGAGAGGAGATACTTAGAGGGAAAGATCCCCTTCTTTCTAGAACTCCCTTTGAGTTCCAGCTATAGTCTCAGACAATATATTTGTGTGGGCTAGAAAAAAAAAAAATCAAATGCCTTTTAAAGTAGAGCCCAAGCAGAGCAAATGCTGGCTTTGCTAGAAATGCCCAAAGTTATTTTGATCCTGGGCTAGTGGCTCTCAACGGAGATGCTATTGTTCAATTGGAAATTTGTGGGGAAGTGGTTTTGGCTGCCTCGGTGACTGGGGGTCACCACTACTATTTAGTAGTCAGGGACTAGAAGTGCCAGACGTCTGCAGTGCATGTCCGGGACAGTCATGCACAACAAAGAGTTGTCCCTCCGCCTGTACAGCTTTAAATGTCCCATAGGATATAGTATATATGAAAACTCCTTCAGTGTCCAGAGACTGACTTTATTTTGTCTGTGGATGCAAAGGTTTCATTTGGTTTTCACCATGTTAACATACACTAACATCTCCAGGAAGGCAACTTTATCAGAACCGTTAGCCACTTTGGAAAGTCACGTTGCCCTGGGGCACCACCACTCAAGGTATGTAAATCACCAGTGCAACACGCCTCATCAGACCTCATCTGTTGCCCTGCCTTCTTGGTATTTCCACACATAGGTGCAAGCAGTTGTCTAATTCATTTTGTCACCTTATGTTACTGTGCCCACACATTACATATTACATGTTATTTTACTCTTTGTGACTTTTCTTCTTTATATTATTAGTAAAACATCATGTTGATACAGGGGAGAAAGCTATGGTTGTTGGAAGGTTATTTCATCAATAAGTTTCATTTGGGGTATTATAAAATATCAGTTATAAAATGGAGGAAGTGGTAGGCTTGGTAGTGCTTATCTTGTAATCCCAGCAGCTCGTGAGGATCACGAGTTCCAGGCCAGCCTCAGTAATTTAGCAAGAGCCTGTCTCAAAGAAACAAAAACAAAAACAAACCAAACAACAACAACAACCAAAAAAAACCAAGCTCAGTGGTAAAGCACCCTTGGGTTCAATGTCAAGGAAAAGAAAGAAGGGAAGGAAGGAAGGAGGGAGGAAGGAAGGAAGGAGGGAAGGAAGGAAGGAAGGAGGGAAGGAAGGAAGGAAGGAGGAAGGAAGGAAGGAAGGAAGGAAGGAAGGAAGGAAGGAAGGAAGGAAGGAGGAAGGAAGGGAGGGAGGGAGGGAGGGAGGGAGGGAGGGAGGGAAAGAAATGAGGATGGCACTGTGAAAACCCAAGGCTTCACCTGGTTAGATAAGATGATGGAACTGACATTTTACCCAGACTTTGCCCTTGATTTTTTCTGGATTGAAGAACACTTTTTCAATTGAGTGACACTGATTAGGGGGGGAAATTGCTGCATTATAGATGATATTGCTATGTATAACTCACGGAACCACAACCACAGAACTAACAATCCCTGTGCATCATTTATCAAGGTTCAACTTTTACTGAGCTAGAGCCCTGGGGGCCATTTTGGTTGCCCGAAGTGATGTGCTTGCGCCACCTAATGGACTATGGGAAAGTAGCAAATCTGTGCGATAAGTTGAAACACCTTCCTTTGCAGAGAGTAACAATAACATGAATGATGTTACCACATACATATATGTTACCACTTTACATATATGAACTCCTCAATACAAAATCTTTATGACATAATACTGTTATTCCCATTTTGTACATGGGGAAACTGAGGCACTGAGAAGATAAGTGGCTTGACTGTGTTCAAATAGCTAGTGAGAGGCAGGACTGAATTTGAAGACTGGTGGTCTGGCTTCAAAATTGCTGCTCAGCTGGGTGTGGTGGTGCATGCCTGTAATCCCAGTGGCTCTGGAGGCTGAGGCAGAAGAATCATAAGTTCAAAGTCATCCTCAGCAACTTAGCAAGGCCCTAAGCAACTTAGCGAAATCCTTTCTCAAAATAAAAAAAATAAATAAATAAAAATTTTAAAAAAGGGCTTGGAATGTGGTTTAGTGATTAAGCACCCCTGGATTCAATCACCAGTTCCCAGGGGGAAAAATTGCTGCTCTGAATCATTCTGTTATGGGTTTGCAAGTAGCTACTCTTTTGGGAGATGATATTCTGAGAGTCAAAAACTTCTGAGTTTATAGGGCTGCATTCAGCATTTATTTCAGGGCAGTAAAATTACAGAAAGAAAGAACAGAAAGTTAATACTTAGGTATTAAGATATGGTAAGACAAAAAGTTTTGCCATTGTATGGCCCATGGAAATCTTTGTACTAAAGTATAAAGAGGCTGTTTCATTCTTTTGGCAGATCATGTGATCCTAGAATGACAACCCCTGCAATTATGCTATAAGATTCATAAGGACAAAATTCACACCCCTATTTTTCACCTCTGTGTGGCCAGTACTTACCCCAGAATCTTATGGACTAAATGGAATAAGCCCTCCACTCCTGCCACAACTTTGGTACTGAGGATTGAACCCAGGGGCACTTTACCACTGAGCTACACCCCCATTCCTTTTAATTTTTATTTGGAGACAGGATCTCACTAAATTGCTGAGATTGTCCTTGAACTTGTACAAGATCCTCCTGCCTCGGTCTCCTGAGTTGCTGGAATTACAGGTGCATGCCATCATGATCAGAAGGGATATGTGTTTTTTTTTTTTTTAATGCATCTATATTGATACATAACTCATATACCATCTGACTCGTCCATTTAATATACATAATTGATCTGGGAATGGTGGCCCATGCCTGCAATCCCAGCTACTGGGGAGGCTGAAGCAGGAGGACCATAAATTCAAGGCTAGCCTCAGCAACTTAAAGAGACCTGTCTCAAAATTAAAAATTAAAAAAGGGTCGGGTGCTGTGGCACATGCCTTAGCAACTTGGCAAGACCCTGAGGAATTTAAAAAACTCTATCTCAAAATAAAAATTAAAAAATAAAGAGCTGGGGTTGTGACTCAGTGGTAGGTGTGCTTACCTGGCACATTGTGGACCCTGGGTTTGATCCTTAGCACCACATAAAAATAAAATAAAGGTATTGTGTCCACCTACAACTAAAAAATATATTTAAAAAATAATTTAAAAAAAATAAAGGACTGGGGATGTGGCTCAGTGGGTAAGCACTGCTAGGTTCAATCCTTGGTACCAATCAATCAATTTTTTAAAAAAGAGATAGGATAGAACGAGTCCTGGATTCAATCCTCAGCTCTGCAAAAGTAAAACAAAATTAAAAAGTAAGTGTAAATTCAATGTTTTTTAGTATATTCACAGAATTGTGCAACCATCAAAACAATGGGCTTTCCTCTTTCCAGAACTATCACTCCCCATCTTCCTACCCACCCCCTTTCCCAGTTCTGGGTAACAAAGTAATTTACTTCTCTTTAGATTTGCCTGTTCTGGACATTTCATTATAAATGGAACTTTATAACACATACTGCTTTATGACTGACTTCTTTCACTTAGCATAGCAGGTTCAAGGTTCATTCACATTGCAGCATGTACCAATACTTCATTTTTTTAGTGACTGAATAACATTCATTTATATGGATTTACCACACTTGGTCTATGCAACCATTAATTGATGAATAAACATCATTTGAGTTGTGTCCAGCTTTTGGCTTTATGAATGATGCTGATATAAACATTTGTGTCCAAGTTTTTGTGCGGATATATGCTTTCATTTCTCTTGGATATATACCTAAGAGTGGACTTGCTGGGTCATATGGTAATTTGATGTTTAACCTTTTGAGGAACTCTATTATTTCAATGACTGTAGTAGTTTATGTTTCTAGCACCAATGTATGATGGTTTCAATGTATGATGGTTTTTTCATATCCTACTCAACACTGGTTGCTATCTTTTTGTTCTTATAGCCATTTGAATCATGATGAAGTGTTTTTTATCGTGGTGTGTGATGTTTGTTGTTTATTACATATGAATAGACTCCCAGACTCTTGGAGCAGGATAGGACCACAGCAATCATGTGGCCCCATATGTTTATTTATAAAAGAAACAGTGAAGGTGAATAGAGAATGAAGGACTAGCCCAAGGTTGAAATTAGTAATGGAGGTAGTAACAGATATATTACATGTGTATATGTATATTAGAAGTATGTGTGTGTGTGTGTGTGTGTGTGTGTGTGTGTGTGTTTCTTTTAAGTAAACTAGGGGGTTGCTGTAGCTGAGCAGTAGAGTGGGCATGTTCCAGGTCCTGGGTTCAATCCCCAGCACCAAAGAAAGAAGGAAAGAACAAAAAGAGAAAAAGAAGTGGGGGGGGGGGTGAGAAAGAAGGAGGAAGGATGATGATGATGATGATGATGGGCTGAATCTAAAACCTGAGAGAAATTTTCACAACTATAAAACCAGAAGTCAGTGAATCAATAACTAATAACAGATAATCATAAATTGTTACATTCATGGGCCCTCTACTGTCTTAGCCACAGTGCAAAGTAAGCAGTTTACATTTGCTTTCCTGTTTAATGCTAGCAACACCCCTATTTTATAGAGTTCTAAGTAGAAATAAAGGGTTGTGACCCTGAAATCCCATATCTAACTAGCTTTTGTGTATAAGGTAACAGAGAGCCATTCTAACACATGCAAATATTTTTAAAATCCACCATCCAAACACCCTTACTTCAAGGGTTACCCAAAGCAGCATTCCGGTGGTGTGAGAAGGAAGTTCATCAAAATGAGGAATTCAGGAAGGAGGACAACATTTAGGCAAAATATAATGGCAGTAAACAACGAAAACAGGAAAAAGCAAGTTAAAGTAGTTTGAAATTCTCTCTCTCTCTCTCTCTCTCATATATATATAATTTTTCATATAATTTATATAAATGTTTTATATATACATATA
The DNA here is from genome assembly GCF_902686455.1 of Sciurus vulgaris. Lineage (NCBI taxonomy): Eukaryota > Metazoa > Chordata > Mammalia > Rodentia > Sciuridae > Sciurus > Sciurus vulgaris. The sequence goes on along the minus strand of NC_136463.1, from coordinate 52,957,252 downwards.
TATAATTTTTAAAATGTCAAAAAGTGTTCTTGAAACAGAGAACCATGATGTGAACATTTTAATAACGTCCTGAAGTTGGAATGCTAATTTATGCCTGCAAGCTTGTGCCCTGCCACAGCCTTGAACTCTGCGGAGAGTTCCCTCCTCCAAGCTCCCAAGCTACCCAGAGCTTGGAGGAGGCACTCGTGTCCAAGGGTTGCGCTTCCCTGCTGAATGTGGAATTCTTTCCGTCTTCCCTGGGGTCCTCTTAAGCTCCCCTGTTTCGGGAGTGTGAATAACCCATTGCCCTAGTGTTAAGTGGCGACAGGTAATCTCTTCATCATCTTAATGGTAATTGAGGGAGGCGTGTCAGCTAGCCATCTTGCTTAAGGGTGTGAGGAAAAGTTAGCATAGACTTGAAGCTAAAGTGATGGCAGAGGGGACATAATCGCATGTCCTGGGACAAGACTTTCAATGCTTCCTCCTCCATTCCATGCCTAGCACCTGGTCAAAAACATCGATTCTTCCAACACCGAGGCCAACAAAAGTTAGGGTGGATGGGATGGGTGGCTTTCTCTTGGGTATCCGAAAATCCCAAACTCTGTCATCCTGTCCCCCTACGGACCCCTCCCGCCAATTTTACTGGAGCAGGAGCGGCAGGGCGCAGGGTGGGAGCAAAAGGCTGGGGTTCCTGCAGCGGCCGGCAGGCAGGCAGGGTCTGCAGGGCTGTGGAGCCTCGAGGGCCCGGCAGGCTTGACACCACCTGGCGGAGTCCTGAGGAAGAGTCTTAGAGGCGCGCGCTCCTCTGCGCTCCGAGCACTCCAGCGGGAGCCTCCGAGAGCTCATTCGCTTTCCTCTGTCGCCCCGCTCCTCCCGGAGGTAAGTGCCATCCGCGGACCCCGAGTTGCAGCTGGGTGGAGATGGCCCGCGGTTGGCCAGCGCTCGGAAAACACTGGCTGGAGCTGCGGTCAGGGCGTCGCCCAAGTTTTGGAAGGCCTCGCGGGTGACAACTGGAGAGGCTCAGAGCTTGCTCGGGGATTGCAGGGGTGGCCGAGGGCTGGGGCGTGTCTAGGGGCAGTCACCCCGAGCGGTGCATCCAAGACCAGCACCAGCGGCGCGTGGGTCGCACGTTGGAGCCTCAGCTCAGAATCCTGCACACTTGGCGCGCTCTGGCTGCCGACCCCAGCTAGCCCCAGCCTGGTTGGGGCCGCGACCCCAGCTCCAGGCCTTCCTCCTTGAGCGGGTCCCTTGCAACCCGCTCGCCCGCGGTCGCACACCGTCGCGCCGGCAGGTCGCGCTCGGCTGCCGGCCAAACCCGCCCGGGTCCCGTCGCACCCGCGCCCCGGGCCACCCCGCCCAGCCCTTTCCGCGCTGCGCCCCTCGCCTTCTCCATCTCCAGCCGTTCGCTATTTTCACACCTCCCAGTGCCCCGGCCCCGGCGCCTGATTCAGTGCTTAGTAATTAATTTGGCGTTTCAGAATGGTCAGCGGGCTGGATAATGGGCGCATTCATCCCCCGGGCTAATCTGAACAGAGGTGGGAAGAAAGGCTTCACAGACAGAAAATGCCATTCGCGGAGCGCTCAAAGGGGCTGTCACTCCCAGAATAAATCGCCGCCGCGCCCGCCGGCTCCTCTGGCCATTTCCATACAGCCTCGGCCTGCGCCGCGGACCCGCCGGCCTCTGCCTGCGTGTCCCGGAATCACTCCCTCCAGTGCCTTCGACGGGAAAGTCGAGCGAGAGCGGGACCCAGGCGGGAAACAGGAAGCTCGGGTTAAGGCCACGGGGTACAAAGGGATTGATTAGAAAATCAAATGCTGAACTAGAAGGAGACACAGCTAATTGAAGACGCGAATGTTGAAGCTGGGGCTCAGGGAGCTTTCCTCCAAAACTCCGCAGTTCGCTAACGAAGAGGACCCCAAAGTCCGAATTCGTCTGTAGCGTGCGGGAGGCCACAGAGAGTTTTGGGGCTCACAAATTGTGAATGGAATGCGACGCACAAGTATGGGTTACAGAAGCAGGGTCTGGCTGGTGCAATCCCAACCAGCACCAGACTTAACTTTCTGGGTTCTTTGCTCTTGGGGCCTGGGAGGTGACCACGATGCCTTTCCTGCTTTTCACCGCCCGGACCTTAGGGCCCATAGGAGGACATCAGCTGAACAAGCGACGGCGACTTCATCCTCTGACCGCTTCTGAATCGCCCTGAGTGTTAGGCACAAATGTCCTGAATGCTAGAGCCTCCCCCTGGGGTGCCCCCTCCCCCCTGGTGGAGCCGATAGTGAGCTCCAGCTGCAGCCCTAACCCTGTGCTCCTCCTGCTTCTCACAAGAACATCCAGTTGGGATGGGCAGGGATGCTTGGCTCTGTCCAGACTGAAACTCCTGGAACTTAGAATTTCAGTAGTCTGGGTTCACCGTGTGTCCACTTTGCTGGGGCAGGTCTGACTCTGGTCCTTCTGCTCAGTGCGACCCTTCTCCCAGTGGGGGAAGAGAAAGAGGTATGGCTCTGAGGTCAGACCTTAGGTCCTCCAGAGGCTGGAATGGAATGGCAAGGAAAGCCACTGGGAGGAAGGAACATTTGTGGAAAGATCAGACGGGTGTTCCAGGGTGTGTAGGGAAGATGGAATCCCATGACATTCATCAACTTCTGAGTGGAAGTTACTCCCTTCTCAGACTCAGGTTCCTCATTTGCAAAACAAGGATAAAATGAGATCACATTTGGACCCAAGTGCCAGAGGCCCTCAGTAGAAGGATCCCACACACCTTCAACCACCAACGGTTCTGGCACACTCCCCTGGCATCTCTCCAGCCTTCACCAACACCTCTCCGCGGAGCACCAGTGACCCCACAGTTTTTCTCAGGATGCCTCCACCCATCCCTCGCAGTGTCTGGGTTCCTGTATCTGGCTCTTCTTGAAAATGCTAAGAGCCGAAAGCTGCCTTTCAAAGGTTCTAGAGCCATTATACAGATGGATACTAAGACTCTAGAGCTTTTGCAGACAATGATTCTAAGATTCTAGTGTCATCATATAGGTGGCAATACTGAGATTCTAGAACCAATGCACAAATGGACATGCCGAGATTCTAGAGCCATTGAACAGGTGGCAATACTGAAATTCTAGAGCCATTGTACAAATGGCAATACTGAGACTTTAAGTGACTTGCTGGTGTCACCAGCTAGTTAGACTAGAGCCGATTTTATGGCAGAGTAGTGAATCTCATATTCTGAGCATCAGTTGCCCCTGGCCACAGCCCCAGAGAGTATTTTCCTAGGTATAAGGAGGGTCCCAGAACACTGCACTTTATATAAAATTCTCAAAGCTTGTTGATTCAAGTGATACAGGTACAGGGAACATATTCAACCAAAGTGACTTTTTTCCAGTATCTGCTCTCCCATGTCCATAAGCCTTCTGCCTTATTCTGCATGGCTTATAATGATCAGCAAGAGTTTTTTCTGTTACTTCTAGGCTGCTGGTCATAGGGGTGAGATCTACTTCTAAGAGATACCTCAGGATCCCCCAGAATGTGTAGCCAATAAGGGAGAGGCAGTGGGTGAGCTGAGCACCCAATAGATGAGGGATGGCCTAAGTGGGCTGCAGGCTGCCTGGACATTGAGCCTACCAATACACTCTCACAGCTGAACCTAATGCTGCATACCAAAGGCCTCTCACACACAATACAAATATGCCCAGAGGGCCCCTTGGCAAGGTAAACCTGTCCAGGGACCAAGCAGTCAGCCATGGGGACATGTGCCAGCAATAACCCAGGCAGGAGTTGTGGCCCAGGACACCCTGCACCTGCCCCTTCACCACACTGGGGCTCAGAGGAGAAGGTGGGTGGGCCTGGAAGAGTGGAAGAAAGCAAGCAGGGGGAGGAGAAACCATTGGGAACATAGGGAGGCAGGGGAGGGATGAGTCCCTATTTATGTAAGCCATTTGTAGCTGTGGATTGTAAAACTGGGCAGGATCCTCTGGAGTAATTCATAGTGTTTGGACAAGACAAACATTGTTCTGCTTTAAACAAACCTTCAGAAAGGTCAGTTTGGTTCGTCCTTTTGCTGCAAGTTGCTGAGACTATCCAGATGATGAGAAAATCAGATCTTAGCTGAGGGGGCCCAGGCAGGAGGCAATGGTCTCCCAGCCCTTGGGATGCTGGTTGATGCACCCAGTACCAGCAGGGTCCTTGGCTCCCATTGAAAAGGTTTGGTTCCCACTTTAGAACCAGATTTTCACAGACAGATTCTGAGATTTTGATGATGCCAAGGATCATCCAAGTTCTAGGGCAAGGCCAATGTGACCCACAATGGGAGTCTTTATGCAGGTGAAGCATTTATGGAAAATGAAAATTCATGAAAGAAAAACCAAATTAGATCCACCAAACTCAAGTTCAGATATGCTCCCAGGAATCAAGAAATCCATGTTCCCCTTACATTTAGATGCCCTGGCTGGGCCTTCCTTGTTCTCTTAGCAAAAATTTTTGAGTGCCTTATAATGTGTTCTGTGTCAGGTATGGGGAGATAGTAGTGAGCAAGAAAGATGTCCCAGCTACTCATGGGCCTATAGTCTGATTCATCCTTCCCTTCCCTATCTTACTTAACAAGTGGAGCTTACAGTTTCACAGCCAGACTCTCCACCACCAACACTGCTTCTGCCTCAAAGATCCAACATACCAGGTCCCAGTACAGGGTCTAACAGTGAGCGAAGCGCTCAAAAAGTGTTTGCTGCCTGATTATGATCAGGATTGTGATAATGAGACTGTACTCTTAAAGTATCTACCCTTAAGATTCTCAGGTGAAGCTGATACTTTTTAAAGATACTGAGTAGCCATATTTGTCCATATTAACTACTAATTATATATGTATTTGTTACTGAGGACTGAACTCAGGGGAGTTCTACCACTGAGCTACAGCCCTAGCCCTTCTTATTTTTTGAGACACAGTCTTGCTATGTTGCTGAGGCTGGTCTCAAACTTGTCATCTTTCTATCTCAACTTCCTGAGTCACTGAGATTACAGGGGTGTGCTATCACACCTGGCTCAATACATTATTGTTGTTCATTAATACCAAAACCCAGTATTTCTGTAGTGCCCATTATCACTGTCCTGCACATGATCCAGGACACACCCAGGGCAGTTTGTTATTCTCTCCAGAGGGTGGTGCCCTTGGTGATGGTGGTAGTAGTAGCATTGGGTTAGCTGATGGTATACAACATTATAAAAGTGCTTAGGGTTTTGGACACTTCAGGATCTTTGGCGTATGAGTTTTTATTCATTACTCCTAATATCCATAAAAGGAATGAAGGAAGGGGGGAAGGAAGACTACCATCCACATTTTTCAGAAGAAGGAGTTGAGCTGGAAGTGGTGGCGCATGCCTATAATCCCTGAAATTTGGGAGACTGAGGCAAGAGGCTCACAAGTTCAAGATCAGCCTCATCAATTTAACGAGGCCCTGAGCAACTCAGTGAGACCCTGTCTCAAAATAAAAAATACAAATGGCTGGGGGTGTGGCTCAATGGTTAAGCACTCCTGGGTTCAATCACTGGTACAAAAAAAAAAAGAGGGAGTTGATGCTTCGTGGAGTGAAGTGACTTCCCAGTGTCACAGGGACATTAACTTTGGGGACTGCCTATGACTGGTACACAATCCAAGCAGCCTTCTTGGACCTGCACCACCCTGCTGACCACCCAAAGAGCTCCCAGGGAGGCTAGGAAATGGTTCCCTTGGCAAAGTCATGTCCATCCAAGCTCGTGTGTACTCTCTGACATCATTCTGGGGACCAGCATGATGGTACTTCTGCCTGATGTCCATTTCCACAGGTGAGGGAAAGGTTCTTCCCGCACCACAAGTCCTAGTTTCTTTTGACACCTTATTATGGTTGAATAATCCATGCACTTACCCAGTGTGTTGGAAATCAATGATCCATGTCTGTTCTCATCCTTCTGAACCACTTCTTGGAGTTAAGTCTCTAAATTTTCTTCCTGTGTGACAAATAAACCAGTAATACCTCATTTTACTGACATTTGGGGAAAATAAGTTGTTCCACATAATTGATTTTTGCAGTTAACAGAAGCTTACTCCTTTAAGCATAGAAACTTCTTATGTAGTCATTTTTTGTGGAAATTTTTTTCCATCAAAATCATTTTTTCCCCCATCTAAGTTAGCAGAATGGAATATATCAGGTGTTCCCTAGGTGGAGTTGCTGGGGTAACCCAAAACCCATTTCCATGACTCACAGCCATCTTTGGGAGCATCAGCTTCTGGGCAATTTACCCATCCTCCCTGGCCTCAGTTTCCTCACTTGTAATCTGGGGAGTATTAGACGAGGCACCCTCTCAGGGCTATCCCCGTTCTCTAGCTCTGCTGACCTCTTACACAGTAATGCCCTTGGAAATTCTTGTGGTTACAGACTCTGTCCTGAATCCCTGGGATGGGTGGGTAGATTTTACTGTTAGCTGTCACCCTTCAGTGTACCACCAGTTCTGCAGGTGCCAGTTCCCCAAGGATCCTAATTTGGGCTTCTCCAGTTCCCTGGAAGCATGGAATATGTCTAACTTCAGTTTATAAACAATTTTTTTTTTTTTTTTTTTTTTTTTGTGCCAGGGACTGAACCCAGGGATGCTCTACCCCATTGAACTACATCTCAGTCCTTTTTTTATTTTTTATTTTCAGACAGGGTCTTGCTAAGTTGCCAAGGCCGGCCTGCCGCATGTGATTCTCCTGCGTTGGCCTCCTGAGTTGCTGAGAGTATAGGTATGTGCCCTAGCAGGCAGCTTAGTGACTTCTGAGTGAAGAACCCCTGGTGAGGTCCCTGTGGACTGGAGTATCCTTAATATTGTGGTTATTGTTTTCTCCAATGCCCAAAAGAACTCTCACTTACTTCTGGGACTGTGTTTTGCATCATGAAGGGTACTGTAATCTGGACTCTAGAGAAGGGGCTTACAATTCCTTGACATATTCCATAGAAGGTATGAACTCAGTGTTACAGGGAAGTCAAGAACTATGAGATATAGTCACTGCCTGTAAGAAGAGAAGCTAAAGGAGGACTTGAGGAATTTTTCTTTTTTTTTTTTTCAGAATTGGGGATGGAACTCAGGGGCACTCTACCACTGAGCTACATCCCCAGCCCTTTTTATTTTTTTGAGACAGGATCTCACTAAGTTGCCTGAACTGGCCTTGCATTTGTGATCCTCCTGCCTCAGCCTCTGGAGTCACTGGGATAACAAGTATACGCCACCATGCCTGGCTTGAGGAATGTCTTAAGACTAGCATATAGAGGTTCTTCTTTTCTTCCTTTCATTTACCCCAAGCTTGCCTTTCAGATGTGAAGAGGACCCTCCTGATTCTGTCATTTCTGGATTTGCTGGTATATCAGGTTCCTGTGTACAGTAGTTTGGACCTTGAATGTCTCCCAAAGATTCATGAATTAAAGACTTGGCCCCCAGGGTGGCACTACTGAGAGGTGGTAGAACCTTTTAGAGGTGGGTCTCAGTGGGAGGTCTTTAGATCATTAGGGCTGTGTCCTCAAAGGAGATTGTGGGGCTCTAGCCTCTTCCTTTATTTTTTGCTTCCTGGTGGTGGGCTGAGTGATTTTGCTCCACCACCTGCTCCCACTGTGATATGCTACTTCACCACAGGCCCAAAGCAAAGGGGACCAATTGATCATGGTCTGGAATACCCAAAATGAAGCTTTTTCTCTTTATAAATTTATCATCTCGGGTATTTTATTAGAGTGTTGGAAGGCTAACTAACTCACTGTGGCTGTTGTAACAAGTCCTCACAAATATAGTAACTTTAAAACAACAGAAATTCATTCAGCAGTTTAAAATCAGTTTCACCAGATTGGAATCATGAGCCATCCTCCTCCAGAGGCTATAGGGGAGAATCTGTCCCCTGCTTCTTTCAACTTCTGGTGGCTGCAGGCATTCCTTGGCTTGTGGAGACATTGCTATAATCTCTGCCTCTGTTTTCACATGGCTTTCTCTTCTTTATATGATCTCCCTCCGCCTTTGTCTCAAGACACTTGTGTTTGCATTTGGAGTTTATCCTGATAAGCCAAGATGATTGCTCCATCTCAAGACCCTTAGCTTGATCTCATCAGCAAAGACTCATTTTTGCCATATAAAACAACATTCACTGATCCCAAGGATTAAGACATGGATATCTTTGGGGGACCATTTTTCAGCCTATCACAGATGGTCACCAGCTTCAGTTGTCCTAATTCTGTGATCTTTAATTGATTAATTTGTAATGCACTCCCATCTTGTGCCAGGCAATCTGTTACACAGTGGGGATTCAGAGGGCACAGTTCCTTCTTAGGAAACTTGTGTATTAGAGACAATATCATATTAAGAGTCATAGGGCAAGCAGTCAACCAAGGCCTTGGAAGTACCCAGGATAGAGTCCCACAACCCCTAGGAATTGGAGAATGAACCCAGAGGCACTTTACCACTGAGCTGCATCCCCAGTCCTTTTTATTTTTTATTTTGAGACAGGGTCTCACTAAGTTGCCCAGGCTAGCCTCAAACTTGCAATCCTCCTGCCTCAGCCTCCTGTGTAGCTGGGATTAGAGGTTCTTGCCTCCACACACAGCCCAGGACAGATTTCAACAAGTTCAGATTCCTTATAAAAGTCTCCGAGGGCCTGCATGTCCTAACTCCAACCTACATTTCTGATTTCGCTTCTACCATTCCCCATCTTGCTTGTCAAGCTCTCATCAAATGGCCTCCTTCCTGTCCCTTACACTAGTCAAGCTCCTGCTCAGAATCTCTGCACATGCTGTTCCCTCTGCCTGAAGCGCCCCCTGCCCAACCACATCCCCACAGCTACCTTCCTAGGTTCACTCACTATGCTTTACTGGGCCCTTTGTAGAGAGCTCCTCCTTTAAATTTCAAATTCACACCCCTCCTGGTACTTTGTTTCCTCTCCTGCTTTATGTGTTTCCAGCACACCACCACAATGGAGTTGTTCTTGTTTGAACCATCTCCACCTCCACAAGTATTCTGAGATGTGAAGACTAGAACTTCTCACATCCTAAATGCATCCTGTTTTATTTCCAATTCTCTGCCTAAGAATGTATTTAGCCTTTTTCATTTTTTTTCCCTACCTAGGGGCATATTGGGCTAAATTTCAAGTGGATCACAATGGGCATGGGGGAAGCTCTTCTAAGGAAAATTCATAAATGTGAGGAGTCATGTGATGCATCTGTGTGTGCGCGTGCATGGGGAACCTACTGGCATTAAAAGGATGGGTTAGGGTTGATAAATGTCTTTATCAGCAGACCCATTCTGACCAGGGACTTTTTTCCTACACCAAATGCCAATGAATACTGTTAAGAAAACAATTTATATTGAGTCCTAAAATAAAACTTTCAATCTTCACTGATCACCTTTCAGTCTATAAGAGTATTTCAAAATACTTCTGCCCCACCCTGCTAACCATTTCCCTGCCCATCCACAATACTCCAGTGAGTCCTCTTGCTCCTGCCTTCGCTCCAGTGTCATCTCTAAACCTGAAAGTCTCACCACTGACGGGACTCTCTCCTTCTATTCTGTCAATGTTAAATGAGCTAAGACCCAACTCTGGGCTCAGAGGACCCCACAATTTTCTCCACCCAGAGAGCATCACTTATTTGTACCTATTGTTTCCTTCCTGGGGTTGGTCTTCCATCCATGACAAAACCTCCCCCCACTGGAACATTTTCTTTATTTTAATAGCATTTAGTGGGACCTTGTCAAAAACTTTTAGTAAATGAGAATAAATCGCATCTGCGGATTCCCCTTATGCACAGGCATTTTTACCACTTCAAAGAGCCCTGGTAGACGAAAGGACTTGGCAGAATTGGGACTTGTATGGATTTCTATGACCTACTTGGGAATCCTCAGTCAAGATGCCTGCACGGGGAGGCCTGACCTGAGATGCAGATGAACAGAACTGAGGAAAGGAATGAATCCCCAGGAACCCTACACACTATGTAGGCCTGTTCTTCATGTTCTAAACCCTTTTCCAGAATAGTCAAATCTCTTGAAATCCTCCTGTTCAGGGACCTGGGGGTCCTTTGAGCACCCCTCCATGTGGCCAAGCAGGTGAGCTGGGCTCTAGAAGCCTTAAAATGAAAGCATGTCCCTAATTCTTCCAGGTTGAGGGATCTAGCCAGGTGCAGTGGCACTTGCCTGTAATCCCAGTGACTCTAGAGACTGAGGCAGGAGAATCACAAGTTCAAAGCCAACCTCAGCAGCTTAGCAAGACCCTGTCTCAAAATAAAAATATAAAAAGGGCTAGGACTATGTGGCTCAGTGGTTCAATCCCTGATACCAAAGGGGGCAGGGGAGGGATCTAGTAGACAGATCTGAGGATTATAATTAAAGAAAAAAGGGGGGGGGATATACAGCTCAGTGATAGAGTGCTTGCCTGGCATATGTAATCCCCAGCACCACAAAAAGAAAAAAAAATATATATGTATATATGGAGATATATATATATATATATATAGAGAGAGAGAGAGAGAGAGAGAGAACATATACTCTGTGCCAGTTGTTTTCCTTCCACCTTCATCTTTTAAAACGTTATAAGAAGCTTTTGGGGTAGGGTGGTTACCCCCATTTCATCATAAATAAACTGATGCTCAGATGGGTAAAGCAACTAGCTCAAAGTCAGGCCAGTAGCAAGTGGTAAATTGGAATCATGGCTTGTCTAAGTCAATGTTTTCTGTTTCTGAAAGGAACATAATCCAGGCACAGATGATCCTTCTGGAGAGACTAGATGACCCCTGGTCACCTCTGGCTGCGATTTCCAGTCTATGCTGGTGTCCTGGAAACGGAGTCATCTAGTTGTTAACTGAGCCAGAAATACTCAGAAGCACAGTGGCCCTAGGCCACTGCTTACACGTTTCGTAGACCTGGAGTCCACCATTTCTCTCAGGGAGGACTGAGGCCCAGCCATGCTTATCTTGCCTATAGGTGCTAAGAACTCCAAACTCAGTCACCAGAACATGAGTTCAAACCCCCACCTTTCTACCGCTCAGTGATGTGATCTTCAGCAAATTACTAAATCTGTGTCTTGGTCTCCTCCTTATAAGATGGAGGTAATGATATAACTATCTCATAATGTTTTTAGGAATATAACAAGTTAATGATTGTCAAAGTGCTTAGAAGAGGGCTCTTGCACACAATAAGCATTATGTGTAGTGTGTGTGTGTGTGTGTGTGTGTGTGTATGTGTGTGTGTGTAGGATTGAATCCAGGGCCTCGCCCATGCTAGGCAAGTCTTCTACCACAGATCTACATCTCCAGCCTCCTATGTACATGTTTGATTTTGAAAGAAAAGCCCTTGGAGCTGGGTGTGGTGGCACACATCTGTAATCCCAATTACTTGGGAAACTGAGGCAGGAGGATTGCAAGTTTAAGGCCAGCCGCAGCAATTTAGCAAGACCCTGTCTCAAAATAAAAAATAAAAAGGGCTCGGGATGTGGTTCAGTGGTAGTGTACCCCTGTACTGTGAAAGAAAAAAAATCCCCAGTACTGAAAAGAGAGAGAGAGGGAGGGAGGAAAGGAGGGAGAGAGGGAAGAAGGAGAGAAAGAGAAAGAGGAGAGAGAGTGTCCTTGGGGCTGGGGGTATACAGCTCAGTGGTAGAGTGCTTGCCTAGCATGCTTGAAACATTGGGTTTGACCCCAGCACCATAAAAACAAATAATTTTTAAAAAAATAAACCTCTTGGTGATTCTCAAGATGAACACCACACTAGTCATTCATTTCTCCTGAGCCATTATTTTCTGTCCTCCTACCTTGCAAACCATTAACTTGTACCATCCAGAATCCCCATCCCTGGGGCCCCTCCCTGTGTCCTGTTTACTGATTGCTCTCCCGCTGTCATGCCCACCCCCCAGACTCACCCTCCGCTGGGGCCCTCGCTCACACTCAGCTCTCTTCAGTGGAGCTGCTCTTCTCCCACACCACACATACCCAGTGCCCAGAAGTGGAGAGCTATTGTCTTCCTCCCTTCCCTAACATTCTTTCCATTTTTATTTTAAAAACAACAAAACAAAACAAATAACCCTGCTCCTTTAAGACCAGAACCACATGCTATTCCTCCTCTGGCATCTCACCCTTAGAGTCACTGCCCTATCTACCTCACTCTTCTCTTGCTTTGGAAACACCAGCCTCTGGCTCAGCCTTCATCTGTGCCCCAAGTCCTAAGGCTGTCACCCAGGTGACAGTCCACCAAGCACTTTGACCTCCTGCCTCTAATCACCTTCCCTGCTCCTTCACCTAAGAATCCCGTCTTATCCTCAGAGGGCCTTATCATCCCCCAGAGCCATTCCACCTCTGGAATCAACTCATGCCTCCTGTTTTGGACCATAGCCTCCTCAGTAATTCATCATCACTTTTCTTCTATCTTCCAGAATTTTGAGACCCGCTCTGTCTGGTAGAACTTTGTGATGATAGGAACATTCTTTATTAGGGCTGTCCAAATCAGGGACAACTGAGCTTTACATGCTATTAATTTGAATTGGTTCAAGCTCAAACTAAAATTGCTACATGTGGCTCCTGGAGACCCTACTCGACAGCCTGACTCCAGATCCCTGGTTTCTCTATTTCCTCTCCTTTTCTTGTCTCTCTCTTTTTTAAAAAATATTTTTTTAGTTGTCAATGGACCTTTAATTAATAAATTAATTAATTTATCCTTATGTGGTGCTGAGGATTGAACTGGGGACCTCACACATGCCAAACAAGCCCTCTACCATTGAGCCATAACCCAGTCCCCTATTCTTCTTATCTTCACTTCTTTCTCTTTGACTTTGTCTCCACCTCTTGTCCTTCTGCCCCATTCTCATATCTAGATTATCCAACTTTCTTTTTCTAGTCCTATCTCGAGAGTCTGGTGGCCTGATGGGGGTAGTTTGTGTGTGTTCTATGATTTCATATGCCGTTTTTCTTTCTCCTACATGATCACCAACTTCAGTAGGACCTTTAATTCTTCCTAGCAAGCATTGTCCTGGTGTCCTCAATGACAGTATCAACCTCCCCATCTGCAAATCTCCAGTCTCTGGCCCCCCCCCATGCTCAGCAGATGTGTCACTTCCTATTTCATTGAAACAAGAGAAACTTTCAGACCACCTGGCTGCCAATTTTACAAGAATAGTTTTATCTGTCTTCAACCTCTCCCCTCCTGGCTCCTTCCTATCAACACCGAGGCATGTTCAAATAGCCTTATCTTATAAACAAGAATAAAAAGTCCCTGCCTTCCCTCCATCCTATGTCACCTTCCTGCCAGGCCCTCTCTCTTTTCTACCTCTTGTAGTCACACTTCTTGAAGGTTGTCTACACTTGGTATCTCCGCTTTCTCACCTCCCTTTCATTCCACAACCCTAGGCAGTCTGGCTTCTGTCCCCACCACCCCTCTGCAACTGTCAGTCAAGGTCACCAATGACTTCCTTGTAGTTTAATCCAAAGCACTCATTTCAGATCTTATCTTGACCTTTAAGGTAGATGACACTGCTCACTGCCCCTCCTTCCTCAAAACTCTCTCACTCATTGTTTCTGGAACCCCTGAGTTTCCATGTCCTCCTCTTCCTATGGTTACACCTAAGTTTTCTGGAAATTGCCACATTCTTGCCTTCCTGGGTGCTCCCTCCCTGTCAGGCTTCACAGGTGAGGCTGTGTGCTGTAAATGGCAGCGCCTGCTTCTAATGCATTCCTTGAAGAAACACCTGGGAATTTGCTTTCTCACCCAAGAACCACATTGTTGTTCTGAACTCCAGTTTGTACCCTGGATCCTGCTGCTCAGAGACTAACATGCTTTCAAGGGTGTGTATTTACAACCCCCACTCTGAGAAACTCTGGCAACACTTGCACATCTGTTTTTTTCATTTGTCCCCTCAAAAGGCACCATGCTTTAGGAAGGAACACTGACAAATTGGAGGGCATTGGGAGAGGCTGCGGAATGATCTGAAACTCATGTCCTATGAGAAATCACTAAAAAGACTGGGAACATTTTGCCTAGAAGAAATAAAACAAAGGATTGATTTCAAAAGTTTGAAGAAGCAGAGGTTTGATCTGGGCTGCAAAGTAGAGTTGGAATCAGATGAACTGTAGAAGTGACAGAGAGGCAGGTTTTGAATGGAGGTAGAGAACTTCTACTATATTCCAGAAGGTACTGAACCTCCCGGCTTGCAAGGTGAGTGAGATAATCCTGCCCACCAGGAAGTACAAAAGAAGATATAGTTAGACATTGATGGCCACAATAAAAGGAGACAGTGTCCTCCATTTCTTCCTGAAGATCACTAGCCCAAGCTCAGTTAGCAACACAGAAGAACCATACTCTATGGAATGCAGTTTCAAACTTGCTGCCACACAAGATCCAGCAGAAACTCTGTGGAGAGGAAACCACACCACAGGAGGAAGTCTTGAGGAACATTTGGCAATCATTCATATAGATTCTCTATAATACACCCAGGTTGGGTGGGCAAGAGAGCTGAGCACCCTGATCTTTTTCAGACCTGTGTTTTGGTGCCAGAATGTATTTTCCTAACCTGCATGATGTCATCAGCTTACATTGAGGGCCAATTGTAGAGAACACCTTATGGAGCTCACTGTTGTGACTATTATGGGATGCTGCTGGGCATGTTTGCTTATTACCTCACACTGTGTTCCCTTTATGAGGCCCCCCAGGAGAAATTCCTGTCTGATTTTAGTACCAAGAACAGTTGTAATTCTCTTGAGCAATAGGTGTTTTTATCTCATGGACACTGGGAATTGTGTAACAGACATGGTCTCCTTTTCATTTTGGCCGCGGGAAAGCATAGGGACAAATCAGTGACCCACCCACAGGAGGTGACTAGGCCATTTCAGGGTGCATTTTGGCATTATTCCCATTTCTACTCTATCTTCCCCCTTGTTTTTCTTTTCTTAGCTTTCCTTCTTATTTTGCTGTACAAAATTGAGAACTATCATAAATGAAAATCACCTATAGTCTCACCTCCAAGAAAACCACTATTAACAATGTTATTTTTTACTTATGTTTTAAAAATAAAAATGACACTGTATTTGTGTAATCTTTTTCTATTGTCTTTTTTCCTTTCATATGTCATGAACATTTTTCTGTGTTATTAAATGTTCTTAAAATAATTTAAAATCTCTCTACAGCTCTAGCAATTTAATACTAATATTTCACACTTTTATATCCACCATGTGCCTGGCTTTATGTATATTTACATAGACATAGACGTGAAAGTATATTCAAGTGTATAACTACACTATGTAGGCATACATAATATAAGTTGTAATATTCATATGTGCCAACTTATTTGATGCACACAACCCTAGGAGATAGATATCCTTGTCCCTCTTTTGTGGATGAAGAAACCAAGGTGCAGGAAGATGTGAAGACTTCCCAGGGTCACACAAATGAGGCAGTATTTGAACCCAGGCACTCTGGCTCCAAAATGTGCCCTCCTAAGAGCTATGCAGCCTTTCAGTATACCACTGGGATTTTGCTGTCCACAGTGTTCAAACGTTTCTTTTATTTCCTTTCACTTCACTCCTAATTTATGTTATTTGGCCATATTTTAAGTACCCCTGTAAGTCACCTGAAATCCTTTCTGCCACAAGGCAAGGCATAAATAAACAGAGCAGAGAGTGGTAAATGGCACAAAAAGGCAAAGCTAAAGTGCTACCCCAGGGAGAGGGTGAATCCAGGCTGTCCTGCAATGAAATGGATTTATTTCCTTGGGCTGTGGTGAGCCTCCCTCTTTGGAAGAGCTGGCTTGGGTGGCCGACTCTCAGGGAGGCTGGGGAAGGCTGGGAAAGGCTGGGAAAGGCCTTCTTCCAAAGAGACTGAGCTGGGCCAGACAAGCCCCGAGGCTTCTTCTTAGATTCTCAGGGTTTATGAAAATGCCAATAAGACAAAACAAGGCACTTAATGGAGCTAATGCATGAGGGCAAGACAGCCCTTGGGCCAGAACCAGGACCTGGGGTTTCCATCCTAGTCTGTTACTAGATCACACATTTCAAGTCACAAATAAACCAACAAAAATTTGGTTCTAAACCCAGCCCAGTAGATTCTTTTCCCAAAGCTTTTTGCTGCTGCAAGATGGTCAAAGGATACTGTCACAATCCCCATCTTTTCCTAATGGTGACAGAAAAGGAGGCCAGGAGAAGCTGGGTGGCCCTGAGGATGCCCCATGAAACTATAATTAGGGTGGGATTATTCTTTTGACAAATGTGATGGATAGGAAGGAACCCAGGTTTTCTTTCTTTTGAGACAGGGTCTTGCTATGTTGCCCAGGCTGGTCTTGAATTCCTGGGCTCAAGCAGTCCTCATGCCTCAGCCTCCCAAGTACCTGGGACTACAGGAGCCCACCACTGCACACAGCTAGAAACTCAGGTTTCTATTTCTGTATTTGATGTTTACTAGCTGTGAGATCCTGGGCAAGTCACTTCAACTTCCTGAGACTTCAGTACGCTCATCTGTAAAACAGATTCAATAACTATTTTGCAAAGCTGTTGTGGGAATCCCATGAGATACTTTAGTGATGGACAGCACTCTTAAAGCGAGCAAGGAAGTACTAATACGCATGCCTCAGGGGATCTTGGGAGAGCTGGGCTGGTCCCACATTTGAGAATGCAAACCAGTCTGCAAGTGGCGTTGGCCAGTATCCAGGTGTTGCCAGCGTATTACCCCTTCAGCCTTCTGCCCACCACAGCTCTCTGGCAGGGAACAAGCCGCATTCGGGACAGACAGGCCCAAGCAGGGTGACACCTCTGGGGGTTCAGACAAGCAGCCCCTTCCAGCCAGACCCCAGGGACTTCAGGCAGGAATAAGGGGCAGGCACAGGTCACATTCTCTTCCCCTTTCTTACACCCCGGGTCTGCATGCCCACAGAGGCACGACCCTGTGCGCGGTGCCACCGGGGCCATAGGCTGGGTTAGAGGAAGGCCCGACCTCGGCGCAGCAAAGAAAACAAACACAGATGTGTTTGGGACCTTGGGCAGGGGGGTGGTGGCGGAACCCGTCCCCTTCCCCCTCCCGCGCGCTCCCCAGGGTGTGCGGCGTTCGCTCGGCGCCCAGTCGGGGCGAGGCTGACAGTCGGCGGCCAGCCCCCCACCCCCTGGGGTGCGCGCCCGGCCCTGCCCCCTCTCCGGGGTTTCCCCGGGCACTCCTCTCGCTTTCTCTTTGTCTCTGCTGCTTTCTCGGGCTCCCCGGTTCCCACCCGCTCCCGCTCGCCCTCTCTTGCGTCCGGGGCCGGCTCCCTTTAACTTTCTTCTTTCCCGGGGTTAAAACTTTGCTGGCGAGCGGGCGGCTGCTCGTCGACGTTATTGGCCAGCGCCCCGCCCGGCGGCCCCGCCCCCGCGCTCCCCTCCGCCCCCTACTCCCAGCGCGAGTGGCGGCGGCGGCGGCGGCGGCGGCGGAGCCTTCGGGGGCGTGCGTGCGTGTGTGAGTGCGCGCCAGCAAGCGTGAGTGTGTGTGTGCGCCCCGGGCGCAGGCAGGGCAGCACTCCGACCGCGGCGGGATCGGCGCGAGCCGGGCGGCCGCGTCGTCACTCGGGCAAGAGAGGCGGCGGCGGCAGCCGGGGCCGGGGCTGGGGCAGCGGCGGCCGCGCCGGGCATGGAGCTGGCAAGCCCGCGCTGAGGCAGGACGCGCCTGCTAGCAGCCAGCAAGAGGCTCTCCGCCGTCCGGCGCGCGGGCTCCCCGGCTGAAGCCAGGCAAACTTTTCTTTCTCTTTTACCCTCACTAGAGGTAAAGTCCCGAAAGCACACTCCCTGGCGGGACGCGCGATGGGGCAGCTGAGAGGGACCCGAGGATGCGGGAGGAATGGGCGCGGGCCATATGAGGTTGGGGGACCCGGAGCTCTCCTGCGTTCGAGATTTGGGGTGCGAGGTGGGTTGGTCGCGGACTGGCAGATGGGCGCGGGCATGCTTCTCCGGCGGCTTGGAGGCTGCAGTAGCTGGGAAACAGCGTTCGCCCGCTGCCCTCGGCTCACCAGTCGGGAAGGAGGGTCGCGGGCTGTGCGGGCTCGGAGGCCCCCGCTCCTCCTGTCCCCGGGACTTTGGGGGAGCGAGGCGGGCAGTCGGACGTGGGGTTGGTGCGGGTGTTCGCCCACGCCCCGCCTGCCACCTCGCAAGGGTTGGAGGGGTCGGGGCGGGCTGGCTGAGCGCAGCTCCCCTCTCTCCGCAGGCGCGAGATGGGAATTTTATCTCAACAAAACTGTTTTTGGAAAAGCAGGTAAAGAATTGTATCGTGTCACCAGAGCAGTTTAGATAGAATATGGATTTTTTAAAAATCAGGCAAAAGACAAGAATGTACAGTAGCACTACTTCTATTCACCGTTTTATTAGAGAGCCGAGCAGAGCATTAAGATAACAACAATGGCACAATCTACAGGCATTATGAAGGAAGAAAAAAATGGTATTTTTATTATTATGATTATCTGTGAACAAACTAAGAGGCAAATAAAGCATTACAAATCAGAATAGAAGTTAACAACATGGCTGGATCTGGGATGGATCATTGTACAAGAATGGATTCTGTTGCTGTGTACCAGCAACTAATAAAAGACATTAAAAAAAAAGTACAACAGCAACATAAGCTGTAAAAGAAAAAATAGAAATCATGTGTATGACAATAAGCAGACTATTGTAAAACTTTACAGAAAACCCTATAAAAGAAATGATTAACAAGATATCTAATTTTTCATGGATAAAAAGCATAAAAATGTCAATTGTTTCCAAACTGATCTGTAAGATTCAATGCAATCCTGAAGAAGTACTTCAAAATGGCAAAGACCTAAAAAAAAAAATTGTCCTAAAAAGCAATGAGAACACTGGGGGGAGGGTATCAAAATCAAGTTTTTCTGAACTCTGATATCCAATTAACCAAACACTTACAATCATCTGGGAAGCATTTATTCAAGAAAAATGGTATTACTCTCAGGATAACAAATTTTGTGGCATTTTAAATGTCCCCTATTGCCATTTCTCCCTCCCCATCTCTTCAGTAGACTTGAAAATCAGCAGCCAGTGAAAAGCATCAACCCTGCAGCCACTGGAGGAGGCAGATGGGTCTGGCAAACTCCAAAAGCCCCATCCCTGGAGAAGTGTCACTATTTGACCTGTTTAGCAGCTCTCTGGAAAAGTCCCATTCATAGGTCTTGTTTTTATTTGACCTGACTCAGAGTTTACTCTGAGGAAAGTCCTACTTTTGGGGATTTTTTTTTGAAAGCAATCAATGGCAATTTTCTAACAGTGCAGCTTTCTGAAGGAGTAATATCAACTAGGGCAGTTAAGAGGCTAGCAAAAACCTTCAAGGAAAATCTGAGTAATGAGCTATCCAGAGGGCTTTGAAAATCTCTGACATAGTCCTAGAGAACTAGAAGGCTATACACATGAGCAGAACTGTGTTCATGCCCAAGAAAGATTTGACAAGGCCCTAATCTTTACCTGCTGCTGTCTTTGAGGGTGTATGCAAGCAGGAAGCAAAAATTAAAGCAGAGTTGTAAACTACTAGAGCATTGAGGGAGTTCCTTGGTAAGCATGCATAGGCTTCTGGCAAAGAATGGGAGTCTGTTGGCTTAAGGCCTTTAAGGGAAGCTCTATTTATTCATTAACTGACCACTAAGCTAACAAAGCATATTTTCCTGGCCACCCACGACTTAACACAGACTTTATAAAATTAGTTCAAGTCACCAAACAAGCAACATTAATGACAAAGAGCAGCCAATGCTGGGAAGAAGGTGTGAGTCTAATTTCCAGATTTAAAATGTTCTGTTTTCAACTAAAAATCATGTGAAGCTCATAGAAACAGGATATGTTCCATACACAGGATGTAAAACAGTCAATAGAAATTGTCCTTGAGGAAGCCCAGATGTTGGACTTACTAGATAAAGACTTTAAATCAGCTGCAGCTTCAGTTCAGTGGTAGAACACTTGCAGAATACACAAGAAGTGCTGGGTTTGATCTCCAGCAAAACCACAAGAACAAAAGATTAAGTCAGCTATATATATGTTCAAAAAAATTAAAGAGAAGCATGCTTCATAGGAAAGTATGAAAAATGAGGTCTCATTTAATTTGATAAAAGACTTAATACAATCCTGAAAAATCCCAACAGAATTGTAAATGAAGCATGTTAAGGTATTTCTAAATTGTATGTGAAGAATGAGGGACTGAAAATATCCACAACTTTCCTTGGGAAGAAGAATATGTGGGTAGGTAGAGGTGGTGTAGGTTTCTTTACAAGAGATTGCAACCTATTATAAAGCTTGTACTGTTTGGTATTTGTGCAGGTATAGACAGATGAGTGCAAATAGATCTACACCTACCTCTGTGGAATTGTGATCTAGGACAGCGATGCCTTTATAGTGTGGAAAACTGTAACTCATTCATTAAGTGGTACTAGCCCAGTTGATTGTGCACATAAAAATAAAATAGATTCCTTTCTACCTAATGCATATAAAAATTAAAAATTAATTCTATAATGATTTTAGTTTCTCAGATTAAGAAAAATTGTAAATTTTCTCAGAATTTTTATTCTGAATAAGTTGAATTTCATTGATTTATGGGATGATCTATTCCTTTTTTTAATCTCGTTTCCTTCATTTTTTTAATATGAATTATACTGATTTTTTAAAAATATCAAGTCAAGTTTGCAATCCTGGAAAATGCTTAGTCATGATAAATTGTTGCATTTGTATATCACTAAGTTAAATTTGCTATTATTCTATTTAGGACCTTTTGCATCCATATTCATGGCAGAAAATTTTCTGTAATTCTCTCTTCTTATAATGTCTTTTCAGATTTTAGTATCAGTGCACAACTGGCCTCATGAAAAGTTAGAAAGTGATTCTTACTCCTCTATACTGTAAAAGAATTCACATAAAATTAGTATTATTTCTTCCCCCTTTTTTGAAAATATGTGTGTGTGTGTGTGTGTGTGTGTGTGTGTGTGAGAGAGAGAGAGAGAGAGAGAGAGAGAGAGAGAGAGAGAGAGAGAAGGGTGGGTGTTTGAACCCTGGACCTCACACATGCAAGGTAAGCAAGCACTCTACCACTGAGCTATAGTTAATTTTTTTTTTTTTAATCAGAGTCTCATTAAGTTGTTCAGGCTGACTCAAAGTCATGATCTTCCTGCCTTAGCCTCCCGAGTTGCTGCAATTACAGCTGTGCCCCACCACATCCAGCTTCTTTCTTAAATTGTTAAAAGAATCTATCAGTAATGTCATTTGGGGACTAGAGTTTTCAATTTTTTTAATCCATTCTAATATGTGTGTAATGGTATCTAATTGTAGATTCGGTTTTCTACAGTTTTATTGAGGTATAATTTGACATACAATAAAATGCACATTTGTGAACAGTGCAATGTGAGAAGGTTTTCTATATGTACAGACCCATGAAAACACATCATCACAATGAGGATAATGAACATATCTGTCATTCCCAGAGTTTCATTGTGCCCCTTATTTGTCCCTTCTTCCCATCCATCCCCTGCCTCCAGGCAACCATTGATCTGCATTCTGTCACTATGGATTAGTTTTCATTTTCTAGAATGTCAAATAAATGGAATCATACAGTGTACTAATTTTTGTCTGGATTATTTCATTCACCATAATTTCTTTGAGTCTCCTCGACATATATGTGCATGTGTTGGGGGCTGTGCCATGTTGGCGGCGCTGGGATGGCGCCTGATCACATCGGCAGCGAGGAGGGCTAATTGACATAAGCACACTCAGGTGATTTTATCTTCCATGCACACAATGTATGCACATGTGTTCTCTAGCACTAATTGCCTGCCCCCTGCGTCTCACCTAATCTTTGTGTAAGAGGTGTGGCCCTGCTCTCCGCCTCCTGGAGGTGATATAAGCGTAGGCGGAGCGAGACAGAGACAGCAGCCATTAGCAGAGAAGCAGGAGAAGAAAGACACCACACGCGGCGGAAGGCAGATCGCAGAGCGGAGAACTGAGAAGCATCACTAGGGCACCTTGGGTGGACAGGATGCAGGACTTTAAGGCATAGCAACTCTCTTCCTCTGGGCTCTAAGCAAAGTCTGTCCTTCTCTCAAGGTCTCTCTTAAGCAAAGTCTCTCTCTCTCTCCTCTCAAAGCAAGTAAACCTCATTTTCCTCCTATCTATAAACAAGCAAGAAAGCAGTGCACTAAAGAGAAAGATAGAAGTGCCTCAGTTTCCACTCCACCACCCATAAGACCCGTGCAAGTTGTTGCTGCAGGCGGTGACAAATATCCATGGATTTTGGAACCGCAAAGAGCCAGCGACATGCATGAGTCTAAAGTCCACTGCTTTTTATTGCTAAATAATATCCTATAATAGATTTATCATTGTTTATCTATTCACCCTTGATGGATATTTTCAGGGTCCTCAGTGTTTGGTTATTACAAATAAATCTGCTATGAACATTCATGTACAAGTCTTTGCCAAGACACATACCCATATACTTTCACCTCTCTTGGGACAACACCTAGAAGTGAAAGGACTGGATCACATGTTTAATGTCTTAAGAAACTGCCCAACTGTTTCCAAAATGGTTGTGTTATTTACATTGCCACCATTAGGTGTGAATTCCAACTGCTCCACACCCTCATTCGCACTCAGTTTTATCTTTAAAATGCTTTTTATAAAATCCATTCTAATATGTGTATGATGGTATGTAATTATGGACTTTCTTTGCATTTCCCCAATGACTAATGGTATCGAACGTCTTTTCACATTCTTATTTTCCATTTGTATATCTTCTTTGGTGAAATGCCTGTTCAATTTTTTTTTTATTTGAGAGTGTGTATGTTTGTAATTCATATTATTGAGGTGTTTTGTTTGCAGTACTGAGATTGAACCCACAGGTGCTCTACCACTGTGCTACATCCCCAGCCCTTTTATTTTTTACTTAGTGATAGGGTTCACTAAGTTGCTGAGACTGGCTATGAGCTTGCAATCTTCCTGCCTCAGCCTCCTGAGTAACTGGGATTACTGGTGTGCATTACCACACCTAGGTCATATTATTGAATTTTGAAAGTTCTTATATCTCATCTAGATAAAATTCCTTTACCAATAATATGATACATTTTCTCCCAGTTTTTAGTTTCCCATTATCTTACTAGTAATTTTTGAAATGCAGTTCTTGATTTTGATGAAGTCAAATTTATTTTATAGGATTGTACATTTGGTGTCATATTTAAGAAATCTTTGCTTAACCTAAGATCATAAAGTTTTTCTCCTTTGTTTTCTTCTAGAGGTTTTATTTTTTTTTACTTTAAATTTAGGTTTAGGTTTACAGTTAAGTTTAGGGACACAGTTGATTTTTGCATATTGACCTTGTATCCTGAAACATTGCTCAGCTCACTTATTAGTACTAGTAACTTTTGTAGATTCTTGGAATTTCTATAGACAATTGTGTTGTCTGTGAAAAAAGCCTTATTAACTTCTTTTCTCATCTTTTTGCCTTCTGTGTTATAGCTTATATGTTTTCTGTTAATCTGCGTTCGAGTTTAGCAGTCTTGTCTTCTGTGAACCCCCTGAGTTCTTAACTTCAGATGTAATTTTTAGTTCTAGAACATTCATTTGACTCTTTTTGCAGATCCAGTTCTTCACAGAAATTCTCCGTTCTTTCATCCACTTTGTTTCATTTAACATACTTACAATAGGTATTTTAAAGTCCTTGTTGTCTACTTGCTCCAAATCTGAATCACCTGCAAGTCTGTTACTGTTGTCTGTTTTTTCTTCTTGATCTTGATTATTGATCACATTTTCCTGTCTCTACACATGTCATATTAAAATATTTTATTATTTTATTTATTTATTTACTTACATGTGGTGCTGAGAGTCAAACCCAATGCATCACATATGCCAGGCAAGTGCTCTACCACTGGGCCACAACCCCAGCCCATGCCTGACAATGTTTATGAAAGAACCATGGAGACTGAAGTTATTTTTCCCTGGCAAGGATTTGTCCTTTCCTCTGTTATACCTTTAGAATGAGAGGTGGATCACCTCAATCTGCTTGAGAAAAAGGTAGTTCTGGAATGGACTGAAGCTTTAGTTACACTAAGTACACTTCTGCTTTCAAACGTGGTCATGGTGATAGGACTGGGGATATAGATCAGTGGTAGAGTGCTTGCCTAGCATATGTAAGGCCCTGAGTTAGATCCTCACACTGCAAAAATTAATTTTTAAAAAAATAGTCTGAGGATTGTAGCTCAGTGGTAGACCACTTACCTAGCACGTGTGAAACTCTGGGTTCAATCCCCAGCAACACACACATATACATACGCACACACACACAAATATATATAAAGTTTCTACATTATAATGATAATTTATTATAATTATGTATTATAATTTATTCAGTTTTTTCTAATTGTTGCAGCAGAAATTTGCCACTACTTTATTACAAATGTAAGAGAATATCTTGGTAATCATGAATTAAGGGAGGATTTCTTAAACAAACACAAAAGTTTTCATCACAAAATAGGAGTAATTTCTTTAAACCACTAATCTAATAATTTCTATCTGGGCACAGTGGTGCATACCTGTAATCTCAGTGACTGAGGCAAGAAGTTCACAAGTTCAAGGCCAGCCTCAGCAACTTACTGAGACTCTGTCTCAAAATTTAAAAATTGCAGGAGACTGAGGCAGGAGGATCACGAGTTCAAAGCCAGCCTCAGCAAAATGCGAGGTGCTAAACTACTCAGTGAGACCCTGTCTCTGAATAAATACAAAATAGGGCTGGGGATGTGGCTCAGTGGTCGAGTGCCCCTGAGTTTCAATCCCCAGTACCTCCTCCAAAATTTTTTTTTCAATTAAAAGCAGCTGGGGATGTAGCCCAGTGGTAAGGTGCACTGGGTTCAATCCCCAGTACCATAAATAAACACATGCATGCATACACACAGGAATTCTGTCTCATCATATTGTCTTACCCTTTTTCTCAAAAGACAACCTCATTGCCAGCATTTGTTGGCACCTGGGAGAAATTCCACTGCCACCCTTGTGCACTATCATTGGCAGGATTTGAGGATTCCAAATATTCATATCTTCATTCAAACTACTGTTACTGATATACATCAGCCTAAAGCAAAACATTAGGATCATCACCCTCCCTCCCCACTCTCCTGATCCTTGCTGTCCTGAACCCACACCCATGGTTCTACTTCCTGAGCCAAAGAGGATCCGATTAAACCACCCCTTTCTTAAGCAGGAGTCCTTAATCATTTTTATGTAATGAATGCTTCAGTGGTCAAATGAAACCTATGAACCTCCTTTCATAATAATATTTTAATTAAGTAAAATAAAAACCACAGAACTAAAAGGAAATGAATTATACTGAATTGCATACATTTCTACTTTATAGCATTACAGCTTTAGCATAAATAAAAACAAACTGGGAATCTAGTAATATATATGCTTGTTTATTAATGCATCCAATAACATGATCTAGTGACAGATAATAGCCAGCACATTTTCCAAGGAGTAGTAGATGTAAATGACATTTACATTATCTCCAATTGTAATTCGATGTAAACATATTTGTTCATTTATTGATGGCACAATCACAAGTTGACACCACTGTGATGTGCCACCTGCATTCATTATTCAAGGAAATGCTTAACTTCAGGTGGAGGTGAGAAAAAATTCCAGTTCAGGGACTCCAGGTGAAGAACCCTGCAGTGTGAGTGGAGACTGGCCTCCACTAGGGGGTGCTGTCATTTTAGAAAGGGGAGCTCCCTCCTCCAGCTGAGGGAGTGTCCAGTCCTCCTCTTGGGCAGCCCTTAGTCCTCACAGCCCCAGAGCATCTCCTCCTCCCATTCACCCTCCTCCAAGCCATCCCAAGGCACACCCAGTTGACAGTGGAGGTTCACAGCAATAGACCACACTTTCTTCTGTGGCTGGTGGGTAGCCAGGGCTCACAGGGGCAGTGCCCTAAAGGGGGACTCCAGCCTGCAGGAAAGTTCTCTCCTCCATATTTGGAAGCTCCTCATTAGAAACAAAGTCATCTACACTTGGAGTTGTGGACAATATGATAGTCAGATCTGCCTCTGGTACAGAATCTGCCTGACTTCTCTCAGGTTGAAAGTGCAAATAACTTCCTCTGGGGCAGAGTTTGATGATATTACCGTGCCATGAGCCACATGCAAAGCAGCTATCCTGCTGGGAAAGAGAGAAGTTTTGAAACCACACAAATTGTTTTTTCGTTATTTTCTTTGGTTTGGTTTGGTACTGGGGACTGATCCCAGGTCCTGTGCCTGCTGGCAAGCACTCTAACACTGAGCTACACTACCTAAAAGTACTTGAAAGGCAGCAGAGATGGAATGGTTAAGAAAGTAGCCTCTCCCATGCCTGTAGTTCCGGCTACTAGGGAAGCTGAAGCTGGAGGATCGTAAGTTCAAGACCAGTCTGGGCAATTTAGCTAGACCTTGACTCAAAATAAAAATAAAAAGGGCTGGGGATGTAGCTCAGTTGTAGAGCATTTGCCTAGCATGTCTGGGTTTGATACCCAGCCTGAAAAAAAAAGTAAAGAAAAAAAGAAATCAAGCAGACCCTGTGACTGAGGGTATGGCTGTGTGGTAGAAACATGCATGAGGCTGGGTTTGGTCACCATCACTACAAAAAAAAAAAAAAAAACACAAAGCTCAGACCCTTGATAACCTATGTAAGAAACCCCCACCCCTGCCACCTCCTTGACATAACTTTGGGAGTCATTTAACTTCCATGCCTGCAGTTCCTCCTCTTCAAATGAAGAGGGGAAACAGCAATAACCTTATAAGGTCGTTATGTGAGTTCAATGACATGATACACAGAAAGCACTTAGAAGACTGCCCAATCCATAAGAAGTACCAAATGAGGTTTTGCTATTAATAATTGGCATGAATTTAATAAAATGAATGACATACTTCAGTTACTCCTTCAGTCCTTACCTCCATTACCCAAACAACCTGCTCCACTTCCTTCTTCCTTCCTGACTGTGATAATCTGAAAAATTAGACCCCTTTTCTCTTTCTTAAGAGTTTATTCTTGTGCTGGCGATAGAGCTCAGAGGTAGAGCACTTGCCAAGCTTCCATGAGGCTCTAGATTTGATCCCCAGTACTTACCCACCCCCAGCAAAAAAAAAAGAGTTTAATCTTTTCACCCCAAATTTACCCCCACCCTACCTCATGTTTTTCCTAGTTTAGTAGGGAAACAAGTGCTGGAAGTGGTGAGCCAGGAGACCTGACTTCTCCTACCTCTGGGCTTGCTCTCCCTGGGCCTCCGCTAAACTCCTGGGATCCCTTTGTTTTAAAATGTAGGTTTTAATATTATTCCCATATGCTGAGACCAATAAACTGGTGGTTTGTTGCTCTCAGTTCCAAGAGTGGGGAGGCATACTGAAATGCCATGCAGGGCCACAGTGATGGTGTCAGGATCGATCAGGAGGCAGAGGAAAGCAAGAGAAAATGGTCCCATGAGCCTTTATTGTGGCTTCATGGGGAAGACAAGACAAAGCTGGGTTAAGAGGCTTAGGATAGGCTAGTTGAATAATTTTAGTAGGCTCAGAGGTTTAGGGGCGTCTCCCATTTTGTGACACCTGGCCCCAGGATAATTAGGACAAGGGAAGAGTAGCTCAGGATATGGGCTGCGATTGATTGGTCTGCATTTCAAAGGTGCACTCCCAGGGAGTCATTTATTGTTTTTAGGGATCAGCTAACTCTGAGAGGGGCAGTCCTTCCAGGATCAAAAGACCCCACATCCCAGAGTATTAAGAATACAGGAAATAAATCAGGCATGCTGTAATCCCAGTTACTCTGGAGACTGAGGCTGGAGGATTGCAAGTTCGAGACCAGCCTCAGCAACTCAACAAAAGCCTTTCTCAAAAAATAAAATACAAAAAGGACTGGGGACATAGCTCAGTGGTAGAGCACTTGCCTGGCATACTGGTGCCCTCCCTCGGTTCATCCCCACTGGAAAAAGAGGAAAAAAAAAAAAAAAAAAAGAGGATACAGAAAATAGAGTTAAAACACCCTTTCATTGACCACCTCTGTATTTCAGGCTCAGTGGACCCAGTGGGAATGTAATGTTATCAGTCTCTTTACATATCTGACACATGCATTGCTACCATGACTGCATGGCATTTTCTCTTCATGGTGGAGGGGGGGTAGGGTCTCTGAGATCAAAGTTTAACAAATGCAGTCTCTGGAGTCAGACTATCTGGGTCCAAATATTGGCTCAGCCACTTTGTAGCTGTGGGACTTCAGGACAATTACTTAACCTTTCTGTTCCTCAGCTTCTTTATTTATAAAATGAGGATGATTATAGATGATTTCATAGCATGGGCGGGCATTAGAAGAACTAACAATACCTGTAAAGCTCTTAGAACAGGCTGGGCACATAGCAAGGGATCAATAAATTTCAACTGTTACTATGATTTCTTGACTACACCAAGATACCTTCTGGCTTAGGGCTTTCACCTGTGCTGTTCCTGCCCCTGGGAAAGCTCTTCCCTACTTTCTTCAGCAGGCTAACATCTCACACCTCAGGTTGCAATTTAAATGGCACTTTCTAGCTGGGCGTGATGGTAGATTCCTGTAATTCCAAAGACTTGGGAGGCTGAGCGAGAAGGATGGCAAGTTCAAAGCCAGCAACTTAGCAAGGCCCTGAGCAACTTAGTGAGACCCTGTCTCTAAATAAAATATAAAAAGGGCTTGGGGTGTGGCTCAGTGGTTAAATGCCCCTGGGTTCATTCCCCTGTACCAAAAATAAAATAAAAATAAATAAATAAATGTCACTTTCTTAACATACCCAGAGAACCATCCCCCAGCCCACCCCAGCTCTGTACCCTCTCGCTGTGCTTCTGTACTTCCTGTATTGCTCATCCTAGTTGCAATACACAGCTATTTGTTTATTTTCTGCTAGGTTCTAAGCCCTCTGAGCTCAGGGACTGAGTCTGCCCAGCTCCCACTGTGCCCGTCAAGCCTGGCATATCAGAAGTGATCAATAAATGTCTGCACTAAACTACATAGGTTTACAGCTGCAGGTGCATTGATGCCTGGACGAGAAGCCATCTGGATCAATGGCTGACTGGTGGCAATACACAGAGCCACAGGTTTCAGATCCTTTCATTTAATGATGGGCTCTGGCCCTTCAATGCCCTTTTCAGATTAGAGGAGTCTGGGAGAGAATTCTTGAGTCATCAAACTCCTTGCAGTGGGTGACCAGGTGATCCAAGACATCCACTGGCAGAAGAGATGGAATTGTGTAAGAACCCTGCAGCTGCCCTGCTCATGAGGGACTCCAGTCTGGCTTTGCTAAAACCGTTAAATTCCAGGAATACCATCAAAGGGATTGGGTCATGTCATACCTGCCTCACAAGGCAAACAAGCTGCAACTGAGAAGGGTAGGGAGGTGCCATAACTGCTGGGAGGATGGTGTGTGTGGTGGGGAGGGGGGGTAGATGAGATAGAGAGATTAGAGAGAGAGAGAGATGAAGGGCCAGATGTACCTACAGACGGAAAAAGTCCCATTGCAGGTGAGGGGGACATAATTAACGGAGGCTGGTTAGCAAAGCCTATACATGCCAATATGTCAAATATTTGTTCCAAGGAGCTGGGGTCTCACTAGCCTCAACCCTGAGCAAGAATAGCTTGACACTGACATGCCAAGCAAACATATAACAGGAAATTCTCCTAGACTAGCAGTTTGGTCAAAGGCTCTGGCCCTGTGGCTAAAATCAGGATTATGTCTGCTAATTTGCTTCCCAGATCTGCTTCAAGAAAAGCCTCAACAAGACCACTGGATTGTGATCAAGATTGGCAGGTGAAGCCAGCCTCTCTTGTGTTTCCCCCAAGACCTTTTCTGGACAAAGGGTTAACGCGAGAGGAGATACTTAGAGGGAAAGATCCCCTTCTTTCTAGAACTCCCTTTGAGTTCCAGCTATAGTCTCAGACAATATATTTGTGTGGGCTAGAAAAAAAAAATCAAATGCCTTTTAAAGTAGAGCCCCAAGCAGAGCAAATGCTGGCTTTGCTAGAAATGCCCAAAGTTATTTTTGATCCTGGGCTAGTGGCTCTCAACGGAGATGCTATTGTTCAATTGGAAATTTGTGGGGAAGTGGTTTTGGCTGCCTCGGTGACTGGGGGTCACCACTACTATTTAGTAGTCAGGGACTAGAAGTGCCAGACGTCTGCAGTGCATGTCCGGGACAGTCATGCACAACAAAGAGTTGTCCCTCCGCCTGTACAGCTTTTAAATGTCCCATAGGATATAGGTATATATGAAAACTCCTCAGTGTCCAGAGACTGACTTTATTTTGTCTGTGGATGCAAAGGTTTCATTTGGTTTTCACCATGTTAACATACACTAACATCTCCAGGAAGGCAACTTTATCAAGAACCGTTAGCCACTTTGGAAAGTCACGTTGCCTGGGGCAACACCACTCAAGGTATGTAAATCACCAGTGCAACACGCCTCTATCAGACCTCATCTGTTGCCCTGCCTTCTTGGTATTTCCACACATAGGTGCAAGCAGTTGTCTAATTCATTTTGTCACCTTATGTTACTGTGCCCACACATTACATATTACATGTTATTTTACTCTTTGTGACTTTTCTTCTTTATATTATTAGTAAAACATCATGTTGATACAGGGGAGAAAGCTATGGTTGTTGGAAGGTTATTTCATCAATAAGTTTCATTTGGGGTATTATAAAATATCAGTTATAAAATGGAGGAAGTGGTAGGCTTGGTAGTGCTTATCTTGTAATCCCAGCAGCTCGTGAGGATCACGAGTTCCAGGCCAGCCTCAGTAATTTAGCAAGAGCCTGTCTCAAAGAAACAAAAACAAAAACAAACCAAAACAACAACAACAACCAAAAAAAACCAAGCTCAGTGGTAAAGCACCCTTGGGTTCAATGTCAAGGAAAGAAAGAAGGGAAGGAAGGAAGGAGGGAGGGAAGGAAGGAAGGAGGGAAGGAAGGAAGGAAGGAGGGAGGGAGGGAAGGAAGGAAGGAAGGAAGGAAGGAAGGAAGGAAGGAAGGAAGGAAGGAAGGAAGGAAGGAAGGAAGGAAGGGAGGGGGGAGGGGGGGAAGGGAGGAGGGGAGGGAGGAGGGAGGGAGGGAGGGAGGGAGGGAAAGAAATGAGGATGGCACTGTGAAAACCCAAGGCTTCACCTGGTTAGATAAGATGATGGAACTGACATTTTACCCAGACTTTGCCCTTGATTTTTTCTGGATTGAAGAACACTTTTTCAATTGAGTGACACTGATTAGGGGGGGAAATTGCTGCATTATAGATGATATTGCTATGTATAACTCACGGAACCACAACCACAGAACTAACAATCCCTGTGCATCATTTATCAAGGTTCAACTTTTACTGAGGCTATAGCCCTGGGGGCCATTTTGGTTGCCCGAAGTGATGTGCTTGCGCCACCTAATGGACTATGGGAAAGTAGCAATCTGTGCGATAAGTTGAAACACCTTTCCTTTGCAGAGAGTAACAATAACATGAATGATGTTACCACATACATATATGTTACCACTCTTACATATATGAACTCCTCAATACAAAATCTTTATGACATATACTGTTATTCCCATTTTGTACATGGGGAAACTGAGGCACTGAGAAGATAAGTGGCTTGACTGTGTTCAAATAGCTAGTGAGAGGCAGGACTGAATTTGAAGACTGGTGGTCTGGCTTCAAAATTGCTGCTCAGCTGGGTGTGGTGGTGCATGCCTGTAATCCCAGTGGCTCTGGAGGCTGAGGCAGAAGAATCATAAGTTCAAAGTCATCCTCAGCAACTTAGCAAGGCCCTAAGCAACTTAGCGAAATCCTTTCTCAAAATAAAAAAAATAAATAAATAAAAATTTTAAAAAAGGGCTTGGAATGTGGTTTAGTGATTAAGCACCCCTGGATTCAATCACCAGTTCCCAGGGGGAAAAATTGCTGCTCTGAATCATTCTGTTATGGGTTTGCAAGTAGCTACTCTTTTGGGAGATGATATTCTGAGAGTCAAAAACTTCTGAGTTTATAGGGCTGCATTCAGCATTTATTTCAGGGCAGTAAAATTACAGAAAGAAAGAACAGAAAGTTAATACTTAGGTATTAAGATATGGTAAGACAAAAAGTTTTGCCATGTATGGCCCATGGAAATCTTTGTACTAAAGTTAAAGAGGCTGTTTCATTCTTTGGCAGATCATGTGATCCTAGAATGACAACCCCTGCAATTATGCTATAAGATTCATAAGGACAAAATTCCACACCCCTATTTTTCACCTCTGTGTGGCCAGTACTTACCCCAGAATCTTATGGACTAAATGGAATAAGCCCTCCACTCCTGCCACAACTTTGGTGGTACTGAGGATTGAACCCAGGGGCACTTTACCACTGAGCTACACCCCCATTCCTTTTAATTTTTATTTGGAGACAGGATCTCACTAAATTGCTGAGATTGTCCTTGAACTTGTACAAGATCCTCCTGCCTCGGTCTCCTGAGTTGCTGGAATTACAGGTGCATGCCATCATGATCAGAAGGGATATGTGTTTTTTTTTTTTTTAATGCATCTATATTGATACATAACTCATATACCATCTGACTCGTCCATTTAATATACATAATTGATCTGGGAATGGTGGCCCATGCCTGCAATCCCAGCTACTGGGGAGGCTGAAGCAGGAGGACCATAAATTCAAGGCTAGCCTCAGCAACTTAAAGAGACCTGTCTCAAAATTAAAAATTAAAAAAGGGTCGGGTGCTGTGGCACATGCCTTAGCAACTTGGCAAGACCCTGAGGAATTTAAAAAACTCTATCTCAAAATAAAAAATTAAAAAATAAAGAGCTGGGGTTGTGACTCAGTGGTAGGTGTGCTTACCTGGCACATTGTGGACCCTGGGTTTGATCCTTAGCACCACATAAAAATAAAATAAAGGTATTGTGTCCACCTACAACTAAAAAATATATTTAAAAAATAATTTAAAAAAAATAAAGGACTGGGGATGTGGCTCAGTGGGTAAGCACTGCTAGGTTCAATCCTTGGTACCAATCAATCAATTTTTTAAAAAGAGATAGGATAGAACGAGTCCTGGATTCAATCCTCAGCTCTGCAAAAGTAAACAAAATTAAAAAGTAAGTGTAAATTCAATGTTTTTTAGTATATTCACAGAATTGTGCAACCATCAAAACAATGGGCTTTCCTCTTTCCAGAACTATCACTCCCCATCTTCCTACCCACCCCCTTTCCCAGTTCTGGGTAACAAAGTAATTTACTTCTCTTTAGATTTGCCTGTTCTGGACATTTCATTATAAATGGAACTTTATAACACATACTGCTTTATGACTGACTTCTTTCACTTAGCATAGCAGGTTCAAGGTTCATTCACATTGCAGCATGTACCAATACTTCATTTTTTTAGTGACTGAATAACATTCATTTATATGGATTTACCACACTTGGTCTATGCAACCATTAATTGATGAATAAACATCATTTGAGTTGTGTCCAGCTTTTGGCTTTATGAATGATGCTGATATAAACATTTGTGTCCAAGTTTTTGTGCGGATATATGCTTTCATTTCTCTTGGATATATACCTAAGAGTGGACTTGCTGGGTCATATGGTAATTTGATGTTTAACCTTTTGAGGAACTCTATTATTTCAATGACTGTAGTAGTTTATGTTTCTAGCACC
Organism: Sciurus vulgaris; assembly: GCF_902686455.1. NCBI lineage: Eukaryota > Metazoa > Chordata > Mammalia > Rodentia > Sciuridae > Sciurus > Sciurus vulgaris. Next base: position 52,923,627 of record NC_136463.1, on the reverse strand, counting down.
AATGTATGATGGTTTCAATGTATGATGGTTTTTTCATATCCTACTCAACACTGGTTGCTATCTTTTTGTTCTTATAGCCATTTGAATCATGATGAAGTGTTTTTTTATCGTGGTGTGTGATGTTTGTTGTTTATTACATATGAATAGACTCCCAGACTCTTGGAGCAGGATAGGACCACAGCAATCATGTGGCCCCATATGTTTATTTTATAAAAGAAACAGTGAAGGTGAATAGAGAATGAAGGACTAGCCCAAGGTTGAAATTAGTAATGGAGGTAGTAACAGATATATTACATGTGTATATGTATATTAGAAGTATGTGTGTGTGTGTGTGTGTGTGTGTGTGTGTGTGTGTGTGTTTCTTTTAAGTAAACTAGGGGGTTGCTGTAGCTGAGCAGTAGAGTGGGCATGTTCCAGGTCCTGGGTTCAATCCCCAGCACCAAAGAAAGAAGGAAAGAACAAAAAGAGAAAAAGAAGTGGGGGGGGGGGTGAGAAAGAGGAGGAAGGATGATGATGATGATGATGATGGGCTGAATCTAAAACCTGAGAGAAATTTTCACAACTATAAAACCAGAAGTCAGTGAATCAATAACTAATAACAGATAATCATAAATTGTTACATTCATGGGCCCTCTACTGTCTTAGCCACAGTGCAAGTAAGCAGTTTACATTTGCTTTCCTGTTTAATGCTAGCAACACCCCCTATTTTATAGAGTTCTAAGTAGAAATAAAGGGTTGTGACCCTGAAATCCCATATCTAACTAGCTTTTGTGTATAAGGTAACAGAGAGCCATTCTAACACATGCAAATATTTTAAAATCCACCATCCAAACACCCTTACTTCAAGGGTTACCCAAAGCAGCATTCCGGTGGTGTGAGAAGGAAGTTCATCAAAATGAGGAATTCAGGAAGGAGGACAACATTTAGGCAAAATATAATGGCAGTAAAACAACGAAAACAGGAAAAAGCAAGTTAAAGTAGTTTGAAATTCTCTCTCTCTCTCTCTCTCTCTCATATATATATATAATTTTTCATATATAATTTATATAAATGTTTTATATATATACATATATATATAATTTTTAAAATGTCAAAAAGTGTTCTTGAAACAGAGAACCATGATGTGAACATTTTAATAACGTCCTGAAGTTGGAATGCTAATTTATGCCTGCAAGCTTGTGCCCTGCCACAGCCTTGAACTCTGCGGAGAGTTCCCTCCTCCAAGCTCCCAAGCTACCCAGAGCTTGGAGGAGGCACTCGTGTCCAAGGGTTGCGCTTCCCTGCTGAATGTGGAATTCTTTCCGTCTTCCCTGGGGTCCTCTTAAGCTCCCCTGTTTCGGGAGTGTGAATAACCCATTGCCCTAGTGTTAAGTGGCGACAGGTAATCTCTTCATCATCTTAATGGTAATTGAGGGAGGCGTGTCAGCTAGCCATCTTGCTTAAGGGTGTGAGGAAAAGTTAGCATAGACTTGAAGCTAAAGTGATGGCAGAGGGGACATAATCGCATGTCCTGGGACAAGACTTTCAATGCTCTCCTCCTCCATTCCATGCCTAGCACCTGGTCAAAAACATCGATTCTTCCAACACCGAGGCCAACAAAAGTTAGGGTGGATGGGATGGGTGGCTTTCTCTTGGGTATCCGAAAATCCCAAACTCTGTCATCCTGTCCCCCTACTGGACCCCTCCCGCCAATTTTACTGGAGCAGGAGCGGCAGGGCGCAGGGTGGGAGCAAAAGGCTGGGGTTCCTGCAGCGGCCGGCAGGCAGGCAGGGTCTGCAGGGCTGTGGAGCCTCGAGGGCCCGGCAGGCTTGACACCACCTGGCGGAGTCCTGAGGAAGAGTCTTAGAGGCGCGCGCTCCTCTGCGCTCCGAGCACTCCAGCGGGAGCCTCCGAGAGCTCATTCGCTTTCCTCTGTCGCCCCGCTCCTCCCGGAGGTAAGTGCCAGCCGCGGACCCCGAGTTGCAGCTGGGTGGAGATGGCCCGCGGTTGGCCAGCGCTCGGAAAACACTGGCTGGAGCTGCGGTCGGAGGGCGTCGCCCAAGTTTTGGAAGGCCTCGCGGGTGACAACTGGAGAGGCTCAGAGCTTGCTCGGGGATTGCAGGGGTGGCCGAGGGCTGGGGCGTGTCTAGGGGCAGACACCCCGAGCGGTGCATCCAAGACCAGCACCAGCGGCGCGTGGGTCGCACGTTGGAGCCTCAGCTCAGAATCCTGCACACTTGGCGCGCTCTGGCTGCCGACCCCAGCTAGCCCCAGCCTGGTTGGGGCCGCGACCCCAGCTCCAGGCCTTCCTCCTTGAGCGGGTCCCTTGCAACCCGCTCGCCCGCGGTCGCACACCGTCGCGCCGGCAGGTCGCGCTCGGCTGCCGGCCAAACCCGCCCGGGTCCCGTCGCACCCGCGCCCCGGGCCACCCCGCCCAGCCCTTTCCGCGCTGCGCCCCTCGCCTTCTCCATCTCCAGCCGTTCGCTATTTTCACACCTCCCAGTGCCCCGGCCCCGGCGCCTGATTCAGTGCTTAGTAATTAATTTGGCGTTTCAGAATGGTCAGCGGGCTGGATAATGGGCGCATTCATCCCCCGGGCTAATCTGAACAGAGGTGGGAAGAAAGGCTTTCACAGACAGAAAATGCCATTCGCGGAGCGCTCAAAGGGGCTGTCACTCCCAGAATAAATCGCCGCCGCGCCCGCCGGCTCCTCTGGCCATTTCCATACAGCCTCGGCCTGCGCCGCGGACCCGCCGGCCTCTGCCTGCGTGTCCCGGAATCACTCCCTCCAGTGCCTTCGACGGGAAAGTCGAGCGAGAGCGGGACCCAGGCGGGAAACAGGAAGCTCGGGTTAAGGCCACGGGGTACAAAGGGATTGATTAGAAAATCAAATGCTGAACTAGAAGGAGACACAGCTAATTGAAGACGCGAATGTTGAAGCTGGGGCTCAGGGAGCTTTCCTCCAAAACTCCGCAGTTCGCTAACGAAGAGGACCCCAAAGTCCGAATTCGTCTGTAGCGTGCGGGAGGCCACAGAGAGTTTTGGGGCTCACAAATTGTGAATGGAATGCGACGCACAAGTATGGGTTACAGAAGCAGGGTCTGGCTGGTGCAATCCCAACCAGCACCAGACTTAACTTTCTGGGTTCTTTGCTCTTGGGGCCTGGGAGGTGACCACGATGCCTTTCCTGCTTTTCACCGCCCGGACCTTAGGGCCCATAGGAGGACATCAGCTGAACAAGCGACGGCGACTTCATCCTCTGACCGCTTCTGAATCGCCCTGAGTGTTAGGCACAAATGTCCTGAATGCTAGAGCCTCCCCCTGGGGCGCCCTCTCCCCCCTGGTGGAGCCGATAGTGAGCTCCAGCTGCAGCCCTAACCCTGTGCTCCTCCTGCTTCTCACAAGAACATCCAGTTGGGATGGGCAGGGATGCTTGGCTCTGTCCAGACTGAAACTCCTGGAACTTAGAATTTCAGTAGTCTGGGTTCACCGTGTGTCCACTTTGCTGGGGCAGGTCTGACTCTGGTCCTTCTGCTCAGTGCGACCCTTCTCCCAGTGGGGGAAGAGAAAGAGGTATGGCTCTGAGGTCAGACCTTAGGTCCTCCAGAGCCTGGAATGGAATGGCAAGGAAAGCCACTGGGAGGAAGGAACATTTGTGGAAAGATCAGTCGGGTGTTCCAGGGTGTGTAGGGAAGATGGAATCCCATGACATTCATCAACTTCTGAGTGGAAGTTACTCCCTTCTCAGACTCAGGTTCCTCATTTGCAAAACAAGGATAAAATGAGATCACATTTGGACCCAAGTGCCAGAGGCCCTCAGTAGAAGGATCCCACACACCTTCAACCACCAACGGTTCTGGCACACTCCCCTGGCATCTCTCCAAGCCTTCACCAACACCTCTCCGCGGAGCACCAGTGACCCCACAGTTTTTCTCAGGATGCCTCCACCCATCCCTCGCTGTGTCTGGGTTCCTGTATCTGGCTCTTCTTGAAAATGCTAAGAGCCGAAAGCTGCCTTTCAAAGGTTCTAGAGCCATTATACAGATGGATACTAAGACTCTAGAGCTTTTGCAGACAATGATTCTAAGATTCTAGTGTCATCATATAGGTGGCAATACTGAGATTCTAGAACCAATGCACAAATGGACATGCCGAGATTCTAGAGCCATTGAACAGGTGGCAATACTGAAATTCTAGAGCCATTGTACAAATGGCAATACTGAGACTTTAAGTGACTTGCTGGTGTCACCAGCTAGTTAGACTAGAGCCGATTTTATGGCAGAGTAGTGAATCTCATATTCTGAGCATCAGTTGCCCCTGGCCACAGCCCCAGAGAGTATTTTCCTAGGTATAAGGAGGGTCCCAGAACACTGCACTTTATATAAAATTCTCAAAGCTTGTTGATTCAAGTGATACAGGTACAGGGAACATATTCAACCAAAGTGACTTTTTTCCAGTATCTGCTCTCCCATGTCCATAAGCCTTCTGCCTTATTCTGCATGGCTTATAATGATCAGCAAGAGTTTTTTTCTGTTACTTCTAGGCTGCTGGTCATAGGGGTGAGATCTACTTCTAAGAGATACCTCAGGATCCCCCAGAATGTGTAGCCAATAAGGGAGAGGCAGTGGGTGAGCTGAGCACCCAATAGATGAGGGATGGCCTAAGTGGGCTGCAGGCTGCCTGGACATTGAGCCTACCAATACACTCTCACAGCTGAACCTAATGCTGCATACCAAAGGCCTCTCACACACAATACAAATATGCCCAGAGGGCCCCTTGGCAAGGTAAACCTGTCCAGGGACCAAGCAGTCAGCCATGGGGACATGTGCCAGCAATAACCCAGGCAGGAGTTGTGGCCCAGGACACCCTGCACCTGCCCCTTCACCACACTGGGGCTCAGAGGACAGAAGGTGGGTGGGCCTGGAAGAGTGGAAGAAAGCAAGCAGGGGGAGGAGAAACCATTGGGAACATAGGGAGGCAGGGGAGGGATGAGTCCCTATTTATGTAAGCCATTTGTAGCTGTGGATTGTAAAACTGGGCAGGATCCTCTGGAGTAATTCATAGTGTTTGGACAAGACAAACATTGTTCTGCTTTAAACAAACCTTCAGAAAGGTCAGTTTGGTTCGTCCTTTTGCTGCAAGTTGCTGAGACTATCCAGATGATGAGAAAATCAGATCTTAGCTGAGGGGGCCCAGGCAGGAGGCAATGGTCTCCCAGCCCTTGGGATGCTGGTTGATGCACCCAGTACCAGCAGGGTCCTTGGCTCCCACTGAAAAGGTTTGGTTCCCACTTTAGAACCAGATTTTCACAGCACAGATTCTGAGATTTTGATGATGCCAAGGATCATCCAAGTTCTAGGGCAAGGCCAATGTGACCCACAATGGGAGTCTTTATGCAGGTGAAGCATTTATGGAAAATGAAAATTCATGAAAGAAAAACCAAATTAGATCCACCAAACTCAAGTTCAGATATGCTCCCAGGAATCAAGAAATCCATGTTCCCCTTACATTTAGATGCCCTGGCTGGGCCTTCCTTGTTCTCTTAGCAAAAATTTTTGAGTGCCTTATAATGTGTTCTGTGTCAGGTATGGGGAGATAGTAGTGAGCAAGAAAGATGTCCCAGCTACTCATGGGCCTATAGTCTGATTCATCCTTCCCTTCCCTATCTTACTTAACAAGTGGAGCTTACAGTTTCACAGCCAGACTCTCCACCACCAACACTGCTTCTGCCTCAAAGATCCAACATACCAGGTCCCAGTACAGGGTCTAACAGTGAGCGAAGCGCTCAAAAAGTGTTTGCTGCCTGATTATGATCAGGATTGTGATAATGAGACTCTACTCTTAAAGTATCTACCCTTAAGATTCTCAGGAGAAGCTGATACTTTTTAAAGATACTGAGTAGCCATATTTGTCCATATTAATTACTAATTATATATGTATTTGTTACTGAGGACTGAACTCAGGGGAGTTCTACCACTGAGCTACAGCCCTAGCCCTTCTTATTTTTTGAGACACAGTCTTGCTATGTTGCTGAGGCTGGTCTCAAACTTGTCATCTTTCTATCTCAACTTCCTGAGTCACTGAGATTACAGGGGTGTGCTATCACACCTGGCTCAATACATTATTGTTGTTCATTAATACCAAAACCCAGTATTTCTGTAGTGCCCATTATCACTGTCCTGCACATGATCCAGGACACACCCAGGGCAGTTTGTTATTCTCTCCAGAGGGTGGTGCCCTTGGTGATGGTGGTAGTAGTAGCATTGGGTTAGCTGATGGTATACAACATTATAAAAGTGCTTAGGGTTTTGGACACTTCAGGATCTTTGGCGTATGAGTTTTTATTCGTTACTCCTAATATCCATAAAAGGAATGAAGGAAGGGGGGAAGGAAGATTACCATCCACATTTTTCAGAAGAAGGAGTTGAGCTGGAAGTGGTGGCGCATGCCTATAATCCCTGAAATTTGGGAGACTGAGGCAAGAGGCTCACAAGTTCAAGATCAGCCTCATCAATTTAACAAGGCCCTGAGCAACTCAGTGAGACCCTGTCTCAAAATAAAAAATACAAATGGCTGGGGGTGTGGCTCAATGGTTAAGCACTCCTGGGTTCAATCACTGATACAAAAAAAAAAAAAAAAAAGAGGGAGTTGATGCTTCGTGGAGTGAAGTGACTTCCCAGTGTCACAGGGACATTAACTTTGGGGACTGCCTATGACTGGTACACAATCCAAGCAGCCTTCTTGGACCTGCACCACCCTGCTGACCACCCAAAGAGCTCCCAGGGAGGCTAGGAAGTGGTTCCCTTGGCAAAGTCATGTCCATCCAAGCTCGTGTGTACTCTCTGACACCATTCTGGGGACCAGCATGATGGTACTTCTGCCTGATGTCCATTTCCACAGGTGAGGGAAAGGTTCTTCCCGCACCACAAGTCCTAGTTTCTTTTGACACCTTATTATGGTTGAATAATCCATGCACTTACCCAGTGTGTTGGAAATCAATGATCCATGTCTGTTCTCATCCTTCTGAACCACTTCTTGGAGTTAAGTCTCTAAATTTTCTTCCTGTGTGACAAATAAACCAGTAATACCTCATTTTACTGACATTTGGGGAAAATAAGTTGTTCCACATAATTGATTTTTGCAGTTAACAGAAGCTTACTCCTTTAAGCATAGAAACTTCTTATGTAGTCATTTTTTGTGGAAATTTTTTTCCGTCAAAATCATTTTTTCCCCCATCTAAGTTAGCAGAATGGAATATATCAGGTGTTCCCTAGGTGGAGTTGCTGGGGTAACCCAAAACCCATTTCCATGACTCACAGCCATCTTTGGGAGCATCAGCTTCTGGGCAATTTACCCATCCTCCCTGGCCTCAGTTTCCTCACTTGTAATCTGGGGAGTATTAGACAAGGCACCCTCTCAGGGCTATCCCCGTTCTCTAGCTCTGCTGACCTCTTACACAGTAATGCCCTTGGAAATTCTTGTGGTTACAGACTCTGTCCTGAATCCCTGGGATGGGTTGGGTAGATTTTACTGTTAGCTGTCACCCTTCAGTGTACCACTAGTTCTGCAGGTGCCAGTTCCCCAAGGATCCTAATTTGGGCTTCTCCAGTTCCCTGGAAGAATGGAATATGTCTAACTTCAGTTTATAAACAATTTTTTTTTTTTTTTTTTTAGTGCCAGGGACTGAACCCAGGGATGCTCTACCCCATTGAACTACATCTCAGTCCTTTTTTTATTTTTTATTTTCAGACAGGGTCTTGCTAAGTTGCCAAGGCCGGCCTGCCGCATGTGATTCTCCTGCGTTGGCCTCCTGAGTTGCTGAGAGTATAGGTATGTGCCCAGCAGGCAGCTTAGTGACTTCTGAGTGAAGAACCCCTGGTGGGGTCCCTGTGGACTGGAGTATCCTTAATATTGTGGCTATTGTTTTCTCCAATGCCCAAAAGAACTCTCACTTACTTCTGGGACTGTGTTTTGCATCATGAAGGGTACTGTAATCTGGACTCTAGAGAAGGGGCTTACAATTCCTTGACATATTCCATAGAAGGTATGAACTCAGTGTTACAGGGAAGTCAAGAACTATGAGATACAGTCACTGCCTGTAAGAAGAGAAGCTAAAGGAGGACTCGAGGAATTTTTCTTTTTTTTTTTTCAGAATTGGGGATGGAACTCAGGGGCACTCTACCACTGAGCTACATCCCCAGCCCTTTTTATTTTTTTGAGACAGGATCTCACTAAGTTGCCTGAACTGGCCTTGCATTTGTGATCCTCCTGCCTCAGCCTCTGGAGTCACTGGGATAACAAGTGTACGCCACCATGCCTGGCTTGAGGAATGTCTTAAGACTAGCATATAGAGGTTCTTCTTTTCTTCCTTTCATTTACCCCAAGCTTGCCTTTCAGATGTGAAGAGGACCCTCCTGATTCTGTCATTTCTGGATTTGCTGGTATATCAGGTTCCTGTGTACAGTAGTTTGGACCTTGAATGTCTCCCAAAGATTCATGAATTAAAGACTTGGCTCCCAGGGTGGCACTACTGAGAGGTGGTAGAACCTTTTAGAGGTGGGTCTCAGTGGGAGGTCTTTAGATCATTAGGGCTGTGTCCTCAAAGGAGATTGTGGGGCTCTAGCCCCTTCCTTTATTTTTTGCTTCCTGGTGATGGGCTGAGTGATTTTGCTCCACCACCTGCTCCCACTGTGATATGCTACTTCACCACAGGTCCAAAGCAAAGGGGACCAATTGATCATGGTCTGGAATACCCAAAATGAAGCTTTTTCTCTTTATAAATTTATCATCTCGGGTATTTTATTATAGTGTTGGAAGGCTAACTAACTCACTGTGGCTGTTGTAACAAGTCCTCACAAATATAGTAACTTTAAAACAACAGAAATTCATTCAGCAGTTTAAAATCAGTTTCACCAGATTGGAATCATGAGCCATCCTCCTCCAGAGGCTATAGGGGAGAATCTGTCCCCTGCTTCTTTCAACTTCTGGTGGCTGCAGGCATTCCTTGGCTTGTGGAGACATTGCTATAATCTCTGCCTCTGTTTTCACATGGCTTTCTCTTCTTTTATCAGATCTCCCTCCGCCTTTGTCTCAAGACACTTGTGTTTGCATTTGGAGTTTATCCTGATAAGCCAAGATGATTGCTCCATCTCAAGACCCTTAGCTTGATCTCATCAGCAAAGACTCATTTTTGCCATATAAAACAACATTCACTGATCCCAAGGATTAAGACATGGATATCTTTGGGGGACCATTTTTCAGCCTATCACAGATGGTCACCACCTTCAGTTGTCCTAATTCTGTGATCTTTAATTGATTAATTTGTAATGCACTCCCATCTTGTGCCAGGCAATCTGTTACACAGTGGGGATTCAGAGGGCACAGTTCCTTCTTAGGAACTTGTGTATTAGAGACAATATCATATTAAGAGTCATAGGGCAAGCAGTCAACCCAGGGCCTTGGAAGTACCCAGGATAGAGTCCCACAACCCCTAGGAATTGGAGAATGAACCCAGAGGCACTTTACCACTGAGCTGCATCCCCAGTCCTTTTTATTTTTTATTTTGAGACAGGGTCTCACTAAGTTGCCCAGGCTAGCCTCAAACTTGCAATCCTCCTGCCTCAGCCTCCTGTGTAGCTGGGATTAGAGGTTCTTGCCTCCACACACAGCCCAGGACAGATTTCAACAAGTTCAGATTCCTTATAAAAGTCTCCGAGGGCCTGCATGTCCTAACTCCAACCTACATTTCTGATTTCGCTTCTACCATTCCCCATCTTGCTTGTCAAGCTCTCATCAAATGGCCTCCTTCCTGTCCCTTACACTAGTCAAGCTCCTGCTCAGAATCTCTGCACCTGCTATTCCCTCTGCCTGAAGCGCCCCCTGCCCAACCACATCCCCACAGCTACCTTCCTAGGTTCACTCACTCTGCTTTACTGGGCCCTTTGTAGAGAGCTCCTCCTTTAAATTTCAAATTCACACCCCTCCTGGTACTTTGTTTCCTCTCCTGCTTTATGTGTTTCCAGCACACCACCACAATGGAGTTGTTCTTGTTTGAACCATCTCCACCTCCACAAGTATTCTGAGATGTGAAGACTAGAACTTCTCACATCCTAAATGCATCCTGTTTTATTTCCAATTCTCTGCCTAAGAATGTATTTAGCCTTTTTCATTTTTTTTCCCTACCTAGGGGCATATTGGGCTAAATTTCAAGTGGATCACAATGGGCATGGGGGAAGCTCTTCTAAGGAAAATTCATAAATGTGAGGAGTCATGTGATGCATCTGTGTGTGCGCGTGCATGGGGAACCTACTGGCATTAAAAGGATGGGTTAGGGTTGATAAATGTCTTTATCAGCAGACCCATTCTGACCAGGGACTTTTTTCCTACACCAAATGCCAATGAATACTGTTAAGAAACAATTATATTGAGTCCTAAAATAAAACTTTCAATCTTCACTGATCACCTTTCAGTCTATAAGAGTATTTCAAAATACTTCTGCCCCACCCTGCTAACCATTTCCCTGCCCATCCACAATACTCCAGTGAGTCCTCTTGCTCCTGCCTTCGCTCCAGTGTCATCTCTAAACCTGAAAGTCTCACCACTGACGGGACTCTCTCCTTCTATTCTGTCAATGTTAAATGAGCTAAGACCCAACTCTGGGCTCAGAGGACCCCACAATTTTCTCCCACCCAGAGAGCATCACTTATTTGTACCTATTGTTTCCTTCCTGGGGTTGGTCTTCCATCCATGACAAAACCTCCCCCCACTGGAACATTTTCTTTATTTTAATAGCATTTAGTGGGACCTTGTCAAAAACTTTTAGTAAATGAGAATAAATCGCATCTGCGGATTCCCCTTATGCACAGGCATTTTTACCACTTCAAAGAGCCCTGGTAGACGAAAGGACTTGGCAGAATTGGGACTTGTATGGATTTCTATGCCCTACTTGGGAATCCTCAGTCAAGATGCCTGCACGAGGGGAGGCCTGACCTGAGATGCAGATGAACAGAACTGAGGAAAGGAATGAATCCCCAGGAACCCTACACACTATGTAGGCCTGTTCTTCATGTTCTAAACCCTTTTCCAGAATAGTCAAATCTCTTGAAATCCTCCTGTTCAGGGACCTGGGGGTCCTTTGAGCACCCCTCCATGTGGCCAAGCAGGTGAGCTGGGCTCTAGAAGCCTTAAAATGAAAGCATGTCCCTAATTCTTCCAGGTTGAGGGATCTAGCCAGGTGCAGTGGCACTTGCCTGTAATCCCAGTGACTCTAGAGACTGAGGCAGGAGAATCACAAGTTCAAAGCCAACCTCAGCAGCTTAGCAAGACCCTGTCTCAAAATAAAAATATAAAAAGGGCTAGGACTATGTGGCTCAGTGGTTAAGTGCCCCCTGAGTTCAATCCCTGATACCAAAGGGGGCAGGGGAGGGATCTAGTAGACAGATCTGAGGATTATAATTAAAGAAAAAAGGGGGGGGGGATATACAGCTCAGTGATAGAGTGCTTGCCTGGCATATGTAATCCCCAGCACCACAAAAAGAAAAAAAATATATATATGTATATATGGAGATATATATATATATATAGAGAGAGAGAGAGAGAGAGAACATATACTCTGTGCCAGTTGTTTTCCTTCCACCTTCATCTTTTAAAACGTTATAAGAAGCTTTTGGGGTAGGGTGGTTACCCCCATTTCATCATAAATAAACTGATGCTCAGATGGGTAAAGCAACTAGCTCAAAGTCAGGCCAGTAGCAAGTGGTAAATTGGAATCATGGCTTGTCTAAGTCAATGTTTTCTGTTTCTGAAAGGAACATAATCCAGGCACAGATGATCGTTCTGGAGAGACTAGATGACCCCTGGTCACCTCTGGCTGCGATTTCCAGTCTATGCTGGTGTCCTGGAAACGGAGTCATCTAGTTGTTAACTGAGCCAGAAATACTCAGAAGCACAGTGGCCCTAGGCCACTGCTTACACGTTTCGTAGACCTGGAGTCCACCATTTCTCTCAGGGAGGACTGAGGCCCAGCCATGCTTATCTTGCCTATAGGTGCTAAGAGCTCCAAACTCAGTCACCAGAACATGAGTTCAAACCCCCACCTTTCTACCGCTCAGTGATGTGATCTTCAGCAAATTACTAAATCTGTGTCTTGGTCTCCTCCTTATAAGATGGAGGTAATGATATAACTATCTCATAATGTTTTTAGGAATATAACAAGTTAATGATTGTCAAAGTGCTTAGAAGAGGGCTCTTGCACACAATAAGCATTATGTGTAGTGTGTGTGTGTGTGTGTGTGTGTGTATGTGTGTGTGTGTGGGATTGAATCCAGGGCCTCGCCCATGCTAGGCAAGTCTTCTACCACAGATCTACATCTCCAGCCTCCTATGTACATGTTTGATTTTGAAAGAAAAGCCCTTGGAGCTGGGTGTGGTGGCACACATCTGTAATCCCAATTACTTGGGAAACTGAGGCAGGAGGATTGCAAGTTTAAGGCCAGCCGCAGCAATTTAGCAAGACCCTGTCTCAAAATAAAAAATAAAAAGGGCTCGGGATGTGGTTCAGTGGTAGTGTACCCCTGTACTGTGAAAGAAAAAAAAATCCCCAGTACTGAAAAGAGAGAGAGAGGGAGGGAGGAAAGGAGGGAGAGAGGGAAGAAGGAGAGAAAGAGAAAGAGGAGAGTGTCCTTGGGGCTGGGGGTATACAGCTCAGTGGTAGAGTGCTTGCCTAGCATGCTTGAGACATTGGGTTTGACCCCAGCACCATAAAAACAAATAATTTTTAAAAAAATAAACCTCTTGGTGATTCTCAAGATGAACACCACACTAGTCATTCATTTCTCCTGAGCCATTATTTTCTGTCCTCCTACCTTGCAAACCATTAACTTGTACCATCCAGAATCCCCATCCCTGGGGCATCTCCTCCCTGTGTCCTGTTTACTGATTGCTCTCCCCGCTGTCATGCCCACCCCCCAGACTCACCCTCCGCTGGGGCCCTCGCTCACACTCAGCTCTCTTCAGTGGAGCTGCTCTTCTCCCACACCACACATACCCAGTGCCCAGAAGTGGAGAGCTATTGTCTTCCTCCCTTCCCTAACATTCTTTCCATTTTTATTTTAAAAACAACAAAACAAAACAAATAACCCTGCTCCTTTAAGACCAGAACCACATGCTATTCCTCCTCTGGCATCTCACCCTTAGAGTCACTGCCCTATCTACCTCACTCTTCTCTTGCTTTGGAAACACCAGCCTCTGGCTCAGCCTTCATCTGTGCCCCAAGTCCTAAGGCTGTCACCCAGGTGACAGTCCACCAAGCACTTTGACCTCCTGCCTCTAATCACCTTCCCTGCTCCTTCACCTAAGAATCCCGTCTTATCCTCAGAGGGCCTTATCATCCCCCAGAGCCATTCCACCTCTGGAATCAACTCATGCCTCCTGTTTTGGACCATAGCCTCCTCAGTAATTCATCATCACTTTTCTTCTATCTTCCAGAATTTTTGAGACCCGCTCTGTCTGGTAGAACTTTCTGTGATGATAGGAACATTCTTTATTAGGGCTGTCCAAATCAGGGACAACTGAGCTTTACATGCTATTAATTTGAATTGGTTCAAGCTCAAACTAAAATTGCTACATGTGGCTCCTGGAGACCCTACTTGACAGCCTGACTCCAGATCCCTGGTTTCTCTATTTCCTCTCCTTTTCTTGTCTCTCTCTTTTTTAAAAAATATTTTTTTAGTTGTCAATGGACCTTTAATTAATAAATTAATTAATTTATCCTTATGTGGTGCTGAGGATTGAACTGGGGACCTCACACATGCCAAACAAGCCCTCTACCATTGAGCCATAACCCCAGTCCCCTATTCTTCTCTTATCTTCACTTCTTTCTCTTTGACTTTGTCTCCACCCTCTTGTCCTTCTGCCCCATTCTCATATCTAGATTATCCAACTTTCTTTTTCTAGTCCTATCTCGAGAGTCTGGTGGCCTGATGGGGGTAGTTTGTGTGTGTTCTATGATTTCATATGCCGTTTTTCTTTCTCCTACATGATCACCAACTTCAGTAGGACCTTTAATTCTTCCTAGCAAGCATTGTCCTGGTGTCCTCAATGACAGTATCAACCTCCCCATCTGCAAATCTCCAGTCTCTGGCCCCTCCCCCATGCTCAGCAGATGTGTCACTTCCTATTTCATTGAAACAAGAGAAACTTTCAGACCACCTGGCTGCCAATTTTACAAGAATAGTTTTATCTGTCTTCAACCTCTCCCCTCCTGGCTCCTTCCTATCAACACCGAGGCATGTTCAAATAGCCTTATCTTATAAACAAGAATAAAAAGTCCCTGCCTTCCCTCCATCCTATGTCACCTTCCTGCCAGGCCCTCTCTCTTTTCTACCTCTTGTAGTCACACTTCTTGAAGGTTGTCTACACTTGGTATCTCCGCTTTCTCACCTCCCTTTCATTCCACAACCCTAGGCAGTCTGGCTTCTGTCCCCACCACCCCTCTGCAACTGTCAGTCAAGGTCACCAATGACTTCCTTGTAGTTTAATCCAAAGCACTCATTTCAGATCTTATCTTGACCTTTAAGGTAGATGACACTGCTCACTGCCCCTCCTTCCTCAAAACTCTCTCACTCATTGTTTCTGGAACCCCTGAGTTTCCATGTCCTCCTCTTCCTATGGCTACACCTAAGTTTTCTGGAAATTGCCACATTCTTGCCTTCCTGGGTGCTCCCTCCCTGTCAGGCTTCACAGGTGAGGCTGTGTGCTGTAAATGGCAGCGCCTGCTTCTAATGCATTCCTTGAAGAAACACCTGGGAATTTGCTTTCTCACCCAAGAACCACATTGTTGTTCTGAACTCCAGTTTGTACCCTGGATCCTGCTGCTCAGAGACTAACATGCTTTCAAGGGTGTGTATTTACAACCCCCACTCTGAGAAACTCTGGCAACACTTGCACATCTGTTTTTTTTCATTTGTCCCCTCAAAAGGCACCATGCTTTAGGAAGGAACACTGACAAATTGGAGGGCATTGGGAGAGGCTGCGGAATGATCTGAAACTCATGTCCTATGAGAAATCACTAAAAAGACTGGGAACATTTTGCCTAGAAGAAATAAAACAAAGGATTGATTTCAAAAGTTTGAAGAAGCAGAGGTTTGATCTGGGCTGCAAAGTAGAGTTGGAATCAGATGAACTGTAGAAGTGACAGAGAGGCAGGTTTTGAATGGAGGTAGAGAACTTCTACTATATTCCAGAAGGTACTGAACCTCCCGGCTTGCAAGGTGAGTGAGATAATCCTGCCCACCAGGAAGTACAAAAGAAGATATAGTTAGACATTGATGACCACAATAAAAGGAGACAGTGTCCTCCATTTCTTCCTGAAGATCACTAGCCCAAGCTCAGTTAGCAACACAGAAGAACCATACTCTATGGAATGCAGTTTCAAACTTGCTGCCACACAAGATCCAGCAGAAACTCTGTGGAGAGGAAACCACACCACAGGAGGAAGTCTTGAGGAACATTTGGCAATCATTCATATAGATTCTCTATAATACACCCAGGTTGGGTGGGCAAGAGAGCTGAGCACCCTGATCTTTTTCAGACCTGTGTTTTGGTGCCAGAATGTATTTTCCTAACCTGCATGATGTCATCAGCTTACATTGAGGGCCAATTGTAGAGAACACCTTATGGAGCTCACTGTTGTGACTATTATGGGATGCTGCTGGGCATGTTTGCTTATTACCTCACACTGTGTTCCCTTTATGAGGCCCCCCAGGAGAAATTCCTGTCTGATTTTAGTACCAAGAACAGTTGTAATTCTCTTGAGCAATAGGTCTGTTTTTATCTCATGGACACTGGGAATTGTGTAACAGACATGGTCTCCTTTTCATTTTGGCCGCGGGAAAGCATAGGGACAAATCAGTGACCCACCCACAGGAGGTGACTAGGCCATTTCAGGGTGCATTTTGGCATTATTCCCATTTCTACTCTATCTTCCCCCTTGTTCTTTCTTTTCTTAGCTTTCCTTCTTATTTTGCTGTACAAAATTGAGAACTTACTATCATAAATGAAAATCACCTATAGTCTCACCTCCAAGAAAACCACTATTAACAATGTTATCTTTTTATACTTATGTTTTAAAAATAAAAATGACACTGTATTTGTGTAATCTTTTTTCTATTGTCTTTTTTCCTTTCATATGTCATGAACATTTTTCTGTGTTATTAAATGTTCTTAAAATAATTTAAAATCTCTCTACAGCTCTAGCAATTTAATACTAATATTTCACACTTTTATATCCACCATGTGCCTGGCTTTATGTATATTTACATAGACATAGACGTGAAAGTATATTCAAGTGTATTATATAACCACACTATGTAGGCATACATAATATAAGTTGTAATATTCATATGTGCCAACTTATTTGATGCACACAACCCTAGGAGATAGATATCCTTGTCCCTCTTTTGTGGATGAAGAAACCAAGGTGCAGGAAGATGTGAAGACTTCCCAGGGTCACACAAATGAGGCAGTATTTGAACCCAGGCACTCTGGCTCCAAAATGTGCCCTCCTAAGAGCTATGCAGCCTTTCAGTATACCACTGGGATTTTGCTGTCCACAGTGTTCAAACGTTTCTTTTATTTCCTTTCACTTCACTCCTAATTTATGTTATTTGGCCATATTTTTAAGTACCCCTGTAAGTCACCTGAAATCCTTTCTGCCACAAGGCAAGGCATAAATAAACAGAGCAGAGAGTGGTAAATGGCACAAAAAGGCAAAGCTAAAGTGCTACCCAGGGAGAGGGTGAATCCAGGCTGTCCTGCAATGAAATGGATTTATTTCCTTGGGCTGTGGTGAGCCTCCCTCTTTGGAAGAGCTGGCTTGGGTGGCCGACTCTCAGGGAGGCTGGGGAAGGCTGGGAAAGGCTGGGAAAGGCCTTCTTCCAAAGAGACTGAGCTGGGCCAGACAAGCCCCGAGGCTTCTTCTTAGATTCTCAGGGTTTATGAAAATGCCAATAAGACAAAACAAGGCACTTAATGGAGCTAATGCATGAGGGCAAGACAGCCCTTGGGCCAGAACCAGGACCTGGGGTTCCATCCTAGTCTGTTACTAGATCACACATTTCAAGTCACAAATAAACCAACAAAATTTGGTTCTAAACCCAGCCCAGTAGATTCTTTCCCAAAGCTTTTTGCTGCTGCAAGATGGTCAAAGGATACTGTCACAATCCCCATCTTTTCCTAATGGTGACAGAAAAGGAGGCCAGGAGAAGCTGGGTGGCCCTGAGGATGCCCCATGAAACTATAATTAGGGTGGGATTATTCTTTTGACAAATGTGATGGATAGGAAGGAACCCAGGTTTTCTTTCTTTTGAGACAGGGTCTTGCTATGTTGCCCAGGCTGGTCTTGAATTCCTGGGCTCAAGCAGTCCTCATGCCTCAGCCTCCCAAGTACCTGGGACTACAGGAGCCCACCACTGCACACAGCTAGAAACTCAGGTTTCTATTTCTGTATTTGATGTTTACTAGCTGTGAGATCCTGGGCAAGTCACTTCAACTTCCTGAGACTTCAGTACGCTCATCTGTAAAACAGATTCAATAACTATTTTGCAAAGCTGTTGTGGGAATCCCATGAGATACTTTAGTGATGGACAGCACTCTTAAAGCGAGCAAGGAAGTACTAATACGCATGCCTCAGGGGATCTTGGGAGAGCTGGGCTGGTCCCACATTTGAGGCTGCAAACCAGTCTGCAAGTGGCGTTGGCCAGTATCCAGGTGTTGCCAGCGTATTACCCCTTCAGCCTTCTCCCCACCACAGCTCTCTGGCAGGGAACAAGCCGCATTCGGGACAGACAGGCCCAAGCAGGGTGACACCTCTGGGGGTTCAGACAAGCAGCCCCTTCCAGCCAGACCCCAGGGACTTCAGGCAGGAATAAGGGGCAGGCACAGGTCACATTCTCTTCCCCTTTCTTACACCCCGGGTCTGCATGCCCACAGAGGCACGACCCTGTGCGCGGTGCCACCGGGGCCATAGGCTGGGTTAGAGGAAGGCCCGACCTCGGCGCAGCAAAGAAAACAAACACAGATGTGTTTGGGACCTTGGGCAGGGGGGTGGTGGCGGAACCCGTCCCCTTCCCCTCCCCGCGCGCTCCCCAGGGTGTGCGGCGTTCGCTCGGCGCCCAGTTCGGGGCGAGGCTGACAGTCGGCGGCCAGCCCCCCACCCCCTGGGGTGCGCGCCCGGCCCTGCCCCCTCTCCGGGGTTTCCCCGGGCACTCCTCTCGCTTTCTCTTTGTCTCTGCTGCTTTCTCGGGCTCCCCGGTTCCCACCCGCTCCCGCTCGCCCTCTCTTGCGTCCGGGGCCGGCTCCCTTTAACTTTCTTCTTTCCCGGGGTTAAAACTTTGCTGGCGAGCGGGCGGCTGCTCGTCGACGTTATTGGCCAGCGCCCCGCCCGGCGGCCCCGCCCCCGCGCTCCCCTCCGCCCCCTACTCCCAGCGCGAGTGGCGGCGGCGGCGGCGGCGGCGGCGGAGCCTTCGGGGGCGTGCGTGCGTGTGTGAGTGCGCGCCAGCAAGCGTGAGTGTGTTGTGTGCGCCCCGGGCGCAGGCAGGGCAGCACTCCGACCGCGGCGGGATCGGCGCGAGCCGGGCGGCCGCGTCGTCACTCGGGCAAGAGAGGCGGCGGCGGCAGCCGGGCCGGGGCTGGGGCAGCGGCGGCCGCGCCGGGCATGGAGCTGGCAAGCCCGCGCTGAGGCAGGACGCGCCTGCTAGCAGCCAGCAAGAGGCTCTCCGCCGTCCGGCGCGCGGGCTCCCCGGCTGAAGCCAGGCAAACTTTTCTTTCTCTTTTACCCTCACTAGAGGTAAAGTCCCGAAAGCACACTCCCTGGCGGGACGCGATGGGGGCAGCTGAGAGGGACCCGAGGATGCGGGAGGAATGGGCGCGGGCCATATGAGGTTGGGGGACCCGGAGCTCTCCTGCGTTCGAGATTTGGGGTGCGAGGTGGGTTGGTCGCGGACTGGCAGATGGGCGCGGGCATGCTTCTCCGGCGGCTTGGAGGCTGCAGTAGCTGGGAAACAGCGTTCGCCCGCTGCCCTCGGCTCACCAGTCGGGAAGGAGGGTCGCGGGCTGTGCGGGCTCGGAGGCCCCCGCTCCTCCTGTCCCCGGGACTTTGGGGGAGCGAGGCGGGCAGTCGGACGTGGGGTTGGTGCGGGTGTTCGCCCACGCCCCGCCTGCCACCTCGCAAGGGTTGGAGGTCGCGGGGCGGGCTGGCTGAGCGCAGCTCCCCTCTCTCCGCAGGCGCCTTCTGCGGCGGGCGGACTGACTCCGCGGCGGGGCCGGGGCAAGCTGGACGCAGCATGATGCGCGCAGTGTGGGAGGCGCTGGCTGCGCTGGCGGCTGTGGCGTGCCTGGTGGGCGCGGTGCGCGGCGGGCCGGGGCTCAGCATGTTCGCTGGCCAGGCGGCGCAGCCGGACCCCTGCACTGACGAGAACGGCCACCCGCGCCGCTGCATCCCGGACTTTGTCAATGCGGCCTTCGGTAAGGATGTGCGTGTGTCCAGCACCTGCGGCCGGCCCCCAGCGCGCTACTGCGTGGTGAGCGAGCGCGGCGAGGAGCGGCTGCGCTCGTGCCACCTCTGCAACGCGTCCGACCCCAAGAAGGCGCATCCTCCCGCCTTCCTCACCGACCTCAACAACCCGCACAACCTGACGTGCTGGCAGTCGGAGAACTACCTGCAGTTCCCACACAATGTCACGCTCACGCTGTCTCTCGGCAAAAAGTTCGAGGTGACCTACGTGAGCCTGCAGTTCTGTTCGCCACGGCCCGAGTCCATGGCCATCTACAAGTCCATGGACTACGGGCGTACGTGGGTGCCCTTCCAGTTCTACTCTACGCAGTGCCGCAAGATGTACAACCGGCCGCACCGCGCGCCCATCACCAAGCAGAACGAGCAGGAGGCCGTGTGCACCGACTCGCACACCGACATGCGCCCGCTTTCGGGCGGCCTCATCGCCTTCAGCACGCTGGACGGGCGGCCCTCTGCGCACGACTTCGACAACTCGCCAGTGCTGCAGGACTGGGTCACTGCCACCGATATCCGCGTGGCCTTCAGCCGCCTGCACACGTTTGGCGACGAGAACGAGGACGACTCGGAGCTGGCGCGCGACTCGTACTTCTATGCCGTGTCCGACCTGCAAGTGGGCGGCCGCTGCAAGTGCAACGGCCACGCGGCTCGTTGCGTGCGCGACCGCGACGACAGCCTGGTGTGCGACTGCAGGCACAACACGGCCGGCCCGGAATGCGACCGCTGCAAACCTTTCCACTATGATCGGCCCTGGCAACGCGCCACAGCCCGCGAGGCCAACGAGTGCGTGGGTGAGTGGGGCAACGCGCGGTGTCTGGGGAGGCAGTTGACTGCTCCCGGGCTTCGCAGCGGCGGGTCGGCAAGAGCGCAGGCGCGACTGCATCGGAGGATAGCTCGTTGTGGGGATGTCTCCGGAACCCTGGGAGGCGTGTTCAGGGATGTCCGGGACGCGGGAGGGCTGAACGCAGTCTACCGGTTGGTGTGATGCTCGCTGTGGACGCCCTGTGCACTCAGCGAAACCTAGAAGCAGCGCGAGAAATACTGCTGGGATCGGGTGTGGTGGGGAGAGGTTTGGCGAAAATTTGCCGACAGGTTTCCATAATCCCGGATCCAAACGGAAACACATTCATTGCCTTCTTCTTAGTCTGGCTAGTCCTTGGGATTCACCTCCACCCCACCCCCCTTTCCTAGTGCTGCAGCTGGGCGCGCGGTTGGGGACCCGGGTCCTGATCCCGGGAAGTTACAGCTCTACAACCACAAATCCTCTGGGAGACGGCAGAGAACTCTGCAGTTTGGGGTGGTTTGGTACCCGACGAATACCACTCCTGCACCCTCGCATTTGTCTTTTTATGGTTTGAAAAAAAAATTCCTTTTCTCTTTTGAACATCGTGTTTGCGTTAGCAAAAAAGAGTGATGTGATTTTAATTAATTACTATCTACAGATTACAAAGGAAGGTTCAGTAACTATTTTAAACTAAATCAATCCTGGTATAAAAAAGTAGTATACCAGATTCTTTTGTTCGCTTCAGGGTTTGGTGAAATTAAACAGTTTTGAATTAACTAAGGGCCCAGCGTCTGGATTTTTAATAGAGTTTCAATTCCTGGAAGAGAAATCTGACAAAACTGGGCACCGGTGAATACGCCTGAGTCAGAAATGAGGCTACGTTCTACTTCTGAATTGTACAACTTTGTTGGTGCAGAAAATCTCAGGCATCAATTTCTCCCCAGAAAGAGAGCGAGATGGTAGTAAGACAGTACCTTACTTTTTCAGTACAAGATGTAAATTTCCAAATCCCACAGCGATTGTAATGAAAATCATTTAGTTCATAAATGTGCCATTTGGTGTGCATCTTTTGTGAACATACAGATTTTCCTCCCCCTCCCCCACCCCCCAACAGCCAGTGTGAGTCTCTTCAATTGCTTCACCCTCTGAGGCACATTGCAAAGTTTGCTGATCCCCACAAACACACGTTTTGCGGTCTGGTTCTGATTAATTGTGTCATGTTGTTGTCGAATAGTTTGTGCCTCATGACTGTGAATATAGACTTTTGAACAAGCCAATGGAAAACATGTCTTGGAGAGTCCAGCCGGCACAGAGGCCCATGCAGGCACCCTGGTCTGCAGATGCCTGTGCCTCCTGTTGCATGTCGGTGCCTCCATTTTTACACTCAGTGTGTCCGGCTTTTACAGACCTAATTGTTCATCCCCCTCCTTCAAGGAACAGAATTGGCTTCCAGTTTGAAGAGACTTTTCAGGATTCTGCTGAGTAGTTATACTCCGACTTAGTGGTCTTGGAGGATAGAGTTCCTTTGATCTGCTCAGTTCCCTCAGAAATGTTGGTTTTTCCCATCTCTTCTCTCCCTTTCCTCTTTTCTTTTCTTCCTTTTGTGCGTAAAAGCCCTTTATTGACATTTAAAGGGTTTCCCAGGGTTTTGCTATCAGTTTTAGTTTGTATATGCATATGAAAGATGACTTTGTATGGTCACCAGCGGGGGCTAATTGGACAAATGCAAGTGAATACATTGAGGCGAATAAATGGGATATTTTGGTAAAGTGTTACTGGCATGAAGATTCCTCTTAGCATTGGTATTGTTCAATTTGCCACCCCCCCCCTTCCTGTCACTTTGGACGTGAAGACATAACCTGCATCTGTTATGATGATGGTTATGTTCTTGAAATAATCTCTCTAGTTTAGGATTTTGTCTTTCAACCAAAGCACAAATTGGATTGACTTTTTTTTTGGCTAAATTGAGCAATCAACGTATTAACTAATGTAATTAGCAAGCTGTTTTTTTTTTGCTCATAAAGTTTAATTAGGCCTAATAAGTACATAATCTACATGACAAATGATCAGCTAACAATATTTTTCTGGTTTTTACTGAAGTTATTTTAATTCTCAGTAGTTAAAGTATCTTTAAATCTTGCCAATTATTCAGTCATTTTATAAAAGCAAAGCCAATTCAACTCTATTAAAGTTATTTATAGTTTCCTTTTTGAATAGATGTTTTGATACCTTGTAGATATAACTGGGAACATCAGATTGAAGTTCTTCTGAAATCTTAATTAAGTCTTGGTGATTTTTCCATCCTCCTGTAAAAGAGAAAGCCAGCAAGGACAATTTAGGAGTGATTTACAATTAAAGGTCGAGATTTTTATGAAAAGGCCCTGTAGTGGAGATATATGAATGAATTAGTATTTGACAGGTGTTCTGAGATACTAAAGGGCCTGTGCTAGGAAAAAGCATTAATAAATCCTTCACATACTAACTTTGTACTATCAGTGACTCAGATTTTTTTTCTCCCCAACATAATCCTGTCCTGTGAATTTCACACTGTTGACACATAAAGTCAAGCTATCTAGATTATTTACAACGAAGACAAAAGAATAAAGTATTTTTTAAATTACAAAGACCAGTTTTGATAAATTATCACTTTGCCTTTACAAAATAATAGGACATGATACATAATAGATTGAAATGCCATACTTCCCTAGGTTAACCTCCACTCCTCACTTCCCTGCCCCAAATCCCTAGAAATTGAAAATACATTGATGTCATTTGACTGAGGTGCTTACAGATTACCAAGAAATGCACCATGCTATATGATTTCTTTGCTCCGGTTTTCATTTTAGTGTTGATTCAAGGTCAGTGTCTCTACAGAATAAATGTGAATGGTTGTAAAGCCCAATTTTATTTAAAATGCAATCTTAAATTTCTTCTGGAAAAAAAATACCTTCAAAACAATATGAAAGACAAGACCATGTATAACGTTACAGCTTCGACAACTCTCAGTGGAATAACTAAATACTTTCTTCCGTCCATATGTATCAGCAGTGTTCACTGCTTTTATACACATGTGCATTTACAATTCACTGTGTAAAGAAGCACCCATGCATGGTGGGGGGGTGTATATTCAAGGAAAAATGCATGAACAGTTTTAAACCACCTGGGTTGCTAGGCCCTCCCCCACCTTCCTTTTCTCAAAAGAGCATCTGAAGACCATATTGTGTTTCATAAATTATTGACATCAGTTTTAATCAGTGTCCCCCTGACGTTGGGGCTGTGTTAGTATTTAGTGCCTGATGAAGCATGCTGTTTAATCTTACTGTGGGGATGTCAGCATGAGCCCCTGCCTGGTTTGTGACAGGTTGAGCTTTATGAAAACTTGTTTTGCGACTCACTCTATGGCTTTGTATTGCCCAGCTGTAACCCAAAACCCATACAAAAGCTGCTTCTGCAAGATGAGCACCATGCTGGGCTGGCCTCCTACGGTCATGGGTGCCTGCAACATAATGCTCATAATTGTTTAAACATGGCTTTGAGGAGGGGGTCCTTATGCTGTAAATGGCCCTGATTCTTGGGCCCACCCTCATCCCTGGCAAACCTGGGAGGTCATATTAGAGGTGTTGCCATGAGAAATCCAATGCCCCACTAACGACCCTTGGAAAATCAGAAGGCTAAAAGTATTTGTTGCCTAGACCATTGCCTGATATATAACTGAATGAGTATGTTTTTAAAGGTGATTGTTATAATTACTGTCATTATGGTGATTAACCCTTGAGGGCTTATTCTTTGCAAAGCACTCACATTAATTTAATCATTTCGTCATTGTGACTATGCTAATATGCTAATAAAGGCATTCCTCTGTATTTTAGATATGAGGAAGCCATGACCTAGAGACATTACATGGCCTACTCAAAGCCACATAGCTAGTAGGTAGTGAGGCTGGGGCTCCAGACTGATATTTGTTCATAATTTTATAGCATCTGCTGTGCTACCTCTCTGTAGGGTAGAGGGATGGGTGATTGAGTGAATGAATGATTGAATGACTACCATTCATCCAAGTACAGGAGAAAAGCAGGAACAACCTATTACTTCTTGCTATAACTGGAAGTGGTTCCCTAGTTGTGTTGTATTTTATAATATCACATTATTACATTATATTCACACACACTTAAGTATGAAATATGAAGTCGTATATAAGCTTTTCTCTATTTATCTTAGTGGACCTGGTGGGAGATGGGAGGACTGTGAGAGAAGTGGTATAAATACCTTGCTATGGGTTCTCAACATCCACAGGTGTTGCTTATTTCAATTCTTGATTTCAGGGCCTGTGATCATTCCCAAAGGTGGTGAGACTCTGGGTGTGATGGCCTATACCTATAATTGCAACCACTCAGGAGGCTGAGACAGGAGGATTGCAAGTTCAAGTTCAAGTATCACCCCCTCTTAAAAAAAAAAAAAAAGTGGTGAGGTAGAACAGGTAATCTGAAAATCCCCTTAAAATGATTTTCTCTTCTCACCCTGGTGCCCACCATCCCATTGCTTCACCAGAATATATGGAAAGAATCCAGGAAGTGGCTGAAAGTATTGTTGGTAAAGAGCAGAAGGAGCTTGATGGAAAATGACAAGTCCCAGTTGCTGCTAGGTGCAACTGAAGGAATCAGCGGCTCTGGACTGTCATTTATCTCTGTTGGCTCATGGCAGTTGGAGCGAAGGGTCTCCACTCAGGTACTCATTAGCACCTGGTGGGCAGGAACCTCATGCAAGGAGGATGCTCCCAACTCTGTCCAGAGAATGGAGGGCAAATGTGTCAGGGCAGACCTTCTGGGGGAAGTGGGGCAGGTCTGTGCATTTCCTGGCTCTGCCAAGCTCTCTGTTAGCCCTGCCCAGACTCTTCTCTGACCTCCTCCTCCTGTAGAAAAATGAGATCCTCCGAAAAGTATTTGAGACTTTATGTCCAGAGTAAATATTGGAAAGGCAGTGGGTTGCAATTCAGATGTTCCCTGGACGGAATCGCCTCATTTTCTACTCACAGCTGGTATCGATATTTCCTTCTTGAGATGAGTTGTGCTTTTCATTAAGTAAATTTTTTTGTCTTGGGATTAAACCAACATTGTATTCTTAATAGACTTTTATGTTTACACTTCAAAAGTCCACTGGGTTGTTATTCGTGTTATCTTGATGGCTTCTACAGTGTCTGCTATGCACACTGGCTTCACCAAAATAAATGGCTCTCCAGGGAACTGGATTATAAAACAGCCTTATCTGTGGATGCACAAGTATGGATATTTTGTGAGCCAGTATTTTTTTCTTTCTCTCAGAAGTGATAATCATACCTTGGGTTTCTGCAGCGCCTTTCATTATAGGGAGACGGGAGGTCTCAGAGGGCTTTTGAAATGCTCAGGACTTAAGCCTAATACTTGTAGAGTGGCATACAGCATTTTGCCTGTTGTCTGGGAGCCCTCGTGGTCTCTGCAGCCTCAGAAGGCGTGGTGTTGGTTTGGGTGGCCAGGGAACTGCAGAGTTTAGAATGTCAGTCCCAGGTGGTTGTCAGGTTGCGTCCTGAAGACAGACCACAAACCCCTACCGAGGGCCAGGCATTGTACGAGGTGCTTTCTGTGTGCTTTGTTCAATTAATCAGATTGCCACAAGGAACGGAAGCTTTTCAAAAACAGATGTCCCTGCCACCAAAGGGCAGTTTGTACACACACAGGACTAAGTGTGGACAAGTCTGCAGGACGCATTGGAGAGAGCAGGGGGTATCAGCGGTGTTTGTTTCCAAGGCAGATCATATAAAAGCCGTGTCCTATTATAACCAACTCCAAGGGATGGTTACTCTGAATAGCACTTGGAATAAGTGAGCTGCCTGGGCCAGTCCCCTTGCTGGGGATGTTCGCCTCAAAGCTATCTGCTTCATGAGGTTTGACTGGTGTATTGTAGTGAGTTCAGTATTGCATTCTTTTTTTTTTTTTTTTTCTCCTCCTTTCTTTTTGCAGTGCTGGGAATGGAACCCAGGGCTTCACACATGCTAGGCAAGTGCTCTACCATTGAACTATACACCTGGCCTGCATTCTTGTACTCTTGCTCCAAGAATCTCTGTTGTAAATTCAGATGTAGGTTTTAACTTACTTTTTGAAAGTTACATACTTTATGTAAATTTCCCTCCATGTCAAAAGGCAGAGACCAATTCCAATGGGCAGTTCTTATCTGTAGAAATATGTCAGCAACTCCTACCTGGCCCTGGCAACGTGTGAGTTCAGCCCTGCTTATATTACTTTGTGCCAGTTCTCTCCTGTGATGGAGAGAGGGATTCGAGGCCATGGAATTGATGAGAGTGGGATGTCTTTGTTTTTGTTTGTTTGTTTGTTTGAGACAGGGTCTCGCTAAGTTGCTGAGGGCCTTGCTAAGTTGCTGAGGCTGGCTTTGAACTCGTGATCTTCCTGCCTCAACCTCCTCAGCCTCTGGGATTACAGGTGTGTACCACTGTGCCTGGCGAGGTGTCTTTTGCTCAGAACCTTTTTCTCCAACACTTGAGCTCCTGCTCAAGGCCTCCTTCAGGATGGACGTTTCTTCCAGAGACACCTGTTGGCACTCAGAACACAAGAGAAGATGCCATCTAAGGGTATTGATGGTTCAGAAGTACTGACGAGACACAGAAAAGTGGGCTCTGCCCTGGCCTGTATCAGGGCCATCCCTAGAGATCCCTGGGCTGTCTGCCATTGGAATTAGTGTACTAGCTACAATTAGACTGAAATGAATTCAGATTGCAGTATGCTTGTGCATATAAAGAAGACCCAGCAGAAAGATGACTCTCTGAGTAGAGTCGACTTCCAGATTATGTAAAAGGTGGTTTTTCAGAGGTCTAAATAAGTTGAGAACCTTGCAAGGTAGAAAGTCACACCCCAGGTCACATCCCAACATAGCCAGTGCCTGGTTGGAAGAAGGTGCTAGAAGTACTTCTCCCTGGAGGACTCAGGACTAGCCTATGTGAGGTCTCATCTCCCTGTGCATATGGTCACAGTTTAGTTGGGAACCCATCTGTACCCCCTCCTGGTTGGTGCTGTCACTGGATTTTCTGGATTTTCCCTGGGGTCCTTTCCTGCCTGCAGATAAGAGAGGTTATTGTTTGTTGTATCCAATTTTCATACATTCCAGAGGCTCCACACTTAAGTTAGACAATCTGTAGGACCACAGGGATCTTTAAAGAGACTGGCTTTGAATAATTGGGTCCTATAGGGAAATGAGTTCTTAGTTTCCTGAGGGCATGTATGTTATACTACATTCCATATTTGAAGTCCCAAAGTGATGGATATTTCCTGCCTGTTCAATTACTATTTTCAGGGCTTCTGATTTCATCTGTTCTTGCTTGGAGTGACTGGGGTGCTACAGTAGACCCCCACCATCCTGGCCCTGCTTACACTTGGGGAATAGACTCCAGAGATCCCAATGGATGCTTGAAATCATGGAGAGTACTAAACCCTATGTATACTATGTTTTTCTTATATATGCACACCAGTGATAAAATTCATTTTATAAATTAAGCATAATAGGAGATTAGCAACAAGAACTAAAAATAAAATAGAAAAATTAGAGCCATGTTCTATAATAAAAGTTATATGAATATGCACTCTCTCAAAATATTGTATTTTGGAGTCTAGCAACCTCAGCATATGATTATTTTCTTGTCTCATAAAGTTGAAACTTTCACTTATTCTCGTAAAGGAATTCCTTTATGGCTTCTCTTTGGCTTATTTGAATTGCCAGCATTGGTCTTCTTGAAATTTGGAGCCATTATTTTAAGTAAAATAAGGGTCACTTGAACGCAAGCACTGTGATGTTGTGACAGTCAACTGGATAATGGAGATGGCCATAAAGTGACTAACAGGCAACTTATACGGAATGGAATAGGACAAGTTGCAATGTCATCCTGTTACTTGAAGTGCCACCTAGTTTAAGAATAGTTTATTTTTTGAATTTTCCATTTTATATATTTGGACTGTGGTTGACTGCAGGCAACTGATCACAGAAGCAGGACATTGGATAGGGGGAAGAGGATGACTATACCTAGCAAATGTATCATCACTCCTCCTTTCTGAAACCAGGGTAGACATTGCTAATTGATTGTAGCACAGCACACTTTGCTCCTAGCTCCAGGAATGATCTTACTGTATTAGAATCCTTCTCAATATAATTTCTTAGGTAGCTATTATTCCTGAGGCAGAATTAGCCTATCAGATGAAAAGTCTGCTATTTTTGGTCCCAGAATCCCTTTCCTTGCCCCTCACCTCTGTCCTGCAGACAAAGAAGCACTTTGTAAGTAGGTGTTTCTAGAGCATTCAGTGTTCAGGTGACTCTCTTGGGTTTGGGGTTGCAAAGAAGTATAAAGTTGTTTCCCTTCCTGCAGGTAAAATAGGTTTTCACTGAGGAGGCCGTGTACATAAAAAGGGACTATATGTTCATTTGTACTACACTGTAGACATGGATGGGCCCCCATGGTGACACTACGTGCCCAGGGCAGGTGCTAGATAGGTCTGAAGGAGAGGCAGGTTTAAGATGTGGTTCCTGTTCCAGGAAAGGATTAGATTTTTATTTTTTTTTATACCAGGGATTGAACCCAGGGGTGTATTCCACTGAGCCACATCCATAGTCCTTGTTTATTTTTTATGTTGAGACAGGGTCTTGCTAAGTTGCTGAGGGTCTTGCTAAGTTACGGAGGCTGGCCTCGAACTTGCAATCCTCTTGCCTCAGCCTCTCCAGTAAGTGGGATTGCGAGCATGCACTACCATGCCCAGCTCTGTGCCAAGAATCTGAGAGAGTATGGTTTCCTGAAACAAGTGGTTTTCTCAGGGACACTGGCTTGGAAGTTCCGGGACAGCTTCTCCCAAAGTGCCTTGGAGTTTGAGACAGAAGTTTATCACTGCCCCATCCTGGGTCAGAGCACCATGCCTGAGACTTCTTGTGTCACCTGAAGGCTGTTCCCTCAATTCAAAACCACATCAGTGTGGTATCGAGAGACATGGACTCTACAGAAGCCACTGCCCACAGCACTCTGCGTACGTTTGGGCCGGTGTAGAAAGTGCTAAACAATAACAGTTCCAATCCCAGCATGAAAAAGGAAACACATTGTGTTTACAGATACCGAATTTGGCATCCAAAACATGAAAGTACCTTGAGGTTGGGCGGCCCTCAGCCTTGTGGCCAACTTGTTTTCCTCTCCCCAAAGCCAGATCTCAGAGGTGGGCAGGTTGGTCTCAGCCAACTCTTTATTCCCAGACCCAGCCCTGTCTCACTTCGTGGCTCAGACCTGGAGAGAATTCACGGTGAGAAAATACTTGGCCTCTCAAGCTGCCATGGGGAAGGAAATTGCTTCTTACTCCAAGCCACAGAAATCAATCCTTCTTAAACCACACTCAGGGGCAGATTTGCCATCATGGTACCCAGAAATTACAGGGAAGAATGGGACTTCATCTTCCTCTGTATTTCTCATCCTCGTTTATTATTTGAACCAAGGGCTTTGTTTTATTTATTTTTTATTTTTTAAATATTTTTGTAGTTGTCAGTGGATCTTTTATTTTTATTTATTTTTATGTGGTGCTGAGGATCGAACCCTGTGCCTCACACATGCCAGGCAAATAATGCTCTACCACTGAACCACAATTCCAGCCTGGGTTTTTGTTTTAAATCAGAGATATGTACAGAAAAATAATGATCTATGTGTAAGTGAAAAGCAAGTTCTGTTTTTCTGATCCTTAGAATACTTAGTTCTAATTCAAGGTCAAAGAATACAACATTCTATTTGGTAATGTATGAAATATCAAGATATGTGTGTAGTGGCGGGGATGAAAGAACCCTTTTCTGGCTGCAGGTATCTAGCTTTAGATCCCAGTCAGGAGTGTGAGCTTGGGTAAATTACTTAAGTCTCTGCCTTGACACCTGGTGGCCTGGGGGCCAAGCTCAAGATCACCTTGTATTTGCCTTGAGAGGGGCTCAGAGAAAGGGTATAAAAAGAGAACCCAGAGGTGGATTCCAGCAGCACACATTTCTATGGTCCTT
The DNA here is from genome assembly GCF_902686455.1 of Sciurus vulgaris. NCBI lineage: Eukaryota > Metazoa > Chordata > Mammalia > Rodentia > Sciuridae > Sciurus > Sciurus vulgaris. The sequence continues at coordinate 52,893,247 of NC_136463.1, read as the reverse complement.
ACCATTGCCATGGTCTGTTCTAAGAATTTGATAAATAACACCTCATTTAGTCTTGGAACCATCCTGCGAGGTGGGTTCTATTATTGTTATTGAGTAAACATTTTTATGACAATAAGACATTTGTACAGAAAAGCATGTGACTTCTAAGTGTTCAACTCAGTGACTGCACAATGTCATACGCCTGTGTATCCAGCGCCTACCTCGAGAACATCCCAGCACCTCAGATGCTGCTCAGTGTCCTTCAGATTATCATGCCCCCCTGCCCATGGCACCTTGGTTTTGAGTATTTTTGAACTTTGTGCAAATGGTATTCTATTCTGGCTTCTTTCTTTTGGTATTCCATTTATACTGTTTATCCACAAATTAGTTCTGATTGCTGTCTAGAATTCTGATATAAATGTATCATAGTGTATTTCTCCATTCCTTTTAGGGCAGACATTTAGGTTTTTTCCAGGTCTTGGCAGCTGTGACCATACTTGTCCATGCTTTTTGGTGCACATAAGAATGAACTTCCACCGAGGAAGTATGTAGAAGTAGGGTTCCTGGGCCCAAGGGTGTAAGTATCTGTTCAGCTTCGATAGGTGGTGGTTATATACTTAATAGAAAGTGGCTGTATAAAAATCACATTTGTATATCACTTCTTGGGTGAAGAAACCGAGGCACACAGTAGAGCTAGGTAACTTGTCCAAGGTCACCTGGCTAGCAGGTGGCCAAGCTGAAATTAGAATCTAAGCAGTGTGGCTCATGGGTCTTGTTTTTCTCCACCATGTCTGGTTGCCTCCCATCTTTAGTCTCTGTACACCCTGTCAGAAAGAACTGTTCACACCAGGAAGCAAAGGGGATTTGTCTCAAGTCCCTGTAGTTCTCTGGACATCAGTTTTCTGTGCTGTAAAATGAGGGCTTGGACTACAAAGCCCATCTGCAGCTCTGCTACTCTCTGTTCTGTGACACACACCGCCTTCCTGAGTGCTCTTCCTGCCTAGCCACCCACCTGACACATTCCCTGCTCACCCAGAACCAGCTTTGCAATTTGAGGTATTTTCCACTCTCCCCTTCTCTTGGGTTCCCCCTGTTTGGGGACCTCGTTTTCCCACCTCTCACCCCTTACTCAGTTCCTCCACCTGGTGCATGGGGATGGCGTGGGGCCTATTCCTTCTCTGCCCTCCTGCATGTGGGCTAACCAGTTTTCTCTCCAAATCACGTGTGTTCAGCTGCGTGCATTTCACAATATAAACTCACCTGACTATCTAGCACTGCCATCAAGAAATTAAATATTTCCAGCTGGGTGTGTTGGTGCATGCCTGTTATTCCAGGGAGACTGAGGCAGGAGGATTGCCAGTTTGAACCCCTCTTGAGCAACTTACTGAGAGACCCTGTCTCAAAAAATAAAAAGGGCTGGGAATGTAGCTCATGGGCTGAGTGTTTGCCTAGCATGGGCAAGGTCCTGAGTTTAATCCCCAGCATTGCCAAAACAAGAGAAAGAAATATTTCCAGAAGGCCTCTTTCAGCTCCTCCTGACCATCATTTCTCCAGTGTAACTACCATTTTGACTTCTCACACCGTAGATTGAGTTTTGTCTATCTTTGAACTTCTTGTAAGTGGAATCATACAGTATGTTCTTGTCAATATCTGACTCCTTCTGCTCACCATTTTTCCTTGTAAATGTCTTCAACATAACTTATCCCATGATCCTTGTTGGTTTGATGGATGATCGCAACTACTTGGGGGTACTGATCCTCCCGCTTGTCTGTCTTCTGACCTATACACATGGTGAATGATTTCCTTATGTGTTTTGTACTTTCTGTGAACTTATCTTTATTTGAGATTTTGTGGAAATCCCACTGATCTCAGTTATAGGAATCCCTTATCTAGTGCTTTTGCATTGATTCTGCCCAATTCCTAGAGGTATTATTGGTCTGGGTCCAATTTTTGCATTGATTAATCACCTTGGAAATTCTTGTATCGAATGAGGAGCATTCAAATCTTCCGGGTTCTGGAGTTTCATTTTCTCATTTACTAAGAATTTTTTTTTTCTCCTTTACTCAGAGCTTTGGGTAGTGATAGGCTTTTGCTGTTATTTTAGGCTGATGAACAAAGATTTTTCTTTGTTCCTCTTTCACTCAGGAGAGTACATTTGAAAGGTCCAGGTTTTTGTCACCTGCACTTCTGCTTTAGTTGTCCTCCTTCCCTCCACCTCCTGTCCGCCTGCCCTGGCCTGTTTCCAGCATAGCAGTGAGAGGTAATTACTGTTCATTAGCTCTCTGTCCACTCAGGGGGACACCCGAGCTCTTGCAATGGCTGCACAGCCCTGCCTAGTCTGGTCCCTGCTTCTATCTGTCATGCCTCCTCATGATCTCCCTCGTATTCCCTCTGTTCCAGTCCCTAGATGTCCTTATTCTAGCATCCAGGCACCCTTGTTACAGCCCTGGCACTGGCACTTCCCCCTGGGGAGTAGATGTGCTCAGATGCTAGATCTTTGGTCTAATATCACTTCACAGTGAGGCTTGTCCTGACTGTCCTACTTCACTCTGCTGACAACTCCCCAATTTCGTGTCTGTCTGTGTCATTCTCTCTCTCTCCTGAGATCATCCTTCTCCTGATGTTTTGCTCCTTTTCCCTATAACGTGTATCACCCTCTAATAAACCATTTAATTTACTTATTAATCATGTTTATTGTCTGTCTTCCCATTCTTCCACTGATTCCTTTCCAACCCTTGTTTGAATGTAAATTAACATGAGGCCTTGTCTGTATTATTCACCAGGGTGCTGGTATAAGTAGGTGCTCATTAAATAGGCAATAAAAGAATTAAAACCCAAGCCCAAAGACATTAAGGCTTATTTTTAGGTCTCCTGCACCAGCTTTCTTTGCCCTCATCTCTCTCCTCCTTTTTCCCTTTCTACTCACTCACACCTTTTGATCACTGGGATCTCAATGTTGGCTTTCAAGTTTTTCTTTCCTCTAGCAACTTGGGATTTCCTTTTATTTTTTATGAGATCTGCTATGCATTAAATTTTTTTTTTAAAAATTACATTTCGTCTAGTATTTCTAGATGTTTGCAGTGGTAGAAGTTCTTTATTACTTCAGTTCACCTTGTTGCCAGAACTTGAAGTCATGTATTTTAATCTTTCATCCATCTGGAATTACTTATGACATATGGTGTGAGGTAAGGATATCCATTTTTTCATGAAATATTTTGCTAGTTATTCAGTGACAACTATTGAAAAAAATCATTCTTTGTCACTGAGGGGCCATATTTATTAAATGCTTAAGTATTATATCAACTAAGATCTATTTTCTGGATTTTTCCATTTTGTTTCACAAATCTGCCTATTTTTCTTTCACTTCCTATATGAATGGTGCATCTGGCAGGCTCAGTATTCACTTACTCATTCTTTTTCAGTTATTCTCATTGCTATTCTTGATTGCTTATTTGTTTATTCATTTATCAGTGTTAGAGAGTTTGTCAAGTTTCACTACAAATATCATTGATAATTTGATGGGCTAAGGTGAATTTGGTACTGGTTGATAACTTAAAATTTTTAAATTGTGACTGTATCCACTAACTGTTGTGTGTAATGATCTAATTACTTAAATGTCTCCATTAAGGCTGTTAGGATATCAAACGGGTAGAGTGTAAGCCTGGACAAAATCATGAACTGTGTATTTCTCTCTGATTCTTCCAGATGAATTTAAAAAATAGATTTATTGAGATATAATTCAATAAAGTACACATATTTACCTATGAAACCATCACCACAATCAAGATGAAGAATATACCTGTCAACCCAAAATGTTTCCTAATCTTGGTAATCCCTCCTACCCTTTCCCACCCCTGTGCTCTCTGTTATTATATGTATGCATTTTCTAGAGTTGTGTATAAAAGGAATCATACACTGTAATTTTTTTTATCTGGTTTCTTTTACCCTCCATGATTATTTTGGTTATTCATTCATTCACAATTAGTCTATTAACCTGCTAATGGACATTTAAGTTGTTTCCAGTTTGTGACTGTTACAGGTAAAGTGAATATGCCTGTATGGATCTATGCCTTCATTTCTCTTGGGTAAATAGAATGTCTGGATGATGCAGTTGATGTGTTTAATTTTTTAAAGAAATTGTCAAACTGTTTTCCCAATGTGTGTACCACTGTACATTTATACCAGCAGTGTATGAAGGTTCCAGTTTCTCCAGTTCCATTTTCTATGAACATTTGATAGGACCAGTCATTTTAATGTTAATCATTCCAATAGGCATGTAATAGATATTTTTTGGCAATTTTAAGTCTAGAAACCAAGAAGCATAGAACGTTTCCACTTATTTGTGTCTTTTCTACCCTTCAGTAGAGTTTGTAAATTTCTTTTTATTGGAATCACAAAATTTTTAAAAAGTTTGCTTCTCTGTATTTATAATTTTGATTTCTATTTTGAAAGGGATTTTTTTCCTCAAACTTCATGTTTTATTTCTTGGGTATTGCTGATGCTTAGGACAACTTAAAAAAAATTTTTTTTTGCTGTCCTGGGATTGACCCCAGGCCCTTTTACATGCCAGGCAAGCTGCTCTGTCACTGAGCTGCACACCCTAGCCCTTAATATTTTTATATATTTTGTAACCTATAACTTCACTGAACTCTTTGTATTAGTTCTCGTAGTGTCTCAGTTAAGTCTCTTCCTTTGGACTTCAACTATAATTCACAAATCATGAATATTTTAGTTCTTTTTTTTTCAATTCTTGTAACTTTTGTTTATTTTTCTTGTCTTACTGCATTGGCTAGAACTTCAAAGTAATGATCTGTAATAATAGAAAGTATACCCTTTTCTTGATCCTGATTTCCTGATTGGAGTGAGAATGTTTCTAGACTTTCATCATTTCTTCAACAGAGTAGCTTCTGCTTCTGATACGCTGGGAAGTTTGCTCTTTTAACATTTTTTTCACTGGGTTGAGTGAAGTGGGATACATCTGTATCCCAGCAGTTTGGCAGGCTGAGGCAGGAAGATTGCAAGTGTGTAGCCAGTTTGGGAAATTTAGTGAGACCTGATCTCAAAATGAAAGATTAAAAAGGACTGAGAATGAGGTTCAATGGTAGAGTGCCCCTGGCTGGGTTCAGTTCCCAGTACCACACAAAATTATCATCATAATATCATCAACATTATTATCACAATTTTGTCTTCCAAGGGAATTCTATATCTTTTAGCAGTCACTTCCTGTCTCCCACCCCAGCCATGGGCAACCAATCTACTTTCATTCTCTATAGATTTGCCTCTTCTGGATATTTAATATGAATAGTAACATATCATATGTGACTTTTGGGCCTGATTTCTTTCAATTGGCATTGTGTTTTCATGGTTCATCCTTGTTGTAGCATGGATTAGTGTTTAATTTCTTTCAATGGCTGAATACTATGCTAGTGTATGAACAAAACAAATTTTATTCATTCATTCATCAGTTGATGGACATTTGAGTTGTTTTCAGTTTGTGATTTACTGAAATCACAGAATAATGCTGCTCTGAACTCTGGTGTACAAGTTTTGGTGTGGACAATGTGTTTTTATTTCTCTTGGGTATACCACCTAGGAGTGGACTGGATGAGTTATATGGTAACTCTGTGTTTAACTTTTTGAGAAACATAGACTGGTTTCCCAGGAGCTGTACATTCCCACCAACATATGAGGGTTCCTGTTTCCCCATATTCTCATCAACATTTAGTATGTATCTTTCTGATTACAGCCATTCTGGTGAATATGAAGTGATGTCTTATTATGGTTTTATGATTGCCTGAATTTGAATTATTTCAAAATTATTGGAATAAAGTCCATTTGGTGATGTATTATTATTTTCTAGTATTTTATTTTGGATTTTTATATCTATGTTTAAAAGTGAGATTTGTTTGAACTTTCCCCTCTTTATTTTTTCCATATTTTTTATCAGTGCATTTTAATCATATACAATGGTGGGATTCATTGTTTTATATGGTCATACACATACATGATTTCCTCTCTTTATATTGTCCTTTTTATGAATTGTAACTTTGTAAAATATAGTGGGGAGTTTCCATTTTGGCCTGTGCTCTGGAATAGTTTAAGTAGCATGAGAAATAGCTGGTCCTTGTAGGTTTGCTAGAATTAGCCCATCTGGGCCCTTCCATTTTTGGAATTAGTTATTTGATAACCATTTCAATCTATTCCATGCTTATATGTTTATTCAGGAATTTTCAACTTTTTTTTTGAGTCAAATATGGTAATTTATTATCCAAGAAAATAATCTTTTCCTAGATTTTCATTTTTTTAAAGCATAGAGCTAGGTATGGTAATCACTAAAAATGTATTAAAAATTTCCATGTGTGCCTATATCATCTTTCTAATTTCTAATGGTGAATATTTAGTCTCACTCTCTGCTTAGGATTGTTTGTATTCTTTAAATTTTTGGAACCAGTAACAATAACATTTGATCATATTTATTGAACACCCACTGTGTGCTAGACCCAGTACTAAGAATTTTGGATATACTGTCTAAAGTTAAAAATCTTTACAACTCTGAATTAGTACTGTTATTCCCATTGTACAGATGATTGAGTAGTTAAGACATTTAACTTGCCTGAAATCACACAGCTATGATTCCCAGAGATGTAATTCAAACAGGACCTGTCTCCTCTCAGTCAGTGTTCTTATCTAGTTACTATTCCAGTGTGCTGCTTATTTTTGAATAAGTTGTATTGCTTTCTTATTCTCTAATTTTTAAAATATTTATTAATTTCTTGGGCTTTTTTGTGATCCTTCTAATTTTTTGAGTTGAATGCCCAGTCCAGCTAATGTTGTTTTCTTATTCCTATTTAGCAATCAAATCACTTAAAGCAATGACTTTTCCTCTGTAGAGTAGCTTTGACCACTTACTAAGTTTTAATCATACTATCTTCATTGTCACTGTTTTTACAATGACTATCATTGTAGCTTTTATATATATATTTTAAATATATATATATATATTTTTTTTCATTGTTGTTGTTCCTGGAGTTATTTATGTATTGGATTTTCATTTCCAGGGGGTTAGGTCCTAAACAAAATATTGTTTAGGAAATAATGTCTAATTTTAGTTTATTGCAGCTGGTAGTATAGCTAGTACAGTTTTTTTGGTTTGGTTTGTGTTTGTTTTACTTTTTAGAAAGATCTTATGCATGTATAAGATCATTTCTGTTAGTGTGTCATAGCGAATGAAAAAGAACTATTTTTAGTGTACAAATTTCAATATATTTATTATATCAGTCTTATTGTGAGTGTATTCTTCAGATACCCTATATTTTTGGTTTTCTTTTGCCTGCTTGGGGCAAAAACATATTAATGGAAGACTTTGACATATGACTTTCAGTCTTTGATAAATTAAGTGACCAAGTCATTTATAATCTTTTAAACTAAGAACTGTGCAGAGGCATATAAGGCAAATGAATGCAAAGTAGAAGCTGGGGATACAAAAATTATATCTGAAAAGTGTAATTCAAAGTAGATGAAGTATTCATAAAGCCGTTTTTTGTTTGTTTTTTTGGTGCTGGGGATTGAACCCAGGGCCTCATGTTTGCTAAGCACATATTCTAGATCGCCTGTCCAAAGCTGGTTATTTCCTACTGACACCACAAAATATGTACTGTGGCATAAACTCGAATGGAGTATGGATGACCTGGGCTTTGATCTCCTTGGTGCAGAGAAGGAGTTGGACAGATGAACTCTCAGTCCCTTCCAGCACTCACATTCTAGAGGATAATGGGGTTCACTATTAAGCAAGTCCAGGGCTACAATTAACAGGGAGTAAGGATTAGAGTCAAAGGAAAGGACAAGATGATTCTTAGCCTGAAGCTGGAGCAGTTTGGGCTGACAGCTGGGGCTCAGTTTATTGCTTTGGCTCATCCAGTCTTTACATGAGCATGTGCCTCATTGCCTTTTGGCCTGGCAAGGAGAGTTGCTGAAATAGAAGTCAGTCTGTAAGGACAAGATGGCGAGGCCACAAGGATTCACTGTCACTGGGTGCCGCCTCCCATATGAGATATGACCCCAAATGTTGTGGTTTGGCTCTGGAACATCCTCCCTCCCCCCACAGAGCTCTCGGGCCCCGGGGAAGTGTTTCCTTAGCCTTCTCCTACAGGAATGGGCAGGCTACCCAAATCTGTGCCTGCCTCTGTTTCTCCTAATCCTTTTGCCAAGGGTAATGAATTCATGGAAGAAAGACAAAAATACAAAAGAGAGGAGTGTGTTTTACAGAATACCAGAAGCATGAAAAAAACTGAAAATTAATGAGCTAAGTATCTAATTTAAGAGATTTTTAAAAAAATGAACAGAATAAGCCAGAAAAAAAGGAGGGGTGGGGAGGGAGAAGAGATAAAAATAAGAACAGAAGTCAATGAACTAGAAAACAAATATTCAACAGAAAGGATCAACCAATGCCAAAAGTGGGTGTTCTGAAAGACTAATAAAAATAAATATCTGGAGAGATTGGTCATGAAAAAAGGAAGTGGCACAAACAACATTAGGAATGAGAAAGAGACATAAGTAGAGATCTAGTAAAGGCTGAAAAATAAAAGGTTGCCTGGGTTCAATCCCTAACACCCCCACCCCCCGAACAAACAAGTAATACTGTGAACAAATTTTTGGCAATAAACTTCAGTAATATATCCTCCATGTTATCTTTATCAGACCATTGGAAAAATTCTCATGGAGTGGTCCATAGACCATTTCTGTTAAAATCCCATGTGCAGCTGGGCGCCATTCACACACCTGTAATCCGAGCAGCTCATGAGCCCGAGGCAGGAGGATGGGGCAAAGCCAGTCTCAGCAACTTAGCAAGGTCCTAACCAACTCAGTGATACCCTGTCTCTAAGTAAAATACAAAAAAGGGCTGGGGGTGTGGCTCAGTGGTTGAGTGCCCATGGGTTCAATCCCCAGTACCAAAAAAAAAAAAAAAAAAAAAAAAAAAATCCACATGCAAACAAAGAAAAACAAACCATGGTAAAATGGACTTTATAAAAAATTTTAAACTTGTGCTCTAAAGGACAATATCAAGAAAATGAAAAGACAACCCACAGAATGGTGGAAAATATTTGCAAATTATGTCTATTTAGAATATCTAAAGAATATATAAATAAATGGTAGAACTGAACAACAAAGACCCCAATTTAAAAACTGGCAAAAGACTTGAATAGATGTTTTTCTAAAGAAGATATGTAGTGACCCATAAGTACATGAAGAGATATTCAGCATTATTAGCAATCAGGGAAATGCAAATCAAAACCACAATGAAGCCAGCATGGTGGCCCACACCTGTAATCCCAGTGACTCAGGAGGCTGAGGCAGGAGGATCAAGAGTTCAAAGCCAGTCTCAGCAATTTAGCAAGACCCTAAGCAACTCAGCAAGACCCTGTCTCAAAATAAAATACCCAAAAGGACTGGGGATGTGACTCAGTGGTTAAGTGCCCCGGATTCAATTCCTGGCAACAAAACAAAACAAAAAACTCACAATGAGATGACTGTTCACACCCGCTAGCTTGGTTATCATTAAAAGGACAGATGAAAATGAGTATTGGTGAGGATGTGGAGAAATTGACACCCTCCTGCACTGCTGGTGGGAATGTAAAACAGTGCAGCCACTTTAGAAAATAATTTCTCAAAAGGTTGGACATACCTATGATATAACCCAGCAATTCCAGAACTCCTAAGCATATACTTGAGAAACAAAAATACATATCCACACAAAAACCTGTCTGCAGACGTTCATAGCAGCATTATTCATAATAGCAAAAAAGCAAATACCATTCCAAATGTCCATCAGCTGATGAACAGATAAATAAAATATGGTATATCCATATAATGAAATATTATCCAACCATATAGAGGAACAGAGTACTAATACATGCTAAGACATGGGTATTCCTTGAGAACATGAGCTTGTCACAGTCATTTAGTCCCATATTATTAAATTTATATGAAGTGTCCAGAATAGGCAAATCTATAGAGCCAGAAAGCAGATTAATGGTATAGTAAGAGACTGAGAGTGAATAGGGAGTGACTGCTAATAGATTCTGATGGATATAGTGAAAAAAAAAAAAAAAAAAAAAACTCCAGTTTTGGAATTAGGTAAGCCTTACCTATCCCCTTGCTCCATCATGGACCAACTAGACCTGGAGCATTTTGGTCTCAGTTTCCTCATCTGTGAAGTGGGTATAATCATGTCTATGTCCTGGAATTGTCAGAGGGTTAAATGAAGCTGTGAATGAGAAATGCTAACTGCTGTGCTTGTGCTACCAGGTGCTCAAGGAATAAAGACCAGCCGTCCCCAGTGGCTCAGGCACTCAGAGAGATTTTCTGTATGGTTCAACTCTGGGTCCGCCTCTGACCTTGGAGTGAGAGAATAAATCCTCTTTTCTGGGCTGTTGCAGGCTGTCAAGGAACCATCTCAGCACCCTCGTCTGATAGCTGAGAAAAGGTAGCTCACAGGAGAGGGGGGATTTTGACCAAGGTTGAGATGGGGAAGTGGCCCTGGCAAGGGCAAAGAGCACTGTGGGGGCCCCGGGAAAGCAGCCTGGCTGAAGAGCTTTCTCACAGGCTCTCCTTGGCAGACTGCTTATAGTTATACCAACTTCAAACAAAAAGGGTTTTCAGACACAAAGGAAGGCTCAACCTGGCCGGTGCCAGGCCTGGCTTGGCATTTGAGTTCAGAAATCCAACTCCTCAGAGCTAGCAGACAGGCCAGACCATCCTACCCCCACTCCAGGAATGCCAAGAGCCCTCTCCGTGACTGACCCCGGGTCCTGTTCATTAGAGGTAAATCAGCCAGTGCACCCAGGGCATGTTTCCTGCTGACAGCTGAAGTATAATTGACTAATAAAAATTGTATGTATTTAAGATATACAGCATATTTGGATATATAAATATATTGTGAAGTGATTGCCATAGTATAACATATAACAGTATAACATGTCCATTTCCTCACATAGTTATTTGTGTATGTGTGTGTGTGATGGGAACATGTAACATCTTCTGTCACAGCAATTTTCAAGCATACACCAAATCATTAGTTATAGTGACCATCCTATACAATAGATCTCCATAATTTATTCATGTTGACAGGTGACTTTGTACCCTTTGATCAATATCTCCTTATGCTCTTAGTTGATTACTTTAAAATAAAGGAAAATAGGTAGTGTAAAGTAGGTTTTCAGCCCTTGTCTTTAGATAGCTCCCTCCATGTTCTATCTCTTGGGGGGCCCATGTGACCAAAGATATGCATTTGTCAGAGGGTGAACCAGATCAAAGGCATAATCATGGACTCTTGGCATGACCAAGTGTATTTTATTTTTTTAATAAAGTTTTTTAAAAAATATTTTTTAGTTGTATATGAACACAATGTCTTTATTTATTTATTTTTATGTGGTGCTGAGGATCGAACCCAGTGCCTTCCACGTGCAAAGCAAGCTCTCTACCACTGAGCTACAACCCCACCAAGTGTATTTTAAATGACCAGGCAATCCCATTTCTACCTCCCACTGCACCCTTCCAGAAACTCACATATGCATAAAAAAGGCTTCAATCTACTGGTGATAGATATATCTATCTATTTATTTATTGGTGAATAAATCTGGGACAAATACACTTGTGTGTGGTTGTGGGTACCAAAAAGAACAACAGTGTCCACCAGTATGGAAATGGCTATATAAACCAGTGTACTCTCACCCTGCAGTACATTGCTGCAGGTAAAGACAAAGCTCTGTGTGTGCTCTTGGACAGGGCTCCATGATATATAGAGTATGATACCATGTAGTGTTAAATACAGCCTCCTCCATGTCTGACACCATGAGCCTGGACAGAGGGACTGCGTCCTTATCATAGCTTTATCTCCATCACAGCTCTGTCACATGGAAGGCCCTCAGTAGCTGCCTTTGGAGTAGCATTTGTTTCAGGAAATATATGTCTTAACTGAGTTTGCTATTATTACTCAGCTAAGTAGATTATTAATTCAACTTGTTAAATTGGTAAAGAACTGGAAGTTGATTATTCCTCAGTGCTGGACTGGGTGATGAAGGGGGCAAACCGTAGACCCTGGGGCCAAATTCTGTCTGTTGCCCGTTTTTTGTGAATTCATTGTTGTTAGACCACAGCCACACCCATTTGTTGATATCTTGTCTATGGCTGGGTTCTGGACAAGAGCACAATCAAGTAGTCGTAACAGAAACCATGGGGCCTGCAAAGCCTAAAAGTATTTATTATCTGGCCTGTTTCAGAAAAAGTTTGTTGACCTTTGTCTTCAGCTTTTCTCTCAGACCAGCCCTGTTTCTTTGAAAACATGGGAGATACTGGAATGGAACAGCCCCTCCTCCTGCTGCTGTATGACTGGGGCAGCGGGTTGGGAGTGCTGTTTGTAAAAATCTAGACGAGTGGTTCCTTGATTACCAATTAACTGGTTATGAAAGTCGCCTCTTTCTCTCGCTTCTCTCCCACACAAGTCAGTCCCACAGCAAAAGTCCTGTGTAACCCAGGCTCTCCGTGGACATTAGCTGTAGGACTTCTGAAAAGCTTTCTTTCCTGAGTACTGGCCCCACCCCCAGAATGTTCACATCCCCCCAAGAACAGAGCCTGGCTGCTGTTTGTGTCTTCAGGAACTAGGAGGACACTGGTACATTGCAGGTGCTTAATACTTACACAGTGGATAAAAAATACATCCCTGAAAAGTATAAAAAAAAAGAGACACCTTCAGTGTCTTCCCCTAGGTAGCCTATCCAGAGAGCACTTGCCAGAAATGAAAGAAATCTGTTACCTCAGAGGAAATGATCCGTTATACAGAGAACCAGCAAATGGTTCACGGTGCTGATGGTTTCATGGGTGAAAAGGGAGTGTCTTGCCTCTCTGAGCCCCGGGCAGTGAGTGCTCCTCACTCAGGGGCAGGCTCTCCAGGGTCTCTGAGGTGCTTTTCCTAGAGTGTTCTCATGTTTGCTTGACTGGATTCCCCATCAGGTGCCTGACTTCTGATCTTTTAGGCCCTAGGTAGAAAATGTGAGGCTGCTAGGAAAATGGAGAATCCAGGCTAAAGAATGGACAGTGAACACAGTTCTCTCCCAGAGAAAGAACCTAGCATCTGCATTTCTAGAATGGTTTTTGTCTGGCTTGCAGTCTAATTTCAGCAGCAAGCCAATTATCTAGACGACGAACCATGCGGGGTGGATCCCTGTCTAGCTGAAATGTTACCTTCTGTTGGAATCGCTTGGACAGGCCTGTCCAAAGCATGGTGACACAGGATCCCTCACTGTGGCATTCCAGCTGCCCAGGTGTGTCCAGCCTGCCTGATGGGGGAAATGGTTTCTGCTTCCTCTTTGTACAGGATTGGAGAAGGAAAGAAAGGGGGACATAAGGGAAGGATTAATCCTCCTATAATAGTTTTTTTCTATAACGGGGATGTTCATCTCCCCTTGTTGAGGTGGGGGTTTCAGCAGAATGAACCCCCCCCCCCACTATGCTGCATTTATCAAAAGATGCCCTGTGAGCCAGAAAGAGAAGAGAAATTTTGCAGAACAGGAATCAGAGAAAGAGAATACATGCTAAATATCCTAAATGAGGGGGCAGCTTGGGTTTGGCGAGCGAGGAGGGAGATGATGCCAAGTGGCAGGGGCACCAAGGGGCTGCGTTTCAGCTAGTGCATCTCTGCCCGAGCCGCCGTCCATCAGGAACACAAGCCTCCAGCCGAGCAGCACAACAAGAGCTTTGGGATGCTAATGGCTCTTTAGGAATGCTAAATGGAGCATTTCTGTCTCAACAAAGGGGCGAAATGAGGGGAGAAAGGAATTTTAGTTTTGAAGTTTCCTTAGAGGAGGGCCAAACAATGGTGGTTTAAATGGACAGTGTAAAAGTTTTATCTGTGTTATGAAAAAGAGGAATTGAGTGCACATGCCGGCTTGGCAGCATCTTGGTTGGTTAAATGGCTACCAGGCGGCTCGGGAGAAGCTGAACTGGAATCTGCTGGGTTTTAGCTCCTATGGGCAAAGGGCAACCAGTTGATTTGATGACCGCTGGGTGGGTCCCATCTGATCTGAGAGAAGTGGTTATTTTGCTGCCTTTTTTCATGCACTGATTCATTTGTTCACGCATTCATTCGCTGACTCAAACGACAGTTACTGAACACCACTGTTTACAGGCAGAGTTCTAAATGCTGCAGACACCACAGTGGACATGCAGGGTCTCCACTCTCCTGATGCTGATGTTCTGTGAAGAGGACAGACGTTAAAGAAGTAACAATGGGCACTAATATCAGGGAGTGAGTGGAGGGTGGCCTTAGAGCACCCACCTAAGGCGGCCTTGCTAACAAACCACCATTGGAGCTGAGACTGGAGAAAGAGCGAGCCAGTCCTGCAGAGATTGGAGATAAGACCTTTCCCGGGCAGGAGAACAAGTGTGGAAGTCCTGAGGCAGGAAGGAGCTTGCCCTGTTTGAGGAACAAAGGCCAGTGAAGGGGGGCGGGGTGGAGGTGGGAGAGAAGAGGAAGACAGGAGGGCTGCCATTTTGTAGACACTGTGATGAGTTAAGATGTGATTCTGAGACTATGGGAAGCTGTTGGAAGGTTTCAGGTAGGATGGTGACCTATCTGGTTGCTGGTGGATAATGGGGACAGAGGAGAAGCCGGGAGGTGCCCTGGGCTGGATGATTCGATTTAAAGATTGCCCTGCGGGTCTGGTTCCATGCAGATGGCTTTGATCCAAAGACTGGCTGGTGAGCTCAGGGGGAGGGTGTGGGTGCTGAGGACAGCCCAGGGCATTTGGGGCTGAGGAGGGGCACTCTTGTGGTGTGGGCACTGTTCAGGATGAGAGAGGCCATTAGCCCAGCTCATTGGTTGCATACCTGTGGTTCCAGGATACAGTGTATGAGCACTTGACCCAGCTTGCTTCTGTTCAGAGTCCAAGAGTAGGTTTCCCACTCTGTGAGATGTAGCAAAGGCAGGGGGCCCAGAGCCTGCAGGGGAAACTTGTTAAGAGCAGTTATTAAGCATTGAGGGAAAGAACACTTTTGCTGAAAGTGAAAGGAAGGGTCGTGAAAGGTCAGAGGTTTAGAGCAACCCTCTTCCTTTCTTCAGGGAATGTTCACACCCAGCAATTGTTTGTATCAAACGTCTCCCTGGCCTGCAAAACACCTCCTACAGGCTGGTAGGGAGTGGCTTAGGAGCACTTGATGGAGTCTCAGAATGTGACCTGGATACATTGTCTTCATTTGAGTTTCATGAGTTTCAGTGAGGGAACCAGGGAGAAATGAAATGATCAGGGAGACCTGGAAGCACCTCTGGAGTTCAGAGAATTTGCTGTAGTTTGGATATGGTTTCAATGTGTTCCCCCAAAGGATCATGTGTAGGGAGGTTGGTCTTCAGTGTGGCAGTGTTGGGAAGTAGGACCTTAAGAGGTAGGGCCCAACAGGAAGTCCTTAGGTCATTTGCAGGCAAGCCCTTGGAAGAAACTGTGGGACCCCATTATCTCTCTGGCTTCCTGCTTTGAGATGTGATTTCTCCTGCGTGTGCCCCTGTCATTTGTAATGCCATCACCTTTAGTCCTTTACCAGAGGCAAAAACAATGGGGCCAAGTGAGTTTGAACTTACTTCTATGACTGTAAGCCAAATCAATTTTTTCTTTATAAAGTTAGCTTCTCTCAGGTATTTTATCCTAGTAACACAAAATGGGCTACTACAGGGTTGTTAATGGGTGAGAACTGAATCAGAGTGCTCTGAGATGTTCTCCAAGACCAGTGAGGATGCTTCTACCCTTTGGGCCACAGGTGGTACCAGGCAGGTGTTCCCCAGGCAGGTATGCCCCAAGTAGGTGAGTGGTATGGAGGGTGGACAGAGAGCATTGACTAGCTATTGCTGGAGTCCAGGAAGAAGGGTGCTTTGGTTTGCGTTGGCAGCAGAGGGCCGGGTGGCTTTGGCAGGAGGGAACTGGTAGGAAACCTGGAGAGACAAGAGTCAAGAGCTTGCCTTCTGTGCTTGCTGGAAGCTCCATTCTCTCCTCAATTAAGCAGAGACCCCTCTGTGATATTATACCAACTGTCTTCTTGCCCCACCTGTTTTTCCAATGCCATTCAGCCTCAGGATTCTTTCTGTAAACTCAGTGAGGAAATCAGGTAAAAGTTGATTGGAGCCGTTCTGGCTGAAGAAAGTGTTGCTGAAGGAGGGGAACTGTAGTAAATCATCTTTGTGCTCATCCTCCATCCCTTCATCCTGCCCACGCTACTCCCCGCCCCCCCACACTGCCGAAGGACCCCTAAGGCTCCCTGGGACCAAGTTATAGAACCTATTTCTTAACCTCACTGAATTTACTATATAAACAATAGGCGGTGTTGGCTGAAATAATTTCGGCACTTAGTCCTCCATTTTACATGTGACTGATGGCACACAGATCCCATGACCCCTGAATCTGTTTCCTAATAATCACCTGGGCTCTTGCTGTTTGTTGGCTTTTTTGTTCTTCCTGGTGATCTGCCTTTCTGGGGCCCTGGTATGGCCTGTGTGCCTCCTTCTCTTTCTGGTTAATGCACCTTCAGCTCCCTGTTTTCATTGGTCTCTCAGGTATTTTCCATTCTGCAACCCACTTTGGCGGCTGTTTCTTCCTTGTTTTTATAATTCGTCTGCCAGGCATTGTTTATAAAACATTGCCACTAAACCATCATGCGGGAAGGCAGTATTGTTGAACCACAGTGAAGCCTCATGATCAACCTCATGATCAGATTTGAGAGGTTCCATATAAGGACATTTTCCAGAAAATGACACCTGGTTCCTTGAAGTGTGATTTGTGTTTTGCAGTGCTGTGGATGGAACCCAGGGCTTCACAGGCTAGGCAAGCTCTCTACCATTGAGTCATACCCCAACCTCCTAAGTGCAACTCTTTTTATTTCATCTTAATCATTTTGAATAAGTCTTTCTTAAATACACTTTATACTTGAGGCCTTCTTATACAGAGCATCCCAGACATAATCCAGCTTTTTCTTAATGACTCAGGTCATCTGTATGAGCATCAATTATTGTATTATATTGAATGTAGTATATAGAAGTATGTGAGACTCTATTTTATGTCCCTAAATAACTTCAGATGGCCAAGTCTTTTCTTTTCTTTCTTTTTTTTTGGGGGGTGGGATGGGGATTGAACCTAGGGTCATTCTACCACTGAGCTACACCCCCAGCTTTTTATTTTTTATTTTGAGACAGTCTCTCCAAGTTGCCCAGATTGGCCTTGAACTTCCAATGTTCCTGCCTCGGCCTCCTGAGTAGCTAGGATTACAGGTGTTGCACTACCTGCCCTGCTAGGCAAGTCCTAAGGGTTAACATTGTGTATTATCCATAAAGTGGCACAGTTCTATCTATTTCACTGGGTTTTTGTGAGGATCAGGGCCTACATAAAATACTTAAGCCTATAATAGACACTCAGAAGAGGTAGGAAAGGTCTCAGTCCCAGGTACCTCTCCTAAAAATACGGGACTTGAGTGGCAGTAGAAGAAAGGGGTGAGGCAGGTATCTGATTCTACATGTGTGAAAGGGGAAGGATGAAACTGGCTTTTGAAGGGACCATCCAGTCAGAGACAGTTTGCCGGGAACTTGGACTTCCAGTGAGCCATGGAGCAGAGGTGGTGTGGGCAAGATGGAGAGCAGGCTGGGGCATGAGGGATATGTCTGTGCAAGTGGTTTCCACATTTTGGCATGCATCAGAGAGGCACAGATTGCTGGGCCCTTCTCTAGAGATTCATAGACCAGGAGTGGGGCCCCTGAATTTGTATGTTTAACAAGTTTCCAGGTGGTGCTGATGTTGCCATTCTGGGAACCACACTTTGGGAACCACTGCTGGGCAATAGGTGGCTAGGATTGGTTTTTAGTAGGGGTCAAGTCTGATGAAATGGTGCCCATGGGATATGACTCTGACTAATCAAATCTGGCAGTTTTGGTGTTTTCATTTGTTTGTTTGTTTTTTGTGGTGTGGGGATTGAACCCAGGACCTTATGCATTCGAGGCAAGCATTCTACCAACTGAGCTATATCCCTAGCCCCAAATCTGGTAATTTTATTCTTGAATTGGCTTGTATCTCAGTAGATTTTTTGTTGTTGTTGTTCCCATATGCTCAGATTGCTACCCCCAGATCTTAAAGGTCATTGTATTTTGATGACCCCACATTCCTTGGAATGAAGTTGTCCCAACTCCAGATTAGAGGCCATGGCCTAACAAAGATTTTTATGTTCTTGCCTTGGCTGGATAAACAATTAGAAAAATGTTATTTCTGTGCCTGCGTGTTGTGATTTCCGGGATGCTTTAATGAATTATTGGGACACTGAGCAGAATGTTTGAACTCAGACCCTTCCTGGAAATTTCAGGCCGTTTGATCATTAAACCAAAGTGTTTCTCAAGCTTCTTGGGGTATTTTTGGAGACCCCTTTCTGATATTCTGATTCAGAAATACAGCTTTTGCAGGTGTGCATTTAACACTTGCTTCTTTACAGCCAGCGGAACCTTCAGCTAAGGGAAAAAGCCCTCCTACCCTGGTTTCAAAAGGTTTTGAAATGCTAATTCGCAGCCTTGAAATATTCTGACAGCCTGGAATGTTATTCAGGGCAATCAGGCACCTTGATTATTACCGAAGTGTGAAAGGTAAATTGCTGCTACCCAAGAAGTCACCCAGCTTTTTAAGAGAAAGCTCAGAAAAACAGCACATAAAATTATGTTCAGGGATTACATTTCATGTATCTTGTGATGGGGCGATCTGACATTCAGTGTATCTGTAGGTGTGACGACGTCAACTTATAGTAGAAATCTTAACAGCATTCACCCTTATGTTAAAACACACACACACACACACACACACACACAATTATGGCAAGCATTTTTAGAATTTGTTATATACTTATCTAAAATCTGAAACACATCTTGAACTATTTTCCCCATTTTCCACTGAGAAATTCTGCCTTAGAAATGAGACTATCAGTACACCCCCCACTTTTTTTTTTTTAGAGAAAGATTCCTTTTCATCCATCTTTTACTGTCTTCTGTATTGTCTGTATTGTATTTTCAAGCTTTGTTGCTTTGTTGTATTTTTGCCACAGTAAGCACAAAATGGTATTTCTCCATGGTCCAAATGCAATGGCAAATTTAATCCATGTCCGAAAGGTCCCACATCCAGCTATGAAAGTTAGTTAGAGCTGACGACTAGCAGAGGAAAGACTCTCTTGTAACCATGACTGATGCACACCTCGAGGGAGGAGGCTTGGTCACAGCCAGCTGCTTATGGGAATGAAGAAAATTCATCTCGATTGCTTTCCTCTAATGGATTGTTCAGTATGATCCCCCCAGTCATTCAGGAATACAGAACATCCTAATCCTTTAGGTCCTTCGTTTGAATCTTGTGTGTTCAAGGTCTAGTGGGCAGTTGTTGGTTGGAAGATGGGGTTTTCCCGGGATTGTGTTGTCTCGTAGGTGTAGAGAAACCGAACAGCATGGGGACCACAGTGAGCATATTGAGTAAGAGTGCAGTTTACTTTGCTGGTTATAGCACTTGGTTAGGGCTGTTTGCATAAAAGCCTTTGGGTGCATGTGTCAATCCATCCATCCACCCTCCCATCCGCCTCCTTTCCAGACTTTTCTTCTGGATCCTCTGTATGTTGGAGCTTACCCAGGCATCTCTAGTATCTCTGGGATGTTCATTCTATAATTCTTTCTGTAGCCAGAACTTCCACTCTCTTGGCTTTCTATAAAGACTTGTAGAGCCTCTCAGTTTTAACTGTCTGATCCTGACCCCTACGTGAATTTCAGACCCTGCCGCTCCCTGTTTCTCTCCTCCACTTCGATGTCCAATGGCACCTCGAGGTGCTCAGCTCAAATTCCTAGGAGAGTCATCCTTAACCTCTTCTTTTCACTCCCCTCCCCCCAGTCAGTTCATCCCTGAGTCTGATCAATACCATCTCCTGCTCAGTCTGTTTGATGTCATCTTTCAAACTGCCACTATTGTGTACACTTGGTTGACTGTGGAGGTCCCCCCCACCATCTCTTGCTTTTGCTAGCACCCTGATTTGGTCCATTTCCAAATGACAGCAGTGTGGTCTTATAAAGCAGTATCCCATCCTTTACACCCTGATTGGCTTCATTGCACTGCTGATCTGACCCCCAGCCTGCCTTTCCTCATGTCCATCCCACACCGTGGCCGCTCTGTCCTCCTGTTCTGCACCTGCTGACCTGCCTTTCTTCTGTTTTCCTTTGTCTGGTTCTTTTTCATTCCTCAGGTTTTGGCTCAAATGCCTTACTCAGACAGGCCTTCCCTGATGCCATGCACCCCTGTTGCTGCTGTCTTTTAATTTCACGATTGGAAATTCTCTTGTTTACATGGTCTGTTCATTCACTAATGGCCTGCCTGTCTCATAGTACTGGACTCTTAAGTACCATAAGGGCAGGCACCAAGACTGCTTTGAGACCGCTGCAGCTGAGTCCCTGGACCAGTGAGGGAGTGTGGTCACACTCTGCCAAGGTTGGAGGAAGGCATGGATGATGGCTAGCAGAGCCCTGTGCTGGGCCCTTTGACCTGTCAATTTGTGGAGGTGTTCAGTGTAAGGGGAAAAGGGGGAAATTTAATTACTTTACTGTTTACTGGCCAGTTCCAAGAAAAAACAGAAAAGTCTTATGTATACAAATTCTTATTATTTATAATTTCAGTACGATTTATAATTAAAATTATAAATGACCTGAGTTGACCATAAATGCACAGATTCCTCTCTTATCATTTTCTACCCTTAGCTTCTCTGCTAGAATATCCACCTGTAGCTGAGATTATATGCACTCGTATGTGTCTGGAGAAAGGTGTAAAATATATGAATAATATATTCACATAGGGAATGCAGAAGAATGGATACTCCAATGTGGATTATTAATAAGACATTAAAATACAGTAGTATATTATTGTTTAATTAGGAAAATCGCAACTAGTATAAAGACATCATAAGCTTGCATTGGTTCCTGTTTTCCTTCCTCCCCCTTTCTGTTCTCTCTCCTTCCCTCTCCTTCCTTTCCTTTCTTTTCCTTCCCACTGGGATTAAATCCAGGGCCTCACACAGGCTAGGCAAGTACTCCACTGCTGAGCCACACCCTCCTTGAATTGATTGCCTTCTTTGTGGGTCAAATGGGAATTTCAGTAGCAGTTCTGCAGAGCAGCAGAAGGGAACTCATGGATCGTGTAAGTAGTGTTGAAAATGTCGCTGTCAGTAGGGATGTGCACATGATAACGACTCTGAAGTTTGGTGACTTTCATTTAGTAGAGTTGGAAGTTGAGTATGAGGAAATGAGGAAGGCAGGTGTGTTCTGGAAGATACTGAATGTTTTGGAACTTTGCTTCTTCAGTCCCCGTTACTGTAGGATAATGGTTTTCATTATGTGAAGTACCTTTGTCGGTAGAATAAGGTGCACTGTATTTAAATACCTCCCAGATACATTTGTTCACACATTTGTTTGCATTTGGCTCTCTGGCCCAGAGCTGCCTACCTTCATGACTCTAACTCTTCATCCCTGTCTCTTACAGAATCAAGTCCAAGCTCCTTGTCCTGAAATTTGAGGCCCTTCTGATCCATCCTTCTGACCTCATCAGCTGTCTCCCATGTTCCTTTATGCCTGTGCTGCCTAAATACCTCTGGGCCTGGTCTGGAGTTTTTCCAGGCACCTTCACCTTTTTTTTTGGTTTGTTTGTTTTTTTGTTTTGTTTTGTTTTTGCGGTGCTGGGGATTGAACCCAGGGCCTTCTGCTTGAGAGGCAAGCACTCTGCCCAATGAGCTATATCCCCAGCCCTTCTTTTTTCTTTCTTTTTTTCTTCCCTTTTCTTTGGTATTGAGGATTGAATCCAGAGGTACTTTACCACTGAGCTACATGCCTGCCCAGCCCTTTTTATTTTTTATTTTGGGACAGGACCTCGCTAAGTTGCTGAGACTGGCCTTGAACTTGTGATCCTCCTGCCTCAGTCTCCTGAGTTGCTGGGATTGTGGGCATGTGCCACCGTGCCCAGGTTACCTCTGTCTGTCTTTCCAGCTCCTCAGCAGGTGAGGTGGGGTGGGGGCTCTGGACTCGGGAACAGGTGCTAAGTCATTGCTAATCGCCTGGTGTTGAGTCCATACATTTGTTCCTGCCTCCACAGAGTCGAGATCCTGTCTCCAAGCACGGTGCCTCAGTGCCTCCCAGGATGCCTGACTCTTCAGAGACACTTCATAAATGTTTATTGACTGGATGGATGAATAAATGGCCAGGGTAAAATGGGACTAATGAGGTTAGGGAAGTAGCTCTTTGGTGTGAGCAGAGATCAGGTTATGTTCTGTGTTTATAGACCTTGTCTCACTTTAGACCCTAAGGAGAGAACAGTGTGTCACTCTCAGATGTCCAGAGGGGGATCTAAGACATGAGAGGGGAGTGGCTGGTTTCCAAACCACATGGCAGCAGTGTGGACTGACCCCTCGCCCTCTTCCTGGCTGTGTCTTTCACTCTGGATGTGCATCCGGGCCTCCATGGCTACAAGAATAAGCTTGTCTGCACTTCAGAATCGGAAGTCGAATTTTCCCTCCTTGCAAATAGCCTCTGGCTTCCCAGTCTGGCTTCTTCTAGCAAGTGTGACTGCTCTGTCCCAGGAGCACTGTGTGGCTACGTTTCACAATCCCGTGGGGCCAGGGGGCTGCTAAAACACTTTTCTCAACTGTTAAATTGGAACCTCTTAGACACCAAAATCTCACTTCCCCTCCCAGGAATTTTCCTATTAAAACATTTGAAAGGTCTCTTCAACTAGTTTATAGTTGTGGGAATTAAAAAAAAAAAAAGTGAGTGGAAATTAAGTTTTAGGGACATTGCTTTTTGGTCTTCTTTAATGATCAGTTTAATTTCCACTTTATTGGCTTTTTGTTATTCCAAAGCAGAAGAAATGAACACTTTTTTTTCCTTTCCTATTTCGTAATTAGAAAACCCTCGGTAGCCTCTGTGTATAAGCTATTTTGGTTTGACTATGGATTAATCACTTTCACTGTTAAAAACAAAATAATGGAGACAATGAGGTCATTTCCTTTTCAAGAGGAGTTCGAGTCTTCTGAGCAACACTCTCCCTTCAAACTTCTCATATTCTTCTCTTTGGGGGCCTTGACTCCTCTGCACCTCAGGGACCAGTGCTATTGTCACTGGGATTTGGGGACCAAAGGGCCAAAAGTTAGGAGCAACTTGAAGTAAGAGTGTGAAGAATCCAAGAAGTGTTGCAAGGGGGTCGTTCCATTTGCTTCCAAGAAGGCTAGTGAGGTGGACCCCACATGAACAAAATGTTCAAGTTTTCATCTCCCATTTGTGGCCCTGACTTGTCCCCTGAGTTATCACCCTTGTGGACCATAGCAAGATCCCATGTCATGCCACAGGTCAAAAGGACCCTCTATGGATCATCCTTCTGGGAAGGATCCAGCAGCCTTTCGGGAGAAAAGAGTAAGCTAGTCTAGTAACTTCCCCAGGCTCATGGCCAAGGGTTTTGATGGTGGGAGCACACTGGTTGTCCTGCCAGTCCTTCTTAGGTGACTGTGTAGTCTACTGGGTTAAGAGATTCAAACCCTAAGAATGGAGGAAGGAAGGTCTGTATAGAGGGAAAAGAGGGGTGGGAGGGGTGGGGGGAAGGGAAAAAATAACAGAATGAATCAAACAACAATACCCTATGTAAATTTATGATTACACAAATGGTATGCCTTTACGCCATGTACAAACAGAGAAACAATATGTATCCCATTTGTTTACAATAAAAAAAAAAAAAAAAAGAGATTCAAACCCTATACCTGACACACCTTGACCCTGTGACTCCAGGTAAGGGTCTCAGCCACTCTATGACTCAGTTTCTCCTTCTGTCTATTGAGGATGATTATTATCATTATCATCATCATATTGTGTTCCTTCATAGACTTGCTGTTTAGCAAGTTCATTCAAATGCTTGGATCAGCATTTGGTTCATGGTAAATTGTAACTAGGAACCTTCGGGGTGGATTTCACTTTAGCTGCCAGTAAGGACAACTTGGAAAATTTCCTCTGTGCTTATTCACCCTGTCCAGAACGGGAATTGTTTTACTTTCTGTCTGAACTCACTTCACTATTTGTAGAGGTCACAGAGACACAGGAAGTAGACACAGAATAACTGTGGATTTTTGAGGTCAACCCCCTGAAACTTTGAAAGAGTAAAAGGTGATGGAAAGGGAATTAGAACCCGCACCTCCCAACTCTTAGTTTGTGCTATTGTCACTGATGGAAGTTGCCACTGATTTTTTTAAAATTTATTCTTTTTACAGGCTGCATTTTGATTCATTGTACGCAAATGGGGTACAACTTTTCATTTCTATGGTTGTACACAGTGTAGATTCACACCATTCGTGTAATCATACATGCACATAGGGTAATGATGTCTGTCTCAGTCCACCATCTTTCCTTCACCCTCCCCCTCCCACCCCATTTCCCTCTACACAGTCCAGAGTTCCTCCATTCTTCTCTTGTCATCCCTACCCCCCCCCATTACGTATCGTTATCCACTTAATAGAGAAAACATTTGATCTTTAGTTTTTTGGGGATTGGCTTCTTTTACTTAGCATGATATTCTCCAACTCCATCCATTTACCAGCAAATGCCATAATTTTATTCTTCTTTATGGCTGCGAAGCAGCCACTGATCTGAAGCTTGCTTTTTTATTTATTATTTTTTTCTTTTTCATGGTGCTGGGGATTGAACCTAAGGCCTCCTGCATGCTTGGCAAGTGCTCTACCACTGAGCCACATCCTCAGCCCCTGGAGCTGCCCTTTACAAAACATATGCTTCATGTTGTAAAGCCATCATTTTGTGGTGGCTGGACCCCAATTTGATCTTCCCAAGACTTCTGGGGTAGGTACACTGCTTCAAACTCTTCCTGTCCTGGGGAACCACCTGTCACATTTGCTTCCCAGTGGATACCTTTCTGTGGCCCAGGTTCTCCCCACACCCACAGACTTCACTTCCTCCAACCTTTTGGAACTTTCTGTATTGAGAGAATAGCCAAACCACCAAAGCCAGAGCCCTGAAGAGCTCATCTCCCTTTCACCTCCATCAGCTGCTGTGAGGGAGCTTGCTCTCTGGGGTCACAGATCTATT
Organism: Sciurus vulgaris; assembly: GCF_902686455.1. Classification (NCBI taxonomy): domain Eukaryota; kingdom Metazoa; phylum Chordata; class Mammalia; order Rodentia; family Sciuridae; genus Sciurus; species Sciurus vulgaris. Next base: position 52,868,106 of record NC_136463.1, on the reverse strand, counting down.
TTCGATGTGACACGGGTGGACTGAACACTGATTCCCCTGGACCAGAATGAATTTCTTTAGTAGTTCTCAAGCATCCAGAGGCAACCTCTGGAACTGCCATATTAAGCTCCTGACACGGTCCAAGGCTTCCTCTAAGCCTGTTTTGATCACTTTTGTAATATAATGATATTTCTTCACATTCCCGGTAATTAGACTCTGTAATCCCTCCGTTCAACACTGTTTGACCTTTATCTTAAATTAAATTTTTAAATATGAAGTTTAAAGGAAAAAAAAAAAAAAAAAAAACCAGAAGAATGTGTTTGCAAAGAAAAACATTATATTAAAAGGAATTATCATTTCTAAGTCCCAGGCTGTCACGCCTCATAGAGGCCAAAGGATTTGACTCAGATCCGACCTTGGTGCATGCTATACAGCCACAGGGAATGAATGTACTTACCTGCCTGCTTGGCAGTGGGATACCCACCCACAGCCCTTCAGCCAGCACCCTTGGCTCCGGAGGAGGGGGAAGCAATGTCGTGCAGTGTCCTGTGACATCTGTATTGCTTTCTCTACACCCTAGAAAGGGACTAAGTCTATAAACATGGCTCCAAAGTCATGTCCAGGGGTTTTCTTCCAGATTTCCTGAGATATTCTTGAGTCTCAGCTTGAAATCTGAATGAATCTGGGATCTGACCTGGGGGTCGGGGTTGGGGGTGTGTGTGTGCGGTGGTGAGATGTCGCCCTGTGTGGCGCAGTGGCACCTAGCCTTGGTGTTACCACCCAGCACATGCTGGGTATTAGCATGCCAGCAGAAGGGTGCAAGAGAGGCCAGCTAGGCCTTCAGGAGGTCTGAGCAGACAGGCAGGCCTGAGACTGGAGGAAAAAGGAGCTGGGAAACAGAGCTCAGCCCTCCCCACCGCTGTCTGACAAGATGCTTCCAGGATGGAGCCCCAAGGGGATCACTTTCCTGGTGTGACCCATTATTTGTTAGGGGTCCCCAAGAAGTCTCTCACTGTGGCTTTCCAGCTTAACACCCAGCCCCCTCCCTGGTGGCCCTGGAGCCTGGGTTATTTGCTGTTTTTTCAACCGCACACCACACCCTTGGACTGTCTGCCAAGAAGGACCATTGTTCGTGAGAATTCCTCTCTGGCTGCAGCTAACCCTTAGATGCACTATTCTGGGTTTGTGGTCCTGAATTATCCTCTTTTCTTTTTTTAAGCACCGCCCCCCACCCTACCCCACCCCAGTCACCCCTTGACTTATTCTTGTCTTCTTTCAACCTGGCCTCCTCACCAAGCCTCATTTTGTGGTCTAAAGGCTTTGAGAAATGGGCCCTAGGGTGTGGAGGCAAAGCTCTTCAGGAAAATCAAAAGAGGTCACTTGATCTGGTCTTCAAAGCAGCTCTGCTTCCTTGGAGAGGAGGCAGGGAGGCTCCTGAGCTCTGGCAGAGGACAGTAGGTAGCCTCAGGCCGGCTGGAAGTGCAGTGGGAAGTGAGTGGGAGGCAGGGGCGGGTGGGAATAGGAGAGAAGGTAGGCTGAAGAATGAAAACCAGTATCTCTCCCCCCAGAACTGAGCTGATTAACCTGTAGAAACGGAGGCCCTGCCAAGCCCAACTTCCTTGTTTCCAGCAACCTTGGCACAGAGGCCCTGTCTCTGGCAGAGGCCGGTCCTCATCAGGGGAACCAGTGAAGCAGCTGTTGTGATTTTCTTTTTCCTCTCTTTTCTGGCAATCCCAAATGGGACTGTTTACTTTTTCCTTCCCCTTTCCTTCCCCACCCTCCTGTAGCAGGGAGTTGGTTCTGGTTAATGTTGAAGATCATAACATGATTACCCCAAAGTCTCATGAAATTAAATCACTTTTCTTCAAAGAGAAGGGGCTGGGGCAGAGGGGGGTGTGCGTCTGGCTGGTAGGCCGGCGAGGGACGAGCGGATATTGAAAGCAGCCTGGCAGCTGCTCTGCGCTCTGCACCGTGGAGGACCAGCGAGGCTGAGGCAGCTCTGCACAGGGGCCGGGTTTTGCCCACAGTGGCCCTGAGGAAGCTGATCTCCCACCTGGGTCCCAGACACCTGTCTCCTGAGTGCAGGGACCTGGAGGTGGGAGTGGGAATCAGATGAACCTGAAAATGAGTCCTTGGAGAAGAAAGTGAACTCCACGCAAGTCCCTGGGGGGCGGAAGGCAGTTCTCCATCACCGCCTGCCCTGAGAGTTCATGGGTTCAGGGCATAAATTTGAGGGCAGCTTTCCTACCAGAATAGGCTGGCATGGAAATCTTGGCATTCACAGGCAAGGCACTAACTCCAGTGGTAGGTCGTGGGTGTGTGCACATGCGTTTTCCCTTGCATCAGATTTTCCCAGACTCATTAAATTTTAGGGGTTGAGAGGATCCTGCAGATCATCCAGCATGTGTCTTCCCCCCCAGTGTAGGACTCCCCTGTATCCTAAACCCCCAGCAAGAACGCTCAGTCCTGCTTCCTTCTCTGCAGGAGTGAGCATACACTCTCACAAGACCATTTCTTGGAGAGAGTTTGAGAGTCACACCTGTTGATCTGGGTTGTGCCTTCCGGGAACATGGAGAACAGTGGTCTGGTTTGGGCAGTGCTGGGTTTGGAAAGTGTTGGCTATAAAGATGGCTTTGTTGTTGGCATGGGCAGCTGGAGGGATTCTGTTAATTCTCCTTGGGGCAGTGAGTTCAGTACCCTCTGTTTGGATGCTTTCCTGGGCTCTTTCCTACCATTTTCCAATGGTTTTAAAAGGGAATCAGGATAGAGGAAAGACACTGGGAAACAGAACCTGGAAGATGCATGAATCTTGTTTATTTGTACTGGGGACTGAACCCAGGAGCACTTTAACATTGAGCTACATCCCCAACCCTTTTTGCAATGGGGTCTTGCAAAGTTGCTGAGGTTGGCCTCAAACGTGTGATCCTCCTGCCTCAGCCTCCCAAGTTGTTGGAATTTCAGGTGTGTATCCCTGTACCGACATGGAAGATGCATGATTCTTGTTGCCCGTGTCCTAGCACCTAGATGTCTTTGGAGATAGTGACCAGTAGGAGGCCCAGGAATCAGTGCATCTGGGAGTGAAGACTTAAAGGAGATTCACTTAGACAACAAAGGGAACATCCAAGGGAAGGGAGTGGGGCTAGTTGCTTGCGGCATGGAAATCAAACCAGCGCAGGAAGAAACTTGACATTGGTGGGGCGGCTTCCCCGCAAGAAGTTCAGCGACTGCATTTTTCTGAGGGATTAGGAATGGGACACAGCCAACTCGCTGGCTCCGGTTGGAGCTCGATGCTGTGACTCATCCTCATCAAGGGTCACCAAGAGTCTCTCTGCACTTGGCCTTGGGCTGAACTCCTCACCTGGCCAGCCTTCTCGAAAATGTGTGTCATTCCTTGCGAGGCAGAGCTGTGGAGCGGGTAAGCGAGTGTGCAAATTAGTGGAAATTCATCTCCACCATTGGAAAAACAACTCTAAGTTCATGACTCGTTGGCTTCAGAGGTGTGACTGTGAAGGATGGAGCCGACTTTTTTTGTTTTTCACCAAACAGACCCAAGTGGACAGATCCAGATGAGCGTCTTGTCCATGTTAGTAGCTACCTTGGGAGGCGAAACACTTCTTCCACTGGCCTGGAGAGCCATTTTACCAGCCCCTGGGGGAAAGCCATTCTTGTTACTTTATAGCCCAGTTCATTTTTATCCAAAACCAACATCACCCAAGCTTGATCCCTGAGCCTGTTCATCAGATTTGACACCCAAGGGTTGAGGCTGGACATAAAAGTCTTACTTAGGTTCAGGGCTCCAAGGAGCTGCCACCATCTGGAATATTCAGAAGTCTCTGAGGGCAGTTTCTCATAACAAATCTCACAAATGCTTTGGGCAGTGGTGGCACTGTGGGAATCCATGAGCGGGCCTCCCCCGGCCTTCCCCAACACCTCAGGGTGTCGTGCTCAAAGGAATGTGTGAAGGCAGAATGTTCTGGCTTGTTAAAAGTCAGCCTCGCAGCTGGACACCTGTAATCCCAGACACTGGGGAGGCTGTGAGGCCAGAGAATCTTAAGTTCAAGGTCATCCTGGGCAACTTAGTGAGACCCTGTCTCAAAATGAAAACTAAAAAAGGGCTGTGGATGCAGCTCAGTGGTAGAGCAGCCCTGGCTTCAATCCCCAGTACCAGCAAAACAAACAAAACCAGTGAACCATGCTGTGGTCAAAGACTAGTTGGTTTGTGTACCACAGGTTCTCTTCTTGAGAGGCAGTATAGCACAGTGGTTAAGAACAGGGACAGTGGAGCCAGATTACCTGAGTTCCAATCCCAGTCCCATCACCTAGAGATGGGCTAGTCTTGGTCAAGTTACTCCTTCTGTACTTCAGTTTCTCCATTTATAAAATGGGCCTCCATGAGTCCTGTCTGGTTGGGGTTGAGTTGCCTTGGTAGATAACAGTGATGAAAGAGAGTCTGTCAACATCCTCTGGTCCATTGTCACCACCTTGCTTGACTGTCTTGTGACTCTAAGGGACTTCTGCCCTGTAGCCTCAAGCTAGGACCTGTGTGGCTGTGCTTCAGCCTGCAGCCACCTGGAGGTGTGGCCTTGGGCCAGCTCTAGCACTGAAGGCAAGAAGCAAGGCAGAAGTGAAGGGAAAAACATGTTTCCCTAACGGGAAGAAAAGCCCATCTTAGAACTGACCAATGGCTGGCAGACCCTCCAAGACAAGGTCAAGCATGGAGCCTAAGTGACTATAGCAGAAGACAGCAGTGTTGCTTGGGCTAAAATTCGTTATTGTACTTGGTTTAGTTCCCCTAAAACACTTTGAAAACTGCTAAGCATCTGTAATAAGGGCCCATGGGCTGGTCCACCCATGGTCCTCAAGGTAGATTCCTGGGGCCTTTTGAGTTGTCCTTCTTTTTCCTCTCCTCCCCACACTCACCCCCCTCCTCCTCTTCCTCTTCTTTTTTTAACTCTGGTCAGAGAGATGAAGCGATTCCCCAGGGTCCCTCAACTGGCTGTACTCATGGGAGCTGATCTGAGAGCCTAACCCCATGTGGAAGCCTCATGACCCTACTGGGCCATTTTACCCCCATGACAGCCACCATTGTCACTGACATCAGGGAGGCCCTGTATCCCAGTACAGTGGAATCAACCCAGGTGACGGGAGGCTGCAGAACCTTGCATCCACCACACTGTACACACACACTGGCCACAGCTGGGAATTCCTTAAACTTGGAGGGCTAGGAATGCCCAGACACCCCCTACTTTAGCTCAGGATCTCAGGCTTCAGCCTGTCTAACAGAGTCAAGATGAAAACACAGAAACACAGAAAACACAGAAACACTGTGTGCTATTATTGTTGATTAAGTCATTTTCTAGGTCATGTGCTCATCAGTTATTTTCACCTCCTATGTGGCTTATCAGCCACCTGATACCTCCCGAGGTGGGGAGTCCCTAAGAGAGGACTCAGTTCCTCATGCCGTCAGGGTGCCGTCTTGCTGGGGCGCTCCCTTGCACTTATTCTAAGGCAATCCATTGTAGTGTGGTTATCGTTCCCCTGAATCATGGTGATTTGAAGGGAGTGTTTTGATTTTAACTTTGGCTTCAGAGTGTGAGGCTGAGCATTTTACTCACCTTGCATAGCAGTCAGAAGGGAGGGAGGGAGTTTCATTTTATTTTTGTTTTTGTTTTTGTACTAGGGATTAAACCCACGGGCACTCTACCACTGAGCTACATCCCCAGGCCTTTTTATTTTTATTTTAAGACAGGGTCTCATTAAGTTGCCCAGGCTGGCCTTGAACTTACCATCCTCCTGCCTCAGCCTCCAAGTAGCTGAGATGACAGGTATGTGCCACAGGCCTGGCTGGGATTGTGGTTTTGAGGCTAAAACACTGACCACGTTGCTGCTTTTCCCTCTTTCTTGGAAACGGTCTCTCCCTTGGTCAGCAGTAGGTCTAGGTCAGACCACTGGGTGAACTTCAGATTGGCCATGTGCTTGTGTTCTTTCCTCTTTGGGGCATCTTGGAATTAACCAAGGAAAAGAAGAATAGAGAATTGATATCAGCTGGAGATACAGTGTCTTTGAAATGTGGATGGCCAGTTTGAACTCTGTAGCTGGAAATGAAAAGATTCATAAGAGAAAAGAGGGAAAAAAGAAAAGAAATGGAAGCAGTGATGTAGATTTTGGCCAGAAGGAGGGACGGGATTGGGGATGCCTGTTGTTTGAGGAGCAGACTCAGGAGAACAGGAGTGTAGATAAATGAGAGGTGAGAGGGAGGGCATCCAGAGGCAACAGGATATCAGGGGTGGGGCAGTGGGCTGAGAATGGAAAGACTTGGTTTCCGATTCAGGCCATACCATCAGCTCACTTCAGCACCTTCCCAGGCTCAGAGTCATCGCATGTGACATCCCCAGCTCCCTCATAAGCTGTTTGTGCAGACCAGATGAGCCTTTGTTCTTTGGATAAAATTTCACATCCCAACCACAGTGCTGTACCGCCTCTCAGGGAGACCCTGTGGTACAAAACCATCAAGGTCTGGCCGTGGTATGGAGAGGGCAACTTTTTTTCCTTTTTTTTGTTTTAGGGATTGAACCCAGGGGTGCTTAACCATTGAGCCACATCCCCAACCTCTTTTTTAGTATTTTATTTAGAGACTTAGAGACAGGGTCTTGCTGAGTTGCTTAGGGCCTCGCTCAGTTGCTGAGGGTGGCTTTGAACTCATGAGTGAGGGGACAACTTTTTAACAAGCCAGAGCAGCCCACAGCCACAGCCACATCTCCTTTGAGGAAGACCCTTAGGCGATGGGCAAGGCAGGGCGAGGACTGCTCCTGGATTCCCACAGTGAGCAGAGTCCACATTCAGGGACACTGTCAGGAGGGAGTTAATATCAGAATAAAATGTGGCCAAGGGAGGAAGCTCTGGGAAGGGAGAGCTGCCATCCCCTGTCTGCAGAGAGGTGCTGGTTTTGGCCACACACAAGGAGCAGGTGCGGAGCTGGGATATGGTGCTAGCGCAGCAACCATTCTGCCATTGGTGTCACCATTGGCCCTAGACCCTGAAAACTGGGGAAAGGCTGCTCTCCTCTCTGCCTGAAGCCCACCCCAAAACACTCATAGCACAGTCTGAGGTGTTGGGGAGAAGATCATCCCTGGTCTGGAAGGGACCTTCGTGACCATGAACCAGACCTCCTGCCTTTGACAGATGAGGAAACTGTGGCTTAGAAAATTCCACAAATATGCTCATCAGCAAATATTTATGGAATATAATTATGCATTGGGCCTGCTGTGGGTGTTTGGGGGACTCCAGTGAAACCAGGAAGACAAGAAACATGCCTGGAGCCAGTGTTCTGGAGCAGACATGTGATTTGCCTAAGTGACAGGGTTAAGTTCACTTTCCAGGCTTGTCTTACTTTGAACTTTTCTTTGGGGATACAAGGAAACTGATTTAGGAGGATTGAGGCATATCCAGCTAGAAAGAAATTGAACATCTAGGGATGCCTCTGGTGGCTTCTATAGTCCTAATAACTTCCCAGCCTCCCCCTGCTGCATGTCCAGCTGTGGCTTCTGGGAGAGGAGTCCCACTGGCAGAAAGCAGGGCCTGAAATGGCAAAGAAACAGAAGCTTGGTGGTATCTAGCTCCCAGAATCTGTGCACTGCCTGGAGCTGAGGTCATGGTGGAAGGGCGTCTCTGCAGATTCTGGTCTCATGCTATAGGAGTAAAAAAACCCTGCTGGAGGATGGTGACACCATCATTCTGGGGGGCAGCAGGTGCCCAAGGGTGAGCCCATGGTGACTTGTCTGAAATACTTCTTTTTGAACTTTGAGATTTTTGTTTTCTGTTCTTTGTGGTACTGGGGATTGAACCCAAGGGTGCTCTACCACTGAGTGACATCCCTAGCCTTTTTATTTATTTTTTTTAAATTTTGAGACAGGGTCTTGCTAAGTTGCCCAGGCTGGCATCCAACTTGTGACCCTCCTTCCTCAGTCTCTGAGTCGCTGGGATTACAGGTGTGCACCCCCTCCCCACCCCCACCCCTGCCCTGCTCCAGCCTTTTCTCAATCCTCTTAAAAAAGTGTCTTGCATATGGAGCAGGCCAGGAAGCTCCTCCTCTCCCACCCATTTGGTGGCTTCAGTGGTAAGCAGTGTTTCTTTTCTCTTGGAAGCCTTCCCTTCCTCTAGTGGCCCTTCCAGCTGCTCTGACCTAGGCAAGAGTGGTCTCCCAAGCAGGCATGTTTCTCGGCTCCACCCCACCTGGCTGCGGTCTCCCCATAGCACACCTGAATCTTCTGAACTAAGATAACCAATGACCCTGACAGTGGCCTTGCTCGACCTGTCCGAAGCATTTGACCACTGGGACCTCTCCTTCCCCTCCGGAATCCTCTTCAACCTTTGCTTCATGACTGTGTTCTCTCACGGTCTCTTCTCAGGCCTTGTCTGTTCTTGACCTCTTTCTGCACCTCATGAAACACGGATGTGTTCTGAGGTGAGCTCTACCTTCTGCTCAGCCCTCTGCGTTTCTGGTCTGAGAGACTCCATTCACCCATAGCACTGAGAAGCAAATGGTTCCAATTATCCATGTTTTAATCTTTCTTGAAACATCAAAGATAGTTATCTCTAAGTTAGAACCTTTGAAATCATCTCATCTTATTAACCAAAATATATTCTTCCGTGGCCTTTCTCTTTTTATGCCTGTGAGAGTCACCCAGGAGCCCCATTTTGATCTTCAGCTTTTCAATTAATCATCCAGTCTTGTTGCTATCCCTTTTTGATGTACCTATTCCTTTCCATTCAAATGGCCAACTCCCAAGTTCTGTTCACACCGAGACCTTATTATGCTCCTAAATAGTCTTCTCACCCATTGCCTCCCACATCCCAAACCCAATTGCCCAGTACATCCACACTTACTATCATAAAGTATTATCTTTCTTAATTACAATGCCATTTTTGTTGCTACAACAAAATACCCGAGGCTGAGTAATTGATAAAGAATAGAGGTTTATTTAACTCACAGTTTGGGAAACTGGAAAGTCCTAAAGAGTGCTTCCTGTACCTGCTCAGCATCTGGTAAGGGCTTTCTTGCTGCATCAAAACATAGTAGATGGCATCCCATGGTAAAACAGAGCTCAGGGCCAACTTAAATCTCTCTTCCTCTTCTTATAAAGCCACTAATGCCGTCATGGGGACCCCGATTTTATTACCTCACCCCCTAATCCTATTTGCCTTCCAAAGGCCCCAACTCCAGATAACCTAATCATGAATTTGGGGTTGTTTCTAACACATGAAATTTTAGGGAGACACCTTCAAAACATCAGCAAGGAAGCAGACCTGCTGGCACAGAGAGAGCTCTAGTCTCAGGCCTGCCTTTCTCAATATTTTTACTCCTTTGAGGACATGATTGATGACAGTCCGGTACAGTTATGAATGGCAGGAAGCTGGGGTGCAGAGTGGGTGGGATCACCGTAGGGGAAGCTCTTTAATGTCCCCCGGCTGAGGGCAGTAGTTGGCTGGGTAATCAAATAAGTCAGATAAATATTTAATATTGGATTTTAACTTTAGACCTGGAAATGTACACCCATTTGCCAGCCTTTTGATGCAGTGCCAAGACATTTTTTTTTTTTTTTTTTTTTTTTAATTTGGGCTTGCTGGCCAGGTTCTGTGTTCCCAGTCTTGCATAAACCTTGCCCATAATACGTCATCTTGAGCCTCCAGGTTTTTTGTTTGTTTGTTTTTGTTTTTTTAAAAATGGTATGATTCCTTAGAGAAACTCGTGAAATTATCTGAGTTTAGAATCTTTTGTGTGTTTTCTTTTTCTTTTCTTTTTAAAATAATTTTCCCCCATTCTTTACTGGATGTCTCCTCCACACCCCTTTTGACATATCCTTTGATAAATGTAGACTGGCTGTTGTTGCGTCTTTCCAGTTGAGTTTTCTTGGATTCAAGAGCACTTTTCACGTGGTCTTAAGTGGGCTGGGAACACACACAGCTGCCTAGGGAGAACAGGTGAGCTCAGACACAACTTGGAGCACCTGGTAGCTGTGAGCAGCATGTGGCTTGTGGTGGCCACTGGTCAGTGGGCCTCACATCCAGGGTGAGAAGTGTCATTTATTTGCTGAGTGTGTTGAGGACAGAGTGGTCATAAAAGGCTCTTTGTTTTTATTTTCTTTTTGTATAAGAGATTGAACCCAGGGGTGTTTTATCACTGAGCCACATCCCCAGCCCTTCATTTGTATTTTATTTAGAGACAGGGTCTTGCTGAGTTGCTCATGGCCTAAGTTGCTGAAGCGGACTTTGAACTTGCGATCCTCCTGCCTCAGCCTCCCAAGCCGCTGGGATTACAGGTGTGTGCCACTGAGCCCAGCAGTTTCTTTGTTTTTAAGGTTGAATGGCAGAATCAGTTTGCAAAATGATCTTGACTGGCTAAACCCACTTGGATTAAAAATTGAGGAGATAAACTATGAAGTCCTTTCTATAGGTCTGAAAAATGAATTGTACCATGGCAGTGAAATGGATGCTTATATTGTCATGGAAACTTACGGGGAACAAACGGAGGGTTTATATGAATCAGCCATGGGATGTGACTGCCAAAGGAAACTAATGTAAACTTACTGTCCTTGTGGTCTAATGTCTGGTGATGACACTGTAGGGAACACCGGTCATCTCCCCAACATCTCTTCCACCCCTCCTCTGTGTTCTGCCATTGGCCTTAGGTGGAATTGTCCATGATTTGTGTAATTCAGTCAAAATATTCTATCCTCTTTGTGATGTGACTTATCAGCATAACATTTCCTTGGCTACAGGAATTGGTTTAGGAATGTACAAGTCATCCAGTATAGTCTCATGAAACATGAGAGGACATTGTAAAATGAGGTACCTAACTTTTCACGGGGCAAGGCGGGTGATTTTGGAAGCCAACTCTCTCTCTTACCTGGGATGGTGTGGTGTGTGGATATGAAGCCTGGTACTGTTGCATCCATTTTGCCACCACGAGGAACACCAACCCTAAGATGTTATTGATAATGACAGTGGCCTAGAGGACATATGGAAGAAACCAAATCCTTGATGGTATTTCTGATTAAATTAGCTCTCTTTGGACCATCCAGTTACCCAAATTCACACAATTCTCTTAAGCCACTTCAAGTTCAGTTTTCTGTTACTTGGCACAGAGGATCTCCATTACCACAGAGGTGAGGGTCCTTGCTTCCTTGCGGAGAGTCAGATGTGCTTCGATTATTCCATTGGCTTCTGAGCCCTGGGCTTTGAGAGGCACACCAAGCAACTGCAGAGTGACTGATAAAGACCTGCTGGAAGCCTGGCACACTCCTGTAATTCCAGTTACTCAGGGGGCTGAGGCAGGAGGACCACAAGTTCAAGGCCAGCCTCTGCAACTCTGCAACTCCTAAGACTCTGTCTCAAATAAAAGGAGTTGGGGATGTTGCTCAGTTGTAGAGCTCTCTCGGAGTCAAGCCCCAGTACTGTAAAACAAAAACAAAACAAGAACAAACAAACAGACAAACAAAATGCCTGTTGGACTGGGGAAAGGAGATGGAATTCAGGTTTAAAAAGCATCTACAATGGGGTTAACGATCCCCTTTTATATAGAGAGTCATAATGGCGCTCCTTTAAAGAGAAAGCTCACCAAATACATTTCTAAAGGGATAATGTTTGTAGAAATGAAAAATTGTAGCCTCCACAAACACTGAGACTAGTGAGAGAATATTTTCACAAAGAGTATGATTGGGGGAAAGAAAAAGAAAAAGAAAAAGAAGGCTGTTTTGTCTAGTCATTTTGTGGGAGGAAAACCCAAACCCCAAACTGTCATCATTCCAGTGTAGAAGCAGCCACCAGAGTGTTGTTTTCACAAGATTCTGTCACAGGGTGGCCTGTGGGGGAGGTACAGATGACATGTGGCAGGAGATTTCCCTCTGGGGAGTTTGTCGAGAGTGTTGGCTCCTTAGTGCGGCCACACTCCATGGAGACCTCTGCACATGCTGAAGCTCGATCTTCGGCCTCCCATTGGGTCTCTCTAGCTTCAGTTTTCTTCTTTAAATTTCCAACATGTCCTTCTGATCTTAGAGCAATAGGACTGAAACCCACATCACAATCCTGTACCAGAATGCTCTAGAAATAAACCCAAGAAATAAGTTGAGCCTTGAGTAAAGACCTCCTGGTTAGCTGCAGGCTTCATTACTGTGACACAGAGACCCCAGAACACACCATCTCAGGCAAGGGACATGCTTGTTTTTCTTGCTTAATGGATGGGAGGTAGGAAGTGAGCCCAGGTGAGTAGGCAGCTCTATACTACGATCCTCATCTCTATGGTGGAAGCTGGTCCTCCAGCAGCCCGCCTTCACTCCAGCCTTCATGAAGAGGGCAGGAGAGGAAGTGGAGGGGGAGTGATTTCCATTAAGGAAGGAATATGGAAGTGGCGTGTGTCTTCTCCACTCATAGTCCATCACCTCACACCTCAGCACATGGCCGCACCAAGCTGCAAGGTGTCCTGGAAGCATGGTCTCTACCTGGCTGAGTACCCCCATAACTAAAAGGAAGGGTGGGGAGGGGATGGATACTGGGGACAGGTCACTTCTCTGTCACAGAGTCTTGCTTTCTGCCTTACAAAACAAGGTCCACAGGATCCTTAATGTACTACAACTGTCCCCCCCGAATCCCACTGAGCCTCAGTGTTTCCATCTGTGCAATGGAAATAATAAAAGCACCAGCCTCAGTGACACCCAGGAAGGGGGCTTTGTGCAGTGCTTACCTGGAAATGGGCCCTCAGATGGAGCTGCCCTTGTGACTTTTGTCGTTCAGCCAGTTAACAAGTAGATTTTGGCAGCTAACGTGTGGCAGGCATGTTTAAGGTGCTGGGGATCCAGCAATGAACAAACCAACAGCAGCCCAGTTCCGGGAGCTCCTGTTCTGGTGGGGAGCTAGCTGGGCTTGCGGAGAGAACCGTCTTGTCTCCCAGATGGTCTCTTGCAGGAAGCTGTAGTGCCGAAGTGAGAATCATCTCTGCCCTTTCTTATTAAAACCCAGGTAGCACCCCAATTGTTACTCATTTTTAAAAATTACTGTATATATATTCTCCCCCCTCCCCCCATGGTACTAGAGATATAACCCAGGGATGCTGTAGCACTGAGCTACATACATCCCCAAGGTGTTGCTGAGGCTGGCCTCAAACTTGCCATCCTCTTGCCTTAGCCTCCCAGGTCATTAGGATTAGAGGTGTATACCACTTGACCCCGTAAATGACTATATTTCTTTTTTTTTTTTTTTTTTTTTTTTGTGGTGCTGGGGATTGAACCCAGGGCTTGTGCTTGCAAGGCAAGCACTCTACCAACTGAGCTATCTCCCCAGCCCACGACTATATTTCTTAAGCATCTTTCTCATGGTAGTGTTCATGCTAAATGATGGAAATACAGTGGAGACCACCACAGGTGTCCTTCCTCAGGGGACTCTGACTCTAGAGAGAAAAGTGTTCCAACAGTTACAATACAGGGGACAGGACCACCAGAGGGGTTAGAACAGACACTACAGAAGCTGGAGGGAGAGGTGCCCAAGCCCGTGGTGGGGCAGGGCAAGGGAATGCTGCCTGGAGAAAGGGAGCCCATCACAGAGTCACCACCATGAGCCCTTCATCATCCCCGTCATTGTCACCATTGTCGTCATCACCTCAACTGTCACCATCACCACCACCATCCTCACTACCACCATTAATGTCCCCATGACGGCCGTCGTCAGCACAGCCAGCGTTTGTTGAGCTCCATCTCCTGGCCTGTGTCATTTCACTGTCACCATGGCCCTATGAAGGCCGGTAGTGTGTCTCCTTCTAGAAGTGAGGAGAACCAGGCTCATAAAATCAGGCAGCTTGGCCAAGGTCACACAGTGAGTGTCTCAGTGTTACCCTCAGGACTCAGGCCCAGGCTGTCTGCTGTGCTGCCTTGGTTTACCCACCACACTGAAAAGACGAGTGGGGCTTAGCCAGGTGGACTGGGTGAGGCAGAGGATGGGGAGCGTTCCAGGGAGAGAGGGATGCAGGCACAGGGCCCCAGATGATGGAGCACGGGAGGGGAGCTGTTGAGGACTCAAAGAGGTTCTTTGTGGCTGAAATGCAGGGTGAGAGATGATGCTGGAGGGTGGGGCAGGGTCTAATCCTGCAAGCTCTGGTTGTCCTTGTCTAGCGTTTGGGTTCATCTTGATAGTAACAGGAAGAAGATATGGAAGGGCTTTCAGTTGGAGGAATCATGACTGGTTTGTGCTATAGAAGGATCACCCTGGTTGCTCAGTGGATAGGAGCTGAGGAGGGGGATACTGAGGTGGGGAGACAGCATTGGGGTGAAGCATGTACTCCCTTCCACAGGGGCTAGCAGAGAAAGGATGCCCCTCACCCTTGCACATAGAACCATTTTTAGAATCCCTTGTAGGTGTTCATTTCCACAAACACCCACAGGATGAAATCAGGTTGGGGAGGCAGAGTTCACACTCCCCTTTTTCAACTGTCTCTTCCTTTGAAACTATAGACCTGTGCTGATTTGTTGAGTAGCTTTCTAGAATAGTGTGTTAGTCAGTGTTACTGTAACAAAATACCTGAGAAAATCAACTCAAAAGGAAGAGAGGTTTATTTTGGCTCACAGATTCAGCATTTTTAGTCCATGGGTGCTATAGCACACAGTGCATCATGGTGGGAGCCCATGGTGAAGGAGCCCCGTTTGCTTCATGGTGGGCAGGAAGGAGAGAGAGGCAGGAAAATACCCTCTTAAAGGTATGCCCCCGGTGATCTAACTCCTTCCTCTAGCTCCACCTCTTAAAGGTTTCACTACATTCCTGTAGTGCCCCAGGCTGAGAACCAAACCTTCAGCACATGGGCCTCTGGGGGGACATTCAAGAACCAAACTATAGCAGAAAAATTCCACATTAAGCCAGACTTGTGCTTCCTAATGAGTCAACCCTGTTTGAAGATTGTCACCTTGTAGAACACTGTTCAGAAAGGTTTGGATCTGAGTCCTCCCCCAAGTGTTCCTGTGCTCTGGCCACTTGATTCTCAAGCCTGGGCCTATGGTTCAGGGATAGTGCATGCATCTGAGCCACCCTCTGAAAGCTGAGAATCTGACCTGGAGGCTCCAGGCCAAGAGATGTCTCCCTGTGCATCCTGCCCCAGGGAGTTTGTACTCTACTCTGAACCCACGGAGAAGCCCCAGCTCTAACTAGGAAGCCAAAATAAGCTGGTTAGTCCCAGACTCCCAGCTGCTGTCCCTCTTCCCCAGAGGCTACAACTGGGCTTAGCTGGAGCACAGGGTTACCGTGTGCATTGCCGAGGGCTATACTACTGTGCTGCCATGAGGAGGTCAGAATTCCAGCTCCACCATTCTGGCATTGATGGTGAATAGGCCACCAGGTGGGGAAGGACAGGAGGCAGGAGAAAAGGGGGACAGCTCCCAAAGTCTGCTGAGAAGGTTCTCTGGGTTCTTGGATGGATATCCACCTGTAGGTTGGTTTCAAGGGTCTTTTGGCCACTTCTTGTATGTCTTGAAATTTCCTATTGTTTTGCTCTTGATTATTTTGAGGAATCGCTAATGAGTTAGAGTCAGGAGATCTGGATCCTTGGCCTGGTTCCGTCACCAGCTCATTGGGCCTGACTCTTCCTTTCTCTGGTCCTTACTCTCCTTTTTACCATTAACCTTAGATGTCCCCAGAAGTCCCTTCCAGCTGAGCTGTGCTGCAGTTCTCTGGAGCTCCTTTCCCTAACAACACACACTAAATAGGTGCCCCAGACAGACGGGTAGATGGGCTGAGTCTGACCTCCGCATCACTCCTGGGCCGGTCGTGCATTAGGAGACTGAGACCTCAAGGCAGACCCAGAAGCCTGGAACACATTCAGATGTCGCAGATGGAGGATTTTTCTGCTTCAGTTATCTTCTTTGCAGGTTTCGAGTTTTCAGACAGGGTTGGCAGCTTGGCTGAGCCACAGTAACCATTTCCGAGGCATGAGTGGAAGACCTCAGGGAGGAAAATCTGTTCTTCTCCTTCCAGTATCAAGGATCTGAATGATTCCAAGTACAGAGAAACAACCTCTCTTGGAGTTCCTTATGGCCAGGCATCATGAAACCCTTGCACCTGTTCACCCTGCGAAGCATGATGTGTCTGAAGTATTTAAACGGTTGGGTTTACTGATTAATTTCTTCCCAGTCCCATTCCTGGACCTTGGGTAGCTGCTATTAGAATGGGATCTACTGATGTGGGGTCAGTCCCTCAGGCCCAGCGGATAGACTCTCCTTGTGATGGAGAACCAAGGAGCTGGGCACCGGAGCCTGTGTTCTGTTATACCTTCATTATTAAATTAACTGTGTGCATTTTGATTACTCTCCAGTTTCCACTTTTTATACCTTGAAAAATCCATTAGAGCAATGTCCTGGATGACTGTGGTTTCTTGTTGATAATACCCAACAGATTTTGCCAGATGACTTCTCTTTTCCCCAGCCCCTGGTGAGTTTCTCACTGCCAGGTGGAACGTAAGTGTTAATGGTCCCTTGGGAAATCTGCTCTGTGCCTCCCCTTTCTGCAGAGACTGCCTTGAAGGTGGTGGATGCTCTGGGCCACTCTGGGACCTTCTTCCTCTATTTACCCCAAACCCTACCGAACTGGAGATGGGATTTATGTTTGCAGCTGTCTCTGCTTGCCTGTAATCATCCTTGCCCAGGTGGGGGTTTCATCTCTCTTTTGCAACCTGACTTCTGATCCCAGCCTCCTGCAGTTTCTGGGGAGGATTTAATTGAGACCAAGTGGACATATTTTTAAAAAACTAACAGCTATCTTGACATAGCAGCGTAGTTACTAAGCAAAACAAACACTGCTCCCTTCTGTGCCCCAGAAATCCTGAAGCCCATGTGTCATCTGTCCTCTCCAGGCCAAGTGGGAGGTGGACATTTGAGGACACTGGGGAGATGCTGAGACTGTGGACAGGCCACATGTGTGCCAGCAGAGATGGTGTGAACACCTGTCTCTTCCCAGCTTTCTGTCTCTATCATCCTTTGGTAGGAACTGGATTACCAAACTTATTTTTTCTCACCTTGCAAAGCAGTAGAGGACTCACTCTGGGACACTGAGTGAGAGCATCATTTAAAGTCTCTGATCATTTGTGAGCATAAAGATGGGGACATCAGTGCTGGTTGAGACCTGATGTGCTGAGGCAGCTGCTCGGGAGACCTTGCTATGACTGGCTTCTTGCCTTCTCTGGCCCTCTGTCTGCTTGGGTACAGAAAGCAGGCCAAATGCCTGGGGAACATTTCGCTTTTTGTTGTGAAAAGGGGAGAATTAGAAAGTCAAATGCTGCTCTGGTCTTAAGAGCCAAGAGAAGGGGGCAGGGAGGCGGGGGGACCTTGAGGAGGCTCAGCACCCCAAGACTGCTGCAAACTGGAGAGTGGTGGCCAGAAGCCTGCGGCCCCACGACTCCTTCCCATTTCTCCAGTGTGACCCCTCTGCCTGAGCCTGGCTGGGGGAGCTTGGTGTAAGCCAACTAGAGGGAGATGGATTGAAAAAGAGCCAGCCTGAGAAGGGCACGCTGCATGCCAGGCGGAGGAGATGGCTGTGCCAAGTGCAAGGTCTCTGGAGTGTTGGTTATGTCTCACTTTCTACAGTAACACCTCGTTTATTTGGCATTATCAGAGAATGAGCTGTTCCTGTCAAGTGACTTTCAAAGATCTGAAGCTCCTCCCCCAGACTTGTGCAACGGCGCTATTTGTATGTCAAACTTTTAAAATTCTTCTTCTTAATGATGATAAGAGGCACCTAAAATTCTTATCCATTCCTAGGGGTACGGTTCAGCAGTGTTAAGGACATTCACGTTGTTGTGTGGCCATGCCACCGTCCATCTCCAGATCTTTTTCATCCTCCCAAACTGTAATT
This sequence comes from Sciurus vulgaris, assembly GCF_902686455.1. Lineage (NCBI taxonomy): Eukaryota > Metazoa > Chordata > Mammalia > Rodentia > Sciuridae > Sciurus > Sciurus vulgaris. The sequence goes on along the minus strand of NC_136463.1, from coordinate 52,850,247 downwards.
TTGTCCCCATTCAACACTTCACTCCCCACCCCACCCCACCCTCCAGCCTCTGGCAACCCCCATTCTACTTTCTGCCTCTATGAATTTGGCTACTGTAGCTACCTCATACACGTGGAATCCTCCAGTATTTCAGCAGAGGGTCTTCCAGGTTCCTCTTCCTTGTAGCCTGTGTGGGAACCTCCTTCCCTTTGAAGGCCAGGTAATAGTCCATTGTATGGATGTACCATATTTGGTTTATCCATTTATCAGCCTATGGACATCTTCTGTTGTGAATAATGCTAAGAATATAGATGTCCCCAAGCTTTCTTTTACCAATATCCTCTAGAAATATTTTTCATGTTTCAGAAGTCTGTTCATTTAAAAACATTCGGAAAATATGGGCAAATTAAAAGAAAATCATCCATTTCCCCATTATTTGGGGAAACTTCTGCATACAGGTTGAGCAGCCCTAATTCAAAAATCTGAAATCTGAAATGCTCCAAAATCAAATATTATGTGAGGTCCACTATGATGCGACAAGTGGAAAACTCCTGACTTCATATGATAGGTTGTAGTTAAAATGCAAGTGCATGAAAGATATTTTATAAAATTACCTTCGGTGTTGAATAAGGAGTCCTTGAAGCATAAATCAATTCTGCGTTTAGACTTGGATCCTGTGCCTGCGATGTTGTCATATTTGTATAAACATATCCCAAAATCTGAAAAAAATTTAGAAATTCAAAAACATTTCTAGTCCCAAGCACTTCAGATATGGGATATTCTGCCTGCTCTGCCTGTATATATATTGAAAGGTAAAACAGAAGTATATACAGGCAGAGCAGGCAGAGTATCGTGTGTGTGTGTGTGTGTGTGTGTGTGTGTGTGTGTGTGTGTGTGTATGTGTGTGTGTATATAGTTTCTAAAACCAGGATTTTATTGAATTTAAACATGTGCTGTTTTCTAATCTGCATTAACTTGCTGATAACTCCCTCGTGGCAACATAATTTTCATGACTGCTTAGCACTTTAGTGCATAACTGTACCTACATTCTAACAAGTTTCCCACTGTTGAGTCTGAAAGTTGATTTTGGTTTTTTCTTTGTCACGAGCTACACAGGGAAGTGCTAAACCTCTATGTGCATTTTTAGCTCATTTTTGGGGGAATGGATTTCTTACGAACACAATTGATGGAGCAGAGTATATACATTTAACAATCTTTTGAGCCTTTTACACATATTAGCAAATAGCTTGACAGGTATGTTTTACTCTTGCATTTTGATCAATAGCACTAGAGAGTAGCAATTTTCCTCTAACTTCATGGACTATGTATTATTATTTAAAATATCTTTGCCAATTTGAATGGTAAAAAATAGTGTCTTGTCTTTAGTGTGCATTTCTGTGAGCATTTTTAAAATGTCTGTTACCCATTTGTCTTCCTTCTTTTGGGAATTACTTACTCATGACCTTGATATATATGTTTTCCATCTAGTTATTAACATTTTATTGTTCATCTGTGAGAATTCCTTGTCTATTGAGGATAGAAATTAATCACTTGCAAGTGACTTCTCCCCAGTTTGTCCTTTGTCTCTCTGTTTTGCTTTGTATGCTTGTTGATGTTAGAAAAAAAGCACCTGTTATTTTAATATAGAGGCATTTCTAAATGTTTCCTTTTAAATTCTGCCTTTGGTGTCATTCTTAGCACTGCTTCCTTCTCTAAATGTTAGCAGTATGCATCTACATTTTTAATTTATTGATTTTTCATACTTAAATTTTGAATGCATTCCTAAAATGACCTGAAGTCTGATAGACAACCTCATTTGACCTTTACCTACTGGTTTCAAGCACTCCCCTTCTTGTAGGTTAAATCTCAGTTATTCTTGGGTCTGTTTCTAGAGTTCTTTCTATCCAATGATATGAATCTTTGTTCTTTTGCCCGTACCACACTGTTTTAATATTTTAATTATTTCAGGGCACAAATCCCATGATTACAAAATTTCTTGGCTGATTTCTTGCAATTTTGTTTCCAAATGAACTTTAGAATGATTTAGTCAACTTAAAAACCAATTCCTCTGTGATTCTGATTGAAACTACATCATTTATAAATCAATATTGAAGGAATTGGAATATTTATAATTTTGAATCTTCTCATCAAGAACTTCCATATTCATATGGTTTTCTTGTGTAGGTCTCTATGTTTCTTATGTTGATACATGGGCATTTTAAATTATTTTCAGCCCCAAGAAATAATTTTCCTGTATATCTTTTGCCATGGTCTATAGGAAAGAAATTGCTTTCATGTTTTATTTAGTAACTGACCTGCTCATTGAACTGAGGGACTATCTTTTGAATTTCATGGTAGATCTTTGTAACATCTTCAATAATGACAATTCTATGTCTTCCTTTCTAACATTTCTGCTATTCATTCTCTTTTCTTGTCTTGTTGCATTGGCTACACCATCTAGAACAATTTTAAACACTTGGGATAATATTAGGCATCCTTGTCTTAATTCTAACTTGAATGGGAATTTCTAGTTTCAGATTTTTCTGTGAACAGTGTTAAATACAATCTCATCTTATTTTGATGTTTCAGAGGCATTGTTAATATATAATTTGATTCTGCCATACAGTCAGGAACCAATGGATTTTACATATCTATTTAATTTGTGGGTTTCAAACCTCTGTTTTTCTCTCACCCTTATTTTCTCTCTTTTGCATTATTTATTTCCTGAAACTTCCTTGTATCTCTTCTCTTGCTCACAAGTCATCTGTTATCAATTATTTCTGCTTCCAAAGTTATCCTTCTCCCCCTTTTTCTTTTCTTCAACTATTGTGTTAATTGAAGCCATAATCCACAGACATGAAAAACATTTCAAACACTACAAAAGTTAAAATGCACAAGCCAAAAAACAAACTCTGCTGTAAATTGTGTCTCCTTCCTCCACCAAACTTTCACCCTGGAATATGTAACATTTTGTATCCTTCCAGATACCAGAGATGCATATGCAGGACAGATAGAAATATGTATCTTTGTATTTTTTTGCACAAATAGAATCATACTGTTAGCACAGTTAAGTGTTGTTGTTGTTCTTTCTCCCCATCATGCTTCTTACTGTGTCACTGAATACACATAATATAATGTATTTAAATACTGCCCTATATGCCTAGATTTTTTTTATGGACTTTCGCTATAACAAAGACAGTGGCAAGTGGACATCTATTTAAATATAAACCTTTGTTCTCCTTTTCTAATTTTGTGTTCCTCATCTACTTGCTCTGACCTTTCCAAGAAAGGAAAATAGATGGATTTTTATAGACTGAATGTAAACTAAGAATAAATAGGTTCTTGAGTTTGGGGATAAATGATCCCTTCCGCTGTCATTCTCAGACATGAGGTTGATGCCACCTACCTGTGTGACCTGCATCCTCCAGAGTTGCTGTTTATTTATTCTCAAGTTTCATTAGCATCATGTAGAGGCTTATTGAACCTTGCCGGGCAGTGTAGAGTCACCAGTGATGCCTATAGCATGGTGCTCTGGGAGGTGCCTGTGCATTCAGGAGCGTGGTTATAGTGAGCTGAACTGCAGGCCATGGGGCATCAGACTTATACAAATGACTTATAGACCCTGTGCAGTGGTTTTTGCAGAATAGCCTGGGGGAGTCATTGTAGTGTTTTCTACCTGGCATAGAGGTGGAAACAGAAAGTCTGGTGGAAGAAACAGCCTTAGGCAGGAACCTTGTCCTTGAGGTTCCTGTGGTACCAGGCACAGCTGGAAGCTGTCCTCAGAGGATCTGGACTGAAGCAGGACAAGGGAGGATGCTGAATGTTTCCAGCCACCCCTGCACATGCAGAAAACCAGCATTCCCAGATACTAGAATGTGGAATAGAGAGGTCAGTGAGACGCTGCAGGAAAGTAAGTCGTTGAGAGACTGTCAATTTTCGAGAGATGAGCAGTTTTTCTCTTATTTTTCTCTCTGCAGGATTGCCTTTCCTTTTAACCTGCAATATTCATTTTCTTTCTGATTCCAAAAGCCACGTGTGTTAATTTTAGAAATTTTAAGAAAATACAGAAAAACAAAGAAAAAATCTGAACTCTATCTAGAGAAAATATTGATAACATTTTGGCATTCATTCTTCTACTATTTTTTCCTATTCTTTTTACATGATTTTTTTAATGAAGTGGAATTATGCACACTGTTTTATGTGTATCATCACAAGCCAGGGAAAAGATCCAAACTCAAAACTCAAAATACAGATTCTACTGAATGCATATTGCTTTCACACCATTGTAAAGTTGAAAGAGCATAATAAGTTAGGTACTGCATGTAGTTTTTTTCCAGTGTGGTATTTGCCTTTTAATTTTGTGTTTTTAAAATAAACCTAAAGTTCTTTTAATCTTGGCATTAGTTTTGTGTTATCATATCATTATCTTCATGGGTTTAGCATTTGTTGTTCCCCTGCCAGGCTGAAACTTTCTCCAGCCAACCCCCTTTAGTTCATGCTGCTCCCCTCTCGGGAGGGTCTACCAGTTACTCACTGTTGGGATCTCCTAGTCAAAATTCAGAATCTCAAACTCCTTCCTCCCAAAACCTCCTTGATTCTCTATAGTCAGACATTTTATCCCCATGAAATTAATTTTTTTTTGTCCTGGATTATGCTGAGAACTTACTTAAGACATTTATTGTTATATTCTTGTAGACTGAATGCTCTCTGAGGGCTGGGACTATCTTCTGTGTCCATGACCCTAGCATCATTCAACTCAGTGTTTGGCACACAGCGGGGCCTTGATAAATATTTGCTAGATTGAATCGCAAGGAATTTGAGTGGACCAAAGGATCAGGCCCAGCTCAGGTTGGTTGGTGTGGCCCATAAGGAAGACTGGATGTGGGCTACTGCTAATTCCTTAACTGATTACAGAATTCTCCATATTGTTGGTGATGTGAGCCCCAGAGAGGAACTTGTTGTTCCAAAGAATTGCACTCTTGTGTTTATGGCATCGTTGACTTTTTGCATCAGTCATTGCCAACTTCAAAACATCTGACACTCTTGGCAAGAGACCTGGTCCTTGGGACTGTTATGAGCAAACACTGTGATTGAGAAGCTGGCCAACTGTGTCTAATCCAGCCCAGGGGCCACAACAGCAGCCCAGTGAGGTGAGGGAAGAATTGGCCTTATCTTACTTAATACAGCACAAGCCAGCATTTCACCATGAGTCCTGGCTGGGTGGGAAGCTGGGGAGACCCAGCCATGTAAGACCTTGAGATTCTGCTTTGTGTTCTTGCTGGGGTTTTGTGACCTGTGCCTGAAATATAAGAGGAAATAAACATGACCAGGTGCTCAGCTTCATTAGTCATTTGGGAGCCTCAGGTTACTACCAAAGTACCTTATATAAAAAAAAGATGGAGGATAATGAGCTTTGGTGAAATACTCTTCTGGCAGGAATTTGCAGTAGTCCCACTTTTTTTTTTTTTTTGTACTGAGAATTGAACCTGGGGTGCTTTACCACTGAGCTATACCCCTAATCCTTTTCACTTTAGTTTGAGAAAAGGTCTTGCTAAGTTGCTGAAGGTCTTGCTCAGTTGCTAGGGCTGACCTTGGCCTTCAGATCCTCCTGCCTCAGCCTTCGGAGCTTCTGGGATTACAGGCATGTGTCCCCTTGCTCAGCTGACACAACCATTTTAGAAAAATATTTTGGAAATATCTGTTAATGACCCAAGACCACTCCTAGGTGTATACTCACCCGTAGTGTATACGTGTGCGTCCCATGAGAGATATATTAGAGTTCATAGCAACATTGCTTGTATTAACTCCAAAGTGGACACTAGCCATAAATGCCCATCAACAACAGAATAGAAAAATAAGTTGTGATATATCCTTTGGTGGAATTCCAGACAAGAGTAAGTATGAATAACCTAAATGTACGTGTAGCAACTGGCTAAATCTCACAGACATTGTGGAGTAAAAGAAACCAGGCTGACTGTGCGCTTCCATTTACGTTAAGTGTAAAAACAGGCATAGCTCACATATGCTGTGTCAGGATGTTGGTAACCCTTGTTGGGTGGGAGGTAGTGGTTTTGGGTGGGGTGCCATGAGGGAGCTTCTGGCAGCCATGAGTTTCCTGGTTTTGGGGTATGGAACCCAGGGTCTTGAGCATGCGAGTGAGTGCTCTACCACTGAGCTGCACCCCTAGCCCCCAAGGTTCTGCTTCTTAATCTGGATGCTAATTCACAGGTTTATGTTCAGTGGATGAAATTCCATGAGCAGTGTTATAAGCAATTTTCTGACAAATTTTATGCCAGTCAAAAATTAAAATAGATGGGATCTCTACCCAAAAGAACAAAAAGCAAGCTGGGCAGTGGCACACGCCTGTAATCCTAAGGCAGGAGGATCTTGAGTTCAAAGCTAGCCTTAGCAACTTAGCAAAGCCTTAAGCAATTCATCAAGACCCTGTCAGTACAAAAAAGGGATGGGGCTGGTGCTCAGTGGTTAAGTGCCCCTGGGTGTTCAATCCCTGGTACCAAAAGAGAGAGAGAGAAGAAACAGAAATCAAGGACTTGAACAGGTATCCGTACACTCATCATTCGTGACAGCCTGTTCAAGGTAACCAAGAGGTAGTAGCAGCCCAGTCCATAGGTAGATGAATGGATAAACCAAGTGTGGTATAGACACACAGTGGAATATCATTTAGGCTTAAAAAAGAAGAAAATTCTGAAACCTGCTATCATATAAATGAAGCATAAAGCTCACTTCTGCCAAGTGAAGTGAGCCAGTCAGAAGAGGATAGATGTGTGATTCCATTTATATGAACTAGCTAGAGTAGTCAAAGTTATAGAGGCAGAAGGGGGTTGCCAGGGGTAAGGGCCAGGGATAGGGAATGAGAAGTTATGGTTTAATGGTTACACGGTTTCATTTGGGGAAGATGAAAGTGTTCTGTGATGGATAATGGTGACAGTTTCACAGCAGTGTGGAATGTACTTAATGTCACTGAACTATACATTTAGCAATGGTGAAGGTGGTTTTGTTATGTGTATTTGAACATAATAAAAATATAGATGAGCTGGGCTTGGTGGCCACGCCTATAATCTCAGCTATTTAGGAAGCTGAGACTGAGGGAATCACAAGTTTGAGGCCAGCTTAAGCAACTTAATGAGACCCACGTCTCAAAATAAAATAAAATTTAATTTAATTTAAAAAGAGTTGGGGCCTGGTGTGATGGTACATGCCTGTAATTCCAGAGACTCAGAAAACTGAGGCAGGAGGATTGCAAGTTCAAGGCCAGCCTAGGAAACTCAGCAAAATCCTGTTTTGAAGTAAAAAGTGAAAAGGACTGAGGATGTAGCTCAATGGCAAAGCACCCCTAGGCTCAACCCCCAGTACTGAGGGAAAAAATAAGAAAGAAAGGATATTTACAAATAATTACACCCCCCCCCCCCCCACACACACACATACACACACATGTGAATAGGGGACAGTAGAGAACTGGCTGTGTATCAGGACCAGAGAGAAGCTCTAACAGAGTAGTGCTGGGGGGCCCAAGATTTGAACTGTGAGGGCAGAGGAGCCTGGAAAATGTGGAGGGGACCCACTATGACCCTGGAGGTGGCCATAGGGTGAGACCTGCCAGGCCAGTGGGCTGACATGTAGAGCCTGGCGCCTTGCAGGGTGCCCGTGCCAGTTGCAGTGAGAGTTCCCTCTCTGGCTGGCACTTGTGGGCCGAATGTTCAACACCATGACACCCTGCCCTGCCCGTTTTCTGAACTCACACTCCATTCCCTCCTGGCCCTGAAGGCGGGGAGGTGATTTGGCCCATGGAAGGGCAGGATTTCCCTCATGGGCTTTATTCTGCACAGTGAGAAGTTGGGACCACAGACCTGAGCCGACAGCCAGGGGCCTGCTGCTTGCAGGACATTTCAGAGTCAAATTCCTCAACACTTACAGGGTGTTCCTGTGCCAAGCCAGGCCCTGGGTGACAGCCAGTGCCTCTAAGTGGGTAGGGACGGGGTGACCTGTGGCTGGGCCTCACTGTGGGAACAGAGGCCCAGCTCACTACATGGGGTCAGTGAGAGGCCTGTCTCCACAGGGACCAGGTGTTTGTTTTGAGCACCCTGTTGGAATGGGAAGGCTGGGGGGTCACTGTCTGACCAGCGGAGACACTCCCAGAGGAGCTGCCCTCTGACACCCGGCCTCTAGGGAGAGCCAGAAGGAGGGCTGTGCACTGGACCTAGGCTCCCGGGGCCAGCCCCACTGGGTCAGCTCAGGCCGCCCTGGCTAGGAAAGCTGGCCTCCCTCCCCACTACCCCTGGCCACCCCAAACTAGTTCCTGTAACAGCCAGCCGCCTCCCCATGCCTTTTCTGAGGGCATTTGGGGCCTAGTGTGTGTGAATGGTGACTCTGGAAGACTTGGGAACATTTGGGGCTGAGAATAAAATGCTCCCAGCCGGCAGGTGGATATCGTAGGAGGCACTAATCTAGAACAATCTTTCCTGTTGAGATGGTTTTGTTATAAATCTATGGAGGCGTGGGAGTTCTTCAGTGTTCGTGATATTATCCCTGAATGCTGCAGGGAGAGTGGGGTGGGGGATGGCCCCACACTGAGAAGTGGGATCTGCTCCTATAAAGAGTTTGGTTCTTTGAGATTCTCTCTCTTTCTCTGTCTGTCTCTGTCTCTGTCTCTCTCCCACACACACGCACACACACATGCACACACATGCTTTTTCTCTCTTTCCCCACACTATTGATAGACAGCAGGCAGCTCATTGCTGGTTCTTTAGGAATTGTAGGAATCCTCTCCTCCCTCATACTGCAGGCAGGGTAGAAAAGAAAGCAACCCAAAAATGGAGGGCAAGAGGAGAGGGAGGAAGAGGTGAATGTTGGTGAGTGGACATCCCCCAGTGTTCTGATTAGAGGGCGGGAGTGGGAGAACTTGAACTTGTGATGATCCTTCTGCCTCAGCCTCCCAAGTGGTTGAGAATACAGGTGTGCACCCTGCCTCAGAGCATTTTCTTGTATCATAGTTACCATCATCATCATCACCCTTATCACACTGTTCCTTTACGGTATATTTACTAGATTCTGCACCCCATGCTAAACACTTAGTTCTCTCAATTGTCACACTGTCCACAAACAGATTGCATTTAGAGCTGAGGAAAAGGAGGCCCAGAAAGATAAGTGACTGCTCACTGTCACCCATCTAGATGAAAGAAGAGAGTTTGGATGGAAGCTGGAATTTAGGTAAGACTCTTAAACAGTTTATATTTGTGACACCCTCCAAGTTCCATGATTCTGGGGCAGAAGTGATCCTTTAAGTGCCAAATTTGTTTAGCTATTATTACCATATGTTAAAGTGTTTCAAGACATTTTATAAAACAAACATTAATGTCTGCGTCAGTTTTAAGTTTCCATATGCATTTTAATTGTATTTTAATTAAAAGACTGAAGTAGAAATTCCATGTCTCATTTGCGAGAAAAGAATCTTAGACACACAGATTAAATGTGATTTATGCTGTTGCAAAAAAAATGTGCACACACTCCCCAGTTATGACTGTTTCCAGATTATACATTTTAAGAGCCATGGGGTTAGACTCCCAACTCATTCGGCTGAGAACGAGGCGGGTGGGCTGTGTAGACACACAGGGTATGTCTATTCCGACTTCTTCACAGGTTGGGATCATTTTGGTGATGGGTTTTTTTTATGTTGTTAGCTTATGGAGGGCAGTGGCCAGCAAACTTTGGTCCATGGGCAGAATCCTGCCAGCCACCTAATTTTTGTAAATAAAGTTTTATGGGCACACAGCCACACCATTTGTTTACATACTGTCATGGCTGCTTTCACAGTGCAGTGGCAGTATTGCATCATTGTGATCGTTATGACAAAGCCAATATAGTTCTCAAAACCAAAAACATTTACTGTCTGGTCCTTTACAGCAAAAGGTTTGCCAAGCCCTAATATAATATCACCTTTGGGAATATGTTTCCCAATTGTCTTTCTGCACTATGTCATAAATACTTGAAGCTCATCAAGATACTGGCTCATTCATTCCAAAGTGTTCCAAAGTGAACAAAGGTGGTTTGTTCATAGAAGTAAGGAATTTTAGCTCAGGGACTGAAGATTGTAGAACTGGGCACAGTGGCGCACACCTGTAATCACAGTGGCTCAGGAGGCTGAGGCAGGAGGATGGCTAGTTTGGGGCCAGCCTCAGCAATTTAATGAAGCCCTCAGCAACTTAGTAAGACCCTGTCTTAAAATAAAAAGGACTGAGAATGTGGCTCAGTGGTTAAGTGCTCCTGTGTTCAATCCCTGATACCAAAAATAAAAAACCACACAAGATTGTAGGCTTGGTGCAAAAAAAACAAAAGCAAGCAGTGAACTCGCACAGGTCAGGACTTTTGGCTGCAAATAACAGAATCTATTAATTGAAACAGAAGTGACTGCACTGAACGGTATAGATGACTCTCAGAATTGCTGGGAGGACTGAAGAGAAGACACTAGGCTGAGCTTTCAGGAACAAACTCTTCCAAACCATTTGAAAACAAGCCACCAAGGACTGCCAACAGTCAGGGAGTTCCAGGCAGTCAGAGCCATTGCTACCAGCTTCCAAACCCTGGCTCCAAGCACAGCCAACCCATGAAAGTACACCTCACACCTGGCTCTGTCCCCACTGAGACACATCAAAGCCTGAGTGGCAGAACCCAAATCACACATAAAGCCTAGCTGCAAGGGAGTCTGGGAGGGATTTTTCACCTTCCAGCCCTTGGGTGTCGATCAGATAATCCACAGCCACTCTCATGGTAATTTTGTCTTGGAAGATAGATACTGAATGTTTAACTCATTTACTTTCTGCATTAAAATTTGAGCAAGTAAAACATAATTCAGTAAATATAGCAAATAAAAGTGGCTCAGAGTTCCCAAGAAAATAGCTCTTAGGTATTGTGGGAGACATTCTCAGATTCATCTCCAAATCCTGCCCATTCAAGACCCCGGGGCAATTCCTCCAAGAAACCTTCGCATTGTGGGCTGGTGGTCGTGTCCTTTGCATTCTCAGAACACTTTAATTTGTGCACTGTCCAACAAGTTGGGATATTCTCTTTCATGTAATAGTTATGTCTTAAAGGTTTATCTTCCATATATTTCCCTTTTTGACATTTTGTTTGTTTGTTTGCTTGCTTTTTGATAGCAAGGATTGAACCCACTGACACTGAACCACTGAGCTGAATTTCTAGCCCTTTTTATTTTTTATTTTGAGACAGGGTCTTCCCAAGTTGCTTAGGGCCTCCCTAAGTCGCTGAGGTTGCCTATCAACTTGCAATTCTGCCTCAGCCTCCTGGGTCACTGGGATTACAGATGTACACCATGATGCCTGGCTTCTTTTGGGTGTTTTTTAAAAAAAGAGAATATTGCTGATACATTTGAAGTACTTTTCATTCACCTACTTAGTTCCATTCAATTCTTTTTCTCCTGGGGACATAGTATTTTCAATTTATCTCTCCATATTTTTCTACTTTTGTTACATATATGTTCCGCATACACCAAGTGCTGGTTTTAAAGTTAATGAATTTATCCAAACATTGCCTCATTAGATGTATTATTCTGCAATTTGCTGTTTTTGGGATGGCTTCATGTTGCTAGACAGAGCTTTACTTCATCTTAAGGTATGCTATTGTTTAAATAAGACACAATTTATCTATTTCCTCTTGAGGACTCTTCTGCCTTTCCCCCAGTTTTTCTTATTTCAAACATTGTTGCTACCAGCAGCTTCTGTGTGTCTCTTGGGGCCAAGTGTGTGATGCATCCAGAAGTCTAATCTTTGGGCATCTCCAGCTTTGCTAGATACTGTTATCTAATTGCTGTTCAAGGTGATTGTACCAATTCCTTCCAGTTCTTCATGAAAATTTCATTTCCCCCATTGTAACTAACACTAGGTGTTGGTAGTCTGACATATTTTTTTTTTGTCAGTCTGATGGGCATGTTGTTTAAATTTGCATTTGTGTTGCTGGTTTATTTGCATATGACTATTGGTGAGGTCAAGTGATCTTTTCATATGTTTATTGGCTATTTAAATTTCCCTTTTTGTTGCATGCATATGCAGAGCAAGTGTATGTGTGTGTGTGTGTGTGTGTGTGTGTGTGTGTACTATTGTGTTGTCTTTTTCTAATTTATTTGTTGTAGTTCTTTATATATTCTTAGTTACAAATTCTTTGTTACACCTCCTGCCATTATTTCTTCCTGTTTTTTTGTTTGTTTTTGTTTTTTGGGAACCACGGATTGAATTTAGGGGCACTTAATCACTGAACCACATCCCCAGCCATATTTTGCATTTTACTTAGAGACAGGGTCTCACTGAGTTGCTTAGCACCTCACTATTGCTGAGGCTGGCTTTGAACCTGCTATACTCCTCCTCAGTCTCCTGAGCTGCTGGGATTACCACTGTGCTCTGGCTTCATCTTGGTCTTTCTTTGTCCTTTTCCCCTGCTGTTCTGTGTACCCTCTGACCTGGTTTTGCTTCATGAAAATGTTTGAAGGAAGGGGTACCCATTAAATGCAACCTGACCCTCAAGGTCTGTATCACTGAGAAAAACTGAAATCCCTGTAGGTGATGCTCCAAGAGGGAGGGAAGAATGAATTCCATCTTCCTTTACCTCCCATGTCTTTCTTCCATTTGGGGTATTACTTTCCTAGGGCTATGGTAACAAATTACCACAAACCAGGTGACTTTTAACAATAGAAATTTCTTTTCTTATAGTCCAGGAAGCTATAGGTCCAAAATCAAGGTATTAGCAGGACTGGTTTCTTCTGGAAGGCTCTGAGGGAGAATTCGTTCTGTGTCTGTCTCCCAGCTTCTGGTGAATGCTGGAAGCCCTTGGCTTAAAGACACATGATTCCAATCTCTGCCTGTCTTCACGTGGCCTCTGTGTAATTCTGTTTCCTCCTTTTTCTGTCATCCATCAGCCTAAATCTAGGATGACCTTTCATCAATATCCTTAACTTAATTACATCTGCAAAGACTGTTTCTAAATGGGGACACATTTATAGGAACTGGGTGTTAGGACATGGACCTATCATTTGGGGGTCACTATTCAACCTACTACACTAGTCAAGTGCTACAGATCCCAGAGAACAACTAGACTAAAAGCTGTGTGTGTGTGTGTGTGTGTGTGTGTGTGTGTGTGTGTGTGTGTGTTTAGGAGGGGATGAAGGAGATGTCAGTGAGGAATGCTGCATTCTGGGAAAGGCAGTACATTCTGTGAGAGGAGAGGCCATGCATGTTGGGTGTTGTAGTTTTTCACATGTATTGTCTATTCCACATTCTAAAGAAAAAGGCAGCAGGGGTTAAAGGAAGATGCCTCGTTAGGTGAGCTGCTCAAGCCAGACAGAACTTCTCTGTGCCACCAACCTGCTCCTTGTTGTGGAACTGTGCCAGTGACTGTCCCCTGTAGAAGAGAGGCTCACTGGGCCATGGCAGGCTGCTCTATTAACAGGTAGTCATCTTGAACAGATCTGCTTTGCTGAGGATAAGTAGAGGGAAACCAAATAGGCCTGAAGGAAAAAAGCCAAACCAAGGACAAGAGGCGTGCCTCTTCATTATTTGTGGATTCCATATTAGCAAGGTCACCTACTGTGTTAGTCAGTGTTTCATCGCTGTGATTTGAATACCTGAGGAAGACAATTTAGAGGAGGAAAAGTTACTTTTGGCCCACAGTTTCAGGAGTTCAGTCCATAGTGGGCCCACTCCATTGTTCTGGGCCCAAGATGAGGCAGATCATCATGGCAGAAGGTTTCAGTGGAGGAAAACTGCTCTACTCATGGTGGCTGGGAAGCAGAGAGAAAAGGGGGAAGGGGATTCAAGGAAGATAAACCCTTCTAGGGCATATACCCAGTGTTCTCCAGTCACACCCCACCTGCCTACAGTTACCACTCAGGCTGTTCAAACTAGGATGAACTGATTAGGTTACAACTCTCCTAATCCAATCATTGTATTTCTGAATATTTATGCATTAATACATGACTTTTGGGGTCATACCTCATATCCATACTATGACACCCACTTACTAAAATTTATTGGTAACTCCCAAGTAAATACTCAGAGCCCTTGCACGGTCATTCACAATATGTGCAGAGAGGTGAAGAAATTGAGTCACCCTGTGTACACATTCCCAGCTGGGGTGGGACAGTACAGTACTCTTGTTTCTGTGCCCATAGTGTAAACAGGTATTCTTTTCATGGCCTACTTGGTGCTAAGTTTTTCAGTTTGGTTTGTTTGTTTATTATTTTGCTATTTCAAATGTCCCCCAAGCATGGTACTGATGTGCTGTCTAGTAACCCTAAGTCCAAGAAGACTGTGAAGTGTCTTTAGGAGAAATACATGTGTTAGATAAGCTTTATTTTAGTTACAAGCTATAATGCTGTTGACCAAGAGGTCAATGCTAATGAATTGACAACACATATTAAATGAGGTGTCTTTTAAGAGAAACATAAATAGAACAGAGTTCCGTACTGATCTGTCTGTAGGAACGTTGTGACCAGAGGCTAGCAAGAACCTAACCCTGCATTTTCCCTAGGAGCAGTGGATTAGTATTCAGTGACTGAGTATTAAGAGCAATCTTATAGAATGTATGTAACTATTTCAGAGAATGAAAATCAGCTGCATCTGAAAGAGCCCACTTGTGAAAATGACTATATAGCAAGATCTGGGAGAAGATGTCAGGAGATTGGCACCCCCATGTTGTAAGAAGATATGTTCTTTGTGCAACCAAAGCAATCATTGCTTAGCAGAGGACAATCTGAGACTAAAGAATAGCAGGGTGAGATGGAAATGGTAATGGAATATAAAGCAAGAGTATAAGAAAAACTAAAACGTTAAGTACAGAGTCAGAATCCATATAACACACAGCAAGGGGATGATTTTGTTCAAGGATATTCAGTGAAGCATGGTTTATAACAGCAAAAAAAAAAAAAAAATCTAATACTTGGAAATTAAACTCTCATATAACCATAAAATTAAATATTTATGATTCAACTGTACAAATGTTGTGGATTACTTTTTGACTTAAAAGGCGTAAGGGAAAAAAGGGGGATTTAAAATAGTATAACCAGTTTGATATATTTAAAATAAAAAAAAATGTATATGTGCTTACCTAGAAAAGGTATGCATGACTATATTAAAGTATTTATGGGTGAGATAAAAGTTCCATTATGGGGTGGAGGTGTGGCTCAGTGGTTGAGTGCTTGCCTAGCATGAGCAAGGCCCTGGGGTGGATCCTTAGAACTGGGGGTAGAGGGGAGGAGGAGTTACTTTAAATATATATTAAATACTTCTATTTTGGTAGTGTTTAATATTTTGCAGAAAATGTATTGATGTTTTAATTTGAGTTTTAAAAAAGTGTATATATGATAGCCAGGCATAGTGGTGCACATCTGTAATATCGGCTACTAGAGAGGCTGAAGCAGGAGGATCACAAGTTCAAGGCCACCCTGAGCAACTGAGATCCTATTTCAAAATAAAATTAAAAAGGGTTGGGGATCTAGCTCAGTGGTAAAACACTTGGTAGCACACACAAGGTCCTGGGTTCAGTCCCCAGTACCACAATTCAATCAATCAATAGAAATGGAGATAAAAGATGGTATCACTGTAATCCTTTGGGAAACCCTCCTTCCTCCTTAGTTTTCTCAGAGCTGCTGGCTTCTCCTAGCTCACAGCTTTTGTCAAACTGTGCTTCCCATTTGTCTCTGGGTCCCTCTTTGGGCTCTGTACCACCTGAGGGCAGTCTTTGTATTTCTGGAACCTGACACCCTGGGAAGTTCACTGGAGAGGTGCCCTTCATCCTATGGACATGGAGCATGGAGCCAGAAGCCTGAGCGCCCGGTCTGGGGTGTAGTGGGAAGCCTCGCACTCTGTTGGCCTAGGCCCTGCCTTGCCAGTACCTAGCTGTCCTTAGTCTGAGCTTCTGGAGGGTAGGCCTAGGGATGCGTGGGAGGGTACCCTGAAAGTGGGAGGATGAAGAAATTATGAACTTGGGCTCATTCTTTGGGGTGGGCTTTTGAGAAAGAGTTTTGAGAAAGACTGTGGGGTTTGGGGCAGTGAGTTGGAAGTGGAGGTAGGTCTGAGGTGTTCTCCAAAGACTTGTAATGCATATACATCCCAGGGTCTCCAGGGTGTGTAGCTGTCCCTTCATGGATCAATGAACTTCTTTCCTTCTCAGGAAGAAAAAGCCTTCCTGGCTGAAACTGGGTCCTTGACTACACGAGGTTCCTGAAGCTGGACGGAACCCAGCTGAAATCTGGAGAGGGCTCTGATGGGTCCTCTGAGGGCTCCCACCCACATGTGCTGTGGTTAATTTGAAAGCCAGCTTCACAGACACACTCAAGTGGCCTCAGAAGGAAAGCGGAGGGCAGTGAGGAGCCCAGGTCTGTGCCCTGACTCATCCTTCCACCAGGTGTGGTGACACATGACTCTGACATTTCCCACAGCCACAGCCCCCAGAGGGAACAGGCCGTGGCCAAGGTCTCTGGAGGCACGGGCCAGCTTAGCATGGAGCTTGCTGCTCTTGGCTCAGCCTTGGCACATAGAAGGGATCCTGTGAGGCCATCATAGCTGAGCACTCGCCATCTCTCAAGCCTCAGAGGAAGGGACCTCGCATCCCTCTCTCTGTGAACAGTTGGAGAATTTTTCTCTCATAAACAAAACAAACATGAGCTGAAGAGGGGAGGCTTGGGGCAGGCTGGGTGGCCCTTTCCTTCAACCTGACTGTGTTTGTTTCTCCAATGGGCAGATTGTGAAGTCTTCTGAGAGGCCCAGGAAGTCGCCTGTGGGTCTCCTCAGGCTTGGTTAACTGGAGCACTGCCTCTCTGTGCTGGCCAGGGCTTTTGTTCTTGAGGAGATAGTGAGCCATTCATAATGTCATCCACAGAGGCAAGTGACTCTGCAGGACATCCAGAGGGCACCAGAATGGCAGGTGCTCTCTGGTGGGCAGGTGGGTTGTGGGTGGACAGAGCCCCAATGACATTAGGAAGCATCTGTGCAGTTGTGACCTGCTCACCCTCCAGCTAGCTGTGCGGCCTTAGCCAAGGCCGCATCGCTGGGCTTTAGCTTCTCCCATCTTTTGCTTCAAAAAGACAAGCTGTGTGACTTCTAGGGGTTTTCCTAGCTGTCCAATTCTGCGAACCAGTGAGAAGACAGCTGTGATAGTGGGGGACTTTCTTCTGAGGCCTCTGCCTTTTCCTGTCCCCCTTTCTCTTCCCACACCCTCTGATCTCCCCTTCCCCCATATTTCACTTAGAAAGCTTAAATCCCAGGTCTTGCTGGAGTCGATAGAGTGGCCCAACACAGGGCTTGCCTCCACTTGAAGACGGGGCTAGAAAATGCTCCCCTCCATCACATTCTTATTGTCACTTTGGAAAGCCCCAGAAGGTCAGCTTCCAGTGGCCTCTCAGTACAGAGTCTGGTTTGTATTGCTTGGGGACTGACTACCCTCCCCAGTAAGGGTGATGAGAAAGGTATCATTTTGAAAGTGGCCAAGAGTAGAAGGTAGGAGTGTATTCCAGCATATTCAGGTGTACCTGTGGGATTTAAATATTGTTCAGCATTGAAGGCATCCTGTTTACCTTTGGTTTCTGATATCTTGTCTGCTTTCTGGAAGGATTTGTAGCTTTTGATATGAAAATGGGCATTGTGGTTCCTTGAATGGGGAGTGGGAGAGGGACTGGGATGACTGACTGAGCGAGCAGAGGAGGCACCAGGACACTCAGGGAAGCCACACTTCTTGAAAGGGTGCTTTTAGGATAGGCTAGATCAGACATGATGTTATGGTATAGGAAAAATGCAGCGTTGGAGGGAACAACACACACACAGATGGAGAGAAAGCAGGGAGACAGGCAGGGAGGCAGAGAGGACTTAAAGCAGATTGTCATCAGGGACCAGGGAAGGGGCTGCCGACTGGCTGGAGGGAAAATGACAAGGGACTCTCTGCTTCCTGAGGAAGGGTCTAGCGTTGGGGTGGGGGGAATGCTGGTGACCCCTGGAGTGGGGCCTGCATGCTTCAGGAGCAGGAGGGCAGCAGATGTGTGTGGACAGAACCACTGGCCCTTGGTCTATGCCCAGTCAAGTGAATTGTCAAGAAGCCTCAGCTGTGCAGGGCTTGTGTCCCCACTGCTCCACCCCCAAATCTTTGGAGTTCGCAGCAGGGGGAAGGAAGCCTTGCCCAAGGTGCCCACTGGAAAGGGCTGAGATAGGCCTCCATTTTTTGTGTCCTCCACGTGGAAACCAAGAAAGACAAGGGCCCTATGCTGGCTTCACAAACGGTTTCCAGTGGTGCTTGAGACCCTGGATCCTGGGGCTCTGCTGCCTGACCTCAAATCCTGACCCTGTGCTCTCTAAGTTTGTGACCTTGGCAGGTTACTGAGTCCCATTGTGCCTCCTAGGTGCCTTATATGTTGTCTCATATAAGAAGGGAAAACGTTTGTAAGTACCTCACAGGGATGTGAGGATTAAGTTTGTCCTTTGTAAAAAGCAGCTGTATTGAGGTTGAAGTTACATACAGTGACTGAAACACATTTAAAGTATACCATTCAATGGTTTTCAGTATATTCAGAGCTGTGCAACCAACACCACAATCAATTATCGTCGCTCCAGAACAATCCCCATACCCATTAACAGTATTTCCCCATTTCCTCCCACCCACCCCCTTTCCTAGCCCCAGGCTACCACTAACCTATTTTATTTCTCTGTGGATTTGCTTTTTCTGGACATTTCATATAAATAGATTCTAGAATGAAGTGATTTTTTGTAACCGGCTTCTTTCACTTAGCGTGTTTTCAAGGTTCATGCATGCTTCACATGCATCTTTCTTCATTTTTATTGCTGAACAATATTCCATTGTGGGGGTATCCCACATTTTAAAAAATTCAATCACCAGCTAAGGGACATTGGGTTGTTTCCATTTGGGGGTTTTTACAAATGGTGCTACTGTGGACATTTGTGCACATGTGTTTCTGTGGCAGTGTGTTTTCATGTCTCTTGGGCATTTACCAGGAATGGAATTTCTGGGTCACATGTTCACTCTTTTTTAAAAAAAAATTATATATAATATATATATATATTAGTTGTTGATGGACCTTTATTTTATTCATTATATTTATTTGTGGTGCTGGGAATCAAACCCAGTGCCTCACACATGCTAGGCAAGCACTCTACCACTGAGCCACAATCCCAGCCCAACACATGTTCACTCTTAACTTTCTGAAAAACCACCAGATTCTTTTCCAATGTGCCTGTATCATTTCATATTCCCACTGGCAACATGTGAGCCTTCCCCATTTCTCCATATCCTCACTAGCACTTGTTTTCATTGATTTTTTTTAAATTATTGCCATTCTGTTAAGTGTGAAGTAATATCTCATTGTGGTTTTGATTTGCATTTCCCAATAGATAATGATACTGAGCATCTTTTTCATATATTTAATCAATATTAGTATAGCTTCTTTAGAGAAATATCTGGAAGATCCTTTGCCCATTTTTAATTGTGAATTAGTTCTTAGATGCTCTTGAAAGAAAAAAAAAAAAGGCAGAATTGATCGAAAGCAGTACCTTGCACAGGAGAAACACTGGGTGACTGTTAAGGAGATCCCCAGGAATTGGCATGCCAGTTCTCTCTCCTTGTGCGAAGGATTTGGGAGCTGAACATGGTGGCTTCATGTTTTCTCCAAATAGTTGCCTACTTGGGGAGAGGCTAGAATATTTGCCACCCCACCAAACTCCCATCTTTTTGTTTTGGTTTTCCCCAAACCTCCATGGTGGGGCACATTTGTTGTCCATACCTGCCTACCATTGGTGACAACTTCAGTGTTGCTCAGTGCAGCCAGACATCACTTAATGACCAGGACAAGTGCAACATTAGGCAATTCCGTCATTGTGCAAACATCAGAGAATGTACTTACACAAATCTGGGTGGCATAGGTCAATCGCTTAATGTGGCCTCTTGCTGCAATCAAGAGACCTGGTAAACATGAGATGGAGGAGGCTGTTGTACACTGTTTTACAGCAAACTTTTCTTTTTCGTAAGTAGTAGGAGTACATGCTAAAATAATAGAAGTATTGTATAGTAAACACATAAGCCAGTAATGTGGTCATTTAATTATCATTATCAAGTATCATGTATATATATCATTGTGTATGCTCTACTTTTATAAAACTGGCAGAGTGATAGGTTTGTTGATTTCCAGCATAACACAAACAAGAAATGTGTTTCTCTGTGATGTTGTCTCTATGACAGCTACAGTGTCACTAGGCTCTAGGAATCTTCAGATGCACTGCAGTCTTATAGGACTACGGTGGAATATGCTGTTCCTGGTCGACTGAAATGTCATTATTGCACACATGGACTGTATTTGGATTCTGGTCATTTGCCAATGCCCCCAAGAGGCTGCTGGGAAGAGTGTTGGCTGGTGTGTTCAGTTTTGATGGGGGCCCCGTCATGACTCCCAGAGTCCTGCCCACTGCTTCCTCTTAGCCCCCCACCCTGCAGCACCACAGTGATGTCGTTGGTACTGTGGTGCACCAAGCTTACCTCAATCTCATGTTGGTTTGTCCCAGCCACTGGCTGCTCAGTTGGCCCCTGGGCTGAGCTGAATCTTTCCTCTTCATTTGCTTTCTGCTTAAAAATCAGTCCTAGGTGGTGATGGAACTCAGATTTGACTTGACCTCAGCCTTTCAAGTACATCTCTGGTTCTCTCTGGAGACCTGCATAAGCTTCTAAAGAGGAACACATCAGGGACCTGGAGGGTCATGTCACAGGTCCCATGTAAAGGGCCTTAGAGGGAGGGTGGTTCCTCTTTCAATGCAGGGCCCTGTGGCTGGGGGAAAAAGAAGGAGGCAAGTGGTCCAGATGGACATGTTGGGCGTTGTCCATAATTAAAATCCCCAAAGGACCTAGCTGGTCATGGAGAAAACCTGCTTCCATGAAACCCTCCCAGTGGTGACACAATTCCCATTACCTCCCAGAGGACAGTTTTCTCCATATTCTAGTTCCCAGTGGTTTTTACTTCTTTTCCCCTGGAACAAAGGCCTTCTGGCTGCTCCCTCTCCTGGATGTGCGGGGGTTGTTAATTTCTCCTTCCGCAGGATAATATCTGGCAATTGTGCCTCATCCTATTTTTGATTTCCTCCCCCATCTTCTCTGTTAATCCATGCTTGCTCCAGGCGTGCTTCCTCTCTGATTTCCCCCACTCAGCTCCAGGGCTCATTTTCTCTCTGGGACCTCTCTGCAGTTCCATGCATACCTAGGATTATTATTATTCTGGCGGTGTGATAATTTGTGCTCTCTCACGTGCACTCTGCAGAGGCCCTGCTGCCTTCCTCCACCCTTTTTTAGTATTTGTGCATTTGTGCGTCATCCAACCACCTCTGAGCCCACCCCATAGGAATGTGGTCTGCAGAATGCCCCAGCCACACCAAGGGCCCAGCCTGGGGGTGGCAGCTCTGGTCAGCAACTTGTTTTTCCTTAGCTGCACCAGCTCCCTGGGCACTACAGAGCAGCTGCCCTTCCACTTGCATGAAACAGCTCCTGGACATCTTCCCCAGACGATCTCATACCTACTTCCTCACATCAGTCCTCCTGTGACTGTTTGCAGACCTTTCGTTGTCTCTGTCACCTCTCCTGACACCCTCCAAGGTGTCAGTACCCTCTTGATATGGGAAAGCTGGAATATGATCAGTCATTGCAAAGGGGATATTATCTTTCCCTGGATGTGTTTGGGTTCCTCATTAGCTAGGTTCAAAATTATTTGCTTTTTTGTTTTGTTTTGTTTTTTAAGCAGCAACACTCCTTGCAAAGTTCTCTACAGTTTGGTTCATAACTGGCTAGTAGTGATTTGGACTGGATACTTGGGGATTGGACAGTAGCTTTTATTTCTCAGTAATACTACTGAGCAGTAAAAAAAGGGGTGCCATGAAATAATCGAGGAGAGCATTAGATACCAAGGCAAGGGTGAGTTGTCAGGAATAACCCCCAGCACCTTGTACTTTTGTTTCTGATTTAACTATGTTGATGTATTCTCATGCTGCAAAGGCAATGCCTGTTCATGGTAGAAAAATTAGAAGATTAGGATGATAGAAGAAAGTACAAGTATCAGTTTATCCCACCAGCCAGATTGTGTTAAACCTAGCTTATCCATTGTCTTAAAGACTTTTTTCTGTGTGTATGTTTCTGTTCCATGCATCCACACTAATTTTTACTTAATACCTTGTTGCCTGCTTTTCATATTCTTGACTAGTCTTCTACCCTGCAGCTTTGTGCTGTATACAGAAGAGCTGCATCATATTGCATTTTGTGGAAGTGTCCTGTCTCAGTTAATCAGGCATTTAAATTTGCACATTTGGGCTGTTTTCAGATTTTTTCCACTCTGAACTTTGCTTATCCTAGAATTTATCTATGGAATTGCTGGGTCAAAGAAGAAGCACATGTTTAAAACTTTTGGTTCATATTGTATCACTGCCCTCTGCCTAATCTTCACACCAATTTACAGAGTTTGGATTGCTGTTTCCCTGTTTTCTCAGGTGTGGTGATTGTTTACTACTCTGAGAAAAAAATGTCAGCCAACTTGGACGACAAAAATGGTATTTGATTGTTTCAGTTTGTGTCTTTGATAATTAACAAGAAAGGTTGGGCATTTTTCAAAGGTTTGTATTTTGTGAATTGCCTGTTGGAACATGAATGCATTTTTCTAATAAGAGTTCATCTTTTTTCTTAATGAACTTCTTCTGTACTAAAGATAGTAACTTCCTGTTTGTCTTTTGTCTCACAGATATTTCTCTCAGGTTGTTTTGCTGACTTTTTAAACTTTGTGGTGCTTTTTAACATTTAAAGTTTAAAATGATCATATATCCAGGTACAGGTTGAGTATCCTTTATGTTAAATGCCCAGAAATGTTTCAGATTTTGATATTTTTTCGTTTTGGAGTATTTGCATATGTATAATGAGATACCTTAGAGATGGGACCTAAGTATAAACATGAAACTCATTTATGTTTATACATACCTTATATACATAGGCTGGAAGTAATTTTATACAGTATTTTAAATAATTTTATACATGGTATAATTTTCCATCTGTGGCTTCATGTTGGTGCTTGAAAGTTTTGAATTTTGGAGCATTTTGGATTTTTGAGTTTCAGGGTAGGCCATGCTCTGCCTGTGTAATTTTTACATTGTTTGGTTTTGATGTCATCCTTCAAAGGCCTTCTTATTTCCAAGATTGTATAAATATTTACTTACATATTCGTCCAGTAAATTTTGCAGTTTCACTTTTTGCATTTAAATACATGGGTGCGAGGCATAAAATTGGAGTCTAGTTATTATTCTTAGATGGCTAACCTTTTGCCTCAGCTCCACCTTTTATCCAATCTGTCATTTTTTCTCTCCAGTTGTTTTCCCTTTTTCTGATACAAATGGGTCTCATTTTGGACTTTCTATTTGATTAAGTTTCTGTTTTATTTATTTATTTATTTATTTAGTATTGGGGATGGAACCCAGGGGCACCCTACCACTGATTACGCCTCCAGCCCGCTCCCGCCCCCCACCTTTTTTTTGAGACAGGGTCTTCTAAGTCGCCCAGACTGGCCTCAAACTTGCTATCCTTATGCCTCAGCCTCCCGAGTTGCTGAGATTACAGGCCTGCACCACAGCGTCTGGCTCTGATGTATTCTTACTACACTGATTTTATTTTTGTGATCTCATGATACATTTAAGACTTCAGGAAGCCTTATAAATGGTACAACACCACAAGAAATGTAAAGGATCATTCACATTTGTCATAACAAATCTTTGAAAACACTTCTGGTGAGAGCAGATCACCTGTCCTTCTTAAGGTTTTTTTCTTCAGGATCCTGAGTATAGCCACTTTATCTTTTGGAACAGAAAATTCTCAGGTCTGTTCAGCAACATTTGTCTTTCCCTGTGCGGTGCCTGTCACCCAGAAAAGGCCAGGTCTGCAGCTGGGTCGCTCTGTTCCAGGACCTCATCCATTTTTCTTAAAAACCGGTGCCACTCTGCTGACTCATGTTTTCTGACTCCTTAGACACTTTCCTTCCACTGCCGGGTGTGCTAGGCACCGGCTTCGTTTTTTCCTGCCTGAGGTGGGGATTGCAGGGTGGAAATGCGTGGAGGACACAGAGCTTATGTGACTGAGGGACGCCCCTTCCTCCCTGCATCCCTGAGCTGTTGCCATGGCAGTCGGGTGGACAGACAAGTCCTGCGTGCGTCCCCCTCCTTCCAGCTCCTCCCTGGATTCCACTTCCTGCCCTCTGAGTGAGCTTGTGGGTGGGAAGCCTGCTGGGTGGTCTGCCCAGATTTCCAGAAGATCCATGGCCACACCTTGTGCAGGGCCTTATACGGGCCTGGGCCACACTCAGACCACACTCAGCTGTGCTTTCTTTTCCGACGATGCTGACGACGATGATGGTGACGAGTATAGGGAGCTCTGATGATGGCCAGACAGCAGCCGGATGATGAACTGGAAATCCTGCACAGGCCTCCCATTCAGAAGTTGGTTTAATTTACTGAGCACCTACCTACTTCCTGCCCTAAAGGACGGTAGATGCTGGGGGGGGGAGGGGGGTAAAAGAAACCTGTTTTTTTGCTGTGTTTGCCTCATCCTGTTGGCCACGGCAGTAGAGCCAAGTGGCTGAGCTCCCAGACTCTGGGACCTCACTGCATCACTTTGAATCCTGATTCTGTCCCTACTGTGATAGTTGCACAAATCACTGAACTTTCCTGTGCCTCAGCTCCTTCAGCTGTGAAATAGGGGTCATGCAGCATGGGGTTGATGTAAGGGTTAAATGATGGGTGTGTGTGTGTACATTTCGCAGTGCCTGGCATGTGCCATGTGTTTGCACTTGTGTGTGAGTGTGTGTGTCCGTGTGCTTCTTTTTTTTTTTTTTTTTTTTTTTTTTTTTGTGGGGGTAGGCATTGGGGATTGAACTCAAGGGCACTGAACTACTCAACCACATTCCCAGCCCCATTTTATATTTTATTTAGAAACAAGGTCTCACTGAGTTGCTTAGTGCCTTGCTTTTACTGAGGCTGGTTTTGAACTCGTGATCCTCCTGCTCAGCCTCCTGAGCTGTTGGAATTACAGGCCTGTGCCTGTGCACCTGGCTTGTGTCATTCGTATACTTGTAGTATACCAGGAGCTCTGTGCCTTATATCTTTTTTTATGTGTGTGTGTGTGTTTATCATCATATAACCTTCCACTGAACACATGCTTAGTACATACCTCCTAAGTGATATACCAATGCAAATTATTGTCCTGAGGTCTTCATAACATTATCCAATTTAATCTGCACAAAGTAGGTGTTATGTCCATTTTATAGGAAGAAAACTAAGGCTCGAAGAAGCTAAGGAACTTGCTAGGATTGTGCTGCTGACAGGTGGCAGGGCTGGGAGTTGACCCCAGGAAGCAGAGTGGGGATGGATGGGTGGCTGAGACAGGAGGAATGCTTTTAAAAGAATTAGAGAACAATATAGCACTGCAGGAATTGAATAGGCTCCATGGGGTGGGTGACTTGGAGCTACCTTGCTGTCATTTGGTTTGTTAGGGAAATAAAAGGGGAGGAAGGAGGTATGGAAAGCTCTTGGTACAAAGAAGGGGCTTAAACATTCAGGGTGGCTGTCTCTAGGCAGGTGCTTTTGCTAGACCCCCTCCACCCTGGACTAGTGTGGTCTGGAGCTGCTGGAGTTCCTGGTGGTGACAGCGCTCATGATTGGTAGGAGGGCTATGGGCAGAGAGGACAGGTAGGAACCAGAGTGGAGCACAGGTCAGGGACACGCCAGGTATATAGGGGAGCCACAGTGGGAGGACCACAGTGGCCAGCCAGCAGGGCTTGTCATTGGCCAGCCAGGACATGGGGAGCCTGGAGGGGTGTTTGAAAGAGAGACATATGGGCTCATTTTCACCTTTGGGAAGGGATTGTGGCCAGGCTACCTTGTGTCCATGTCCTTCCTGGAGAAGGTCCCAGGGGGCCACCATGCATGGAGAGGATGGGTGGAGGGAATCCTGGGGGAGACAGGATCAGAGCATTGTCAGGACTAGATCACGGGACGCAAGATAGGGAGTTTGGATTTTATTCCAAGTGTAGAGGGGGGTTGAGGCTGTGTGTGTTGAGCTAGGAGTGACATGGTTGTGCCTGAGTTTTAGTAAGAGTTCCCTGGTTGCTCTGTCGGAGGTATGGAGGGGAACAGAGAGCAGCCAGGAGGCCTTAGGAATTTCCAACTGAGAGATGATGGAGGCTTGGGTGGAAAATGGTGAGAGATGGGCCAGGTGGACCCAGGTGGGAGGTAGTGTCACCAGGACTAGGTAGGTTGTTTGTGGGAACAAGAGGAAAGAGAATAGTGACCATGAGTCCTTTTCAAGCATTTGTGTGTATTTGTATGATATCATTTGTTGAAGGACACAGGGTGAAATCCAGGGCTACTTTGTCCCATCATTGTGGCGTGGGGAGAGCATGGAGCATGTGGTGGCAGATGGAGAGGAGAAGGAATCAGCTCGGGTTCTGGGGTCCCTGAATGCACTCAACCTCTCCTGGGCACTCTTGGTCTTGGGAACCACTGTGAGCCCTGGGGACTAGAGGGACCAGGGCCAGGTACCCCAGACTCCCTGCTTCTTGGCCTGGTTCCTGGAAATCCATCTGAGAAAATATGTGCCACCACCAGTGGTTTTTATTAATGACTGGACATTAGTGGCTTGGGTGGAGTTAGTTCTTGTATCCAAGAAGAGAGCTCAAGTTCATCCAAGGCTATCCCAGGCTCTGCTGCGTCAGTGGCTCACCAGTGAATTGGGGAGAATGTCAAGGGGTGGGTGATGATGTTGGTGCTGTGGCAGTCGGCCCTGAACGGAGGAGCCAGCCAGGGATAGAGGACAAGGGCTTCCCTAGCCTGACAGCTGTCTTTGGCCTGTGAACTTCTCCTTGTCCCCAGCACAAAGCTGTGAGAATGAACCTCATCTTCTTCCACATCCCCTGCACCCCCTGCTTGTCTGAGACTACTATTTTGGGACTAATTTTTTCCATGCAAACCAAAGACTATACCTGGACGTTTTCCTTGGATTCGATTTTATTTATTTATTTTTTTGCAGTGCTGGGGGTTAAACCTGGGGCCTTGTGCATGCTAGGCAAGCACTCTACCACCAAGCCATACCCCCAGTCTTTGAATCCAAATCTTGGGAGGAAGAAAACCCCAGGGTCCTTGCCATGCCTGGTCCCTTTGGTGCCCCACCCACAGATATTCTCTCTCATCCCAGTCTCGGGGCTGCCTGGCTGGAGTTCACCTAATCCGAGTGCAGAGTGACAACAATCAGAGTCTTCTTAAGATTTCTAGGCACTGAGAAGACAGAAAGTGGCCCCTGGAGTTGAGCCAAGGGCCTGTTTACCCAAGATGAAAGGAGAATTGCAGAATGAACCAAGGGCCCTGCAGCAACGTCCTCGACACTGCCCTGTGGGACCTTCCCCTTCTTGCAAAACAGAGGTGGCTCTGCAATTGCCAAGTTATACTACCTAGTGCAGAGCTGGCTTTCATTGCTTAGACCAGCAAAAAGAAAGAGCTAAGATGAACCCCTGTACGACATCTCTGGAGAACTCAGACCCACCCAAGGAGAATGAAAGAGATCTAAACTATCATGGGGCTGGACTTACAGTGGGTCTACTGGGGATGCCATTCAGGGCACCACTACTCACAAGTTTCCAAAGTGTCCAGGATTTGTAGGCCTTCCTGGGCCTCATTAAAAGACATTTTGTCTCAAAGGCCCCAGAGAGCCATGTCCTTGAGTAGGGAAGGACAGTCATAGGTGAACCTCATGATACCTCTGTCTCAGGGTTGGCTTCTGGTCCAAGAACTGCAGCTCTCATTATTTTTATTCACTTGATCACTTTTCCTCTCTGGGAGGGAACTGTCCTCTCAAGCCCCAGTATTTTCTAAGTGATGTACCAAGTTTCCTCCTATCTAAGATTCTGTAAAGACTAAGGCTTATGCATGTGTCAAAAAGGAAATGTAAATAAGTGCTCTCAAAGCACTTCATTCACCTGTCACCTCAAATTGTGTGTGAGTCTGAGTCATCATCGATGCCTGATTCCCACACTGTCACCTCTTTGAGCTTTGGAGCACATTGTATCTGGACCCTCTGTCCAGTGTTTCCCATGCTGCCAGTGTGGACTCTCATGGGCATGTCAGGACTGATGAAATGTGGAATCTGGTGGTCCAAAAAGAGTTCATAAGTTGTGATTCTGCAGGGCCAGTGATGGTGATTAGATGTCCTCTAGTAACCCAGCTGCCTGGCTGTCACATCTGCAAGAAGTGGTCTTATTTGCAGTCAGGCTCTTGGGGTATTAGTGCCCAGGGCCCTTGAGAATTTACGTCTCGGTGCCTGCAAACCATTGAGGGCTTGCTCAGATACCCCAATGGCAGTTTGGTTGCTGCTGGGTCAGGGTGGTTGATGGCCTCTTTCCCTGCCCTCCACCTGTTGACAGGAGTCAACCTACAGGTTTGGGTTTCTCACCCTTTGTTTTGGGTTTATTCTTCTGTTATTTCATCCACTAGCAAGCCTCGTATTTTTATTGTGTGTTCCCCCCTCCAAATTTTGTGTCTGGTCTTCCCTCCTGACTTTCTGGAAAACTCCTAGTATCCCTTACCTGTTCTGAACCATTCTTTCCCCATGCACACCCTGTATATCTATGCCCTTGAGCAGGGACCTAGGCCTATATCATGCCTCTCTCTCTTTTATTAGAATATGCACTTTGCATATTCTGTTCATCTTTGTTCCTGCCCTTGGGCCTGGCACACCACCATGTTAGGCATGAGGCTGTCCTCGCTGTTCAGTAAATCAGCAAGACAATGAGGGACATATCCACACAAGTAATAAAAAGCTCTGTTTGGGGATCTGAATAAGTGTGGCCTAGCCTGACTTCTGGAGTATTTTTAATGCCATTGGTGAAGGTTCTGGCCAAGTCCCTGCACAGATTGTAAAAACTCAGAGCTAAGATGAGCTCCTCCACCCATCATCACTGCTGACCACATCTTTGCCCAGTATGAGCCTCCAAGTACCATGCTGACTTCAGCCAAATCATGGGCAAATGTTTAGTCCCCCTCTTTTTCCCCTCAAGGGGCCCTGAGTCTGCACATACCCAGCAAGTAGGTCAGCTGCCCTTGGGGAAAGTTTAAGGGGTACAGCTTCTGGTCTTGGCCTGTTAAGAATCCACTGGAGGCCTCTAGAAAGGCAGGTCCAGGTGTCTTTCCTGATTCACCCTCTCAGAGGGGTGGTTTGGCTATGGTTCTCACTCGCTGAACCTGTTAAGCTGTGTGGCCTGAAACTCAGGTGCCCATCCGAAAGCTTGTTTCAGAGGGTTCTGTGCCACCTGCAGAGATCTGTCCTTTTAGCACTCCGCTTTTTTTTTTCATTTTAATTTTAAGACAAGAGTCTTGCTAAGTTCCAGAGACTGGCCTTGAACCTGTGATCCTTCTGCCTCAACCTCCCATTTTGCTGCGATCACAGGCATGTGCCACCATACCTGGCTATAAAAAACAATTTTTTGTTTTAGCTCCTAGTTTTAGAGATTTCAGGTGCATCATTGGTTAGCCCCAGTGCTTTGGGACTGTGGCAGCACATTATGGCAGGGAGCATGTGGCAGAGCAGAACTGCTCACCTCATGGCCAGGGAGTGAAAGAGAGGAAGAAGAGACCAGGGTCCCAGTGTTCCCTTCAGGGGCACAACCCAGAACCTGAAGACCTCCCACTAGGCCCCACCTCTTAAAGTTTCCACTGCCTCCCAATAGTGCCCCGCTGGAGACCCCATCTTTAACACATGGGCCTTTGGGGAACACTTAAGATCCAAATTTTAATAGTTGCTAGAACAGGGAGGCTGGGACTTTCATATTAGAATCACCTAGAACTTTTAAAACCTAATTGTGACAGGGCCTCACTCCAGACTAACTGCTCAGACTCTCTGAAGCTCTCCAGGGAGTGCACTGCGCAAGCCAGGGTGGGAACCATCAGAGCAGGCGATCACTCTGCTCTGAAGACCTCTCACTCCTTCCCTGCTGCCATGCACTCTCGGGGGGCCCTGCTGGAACTCTCCAGATGCACGTGAACACACGACATGGTCGCTGCCACCTGGAGCCTGTAGAGCTTCAGCCGAGACCTGGGTCTGTTTCATGGAGGTCTTGGCTGGGCGTTAGCAGACTTGAAAGGAGCCTAGCCGGGACCCCTGGAGTCCTCTTCACCCCTCTGCTTTGCTGCTGGGTCCTGATGGAGGTGAGGGAACGTGTTCTTGGACTCGACAGTGTGGTTGGGGAGGCTACTCCTGAGTTCCAGACCCCCATGGGCACCCCCATCCACACACTCCAGCACTTCTAAGTCCTGAACCCTGAACCAAACCTTCCAAGTTTTCTACCCAAGTATTGGTGTCTCTATCTGCCCTGGGATCACCATAAGGCCTGAGGTCCCCCAACTTGTGATGGCCCCTGGTCCCCCTTTTCTTCTCCAGCCTCATCCTTTCAGGTTGGCCCAAGCTTTTGCTGTCTTTGCCAGGTTTTCCCATCTCCACCTTCACACCCCACCTGATCTGTTCTTTATTCACCATGGGAGAGTCACTGCTCTGTTGGAAAGGGTTTGAAAGCCATTGCTATCTGGGTCCAAAGATTACACCTCCCTTCCCCTGGGCCCAGCACACCTTTGCACTCTCCCTACTTGTGTCCCCCATGTGGCATTTCCACTAACCAGACTATACTAACATTCCCATGACAGTGGCTTCTGGCCACTGTATAGCCTTCCCCCTATTTTTGGAAAACTTGGCCCATCTCTGTTTCCAGTAGTACTTTACTATCCAGTAATTTTTTTTTTTTTTTTTTTTTTTTTTTTTTGTGGTGCTGGGGATCGAACCCAGGGCTTTGTGCTTGAGAGGCAAGCACTCTACCAATTGAGCTATATTCCCAGCCCCTTTACTAGCCACTCTTGATGGTCGATTACTTAATCCCAAAAATCAGGCTGTCCTGGCTCCTGAAGGAGAGGGTCAACTCTTTGGTGACCCTCAACTTCCTCCCATATCAATGGCTTAGTACCACTGGACTCAGCCAGGGCATGAGAAGCTGCTTTTTCTGCAGAGACTGGACTCTTCTTCTGGAGCCATTTTCTTATCTAAGATTGAGGTCTGAAACTCCCTGCTATAGGCTCTATAACATTCTTGCCTTAGATCCCTTTCCTAGCAAGCTCATTAGACTCTCAAGAGTGACAGAGCATTGGCCTGGTATGTAGGGGACCAGAAGTCCAACCTTGGGCCCACCATTAACTCCCAGAAATCCTCTTCACACCTATGGACTGAGCCCACCCTGTATCCAAAGGGCAGTATGGACACTCCTGGCCCCAGTGCATCTGCACACACACCCCCATGCAAACATATGCATGTGTGCACACAGCACTCACGCTGACACCTGTCCTTGCTTCCTTCTGGGAAGTTCCAAGCCCACTTCCTCACATCTTGCTGGTGTCCTCCATCCTGCTGCTTTCTGGACTCTTCTACAGTCAGTCTCCACCAAGGAGAAACTGAGTCACTGTTTTTAGAAGGAACAGATTTCTCTGAGGCAAGCAGGACATTTTCCAGCAGCTGGAGGCCAGCAGCTGGGGTCAGCAGGATGAGTGCTCCTCTACATATTTCAGTCTACAAAACCAAACTCAGTGGTAAATCAGAAAATTTTTTTAGTTGTAGATGGACCCAATACTTTTTTTATTTATTTTTTATGTGGTACTGAGGATCGAACCCAGCACTTGCCTCACACATGCTAGGCCACAGTGCCCTGCCCCTGAGCCACAACCCCAGCCCCTAGTGGAACTCTTAACACAGTTAAGAGCTCACAGTGTCATGAGTGCTGTGTGCCCATCTCCCACCCAGGCAATATCAAGCAGTAACATTGGGCTTTTTTTCCTGCTTTGTCCTTTGTTTTTGAAATTAAAAATTGAATTTTAATTTAGAATTCAGGTTTTTATTGTCTTTGTGATCATCTTGCCACCTTAGTCTTGCAAACTGGGGACACACACTGTGGGGAGAGGAAAAGAACAGGGGACCCAGAGGCCAAGGCCACCCCTCTGCTCCTGCTACATGCCCCTTATGGAATGTAAGGCTCCCCCTCTATTCTTCCCTTCCCCACTCACCCCTGCCCTGCTCCTTGCCACTGCAGAGAGAGGGAGGCCCTCACAGCCAGCACCCCCCTCATTAGTGTACAAAAGGAATGTGCGAGGGTGGTAAAAAAAAAAAAAAAACAAACGACAGCCTCTCTCAGGCTCATCTGCTGGAGAGAGGCTGATGGTCCAGATTTCCCCGTGTTCTTCATCTTTCCTACTCCATTTTCTCTGCCTGGAATTTCATGATTTTCTCCCCATCTCTCCCACCCAGCTCCTGATCTATTCTCAGGGCCACACTGAAAGGACATCTCTTCAGTGAAGATAGTCCCATAAGAAAAAAAAATGTGCATTTTATTCCACATTATCTGCATCTGGACTTTTTTTTTTTTTTTTTTTTTTTTTTTTTTTTTTGTGCTAGGGATTGAACCCAGTGGTACTTTACTACTGATCTACATCTCTGGTCATTTTTATTTTAAGGCAGGGTCTCACTAAGTTGCTTAGGGCCTCACTTAATTACTGAGACTGGTCTCAAACTTGCAATCTTCCTGCTTCAGTCTCCTGAGTCACTTGCATTGCAGGCTTGAGCCACTACTCCAGGCTGTATCTGGAATTTGCATTTTGACCATTCATTGTTCCTTTCTCCCAGAAGCCTGGAACTCCAGGCAGCAGCTGCAGTGGTGTCTCCAATTCGTTTCTGGAGCCCCACCCACCCTCCTAGGTCAGTTACCTTGTGAAGTCAGTGAGCAGTGAATATTGCTAGTGAATATTTGTTTGTGACTGTGTCTCTAGCACCTAGAGCAGTACAGCGTGTGCTGGGTACTCAGTGAAGAATTGTCAAGGGACTCAGAGAATGAACAAATGAACACACAGAGTTGGTGGGCATTTCCGGTTTTCCTGGTGGCACCTCCAGCTTTCCCTGTGTGGGGCCACATCCCTGCAGTGAGTCCAGAATGGGCTCCCCTGTAGTCACATTGGTCAGTTCTGGAGCAAAATGTACTACTGGACTCATTCCTTGTCCCTAGCACTGCTCACTAGCTCCCTGCCACGAGTCCAACAAGGCCTCCTGAAGCCACAGGCCCTGCTGGCTAGCATGAACCTAGTTGTACATTTTTTTTTCCCTCCAACAAGTGACTTTAAATCATCTTTTAAATGATTGCTCAACTTGAAAACCCCTCCAGGCGGGTGTCTGGGGTGGTTTGGATCACTGCTGAGCATTTCATTCCTTTCCCCAAATTGCTCATTATTTCATTTGCATAAATTTTAGTGGTGAGATACTGCCCCAGGCTTAGGAAGCTCAAGTAGACCTCTTAATGGGGCAGCAGAGACCAGCAGTGGGGGGCCCAGTTTGGCTCCAGCGCATGCGCCTGTGATTTTCTCAGACTCTGTCCTCTGCAAGAACTTGGGCAAGAGCAGGCTCTGAAGGGGGACAGGAATGTGCTGCTTCCAGGAGGACAGGATCTGGAGGGGTTCTGTGGCTGCACCCCAGATGCTGCCTTTCCTTGACCTCAGCCTGTATGCCTCTCTCTCGGCACATTGTCACCAAGGGCCTGATGTGGGTAGGAGACAGAGGCCAGACAGACCCTCGCTCCCACCTGGGCTCTGGCATCTATCTCCTGCCCATCAGTCAATCCATCTGCACCTCCTTATTGGACAAGGGCCCCACATACTGACAGCTGTGTGTGGGTGCTGTGATGGGGCAGGGGTGGGGCAGACCGCCAGAGACATGAGGAGATAAGACAAGGCAGCTGTGTTAGGAACCAGGCCTGCCAAGGGAACTGGGTCTCAGAGATTGGAGTGGGGGGGCCAGGGGACTTGGGACCTGTGAGCTGAAGATGGGGTCTTGTAGAGGGTTTTGGAGTCTGGCCAGGACCCCTTTAGGGCTGAGCTTCCCACAGGTATGTCCACAGGACTACTGAACAGGGCCTGGCTGGCTTGGCCTCCAGCAGTGACATGTCCAGGATGCAAGTTCCGTAGGGTGTACTTGAGTTGCTGTTCAGATAGTCCTATTTCTGCCTGGGGCCTGCCTAGTGACTCAGGAAGCCAGGGCAGGAAGATTGTAAGTTTGAGACCAGCCTCGGCAATTTAGCGAAACCCTTTTTCAACATGAAAAGGTCTAGGGATGTAGTTCAGTGATTAAGTGCCCCTGGGGGTTCAAGCCCCAGTACAAGAAAAAATAAAACCAAATACTCTTATATTTGGGCATGAGTGTAGAGGAGGAGGAGGTCGAGAAGGCTGTATTGGGTATTTCTCTGGACATCATGGAGGAAAAGGGGTTATGTCAAAGCGGCCTGAAGTAGGGCCAAAGGGACCAAGTAGCAGAGGATGGAACACAGCTTTTGGTGGAGGGACTCCTGGGGGGTGACAATAACATAGGGGATTAGGGAGGTTGGAGGAACGCTAATGCCAAGCTAAGGAGTCTAGACACACTTACTAGGCTCTGAAGTCAAGACAGGTTATGAGAAATGTGGGCAGTGGGTAAGGTGCAGGGGAAGGAGTGGGTGCAGGAGCCCTGGCCTGTCTCTGCATGCAGAAAGTGGGCAGAATGAAAGCAGAGGGAGACCCAAGAGGCAGCTGGACCCCACAGTGCTCAACCTCCTTCCCAGACTGTGCACAGAGGAACTGTCCTTCACTAAACCCTGGTTTCGGGTGAGTCTGTGGGAAGGACAGACTCTGCCTTCACCTGGCAGGTTCTGGTGGAGAGCTTGCTGGGACCTAAACAGCTCTGCTGCAAGGAAAAAGATCCACACTATCCCCAGGGCTTCCGTTCTACAGTGACTCCCACCCTACATCCATAAGCTCAGTCAAACCAGCATCTCTTGGTGTTTGCCAGAGACTCCTACAAGCCCAGTGTGCTTCTGTGTCTAGTGAGAGAGTAGGAAAGAAATGAAATATGACCCTTGTCCCAAGAACGAGCTACAACCACATGCAGCAGCATTTATTTTTAATTTTTGCTTTTTAAGAGACAGAATCTAACTATGTTGCCCAGACTGACCATGAACTTCTGGGCTCAAGGGATCCTGATGCCTCTGCCTTCTGAGTGGCTGAGGAGTCCATCATTGCTCCCAGCTTCCTGCAATAGCATTTAAATTAAACATTTTTGGATGGTGACACATAATGAAAATATATTTACATTATGAATCATTACCTTCTACATCTGTCCACCCACCCACTCATCCATCCTTCCACACTGTCAGTCTGTCCATCCACCATCCATCCATCCATCCATCGTTACGACTTAATGAACCCTTACTATGTGTGGTCCTCCCTGACACGTTCTATTTGCTTCTTTTCTTTCTTTCTTTTTTTTTTTTTTTTTCTGTGGCCCACAATCCACTAAACTGATCTTGTGACCATCAGTGGGTTGTTACCTGCAGTTGAGTAAGTGCTGGCCCCATTGGAAAGTTGAAACCAACATACATGTACCAGTTAGCAGGTTGCCCAATAAAGTGGTGTGCTGCTGAAAGACTGTGTCCAGTGGTGTGGGCCTTATGTGCCATGGGTCACCAGGAAAGGGCAATGTCATTGCTTGGATTGTAATGTGCAGAGGGTGCTCTGGACCAAGAATGACATCATCACCTTCCATTCGATCTTTGCACTCTCACTTCTGGCCATGTGGCAGAATGGATGTCACACCTCTGAAAACAACAGAAACAACATGCAGGATGGAATATTTGGAAAAAAGCCAAAACATAATTTTTTAAATTAAAATTCACCACCATGCAGGTCCCCAGAGTGGGATCCATTGTGGTCTCCAAAGTGGAAGCAACGTTCGTTTGTGGAGGTGAGCAAGTACCTGAGCTGGATTTGCATGTGGTGGTGTAGATCAAACCCTGTGGCCGTGAATATCTGCTTAGTAGCTCTGTGGGACTTGGAGGACCAGATAAAGGCTGGGCTACCCTGGGTAAGAAGTCCAACAGGAGACAACCAATAAAGCTTAGACTTAAAGGGACCATAGTTGCTATGTGAGGAGAAATAAACCTGGTGCAGAGGTGGGGAGTAAGCAGCATGGTGTGTTTTGACTTTCACATTGCAGAGAAGACAGAAGTGGTCTTCTGAGGTTTTGTAACCACCTGCCAACTTTGAGGAGGGTCAAAAGCCCAAATTTGATGATGGCCTAAATTAGTGAATGAAGTAGAGGAATTTGGAGAGATTTGGGAATTAAAAATAAGCAAGACTTAGTGATGGATCGGATGATAGGTTTGGGGAGTAGAGGGTGGCAAAGGGGGTGCTTAGTTTGTACATGTGGGTAGACGAAAGCATCATTTCCTGGAAGGCAACTGCATAGGGGAGGGAATAGCATGACTTTGATCTTTGGACCATGTGAAGTTGAAGTGCCTTTGAGCCATTGATGATGTGGGGTTGGCAGTTCGAT
The DNA here is from genome assembly GCF_902686455.1 of Sciurus vulgaris. Taxonomy (NCBI): domain Eukaryota; kingdom Metazoa; phylum Chordata; class Mammalia; order Rodentia; family Sciuridae; genus Sciurus; species Sciurus vulgaris. Next base: position 52,813,749 of record NC_136463.1, on the reverse strand, counting down.
AAATGTGTCAGAAACTCAAAGAAAAGTTCCGTACTGGAGATATAAACTTGGGAGTGATCTTTCCCCAAGAAGATAATAATTGAGTTGGGTGAGATTACCAAGGAAGATAATGAAATAAGAAGAGAGGTGTCCTCAATTCTCCTAGAAGTCCAGCTTTAATTATTATAGGATGAAGAAGGTCAAGCCTGGAAGGGAGTCAGTGCTGTAGAGAAAAGCCAGGCATGTGGGCTGCTAGGAAAATCAAAGGAAAAGAGTGGAGCTGTTCTTGGGTGTCCAAAGGGGATTGGTTCCAGGATCCCTCATGGGATGCTGAGGATCTGAGGATATAAAATGATGTAGTACATTAATGGGTACCAAGTTTCCCTTTTGGAGTGATGAAAATGTTCTGGAATTAGATAATGGCAATGGTTGCACAACTCTGTGAGTACACTTAAAACCACTGAATCACATACTTTTGAAGAGTGAGTTTTAAATGTGCATTTATCTCAATAAAGCTGTTTTATTTTTTTTAAATAATGGTGCAGGTTTTGCATATTCCCTACACACATCCTTCCATACAATTTAAGTCATCTCTAGATCACTTATAATACCTACTTCAATATAAATGCTGTGTAAATAGTTGTCACATTAAATTGTTTAAGGAATAAGAACCAGAAAGAGTTCATACATGTTCAGTGCAGATGCATTTTTTCCTGAATATTTTCAATCCAAGATTGGTTGAATCCGTGGGTGCCAAACCTGTGAATATCAAGGACCGTGCATATTGCAGGAAGAGTGTGGAGACCACAATCTGAGCTGCCAAGGGTCTAATAAGAGACGGGGATGGGAATTGGAGTCATGATGAGGTGGACGTAGATGGTGGTGGTGTGGGTGTTCTGGGGGGATGGGGACAAGGAAGGCAGACTGGAGGGGTGGAAAGGGAACAGGAGGTGAGGCCATAGAAGCCAGTGCTGAGAGCTGGTGCCGGGGAGACACGGGGTGTAGGGGTAGCTCTTAGGAGGGGTCCATCTGAGCATGCCAGTAGGATGAGAGTTAGGATCTGGGCAACAGAAGACAGGGGTGAGTCATGTTCTTTGAAGAGGCAAGAGAGGGAGTAGGTTTAAAACACAGTTGTGGGGACTGGCCCTAAACAGGGTGAAGGAGGGTGGTGACCCTAATGAAGGTAGTTTTGGGTTCGGCTAGCAGCAGACTGTAGGAGTGCTTGTCTGTGGTTCCCCTTTCCCCTGAGGACAGCGGGTGAGGCCGCACATTTCCAGGAGGGAGATAGTAGGGGTTGGAGGCCAAAAGGGTGGCGAGGGTTTGACTCACAGATGTGACTGTGTACCAGGCTCTGTTAGACCTGGGGAGACATCTGTGAACAGAATAAAACCAAAATCCTTGTCTTTGAGGATCTTATGTGTTAGATAGGGGAAACTTAGTGAGTAAATCAGTATGTTAAGTACAGTCAGTCCCCCATACCACGGGTTCTATGAGCATGGATTCAACCAACCACAAATCAAAAATATTTTCTTTAAAAATTGTGGGCTGGGGATGCAGGTCAGTGGTAGAACAAAGTGTTTGGCATGTGCAAAGCCCTGGGCTCCATCCCCAGCACAAAAAATAAAACAAAACCAAGACAACCCAAAAAGGAAGCTGGGCATGGTAGCCTACACCTATAATCCCAGTGACTTGGGAGGCTGTGGTAGGAGAACTGTAAGATCAAGGCCAACCTTAGCAACTCGGTGAGGCCCTAAACAACTTCGCAAGACTCTGTCTCAAAATAAAAAATAAAAGGGGCTGGGGATGTGGCTCAGTGGTTAAGCACCCCTGGTTCAATCCCTGGTTCCAAAAACAAAAGAAGCAAAAAACAACCAAAAATGAAAAAATAATTGTCTGCAGTAAACATGTACAGACTTTTTTATTCTTGTCATTATTTCTTGAACAACACAGTGTGACAACTATACATATCATATTTACATTGTACTAGATATTAAAGTAATCTAGAGATGGTTTAAAGTATGTGGCAGGATGAGCATAGGTGATATGCAAATACCACACCATTTTACAAAAGGGACTTGAGCATCCTCAGATTTTGGCATCTGAGTGGGTCCTGGAACTAATCCTGCACAGATACTGGAGGACTACCATATTTGTGTGCCATAAGGTAATATAACCAACTAAATCAGTGTGTAAAGTGTGCAAAAGCTACAAGTTGATGTAATAAAACCAACACGTAAAGTACATGTCTACTACTAGGTGACATAGAGTCAACATATAAAGTGTATGTAAACTTCTGGGTGATATGGAGGAAGTACAAGCCAGGGAGGGTCAACAGAGGGCCAGACTGCTAAAAAGGGACAGCCGACTAAAGGCTTGCTGGGAGTGAGGGGCAGCTGTTTGGGGAGATGGGTGGTCATGAATTTATGTCTATTTTCCATGTGGTAGGGGTGTTTTTGCAGAAGGACCAGAAGTTTGCATGGGAAGAGAAAGAAGGTAATGGCAATGCAGGGGCCACAAACCTGAGGGCCTTGATTTGTTCAAGTCAGTACCATTGTGATCCAGCATGGAGGCAGGGTCAGGAATGCAGACAGAGAGGTGTGACCCAGAGGCTGGGAGGACGTGCAGAAGGAGGTGGACAGCCTGAGTCTCCCATTCAGGAAGAGAGTCCCTGGGAGCTCACAGGAGTGCATTTTCCTCAATCAGAACCGGAGGGGTACATGATAGCACCTCCAAAGACTCCACCAGCTCCCCCACTCTGAATACCAGTCATTCTATTTTCTTTCAGCAGAAGAATGCTGAGTCGTGCCGGCAGCTGCCCCTTCTCTGGCACCTCACATCATTGTGCTCATTAGAGTTCTGGTCTTGTCTGTTCTCTCTCCCTCCTTGCTGTCAAAGTAAGGCCTCGAATGGCATTAGAACTCCATACGAAGCATGAGTACCACTGTGCAGGAAGGAGCCCTTCTTTTGGCTGCTTGAAAAGATGGTTTACTTTCCAGGTTTTTTTTCTGTTGTGATCCAGATGGTTTGGATTCTGGAAAGGAGATGTTATCACAGTGAGAAGCCCTTCAAAATATGGGTATAGGTGTAAGTTATGTCAGGTCATTGCAAGAACCGTCACATCTTAAACCAGGAGGCCCCTTGGAGATGAGCTATCCTTGCTTCCTCAGGGACTGAGGCTGTAGAACCCAGGGGCTCCCATAGGTGACCACTGGCTGTGACATCCCCCTGGTACAGTGTCCTGAGTACATTGCCATCTGCTTTTATATCTGTCTTCTAATGACGAACTCATTCAGGGTGTAGGTCACTTCTGAGCTATGTGTCCCCTGCATCCAGTAGACTTGCCAGGGAAGCCTGGAACTGTGTTGTCAGTCTTGGTGGTGGTAACATCAGTAACTGTTGACAGGCAGGCACCACTGCTGTCCTCATTCCTAGATAAAGAAGCTGACAGGTTAATAGACAGAGCCAAGGTCAAGTGCACCGTGCTAGCCCATGACAGACAGGATTTGAACTCATGTATATGGCTCCAGACTCACCTTCTTCTCCTCCTCGTTGTAATGAGGCTGAGGCAGTCCAGGGTTTCCCCCGCCTATCTCATCTGATAATGGGGTGCTTGTAATTACTGTTCTTTCATTGATCAGCAGGGAGGAGGAGCAGGAGGAATCAGGTGACTGACCCTGGCTGCACAGATGGGAGGTTAGAACAGGCTCCCAGCCCCTTCTTAGCACCTGCTCCCCTGCCTCAGTGGCTTTCACTAGTGACACGAATGAGCAAGGGGAGGGAAGCTGTCCCTGACTCCAGCCCAACTAAGCTAATGGTTGCATCTTGTTTGCATTTGGTGAGTTAATTCGTTTTCCAGACAACCACAGACCAGCATCCTTGCCTCCTCGAGTGTGCCCCTCCCTTGGGGGGTCCTGATGTCTGCCCTGTGGCCGTTTGGAGCACCAGGACATGGCAGGGCGAGAAGGAGAAGGGGCTGGACTGGCTAGGACCGGGGGCAGCGGTGAGGACAGGGCTGCCTCCCCCTGATGCTGGCTGGCTCCCTGGCTGGGGCAGGCGCATGAAATCCGAACTCTGGAGGGAAATTTACTGCACAATAAAGGAAGAATGGCCCGCTTTGGGGACAATTAAAGCCACATTACTGTGGAATTACAGAGGACGCCTGGGGAATTAGCCACATTCAAAGCAGCCAGAAGCGCCAGGGCCAAGAAATGTGGGGCGTTCACACATGGCTTCCCTCTGCCCCCGACTTGTATAAGGAACCTGTCTGGTTCCCAAATCCCCTAATTTTTGGGCCAGGAGAAACATTTCCAAAGACTACCTGAGAGGAACTCTTGTCATCAGATAACTGCACCAGGCCAAGGTTATGCCTTAAATGGTTCTATTCTGGTTACAAAACCAAGTCAGTGGGGAGGACCTAACCTCACCTTGGCCCCTGGGAGAGGAACGTGCCAGGAGTCAGAGCTGTTACTGAGTGGGGTTCCAATCCCAGTTACCCCTGTGAGCTAAGCTGGGGCCTCAGTGTCTTCATCTGTAAGATGGGGATAACAGAAACTTCCTTACCTGGTGTTTGAGCAACATCAAGTGGATTAGGTATGTGACATTAGGCCCCAGTGTCTCCATCTTTTGTTTTTTGACTTCCTTTAGTGAAATGAAAATAAAATTAGAGCTTCATGTCCATGGTTTCCACATCCAAATATAACTAAAAATCTTAACCAAAAATATTCAGAAAAATAATTTCATCCTACTGAATGTGTACACACTTCTTGTCATTATTCCTCAAAGAATACAGTATAACAACTGTTTACCCAGCTTTTACATTGTATTAGGTATTATACATAATCTAGAGATGATTTAAAGTATATGGGAGGATCGTGTAGGCTATGTGTACATGCTACACCATCTTATATAAAAGGCTTGAGCATCCACAGACTTCGGTATCCGTGGGGCGGGGAATCCTGGAACCAGTCCCTGGGTACTGAGGGACGAGTGTAAAGTTATAGTCTGAGGTGTTTAGAATTGCACAAGTGTTAGTACTGGTTTTCCATCCCAGCTTCCGTGGGCTGGAAGAAGATAAGATTTTGTTTTTAAATCACAAATTGAATGGATGGAACCATCTCAGGTCTGGGACTTCCCTTGTCAGGGACTCTTTCATGCACATCCTTCATCTATCTTTTTGGCACACATTCAGGGTGTAGTGTGGGTGTTTAAGGTGCAAGTTGGGGACTCTAGAATCCTAGTCTCTTGGGGAAACTGGGAAGAGTAAATGATCCCCAGAGCCTGGTGCACAGAGCCACTCTGGGCAAATCAAATCACCTCTTCCTGTTTTAGTGAGCAATAATGGCAGGTGTCATCTGCTCCATCTTTGAGTACTGCCCTTGATTTCTACCTGACCCTTTCTTCTGCCTGTGGTCCACCTCACCCTTCAGGTGGTGACCTGGCATCTGTTCTCCATCTTTTTTCTCAGGGTTCTCAGGAGTCCCTCACTCTTTCAGGATGCGTTGTAGTTAGTCTAGCAACTTCCTGCCCATTTTGTGGATGAGGCCTCAAGGAGGGGACAGCCTTTCTTACCAGTACCATGGGATCCAGGTCCAAAGCAATTACTAAAAGGTTAGGTTACTTCCTACCTTTCAAACCTGCTGATCAGCAGGACTGGAGAGTGGTGTGGGTCTTTAGAATATTTGAGGAAGACTGGCAGCTGTTATCTAATGGATATGGAGAATAAAATTCCACAAGATAATGAGACCTGGGAAAAGGGAGTGAAGATGGAGTATCCTCTTGCTGATGAGATAGAGCAAGGCAGCATAATGTCTCGGATGACCAGTGAGCTAGGCGTTCAGCCATACTGCTCGCCCTCAAAACAACTGGGAGGAGGAGGGTAGGGGCTGACTTACCACAGGCTCCCTTTTCCAGTAAGGATCAGTATTTTGCTGGGTTCTTGCTGAGTCTCTGGGATGACATACCATCCCTAAATCCAGGAAGGAGATGTTCCAAAGACTCAACGACTGGTACTTCCTGGCTGCAACCTGGCACAGAGGTGCCAGCTGCAGAAGTTGTATTGGTGCTGTTCTGCAGATCACTCGACCCTGAAGTCTTTGAAAACCTGAAAGATCTCAGGCTGTCACTGTTACTGCATTGCCCCAAAGATGGAAGAAGATGGCAGAAGCAGAGCCACCATCTGTCTCTCTGGGGGGAAGAGTTTATATTTTCTGTCATAACTAATAACTTAGAACAGTATTCCAGAACGGTTGTTTCCATTTTTATTTTTACAGGACAGGGGATTGAATCCAGGGCCTTGTGCATGCTAGACAAGGGCTCTACCACTGAGCTTCACCCCCAGCTCTTTTTATTGTTTGAGACAAGGACTTGCTAAGTTATCCAGGGCGGCCACAACTTGCCATCCTTGTGTCTCAGCCTCCCAAGTCACTTGGATAATAGGTGTGAGACTGTATTTGTTAGGGGGCTATTTGGATTTGTTTTCTACAAATCAGTCCCCCACATTTGCCTCAGGGAAGTTCCTCTGCTGTCTACTTTCCACATGCACAGTCCCTACCCAGAGGACTCAAGGTTATCTGCACCCTGGACTCCCTGTCACTAACTCCTGGATCAGGCTATTAAGAGGGCCAGTCCTAACCTCAAACCTGGAAGAATCTCCCAGCCCCAGGATGGACAGTGTCTGTTTGAAGGCTCTCTGAGTTGCAAGGAACTTTATCAGTCTGGTTCAACCTGCTCCCCAGAGCTGGAATCTCCTTGTTCCTCTCCTCGAATGCCTTCAGGGATGTAAGGTCACTATCTCCCAGGGATGGGCCCTTCCAGTTCCCTCAGTCAGTTGGAATCTTCTGTCCCCTGTCACTCCCTCCATTCTGTAATAGGTCACTTTTGTTCTTCTGCAATGTGATTTTTAATTAAGGTCTTTAATAGTAATCTCATAGTTTACTGATCTCTAAATAAATTATACCTAATCAGTTTGATTAAAATAACTGGATTCAGAACTGGGGTTCAGATTTTGATCAGTGCTACTCCAAAATATGCCCAGATAAAAATAGTCTTTCAGTAAAGATTTTGGGCCACTCAGCTCATACCTGCCTTACTTCTTGTACCCTCACTATGTAGAGATATTTGCATGTGAAATTGGGAGTGGGCTTTGCATGTAGAGTTGGGGGTCTTTGCAGGTGAAGTTGGGGGTCTTTGCATGGAAAGTTGTGGCATGCTAGGGAATAACAGGACTCTTAAAAGCATGGGGATGGCAGAGAGGGGATCTGCCCTCTCAGTAGTGACAGTGGTATCATACAGCAGGGAATACAGCAGGTCAGTTGATGAGCAGCATCCTTTTCCTTCTTTCACATGTCCCCATGGTCTCCAGCACGGGACTTCGGTTCTTTTTAGCAGTGGAGAGACAAAAGTGAATAGGGAAGGACAGGTTGACACTAACCAAACAAGAACTGAAGAATCAGATGATCAGACAACACTTTGAGTTAAAAACAAAACAAAACAAAACAAAAAAACCAAACAGGACTCTTCCCTCCTGGGCCTGTTGAATTAAGGAATCCCTTTAACCTCTTCTGGGACCCGCAGGTGCTGAGAAAATTAGAGTTGCCTTTGATACAATCTGTCATGTGAAGTCACACGTCTTAGGCAAAGAGCAGGTCCGAAAGGCATCTAGGACGCGTTGGAGTTATAAGATTGCCGTGTGAGCCTCCAGGTACATACTAAAAATGGTTTATTGCAATTCACATTTAAATGGAGACCTGTATTTTTATTTGTGAAATCCGGCAACCCTAGTTGGTGAGTGCATTAGGAAAATGAGAAGATACATGGGTGTTGACCCAGAAAGGCTCTCAGGACCCCAATTTCAGCCAGTCCCTCTATGAGCAGGAACCTCCTTGAATGGGGCCCACGGGCCCAATGTGCGGGATGGAGTTCCAGGGTGGTTTAGGCTGCTCTCTGGAGCTTCCAACTCAAGTCAAAGTTAACTAGGGAGTCAATTAAGTAAGCAGTTCAACAGAAGGATGCAGGCCCAGGTGGGGAGTGTGATGAAGCAGGGCGGGGAAGGGTCCCGGGATCACACGCTTCCTCGCCTAATGCAGGGAGAACAGAGTGACTGCAAATCATTAAGCCCCTCACCGCCAGCCTCCCCCACTGCTGCTGGATCCCGCCTTGGATCTCCGGCCTGGCATGTGCCAGCCTTGGTGATGGGACCCATTACAGATGGGAAATGACTCCAGGGAGCCTGGAGCCAGGCTTGGCCAGCTCTGCTGGCAAGTCAACCCTCATATGTTGGTTGCAGAAAGCTCACGGAGTATGCACAGCACCTCTGGGGAAAGCCATTGGAAAGAAGCCCCTGGTGCTTCAAGCAGACATCTGGCAGAGCCCACAAGTCACAAGGCAAAGAGGATTTGGTGGCAACAAAAGCTGCGGGGGGAGGAGCTTTGCCCAGGCAACCCCTTCTCTGAAAATTGTGTCTTCAGGAAGGAATTCTGGCAGCCCTGGGGGTGGAGGTGGGGTGGGTATCAAGCTTCTTTCTGCCCTAGACCCTCCCCCTTCCCCTTGCTGGCTGGAAGAGCCCTGGATTAGCAGGTGAAGAATTAACCGCACCATCGCCAGGTCCTCATGTTTCTCGTCTCTTCTATGACAAGCAGATAAACTGGAAAACCTTGGCAGGCCACACCAGCCCAGAGCCTTTGTGTTTCTTCTTCAGGGAGCAACATCTGTCTTCCCTGTTGGACGTGGATGGGAGTAGAGTAGGGTGTTTGCAATGGGCCCTATTATGAGGAGGAAGCAAGGCCCCTAAGTCTCTGGATCTCCATTTTGAAACCATTTTCACCCTTGAGGGTGAGGGAGTTTGCATCTTGTAGGAAATGGGCAGCCACCGAAGATTCCAGAACACAGAAGTGATGAGAGGAAGGTTTGAAGAGGGATTGGGGCGGAGGACCACTTGGAGGTGGGGAAGGCCTAGAGTTGGGAATGCCACATAGTGGGCCAGGGCTGACACCCCTGAGGGAGGTGACAGGCCAGGGTGAGGCCCACTCCCCGCCCACCCAGCAGCCTGGGCCCTGGGCTCTGGAGAGGGAGGATCTGAGGAACTATGTAGACAAAGAATTGATGACTGCTCGGGGCTTACCAAAGCCTCCTTGGCATTTCCTCCACAGAGAGGGGCCTACCCGCCGGGCCAGGAGGAGGATGTTTGTGCGGGAAGGCCTGTGCTGTCCTCAGCGAAGGGCCTGGGAGACGTTAGTTAGGAGGGGATGGTTTGAAAGCCTTAGGGGGAGGCGGAGCAGCCAAAAAAGGGCAGAGGAAAGAAAAGGCTAAGATGTTTACAGAGAAAAAAGTCAGTGGAAAAAATGACGATGAGGTCAAGTGGATTTGGGAGATGGCCCCGAAGTCAGCTAGGGGAGGGGACGGTGGCCCCACGCAGGCGGGGCGAGAGCCACAAGGCCTCGGCTGTACTCCCTGGACCCTCTAACCCCATACCTTAATCCTGTCTGTGGTCCTCGACCCAGCCCAGAGAAATGCACCTTCCCACTCTTCAGCGGGGACCCCATTCATCAGTGGGTCTCTCTGCCCAGTCGGACTCACTTTTCCACTGAAGAAGGAGCCTGGGCTTGCCAAACTTCAGACTTATCCTTCCCCCACCAAAGTCCTTTCTCCAGATGCTCCAGAGAGCCTGGCTGGGTAGGGGCCCATGCTCCCTCCCAGCAGCCCCTTTGTCTGCCCTCTTAAGCGTGCCTTTCCCAAGCTCCACAGGTGTGAAGAACTTGTTACTGTAGTGTTTGTTCAGCCCTATTAGTGGCCTGAAGGACTGTTGACAGAGGGCCCCTTTGTGATCAGACTTGGCTAAAGCTCTCTAAGCCCTCCACAAACACAGGCCACTTATCTCCAGGGACTTTATCAGAAACCATCTAAAGCCTGTCTTTGGCAGGCCAGCCTCCCTGGCCCTCTCACTCAGGGGACTGGGCTTCCAAAGCATTTCCCACATATTTTTTCCACTTTTCTTACCACCTTGATCCACCTCTGGTCCATTGTGTCCCTGATAAAGGAGATAAAGTCCAGGTGGGGTTGGGAGTGGTCAGGGATTTTGTTTTCAAATTGGAGCTTCAGAATAAATGGTCATGGCCAGGCAAGCCTCCTGTCTCCTCAGAGGGCTGACTTAGAGTGGGAAGGGGATTCCTCTCTGTGAGACCTTGGCCTCCAGACTGACCAGGAGGGTCTCTGTTGCTCACCCCTCCATTAAATCCTCCTTCCAGATCCCCAGCCCTGTGCATGCCCCAAAGCAGGATACCACGGCCCCCTTTATTTCCTAGATCTCAGTGGATGCCTGAAACTTCAGGTAGTGCCACGCCCTATGTTCACTCTGTTTTTCCTATACATACATACCTGTGATGAAGTTCATTTTATAAAGCAGGCACAGCAAGAGATCAACAACAAAATCAATAATAAAATAGAACAAATATAAAAATGGACTGTAATAAAAGTTAATGTGCTCCCCCTCAAAATATCTTACCATGCTGCTTTAGCCCTCTTGTGATGGCATGAGGGGACTCGGTTCCTACATGATGAGATGAAGTGTGGTGGGTGAATCTTGACCTTCTGATGATACATCAGTAGGAGGGTCATCGGTTGGGTGATCCTGGATCACTGAGCCATGGCGATATTTTCTCATCACAGTTGACCACAGATAACTGAAATGTTGCAAACTGGAATTCAAATTCAAATTCAAAATATTCAAATCCTTGGATAAGGGGGATTACAGTGCTCTGTTCATCAAAAGGGTTTCCTCAGCCTGCTACCCTGGAAAGAATCCTTTCTCTCCCTAAGACCCAGGCACTAATTCTGTCCCGTCCCCTTCCAAGTCACCAGCCTATTCCCATTCTAAAGCTGTCACCCAGTGAAGACCTATCACTTCCATCATCAGCAAGATAGAAGCTTGCAGGATTCCCTCTCAAGTCTGTGTGGTGCCATTGAATCCAGTCTGTGATCCACCCAAGCCCAGGAGTGGTCTTACTGTTCCTTCTGTGGTTCTGTCCCCTCTGCTCAGTCCCACCCTGTGGCTCTTCACCACCTTATTACCTTTATCACAGAAGCCTTGAGGACTCCCCTCCTGAACTCCTGGATACCCTCCCCAGGGCATCCAAGCTGACATGAACCTTCATATCTATCCCCTACCCTCCCAGGAGTTTTGGTATCATGTAGACATAGGTTTTGGGGGGTCAGAAAACAATGTCTCAAAGATTATTGGATCCAAAAGTCTTCATTTTTTCAGATGAGAACACAGAGGCTCACAGGGGCCAGGCATATTTTCCAGGATCACGATCCTGGGACTAGGGCTCAGTCCTCCCAAACTGGACCCACCTTTCTTTCCTAGTAACGCTATATGGCTGTGTGTGGTGTGACTTTGTTTAGTAATAGTTATGCTCACCTATGTCCTGCTTCTGCACCACAAGCCCTTGGGTCCCAGGGCTTCAGTCGTCCTTTGTGCTCCTCTGCAATCTCTAAAGAGTGGTGGTTCTCAAAGTGTGTCCCTCGGGCCAACAGTAGCCATACCATACATGCCCCCCATACGACCTACTGAGTAGAAGCTCTGGGGTTGGGCTCTGCAGTCGAAGTCTTAGTAGAGAGTCCTGGGGAATCTGTGCACCAGGTTTGAGAAGCATCCCTTGGCTGGGCCTTAGGGGCTGCTTGAATTGAAAACCGCATCTGAAGAGAAGGAAGAGGGGCCATAATCCATTTCAGACAGAGCAAAGTGCAGCAGGAACGGCAGCAGCCATACAGCAGCTGTGCTCTGGCCTCCACAGCTGTCACCTCTGAGGGGCTCCATTAATATTTGTTGAATGAAGAAATGAATGAGCCATCACGCAGAAGCAGGTTCTGGTGGGGGTGTCCTTGGTGGCCCTCTCTCCTGTCTTGAGATGCCACATCTTTCCTCCTGAATTGGCTGGGATCCTTGAGCATCCCATAGAACATTCTCTGGTTGTCTGGATTGCCCTGCCCAATGTGGACAGTTGATTCTTCTTTCAGACAAGTAAGTCACCCCATTCTAGGGGATATTTGCCAATGGTTTTTAAAATTAAAGTTGTCACAAGGCAACCCCAAATTATTGCAGACCCTAGAACCTTGACTGGAACCGGAAGACTCCGGTGTGTGTCCTCTTAGTGTTGGCCCAATCTCTTTGACTCACTTGCAGCTGCTCACCACTGCTGGTAAATGGCCAACTGACATTTCAAGTGACACGTTTTAAGCCCTCTGTAAGTGGTGGCCTTGGAGTGAGGTGCCAGGGGCAGCAGCATTAGCCACATCTGTTTTGCTCCCTGTTATAGCCCCAGCTCCTTGTGTAGTTCCTGGAATATGGTGGGTACTCAGTAAATAGGTGTTGACTGCACAGATAAATCCACCTGCCACTGGATTTGCCAATGATAAAGTGAAACCCACAGTCTGGGCTTTGATTGTTTTATAAATTTATCTACGTTCATGATCATTTCTCTTAGCCTCAGCTCACCTGTAGACACAAAAGGCTGTGGTTTCCAGAAATGCCTGGGCCCATCATGCCTCAGCCTTCCTTTGAGAGCCCAGTGGAGGATGATCCCCAGGTGCCGAAGGAGCCAGGTGTGTGGGCTCTATGGCCGCTCAGCCCAGCCATTTCAGGAGATGCTAAAACTGGGCTCAGAAGGACACTTACTGGGCATGGAATATTTAAAATTTATAAACAAGAGGCAGACAATTTCTAAATAAATAGTGTACCAAGTAGAGAGCAAAGTCATAAATAAAAGGAAATACAAGTGACCTCAAACTCTTAAAAATAGCTCTCAAATATTTTTATGACTCTGAACCAATTGTTTGAGGAGAAGTTTCTTATGAAACCAGACCTCTGTCCATTGTCCTCTTGCAGACTCCCCACCATAAACTCTCTCCTTTGCCCCCTTCAGGGCTCTCTTTCCACACAGGGGTTTCTGTTCTGTTTGGTTCTATTGGTCTACACTGGCCTGCAGGCCAGAAGCAGCGCTGTTACCTGGGAGCTTGGGAGAATGCATCTGGACTGATCCCCAGGTGACCCATGTGCACGTGCCATTAGAGCAGCACTGACAGAATGTCCCATCTGTGCTCTGACTCTTAGGCCCTGTCCGCTTCACCTTGTCCCAAAAGGACCCAGAAGATTGACACTCCTGTCAGTCCTGATAGTTCTGCTCAAAGCTAGAAATTCTAGATCTTTCATGGATCCTTCTCCCCTTTGAGATTAGAACATCCTGAGGACAGGATTCTGTCTTGCTTGCTCCTGTCACACCAGCACCCCAGATGTAATTAGCAAAGGAACCAGCAGAGGAAACAGCACCCACCCCTGTCCCTGCATGTGCCAGGCATGTCCAGCCTGCCCATGTGCTCTGGAAATGGTGCAGTGTGCCTCTAATCATGACAGATAGAAGGGGATACTTACCCCTCTTGCTGGCCAACAGGAAACCCAGGGTTGGGGTCTGGTCTTTGATACAAACTCCCCAGTCCGTGGCTGGTGCTTATATGAGTCAGTTATTTCAGTAAGTTCAGCTGTAGACATCTAAGTCCAAAATTTCCCAATGCACTGCATAAATAGCATGGGGTAGCTTTCCTAAAAGAACTACCCTGGGAGGAAGAGAAGACTAAGATCCTGCATGCTAAGAGGGCAGAGGAGGAACCCTGGGGCCAAGACCGGGGCCAGATGGCCTTCCTCTTCCACTGATGGAGCCCTGAACCACATGAAGTTCAGGAGCTAGGAGCAGAGTCCCTAAGAGACACAGTTAAGAAATAGCCCAGACATGTCTGCTGAGCACTTTCTGGGCCTGGGTTGGTCTTGGTGGGGTTGGAGATTTGTTTATCTGGGTCTTTTGGGGAGGACCAGCACTCATCCAACCAGTGTTTGCAGACTTGGTCTCTGTGCAAGACCTATTTAGAGTCCTGGGCAGGAGTCTCTGGCCCTTAGATGCAAGTTCTTCTCCCTAAAGTTCCTCAGACAACTTGAATGGACAGAAGTCTACTTGATGAGTTAAAACAACAAGATGAATGTAAAGCAGTTTAAAGCAGAAAAAAAAAAAAAAAGTCACAAGGTTATGCCTTAGCAGGGTTTGATCTAGGCGATAAATTCTCCATTTGTCCTACCTGTCTACCTACTTACTTACCTTCCTACCTGCTAATCCATCCATTGATCCACCAATTTATTCATCTATCCATCCATCTACCAATCCATCTATCCACTCAGCCATCCATCCATCCATCCACCAATCCATCCATTCCTCTGCCCACCCCATCCACCCACCCATCTATCTACCCATTCATCTCATCCATCTCTCCATCTTCTCTCTTGAACATTCTCTCATTCTTTCTCTTCATTTGTACAAAAAAAAAGTATCAAAGTATCGAGGCTTGCTTTGGGCTGGTGGATGTAAGAGCAAACACTGTCCCTGTCCTCAGTGAACCAACACAGCTGACAAGAGCATTTGTTCTACTTTATCAAAGAGTGTGCTGATAGGAGGCTCCTCTGCCCTCCCTCTGTCAGGGAGAAGCCCCGGACAGTTGAGAGTGCGTCATCCATCTCTGCTTGCCACATAGCCCACGGCAGAGGCTGGCATGCAGCTCGAGTGCCATGAACGCGTGTTGGATGAACTGACCTGAGGGGTGGTGAGGAGCTAGGCAGTTCCAGTTTGGTAGAAGAGACTAAGAAAGGCTTGCGGACTCTTGGGAGCTAAGAAGTGGTCACAGACTCGTGTTACACTAGGACTTAGAGGAAGTTTTGGTGGGGGAGGAATATAGGAGCCTATTTCTTGAACACTTCTCTGTCAGGTTTCTGGTTGGGTTGGAGTTGGGAAGCCCCCCTTCTCCACCACCCTACCCAGCCTTATGCCCTGGGTCTGAAGCGTAGCCACACCTGATACATCTTTGATGATTCTCATGTGATAGCTGGAAGGAAGTCTCTGTGGGTGGCTGGGGGACCTATGGGTAGGAGGCAGAGACTCACTGGCCAGCCAGGACTCTCTGTCCTGGCCTGTGCTGGTCCTCAGGAGTTTCCCTGCTTCCCCCGCCC
Organism: Sciurus vulgaris; assembly: GCF_902686455.1. Classification (NCBI taxonomy): domain Eukaryota; kingdom Metazoa; phylum Chordata; class Mammalia; order Rodentia; family Sciuridae; genus Sciurus; species Sciurus vulgaris. Next base: position 52,798,730 of record NC_136463.1, on the reverse strand, counting down.
CCTTCTTTCCTGGACTGACCTCTGTTCTCACAAATTTGCCCTTTCCTTCCCGCCTTGAAATCTGATAATGAAACTAATACCCAATATTTTTGCCTCTGAGAGAAGCAGGAGATAAACAGGAAGGCATGAAAGATTAAGGTATCTCTCCAAAGCAGGGGCTAGGACAGGCCAGGGAGTTGGGTGACACCTCTGGGTAGAGCAGAGGGATCCAGATGTGAGCCGCTTTGCCTGATGCATTTTTCCATTTGTGTAGAGAAAATAAAACAAAGAGAAAAGAAAACAAGCTGTAAAATACTTTGCAGAAGTCTGAGCGTGGGCAATTGTCACTTGAAGTCCCTGACAGCTATGAGAAGCAGGAGGGGAGGGGGGAGGCCCTGCTTTTTGATGTTTGGTCTCAGCGCTTTCTTTTGTGTGACCAGTTGTTTGAGATGAACCTTTTGTTGGTATGAGGTGTGTATAGAAGAGAGATTCCAGCTCTGGCTTCCCCTTGGAAGCTCAGGAGGGGCTCAGAAGTCCATTGATCCCCTCAGTGGACAGCTGGAGCTTCCTTTATAGGAGAGGACACAGGATGAAGTCAGCTTCCTAAAAGAACCAAAAGATGCCACTACAAGGCCTTTCCCAGTACAAAAACCTGAAGAAGTGAGACCTGGGTGATTCTTCCAGATCCCTGGCCCTGGACAGGTGCACCGGGCCCTGTCATTTCTGTGTTTGTAGGAAAGATCTAGATTCTGGACTGTGGTCCAGGCCTGCTTGTGATTTCCAGTGATCTGCCCCTTTCCTATGGGGCTGTGAGTCAGCAGCCAGAAGACTGGGGCCACAGTCCTGGACCCTCCATTCACGGGCTCTGTGGTTGGTCACTTCGCCTCTCTGAGCAGCACCCTGTCTCCCTTATCTAGCTGAGTTGGTCCCAAGGAAATAGTGAATGGACTTTAAGTATGACCATCCCCCATGGGGAGGGCAGGGTACAACTACAGCTTCTTTCTTTGCACTTGATTGAACTAAGCTCTTGGGGACCCCAGCTGAGGGACACTTGGGAAAGCTCTTAGGGGCTGGGGGTGTCCTCTGATCTAATCTGGCTTCCAGCAGCTTCCACACTTCAGGGGTAATCTGTCCTAGCACTTTCTCCAAAGCTGGCCTCCATCTCCACTTGTCAACTGAGTGATCAGTGAGGGAGTGACTTGGGAGACAACTCTAGGAAGAACATTCAAACGCATTATAACATCAGAGAAAAATTAAAGAGGCAATTTAAAAACAAATCACAAATAAAAATAACATGAATAAGAAACTGGTCAAAATATTTGTATCCTAGAGATGTTTTTATTTTATTTATTTTTTTCTTTTTCTTTTTTTTTATTAAAAATCATAAATTTACATAGGGCAATGTTGTTGGATTCATTGTTATTTTTTCCCTCCCTCCACCCCTCCCACCCCTCTTTTCCCTCTATACAGTCCTTCCTTCCTCTATTCTTACCACCCTCCTTATCCCTAACCCTAAACCTAACCCTAACCCTAACGCTAATCCCTCCTACCCCCCATTATATGTCCTCATCCGCTTAGCAGTGAGATCATCCGTCCTTTAGTTTTTTAAGATTGGCTTATCTCACTTAGCATGATATCCTCCAATTTCATCCATTTGCCTGCAAATGCCATAATTTTATCATTCTTCATGGCGGAGTAATATTCCATTGTATATATATGCCACAGTTTCTTTATCCATTCATCAACTGAAGGGCATCTAGGTTGGTTCCACAATCTGGCTATGGTGAATTGAGCAGCTATGAACATTGATGTGGCTGTATCTCTGTAGTATGCTGATTTTAAGTCCTCTGGGTATAGGCCAAGGAGTGGGATAGCTGGGTCAAATGGTGGTTCCATTCCAAGCTTTCTGAGGAATCTCCATACTGCTTTCCAGAGTGGCTGCACTAATTTGCAACCCCAACAGCAATGTATGAGTGTACCTTTTTCCCCACATCCTCGCCAACACCTATTGTTACTTGTGTTCTTGATAATCGCCATTATAATTGGGGTGAGATGAAATCTTAGGGTAATCTTGATTTGCATTTCTCTTCTTACTAGAGATGTTGAACATTTTTTCATATATTTGTTGATTGCTTGTACATCTTCTTCTGTGAAGTGTCTCTTCATTTCCTTAGCCCATTTGTTGATTGGATTATTTGTATTCTTGGTGTAGAGTTTTTTGAGTTCTTTATAGATTCTGGAAATTAGTGCTCTATCTGAAGTATGAGTGGCAAAGATATTCTCCCACTCTGTAGGTTCTCTCTTCACATTGATAGTTTCCTTTGCTGAGAGAAAGCTTTTCAGTTTGAATCTATCCCAGTTGTTGATTCTTGTTTTTATTTCTTGTGCTATGGGAGTCCTGTTAAGGAAGTCTGATCCTAAGCCAAGAAGTTGAAGGTTTGGACCTACTTTTTCTTCTATAAGATGCAGGGTCTCTGGTCTGATTCCGAGGTCCTTGATCCATTTTGAGTTGGAGATGTTTTTAAATACAGTAGTATAAAAGCATTAGACAGGGTGAAGAAAACCCCACTTTATTTGAAAACTGGCAAATGGCATGAACAGGCAACGTGTGCGCACACACGGGAAGTCTCAATAGACACACGGAGAAATGCCCAAAGTCCCTAGTAATCAGAGACATGCAGATGAAAATCATGTGTGAGTTTTTTTTTTCCCCCAGACAAATTGGCAAAGATTAAAGAAAAGAAGAATACTTATACCAAATGTGCATTGTCATTTTTTTCAAGGGCGTGGTGAAATAAGAGCTATCACATCCTGCTGTTGGGAGAGTGAGCCAGCACGGCCTTTCTTGACAGCAATTTGGCGATTTGGATCCAAAGTTAAAAACATGTAGAACCAAATGTCAACTCACAGTTCTGCCTTGAGAAATGTGCTGCGTGACAGAAATCAGGGCATTCAGAACAGTGCATTTTCAAGGTGGTTCAAGGTGATTACCTTTGTGTTTGAAGGTGGTTACCATGGTGCTGTTTTGCCTTTTTCTTTTTTTGTGTGATATTAAGGATTAAACCCAGGGCCTTACATATGCTAAGCAAGCACTCAAGCACTCTGAACTGCAACCCCAGACCTTTTTATTATAAATTTTGAGACAGGGCTTGCCAGTTTGCCGAGACTGGCCTTAAACTTGCAATCCTCTTACCTCAACCTCCAAAGTCCCTGGGATTATAGACATGAGCCACCACACCTGGCTCACTGTGTTGTTTATAATAGTGACAAATGGAAACAGCCTAGCTGTCCAGCTCTAGGAGACCCGGCTGTTACATGCATCTACTTTAGATTGCAAGAAATTCATGACGTTTATTTCTGTACAATGCAGTACCAGGTAACTTTTAAAAATTGTGAAGAATGGGCTGGGCACAGTGGTGCATGCCTATAACCCCAGCTGCTTGGGAAACCGAGGCAGGAGGATTGCAAGTTTGAGGAAAGCCTCAGTCACTCAGTGAAGATGAAGCAACTTAATGAGACCCTGTCTCAAAATAAAACACAAAGTGGCTTAGAGATAAAGCACTCCCCCTGGGTTCCATCCCCAGTACAGTAGAGAAAAACAACAACAACAAAAAAAAACAAGCAAACATGAAGAACAGTATTCAACACTAAAAAATATTAATTCTGAAAAACAAACAAACAAACAAACAACACTACAAATCTAGATGTAAGCCAGGTACAGTGGTACACACATGTAACCTCAGTGACTCAGGAGGCTGAGGCAGAAGGGTCACAAGTTCAAAGCCATCCTCAGCTACTTAGAGAGACCCTTTCTCAAAAAAGTCAAAAGGGCTGGGGATGTGGCTCAGTGGTAAAGTACCCCTGAATTCATTCCCTAGTAACCCCCCAACAACAACAAAAAAAAAACCTAGATGTAGACAGGTATGATCCATCCCATGTTTATAGGAAAGAATTAAATAGTTCCACAGTTGGGCCCATGCTAAGAAGTAAAAGCTCCTAAGTTAACAGTGGCCGGTGGAAATAGGAGTGTGTTTTTCCCTGCTTTTGTTTTCCAGGAGTGTGGCATTAAACATATATTTCTTTAGGAATTCCATAAAGATATGGTTTAGAATAAACTTAGCATAAATATAAGACAGACCAGGTTGAAGAATAGGTAAGAGTAGCCAGATCCAAGCTGGAGTAATCCCAGAACTTGAAGCCCAAAGAGGGCAGGTGTTAGGGGATCACAGGGTGGGGTAAGGAGGGCTCTGTGGAGGCCATTTTGGTGCCTGGTCCAGGCTGAGGGGGGCAGTGGAGATGGACCCGGAAATGGTACTGAAGCTGAGACACCTGGAGTATTAGAAAGATGCAGCCAGATGAAGAGGGGGTGTCCTAGGAGGAAAGGAAGAGCAAGCTCCTGCAGGCCAGGAGGGGGAAGGAGGGGAGTCCCCGCACATGGTGTGCTCTAGAAACTGACCAAAATTTGGTGCAACTGAAGCAGGAAGAGGGGGAGGTGGGTGAGCAGAGATGCAGCTGGACGGAAGGCAGGACCGACCAATTCAGAGCCCTTGAAGGCCGTGATAAATGATTTCGACTTTATCCTGATGGACATCCTCAGATTGGTGCTTAGAAATTCCTGCTCTGATTACAGTTGTCCCTGGGTCCATAGAGAATCCCTGATGTGGATGTTCAATTCCCTTAAATTAAGTGGCATAGTATTTACCTAGAACCTATACATATCCTCCTATATACTTTAAATCATCTCTAGATTACTTATCATACCAGACACAATGTAAATGGTATGTAAATAGTTGTTACAGTGTTTAGGGAATAATGACACCAAAAAAGTCAGTACAAGTTCAGTATGGGTGCAATTTTCCCCCCTAATATTCTGGATCTATAATTTGTTGAATCCAAGGTTATGAGCCCTGCAGATCTGGGGAGCTGATTGACTGTACAATGCTTAAAGTCACCCAGAACACTCAGCTCAGACAACAGGGAGGTCAGAGGACAATATGGAGAGGTGTGAACCCATATGAGGGAGGTGCTTCTGGATCCAAGTGGAGATCCCAGGCTCGAAGCAGGGAATATCAATTTTCAAGTCAGGAGCACAGCCATGGTGAGAGGGGCAGGAGATAGCCCTCAGAGGGCATTGGGGCTGGTGGGGAAAGGGTGCCAAGTCCTGAGCCATGTGCATAGGTAGGGAATAGGCAGAGGGAAGCAAGCCTGGCAGGATGGAAAGCCAGAGAGAACCACGCTGAGGATCCTCTGCAGAGGATCCCAATCTCAGGGATGGACAGGCCTCCACAAAATGGGATGCCCTCCAGGTTGATGGAGGAAGGGAAGAAGGGGCACCCAGGCTCAGAGTGCTCCATAGCACAGTCTCTAGGGAATGGAAGCCTGCCAGCATAGAAACAGTGTAGGAGTGTGCTCAGGTTGAGAGGCTTAGACATTTTTTTCTCCCAGTTCTGGAGACTAGAGTTTAAGATCAAGGTTAGTTTCTCTTGAAGCTTCTCTCGGCTTGTGGGTGGCGGCTACCTACCTTCTCACTGTGTCCTTGCCTGGTCTTTAAAAAAAAATTTTTTTTCCTGGTACTGGGGATTGAAACCAGGGATACTCTACTACTGAATTACATTCATAGCCTTTTTATTTTGAGACGAGGTCTTTCTAAGTTGCCCAGGCTGGCCTTGAATTTGTGATCCTCCTGCCTCAGCCTCCTGAGTTGCTAGGATTACAGGTGTGCACCACAGTGCCTGGCTCACCTGCTCTTTTCATACACCTCTTGAATCTCTTCATGTGTACAAATGCCCTCTTCTTATAGGAGACCTTGGAGTAGGTTCCAACCTAAGGGCCTCATCTGAACTCATTCACCTCTTTAAAGTCCCTGTTTTCAAATACAGTCAAACTCTGAGGTACTCAGGGTAAGTCAACACAAGAATTTGGTGGGAGCCTCAGCCATGGTAATGTGAGGTGTTCAATCACTGTTGACAGGTGCAAAGAAAGCCAGGGAAGAGCTCCTGGAGCTCAAGACTGCCTCCCGAGATCAGCAGTGGAGATGAAGGGGGAGTTGGGACAGAGTCTCTCTTGGTCCCCATGGGTGTCTGTCTTCCCAGCGCTCTTGGGGCTCACAGTCTCTGCCTGTCTTTCCTGCAGCCTGTAACTGCAACCTGCATGCCCGGCGCTGCCGCTTCAACATGGAGCTCTACAAGCTGTCTGGGCGCAAGAGTGGGGGCGTCTGCCTCAACTGCCGCCACAACACCGCTGGCCGCCATTGCCACTACTGCAAGGAGGGCTACTACCGCGACATGGGCAAGCCCATCACCCACCGGAAGGCCTGCAAAGGTAGGCTGCGCTTGGAGGGGGAGGTGGGACAGACCATGAGGATGCTGGTCTTGCCTCTTTCCTTTCTTTCTCCTTTGCTATTTCTCTTTTTCTTCTAGTTTCCATACAGAGTGGTGTAGACTGAGGTCATCACACACGTACACACACACACACACACACACACACGCACGCACACATAGCCTCCCTGGTATTTGAAGGTGTAAGCCAAAACAAAGGGGCGATGGAGACACGGCTCAAAGGAGAAGAAAGGAGAAGGTGTGATCCCCCGTGAGGGTGCAGGGCTCACGGGCTGACACCTCCCCCTCCCAAGCGTCTCCTCTGCACAGGTGTGCTACATACCACAGGGACGCGAGTCATGTTCGCCAGGCTTACCTTCGGGACAAAGGACCCTCTTTTTCCAAACCCACGCAGACACTTCTTTGGATATGTGGCACAGCCCCCACCCCCATCACACACACACATAGACACGCACAGTTGCAGCAAGGTCGCAGTTTCAGGATCAGGGTCTCAGAAGGAACATTTAATCCATCTGCAAATAGCTTTACTTCTCAGGACAAAAAAAAAAAAAAAAAGAAAAAGAAAGAAAGAAACCGGAGACTCTATTTTCGCTCACTGAAGCAAGCACTAATGTTTTAACTTTCTGCTGTTTGTTTTTCTCCCACCAACAAAAATGAAGCAATGGTCAGATGACTCAGAGGAGCTGATGAAATGCCAGGGAATTTGGTGATGTTGGAGGGTGAGAAGTACCCTCCCCCATGTTAGCTTTTGGGAATTCCAGGAACCAGGGTTCTTTTGCTTCAAAAGATGGGGCGCAGGGCCAGGTCCTGCATGAGCATGGCTTCCCAGGAAGATGTTTATCTCCAAGAGCTCTGGGCCAACAGCTCAGCATACTTGGGGTCCTGACTTGGACTTGTGCAGACCCTGACAGAAAATCCCCAAGCCATGGAAGACTTAAGACCAGGTGATGAGCGCGGTAGAGAAACCCTTCTGGGTTTCAGCCCTTGAATGAAGCTGAAGTATCATCTTCGAAACAGGAAATCTACCAGATGTTGGGCACTTGTGTGCAGAATGACTGCATAATTTGCAGGGCCCAGTGCAAAATGAAAATATGGAGCCCCTTACTAAAAAATAATTAAGACTTTCAAAACAGCAGAGCTTTGACAAAGCCTGCATCTTTCTGAGCATGAAACCAGCGCTGTTTGTGTAGAACACTTTTCTCAAAAACAACAACCAAAAAATCCCACCAGGTTCCCAGTTTGTCACCTCCAGGAAAGAGCCCTTTGATTCCACAAATACACAAAGATGGGTAGGGTGGCTTCCAAGATGAAGCAAGCTCTCTCCAGATCTGTGGACTTACGGCCTCTGGTGGTTGCCAGAAGAAAATTGAACAGAAAGGTAGCTGAGCTATTTCCACATCAAAAAAGACACTATTTCAGATAAGAATCCTCCAGGCGAGAATGGAAAAGCAGCCCAGGCGAAGGGACCCTAGAAAGGTCTGCAGTGTCAGGAAGATATGATCAGAGCAAGACCAGGGAGAGATGACTGGGTTTTCTGAGCACAGAGTTGGAAAGTATCCAACTCCTTTGCCTGTGCCCAGTGTTTGTTGTCTTGCTTTTACAGAAGAAATTGCGGCCAGGGGTCTTGTAAACAGCTGGCTTACACATAGATTTCTTGGAGATTCAGCCAAGAAGTTTTAACCCACAGCAGCCACTCAGGTGGGCAGTCCTGTGCCCAGGGTGAGAAGGTCTGGGCTCTGCAAGGAAAGGGGGCAGTTCTCATTTCCTGTCCTGCTGGTTTCTGCTGTTAGAACAAAAATGCCTGTTCCCCCAAGATGCAGGAAGAAATGAGGCCTTGGTCATCTCTACCCTCCCCTCTGTTGCCGTGGGTAGGGACAACGACCATGAATTTTTCTCTGTCTCTCTTACTTCTCAGAGAGATGCCAGGAAGCCACAAGGTTCAGGTTCATTCTCCAGGGTCTGCCTCTTTGGGCTACAGATGCTCACTCAGTTCCTTTGCTGGTTTCTAGGGGGAACAGATGCAGGCAGATGAGGGGCTGTTCCTGTTCTATGATTTCAAATGCTAGGATCAACCTAGGTGACTGCATTTGCAGTCCTAGAAAGCAGCTGTCCCAGCCTTGATGGGAATTCTGGGAGAAGAATTCATAGAAAAGGAAAATCTAAGAATGGATTCTTCTCGGGGAGACAATTATATCCTGCGAGGAAATGAGACAGGAAAGGGTATTGGGACTCTCATTGTCTTGACTGAAGGAGGACAATGCTTCAAGGAACCGGCCACCTGCTTGGTAAGGAAAGACATGCTTCAAGGTTTCTGCCTCCTGATTGGTGAGGAAAAGCATAGCCCAAAGGGTCCTCCTTCTTGATTGGTGAGAAAAGATCTGCTCTCTGATTCATGTGACCAGAGCCAGTGAGGTGGCACATCAGGAGGCTGAGGCAGGAGGATCCAGAGTTCAAAGCCAGCCTTAGCAACGTGAGACCTTAAGCAACTCAGTGAGACCCTGTCCATGCATAGAATACAAAAAAGGGCTGGGGACGTGGCTCCTGGGTTAAGTGCTCCTGGGTTCAATCCCGGGTACCAGAAATAAAAAAATAAAAAATAAAATAAAATAAAATGTGACCCGAAAGTTCCAACAACCTAAAGACAGCTCTTGAAATTTCCACATCTTTTCCCTCTTCTCTTTCTAATGTCATCCCTTTAGGCTATGTGGGAACTTTAAATCTTCAATTCCTCCAAGGGACACCTCCTGCCACAAAAAGACTCAGAGATCATGGCAGGAACCAGCTTTAGAAGTTAAGTTGCTGGTGGGGCCACATGTACCCCTGAGATTTTCACACAGGGTCTCTTAGTCAACACCTCCCTTCCACCACCACCACCATGGGGTCTTCTGCCTTGGTTTCTCAAGGGCACGTGGTTTAAGAAATGCTTCCTTTTGTGGAAGAAAGCCCAATGGCCTCCAGCATTTGATTCTTTGACAGTTTGCTCTCAGAGGCTTCCAGATCTTATAGGTGTGTGTGACACTGGCCGCAGGCCCCTTCTCCTGAGATTGACCTCAGGGAGCCCTCAAGCCAAGGCCACACTTCTTCGCTTTGTTTCAAATTAATTCCACAGGGGATTTGGGACAACTGGCTGTGGACTCCCAAGTTGGCTTGGGAATGGCCTTGGGGCCCACTTTACCCCCTGACTTCTCTGGGCCCAAGAGGGGCCCAGGCAGGGGGCCGAGGCCACCCATATACACTGCTGGTGATTGGCTGACTCAGGACCTTGTTCACTGCAGAGCAGGGGTGGACCCCGACAAGAACAGCTTGGAGCAAGGGCATTTGATTCCACACCTTATTATGCAGTCCCCCATTTGGGAAGTTTCATAGCAACAAATTTGTTGGGTTCTTTCTCCCCTCCCCTAGTTTAGAAGCAAAGTGGCGCTGGCAGGGTTGGTGCATACAAAGGGCTGTAATAAACATGCCCAGGGAACAGGCCGCTGCACTCTCCGGCTATTCAATGCAATTTCACAGCACTGGGACGGCCTCATTATGGTGTGGGCTGTTGTCCTATACAAAGTCAGATGAGATAAATTTCTCCCTTTTCTCCACAGAATGGTTTGTGAATGATACTCGTCCTGGAATCTTTGAAAAGATAGGAGGTTTTGTTTACCATTTGTCTTCTTTATGGACTTTGGGGCTCTTTCTTTTTAGAGTCGGCAAAGAGGACGTTGCTATTTAACCATTTCGGCGGCGCCTCCATTGATAACAATATTAATTTATCATCTTCCCAAACCATCTGTGATGGATAAAGACATTCCAGGAGTCTGCCGTGAACCGAATTGCGATGAGAATTAAGAAATTAGCCACCGCAGCTAGCATCGCCTTACAAAAGTCTCGGTTCCATCTCACTGAGCAGCTTGTTGGGCCGCTCCTTGCCCTACCCCCTCCGGTCTACAGGGAATGTGGCTGAATACAGGCTGCTGAGGAGGTGCCCAAGCCCTAAGAAGATGCAGTCATTAGGGCACAAGCATGGGACAGTCCCCACCATCTTTGCCAGGCATGCTTGAAACTCCTGCCCCGCCTTTATTCTTTCCTGCAGCTCTGCCAGCTGTTGGGGACAGGGTGAAGAAGTGAGCACCTCTGTCAGCCTCCCTCTGGCTCCCTGGGCCACCTTACACGACACCCTGTGCCTTGCTCATTCTGGATTCTGAACCTTAACTTCATTTGTGCTACAATTCTCACCCTTGGTTGCACGGGGGAATCATCCCGGGAGACTTAATTCTGCAGCCTGGGTTCCACCCTAGAGATTTTGGTTTAATTAATGGATCCAGATGAGGCCTGGGCATTGGGAATTGGCTCCTCAGGTGATTCTTATGTGTAGCCAAGACTGAGACCCACAGAGAATAAGAAGTGGAGGAGAATAAGAAATGAGGATGGCGGTTTGCTCTTGGCAATGTAGATTCAAGGAAGGCTCACAGGTGGCCGAGACTCCAGAATTTATTCCTTTGATGGAATTTAGATATTTTTATGATTCCCTTGATGAAAACTGGAGAAGGAGGGCATTTAAATTTAAAAATTAATTTTCCTTTTTTAAAGACAGGGTCTTAGTCTCACTATATTGCACAGACTGGTCTTGAAGTCCTAGGCTGAAGCAAAGCTCCTGCCTCAGCCTCCTGTAGCTGGAATTGCAGGTGTGCATCACTGCACCCAGCTTCCTGGCTTAAAAATTTTAAATCTTGCTCGACAAGACTGGTGAAACCTAGCCAGGAATGGTGGCACACATCTGTAGTCCCAGTGACTCTGGAGACTGAAGCAGGAAGATCACAAGTTCAAGGCCAGCCTCTGCAACTTAGTGAGGCCCTAAGCAACTTAGTGAGACCCTGTCTTAAAATAAAAAATAAAAAGGGCTGGGGATGTGACTCAGTGGTTAAGCGTCCCTGGGTTCAATTCCTAGTATTAAAAAAAAAAAAAAAAGACTGGCACAGCCTAATATCACAATATCTAAATCAAGACATGGAGACCCTGACCAGTAGCATACACATTTGTGATCATGTGTATGCACATGTGTGCACCAGCATGCATATTTTGATCTGATCATTTGAGGGTTTAGTCTCAGCATAGTCAAGTACCTCTGAGCCCCTCCCTTCTAAGCCTTCCCAAGGCAATGTACCCCCTACAAAACTTCAGGAACTGCCTTTCATTTTGTGGGTCCCTTGACACAGTTCCATTTCCTGTTGTGTTTTTGTGGGGTGCAGGAAAAGGGTTGGTCATCTGAGACCCTCTAGTCGCTGGCAAGAGCAGCTCCAACTTTGAGGGCATAGACTTCAACCCAAGGAGTGGCCTCCATATGACAAGGTAAGGCCAGCACCCGCCAGGAGAGAGGAAGTGACGCCTGCCTCAGATCCTACTGTCAGAAAGCTCTAACCCCAGCTGTGACCAGTGTTGGCACACCCTTCCTCTGTTCCCTGGGGGATGTGAGAGTTAAACCCTATCTATATGTTTGACTAATGTTCAAAATCTGTGGGGCATTGGGCTAGTGATGTGACTTTCTTAGACCTCAGTCATCTTTGTGGAATTGTATTCAGGTTTCTGGTCGCCGAGTCACTTCCAGCTTTGACTTCCCTCCTTCCGTGCTCTGCTTTTAAAAGATTCCAAATCATATGGGTCCCTGATACAACAGGGTTATCCCTTCTAGCAGTGAATGTTGTGATCTGGGGACTTGGAAGAGCCAGTGGAGCCTGAAACTCAGGTGGAGGTTATTTTGTTCCCAGGTTTTTACAGATGAAGAGTGTCCCTGATCCTGTGACTCAGTGCACTGTGCTGAAACAGGGTCCTTCCGGCCCAGCCCTGCCGTTCATTCCCTGGGCATCTCTGTTGTGTGCACCTCCCAGCGTGAGTCCTTATCTCTTTGGCCCACTCTCACCCCCAGATTCTACATGGACATTCCTGGAGGATCCTCAGGGGTTCCCAGAGCTTGAGCACAAAAGGCCTTTGATCTTTGATCTCCCCAAGTTCATGGAGCTTCTGGGCTTGACAGTCAGGAACGTTGAGGACATTTTACCTGGGAAATTGTGTCTTTTGGGCTTCTGCCATCAGGAAAGCAACAGGTGGGCCCCATCAGGATGAATAGCTTTTAACAGCATGGGACTTGGACTTATTCAGATCAGGGTTCAAGTTCCATCTCTGGGCAAGGCCACTCTTCAAGAGATGAAGTTTATTCATCTGGAAATGGGGATAACAGTTCCTTCTCCCTCCTGGTGTTATGGTGCAGATTTAGTGAGGTGCTGTAGCCTCACACAGAGCATGGGCTCCATGCATGTTAACTGTTAGGATTAAATGTTCAAGTCAAAGAAAAGGGAGATACGAGAACCCCCTACAAACATCAGCGTGCACACAGGCAGAGACGATTCCTTTGGCTCTCCAGCTTCCTTAGTTCTTTCCATGGGCAGTGGGGCTTGGGGGAACAAACTCCCCTGGCTGCAAGGGCTGTCCCCATGTGGACATTGTGGCCAGTTCTCATAGGACTGGGCAGGGCCCCAAGGATTTGCCCTAATACTGTTGCACACGCTCCATAAAGGATTTACACGCTTTGGGAGCAAAAATGACAAATGAATCAAGCCGCAGAGATGTGGCCAGCAGCTGCTTGTGGAGGTCTGGAGCAGAGGTGGGGACAGGCTATGCACGTCTAAATGGGGCTTTGAAAGTGCCACTCAGAAAGACCAGACAGCATGCAAGGGGCTTCCTGACCACACTGGGGCTTGCAGCTGACCAAGGGAGGGACTGTCCTGCCCTGTCCTGCCACACTACTCTGGCAGTCTCCAGCCCCTGCCCTCCCACCTCCAGCCCAGCCCTCTCTCTCTCTCTCTCTCTCTCTCTCTCTCTCTGGGAAACACTCGCAGGACCTGCGCTCTCTGCCTCAGCTGTAGAACAGGTGCAGAGAGACTATGGTTAACTAGATCAGGGAGGGTCAAATAACTCAGCTTGGGATTAGGGGGCTCCCCTCCCCCTCGCACTTCCTGCCTTCTGCACCTTGATCCAGTGGCAGGGAAAGGCCCCGTGCAACTTGAGACATTTATTCTTTTGTGCCTTGTTAGCAACTGCTGAGGGAGAGGGACGCCTCTCTGTGGAGGAGCTTGACACAGACAGCTGAAGTGAAGTTTGGGGATTATCTGTGGATTTCAGTGATCCTCGCTGCCTCATTAGCATGGGGAATTTCAGAGTGGAGACTGGGGCCTCCTTGAGGCTGCCGATGACCTAGGATGTGAGGGGATTATTCTACTCGCCTCCTCATTCTTTCCTCCAGATGCTCAGGGTGAACGGGAGGGCCTTTCCCTGTGGAAAAGGCAGCAGATTGGCTCTGAGTTAGATTCAGATTGATAAGGAAACTGTTCATTGACTCTTCAAGTGTTTCCTGAGCACCTACTATGTGTCAGACACTAGAGTGTTCACAATGACCAGGACAGACTCAGTCCCTTAGAGCTCATTTTCTGGTGGGGGGCTTGGCAATAACAAAGGAGAAAAAGGAAAGTAATTTTAGAATGTGGAGAGTTATATGGAGAAAATAAATAAGAAAGAGACAAGTAGCAGGGAGAAGCTGCTCTACAAGATGGCCTGGCCTGGGCTCTGGTCTCGGAGGAACAGACATTCAAGAGTAGCCATGGGAGCCGGGTGCAGCAGCACAGGTCTATAATCCCAGCGGCTTGGGAGGCTGAGGCAGGAGGATCTCAAGTTCAAAACCAGCCTCAGCAAAAGTGAGGTGCTAAGCAACTCAGTGAGATCCTGTCTCTAAATAAAATATGAAATAGGGCTGAAGATGTGGCTCAGTGTTCGAGTGCCCCTGAGTTCAATTCCTGGTCCCCGCCCTGGCCCCCCAAAAAAGAGGAGCCGTGGGGTAGGAGGAGAGCACAGTCAGATGGAAACCAAGGGGATAGCTTCCCAGGCAGTCCCAAAGCCTGGGAGCAGAAAGAGTTTGGTGGGCTCTTGGACAGTAGGGAGGGGAGGCAGGGCAGGGCAGGGTCAGCTCATCAGAGTCTGGGGAAGAGCAGTGGGTCTCATTTGAAGAGTGTTAGAAGCCATCGTGAACTGAAAATCGATTTCTATGCATATATGAGTTTGTCAGGATGAACCTAACTACTATGTATAACCACTAAGCTCTTTAAAAAAAAACATTGGAAGGCACTGGAAGACTTTAAGGGTGACTTGAGGCATATATCTGACTTTCCTTTTAAGAAGCACCATCTGTAAGGCAAGCTATAGATGGGGAGAAAGTACTTGCACATCCCATATCCAGTGAAGAATATGAATCCAGAATAGGTGAAGAACTCTTGAAATTCAACAACAAGAAAACAAAAACCCAATTAAAAATGGGGCTGGGGATAGAGCTCAGTTGGTAGAGTGCTTGCCTTGCATGCATAAGACCTTGGGTTTAATTCTCAGCACCACAAAACAAAAAAAAAGACGGGTAGAGGGGGGAATATTTGAACACACTTCCCCAAAGATAGATGAATGGCAGATAAATAGATGGTTTCTGTAGTCATTAAGGGAATGCAAATTAGAACCACAATGAGAGAATACTCAATGAAAATTAAAAGTACTAATAATTCCAAGTGTTTGGCCAGAACAAGAAACAACTGGAACTCTAATTGCTGGTGGGAATTCAAAATGGCAGTTTCTTATGAGGTTGAACATCGATCTCTAGTAGTGCCCAGCAATCCCATTCCTAGGAATCAATCTGAGAGAAATGAAAACGTATGCTCACATGAAAACCTGAACATGATGGATGTTTATAACAGCCTTAGTCATAATTAATTGCCCCAAACTGGAAGCAACCCCTTTGTGCTTCAGTGGATGAATGGACAAGCAAAATGGGATGCATCCATACCAAGGGATGCTACTTGGAAATGAAAAGGAGCTATTGATTCACATGACGCTATGGATGAATCTCAAACGTATTTGACAAAGGTCAGACTCAGCAGATTTCCTACTGGACAATCCTGTTTGTACACGCAGACATTGTCACTACTATATAAACCCTGAATAAGACATTCTGGAAAAGGTGCCACTGGAGGGACAGAGGACAGGTCTGTGGTTTCCAAGGGTGGTGGTGGGGACTGCCTATAAAGGAGCAGGAGAGGGAATCCATGGGAGACCAAACTATTCTGAGTCCTGATTGTGGGAGTGCTTACAAGAATCTGTGCAGGTGACCAAAACCGTAGACCCATAAACCCAAAAGCAGTGGATTTTACTCTGTGCCAGTGGATTATTTACTCAGTTAAATAATAGTAATGATGATAAGAAGCTCCTTCCCTGGGGCTCTGCTATGGTTTGTGTCCCCCAAAGGTTCATGTGCTGAAGCATGGTCCCCACGTGGTGATATTGGGAGGTGGTAGAACCTTAAAGAGCTGGGCCTGGTGAAGATGATAAAGTCATCCTTGGAAGGGATTAATGTAGGTCTTAGGGGACCCTAATTCCTGTGAGAATGGGTTGGTATAAAAAGAGTGAGCCTGGTCCTTGGAACTGAGGGCATTGGTTAATACTGGGTTCAAGCTCCAGCACCAAATAACAAACAAAAAACCCCAACTCAGAACACAGTGAATTTGCCCCTCAAGTCTCTCTTGCTTTTTGTCTAGCTATGTGAACACTGCTACATGAATCTATTTCCCTTTGTGCTTCTCCACCATGTTGTATCCCAAACATGGGGGCCCTTATCAGAGACTGAACAGATGGGGATCATCCAAAACTGTGAAGTAAATAAACCTATTTTCTTTACAAAGTACCCAGCCTCAGGTATTTTGTCATAGCAACAGAAAATGGACTAATACAGATTTTCTGTTACTATCTTTGGGCCTCCTTGTTCCCATCTCCCATTCATCAATAGCTCTGAATTCAGAGAGCAGTTCCTTACAGGTCACATCTACTACCTCTTCCCTGGAGCCCCCCACCCCATTGTTCTGTATTCCCCCATGTGTTCCCTATACCTTACTTTAGGCCCCTCCTTTCCAGATGCCCTGACAGCCTTGGCCAGCTCTTGCCGGTTTCTTTTCTTGGTTGCCCAAACTTCACACCTTCTTTGGGGGAATGGAGAAGGAACTTCTATTGGAATACCCCTTTGTGTCTGTTGTCTGTCCTCTAGCCAATGCCACCTCTGCATGTGTGTGTGTGTTGGTGGTGGGTATCTCACCAGCCTTCCCCCAAGAGGTCCAACTTGTGCACAAGAGAAACAGGGACATAGGAATCCTGCAGCCCCTGGTTTTCTCGCAGATGCTGACCCTTTCTTCACCATTGTCGTTACTCGTTGCCCTGAGCTTGACCTGCCACAGAAAAGGTTTCCCTCCCCCATCAAAAGTGGCAACTTCCACAGGGTCCCTAAGGCATGAGAAAAGCCTAGGCTGTGGTACAACAGTCTCCTTTTTTGGAGTTCAAGGACTGGTATGGGGAGTCCAAGGGAAGAAGAGGCTCACTTGAGGCTTAACATGTGTTGTCAGCCTGGACTGCCAGAACTAAGTCCTGTGGACCTGGTGACTTAAACAACAGAGTTGTCCTCTCACAGTTCTGGGGTCTGGAAGTCCAAGGTCCAGATGCCAACTGGGCTGAGAGCCAGGAGGGAAGGATCTGCTCTAGGACCCTCTCTGGCTCGCATATGGCCATCTTCCTCCTGTGTCCTCACATTATCGTCCCTCTGGCCTGTGTCCTGATACCCTCTTTCTAGTGGCTTTAATCATCTTTCTAAAGACCCTGTGACCAAACTATATGACAAGAACAATTTAAAGGAGGAAAGATTTTTTTTGGCTCACAGTTTCAGAGAATTCAGTTCATGGTTGCTCAGCTCCACCACTTTGGGCCAGAGATGAGGCAGCATCATGGCAGTAGGGTGTGTCAGGAAAGCTGCTCAGCTCCTGGTAAGTGGGAAGCAGAGAGAGAGGTGTAGGGGTGGGAGGGGAGCATGGAAGAGCAGTTGCACTCTTCCAGGGCACGTCCCCAGTGGCCTACTTCCTCCAGTGGGGTCCTGCCTGCTGGTGGTCCTTTCAGCTACCAATGGATTAATCCACTGAGAGGTCAGAGCCCCCATGACCAATCACTCTGCACCCCCCAAACACAGTGTTTGTTGGGGGACATTCCAAATACAAACCATAGCAGTCGCGTGTCCAAGTATATCCCATTCATAGGTACCAGGGGTTAGGACTTCAACTTACACATTCTAGAGGATGGGGGTGTGGGAGTCAGCCTCTAACATGATGCTGGCCACAAGCTGTCTTTCAGGACTGGCTGGAGGCCTGGAATGATGTCTGAGGAGTTGGTTTGTCTTCCCAGCTCCAGAGGGGCTGCTGCTGAGCCTGCTCCCTTCTCCTCCACAAGCATGTAACCTGGACTGCTGCCATGTGAGGGTCCAGCATGATCCCAAGAGCCCCTGGAGCCAGGATTCTCTGTAAAAGTAGCCAGATTTCCTGACAGGAGTCCAAAATGGACTTCCAGAAAGCCCCAATGGGAGGTGGGAGCTACAGTGGAAGGGGTCAGCCCCAGGCCTGCTTCTCTACCTGAGGGAGCTGCGGGCCTTTCAGGATCCAGGATGAGAGCATCAGAGGAAACTGTTGTGGGAAGCCAGGGCTCCTGGAAGTCCCTGGGTGCCCTCCACTTCACTGACTAGCCACGTCCTAGCAGGAAGATTCCAGAGCAGGGCAGGTCCTTCAGGAGGTGTGTTCAGAAGGGTGGCATGCCCTGTAACACGAACCCCCTTCCCTGCCCCAGGCCACAAACACAGCCATGGGGGTGCAGGTCCAAGGGCGCAGGCCACTGCCCTGGTTCCTTTGGAGCCAATATGGACACTAAGCCCTTGTGATTTTAGTAGAAATATATACCTCTGTCCTTCCACCTGAGGTCTAGAGACAGGAAGGCACTAATCCTGGGTAACTGGAAGGGCAGGGGTAGGCCTGGGTCACCTGTTGCCCATCTGAAACCCTTTGGGTCCCTGAATTGTGTGTCCCTGTCTGATGACTCAGAGAAAGAACAGCCTGGGTTCTTGGTTTCACTGGGAGCCTCTGCAGCCTGCCGTGTTCATGGGAAAGCTGATCCCGATGAATTCTCAGGAACCTGGGCTTCCTTCTGGGCTCACCTTTCTCATTGTGGAAAAAACCTCTGGTACATCATTTCCCATGACCAGGTGCTGCCTGCCCCATGCAAACAGGGTGACCTGCCGGGGAAGGGATTGACTTCCTCCTGGAAAAAAGTGGCCAACTTCTAGGGAAATGGGAGTCACCAGATGAGCTTCCTGTGCAGAGGGTATTCTGACCCGTACCATGTTCTCGGAAGAATTAGGAATGCTCTTTCTTTATCCTCCTCACCAGAGCCCCCCGCAAAGGAAAGGATCTCTATCTGCCTCACTTCCATATTTTCCCCTGTTCCCTCCACCCCTCTGCCCTTTGCCCTTTTGAGGCTCTGTGTGAGTTTATGTGTGTTTATGTGTGTGTGTGTCTGAGTATGTCTTAGGTGAGCTTGTAGGAATCTGTGTGTGTGTGTGTGTGTGTGTGTCTGTGTTTCTCTTTCTGGGTTGAGAGAACACAAGAATGCTTTGACTCTCTTTTCCTAAGACCAAGCCCTGAGGTTCCATTGAATCAGGATCTCTTCCTTTGACATTGACAATCGGATTCTCTTTTCCCACCTATAGAAGAACACACCATGGGGGCATTGTCATCTACCAACCCTCCCCACACTTTGTAACTCACTCTTCTTTTCACAGAGGGTACAATTCAGGCCATTGCTATTCATGGGCATTTTTGGAAAGTGTGTTTTGCCTTGGGGCAGAGAATTGAACATGAGAGCAATGCAGGTCTCTATTAGGATTGCATTTGGTTGCAAGTAACAGAAAGTGCACTCATATTGGATGATATAGATTAAAGCTTACTTGGGGCCATCCAGAGAGGGCAAGGGGCCTGAATGGTTCCCTTGGAGATCCAGGCGATTTCCATCTCTGTGATTTCCTCTCCAGCCTGTGGTTTCATCCTCTGTACAGTCTTGCCAGTTTCACAGGGCTGTTGTGGGGACCCGAGGAGACAGCATGTGTGAGAATGTGGATGTGCTGCAGTGTTGTGCAGGAGTCCCAGTGGGGTGCTGCTGCTGGAGGGATTCTCTGTCATGGGCAGAATGAAGCCTGGTGATGGTCACACTGACCTGGAGGTGATCTGAGTGGCCTTAGGGACCCTGATGACTTCTTCTCCTAGAACAATGATTTATTGGTGTGGAAGCATAAACCAGCCTGCTGTCTCAGACCAGACAGGTCAGAGTGTGCAGAAAGATTTGGAGGGAGAAAGATTTGGAAAGCCAGCAGCAAGCATCAACTCGTGTTTAATCAAACAGACCCTTAGGAAGTGCCAGCTGCACACAGCAGACACAAGGCCGCCTGCCTTTGCTTAGGATGGCTCTGGGCTCCAGCAGATCTCAGCTGGTGCCTGGCCCCTCCCAGGCAGCTGAGCAGGTTGCCAGCTGTGCGAGGCCATGGTGAGAACAGTGCACAGTCCTCCTCGGCCTCCATCCAGGGCCAGCTTCCGTCAAGATAAAGGTGACCTGGGTTGACGGTGGTGCCTGTGTGTGACTGGGCTCTGGACCTTCAGCAATAGAGAAACCTTTTGTGACCTTTCTTTGGCCAAATTCAAGGATCCAGAATTTACTGGCACACAGCTGTATCCATCAGCACCAAGCAGAATAGGTCTTGGCATGAATTTGAGGATTACCAGCAGGCTTGTGGAGCAGGCCAGGGGAGGTCAGCTGGCATGAACCCTTGTAGTCCCCATCTGCCAGGTGCCCACGCCCACATCAGGGGCTTGAGACTGTGGGACCCTGTGCTGTGACCCCCGCATTCACATGGCCATCTTAGAGATGTGCCCGTGTACAGTCGCTCCACCCTTCATGGGGATGGAGTTGAGAGGCTGTTGGGAAAGGTCAAAGGCCCTCTCCAGCCACCCCTCCCCCACAGCACCGTTCACTCTGCCCCATGGCCATCAAGTCTGGGTCTCTTTTTCTTGCTTAATTGAAAACAAAACCAAAAGCAAATAATAGATTACAAACTTGAATTTAGGGTAGATTTCAGAAGACAATATCCTGACAAAAGGCAGTACTCATATCTGCAGGGGACAAGATGGGATCAGTCCCAGCACCTCCCATGGATCCTGTACTGTGAGGAGCCAGCAGGCCCGTGGGCCTCCAGGCCTCTGCCCGCCTCTATCTTCACAGGGGCACCCTGGTCAGGTCCCTCATCCCAGTGCTTCTAGAAGCTTTTCATATCCGAACAATAAATAATGCCTTACCTTCTTCTTTCTGCCTCCTCCTTCCCTGTCTCCCTCTTCCTAATTCTCCTCACTGACCACTCCTGGGCTGAGGCCACTGGGAAAGGCTGCATTTCCATCTTCAGACTCATGCCCTCACACGGAGCTGGGATGCTGAAGACATTCCCTTTAGCTCTTGAAGGATCTCTGTTCTCACTTATTTTTCTGGACATATTTATTCCCCTTGGGAACAGAAACATACAGCAGCTTGTGGACCCAGTCGAAATTGCTGGAGGATGCCTTGCCACCGTCCTCCCACCACCCTCTCTGGGCTTCCTCAGGGCAAGGGGACAGGCAGAACATTTGCCTCCTTCACCCTCTCTTCTCCTCTCTGTCCACATGCAGTCCACTGCCTTGGTCAGATAAGTAGATGTCCCCTATCTGCTGGACAGGCTGTACTTGCCCAGAGCATCATGGTGTTGGTGGAGATGTCCCCCTGAAAGTCCTCTGGCTTCATCATTACCAGAAATGGGTCCTTAGAACACAGCAAGGGAGCCTCAGGATGTGGCTGGACAGGGTACAAACCTTGACCCCTCTCAAAACCAGAGGTCCTGCTCTCTGATGCCATAGCCCCTGGCCTGAGAATCAGGGGCCTTCCTTCACCTCCCAGCTTGGCTGTGCCCTTCCTGTGAGGCCCCAGGAGGTTCCTTTACCTCCAGTCTTTTAGTCAGGGTTTTATATTAAATCATCAATGTGACCCTTTCTAGTGCTGCAGTTTATGAGTCTTGTGATCTAGAAGCCTGAGTTGTGGATGCCTGGCTGCAAAGCAGGTGGGAAGAGCAGCCTGGGAGCCTCCTCCCTCTCTGATCTGCAGACCCCAGGGATTCATTAGCTCCAGACCCCACTCATTTACCCAGAGGGTCTGCAAAGAAGCCTGGGGACCAAGAGCAGTCCAAGGGCAGAGAGTACAAACGCATAAACTTACTCTGTCAAGGGAAGGTGTACCTCTAAATTCTGACTCCGCATTCATGCTGTGGGGGTTCTTCCTTCCTGAAGACATGTTTATTCTTTTTTTTTTTTTTTTTTTTTTTTTTATGGTGGGGACTGATCCCAGAGCCTCTTGCATACTAAGCACCAACTCTACTGCTGAGCTACACCCTCAGCCATTGAGAATGTATTTAATGTAGTCTTTCTTCCTGGGGCTTCAGAAGGACTCCCCAGCATCACTCTGCTATTACCAAAACAGCCCTTTTAGGGAGGTTCACTTTGATTTTCATTCCTTATTTCCTGGTTGGCAGCTGACCAGTCTCAGAGCTTCTGGACCAGGTGTGGGCTTGGCCAGGCCCTCCTCTCACCCCTGCTTTGCCCCTGGGGTGGGGTTCTAGGTGTGCCCCTGGGTGTGAAGGAACCCCTCTGACTTTCTTGTTGTTTGTCCTTCACAGCCTGTGATTGCCACCCCGTGGGCGCTGCTGGCAAGACCTGCAACCAAACCACTGGCCAGTGTCCCTGCAAGGACGGCGTGACGGGCATCACCTGCAACCGCTGCGCCAAGGGCTACCAGCAGAGCCGCTCTCCTATCGCCCCCTGCATCAGTATGCACCAGCTCCTCTTTCTTCCATCCCTGGCTTGGGTGGGGGGACCTGTGAGTTTGCTGGTCACTGCCATCATTGATGGATATCTCTGCATTCAATGCCTGGGGCTCATTGAGACCCTGTGGGAGACCCCAAGCCTGGGGGTTCCTGCAGAGCCAGCCGGTCCATGGACTTCTGTCCTAACAACACTGAGTCTCTGGCTCCTAGAAGCAAGCCCCACACCCCAGCACAGGTCCCATTCCCTCATCCCCCCTTGACCCCAGACCTAGTGGCAGGCTCCTGGCTACAGAAACCCTAATATTCCCCTGCCTCAGTGCATTCAGAACAAAAAGAACTGAAATTCCAGGGCCTTTGAGAGAGCTAGTCAGGGCTTCTGTGCACAGCACCCATATGAAAGATCATAGCATTTCTGAGGTTCCCAGGGACTCCACTGAACCCCAAGTTTTCAGTCTTGAGTTGCGGGAACATGAAGAGGGGTGTGAGCAGGATGGCAGGGCTCACCCAGAGGCCTTGGCTCAGAGGGTTTCAGTATTTTACATCTGCTAGGGTCACACTGGCACAACATGCAGAGAATGAGCCCTGGTTGGAAAGCCAAGCCTAATTGGGAGCTGGCTTAACCTCACCCTCTTCCTCAGCCTGATGATTCCCTGTGAAGGGCTGACCAAGCCAAGAAAGGAGGGCAGGAGAGGGAGTGAATCCCAGCGAACAAGGCAAAATCCCAGGAACAGAATCTGATCCTCTAGAGAGTGAGGTTGGCAAACTCTGGACCGGGGAGCTGGCTGCTGCTTGCTTTTGTACAGCATGGCTCACTGGTTTATACCTGTTTTTAATGGTAAAAGCAAAAATCAAAGGAAGAATAATGTTTCATGACACATAAAAAAGATCATATGAAAGCACAGTGTCTATAAATAAAGTTTTATTGGAATAAAGCCGCACCCCCTCGTTTACATGGTGTCTGCAGCTGCTCTTGTCCTGTTAACAGCGCAATTGTATTGCTGTGGCAGAGACCAGCGGGCCCACAGTATTTACTACCTGGCCCATTTCAGGGGAAGGCAGCCAACCTCTGTTTCAGGTTTCATTGTGTCTTAGCTCTGGGTGGGCTCTGGTGACTATGGTCAGTCATGAGGGACTGGGGTCACGAGCCTGGAGGCTGGGGACCCCCGCACACCAGCAGCCATTGTGGAATCCTTGAGCGTTTCCCGTAGACCTCACAGACAACGCCTCTTTCAGCAGGTGGGGACCTTAGACATTCTCTGCATCAGCTGTCCCAATTAGATGGAGCCTTTGCTTCCAGGACAGGTCAGCTGTGTTGGTCCCAGCAACAGTTCTGACCAGTTTCTAAATCAAGAGCTGTTTCTTCATGGGTAACATGGGTCCTCTGATAATAGAAAACTAAAGTCTGAACCTCAGGAAGTAGAGCTCAGTATCCAGGCAAGGCAGAGCAGGTTGAAATGGTTTCCAGGGCTGGGGTTGGCTCAGTGGTAGAGCGCCTACCTAGCATACCTGAGACCCTGGGTTCAGTCTCTGGCACTAGGCAAAAAAAAAAAAAAAAAAAAAAAAAAAAAAAGGGAAAGAAATGGTTTTCATAATAATGTCTGATTGTCAGTCTCACGACTTATAAGCATCCTTCTCTCTGTCCAGAAGCTGCAAAGTGAAATTTTTAGAATGCCAGGAGGAAATCTGGGGTTATGAAGACATGGGGAGTAGGGAGGAAAAATGAAGTCTCCCCTTTCTTTTCAGTGCTTGGGATGGAACCTCCACACGTACTAGGCAAGTGCTCTACCACTGAGCTACACCCGCAACCCTTGAACTCACTTTCAAAGGGGATTAGGAAACCTCTGGCAGGTCAGGAATGGCTGGAGCCAATTTCACATCCGCTAGTGGAAAGACCAAGCTCACAGGAGCTGATGTTTCAGACTTAGACCAAACCCTCTCAGGAAGGGGACTCTCCCTCTCCCATATTCTCTGTACTTTCTCCTTTCCTTCCACAAAGGGCAAGCTGGTGCCCAGGCATGAGCAATTCCACCCACATCTGCAGCCCCATGGCTCCATCTGGGGATGTCCATGAGCACCTGACACTGAGGTTGGGCAGTCAGTGTGGTTCTGTGGCCATCGGCCCCAGCCCAAGACTGGCAAGATTAGACTGGGCTAATGGAGATGATGCCTCTAGAAGGTTCTGCTGGGACCGTGTAGCCTTTTAGGGCTCAGAAATGGCCTGGTACAAGTCCCAATTTCCTAATGAGCTGCTGTGACAGGGAACCTAGGGGTTATTATTGCTACTATAATCACTGAGAGCAAGATCTGGCCCCACACTGAGGGCTATCCTCCATCCATTTTTCTGGGAGCAAGCCCTTCCTCCTCCAGGGAACTCCTGCTCCCACAGCCTGAGTATTCCATTCCCATCCAGCAAGCCTCAGATCCTAGTCAATCTAGAACTGGGAGTCAGAGGGAGTGTGTAAAGCCAAGAGTCAAGATGGTGACTGCAGCTGGTGGGATTTGGGGTCACTCACCAGGGGAAGGGATCCCCTCCTTCTAGGGACCAATGAGCCATGGTTTGGCCTTGTCTGGAAAGAGGAAGTAAGAGCCTCTCTGCCTGCTAGCTGAACTGATGAACAGTGGCCACTGGTTGAACCCCTCACTTGTGTGAGCACAGGGTTGGGTCCAGGAAGTAGTAGGAACCAATTGCTCTTCTAGGTAGAAAGAGAACCATCAAAACAAAGCAGGTGCTTCTCCATGCCCCTCAGTCTCATATAGTCTCATTCCATTCCAACAACAACAAAAAGAAAAGAAAACAAAACAAAACAAAACACACACCAAAAAAACTCTGAGACTGGAGCCCAGGGGAAATGGGATCAGGGCTGCTGACACATCTCTGCCCCTGTGAGAAACTTCCCCATAGGCGAGACTCCCAGGCCATCGAACACCATCCTTTTTCCAGATCGCTTGTCACCTGTAAGTTGAGGTCACAGGTGAGCAGGGCCCAGGTAGCCACAATGATAAGCAAGAAGCCTGGGGAAGCCCCTCCACACTGCCCCAGGGCTGACTGAAGTTGATGACGTAGCAAATCTGAGCAGCACTTACAGGTCAGCCCTCCATGCCACCAGCTCCCCCATGCCTCTCCCTACTCCTGTCCCTCCTCTGCCACCAGTAGCCATGACATCTCTGCCAGGTGAAGGGAAAGGAGAACAAGACAATGGGGCCCCTCTGAGGGCTTTCTCCTCCTCCCTAACTTTGCTTTTCTTGTATGGAGTGGACAAGGGAGGGATAGTTGTAGGGAGGTAGGGAGGAGGCTGTGCTGAGTTCATTCTCTTTCCAGTCTCAAAAATAATATCTTCTTACCTTCTTTTTTCTTCTTCTCCATCCTGAACCTCAAAAAGAGATTCCTGTAGCACCGCCAACCACGGCAGCCAGCAGCGTGGAGGAGCCTGAAGGTAAGCTTCTCATTTGTCACTTTTGCTCTTTGGTGGGATAGGAAGTGGGGAGCGGGGTTTGAAAAGCCCAGATGCCTCTGTTACCCCCATCTGGGCTTCACTAAGGAGAATGGAGCCATAGATCACTTTTTGTGACTCCCCTTCTAAGAATGAAAGAGAGGATGTTTTAACGGGACCAAAGGCCAAGAAGTCTCCTAAGGTCAGGACTCTAAAGATTGAGCTCTTTCTATTTGCTCACTGAGGTTAGGCTGGCCCAACCCAACAGTGCAGGAGCTCCTTCTTCCAGGGGCTGCCAAGGAGGAAGGGCTGAGAAAGGAGTTCCTGGGCTCAGGGGGCCTGTGAACTCAGATGGGAAGAGAATCACATCTTTATTTCTTCCACCTCTAACTGAAGAGTTTGCTCATCCTCCGTGATGAAGGTGGGCCACAGCCACAGCCATCCACAGTGCCTGTGATATGGCCACCCACAGAAACCACAATGGCATTCATATCACATGATTGCAGGTACATGAAATCTTGTGTGTACGCATGATTGCTTCAAAATTACTAGAAGCTACTAGACCCATTCCTAGAAGTGCATATTAGCATAACTGTACCTTGGATTTGGGTTTTTTAAGGTACTCAGGTAACTGTACTCAGTGGTGTTGGTTTCCTAAGTACAGATGTTCCCTGACTGAGGATGGGATTATGTCATGAAAACCCATCATAAGTTGAAAATATTGTTAAGTTAAAAATGCACTGAATCCACTTAAACCACAGAACATCTAGCTGAGACACCGAGCATGCTGTGGAGCATGGTTTTCCCTGAGATCTGGGGCTGACAGGGAGTTATGGCTCACTGCTGATGCCAGGTGTTACCAGAGAGGGTCTGACTACATACTGTTAGTCCAGGAAAAGATCCAAATTCAAAATTCAAGGCATGGTTTCTACTAAATGCACATTACTTTTGCACCATCGTAAAGTTGAAAATTGTTAAGTTGAACTGTCATTAAGTCGCAATTCTCTGTGTTTTATTTTACCAAGGAAAAATACTACTCTGAGATAGGATCCCCAGGGTTCCATGGTGCAAGAAAGGTTTTTCAGCCCTGGCTTTGGGCACACAGAAGACATAGAGCCCTTCAATATGTGGGACCAGAGTCTTGGTCCTGGGTCACCCAGGCTTCTCTGCACTGGTGTACTTCGAGTTGGAGGGGCAGGGTGATTAGAGAGGTCCCCAGCTTGGATACCCCTGAGAACCCTTCCCCAGATAGGACTACAGGGAGGTGTCGGGGAACTTGCAAACTCATGCTGTCTTCTTAAATGAATTTTTTTGTGTGTGTGATGCTGGGGATTAAACCCCGGGTCTTATAGGAGCCAGGCAAGTACTTTACCACTGAGCCACATCTCCCACCCCAGAATCTTGACTTGTCAATCATTTGAAAAATCATAAGTGAGAGTGATGTACCTGAGTGGGACTCACATAGACAAACTCAGGCTGTGCGCATCATGGGGGCCCAGAGCAGGACAGAACCAAATGACCTGTCTCTGTCTCCTCCCATTTTTCTAGACCTTGCAACTTGACAGAATGTCTTGCAGCAATCCTTAGCTTTTTCTTCCAAATCAGAAATGGGAAAATGGTGGCGGGGTGGGGAATACCTCCTGAGATGTTTATACAGGCTGTTAGAAATTGGTGTGAAGTCTGGGTGTAGCACAGTGGTAGAACACTTAAAAGCTGGCATCTCAGCTCTAAGAGATTCCTGAGGGCTTGGGGAGGGCTGGGGATTAAACCCAGAGCCTCATGCATGCTAGGCAAGCACTCTGCCACCGAGCCAAATCCTCAGGCCTTTTTATTTTGGGATAGGGCCTCAATAAGTTGCCCAGACTGGCTTCTAACTTGCAATTAGAACTTGCAATCCTCCTGCTTCAGCCTCCTGAGTTGCTGGGAGTACAGGTGTGCATCACCACACCCAGCTTCAACTCCTTTTGATTTTGTGACTCTTCATGGCTTTTGTTCTTTCTGAATCTTTACACATATTTCAGCTGAAGCAAGCAGTAAATAAACATGCTATCAAGTACTTTTCTCAAAGAGGGGTAGGGCAGAACAGGTTTGGAGCTTGGAGCTTTGGCTAGACCCTTGCTGACCTGCCCTGGCAGTCTCTGGAGAGCATTGAGCCATCCCGGGGACCCGAATGCTGGCCTATGGGGCGTCCCACTGCAGGGAAGCTGGGCTGGCCTTGTCCCAGTGAACCCAGACACTGGGCTGGAGGCCAGGAAGGCCCCCTGGGAAGCGGGGCCTGGGAGCTCAGTGCTTCCAAACCTGTCAGCCTTGCTCTATTTGAGCAGGGAAGGCCGCAGTGAGAGGCTGCCCGAGAAAGGCTTATTTACTTTTGTCTGTGCGATAGAAGAGAGAATTAATAAGCCAAGAATTTGTTCCACAAGCTGATGGACATAACCTCACCCTGAACTCCTCCCCTGGAAGGGCCAGCTCACTCAGGGAATGTTCTTCACCTGCTCCCTGAGCTAGCGAGTGAGCCGCCATGGGTAGGGCAGTGAGGAACACAGTGCCATGCGAGGCCTGAGGCAGAGGGTTTCAGGAAGGGAGGGATGAACCCCCAACTCAAAAAAGGGCATTGTGTCCAAGGTTCCCCCCAATAACCTACTTATTGGTTGTAGAGACCCTAACACTGTGGCTAAAAGAGGGACCCCTTGCCCTCTGTCAGCTGAAGGGAAGTGCTTAACTTTCAAATTGTTCTTATGGAGGTCACTTGGTTCAGTGGGAGGAGCACTGGTTGGGAGCCAGCAGATGTAGGTTGGTCCTTCTCTGGCTTTGAGGACTTGGACCATGCAGCAGCCTCTCCTGCCTGCCTCCCTTGAAGAATGCAGGGAGGGACCATGTGCTCCTGGGCTCTTCAGGCCTCACTGGCCGTGCTGGGGATTTTTCAGTTCGCAGAACTGAGTGTTGCCTCCCCTTCTGCCTCTGACAATCAACTTGGCCCACAATCCCTTGCAGCGGGCCAGGGGTGATGTGCCTGGTAAATAAGCCACACTTGGGCTGATTTGTGACAGGTGTGCTTTCCTTGGTAAAGCATTCTGCTGATGGCCAATTTCAGGCTACTTCATGTGAAGTCACTGGAGGCCGAGCTGGGAAGAGATGCGTAGGATGGGCACTCAGGGCCCTGGTGAGCTGACTCCACCCCACCGTGGCCCAAGCTCTGGGCCTTACCCGGAAACAGAATGAAGAAAACCCTCGGGAAGGGCTGCCTTTGAGTGGGAGGTGGAGCCAGGGTGAGGAGTGAGGGGCTATTTAGCCCCTGTGCTCCCCCACCTCCCAATGAGGGTCTTGCCCCCCACCCCAGCTGACTTCTCCTTGTCCCTACCTCATTTGGGCTCTACTTGGGCCTTTGGCTAACTTCTCCAGTGGCTCTAAGCCTGGGCACAGGTGTGGCTTCCAAGGCCATCTCGTCACCATCAGGGGAACTGAGAGGAAGCACTCTGGAACCGTGGGCCTACAGCAGGACCTACTGGAGGAGCTCTGTGCTCAGTGCTGGCAGGCATGTGTGTTGGGGGAGGGGCGACCTCAGATGTCACATCTGGTGGCCACTTAGCACCTCCATTTTTTCACTGAAAAAAAGATTGAGTTTATATGAACTTGCAGCCTGGATAAGTGCAGACTCTTTTGTTTTAGGCCTTTGTTTACTGAGCTGGGGCATCTGTGGGGTGAGCGTGGGGATGTACCACATGAGTACTTGCATGAAGTCTCGGTGAGGTGTTGATGGGCAGGACAGGAGGAAGAAAAGTTACTAAGGTTGGGTGCCTGAGCCCCGGGTTCTCCTCTGTGGAAGGGGAATGATATAGTTGCCTCATAAGGTGTTTGTGGAGTAAGATGATTCAAATAAGGCCTTTGATTCAGTGGTGGGCCTGTTCTAAGTGCTCAAAGAAGAAGAATAAAGCCACACGAATAATGCGAACACCAGCATAAGGAGGGTTTGAGCCAGGCTGGTGTCGTTTCTGCCGGCTTCTCCATCCAGGAAGGTGGGGTTGGGGTGGGAGTCTTTGGCATGTGGCCAGGTGTGGCGAGTTAGCTTGATGAAGACCTTGGGAACCAGGAGGCTGAGCTGCCAAGGCAGGCAGCAACCAGGGAACTGCTTGGTGGCCTCTGTGGAGCTCTCCAGCTGTGAGTGTCAGAACAAGCAGAGGGTTAAGTCCTAGAAATCAGGTCGGGCATTCAACTTCATGAGAACCAAAAAGCAGAAATGGCCCAAATGTCCATCAGTGGGTGAGTGGATAAGTAAAATGTGGCATAGCCATAAAATAAAATGTTAGCCATAAAAAGGATTAAGTGTTGATACATGCCACAACACAGATGAACCTCAAAAACATCATGTTCAAAGAGGTCAGTCACAAGGCTGTGTATTGTTTGATTCCACTTATATGAAATGCCTGGATTAAACCCAAACTCAGTGGTAGGAATACTTTGTATTAATCATTTAATCATCCACCTGTATGAGGAGGGTGCTGTCATTACCCCCATTTTACAAAAGAAGAAACTGAGGCACAGGAGGCTAGTAAACATCTCTGGGATTCTGGCTGAGGTCACCTGACTTTGGAATCTGAGTGGAATTGACCACCCTGCCGTCCTGATTCTCAGAAGTTATGTTGTTTGTTCAACTTAGGGTAATTTTATTATTCTTTTCTGGCAAACGTGGGTCAGCTGGGGATGGTCAGAGGGACCAGAAGCTAAGGAAAGACAGGGCTGGTTAAAAACAGCTGTTTCTGCAGGTGCCAGCGAATGGCCTCTTGTGAGTGAGTGATTGGTAGGTGAGGCTGCCGTGGTGGGTTCTGGGACTGGAGAATGCTTGGCAGAACTCTGTCTCTTTGGTCAAAAGGCAGCTGGAGTGACAGGGCAGATGAATCAGTTAATACCAGAAAATGAGTGGGCCTGGGAAACACAGAGGTTGGCACAGAACCAGCTGAAAATAGAAATCATGAGCATTCTGCAGGGAGGCCATTACAAAGTGAACATGCAAAGGTTAGTGACTTTATGTGTCAGCAATGATGAGTTTCACAACAGTCATGGAGTGCAGAGCACACACGAGATGTCTGGCCCCTGCAGTGAGTACTCAGTTCCATTTTCATGATAGTGGAACAGGATTTCAATTAGAATAGCAATAAAAAATAGCAAACACAGAAACGGAGCAAAGAAAGTACAGAATCTATGTACAGAAAAGGAGATCTTTCTAAGGGATGCCAAAGACTGAGGGGAAAAAATGAATGGTCTTGCCATGTCCTGGGAGGGCCAGACTCAAAACTGTCAAAAAGTTAGCTCTCCCAAAAATAATCCATAAATTTAGCATAATTCTGGTCAAAATCCCAGTTGCATAGGAGATGGTTCTAAAGATCTTCTAGAAAAATAAATGGGTAAGAATGGCCAATAATTTTTTTTGAAGATGATTAATGAAGGATGATTGTCTTTCCAGATATTTTAAAATATAGTAAACAGGATATTTAAATTAGTGTGGTACTGGCATAGAAATAGGGGTCACCAACACTGAGTACAAAGTCTAGAAACAGATTCAAATGTAAACAGAAGAACTTAGTATATGGTAAATTTGTGGTTGCTAATCAATGAGGAAAAGGATGAGCTAGTCTGTAAGTGCTTCTGGGAAACCTGGCTATTTAAAACATAACAAAATCAGATTTCTACTTCATGCTGCATACCACTAATGGATTTAAGATTTATAGATCTTTAATGAATTCTTAAAGTTCTCAAATAAAATATATGAATATCAATGTCATCTCTGGGTAATGAAGGCTTTCTAGAATGATACAGAAGCCAGAAATCCTAAAGGGAAAGAATTTGAGTCAATTTAAGTGAAAAACTTGTATATTCCAAAAATCTCTCTAAGTAAAGTAAAAGGCAAACTATAAGCTAAGAAAAACATTTGTGATAGTGGCACCAAAGATTCAAGTCTTCAATAAATAAAAAGCTTTTACAATTCAATACGAGATAAAGATCCTAGTATAAAATTGGGCTGAGAAAGTATACAAATAGCAGTAAGTATATGAAGTATTTCACTTATTAGTAATCATGAAATAAGAATCCATCCTCAATATGTACTAGATTGACACTATTTAAACAAGAATAAAGTATTTTCCAGGTTGAAAAGGGTTGGGGAAACACGAAGCCTGATAACGGGAGGGTAATTTGTATCACTTTTTTGAAAGGTGGTTTGGCACTATATATCCAAAGGTATTTGTGATCCCATCCGTTCACTTCTAGAAATTTAGCCTAAGGAAATAGTGATGTGTGCAAGATTTAGCTACAAAGACGATTATTACAGCATTGTTTATAATAACCAAAAAGGGAAGTGACTTCCATGTCTTTCAGTAGAGTTTGAGTTAATAATGGCATAGCCATATAATTATGTTGTAGAATATTTAAATGGAAAGATACAGTGCATTGCCAAGTAACAAAAACAGACAGCAAATGACACATGGAGAGTTAACTTTGATTGGTGGAAAGACTGGTTTACAGTGCACTTCAATTAAATTGTTTCATTATGTTCATAAATTTCAGTGGTTCTCAACCAGAGGCTGTTCTTTCCTCAGGGGATATTTGGCACTGTCTGGAGATATTTTCAGTTGTCACAACTTGGGGGAGGGAGCCGCTGGCATCTAGTGGGTAGAGGCCAGCCATGCTGCCAAGTGTCCTACATTGTACGGGACAGCCCCAACGACCAGGAATTATCCACCCCAGTGCTAATAGTTTCAAGACTGAGAAACCCGTATATATTTACACAGGATAAAAATTCATGTATTCTCTCCAAAAGTCTTGAGAGATGCTGCAGCACTTACAGACGGATCCCGCTCATTTATGTGTCCCATTGACAGGGATGCAGCTGAAGATTAGAAGGCTACGTGTATGACCTCAAGCCATTAAGCCATCCTGGGGCTTCAGGTTTAACCTTTGGTTTAGTTTGCCTGCTCTTTTTTCTGTGGTAATGTTTAAACCTAAAATGAAAGTTATCCCCAATTTTGAGTTTTACTAGAAATTAGTGTGTTCTGGATTCATGTGGGATTTAACTTTATGAAGCTTTTTATCATGAAAAATCTCACAATAGCAAGAAGAGCAGTGAATGACCCCACACTCCTCAACTTTGTGATTCATATCTTGCCACATCTGCTCCAACAGTATCGCCTTGTTGATGTTTTAATTAAAAAATAAAACATTAAATTTAACTTTGTTTTTGGGATGGTGGTGCTAGAGATTCACCCAGAACCTCATGCATGTTAGGCATCCCCTGAGCTACATTCCCTGCCCTGCTAAAAAATTTTTAAAGAGTTCAAGCACATACCTGTAATCCCAGTAACTCAGGAGATTGAGGCAGGAGGATTGCAAGTTAGAGGCCAGCCTCAGCAACTTAGACCCTATCTCAAGAAAACAAAAAAGGGACAGAGGATATAACTCAAGTGGTAGATCGCCTCAGGGTTCAATCCCTAGTACTGCACAAGATAAATTTAAAAGAAGAAGAGTTTAGATATTATAACATTTCACCCCTAAATTTTCAGAATGACTGAAAAGTAAGAATATCTTCTTAATACTATTATCACACCTAACCAAATTAACAAGAAATCCTTTAATATCATCTGGTACCTGTCGTCCAAAATTTCTTGATTGTTCCTCAGATGTCTTTTATAGCTGGGGTGCTCAGTGGTTTCATTATTAAAACATTCTGTAATGTTATATACAAAGCATTATATTTAGAAATGCAGATGGGGTCCCCATCCTGAGCTGCTTTTGCAGATAAAATAAATGTGAAATGGCATATAAAAATGAAAAGAGCTCCTCACATGATCCCTGCTGTTATCATTAACCTCAGATGCCCTTAAGGAAGAGGGCATACCATGTCCCAACCTGTGGCTTTATAGGGTATGAGCTCTGAGCTTCCATCAGAGGAATATCCCTGAGGAAGGGTACACTCCAACAGAGGGGACCAAGGAGTGCAATCAGGGACCACCTTTTTTTGGGGGGGGGTACTGGGGTTGAACCCAGGGATGCTTTATCACCAGTCTCCACATGCATCCCTTTTTATTTTTTGAGAGGGTCTTGCTAAGTTGCTCAGGGCTTCACTTAGTTGCTAAGACTGGCCTTGAGCTTGCAATCCTCCAGTCTCAGCCTCCCAGATAATTTTGATTTCAGGAACGTGCCATCATGCCGGGCTTCAATCAGGGACCATCTTACGTCTCCTTGGTGGGGACAGAGGGATGGAAGCTATTTAATATGGTGCAATTGCTTCTAGGCGGCCTGAATGACTCCTTTCTACTACTTTCTTGCTATCTTTCTAGATTCTTTGTCTCTTATTCTGCTTCTTCTGCATTTGCTGGCTGTCTCTCTGTCTCTCCTACCACCTTCCCTTTTCTCTTGCTTCCCCTGGCCTCTTCCTCCCCTCCCCCTTCCTCTCTCTCCCCTTTTTGGGGACCTGCACAAAGGGTAGGGGCAGAGGTCAGGCTGGGGGTGAGCAGGGCCAGGAGAGAGCCCCACCTCCCCACCCCACTGCCAGGGGCCTCATCACCCCAAGGAGCACAAAGGAAGCCATTTGCATTGTGGGTTTCAGAACCCCATTGTGCTGCTTGTCTCTGGGCCTTTGCAGAGTGGAGGAGCATAAAGGGATGAGCCAGGCCAGAGGGGCGAGTGGGGGTGGAATATTTAGCCCTTTGGGGGAACTCTTCCCACTGGGGACTCAACGGGGATGGCTGATGGGACAAGTGACAGGTGTCAGGGAGAGAGATGGGAGAGCCCGGCACCCCACCTCCGTGTCACACATTTGTCACACTGGCAGAGGCTGGTGGGGGTGGAGTGTGCAGGCTGCAGAGCCGGGCTGAGGCAGGGTGGATGCCGACTCGCCCCACAGAACCTTAGCAGCCACTGAACCAGGGTGGCAGCACCCATAGTGGGCCCCTTGATTAAATGGTCCGCCAGATCCATAACCACCCAGACTTAATAGTAATAAAACAGCTGCGACCATCAATCCACTCTTAGGCTCCTGGGGTGTGGGTACTTCAGCCACCCCAGTGTGGGCATCTTGCAAGGACCCATGGCTCTCAGTGAAGTGAAAAAGTTGGACTAAATGACCCATTCATTTCTCTCCCAGCTCAAAATCCAGGCGCCTCTTGGCAGCCGATGGTGGATCACCCAGACCCTCCCTCTCCCCTCCCTCATTCCATCAGCAGCCGCTGGCCTGGCCCTGGTGGGCAGATCCAGCCTTGTCTCTTAGGCACAGTGCCCAGGGAGTGGCCTATGGGGGGTGCTTTCAGAACTGCGTTGAGGGGACTGTGGGACACTCAGACCAAGGATGGTGCCCAGCTCTGGGACTGTGAAGGGTGGAGCCTGCTTGTCTAGGGGGCCTCCCTCTGGTGCCCCCAGACCTTCAGAGCTGGGAGGACAGGAGGCCCTAGCTGCCTCCTCCCTGACCGAGTGATGTTCAGACCATCCCCAGCCCCACCTGCAGTTGAGCAGGGCAGTCCTCTTTGCTGCTTTCCCCCTTGGCTTCCAGAGCTCTGGGTGTGGCCATATGCAGCAAGTCCCATGCCTCTGCTCTGAACCTGACTCAGAGGTGGGGCCCTGTGCTTGGCATCTCAGGAGGGCAGTGGGTACCGCCCCCTCTAGTTCACTCCTCCTGAGATGCCAGCATCTCCCTAGGGAGGATTGTGACGAGTGTCATCTGTACTGCTTTGTGATCTCTGCTTTGGACTAAAGTGATTGTGGGATTCAGGAAAGGTAAAAACCTTTTGTTTGCAGAGATCAGAAACATCAGGGGTCTAAAATGAACTTCTCTTGCCAAAGAGGTTTCTGGGAATCAGGGATGTGTAGGAATCAGCAGGCGCCTGCTCACGCTGGCTCTCCAGAGCTGAAGATGCACATTTCTTCCAACTCTGAGTTTGAGTATCATGCAGATAGTTTGAACTTGGCCATGGTGGGATTATTTACACCTTGAAAATTGGCAAATAGCACAAGTTATGGCTTTTTTCCTCCCACAGAGAACCCATCGTTAAACATTCTGAGACATGGCATTGTCCAAAGGCCTCTGGGGAGTCAGAATTGTGGATCTTGATAGCAGGAGGAACATAGAGATAAGGAATCCAACCTGGCCTCCACACGTAACAGATGGGGAGACTGAGGCTTAGAGGAGGTCAGTGACTTGCTCTAGTCACATGCAGAACTGGGGTTCCCACTTTCCCGTAGTGCCTCAAGTAAACCATTTTTCAAGCAGTAAGTAATGCAGAGAAATCAGACATGGCATCTTGAAAAGATTCAACCTGTCCAAGGGAGATTAGAAATTTGTGGAATGTTTGAGCAGTGGGCTTTAGAGAAAACTGCTGTAAGATTTTCTTCAGGCCTGTTGGAGGCAGGAGCACATGCCTGTCATCCCAGCAGCTCTGGAGACTGAGGCAGGAGGAGCACAAGTTTGAGGCCAGCCTAGGCAATGTAGTGAGACCCTGTCTCAAAAAGAGCTGGGGATGGAGCTCAGAGGTGGAGTGCCCCTGGGTTCAGTCCTCAGTACCACCCTCACACCCACAGAGAGTCTCTTCAGGGCTACGCTGGGCTCGGCTTCCACCTACCTCTTTCCCTCCTGAGCTCTAATTTCCTGGCCGAGCATTCCTTCTGTCCCGGGGGAGGCCACCTCCTTCAGTCCCAGGGCTGGGAAGTCCCACTTCAGCATCTGAAACCTCTCTTCAGTCCTTGGCATCTTCACAGGATCCTTCATCGTCACCAGACAGAAACGCCTCTGAGATGGCAGTATCCTTTCTGGGCCTGATAGTCCAGGATCACCCTGACTCTGGACTTTATTCCTGCCCTCTTTCCTGTTTTTGGCCAATTTATTGCTGTGGGTGGGTGAAGCGGTAGGCCAGCCATTTGTTTGGCTATCAGGGACCCTGGTGTCTTGGATTGGATTCCCCAGAACCTCAAGGGGCCTAAGACAGGGATGCTTGTGCAGGTGATTTATTGAGGGGGTACTCTCTGAAGCAACAGTAAGGGAGTGAAGGAAGCAGGGGCATGCAGGGGAGGAAGCTGGGGAAACACAGACTCAGTCCCAATCCCATGGGAGCTATGGAGAGGTAGTCATGCCAAAGAGGTTGTCCTGCTTAAAGGCAAAAGGATTGGGTTGTTATACTCATCCACATCAGTTGACCATTAGCTATGGACTGTCCCCTGAGAGGGACATTTTTAACCTCTAGATACCTGCAAGCAAAGCAGTGACCATCAGTCAAAGGCAAGCCTTCAGAGAAGGCTGTGAGTGTTGCCTGGCCCTGCAGCAGCTGGGGATGGGAGCACTGGGCCAGTAAAGGGTCTGGGTGGGACATCCAACCCATCCGCTAGACAGTGGTGGATGTGGGTCCTGCTTGCAGGGATTCAAGCAACTGTAGATTGAAAAAAAATTTTAATGTATTTATGCTGGACGTGTACAGGCATTTTTCTTGTCATTATCCCCTAAACAATGCAGTATAACAACCCTGTGCATTTCATTTACATTGCATTTAATATTGTCAGAAATCTAGAGATGACTTAAAGTTTTTGGAAGATGTGCCTAAGTACACGAACACCATGCTGTTTTGTGTAAGGGACTTGACCATCCAAGGATTTTGTTTGTGGGGGATCCTGGAACCAGTTTCCCTCTCATACCAAAGGACAACTTTACTTGGCAAATACTTTGATGGGAATTTGTATTGGGACCTGTGGTCATCTGTGCATTTGTTTCATTCCCTCTCCAACAGCTGCTCAACTGCAGAAAGACCTGCTAGTTACTCTCTGGGCCCCCATGTCCCCACTCCCACGACTAACTGATCACTCAGTAGTGACAGTCCTACTGATCTCTCCCATCTCTCTGTTCTACCACAAACACCACCGCTGCTGCTGCTGTTCTAATTCACTCTACTTTTCACAACCCTCTGCTGGTCACGCAGGCTAGGTTGTTGTAACAATCACTCCTGGTGACCCTGTTATTTCTTGCTGATACGACACCCATCACAGGCGTTCCTCATTGAATGGCCTCCTTCCCACAGTGGATCAGGGGCCCGTGCTCCTTCTGTCACATGGTTGTGCCATCTAGGGCCTTAGCATCATTGCTGTGAAGGTTTGGGGAGATCCTCATGAGCTAGGTCTGAAAATGTGGGGTATCACTTGCACCCACGTCTCATTGGCCAGAACTCAGCCATGTGACCACACTGACTGCAGGGGATACTGGGTAATATAGTCCATATGCTCAGGAGGGACATGAAAGGGTTTGATAGCCACGTATGGTCTTCTCCATAGCTCTTTTTGGATCACTCTTCTAATTTTGGGCTTGCCTGTGGCCACCTGTCACTGGTGCTGCAGTAATTGACATCAGAATGTGGGAAGGAATCGTAAAGGCCTTTTCTCTCTGTAGGAAGCAGTTTAGCCTAGTCTTGGCCCAAGAGAGTGCTTTCTGCCTGACAGCAACTGAGGTTTGGGGTGTAGGCAGACTAAGCAAGGGCAACCTCAGGTTCCGAGGCATGACCTTAACCAGCTGAGCTAAACAGCCAGCCAAGCAGCCGGGTAGACGCGACAGGACTGCAAGCATCCCTCTCTTTCATGACCTTCCCAGGGAGCCCCAGCTTAGCTCATCTGAATCCCCCTTTAGTGTTGACAGCAATTCCAGTTTGTGTCCACTGTTGGCTCTCACTGGAGGAGCGTATAGAGAGCCAACTGGATCCCTATTGGGACAGCTTTGTTTTCCCTGCTGAACACAAAATCCCCTGTTCACTGGGAGAGCTGACAAGGAGACCCCGTGGGGTGGGCCCGGTGGGAGCAGATACCAGTGAATACAGTGCCAGAATGGCTTCAGCTTATTAAAGGCGAATACACAGGATAACTCTGCCCGCCAAGTGGGAGATAGAATGGGGGGCACAGAGCTGTTACAGCGGATTAGCAGCCTCAGACTGATGGAAGCAGGTGCAGTCTTTTCGGCAATTTGGAAGGGCTTATGAAATACGGATCCTGTGCTCTATAAATCCTTCCCTTGGCCTTATCTGGCCCACAGGCTGAAAATGGGGGATTTCTTGTTCAGCCAGGCTCAGTAGTGGCTTTTCATACTTTGCCTGCCAACTCCCAGAATGCCTTAGGATTTCTGACCAGAAACTTTGTGTATCTGTCGTTTGTCCTCTTCTCATTCACTCATTGATCACACATCCATGCAGTAGTAGGGCTGGGGTTACGGGATTGACTTGATAGGAGACATGGAATCTGCCTTCCTGGACTCATAGTGTCCTGTGTGAGGAAGACACCTTAATTCAATAGATGATTCTACTTCAGATTGTTAGCTGTTAATCAGGTCCATCTGTGTCAGTTGATGCTGGTGTTGTCTTCCGTGCCTGACCAGCATCAGACCTACTGGATCTTTTGTGGCCTAATGAATGAAGCCCCAAATCTAAGGTGGTCACTGCCCCTCCAGTTGGGCTGCTGTTTCCTAAGGGCACAAGTGGCAGATAAGAGAGGACAATATAGTGGTAGGATAGGATAGGTTCTAGGACTCCCACCCCAGAACACTGAAATCTGCAGATACTTAGGTCCCTTATATTAAAAGGCATAGTATTTGCTTGTAACCTACACACATTCTCCCATATATTCATCTCTAGATTATTTATACCTAGTATGATGTAAATGCTATATACATGATTTTTACACTATATTGTTAGGGGATGATGATTTATTTTAAAGTTGCAGGTGTTCATTATACATGTGATTTTTTTTCTTGAATACTTTTGATTGGTGGTTCGTTGAATTTGTGAATACAGAACTCATGGTTACAGAGTGCTGACTGTACCTAAAATCAGCGACTTGGCTGGAAATTTGGGGTCCTCAAGCAAAAACTCTAGAAGGCTCATCTTATGAGGCTGGATTTGCATCTTGAAAAAGTGTTAGGAGGCTGCTGGCAGATGTTTCTCCAGTTCTGACGCAGACTTGGTCACCACATCTTTTTCTAGAGGTGGGGACCACCCCTCCTCATCTTCCCCAGCCTGACACCCCTTATCCAGTTGCTTACCTCATCCTCAGGCAGAATGATGCCTAACTGTTCTCTCCTAGGTTTGCAGAGCTCATCTCTGGGTGACGGTTTTGAACTTTAACGAGAGAGTTTTGAACTTGTTCTGTGACTGAAGGTCTGGGTGAGCTTGTCACCTTGAGGAAGAGAGAGGAGTGGGTTGTGTGGCCCTTAAGGCTGTCAGAAAGCCTGACTCCCACAGGAGGAGGCGCGTGAAAGCAAAGGGCTCCGAGTGAGGACAGTACAGTGGTTCCTAAGTATCCACAGGGATTGGTTCCAGGACCCAATGGGGCCTGGTTTGCTATCCCCCAGCTTCCAACAGGAGCTATTGTTTGTGGGCACCAAGAATGGAACAGAATTCCTCCACACACAGGGCCTCCCTTGTAGGTGAGAGCTGGTTAGTCCTTCGTCCACCAGAATAGTTCCCGAGAACACATGTGAGCTCTGCAGCAGCTCAGCTGCAGTGCCTGGGCCTGTGGGAGCCATAGCAGGGCTTGAACTCCAGGTGTACACGGTCCTTTCCTTCCTTTTCCCCCTGGCCTGTAGGTAGCAGGGAGACAGGGACACGCCGACTCCAAGGTGACCTCTAAAACCAACAAATATGGAGCCACAGTTGGAAATCCTGTGTCCAGCAGTTCTTGGAGAAAGGAGAGCTGGTCAAGCAGCAGAAGACTGGGGTGAAGGATAAGCTTGGCATCTTTTTAGAGCTTAGGATGTCTCCAGGTGAGGAGGGCAGGGATGAAGTCAAGGGTATTCACAGGGCCCTTGGTGTGCGCTCCAGTGTTGAGGCTCCATACCCTGCGTGGCTCTTTGGGACCATGGCGTTATCCCTGCCCAGTGTGTGAAGAATGCCCGCACCTTCTGCAGGGAGTCACTTGGGTCTGTGGTTACTTGGAGAACGTTGAGAATTTTTCACTTGACTAAAGCAAACACCATAGAGGGTGAGCATCCCTACTCAGAAAATCCAAAATCTAAAAGGCTCCCAAATCCAAAACTTTTTGATGCCCCAAGTGGAAAATTTCATACCTGACCTCTCATGGGAAGAGCCACAGTCAAAAGGCAGGTGATAAAAATATTGATTAAGTTACCTTTAGGCTGTGTGTATGAGGTGTATATGAAGCATAAATGAACTTTGTGTTTGAGCTTGCTTCTCTTCCCCAGGATATCTCATTATGTATATGCAAATATTCCAAAGTATGAAAGAAGTTGAAATCCCAAGCACTTCTGGTCCCAGGCATTTTGAATACAGGATACTCAGCCTATTCATATAGGCTTGTTCTCCATATGAGGAGGCAGCAGAGTTCGGTCTAGTTGGGGAGGACTTCAGTATCTGCCATGGTTGTGATATTGTGGCATGAGTGACACTCCATACACATGTCCAGATACCTGTGACATTATTCATTGAAGTGCCACAGAAGTTTTAAAAACATTCTGTGGAATGGAAATCATTTCCAAATGTGTCACCAACTTTCCTGCCATATTAAGCAAGGCACAGTGACCAGAAGTCACTTTTCAGGATGTTCAGTCCATCTTGAGTGGTGTCAACAGTCAGTCTTGCATCTTCTCTGGTCATCCTAGGGGTGGTGGCCTCCATTATTCTCCATTTGGCTCTCCTAGCTGCTTATGTTTTCTCCTCTTCTTGGCCCTCTGTTTGCTAGCAGTTCCTTTTTCCTGGCCATCTCTAGATAAATCCCACCGGCCTCCATGTCCATGGGGATACCTCCATAGATTCAACCAACCTGGAATGAAAACCATTTGGAAGAAAATTGCATCCGTACTGTATGTGTACAGACCTTTCTCCTTGTTATTATCCCCCCCCCAAATGAAGTACGAACACTGTTTCATAGCATTTACATTGCAAGGAATCTAGAGATGATTTGAAACGTACAGGAGGGTATGTACAGGTTATGTAAAAGTCCTTCTCCATTTTTCATAAGGGACTTGAGCATCCCCAGATTTGGGTATCTGTGGGTGGTCCTGGAACCGTGACCCCATGGGTACTGAGGAATGACTATATAGACCTTAATATACTATATTCAAAGGGCAATAACATTCATTATCAAAGTTTATAAACAAAGAATAATTGAGGAGTTTCCTTTATAGTAGCAATTTGGCTGTGTGCAGCTCCTCCTTCCTGGTTCTCACCTGTAGTCCAGAGAACTGAGACGAGCAGTTCGTGGCTTACAGTTTAAGTCAGATTTTATAGTGATGAGCATGGCTTTGGGTTTATATTATGCTTCCCAAAGAATCTGAAGCAGTTTCACCCTGGGCATATTTATCCATAAGGTCAACAGGAAACAGGATTAATCATGTCAATTCTCACATCAAGAACTGAGGAAGAAGCCCAGGGCAGTGGCACATACCCGCAATCCCAGTGACTTGGGAAGCTGAGATGGGAGGATCGCAAGTTCAAGATCAGCCTCAGCAACTTAGTGAGACCCTGTCTCAAAATAAAAAGGGCTGGGGCTGTAACTCACTGGTAAAGCACCCCTGGGTTTCATCCCTAGTACCCCCAAAAAACAAAAACAAAAACTGAGGAACAGGGCTGGGATGTAGCTCGGTGGGAGGGCATTTGCCTGGCATGCTGAAGGCCCTGAGTCTAATTCCCAGTAACCACCACCCACCACCAAAAAAAAAAACCAAAACAACTGTGGAACAGAATCTGGGAAGAGGAACTGGCACAGTGGCTTCTAAAACCCACGTCCTCTAAGTTTGGAGGGGAAGGATACTTTCTCCAAAAGTCTAGAGGGCTATTCTGGCTTGTTCCAGATGATCTAAGGATACCTTTGGGAGTTATAGAATTCAGGTGAGGCTGGTGGCAGTTCTGTCCCACCCTAAGGACCATGTGGAGAGAGACTCAGGATTGCAACATGGGTAAAGTGTGGCCTGCCTCCAGTCTTAAAGAACCCTTTCAATTCCCAAAGGGTGAGTTCTGTGGCCCATATCTAGTCCAGCAGTTAGTGACAAGTGACAGATTGAATCATCGATGGCAGGAAGGTGTCAGCTTATCCACTAGGCAACAGGGAGCACCTTATCGATGTCTTAAGGTATTGTGTGTCTGCCATGTGGTGAGCAAGGGAAGGTCGTGGGCCATATGCTGCTATTCACTTGTTCTATCAATGCTGCTTCTGGCAACCCTCTTTTTTTTTTCGTTTTCTTTTAAGATAAGTTGCTCATCATTGAGCCTTTTGAACTAGGAATCCCAATTTTCATACTTTCCTCTTTTCCTCCTCCTCCCTGCCTGGACTCTCATTCACCACTAAAGGCCAGAATGTACCTACCACTTTGATAGGGAATTTCAGAAACTGTTTGGGGGAGAGAAAATTTCTTCCCTGGGTCCAGCAACTTCTTGAATGAGGCCAACATTCTCTGCTAGACTGTGGACATGGCTTTGTTTCCTAAAGGTTTGGCAGGTGGCAGGAGCCACAGGGGGTATTATGGGTATAAGAGGCCCTATTTTGGGGAAGGGGCATGATAGTGGGATGGTGGGTATGGAGGTGTTTGTGTGGAGGACAGGGAAGCTGAGAGAATGGATCCTTGAGAAGGAGTAGCCCCTGCATTGGGATGGGGCCAGCTAAGGGATGGTACTCAGTGGTCATAGGGTGCTCATAGCCTTGGAGACAGAGGCTCCTCTGGGCGGCCCCGAGCTAGAATGAGGGTGACTAGTATTGGGGAATGTGCCCCCACTGGCTGGCGACCTTGGACACAGCACATTTCTGGCCTCCATTTTCTCCTATGTCCTGGCCACGTCATTCCTGGGTACCACCCTGCCTGCTCCTGTGTTGTACAGATCACATGAGGTGGTGGGTGGCAGAGTGTCGGTGGGGTGTGCGTCCAGGTGGAATGCACCACCTTCTGATTGTTCCTACCTGTGGATGGGACATAGCTGCCCTCTGAGGTTGAGGCAGCCAGCATCTGCAGGCAGAACAAGGCGACCCCAAGGTCTGGGACTGGTGGCCAGGCCTGGGGCAATCCTCATGGTAACCCCTGCCACGTAGTTGAAACTGGCTGGGAAGAGCCGGGGGTGGGCAGCTGAGGGTTGAGAGGAATCTCTGGATGTCCAGGAGCTGGTTCAGCCAGCCAGGGTCTCCTGTCTCCATCCAGAGGGCTTTTTGCAGTCCTGAAGTCTCTGGGCAAGAGCCTTTAATCTAATTACATGCTTTATTTGAGCCAATTTGTTTTCCAATCCATCTTGTTCAGCAAGAAGAAAGAACATGCTGGGGACTCATTTGCACCCTCTTGTTCAAAGGGGAGAGAAGGGGTTGCTCCCCCTGCCTCACGTGGTCACTGCAGCCCCCGACCTCTCCCAGCCTGGCCACCCCACCCTGGAGCCAGGACGCAGAGCCAGCCTTGCAGGAGGGGACTCAGGCTTCTCAGCACTGTCATCAGCCAAGGGAGAAAAAGCCCAGCTCCTCATCACCCCTCCTGGAAGCTCAGCCCCACTCTGAGTCTTTCCCTTTGGGGGTCCTGACGTGCTAGGCAGATCTGAAACTGATGGGTTTCCAGGCCAGACAAGCTGGCCCGGCATCCTCAGGGGCTTCCTGGGCTCAGAACCTTCC
This sequence comes from Sciurus vulgaris, assembly GCF_902686455.1. Classification (NCBI taxonomy): domain Eukaryota; kingdom Metazoa; phylum Chordata; class Mammalia; order Rodentia; family Sciuridae; genus Sciurus; species Sciurus vulgaris. The sequence goes on along the minus strand of NC_136463.1, from coordinate 52,754,559 downwards.
TGGCTCCACCTGTAAGAGTTGGCCTCAGAATCTGAGGCCTAGTGTTTTAAATCTGAAAATATATTTTCATAATAAGGCAGAGGATTTAGGATCTGTGTTATTAATGTCCAACAAAACACCAAAGCCCTTCCAGCCTCCCTGGAGAGAGAAGATTTATCATCTCCCATTCTCCTCTCTGGCCAAGGAGCTGTGTTCTCCAAGCTTTGCTTTTTGTGTTTCCAGCATGTTCCAAAATTGCCTCCCCCTCTTCAGAATCCTGCTCCCAGCCCTTGCTTTTCTGCTGTTGACCTAGACTGGCTCCTTCATGTGGGTTCCTTTACAGAGTCCGGCGACTTCTGCCCTCTGACTCGGGAGTGAAGGAATCAGCGGGGCTGAGGGCCGCTTTGCTGGCCACACGATGCCGGCAGCCCGCAGGCATGCTTTTATTGGAGTCATTCAACAAATATTTACTGAGGGCCCCTTATGTGTCCAGGGCCCTGGGGATACAGCAGTGACTTCCTCTCCTGACTTCAGGGAGGAAGAGGGACAGTAAACAAATAAGTCGAAAACTAACTGCAAAGTGTGTCAGGTGTGGCCCTGACATCCTGTGAAAGATGAATGGAATAATAGTCATTCAGTGACTCAAGGACATACTTGAGTGAGAAATAGCTCTGTGTTAAAAAGGTTTTTTTTTTTTGGATATGCTGGTAATACAATGAAATTGGGTTTCTGTCACGGTTCCTAAATCAGAGTAAAAATAATAACGGCTAACGTTTCTCCTATGGAGGCAGATGCACCCAGCTGATTTTTATGTTGCCTCGTTTGTGAACTGTTGCAGAGGGCAGCATTTGTGTTTCTTTGGGTTTGTTGAGTGGTCATTGGTGACACCTCCCCACCCCCCACCCCTTGCATGAGATGCTGGGACGCCAAGGTCTGCTTTGCCAGGGGAGGAGGCAAACAGAAAATTCTAGACTGTGAGATGGAAGCTAGGAGCTTAGAGCATGCCCAGCTGAGTTTGTGGTCGGAGGACGGCCACCCGGGGAAGTGACCAGCACGCCCCAAGGAGAATGGCATTGGAGGGCAAGGTGTGCGGCTGAACCTGAGAATGGACCGTGGTGTGGTCTCTCGTCTCTCCTAATGCCCAGGAGTTCAGTCCTGTTCTTTCCAGATGCTCTGAAAATAACAGAATCCAACCACCAGACCCTGATGAAGGAGGAGACGTCCCGAAACTGTGGACCTCAGGCAAGACGAGGTCCGCGCCAGGGGCTTACCACAGTCTTTGTCCCCAGGAAAGGGGCCTCGGTCTTGTTGGGGGACAGGAATCCAGGGTCCAGACCCAACCTGATTCTTGTTTGTCAGTGGTACTGGTCTGTGGAGGCCCAGGGCCGGGTCACTCTGCCTTGGACCCTAGCCTTCTTCCTCGCCTCGTGGGCTCTCATCTGTCCCCACATGTCTCTCTGCCCCACCTTCATTCACCCTCCACCCCAGGCGGCACCTCTGAGGCCACCTTGAGCTGAAACGTCCTCTCCAGAGATGGTCCCTGGCCCCTGTGTCCTCCCTGCACACTGGGGTCATCATTCTTAAATCCTGTGAATGGGAAGCCTGCCAGTGACTGTCATCACTGTCACCCGGTTTCTCCGATGGGGACATGGTGGCTCAGAATGGTTCAGGGCCCTGGATCAGAGGGGAGCCAAAAGGATCCCTTTTTTACCAGACACAATGGCTTTCTCTGGAGCCTCCTCTAAGGGGAAAGATTTCCTCTTACGTCCTCAGGGCTGGACGTGCATCCATGCTGTGGTGACCCCAGGGAGGCCCTGAAGAAGAATGTCTCCACTTGGCCCCATGGGGCTTGCTATTTAGGGAAAATGGACATGGGTCCTGGGGAGGCCATAGCAGACCTGTCAGGTCCTGGTCTGAGTCCTGAGGCTGCCAGGGTAGGTGGCTTCCAGGGAAAGTACCGAGAAAGGAGACCCGGGCCCTTGGCATGCCTCGCCCAGTTGTGTGAGCCCTTTAGAAGTCACCTGTGCCTGCTGGCGCAGCTGATGAAGCCATCTGGGATGGCAGTCATACCTGGGGAAGGCGCAGGACGAGAGCAGGGCTTCCCTTGGGGAGCCGAGGCTGGCTTTGCCAGGCTGGGCCCACTGGTGCAGGGCAAGGAGCAGAGATGTGTTCAGTGCACGAAGAGCTGGGGCCTGTACTTCTCCACCGGACGCACAGCTGCAGTCCTTGAGAAGGACTGAGTCCCGTTCCGCCAAAGGACAGTGTAAATTTCTGAGTGCCTGGAAACTGGGCTCTGCAGAACCTGCAGCACAGGATGGAGACGGCATTCGTGTTGGAGCGCAGCTCCCTAGGCAGCCCAGCCCTGAGAGTGAGAAAGGGAGAGCCAGTCTCAGCCCCATGTTGCTAAAGACCCGGCCCCTTGCAGGCCTGGGTAACAGGCCGGACTAGAACTGTCTGGTGGCTTTGCCTCCCATTTAAAACGGAAGTTCAAACTTTTCCAGCCCTTCATGCCCCTGCAGGCTTTGCAAGTTGTCTCTCTTCTCCTCTTGTCATTCACTCTGTGCAGGGCACCTCGGCCCTCATTCAGCCCCTGGATTGTACCAGGCCGGGTCCTGCCTCAGGACCTTTGCATAGGCTCTTCCTCACTTGGCACCCTCAGATCTCTTCACCCCATCTCCTTCACACTGATCCGTTCTCATTCATGTGCTACCTCTCTGGGGACCTTTCTCCTACCACCCTGGCTAGAGCAGCGGTCTCACTCCCCACCACACAGATACCCTGGGAGAGGATGTGCCTGAATGTACTTGCTGTCTTTTAGGACGTAGCGTTTCCTATCATGGAAGTCCTGTGGATTAGGAATATGGATGTCACCTTGTTGAATACAGATGGCATTTTCTAGGATTCTCAGCCTCATGAGGAAATGGTTCCCATCCTCACTAGGAAGAAAAGACTCACTTCAGAATATTTCGAGTTTTGATGAATTTTTATGGGTGCATTATAATTTCGCATAACAGTGGGACCCAGTAAGCCGTATTCGTATGTGCACACAGCAGTTCCATCAGCCTCAACCCCAGGACCTTCCCCCTCCCTCTTCCCTCTCCTGTGATCTGTGTGCTCTACTGAGTTATTCCATTATTTATTTAATGAGTGCATTATAATTGCATACATTAGCAGGATTTGTTGTGATACAGTTGTACATAGACAAATAATTTGGCAGATTTCATTTTGCCTCAAAATGTGTTTAGTCTTGTTTTTCTCTTGAACATGAGAATTGTGCCGGGCATGGCAGTGCGTGCCTATCATTCATCTGGAGGTGGGGTGGGGGCCGAGGCAAGAGGATCACAAGTTAGCAACTTAGCGAGGCCTTGTCTCGCAATTTTAAAAAAAGTCAAAAGTACTGGGGTGGTAGTACTTCCCTGGGATCAATCCCCAGGCCCCCCTGGCAAAAAAAAAAAAAAAACAAAACCATGAGAATTGTTGTAAAATTTTAAATGTGGCTAAGGCAGCAAAGAAAGATATAAAAACCAGAAGTGGTCCCAGCACCCAGCATTTTAATGTGTATTATATTCTAAAATAAAGTCCAAATGGCTGCCAACCACACAGCCTCATGCTATTCCAGACTCCCTTGGAGTCCCTCATATCTGCCCAGCACTTTCTTGCCCCAGGACCTTTGCACCTGCCAGATTACATAGATGCTCCTCCCTGTACTTCGCTGACTCCTGGCCATCCTAAACATCAGCTCCTCAGAATGGTATTCTATCTTAATGGCTTTCCACTGGCTTTCTCTCCATTTGCCACCAATGTGCTCTGCTCATTGTCTTCATTTTCTGAGCATCATTCTTCTGTGGGTATTATGATACTTGGGTGACTGGCCTGTACCCTTCTGCTCTAGTACCACCTGACTGTTCCATTAGTTTCAGGGTGTGCCCAGTGCCTCCCACAGCAAGTGGGTGGTGGATAATTAATAATAAGTGAATGGTGGATAATTAAATCATAGAAGTGGGGTTGCATCATTGGATTGAGAGCATTTTCAGAGTTGTGACATTCAGTACCAATTGCCCTCAGGACGGTTCCTATTAATTTGGCCCCAAACACATTACATGCACATGCGTGTTTGCCTTTGCCAGTGTGCCACACGAAAGTGCCCTGTTCCCATTAGCCTAAGGTCTGCTTCTTTGATAATTAAGATGAACACGTTTCCATTTCCTTATCCCTTTTTAATTTCCTCTTCTGCATATGACCTACCCATTTCCTTCTAAGTTTAGATAGCTTCTCTTTTTCCTGTTGACTCAGAAGAGTTCTTTATATATTAAGGACGCCAATCCTTTGCTCTCTATTTTGCAAACATTTGAGGGCTTTCTTCCAATCATTTGTCTGAGAGATTGCAAAGCACCTCTTGCCAGCTCCTCTGCCAGTCCATTGCTAGAGGCTGCCTCAGTTTTGGAAGTTCTTGCCTTTTCTGCCCCTGAGCCTGAAGTTAAATGGGCATTCTGCTGTTGACTCGCGTAGTGACTTCTGGTGATAGATTGAGTGGGTGGGACCAGCACAGGCTTGGAGAGATGGGGCCAGGGGCTCAAGAGCTGCCTGAGCTCCGGCTTACCTAGACACCTGGCTGTACCCTTAGAAAAGTGTTGGTGAAAGAGGTAAGGAGGGGGTCTTATATGGGAGGTGGGGCCTCACCTGTAGCTTCCGATCAAAAGACAGAGTTGGCATCATGGGGCGTGCCTTCCTGTTGTCCCAACTCCCCTGTGGTGACTTGTGAAACGGACAGACACCTGCTGCACCCTGAAAACAGAACACATTGAGAGCCAGACTCTCTTGCCTGAAAAGATGGTTCTGTGCAGCTTACTGTCCCCAGGTCAGGTAAAACATGCTCTGGGGGCAGACTGATCCCACCTGCCTTTTGTTACCTGCTGGTGGGAAAAATGGACAGGGCCAACTGGGCGCCCCTCTGGGCCCTAGCCCTTCTCCCCTGAACTCATCCTCGCCAGGACAGTGAGAGCCAGGAGCCCCTCCCCGACACCCAGCCCTGGGTTCCCCATCCCAGGAGGCAGACCTCTTTGGCCGGGTGTCCCTCATTACACCCACCACCCCACTTCCTCACTCCAACAGCCCGGGCAGCCGGGGCTGCCGAGAGCGAGCCCTTTGCCAGCTCCCCGCCCTGCTCCGAGGGGAGGTGCCAGATGCGGTGCCCCTGGCTCTCACCACGGGCCGCCAGGCTCTGCCTGCCATATGCTCAGAGATGAGCCTTGGGCCGGCGAGCAGGCCTGCCCAGCAGGACGTTGGCACCTGGGCACAGGAGGCAGATCAGAGGGGCCAACTACCCAAGGTAGAGGAAGAGGCGGGAGGGGCTGGGCCGCTGGGATTGGCCTGCAGGGCCACCTCTTGGCTCTCGTCTGTGGGTTGGTAAGGGGAGCAGGTGGGAAGAAGGAAAGGAGGGGAGACTGCTCCCAGGAGGAGCCAGGATGCCAGCCAGCCAGGATGGGCCTGCTGCGAGCAGGGCAGATGGCCGCCTCCAGGTCTCAGTGGCCCTCCCTGGGACAGAGCTTGTGCCATGGGGAGCCAGCCAGTGCCTGTGTCCAGCCCTGGCGGCCCCTGTCTCTTTCAGGGGAAGAGGCTGCAGTAGGTGGGTGACCCTGGTGCAGGGACGCTTGCAGAGCTGCCAGTATTTACTGGGGTCTCAACCCAGTTCCCAAGGGTCCCCAGAGAGAGTGGAGGTGTTAGGGTTTATTGCAGTCACTGAATGGGGTCCTGGCACTGGGTGACGGGGGGATGGGAACCTGCTGCTGTAAAATGTTGGGATTGTAATTAGCGAATGAGACTGGTCTATGGGATGGCAGGGTCTGGTGGGTCTAAGTTATGCCCGCTTTTATATTAAGGTTGGACCATAGAAAACTGCTTTTTTAAAGGTGCACAATGGTCAGTTTTTAGTACTTTCACGTGGTTCATCTTAATGGCTTTCCATCTTTGTCTGTGCTTCTGAACAGGTCAAATAGTGGGAGACTGCTGTGTCCTTTAAACGTTCGCATGACCTCCCCAGTTCCTTCCAGACATTTCCTAAAACTGTTCAACTTGGTCATTTACGCTTTCCTAAAACATTGGTATTTCATTCAGATCTCCGATTTTTTAGCCTGCCATTGTACACAATAGCCTTATAACTCATAAAATGTTTCCTAGATTATGATCATCCATCCCCTTTTCTCATTATTTCCTAGTGTTCTGTTTTCTTTTGTTTATTCATAATTAGACTTGACAATGTTTTGTCCGGTCTTCTTTAAAAAGTTTTTTGGGGACTTTCTAAAGATTCAGGTCTTGCATGAATTTCTAATTTTGAGGGTTTTTTTTTTTCTCCTGTCTTTATTCATTTCTGCTTCTGATGTTACTAATAATTTCCTCCCACTTTCTTTGGGTTTTGTTTTTGCTCATTCTCTAACTTCTAGAAATGAATATACTTTGCTTATTTTCATTCTTTCTTCTTTAATAACAAATAATATTTATTACATTGTGGTCAGGAAATATGGCCTGTACAATTTCAGCGTCTTGGAATTACTGTAGCATTCTTCCACTGCTTGTGTATGTCTGTTTCTTTTTGTATTTCTATCAGTTTTTACTTAATGTATTTCAAGAGATGTTATTCCATACCCATAAGACAATTTATTTTCTAGGTGATCTTCTTGCCCATTTTAAATATGTTTGCCTTGAATTCTACCTTTTCTAATATTAGCATCTGTCTCTTTTGGTTCGTTTTTTGTTGTTATTGTTTTCTTTTGCTTTTTTCCCATGCTTTTGCCACTGCATAAAATATAGACTTTTAAAATGTCACTTTAGTTTATATTTCTCCTTACACAGTCTTTTTTTTTTTTTTTTTTTTTTTTTGTGGTGCTGGGGTTCAAACCCAGGGTCTCATGCATACCAGACAAGTTTTCTATCATTAAACCACGTTCCCAGGCTGTAATTTAATTTTTTTTTTTTTTTTTTTTTTTTTTTTTTTTTTTTTTTTTTTGTGGTGCTGGGGTTTGAACCCAGGGCCTTGTGTGTGTGAGGCAAGCATTCTACCAACTGAGCTGTATCCCCAGCCCCTGTAATTTAATATTTTTAAGTCAGTTTTTCAGTAGAGGAGTCGGATCTATCATATTTTCATTTATTTGTCTGTAGATAATCGTTCTGTGATCTTATTATGGTTGGTCTTTGTATTTTCCTTTTTTCTGGTTTATCTTTTGACCTGGTAACTATAATTTATTTCTTAAGTTCTCCAGTGTTTTTTTTTTTTTTTTTTTCAAAAGCAGTATGTAATCTATACAACTCTTATTTGTCAGAGTCAAGCATGGAATAGTATCTTTTACATTCTATTTAAGACAGAATTTTATGCCTCACATTCTACTTGGTAGTTTTTATTAATATGATCTAAAGTTTCAAAGTACATTTTTTTAGTTTTATGGACAGTCTGTTTCCTTTCAAACATTTAAAAATTATTTTGATATTTGGATTTGATTTTAGAATCAAGTCTGAAATATCTGTATTTACTGGTTTTGGTGTTCATCTCCAGTATGTTTATATCATGACTTTCTTCTCTGTATCTCTTGTTTTTTATTCATTTCACAGTTGGTTGGAAAACACCCTCAAGTACTTATTTCAAAAAAAGATACATGATTGGAATATTTTCTGAGCCCTTGCTGACTTGAGAATGTGTTTTGTTCATTGTGGTCTGAATAGGTACATGCTAGTCTAGCTAGGTATAAAATTTTTGAGTCATAAGTTTTCCCCTTTATAGACATTGCTTCATGATCATTGGTCCAGTTCTTTGGCTTTTAATCTCCCCATTTTTTCCACATCCTGGCATTTTGTTTGTTTTGCAAATATGTCTAGGTGTTTTACTCTTTTCCTTGAGCTTTGATTTTCCCTGTCACCCACTGGGAATTAAACTCAGGGGTTTCTATATCCCCAGCCCTTTTTATTGTTTGAAACAGGGTCTCTCTAAGTTGCTGAAACTGGCCTTGAACTTAATGCTCCTCCTCTCTTAGATTCCTCAGTACCTGGGATTATAGATGGGTGCCACCATGCCCACCTATATTTGATTCTTGTCTCCATTTCATTTGGCCTCTGCTTCAGTTCTTACCCAATCATCTGTCAGCTCTCTACTTTGTCTTACATTTTTATCCTCTTCCATGTTTCCATGTCTTTATCCTTTCCCCCTATATTCTATAAATCTCTCCAGTATATTCTTGTTCCCAAATCCCTGAATTAGTTTTCTACAGTATCATTTCTTTCTGCTGCTTGAAAAGTGGATTTTAATTGTGCTACTGGGATTTTAGATAATTTATTTTTCCAGCTCTTCTTTCTCTTATGCATTATATATATATATATATATGCATTATATATATGATAAAGATAAGGTGAAAAGATTATATATGGTTTTATCTTTCTAGAATTGTTGTTCTGTCATGCCTATTTGGTTACATATTGTTGGTGGCTGTTTTTGAGCTGTAGCAACACAATTGAATAGTTGTGACACAGAGCATATGGCCCTCAAAGACTCAGATATGTACTGTTTGACCCTTTGCAGAAAGAGCTTTGTTGATTCCTGTACTAGTGTGAGGGCTGTGTCCCCGTCTCAGATCCAAGGTGGATAGCAGGGGATGTACACAGCTCTAGCTCAAGTTCCCAGTTTCTGCCAACCTTTTACTTGGATTTGCTTCTCCTGTGTGGAGTTGATGTCCTTTTAATTTCTCACTTTCTGATTTTTGGCATTAGTAATTTTGATAAAAATATAAGTTCAGCCACTGCAACTGCTATCCTTCTGGTCCCTACCCTTCCTCAAACTTCCTCCCCTGGGGGAGGCGTCGCTCCCAATGCCCCCGCCCACTTCCTGCCCATTCATATTCTGGTCTTTGTCTTCCTGCCATCTTCTTCCCTCGCCCCAGGATCTTTCTGTTCATCAGACAAAGAACTGAGTCCTGAGGTAAAACCTGGATAGTTTTTGCTTCTTCCACCACCATCTGCCTTTAATTAATAGAGATTGCTCCCAGATCCCAGCATTGGGTCATCTATCAGTTTCGTTCTTGGCGTTAGTGTGACTTTTCATCTTTTCATTGTCTTTATAGCTATTTTGGCACAAAAGCAAGGAGAGGCTCCCTGAGTGGCTGCCAAGTGGATGCCATGTTGAGGAAGAAGGCAGAGTTGCATTTTCGAGCCGTGGTTTATCCATCTCGAAGCAATCTCTGTAGCTTTGTGTGCCTTTGATAAAGGAAGCAAATACAGGGACGTTTTCCTTATCCAGGGACCGTTTGTCCAGTGACCTCAGCTATCTGGAATACAATCCAAAGGAAGAGTCACAAGCAGCCAAAAAGCTTCCACGGCATCTGTGTTCCGGAAGGTTCTTCACTTTCCCCAAAGGAGAACAGTTCAGCCTCTCCTTCCAAGCCTATTTACCTGTGTTTTATACACAGTTCTAGCAAGCTTGGTCTTTGTTTCCCTAGCTCATCATTAAATGAGAATCAGCAACTCTGAAGGGAGTAGGGGACATTTTGTAACAAGCATAAGACCCGACAAGAATTGCCAGTTGACAGAAAGGAGAGACACAGCACCCACCCCCCCAAAAAAAGGCAAATACAACTACAAATACTGAGAGACGGACATCATCTTCTGAGTTTGAGTTCACAACCACTTGCCTGGGTCCTCTGCTGAGGTGGGTGCTGTGTGCACACCGTAGGCACAGAGACCATCCCCTTCCCATGCCGTTGGTTCCCATAGTGACTCTGATGCTAGCTGCACGTTGGAATCACCCAAAGAGCCTTAAAATCCAGACACTCAGGCCAATCCCCGAGCCAAGGAAGTCAAAGTCTCCAGGGGCTGGGTCTCAGGCACCAGTGTCGTTTAAAGCTTCCAGGTGATTCCACTGCTTAGCCAGGATGGGGGACCAAAGGTTAGAATCACAGGCTCTGCAGGCAGACTTCCTCATTAGGCACACGGCCCTGGGGGAGCATGTTCCCAGCCTCTCTGGACCTAGATGTTCATCTGTGAAATGGGACCTGTTTGGAAGGGGCGAGAAGAGCTCATGAAGCCGAAAGGAGGTAGGAGGTCCCATGTTACTGCCATGTGTTGCCGCCATTATCCAGCGCAGACTTGGAGATGCCTGGTGGTGACTGTGATTTGGCACAAAGGCTCTGGGAGATCGAGCGAATTAGGCAGTGATGGATGTCGCACATTCTAGGATGATTTCTGTCCCAGGTGGACACTTGGCTCTGAAGAGAAGAGCTTTCTATGACTGTTACTAGGCTGGGGGCAGCGATGCTGCAGGTCCAGGGGGAGGTTGTCCCGGGGCACGTCTGCCTCCCTTCTGCCTCGTGGGGCGAGGCTCCCATTGGGCAGCTGCCCTGGAACCTCTCTGAGCTTCGCTTTCTCATTTTTTAAGCTGAGCACTGGCAACCCCTCCCACAAAGTCTCCCCACCCCCAAGACCTGGAAGAGGGGACACATTCAGAGACGCTCTTTCCACCCAGGCTGTCGCAGGGGTGTGTCTCACTGGGCCCAGGCAGAGGGGCAGGGTGTCAGCGATTTCCTCCCGATTGGAAATGAAAGCACTGACTTGGGCCAACAACTTTCATAAAAAAAAAACCAAAAAACAAAAAAAAAAACCAGAAAAGGCACCAAATGGATTCGAGGCTGTCCCTGCAGTGACATTACTAGACACCACTTACATTCCAATTTGCTTCCATAAGTGGAGGGATCAGGGAGTGAGCTGGTTCCCTGGACCTACCAGGACTGTGCGCAACCTGCCCTCAGCCACACGGTGCCTTTGCTGTGTGCATCATCTGTCCCTGAGTGGCAGAGATGTGGCCCAGCACAGCTGTTCCCACCTGGAAGTGCAGTGGTGACAGTGGAGCGGGTGGTGCTGTTGACTTGTGTACTGGGGCTGCCGTCCTTCCCCATCCTGGGAATTGGCTAGAGTTGAGTGAAGGCCACTCTGTCTCTGGACATCTCAGTCCCTGCATCCCAAGAGCTCCCTACTCCTGGAACTGACCAGCCATCTGGCTAATAGGAAAAGCTGATGCAGTGGCCTCTGGTGTCCTGAGGGGGTTTCAAGGGCTCAGATCACAGAGGAGCAGCAAGGGGGGCTGTTTTTCCTCCCATTCCTGGTTCCTACTTTGGGGCCCCAAGAGAACGGCCTGGGAGGCAGAGGGGGCTGCCAGGGACCCTGGCTCCTAAGCCAATGGATGGAGCTGTGCTGACTAATCGAGGCACCAGGTACTGTACCCTGGGGCCTCAAAGGAGAAAATTGCCTCCTTTGGAGCCAGAGACTGACTCTGAATGGGGAGATCTCTGAATATTCTCTGCAGATCTTAGCCACAGGCTGGGGGCAGGTGCACTGAGAGGCCTGATTTCTTGCCCTGGCTTTGCTCTGAACTTCCACACAAATGGCTCCATTCTGCCACCTTGACCTTGGTGGCTTACCTTCTTTGAGCCTCAGTTTTCTTGTCTGCAGAATGGGAATAACACTCAGCTATCAGAGAACAGTTATAAGAATCCAGTGAGAGTCAACACTCTGAGTGGTGTGGGCAGGGTGGAGGGGAGATTTCCACAGGTACAGCGAAAGAATTGCATCTTCTTGTCAAAGAGCAGACATGGCTGGCAGGGAGCGGGCAGGTGGGGCTGGGGTCCAGCCAGGGGATCTGCACTTGGGGAGTTGAAGGGGCTTCTTCCAGGAGAAGCCAGTCTCAGGGCCCCGGCTCTCGTTCAGGGCCTCGAAGCCCCCGAAGTGATACCCTGCAGCCGGACGCGGGCCGGCAGCCCTGCCTCCCAGCAGTAGGGCCCATTAGAACTGAACTCTTCTTCGTGGGACATTTTATTTGCACACTCCAGTGGAGTGGACACCAAAGGGGTTTTCTAATGCTTCATGGGCTGCTAATTTCCTCTGTGACCTCTTTTGTTGGGGTCTGACCCCAGCCAGAGGCTCTGCGCCATGAAAGCCAGTGCCTGACACAGACCCAGAGCGCGGGGTGACAATGAGGCCTCTATCGGCTTTAATCAGGCTCCAGTTGCGTCTTAAGAACGGGGGGAATTTGTGTGGTGCTCAGAAGCCCTGGGTGGCATGATTCGGGAGCCCCCAGAGTCTCTCACGGAGGCCAGGGCGGCTAAAGGATTCGTCAGGCCAGAGGAGGAGGGGGTCAGGCAGGGGCCTTTTGTCCCAAGGGCCTCTTTAGAAGGCTGGGCCTGCCCTGAATGGCCGCCCGCTCGGCCTGGCCCATGGGTATCACAGGCCTCTGGGTATTTCGGGGGCGGCCTCCCGCCCGGCCCGCCAGCCTATTCATCGCCAGCCTAATTAGTTTCTGTCTGTGCTCTCTGCCCCTCCTGCAGACTGCGAGTCCTACTGCAAGGCCTCCAAAGGGAAGCTGAAGATTAACATGAAAAAGTACTGCAAGAAGGACTATGGTGAGTGGAGCCCGCGCTGGAAAGCGGGGTGGGGCCATGTGGCCAGCAGAGAGCTGGACTCGGGGTGCAGGCAGCCTGGGGTGCACATCGGGCATGGAATCCCTGTGACCAATGGATCCCACACCCAGGAATTTCTTCTCTCTTCCACCGTGGACCTCAAGGACAGAGGGTGTGAGGGGCCACAGGGGCCTGGGTTCTCCCTCTCTCCCTGTGGAGAGCCACGTGGGCCAGTGGGAAACTCTGGGACTGGGATTTCCAGGTTGGGCTCTAGCCTTTGCTCTGCCTCTGCTGGGGGCTGTGTGGCTGCAGACCCCTCACTTGCCCTCTCTGATCTTCTATGTCCTCATGCATCCTGTGGACATTCATCTTGAGTCTGTGTGGCTCAAAGGAGGGTCATCAAGGTGTCAGAAAGGTGGTAGGAGCTCCCACTGTGTTTAGAATATTTCTTCTCTGCTGCAGGGAGGCTGGGGAATCTGCATTGTAAAGGTTCTAGCCCTTTCCTGACCCAGAGGGGATTGAGCAGCCCTGCCCTGGACCCAGGCTTCAGAGAGCTCTCCCTGGGCCACCGACTAGAACCAGACTTTTTTTTTAATTAGTGCATTATAGTTATACCTAATAGTGGGTTGATTTTTTTATATTTTCATAAATGCCTATAAACTTTGCTTCTTAATTAAGGACAATGGCCAAGACCTTTTTTGCACAAAATGATGAATAATGAGGAATGTTGAGAACTTCTAAAACCTTCTAATTTTATTGCATATGTATATGTGTGAGAGCATATGTATATACACACAGATCAACACACACACACATACACACACACACACACACACACACACACACACAACACACACGCACCCACACTGAAGCCAGGGCAAGACCCTAGTAATCCAGCCACACTCCCTGCCACGCTGCCTGTCCCCCCACAGGATGAAGCAAGAGCGACTGGCAGAATTTATGGTCAGTTCAGTAGTTGCCAGGCGTGGGCATTGACATTCAAGGCCCCTCTGAGGCCCACAGTAAATTCCTGAAAGCCCCTTTAAGATACAGCCATCACCAGGCAGTGCAGAGGCTTCCAACTCCTCAGGGAAATCAACCTAGATTTTGACAACACATTTGGCTGTCATTTGAAGATAAAGGAAGTATACTGTCTCCAAGCCAGGGTGACACCACAGGAGGGGCTCCGAGTCGTTTTGGCAGAAGCCCATGTGGCCCAAGCTGCAGGGAACGTGTTCTCCTAGCCCTGGGCCTCCAGCATCTGCTGGGGCCAGTGAGGCAGGCCCCTCCTGGCCCTCCTGTGAGCAGGAGACTTGGGGGGTTTGGACCTGGGACCCCCCCAGTGCTGCTCGTAGCAAAGCAGCAGACCCGGGCAGTGTGAGTCCTAGGGAAAGGCCCACCTTCCCATCTTCCCTCTCTCCTTGGCCTGTGCAGGCCCAGGGGGACTGGGCAGGGGGGCGGGAGGGAGGGAACGGGTGGGCCTGCTTGGGAAAAGGATTCTGTTCCTTTATTTGGGTCTGGTCTTGAAGGACCCTTTAAGTAGCTGCCCTGGGAGGAAGAGGTTAGAAGGGGGAGTTGTGTTTCTGGAAGGTGCCGACCTGCAGCTTCTATTCTGTTCTTCAAGTGGAAAAGAAGGAAAAATCAAACTTTAACTGGAATAGATCCCGTTCCCCATCTGATGTTACTTAGGCTGGTTTTGTCGCATTGGAGTGTTGGTTTGGCTGCGGTACTCTGCCTCCTTCTCCTCTGATAACCAGTGGGCACCTGGCCCTGCTCAGTGTTCTCCGGGCCCCTCAGCAAGCAAACCCTCTATCTTCCGAACTCTACACCCTTCTTTGTAGTCAGGAGCTCAGGGCTATCCCGTCTGACCCCTGCTGGGTTCCAGGTGGCCCTCTGTTCCCTCACTGGGCCTCTCCTTGTCAACCCCTGACTTCCCCGTGGTTATCCGAATGAAGCAGGTGTCAGAGATAGTGGGCTTCCATTGCTTCAGATTACAGATGGGGACACTAGCCCTGCTGGTCAGCGGTCTTGCTTAGTCACAGCCAAGGGGTGGCCCAGTCTCCTCCCTCCACAGCAGCTTTCCCTGGGCTCTTCCTTCTCCATCACTATTAGCCCCCAGACCCCATCCATCACAAGGCTCAGAAAGGTGAAGGTCAGCCTGGTGTGTCTACCTTTCCAGACCGCACGGTGGCCCCTGTTCCTGCCCCATCTCTGCCACTCAGTTGTGTCGCCCAGATGTTCACGTGTCTGTTGCAGGTGAAGATTTGAGGAATAGGTTACAGGGGAGGTGTGGGGGCCCCACACTGGGACCTGACAAGGTCTAGGCCTGTTGTGTCACCAGTTAACTATTATGTCCCAGCATCCCATATATAGGACACCTATAAAAAATTACAATGAGAAATGAATATACCATTATTGTAACATTGTTGCTCATTTTAAATTTTTATAGGTATCCTGTATATGGGACATGAGGACATAATAGGTTTCATTGTCCTAACCATGCCCCTAACCTGCTGCCTAATACTGCCTTGTCTCATTCTCCAGTGTCCCTTGTGGGGAAGGGGAGATTCTGTATTAGTCCATTTTCTGTTTCTATAACAAAATACCCAAGACTGGGTAATTTATAAAGAAAACAGGTTTATTTTGACTCACGGTTCTGAAAGTCCTAGAGCATGGTGACAGTACCTGCTCAGCTTCTGGTGAGGGCCTCCTGTTGCATCAACTCTTAGGGAACAATGGAAGAGAAGTAGGATACAATGAAAGAGAGGAGGGGACATCAGGGACCAGATGTTTTATAACAATCTGCTCTTGAGATAATCTACTCTTTGGGGAAGTATTTAAATCCTTTCTTGAAGGTGAATCTCTCATGACCCAGAGTGTCTCTTAAAGGCCCCACCACCTGTCAATACCATTACCCTGAGGACCAGGCCTCAACATGAGTTTTTGTGGGGACAAACCACATCTAAGTCATAGTGCTGGGGTGGGGGTGTTCCGGTTCTATAGCTATTTCTGTAAAATAGGGTCATTTAAGAATTAGGGAGTCTCTCCAACCCAGCTCGATGGCTAACGAGTCTGGAAGAGAGGGGTCACACGGGGTTCTAGGGAGGTTTCAGAAGAGTCAGACAGGGTGAGGAGGGAGCTTGACTTGGGAAGGAAGGAGTAAGTGGCACCCACAGGGCCTGGGCAGGGCACTGCACACAATGCCGGGCCCATGGGTGTTGCCAGGAAAGCCTAGCAACTGTTCTGGCTTTGCTCTGAGGCTGGAGGATGCAGTCTTGAGGTTGGGGTCTGCCAGGCCTCATGGAGGACCCTGGACCCCTGGATGAAGTGTGCATGGGGGTGCCCTCCCACACCCAGGGGAGATGTGGGCCAGCCCAGGTGTGGACAGGAGATGTGAACAGGAGGGAGCCAGCTGAGGGATCAGAGAGGTGAGGCTGTGGGCCAAAGAAGAGGCTGCATGGTCCCTGCTCTTCTCTGACTGACAGCCTGGCAGGGGGCCAATTAGGGAACACATTCCCTTTACATCCAGGTTACTTGGATGTTCCAGAAGTGGCTAATTAGGACTTTGGGTTTGCCACTCCTGCTGAGCAAAGGCCTCAGACCCCTTCTTCCTCCAGGCCTGCTCTGTAGAGGCCTGATGTGGTGCCATTGAAGACCATGGGTTTAGGAATCCTGACCCTGGGCAGTGACAAATGGACAGAAAGCTGCAGGCCAAGGAGGCCTATAGGAAAAGACCTGGGCTGGCCTGGATGTGCTGACCCTGCCCTGTGCTTGTTCAGATGTGTCTGCCAGTGCCCTGGGCCCGGCTTGGAAGGGTTGGGGTGGACACCCAGCAAGATGGGAGGGAATGGGGGTGGGAGGGCCCCAGCGTCATACTGCAGAGAGACCCCCATGCAGATCCCTGACTGTAGGGAAAGGAGTCTGGCCCCGGAATCTGGAGATGGAGAGTCCTAATTTGTCGTGTGCTTGAACAGGGAGCTTTACCAGTCTGGGCCCATTTATTCATCTGTTCCATGAGGTGCAGTCAAGGGGACATGACAGCCTCCTCAACAAGACACCCTGCCATAGCCCCTGCCATGCCAGGCACCATTTCTAAGGGGCAGGAGCCCACAGAGACTTTGTCATCTGTCACCTGTCTGCACCTCTACTGGCCACCTCAGTCCTCTGTTGCCCTCTAGGGGAATCTAGCTCACCTTGCAAATGCTTGAAAAAGAGCCAAGGAGAAGGTCGAGTGGGACCTGTGGTCCATGGAAGACAGGATTTATTCTTCGCAAGTGTTTCACAACTCTTGGCGACTTCTGAGGAAAGCCTCGCCTTGGAGGTGCTGTTTGTGTGACTCCTCAGAGCAAGTGTGCTTGCGTGTGTGTAAAAGTGTGTTCAGCACCACTCTTGCATTCCCTTGAACCGGCTCAGACACAGGCAGACCACATCCCCATTGGAGTTACCTGCCCAGAGACACCTTCACCTGGAGGCTGGGGCTCCAGAGGCTTCGGCCATTGGAGGTCAGTATTCCTCCTCAGGCCAGCCACGAGGGGCTTCCTGGCTCTCTCCTGCCCCTCTCCCTTCCTTCCTCCTTATACTATCTTGTCCCGCTGCCCCTTGGGCAAAGCTTCCCCTGCCTGGTCCCCATGCACCTCCTCACATTTGCATGACCTCCCCCATCTCGTGTGGCTGCTCACAGGCACCACAACAAACCACACACACACACACACACACACACACACACACTCCATCATGGCAGTGCATAGCCCATGGCAGTGTGGGTCCCTCACGTCCCTTGCTACTCCACAATGCTCCCTCTGCACCCATTTGTTGAGCACCTGCTCTGTGCCCTGTGCTCTCCTGGGTGCTGAGCTCACAGATCTGCTTAATACCCAGTCTTGGTCCTCTGGGAGTTCACAGATGCACAGATGAGAGCCACAGAAGGGTGGACATATGGCCTGGTCACAGCCTAAATGGGCCTACGCAAAGCATGGCGCAGCCTCTGGAGGGGATCAGGAGGAAAGGCTTCTGGAGGAGGGAGCCTGGGAGCCGGTGTTCACTGGGCCAAGCAGAGAGAGAAGCCTCCCAGCACAGACGCTCCCTCGGGCCGGTGAGATTAGAGAGTTGTGCATGCGGGGTTCTGGGTGCGAGGGGGCACCTAGGGAAGCTGGAGAGAGAGGCCAGCGTCAGCCTCCTCAGCCACAGAATCCACCCTGACCCCATGAAGGTGGCTCCTGGGCCCCTGGTGTCTGCCTCGGGTGGCCTGGGTGCTTCCCCTGGCGGCTTCCTTCCCCTGAGTATGCAAACAGAGCGGCGGGGGGCAGACAGACAGTTCACATTCTGAAAGGTGAGATCATCTCGCTTTTGCCAGTTCCTGGAAAAATGATTCGTTCCCAGAAATGTTTATTAGTCACCCCTTTTGTTGAAAGACATCTTGGCACCACTAGGTGGAAAATCAAAAAGTTTTCACAACATGATCGTCTTGAGCCTTCCTCCCGAGAGCCCACAGGATGATCTTGAAGGATGCTGCTCGAGGGGGAAGCGCCGTTGGCATCTGTGGGGAGAAGCTGGGTCTCCGAGGCCCTGTGTCTGTGTGTGTGTATGTGCTGGTGTGGCCGAAGCGGCCTGGCACGGGGGCAGGGTTCTGACTGATATCAGGTACCCCATGGGAAGAGCCGCCCAGCAGGCAGTGGAGGTCAATGTGGAAAAGAGGCTGGTGGTGGAGGGGACTGTGGATTATGTGGAGCTTGTGTGGACTGAAGAGTGTGGCATTGGTGGCAGTGCTGTTACAGTGGAGGTGCTGGATAGTAGACAGAGCCCAGCTCTTGCCTAGTGACTTAGACTGGCAAAGCGATGAGCCATGTGGTAGGAGGGTCTCACAACTCAGACTTCTTCCTTCCAACTAGCCCTAGGGACGTGGGGTCTCCTGGATGCTGGCCTCTCTCCCTCACGAGTGCCCTGTCCTTCCTTCCGTTCATTGACCTTGGGGTCAGTACCTACTCCTGACCAGGTGCTGTCCTTTGAAGTGCAGAGAATTGGACAGGTTGTGAATGCCATCATGGAGATGAAATTAGCGCCTCTGCAGCATGGAGTGACTTCTGGGGAGAGGGCACAGATATTAGAGGAGCACCCAGGGGCTACCCCCACAAAGGCAGGACCCTAGCTGAGGGCCGGGGGCAGCTGGCAGAGGGCCGTCTCCCCTGAGCATAGTCCCCAGGTTCAGAGAACAGGTCACAGACCAGCCAGCAGCATGTGGCCTGGTGTCTCAGAGGCTCACTGACCCCTCCCCAGGGTCACTGGCCCCCTGGGGATCCTCTGATTTCCCCAGCCAGATGTGACCTCCCCCCCAAGAGTGCCAGCCCCATATGGAGACCAGATGTGGAGCTGGGTGCATGTGAGTCAGCCTGAGGTCATGGAATGTGGGTGACCACTGTGTTGGGCAGGGAGGGCCAGACAGCCCCAGTGACAACTGGACAGAAAAGCCCCTGAGCCCACAACCCCCTCCCCACTTCTTGGGAGCCTAGTGTGGGCTGAATGCTATGTTGCTGGGGGCTCTGAGCCCATCCCAGCCCAGAGCTGGCCTCCCACCCCTGGGTGAGAGTGCCAAGAGGGGAGAGGCAGAAACCCCGGGTCTGATTAGCAGTGCCGGGTCCTAGTCCACCATGTTCCCTGGAGCGTCCTCTCATCTCACATTCCTCCTCTTCTCTGATACCCTGCTTTCAGGAAGAAGGGGTGGTCAGGGGTGGCTTGAAGAGGCCAAGGAGGCCATCTGGTGAGTGGTATTTCTTCCCATATTACAGACAGGGATGCTGAGGCTTAGAATGGGGTCTGGGTGGGGATCTGTCCAGCATGCCCAGGACGTTGGTACAATGTTGGGTTGAGGGACACCAGCCAGGCACCGCCTGTCTTCTCCCATCTCCCCATGGCTCTGTCTCCCTGATCACAGAATGCTTCTCCCTTCAGTGCTGAGCAGCGGGGGGTGGGTAGGTTACCCCACCCTACCCCACCCCACCCTACCCGGGGAGCGAGCCCTGGATTAGGAGGCTGTCAGGCGGTTTCCATTTCTCCTCACGGGGTGAAGGTGGTAGCCTTGAGCGCCCTTCCTAGGCTGCAGGCTCTTTCCCTCTTGGGCTGAAGGGGCCGTCCACTGTGATAAACGGTGTCCCAGTTGGGGCCAGGCAGGGACCAGCTCCCCTCCTGCAAAGCAGGCTGGCCAGTCCCCTGCTCTCTTTTTGCTTGTGAGCCTGTGGGTAGTGGCACTGGCCAGGCCAGAGTTCACCTCTCAGGGAACGGGGCTGATACCGCCCTGTGAGTCTGGCTCTCCAATTCTCAAACCTCTTTGATGTTCCCTCCTTGAGGGATCCCTGGAAAACCAGATTCTCTCTGACACCCAGCCCCTTTCTCTTCCCAAGGAGAAAGCCCAATTCCAGGACCTGGCAGGGGACACAGGCAATATCCACACAGCTTTTACTTCTGAGACTAGGAGGCCTGCCCTTACTTCTTTGGTTGAGGGGGGCAGACCTTCAGCCATTCCTAAGTTGGGTGTCCCTCTCTTGTCCAAGGTCTAACGCAGGGCTTTGAGGGCACATGATAGGGGAGGACAGGCAGCTCTGGGAGACCCAAGGCTGTGACTGGGATCTGCTGTGGTGATCCTTCACTTCAGTGACGAAAACTACCCAGGGCTGCTTTGACACCTAGCCTCCCAGCAGGGACCTGCTGCTTCTCTGGACAGATGGGCCCTGGGAACAAAGCTTGGCTAGACCAGGAAGTGTGGTCAGAGCTGCATTTTATGAAAGCAGCTGCGGCTCATGACTTGTCTTCTGTACTGAGAGATTTACGGGGCTGCATGGTTTTAATGGTTTCTGTGGGGTTAGTGTCCTCCCCCACTCATCCTGGCCACTGGTTTTGGGCAGATGGGTGACAAGCCTTCCCAAGCTAGCCCCACCCAACAGGCTGGGCTGGGAAGCAAGGGTCGACCACCCAAGCCTCCTTGGGAGGGGCAGCTACTCGGAGACCCCTGGAGGCCCACCTGGACAGCCCATAAATCTAGGAGACCTCTGAGCGGCAGGAAGCCTCCCCACGGAGGTATCCCATGCACTCAGGCCTTGTCGGGGAAAGGGGGGCAGCCAGCAGCCACTCCTTTCCCCCACGGTCCGTCCAGCAGGTGGTTTAGCCAGAGCTGGGCCCTTTCCTCTAAGGATCAGTTCCCAGCGGGCATGTGACTGAGCAGCATCTTTCTTGTCCATGCAGCTTGGCCTTGGACTCGGCCCAGGTCAGGAGTGTTCATCTTAGCCAGAGTTTCCCCAAACCTCAGAGGCATTGGTTAGCTCCAGGGTGGTGGCAATGCCAGGTTTGGAAGGCCTGGAGCTCACAGGCCCTGGACTGGAGCCGGGAAGGGAGGGAAGCAGGTTTTTGAGTGACCTGGGGCTCTGGGCAGAGGGCAGGGCTGCCATGGGGCAGCAAGTCCCCCGCTTTGGAGGAATTCAAGTACAGGCTGTGACTTGGAGCTCCCTACTTCTCAAGTTGCCTTTGATGTCGTGGAATTTCCCCAATGCTGGGACTCTAGGGAGGTCGAGGCATCCTCTGCTTCCAACACGTGGAAGGACATGTTGGTGCCTTGCACTGCAGCCAGGGGTGGGGAAGGCAGCAAGTTGAATTCTGCCCCCACTTTGTCTAAAAGGGAAGCAGCTCAAGGCACCCCGCCTGCCCTGGGCCTATTTCCTAGCCACCCCTTTCTCAGCCAGGAGCAGCACAAGCTGCCCTTCAAGTCTGGCTCCCCGTGAGCCCAGCCCTTAGCCTCCTTCTCATGCCCTGGGGCCACAGCAGGGCCTCTGCTAAGGGACAGAGTAAAGGAGTACCTCTGCTAGCCAGAGCGACAGGCCTGAATTAGGGCCCAGGAGTCCTTGTGATATGCTCTGCCCTGGTGGCTGAGGAAGCCCTTCCTGTGAACCCCCAACTTGCTGAGGGAGCAGCTTGACCCCTGGCCCAGACTATGGAGGCCAACTCTGGCTCTCGAGTCTGCCCGCCCTCTCTCCTTGCTCTTCCTCGGCCTCTCCTCCCACCTGCAGTGCTGCTTCTTCCCCTGGGCCTGCAGTCAGCCCAACCGGTCAGCTTCTTCAGCCTAAAGGGTTCCAGATCCAACTTACCAGCCCTGATTTTGTCTGTGCCACAGAAAAGCATACCAGCTCACTAACAGCAGTTGCTAGAGCGGAGCCCTTATTTTATTTTTTGGAGGATACCAGGGATTGGACTCAGAGGCACTCAACCAGTAAGCCACATTCCTATTTTGTATTTTAAATTTAGAGACAGGGTCTCCCTGAGTTGCTTAGTGCCTCACTTCTGCTGAGGTTGGCTTTGAACCCACGATCCTCCTGTCTTAGCCTCCTGGGCCACTGGGATTACAGGTGTGTGCCACTATGCCTTTGAGCTCTTATGTCATGTGGTGAACCAGGACTTGGAGCAGGGGAGGGGAGATCTGCAGTCCTCAGATAGAGCCATTTCTTGTTTATAGTGGGGCCAGAAAAACCAGCCAGTGGGGGTCCCTGCCAGCATCTGCCTCAGGACTCTTCCTGTCTCCACTGCCTTATGGCTCTGCCCACTTCCTGTCAGCTAGCCCTCACTGAGGAGCAGTCTCACATCTCCCTCGGCTGATTTCGTGGTCTGCCTTCCTGAGGTTCATCTCATCTCACCTTTCTGATCAGAGGGTGGGGGCTCCTCACCAGAGGTGCTGGTCTTGTTGAGGACAACTTTTAGGACATCAGTGAAAAGATAGTGGGAGGCCAAGGCTGATGGCCTGTGGAGTTTCACTGTGTGTCTTAGCCCATTAGGGCTGCCATAACAAAATTAATTAGACTGGGTAATTATAAACCATAGAAATTTATTGCTCATAATCCTGAGGCTGGGAGGTCCCAGATCAAGGTGCCAGCAGAGTCGTTATCTGGTGAGGGCTTGCTCTCTGCTTCAAAGACGTCACCTCGTTGCCAGGCCTCATGTGGTAGGAGGGATGGGGCATCACTCGATCCTCTTTTATAAGGGCACTAACCCTGCCCATGAGGGTGGAGCCTTATAACTTAGTCACTTCCCAGTGACCCACCTTTTAATACTCACGTTGGATATTAGGTTCCAACATAGGGATTTGGGAGGGACACTGACATGAAGAGTGGGGTATACGAAGCCATGGGCCTGGGATGGGCAGAGCTGCCTGAAACTCACAGTGCCCAGTCCTCTGGATGGGTAATGTCATAGTAATATCTTTTTTGATGGGGACCCTAGGCTCATGCAGCTCAATGACCCTGGCTACTCCCTGCTCTGAACTAGCTGGTTGGGGTGGCAGCACCCTGGTGGTGTGCCATGTGGCTGTGAGGGTGCGTGTGGAGCAGGTCTGCTTGAGGTCACCCTTGCAATGTGTATTTTGAATATTTTCAGTGGTGTGTGCACTGCGGGGACTTGGCCCGTGCACCGCGTGTGCAGCTCATACTTGGTGGGCTGTGTAATGTGCAGAGGCGTTGCCAAGGGCAGCGGAAATGTGGAGTTTTTCCAGCATAATCACATGAATCCTACCACCACCCTCCCCTGCCCCTGAGCCTGTGCTGTCTCACCCTACAGTTGGGGCAGCTCCCACTCAGGGAGTAGCTGGGATCTGCTAGGGGCGGAAGGAGGACAGAGGCCAGTGACCAG
Source organism: Sciurus vulgaris (assembly GCF_902686455.1). NCBI lineage: Eukaryota > Metazoa > Chordata > Mammalia > Rodentia > Sciuridae > Sciurus > Sciurus vulgaris. The sequence continues at coordinate 52,731,496 of NC_136463.1, read as the reverse complement.
CATCCATTGCTCTCTGTGGATTCTTGAGGATAGTGAGGTGTCCTCAGGCCTTGGTCCTCAGTGTTAAACATGTCCTTCAGGCCCTTCAGGTCTTGTCTGGAGAGTGCGGGGTAGGGGGGCGTGCTTTGGATGCCCTGCTGGGTTTTCTAGGACACTTAATGGTGGGAGAGAGCAGCTCAGAGGCCGGGGAGGGGAGATCTTGTCAGCCTTCAGCTCTGAAAGGCAGCGTGCTTGCAGGTCTTCCAGGAAGTAAGAACCCCCCACCCCCTGCACCAGTCCAAGGCTAGACCTTGTCCAGCTGGCCCTTCCTCTGGCCTCCCCTCAGCAAAGTTGCCTGCCCTGGTCTGAGGCCCAACACCCAGAGTCCTTGAAATTCATTCATTCTTAGGCTGCCAGAACAAGGTGCCACACACTGAGTGACAAACAACAGATTATTTTCTCAAGATTCAAGGTATCAGCAGAGCTGTTTTCTTCTGAGGCCTTGCTCCTTGGTTTGTAGATGGCCGCCTTCATGTAGTGTCCTCAGGTGGTTTTCCCTGTATCTGTGCCCTGAACTCTTACAAGAATACCAGTCATATTGGATCAGGGCCCACCCTCATGACCTCATCTTAATTACATTTGTAAGGACCCGGTCTCCAAGTGTAGTCACTCTCTGAAGGACAGGAACAGGGCTTCAATGAACTGGTGGTGTGCATAATTCAGCCCATATCACCAGTTGATCGGGGCCTGGGATCAGAACTGCATCTTTTAGGGGCCCCAGGCAAAGCTGCCTCTGCAGCATCCTGGTTGGGCCAGCCCAGCCCAGCCCATTCCTGGTGGGAGGACACTGTGGCCAGGCCAGAGGTCTGAGGTGCCATGCAGGGAAATAGCCATATCCCTAGGGAGGCTCATTCTGTATTCAGCTCAGTCCTGGTGAGAGGAAACCGGGGCTCTTAGGGACGTCGGGGATGGCTCCCCCATTGCTTAGCTGAGGGGCACTCAGTTGCCACGGTGACCTTCGTCTGCACAGTCAAATACACACAGCCCAGCCACTTGTCTGTGATGGAGGGCTCCCCCAACCCCCACCCTCAGAGTTCACACTGAGTGTTGAGAACCTTGGTGACAAAAACATGGAAACGGTTGCCATGGCAGCTATTCTTTGGAGCCCTCAGACTGGAGTGCAAAGTTCAGGATGCCCAGGAACAACTGAAATGAAAATATGGGAAAATCTGCCACTTCCCTCCTTCCAGGAGTGTTGAACTGGATGGCATTTGGTGCTCCCCTGTACCCAGCCATCCTTGCCCCTCCCCATTCCCCTGGGCCAAGTGTGGGCATGGGACAGGAGTTGGGAGGTCCCCTGGGAGCAAAGGTAGCTGAATGGTCTCCCAAGACCCTGAGAGAAGTCAGCCAGTGTGGGAGGCTAGGCAGACCTCTGGGTGGGCCCCGCTGCCTGCAGCCGTCAATGGGAAGGTGATGAACGCTGGGCCTTCCCTGGGGATGTGCTCTCGTGGTTGCTGGAGCCGGAGCCAGAGCCTGCCTGTGTCTTACTTTCTTTGAATTATTGCCCTTTCTCAGGAGGGTTCAAGTGCAGTCAGTGGCCAGGGTTATCTAAAGCCTGGCCCAAGAGACAGACTCTTCTGTTCAGTGGGATGAAGCTCAGCAAGGGAAAGTGGGGACAAGGAAGTTGGCCAAGTTTCCCTGGCAGGAAGGCAAGTACAGCTGAGGGCTTCTCCAAGCACCCTGGAACAGGAAACGCGATCCACAGGGCTCCTCAGGGTTATTTGGGAAACAGTTCCACATGTTTGGTAGAAAAGTCCTGCAACGAGGAAACCCCTTGACTTGGTTTAACCTGGTGCTTCACAAACTTGAGCAAAGTTTTCCTCTTTTGTTTTTTCATTGTCTATAAATAAAGTTTTATTGGGACATGGCTTTGTTCATTTGTGTATTGCCTATGGCTGCTTTAAAAATTTTTTTTAGTTCTAATTAGTTATACATGACAGTTGAATGCATTTTGACACATCATACATAAATGGAGTATAACATCTCATTCTTCTGGTTGTACATAATATGGAATTTTTTTAAAAAAGCATTTCCTCCTATTTCTAAAATAGCTCTTATTGTCCTGCAGAAGTAACATCTATAACCATGCACTAGGGCACTGATGCTTCATGTCTAGTGGCTCATCAGCATCAGTGCCCCCTGGAAATATGTGGAAAATGGGTTTTCTGGGGCCCCACCTACCTCTGATCAGTCATAAACTTGGGAGGACATAGCGTGTGATTTTGGAAGCCATTGAGGGGATTCTGAAGCAAACTCCCGCTTAACCCCTGTATCAGGTAACTGGGAGGAAGAATGGCCTGAGGAACTTGAGAGACTCAGAGGAATGGAGGAAGGCAGCCTAGCAGGGATAGTGGCACAGAAGGTGGGTGTTACCAGGACTCAGGACTCTAGAAAAGGCACTTTCCTATGGTTGCCCAAAAGCAGATTATCTTTAGTATTAGGTATTGGGACCCCATGATGTTCTGCTGAGACTTTTGAGAAATCAAAGCTACATGATCCAGGGTGTCATGAGGCTTGGTGTTAAGTGATTGTGGCCTTTGGAGGTGCAGACCTAGGAGGAGGATTCCTCCAGCCTGTGGGGAGTGGCCTGCACTGTCACTGAGGGCCCTGCTCTGGGCAGATGGACCTTGTCCAGAGTGCTGGGGCCATAGTAATTTCTCGGAGGCTTCCCCTGGCCTTGCTAGACATAGGACCAAAGCAATGGCCAAGAGGGGACCTATCCCCATAGGCAGTCTTGGATGGTACCTTCAAAATAGGCAGGAGGTCAGGCTTGGAGCAGTGGCCTTGGCCAGGTATCAGTAGGTGGGGTCAGGATCAGTTTTACTACCTGCCCATTGTCCCTTGGAGTATCCTTTACAATCATTTCCCAGCTCTGGGTCTCCGTTTCCTTTTCTCCAGGTTCTTGGAGAGGGAGGAGCAGGTAGGACCCACCTGGCCCCAGAAGCTGGGAACTTTGGCTGCACTTCCTGCCATGGCCCACCGGCCTGCCTGTGCTTTTTTGCAGCTGTCCAGATCCACATTCTGAAGGCAGACAAGGCAGGGGACTGGTGGAAGTTCACGGTGAACATCATCTCCGTGTACAAGCAAGGCACCAGCCGCATCCGCCGTGGTGACCAGAGCCTGTGGATCCGCTCGCGTGACATCGCCTGCAAGTGCCCCAAAATCAAGCCCCTCAAGAAGTACCTACTACTGGGCAATGCCGAGGACTCACCCGACCAGAGTGGCATCGTGGCGGACAAGAGTAGCCTGGTGATCCAGTGGCGGGACACGTGGGCGCGGCGGCTGCGCAAGTTCCAGCAGCGTGAGAAGAAGGGCAAGTGCAAGAAGGCCTAACGCTGAAGCGGCAGCGCGCTGGGCTGGGGACCGCGGGGCGCCAAGGCCCGGCCAAGCGTGAGCTGAGCACGTGCAGCTGGCAGCTGCCGTGGTGGACTTGGCCAGGGAGGGCTTTCCCAGGAGGGGGGAGGGTGGGGGCAGGGCTGCAGCGGGGGCGGGGCCCTCAGTGGCCCCTCCCCCAGCCCCGCCCTATGCACCCCTAGCGGGAGCCACGTGCATGCACACTCAGGGCAGGGTGCGCAGCAGGCCAGGCCCTGGAGAAATGAGGACCAGACAGACGTAGCTACCTCACAGGGCTCCTTCCAGAGCAGAGATGCGCTTCCCTAGGGCTAGGAGGGGTCACCATGGAGGGGCTGGGGTCATCCTGCCCTGGGGCCTGAGGGGCAGCACAGAATGGCACAGGTGGGGCCGCAGACGCATGTCGTTGTTGGTAATGGAGAAGGGAGCGTGAGGAGAACTGAGATTTCCGGCGAGCAGCCTGGGCAGAGGCCCTGAGCAAGCCCAACCAAACCACCACCAGAAACACAAAAGACAAAACCTCCTCATTTCTCCCTGACCCTTTGCTGTCTAGGAATTCCCACAGGACTCCTAGCTGTGAAAACCTGGGCCCCATCTGAAGGGCAGGGATGGCACGGGGGGAGGGGGAAGCAGCCTGTCTAGCCAGCATTCTTCATGGGGCCTCTGGTCTCCACGGCCACCTGCTGGGTTGGTCCTGGGGTGGGATGGGGATTGGGGCCATTCACCATATGTAGGGAGAAAAGGCCCCTGCTGGTGCCTGCCCTGCCTGGCCAGGGGCTGGTGCAGGGTTCTGGCCCATCCAGAGGGTAGCGGGCCCAAGGACCCCCTTGAGAAGCCCAAGCCGGGTGGTCACTGCCTCCTGCTGGAGCTGCCTGGGGGAGGAGGCAGTGCAAATGAAAAACCTCCCAGAGAGTTTCCTTTTTGGAAACTTGGAACCAGCCCCTTTTATGACATTTTCCAGGGGAGGGAGAAGGAGCACTGGCTGAGTTTACAGCAATGACACTATTTGTGTAATGACATCAGCTCCCACAAGGCCCCTCAGCAGTGTCAACAGCTGGAGAGGGCCTGGATGGGCATGCCGGCTGCAAAGGCAGTTGGGCTGGGCTTGGGGGATAGGGCTTGCTTGAGTCAGGACATGGCTTATTGGCTCAGCCAAAGTGCCCAAGTCATAGGCACCAGGGCCAGGAATGGCCTGTTCCTGGGCACCTGTTGGCAACAACCACTTCCTGCTCTGCCTGCACTGTTGGTTCCTAAGGGAAGAGACGAGGCTACTAGGCTAAGAAGCCTGCAGTGGCTACCGCAGGTGGCTCTGGGCTGCCCGCACAGCTGTCTTGGTCTAACCTGGACAGTGCTTCACCTCCTTTCTGACTGTCCTCTTTTTGTAGACCCCTGTGCCTTCCACTGGGCCCAGCCCTCCTTCCCAAAGCCTCCTAGAGACTGTCCTCAAGTAGGCAGCCCCAGACTTTTGGGTCTGGTTGCCTCCTATGCTCTGGGGCCTCTCGGCTCCTTGCCTTCCTGAGCTCTGCACTGCCCTGGGGCTTCTGGCCCCCATCCTCACCCTGAGCAACGGGATGAGTGGCCTGGCTCCCCTCTCAGTCAGGAAATTGGTTTTATTTTCCCTGCCAGAGGCTGGCTGCTCAACATGGCCATAGCAAGGATGAAGCTCGCTTCCTTGGTGATTTGGCTTCCCTTTCCTTCCACTGCTTCTGCCCGCATCACCACTGCCATTTACTGAGCACCTGCTGTGTGCCAGGCACTTTACCTTCATGTTCCCAGCCTGTCCTCATGACAACCCCCTGGAACAGGGTCTCTTGCCTCCATTTTCACCAACAGGGAAACTGGCATGTGTGTGACCAAAGTCACACAGCAAACATGTGGCAGCACTGGGACTCAGATTCCAGAACCAGGCTTTCTGACCATGGGCTGTGCTGCCCCTGGCTACTCTCTACCCTGCAACTTCCCCAGCTGTCCCTGAAGCAGGCTGTGAGGGGCACCCAAGGCCCTAGCAGCTGCCTCTGGAAGACCTCAGTGTAGCCTACAGAAGAGGACAGGTGACAGGTACAGTGACATTTTCAGAGGAGTGGTGAGTAAAGCAGGGAATGAGGACAGCCTCAGGAAGCCCCAGCAAGGCAGTCTTCAGCTCCCCCATGGTTCTAGAAAGGTGGTTTTTCCTGCTCCAAGTGCAGGAGGGATTCCAGGAGAGACTGGCAGAGGCACCTCCAGGCCAGGGAGAAGGTAGAACTGCCCTGGGAAAGGGCGTTTGGCTTCCCTGCATCTCAGTTCCACAGCTGGGGGGCAAGGACCTCTCCAGGCACTGTGGTCCAGCAGGGGCTGATGAGTGCCGCTAGCAGGAGGCACCGTGTTCCCAGGAAGTTGTTTTTGTCTTCACCAGCACAGCTTCCCCGCTGCCCAGAGGGCTATGGCAGCCCCACCTGCATCCCACCCGGGCTAAGTCTCTTGCACTAGTGGTCCTAGGCCTGTTCGGCAATGGAACCAGATGCCTGCCAAGCAAGGCAGCTTGCTGAAAGTCCAACCAGTGTCGCCCCCCAGCTCAGCCACCATCTTCCCCAGGGCCTAGGCCATCCACCCAGTGGCCTAGCCCTTGGGGACTATGTCAGGGTGACCAGATCAGAAACAAGGACACCATTGGAATTGCATCATTTGTCGCAGGCTGCCTTCCTAGCTCACGGACCCAGCCAGAACCCAGTCCATCACTACTCTGTCTCTGACCTCCACAGAGGGGACTCAGCTTCAGGACAGCATCCGTCTTCCACCCCATCCCAAACCCAGGGAGGAGAGGGAAATAGGAATTGAGGTGTTCCAGTTTGTACAGTTAGGAAGGGATGTAAAATGGACCTAGACTCGAAGAGTGTATTAACCAGAATCGTGATATGTAGGTGTTTGAAGAAAAACATACCAGGTTAGTCCTTATTTTGTTCTTAAAAGAGCTTCCCCAATGGTCCTTTTTTTTAACCAGGTGGGTGGTCTGGTCCTGAGAGCTGCCTGCTTTCCTGACACTGTGGAAGGGGAAAGGTAATGGGGCTGTCCCTCCCCTGCCCAGTGTACCTGCAAGCTGTGTATGGCCTTTGTCCTCAGCTTCTGTCCTTGCAAGGTGGAGCAGGAGGTGACAACCTTAGGTTTCCTTGAACAGGAGGGACACCTGGAGTGAAAGCCCAGAGACTCTGCCTCCATAGTTAGCATGCAGGAGATGGGTACAGACTTCCTTGGAACTGCCCAGGTTGGAATGAGACTGAAATCAAGGAGAGACCCTTAGGGACTAGGAAATGGTTCCTTTAGGGTCTCAACACTTAAAGGACCCCCCTCCCCACAAATTCCCAGAGCCAAGAGCATGGACAAATTAGACTCATGGATGGGCCACTGGACCACAGTTCATGGACACATACTCTCATGGGCTGCAGCCATGCCATACCCCAGGGGTATCAAAACTGACCTTTTGGGGCCTTGCCCCTGCCCAGAACAAGCCAGCCCTCCTCCTTGTGTCATTGGACATCCCTTCCCTACTCCCAAATGCACTTCCCACTCTTCCTCAACTCCCTCCTGTGTTGCGGATTTCTGTTCACTCAGAATTGTAAATGTTTAGTTGTGACCATGACATATTGTTTGGGTCAGTGTTCCTTTCCAATGCATACTAATATATTATGGTTATTATATATGAATATATTTAATGACATGGAAAGAGTTGTGGATTTTTTTAAAGCTTTTTTTTTTTTTTTGTTAGAGCTGTAATGGACCCAGATGGAACTTGTAACGTGGGCCCCACATGATAGAACTAAATTCAGATATCATTAAATAAACTCTTGTATACTGTTCTGTCTCCCATTCTTTCTTGGTGGCCTGAGTTATGGGTGGTGGGCATGTGGGCAGGCAGGAAAAGGATGGAATCTTCTGACAACTTAAGGAATATGGCCTTTTGCCCCAGAACTCCCCAGCAAGACAGCCCAGGGGCTTTAAAAAAAAAAAAAAAAAAAGCCCTAAATATTGAAAAAAGGCAGTTTGCTTAGAAAGTTCTGGGGGCTTCCTGGCTGTGAACACTATTGAGCTAAAAAGCCTCTCATATGCAATGGTCTGTTTATGTCCCCAAGTTCCCACCCCTGGGATGGATCCTTGCCACTTCCTGGAACCCCTGGATGGGGAGGAACCCAGGGTATGGAGAAAAGGGGGTTCTCTCTCATGTACCTATATATAGCAGTGGGGTGGGGAGCCACCTTTGTCCTTACCTGTTTGATTCAGAACCTGCAAATCCTCTGTCTTTTACATATTCAGTTTTTTCTATTCAAAACCAAGTAGAGACTCAAAAGGAACTAGACAGTACTGGTGAAACTCAAGAAATTTTGCAACAGACTCTTTCCAGCCATTGCTGAAGGCTTCATGCAGAGCAGAGACTGGGCCGATGCCAGCACCATGCAGCCACCAGGAGCTGAGCTCACTGGGTTTCAGAGAGGCTATATTTAAACTTCCACATGGTTGTGATCTCTTTATTAAATAAACAATCCAGCCATTAGGAACATGTTGTGTTGCCATGCAAAGTGGAGCTGATCAGCACCAGGAAGCTATAACTTCTGCACCCGCTGTTTTGAAGACAAGGCTTAGCCACCAACCTGATCTGGCCCCTCAGCAACAGGGGTTCTAGCGGTTCTTCCTGCAAAGGCACAGGAAGCTGACCTTTGCTGTGAGGTGAGCTGGCTGGAGGTGCCATTGTCCACTGCTCCTGAAGACACCACTACAGCCAACCTCAGGGATCTGCAGGCTTCAAGGACCAGGAGCTATATTCTAAGCCAGGGCCAGTAGGCACATGCACTCAAGTGTCGCAATCTTAGGAGTGAGTCCCTGTTGACAGTGCCTGATGGTGGTGCAGACAAGAGGTGGACTTCAATGCCTGGACAGGTCAAGGAGTCTCAGCTTTGGTCATTTTAGGTCAAAGATCCAGTTCTCAAGAACTTTCATGATGTGCCTTTTTTCTGTCCATAAAGTTGTCTGCTCAGTGTGCTATGTCTCTTTGGGGCTCCATGACAGCCAGGACCTGGGCTGCCATCTGCAGCCCCAGGCCCAAGCCTGCAGGAAGCACACTGTTGATCAGAGATACATTAGAATGGGGACCATGATCAGCCCTGCTGCCTCTCAGGGCCCTCTGCTCTGGTTGGAGAGATGAGGCAACGTCTATGCAACTCACCCAAAACAGGAAATATGCTGGTTTGCTGTGAAGCACTGGCCCAGGACAATCGGAAAAGCCCATTTTAGAGACTAGAATGCTAAATGAAGTGAAAGGAAGCTGAGTGGTCCTCATCAGGGACCAGGGCCAGTTCAGTCCAAAGCCCAGAGGGCTGCCAGTGACAGATCTGTCTGGCTGTCCAAGCAGCAGTTGGGGAGGTTCATATGTTCCTGAGGCCCTCTCTGCCTTCATCCCTGCGTCTCCCAGGGACAGTGTCTGGCATGGGGATGCCCACTCATGGCAGACACACCCCTCAGTCTCAGATTTCGTTAACAGTCATCTCTTTCCGTTCTTTTTTTAAGACTAAATAAAGACAAAATAAAGACATATAAGAAATGCGCCAAGAAAAACGGGGAGTGAAAGGAAGAAAGAGCCAGTGAGAAACACAGTATATAGACGGATTAACTTGTTGCTTTATCAAACTGGAGACTTGGTGGGACAGCGAGTCATTTCTGGAAAGAGGTCAAGGCCTTTTGTTACTGGCGTGGAATTGGGAGGAAGTCTGTGAAATTGTACAATTAGAGGAAAGAGTAGTTTGGGCCCACTTTTCAAATAAGGGGAGAAAGCCCTTTAAGATCAGCAGGGCTAGGTTTGAAAATCCAAGTAGGTAAGAGATCTTTAGTCTGTGCAAAAAGCTGCCAGTGTAACTCTGAACCCAAGGAGAAGGAAACAGGACTGTAAGGCGGCAGAGGCACACTTCTACACCAGGAGGGAAGAGGCAGCTCTGTGGCTGGCTGCTGGCAGTTCTCTTTGACAGGTCAGGGGAGAGCCAGATGGACAGTTCTGGAAGCTGAAGGGCAGTCAGGAATTTTGCAGCAGCCCCACGGAAGGAAAGTTCTTGGGATCTGAGCTTAGGAGAGAGCACCGTCCCAGGCAGGCTGATTGGCTGCAGGCAGCAGAGAAAAGAAGGGCAAGGGCTTTTCAAAATCTCCAGAGGCCAGGTGGAGGCTGTGATCCCAACACTGAAGGCCTTCAGAGAAGCAGACGGTCCTGGACTGATGACAGCTGAGGTTTAGTACAGTTATCAATAATCCCAAAGTTTAAATGGAATGGAAGTACCAGCTATACCCAGGTATCTGGATTTCTTTATATGGTATTCAGACTTAAAATGCTTATAATTAATAATCAGCTAAGTTAAACAATTCTTAGGCTGTTATCTTAAATAAAGTTTATTTTCACTAAAAAGCACCCGAGGTGCTGGGTGCTCTGGCCCTGGATTGCCACTCTTCTTTATGCTCAGGGTGAGGGCTGACGCCTCAACCAATCAATCTCACAGCCTTTGCTTCAGGTCACCTGGGAATGTGTTCTTGACACTTTGGCAGGAGGTAGGGGGAACTATGCTTTGCAAACCATGCTGGAAAATGCTACTTTTATGTGAGTCACATTACTCTAGGGTGGGTTTTAGACAACAGGTCCCAAAAGTGTTGCATCTCAATCACCTTGCCACTTCTAGCCTGGTAAGAGCAGGTGTCTCACATGAGAAATTCATGCCCTGAAGAAAGCTAAAGGAGCTGGTCTCCCTTTGTGGAATGTCCCTAGCCTCTACAGTCTGTATTGCTCAAGGTCTGAATGGAAGATCCTCGCACTTTAATTTCCCAGGAACATTTCTTCTGCCCTCCCAAAACTGTGGATCCAGAGAAGTGAAGTAACTGGTCCAGGGTCACACAGCTAGCAACACTGGGGCTGGGCCTAGAGCCCATTCAGCCAAAAGAACAGAAGCTGCTGTGTGCAGACATCAGCTCAGTGTTTTGCTTGAAAAGGCCTTTCAGTGTGACTGAGCCAGGACTCCATGGCTCTGGTTCAAAGACACCCCACGAGTTGCCGGGACTCCGTGCTGAGCAAGTCAAGAGGAGGTGAGAAAGTCAAATAGACTGTCAATGCCTCCTTTCCCGAGTCCCAAAGTGGGGGCAGGGGGGTAAAGGAGATGCTGTTTGTGCAGATTTGGGGTTTCACACAGACTGGAAGACATGGATTCCTGTTCTTCCATTGGGTGATCCATTAGCAACCACCCCACCCTGACAAGGAAATACATCCTGGGGCATGTTACCATCCCAAAGCCCTTGGCCTGGGGTCCAGTAGGACCCTCTCCTGGAACACACCCATGGAAACAAGCCTACTCTTTCTCTCCTCCCCTTCACTGTCTGTCCCTGAAGCATGGCCCATGCTCATGGCCATCCCCCTCCTCCTCTTGGCCCCTTGCCAGCTCCCGTGTGGACACCTCCCAGTCACTCTGATAGGTCTTCTCCAAGGGCCGTGGCCTCCTCAGGAAGTCAGTAGGCACCAAGGTCCAAACTGACAAGAGAGTGTTTTCCTGGCTGGCTCCCTCTCACATTGTCACACGTTTGCCCTGCTGTACTAGGTTGAAAGCAGGACTCGGTGACCATCTGGCCCACTCGGTTCAGCTGAGTTAGAGGAAGAATCCTTTCCTCAGCTGAGTCAAGTGAAACTCTGTGCTTCCGTGCGACTCAGGGCTCATGGCAGCCCCACCAGGTGGTAGGGGGATCTTGTCTCCTTTTTCTAGATGAGGACATGGAGGCATAGAAAAGAACCTATCTGTGGTCACAGAGCTGGTGAGGAGTGCGATCATCCTGGTGCTGTTCACTGCATATTCAGGCTGCCTTCCAAAACCTTCCAAATCCCCTGGGGTGCAGTTGGACCAAAAAACTAGTTCTGGCCAGTGAGTTGAAAGAAGAGGTGATGGGTTCACTTGTGGACTGAACACTTCATTGCCAGAGTCCCCTTTTCCTCTGCCAGAGGGACCTCTGTGGCTGTCCCATTGGCCTGGGATCTGAAGCAAGAAGATGTGGTCAGAGCTGAGCAGGTGTCTATTCCCAGCTCTTCCCTGCACATCTGGAATCTGTGGTCTCAAGATCCCAGGAAATAACATCATGCCAGACTGCACCATGGCACTTTTCCTGGTGTCTGTCTCTGTCCAGAGGGGGACACAGGTCACATTCTCCTAAGGAAGTTCACAGGAGAACCCCCCACCAGTCCCTACCACAGGTTCATTCCCTCCTCAGAGATTTCATGTGCTTTGGCAGCTGCTGTGAAATTGACCCTAATTCTTTCTTCTTCTGCCATGGAGGCAAAGTAAGGCCAGCGGCTCATCCTGCTTTGCACACAGGGAGGAGAGGGCACAATGCTTGGTCTTCTGTGTCCTAACTCAGTCATCCTGAGGGCCTGGTATCTTCACAGGCTGACCCCCACATCCTGTCTTTCTGAGAAATGTATACAAGTCCAGGCTCTGTGATACCCACACACGTGCTCTTAGAGCCAGCGCAGGAGTCAGATGGAGGCAGCGCTCTCCGACTCCACCAGCACGACTTTCTACAAACCCTACACAGTACTTTACCACCTGAGCGCCCTGTTCTAACCCTCAAGTAACAGACTGGATTCTGGCTGCTTAGGAAGATGTTTCAACATTGAAAAGTGAGTTCATTATCACCGAGGAAATGAAAAAGAAGGTGGTTTCAGGGATGAAGGCAGTTACAAAAGTAGAATCTAGCAGGACCACTCTAAGCAGAAGCAGTTAGTGCCACTAAGCGTGTTGAACCCTGAGGGGTGTCTTATGTGGGACAGGGTAATGGGCGTCTGCTTGGCCACCCCTTCTGCATGATCCTAGTCTCACTCCAGCCTCACTGCCTGGACACACTAGACACACAACTGTCTGCTTGTTTCCTGCAGGGGATGTAACATCCCTAAGCAGACCAGGCATCAAGGTCACAAACTGCTTACGAATTTGGCATCTCCCAGGATGCCCAGCACACTGTGGGGTGGTTGGAATCCATTAGCAGTCATGGGGAAGTCAGGAAGGGACTACCTGTGGGACCCACTGGCTAGCATCAAAAAGACCAAGTTCAAAACCAGAAGGGCCACTCTGGGCCAGCGTTCTAGGTGGCTCTCAAGCTGCTGAGCTATGTGCCTTTACTGAGGCAACACACACCAGAAGTTCAGAGCTGTGGGGAGTTTATTGAGAGGTTTTGTGTACCAAAAGGGTGCAGGGCTTCCATTCCATCATTGTCTGGTGTCACGGCGGGTGGTCCCTTTATTGCTATCAGTTGGTTGGCCAGACTGCAACAACCACAATAGCCACGAGCAGCAATAAAATCACCATTATCATCCCTGAAAAACAGAAGAAGAACATGCTTCTTTTAATGATTCAGAAAAGCAGTGCACATTCTATGAAGTATCTGCAAAAAGGGCAGCGGACATAGTTATGGCTTTGCAGGCTGGTAGATGCTGGCTCCAGGGGACCTGGAAACAGCCTTTGTCACCTGGAGAGTTGTGCCAGCACTCCTGACTGTAAGACTGAGAGGCCAGCAAGGAGGCAGTGCATACTGAGGCTCCAGTTCTGTGGCCACTTGGACCACAAGGTCAGTGGAGAGAGTTGAAGGAGTCCACCCTTGTTACCCAAGTGCATTTTGTGGTGATGAAGCACTGATAAGCAAAGGACTGAAGAGTTTACAAAGAAATATCCTATAATCCATTTTCTCCACAACCCACTTCACTTTGTCTTCCTGAGTATAAAACACATCCCTCATCTGTAAAAAGTGTACCCAGCAGAGTGAAATTTTCTGTCTATATTTCTTGGATTCATATTTTTTAGTTTTATTTCCTAACACTTTTGGCTGGAGACCGTGAAGGGCCCTCCCAATCAGTCTACCCCAAATCTAGTTCTGCCCACCAGCCTTGCCCCACCTCCTCAGGGCCAGGCAACTGGGCGTACTATTGCCCATTCCCTCACTGCACACTGCTGACACGGACCTGAGAGACACAGGTTGCTTCATTCAGTGAGCTCACTGACTTCCACAGTCACTTGCCTGGTATTTAATTCCGAGAGCTTACTGCGTACCAGGTGCCACAGGTGACCTGGTATAGCCTAAAAGAACCAGGCAGGGCTACTACAGAGCAAGCATCAAGAAAAGTCTGCTAATCCAAGACTCCCAGATAACTGAAAGTCCAAGGGGAAGTAAGGAGCAGATGAGGAAAAGTACATGAAGATGTTTTATAAAGTAACAAGGTGGGCCAAACACAAAAGGTTATTTGGCCATCAGGATGGCTCACGGAAGATTAAGATCCTGGTTCAAATATCAGACAGGCCAGGTGTTGTGTGCATGCCTGTAATCCCAGGGATTCAGGAGGTTGAGGCAAGAGGATTGCATTTCAAGGCCAGTCTTGGCAACCGAGACCCTGTCTCAAAATTAAAATGGCTGGGGATGTAGCTCAGTGGTACAGCAGCCCTGAGTTCAATTCCCAGTACCAAACAAACAAGACATAGCTCAGTGGTTTAGCACTTGCTTAACATGCACAAAGCCCTCAGTTCAAACCCCAGCACTGCAGAAAAACAAACACGGTTGGTTCCATAGCTTAGCTAATGTGAGCTGAGCTGCTGTAAACACTGATGTGGCTGCATCACTGTAGGATCTGATTTTAAGTCCTTGGGTATAAACTGAGGAGTGGAATGACTGGGTCAAATGGTGGTTCCATTCCAAGTTTTTTAAGGAATCTCCATACTGCTTTCCAGAGTGGTTGCACCAATTTACAGTCCCACCTGCAATGTAGGAGTGTACCTTTGTCTCCACATCCTTGCCAATATTTATTGTTGCTTGTGTTCTTGATAATTGCCATTTGGACTAGAGTGAGATGAAATCTTAGTGCAGTTTTGATTTGTAGTTCTCTGATTGCTAAAGATGTTGAACATTTTTTCATATATTTGTTGATCAATTGTATATTTTCTGTGAAGTGTCTGTTCAGTTCCTTAGTTCATTCATTGATAGGGTTATTTATTTATTTATTTATTTTGGTATTAAGTTTCTTGAGTTTTTTAGAGGGGTACTGGGAATTGAACTCAGGGGCACTCAACCACTAGGCCACATCCCCAGTCCTGTTTTGTATTTTATTTAGAGACAGGGTCTCATTGAGTTGCTTAGCACCTTGCTTTTGCTGAGGCTGGCTTTGATCCTCCTGCCTCAGCCTCCCAAGCCATTGTGATTACAGGCGTCTACCACCACACCTGGCTTTTTTGAGTTCTTTATATATCCTGGAGATTAGTGCTCTATCTGATGTGCATGTGGTAAAGATTTTCTCCCACTCTGTAAGCTCTCTTCACGTTACTGATTGTTTCCTTTGCTGAGAAGAAGCTTTTTAATTTGAATCCATCCCATTTATTGATTCTTGATTTTATTTCTTGTGCTTTAGGAGTTGTGTTAGGAAGTCAGGTCCTAAGTTGACATGATGATGATTTGGGCCTGCTTTTTCTTCTATTAGGCACAGGGTCTCTGGTCTAATTCCTAGGTCCTTGATCCACATGGAGTTGAGTTTTGTGCAGGGTGAGAAGGGTTTAATTCCATTTTGCTATATATGAATTTCCAGTTTTTCCAGCACTATTTGTTGAAGAAGCTATCTTTTCTCCAATGTATGTTTTTGGTGCCTCTGTCTAGCATGAGACAACTGTATTTATGTGGGTCTGTCTCTGTGTCTTCTATTCTGTAGACCATTGGTCTACATGTCTATTTTGGTGCCAATACCATGCTGTTTTTGTTACTATAGCTCTGTAGTATACATTTAAGGTATATATACACAATGGAATATTACTCACCCTTAAAGAAGAATGAAATTATGGCATCTGCAGGTAAGTGGATGGAGTTGGAGAATATCATGGTAAGTTAAATAAGTCAATCCCAAAAAACTAAAGGCCAAATGTTTTCTCTGATATGGGGATGCTAATCCATAATGGGGGTGGGGGTGGCTAGGGAAGAATGGAGGAGCTTTGGATTGAGCAAAGGGGAGTAAGGGGTGGGGGCGTGAGGGTGGGGAGGATAGTGGATGTACATGCATGATTGCACGAGTGGTGTGAGTGTATCATCTACAGCCAGAGAAATGAGAAGCTATGTTCCATTTGTGTACAATGAGTTGAAATGCATTCTGTTGTCATGTATAATTAATTAGAATAAAAAATTTTTAAATTTTTTAAAAATTAAAAAATAAAAACCAAACAAACAAGCCCCCCAAATTTCAAACAAACAAAACTTCCAGAAAGGTCAGGATCCAAACAGTCCAATTCCTTATTTCTATAGGAGACCACAGGTTGCATGCAAGCCACCACCACATCATTGATCTTAATAACTAAAGATGTACTCTAGGTAACCAAGGGCTATATCTGGCTATTTACACTGAAATTAATTAAAACTAAATAAAGTTAAAAATTCTTTTTTTTTTTTTTTTAGTTGCCCTAACCATGTATCAAGGGCTCAACAGTTTCATGTGGCTAGCAACTGCTGTGTTGGACAGAGACAATAAAGAACATAAAGAACATTTCCACCATTGTAGAAGGTCTTACTGTACAGTACTGACATAAGCACTGCCATAGGGGATGGGTTTTATTTTATCTCCTGCTGTGTCCCCAGTATCTACAACAACAGCTGGACATATCACACAATCATATTTGTTGAATAAATGAATGCACAGCTACTCAAAGTCATTCATTCATTCATTCACTATACAGGGGCGAGTGACCACTGAGCTCCATCCCCAGCTCTTTTCATTTTTCATTTTGAGACAAGGTCTCACTAAGTTGCTGAGGGTTTCGCTGAGTGCTGAGGCTGACCTCAAACTTATGATCTTCCTGCGTCAGCCTCCTGAGTTGCTGGGATTATAAGCATGTGCCACTTTGCCCAGCCTATTCAAAAGTCTTTTAAACATTCATTCTATACTTGGGTTGTTTCTTTTCCTTTTTTTTTTTTTTTTTTTTTGGTGCTGGGGATTGAACCCAGGGCCTTGTGTTTGCAAGGCAAGCACTCTACCAACTGAGCTATATCGCCAGCCCTTACTTGGGTAGTTTCTTACATGGGGGTGTTCAGCTTTTCCTTCCTCTTGGGTCAGTTTTGTTAAATTACATGTTTCTGGGAAATTGCCCATTTTCCCCTGCGTTTTCAAAATGACTACCATAGAACCATTCACTATATTCTCTTCTGAACTCATATCTGTGTTCTCTTCATTTCTGATGCTGCTTATTTGTGAATGCTCCTTTTTCTCAGACCAGCTTTGCCATAAGTGTTTCTCTTTCCATTAATCTCTTCTGAGAACCAGTTTTGACTCTGATCATCTGTTTCCTCATTTTCTGTTTTGTTATTTCTGTTTTTATTTCGCTAATACTATCCTTTCTTTGGATTTACTCAGTCTTTCTCTAACTTCTTGAATTGAAAATTAACTCACTCATTTTCCATCTTTCTTTTAAACATTATGCCTCTACACCTACACTTTTTGATACAGAAAAATTGCCTAATTTCTAAGTTATAAATATTTTTAAATATTCAAAACCGATTTTCTTTGGTCCAATAATTACTTAGAAGCATGTTAATCATTTTTCAATTATGCTGAAATAAACTTATCAAAACATGCATTTACTACATTTTGATATAAAAACACTTGATTTCCACTTGTGACAATGTAGTCACGAGTACTATTACTTCTACTACTTCATTCTACACTTGGGTTTGCTTTGCTGCCTACATTTGTACTTAAATAAAATGCTAAATTTTAATGACATTAATGAAAATAAGAATATAATTTGTGTGAGATGTGGTGATGTATACCTGTAACCCCAGTGATATGGGAAGCTGAGATAGGAGAACTGTAAGTTCAAGGCTACCTGGGTAACAGTGAGACCCTGTCTAAAAAAAGAAAAAGGGCTGGGAATGTGGGTATTGCCTCTGTGCTTGCCTAGTGAGAGGCCCTGGGTTCAATTCCAAGTACTGCCCCTGCCCCTCAAAAAGATTGTACTTTGCTTTTCCATTCAAGTTCACAGACTTCCTCAATTTGATCCACAGGTCCTCAGGGTTCAGTGTAGATCAGGCTCTGTAAATTTGCAGGGGTTCGTGGGGGTGTTACTGGGGATTGAACTCAGGGCCACTCAACTACTGAGTTACATCCCCAGCCCTATTTTGTATTTTATTTAGAGACAGGGTCTCACTGAGTTGCTTAGTGCCTCACTTTTGCTAAGTCTGGCTTTGAACTCACAATCCTCCTGCTACAGCCTCCCGAGTCACTGCAATTATAGGAGTGTGCCACTGCACCTGGCCAGGTACTGTAAATTTTAAATCTAATCACATAAGCACTGCTTGTCCATGATTTTGAATATTGAAAAAGGACTTAGAAGACATGGGGAGGTTCCTTGTCATGTGATAGTGGGTGAGTTTTTACTAATACAGCCTCTTTCTCTGAGGATCCAATCATTTGAGAGTCCCCCTTCTCAGGAACCTAAGGTTTGTTCTCAGTCTTCAATCACTGGAAACAAACCTGAGATATACATTAGGGGCCTGCAAACTGCAGTCCATGGACCAAGTCTGATTGTGGTCTGTTTTTGTACAATTCATGAGCTAAGAATAGTTTCTGCATTTTTAAAGGGTTGTCAAAAAAGTAGAAGGAAGAGATGCGACATGCCATCTGTGGTCTGCAAAGGCTGAACCATTTATTATCTGGTCCCTTACAGAAGTGTGCCGACCCCTGCTATGTAGCGCCGTGACTCTGGGGTATATCACTATGACTGATAACGACCCAGCTGCACCACCAGTTCATTCCCTTAGGTTCTGGTTTTTAATCCTTCCCTCGTTTCTTTCATCTAAGGATTTCCTTTCTTCCTTGTAAATTCAGCTATGCACTAACATTTCAGGGTGGGGTTATAATATTTTAGCTAGCATTTCAAGATGTTTGCAGTGAGAATAGTATGGATGCGTGTGTTAACATTATCTAAGTCCATCTTCTCACCAAAACCAGAACAAATCTTTCTGTTCATTTCTGTCTCCAGAAACATTTAAAGGTTGACCAAAAGTTCCAAGTGGGTAGGAATTCTACGATTCCAAGGTCATTCTGCTATGCCTGTTGTCATCCTAACAGAGGTGCAAAGTTTATGCTGGGCAGTGTGGGGAGAAGACAATGGGGCACAGAATGAGAGGCACATGGGGCCAGTTCCTGGCATTCCAGGGCCTAGGTGCCCCTGGGATGAGGGGGAGGAGCTGCCTGAGGAAAAGAGGGAGACAAGCAGAGTGTTTTAGGAAGGGGCATTATCACGGTCTCAGGGAGGCTTGCAGGGAGAGCAGTGGGGTGGGAGGACACTTGAGGCTGAGAAGCTCCTTGTGTCGCCAGGGACCTCAACCCAGGTTGCCATGGCCCAGAGCAGAGACCCATACAAATGAACTTGAATTTATAAACCCAGGGAGATGATGATAGGAAAACAAGTGGTGAGAACAAAGGAATCAAGAATGACAACTAATCTGATCAGGAAGACAAAAACATCCATCTGGTTTTAGTTTACACACATGAAGGCTGAAATGCAAAGGAAGAGGCCCCCAGGCCTCCCCAGCTCCACACCACCCCCGCTCAGACTTGATCGCTGCAGTGCACTAACCTGCTTCCAGCTCTGCTCCGTCCATTCTCCACAACACTGTTGCTGCAGCAATCTCGTGCCAATATAATCTGATCAGGTTACCTCTGCCCCAAGTCCCCCAGTGACTGGGACTGAGATCCAGACTCTGCAGGGGCCCGGAGGGCCCGAGCACTCTGGCCCCTGCTGCCCCTCGGCCATGCTCTGCCCTGTGCTCTGGCCATCAGGTCTTCTTCACTTCTCAGGAGGCCACACTCCTGCCCACCTGAGGCTTTCCCACCTGCTCTCCTTTCTATCTAGAGAGCTCCCCCACTTGGCCCACTTAATTCCCCAAACCTCGGCATCCGTGTTGCTTCCTCAAAGGCCTCTTTCTGGACCCCTAATCACAAGACTCTTTGTCCCTCTGTTCCCACAGTAAAACATACCAAAATCATCATGTAGGTACCTTGTCCCTGTCTGTCGTCTCTGCTGGCACCTCAAGCATCTACAGTAGGGACTGTGCTTTCTCATTTACCACCATGATCTCAGTTTTTAATGCAAAGCTGGCACACTAAAGGAGGCACCATGCAAATATAGTAAGTGAATAGATACAATGAATGTTTGGAAGGTACACGAAGGGACACTAAGAAAGACAGAAGGAATAGCGGGCAGGGAGGGCGAAGTTTAGAAAATACGTCAAGGAGGACAATGAGGAAAATATATAAAACATGGTATACCAACCAACAAATACTGAAAAGACACTAAGACAAGGAAAAAAGTTCCTGGATCCTGGAGACCTTTGATAGGGCAGTTATTTAGTCAAGGAGTGGGTGGGACTATGGGAACTATTAAGATACAGTGAGGCCTTTTAAAGTTGCCAATTTGTCTGTCACTGAAACTGAATTAGACAAATTATGCTACAGAAAAGGCATGATAGGGGGTACACACTACCTCAGAGGAATGAAAATGCACTTCACTCTCGACACCTTAGACAGAAAGTTGATAATGTGATAAACTGGGTGCTTGTTCAAAGATGAAAAGGGGACGTTAAGAGCAATGACAAATAAGACATTTGCATTTTAAACATTTTCAGAGCAAACATGAGTCCTTGGGGAAAAGATTTTTAACATGCTTAAATAAATTGGTGTGCATCTGAGAGCCAACCAAGGAAGTCATTTTAAGGTGGCAAGTGACAGGGGCCAACAAAAGCCAACTTCGGCCTTTAGCATTCTTGAGGCCAAAGAGAAGGTGTTTACATACCTTATCACTGTAATCCCTTCTCACAAAGAAGCAGTGGCTTTCTTGGAATGTGATCACAGCTCCACCTTTCTGAATGGAGGATGATTAGGGAACAGTAACCAAGGAAGTGTGCAAAACCAGGGACAGCTAGGGCCT
This sequence comes from Sciurus vulgaris, assembly GCF_902686455.1. Taxonomy (NCBI): domain Eukaryota; kingdom Metazoa; phylum Chordata; class Mammalia; order Rodentia; family Sciuridae; genus Sciurus; species Sciurus vulgaris. Next base: position 52,711,121 of record NC_136463.1, on the reverse strand, counting down.
ACCAGACGCAGAATACTCAGAGCTCCAGGCTTCTTGCTCTGTGCTACAGGAGTGTTGTAATTAACCACTCTTTGTTGTATATGCATGGGGAAGCTGAGGTTCTAGAAGGTTAACTCTCCTACCTAAGGCCCTGAGGCTGGTAAGAAGAGCTAGAATGTGAATCCAGGTGGGTGTGGTCTCAGCCTTGTTCTTCACTGCCCTGGGCTACCAGAGTGTGTGTCTGTGTGGAGTGGGTCAGACGCCCAGCAGAGCACGTGCTCTATCAGGAAAAGAGGCCCAGACTCGTTGGGCTGAAGGACTTGGATATAGTTTCTCCTTGCTTCATCCAATATTTCCTCCTTCCTTCCAGTTTTTATGGTGGAAAACTTTAAATAGTCACAAAAAAGGTTACACTGAACCACGATAAACTATCACTCAGCTTTAACTAGGATCGATTAGTGGCTGGTCTGGCTTTATCTGCACCCTCACCTGCTCCCTGTTTCCAGTTAGCGTTTGGAAGTGAATCCCAGGCATATTTCATCTACAAGTATTTCAGTAAGTGTCACTAAAAGCTAAGGCACCCTGCTAAAGAAGCACAGCCACACAGAACCACAGAGGGTTTGGACTTCCTAAAGATGGAGGCAGGGCAGAGCCTCCAGCTTTTCTGACACAGAGAAGCAGAGACAGCGTGGAGGACGTGGGAGACGGTTCTGCCGAACGGTCCTGGGAAGAACTTGAGCTGTACCGAGTCACGTATGAAAGAGAGACCTTAGTTCTTTGCCTCCAAATACTGCTCAAGTCTCAGGGGGTCTCGTCATCCATCCCCAGCTAAGGAAATGTTTGACATTTTGGAACGAAAAAGACAGTTGAACCTCTGGGAACTTGCCAACTCCGAAACAATGAATGCTCTCTGCCCCGACCCGAGCACGGAACACCTGGCGAGGCTCCTGACTTCAGGATCGTTTCCTCTGCGCTTCACTCAGCTCCTGCCCTGGTACTGCCGGCACCTGGCAGGGCAGATGTTCCCTCCCAGTACTCAAGAGCCCCTTTCAGGGGCAGGCATGGGGTGCCAGGGTTACAAGAGTGGAAAAAATGTCCATTTCCTCTGGTCAGTTTACCAGATGAGTATTACTCAACCACTTACAATATTTACAAGTCCAGCTCATGGCAATTAAAAAAAGATGTAAGAAAACAAACTTCTTTTCAAACGGGGAAAGGACATTAAACATAGTCTCTCAGGAACAGGAGTGTGTTTTCTGAAGATTGTTCATCTGGATTAATGGTCTACACTTTTTTCCAGTGAAACACTGGAAACCAGTAAGTGATGGGGCCTAGCCTGCCAACACCTCTGCCACAGCTGAGCATAGGTAACAGCCCTTGCACTTACTGGCACAGAGGAAGAGAGGACAGAGGAGGAATATATGGAGTCTGGCTTTTCTTGGGAGGGTGAGGACAGATCTCTGCATTGGCCCTTCTATCCTGTTCATTTTGCGGCAGTGTGGGAGGTGAGCATGATGGGAAGAGGGAATAGAGAGGTGTAGGGGTAGGAGGCAGGGAAAGGTAAGGGGCATTCTTACCTGGATGATTTGGTCACAAGGAAAGTCATCCTGGCAGCCCACCACTGTTGGTTGTTTTGAATCGAAATACACATTCTTGTTGTCTACCTCACATTTCTACACTGGAAGAGGGCCAATGAACAACCCCCACAGCTAATAACCTCTGAAAAACAGGGCAACCTTCTGAATGACTCCTGTGGCAGGTTGTTGTTTTTTTTCCCTCCAGTTGTGCTGTCAATAGGTGACATTTGCTTATGTATTAACCAGCTGGTTCTCACCGATCAAATGAATTCTCAGTTCAGAATATTCTGAACTGAGGTGGAGAATGACCAGGAAAAGAGAAAGACTGGTAATATTTGTTTTCAAAAGTTCATGTAAATGTTCCCTCTAATCCCATTACTGGGCAAACAAGCTGAGAAAAGAGTAGGTTATGTGGAGAAGGTGGATGTGTTTACATTCTGATATTCCGGATTGAGAGGGGACCGCAGCTGCCCTTGAGCTCTCCGCCTAGACCTGCCCACTCCGGAGCTGGGTTTGCTCTGCTTGGTGGCCACAGGGTGTGGACACCACAGCCTTCCTTCAATTGGTCTGGCAGTCAGCTGGGCCATGGAACCAGACACTGGTGGTGGGGAAAGGGGTATCCACCCTTTGATCTTGCCCCTCTTGAATCTACTTTACCCCTGTGGGTCTACATGTTAATTTCTCCCCAATAATGCTTTCATGAAAGTATTGTGCAAAAATCTCCCTTGGTTTTTGGCATTTGGTTTTATTCTTACTCTGGAATCCAAACACTCTACAAGATTTCCTTTCTGTTTCATGGATCAACCTTCCCCCACAGCTCCAGGGGTTACCTTCATTCCCTCAGTGGACCCCTGCTGTCTGCTCCCTCTGGCTACATCCTTGACCTGTTCTCAGTCAACCCCAGACCCACAATCTTGATGCACAGCTTGGTTTACATCCTCCAGGCTCAGGCCTACACATCCTGTAGACCCAGAATAATTTATAGCAAGGCTGTGACTTGGGAACAACTGTCCTTCCTCTTCAAATTCTTACGTCATTAATATTTCTTTCCTTAGACCACAGGAACATAATCCAGAAACATGGATTATGCAGTCCAACATGGAGGAACACCAGTTGTAGAGTTAGGGACACTGGACTTCGACTCTGCCACTTACTAGCTATAACAAGTTGGGAAAGTTTCTTAACTGAGTTTGGTTCCACCATTTATAAAATGAGAGTAAAATAACACTAACTTCATAGGCTTGTTGTAAGGATTCCATAAAGCAAAGTCCATTAAACTTCTAGAACATAACTGGCTCTCAAAAAATTGGAGCTATGCCGACAATGATTGTTCCTGTCTAGCTGCCCAAGGACGGTGCCTTGTGTATGGCAGATGCTCTGCAAATGTCCTGAGAGAGAGCCAATCTCCTAGTGTAACAGCAGAAGTAACATGTCATTCATTCCGAAAGACAGGGAAGAGGAGCAAAAACAGAGGAACACCTGGGTGGCATTTGGTGTAGACACAGAGAGACCAATTCTAGCTGGGGCCCACAGTGATGATGGGCGTCCAGGAAAGGTTGGAAGTTCAGAGTGGAATATCTGGCAGCATCCGTTTTGGTTATTAGCTACAGGAAGGGCAGCTGTGCCGGGCAAATTCTAGCTGAAGTCAAAAGGCAAGGGGGGCCCAGCCAAGTGGACACCAGGTGAGAGGAACTGTGAAAAACCCACACGTAAAAGCCTTTGAGGAAGCAGAGGTCAAAGCAGGGGCACACGCTGAGGATGGGGTCACAGGCAAGGGGCAGAGAAGGTTAAAGCAAACCAAAAGGGGAACCCAAGGTTACAATCCATTCAGCTCTATGGTAGGAGGGGCAGAGATGAACTCAGGGGCCAAGGAGCCCAGGCAATCTGGTTATTTGGGCACAAGTCATAGTGATAATAACAAAAAGGATACTAAGAAGACCAATAATAACTGCCTAACAAGAGCAGAAATCATGAATAAGAGCACTGTTATGCCCATAAATACATGTGCTCATGAAGTTTTACAGTACCCAAATCCCATGCTATTGTCCCCATAAGGCAATGAAATGGGGCTGGCAAGGAAACAATCTCCCCCAACTTATAGATAAGAAAATGGAGACTCAGAAGTCAAGAGGGTGAAGAGGAGAGCTGAGACTCCAGTACCTAAACCATACTTCTTTAAGGGTACCCTATGAAGACAGCCAGTCAACAACAGGCCTGGCTTTAGGCAAATGGTCACATTCTCTGGAAGGGAGCATCGTGGAGCTCAGGGGACTCAGGAGCCAGGAAGTCAGGATGGGAGGAGGCATGGGGGTGGGGGGAATGAGATCCTGCAGGACGAAGGTGGCAAATCATGAACTGTGGCATGGAAGTGACAGTGTGACTCCTCAAATAAACACATTACAAGACAAAAAGTCAGCCACTGAAGGATCTGCTTATGCTTTAGTTATGACTGAAAACAAAGGAACAGATCTTCACTTTATCTCCATTTTGCGTCATGCTGAATGAATGTAATCAATAGTCTCTGTCTTTAGACAGGGTCTAGGAACACAGAAGGAGGGTTTTAGGGACCTGCCTGGCCCCTTTGCAGCCCCCTGAGAGAGCTTCCCATACCTCTGCAGGCTGCCTTCCTCAGGGGTCACGCTGGCAAGGCATGTTTCCCAAGGCTGCAGGTTGGGGTCAGGGTGATGTTTTGCAAGGACCCAGGGCCTGGCACATGCCAGTGTTGACTAACTGGTGGTTGTGTTCTTCTGAGAAGTACCAGCCTACTGAGAGGAAGGACTGTGATCTTTTCCATGGTGACTCTGGAGGGGCCAGGCCAGTGCCTGCTAGTGCGGGGTGGATTTGTGCTGAGTAACTTTGGGAAGAGGCCCCTCCCTAACCCTGACACCTCACCCTTCACCTCTGAAGGCACAGTTCCAACCTTGAGCCACCTACCAGTCCCTGTGCCCCTCACAATGCTGACAAGAGGGAAGGCAGCTCTGTGGCAACTTGAATGAAGAGAAGGCAGTGACCATGGGGAAGAGAGGTGTAGAGAGAGACATCTGGGGGCCAGAGGGAGCAAGAGCACTCTCAGCAGGAATCAGGGGCGGCGACCTAAAAGGAGTGGGGGTTGGGACGAGGGGAAAAAAGGACTGGCCTAGAAACAGGAAATTAAAAGGAATTAAGACTCCCAGAGACGGGGCAGAGGAGCTGGACGGCGGCCTAGTAAGAGGCAGGCTCCGGAATCTGGGCTGGGGATCCAGGGCACTAGCACCTGGGCAGGCGTCAGGTAGCGGGAGCAGCAGCTGCAGCCCCCCAGGCCATAGTTAGGCCAACCTTTGACCAATGGAGACCCCAACTCACAGGCCAGGGCAAATCAGGTAGCAACAAGGTGTCAGACTCGGTCAAGTTATCGTGATGCTGAGCAAGAGCACTGCCCTGGAGAGGACTTCCCCAAGAGAGTTCAATGGACACACACCAGAACCTGACTCCACAAATGTTTGCTGAATGCCTACTGTGTGTCCAGTCCAACGGGTACAAAGATGCATATTTGACTCTTTATGAGCCTGCTGGTCTCAGGAGAGAGGCAGAAAATCAACTCCATTCCTAACCAACCCCAAAGCAAAAACAAAACCCTGCAGATGATAACCATTCCTTACAGGGAGCAGGTAAAAACTCAGCCATTATTGTTGCTTCCTGAACAGAAAGTGCTGAGTAGTTTCTAGGCCCCATCTGTGTTCTTAAAGTGTTATTCATTTCCCTTCCCTGAAATAAGTTCAGCTCAGCAATCACCACAATTCAACAGCAGAATCCAATTGTAAATAGATAATCCTTCATATCAGCAATCAAAAGCAGTGTATTATGAGTTGTCAAGTCAATAATTTAATGCCAATTCTCTGGCGCATCAATATTTGCTGAGAAATATCCCCTCTTTGTGCTGTGTGTTACCCCTGGGAATGTGAATCTGTCTGGAGTCTGGCAGAAATTCAAGGGTCTTGGAAAAAAAACGGTCAGGAACTCTGTTATGGATATCTTGTTTTGACAATTCCCTCTTGACTGAGTGTCAAAAGATTTCTGGATGGCTCCAGTCAGGCTACAGATTCACCACCACAAATGCCTTCATTTGTCCTGCCTGGACTGGGCTATCACCTGGCAGCAATTAGGGACACCTGCAAGGTGACATCAGGGCAATTCTGCTAAAGTTCTAACTGTTGTAGAGGAAGGCAGGGCAGAGAGGCAATTTGTCAACCCATCAAATGTTTATCATTCTGATTTGTTAAGAGCAAATCATCTCACCAAGATGCCAATGGCTACTAGGTGGCAGATCTGATCAGTCACTGAGTTCCAAACTTCAGAACAACATATTATAGTGGTGGCCCAGCAACCATGTGTGTTCAGCTTGACCCTGCTCCCTGTACACAGCTAACGTGATGGAGCCCAGGGGAAGCCAAACAAGCTTTCTCCAGGAATTTTGGATTTTGAACTGAGCATAAGTGGAGCTCAGTCACAGTAATGGTAACACTCAAGCCACAATGGCCACAAACAGCCCAGAGGGTCCTACACCCACCTTCCTTCTGATCCCTCCTTAGATGTTATTGGCTCAATCATCCTACATATTCTTACAAGTACCCCAGCATTGCTCAAATAAAGTTTATGTTTTTTTTTTTAAATCTAAATGAACCAAAGTCATTTCCTCTTACTTGAAACCAAGATCTTTCAGTAAAGAGATCATCAGCAAAAATAACTATTTGTCTCTAGTTATTTGGAAAAATATGAGTAATATGAGAACGATTTTACTTTAGTCTTGAACGGACAGTTTCAAGGCACTGTTTGTTGCAGCATGTGGTCGAGTTGCATCTCCTTACTTTGAATATATCAAGATCCCAACAGAAATAGATGTCACCATTACAACAAAGCTTTCCTAGATATCTACCAAACTCAACTCCTTCATAGTACTAATTTTATCATTTTACAAGTATTCTTTAATTAATATTATAGATGTTGTTCTGAAGAATCAAAGTTTAAAAAAGATGGGTTCAAGTTCTGGGGCAAGAAGTATTTGGAGCCAACTGTCAGGGCGGGACAGCTTACTTACCCTCTGTAAATGAAGCTAACAAGAACACATTGGATGGGCCAAACTAGTTGCTTAGAGCCTTCCCTGTGTGGATCCCTTCTCCCCAGGGGACCAGTGTATAGGATCTCTCGTTCAGGCAGGTCCCAGGCAAATGCACATGGTTCTTACTGCCATGGTGCTGCTAACAAGAGTCATGTCCGGGACCATCACAGGTGCTAGGCACTTTATACTCATCATACACATTATACATTGAACTGCTCAATGAATGTTTACGTAACAAATGAAATAAAAGCTCCCCATTTTTGATATGGTTAGAAAGTAAAAAAAAAATATTGATATCCTTTGTATTCTGCATTTCTGGGGTAGTTTTGATCAAATATTGATTAAGCATACCAGCAATTAACAAGATGGACAAAAATCTCCACCCTCATTGAAATGATGCTGGGGATGGGTGACAGACAAAAATAATAAGGTAATACACTAGGTAGAATATGCTAACAAACCATAAAGAAAAACATATATATAACTCAGTTGGTAGAGTGCTTGTCTTGCATGCACAAGGCCCTAGGTTCAATCCCCAGCACCACAAGAAAACTATACACACACACACACACACACACACACACACACACACACACACACTTATCTTTTCTTCTTGGTTCATATCCTAGGTGATGGCTCAAAGTTTTGAAGGGAATACTGAGAAGGGAGTGCTAATACTTTCCAGAAACTGACCATCCTACAGTGGGATTTGGAAATATGCTGTGGGTAAGATCAGGGTGCTTCCTACACAGCATCAGGAAGCTGATGCCCTTTAATGTTAATAATATATAGGCTTAGAAATAACACTACTAAGAAATAACATTACCAAAGTTTGCTGGAATGAAGGGTGATGTAATGACAACTGGAAACAGAAAGGGGACTTATTATGGAGTGTAGAAAAAGTAGAGTTAGAGAGGAAGAACTTATCAAGTGTTCTAGCACTTTCCAGGACAGAAGTAACCAGCCAGTGACCCGATATGTACTTGGTCTATGAGGGGCATGGGTTCTCAAATGAAGTAAGAAGCAGTGTGCTGCTTCTTGGATAGCAGCTGTTCCTCAACTGGCCTCTTCTGCCCCTTCTAGGTCCAAATGAAAAGTATACTTCTTAAACTGATGGCTGCTGCCTTTATGAGGGGCCGTTCCACTTCCTCACAGTGTTGGCTGAGAGCTGAAAAGTGCTGGCCACCAGTTGGTTGTTGAAATCCAGAAAAAGTCAAGTTGTGGTAGGACATATGCAATAAAAGAGTAGACACAAGTTACCCAAAATTTGAAAGAATTTGGGTAAATGCGTTTCCAATAAAGTTGGGTTTGCTAGCACCACTTCTGATGCTTTGGGTAGGTGGAGAGCCACTCTTTCATCCTGGAGGCCACAGTTGCCCCCACCTAGTCCAAGCATTCCTTTGGCTTACAAGGTGACACAGACTATATATTTAACTGAGGGCCACAGTGGGGAGAGCAGAAGAAAGATGACTGTTAGGGGCTATGGGAGAAAAGAAAAATAAGAAGGGAAAAAAGTGCTGATGAGAGAACAGTCGGACGTGGGGCTTTCACTTTAAGAGCTGAGTCTTTTCCCAAATAACCAGAACATAAGTCATAATTATTCAGTGTGGCTGAGAAGACTATCGCCATCACTGAGGCAAAAAAATCGGCTCTACTGCATTCAAAAGGTCAAAGGTCACCTCAGCTTTCATGTGGTCACTAGCAACAGTCTTAAGCTCTCTGGCCACTAACTTCCAGCACTATGTGTTCAGAAAAATGACAGAAGACATCAATGTATGGATGTGTGTGTAAACACAAGGTTTTGCTCTTCTGGAGTCTAATAAGTTGAGTTGTGGGCTCAGAAGACAGACTATTCACATTTAAATCCCAGGTCTGTCATTTGGGTAAGGGACCCAATTTTCTAAGCCTAAAATTGGGAGAATAATAATCCTTGGCTCAGAGTTGCCATGGAGACAAAATAAGATAAAATGGTGAGTGCTGAGCACACTCGCTGGCATGTGGTGCCTTTTCAGTTATTCCTGCTACAAAAGTGGCTTCCATGATTATTGATACTTGGATAGAAGACACTTTGGTCCTCCCCCACCTATGACCACCTTATGTCTTTGGTGCTGTCCATATCCTACTCCTTGCACAACACTGCCACAAGACAGGGACCTCTGAGGAGAATTGAGTCTGTCTCCTGCCCTTGGGTCTGACCACTCCCAGCACAATCCAACATGGCTGCCAGGATTTTCTTCAATGATATTCTCTCACTCCCTCTTCCAAGACTCTAGCATGAAAACAGATTCTGAAATGTATGTTCACACAAAATCCCCCAATATGTATAATATGCCTTCTCCTGTATTTATGTATATCCTCCTTTAGGTATAAAAATACTAAAATTAGGAATATGTTGATACAATGCAATTCACATTTGCTCTATTAGAAGAAAGGTATATCTTCTACCCAGAGTGCCTGGGACGCTCTTCTTCCTAGACCTTCAGACAACAATTTAAGACTATCATTGCAGTGAGATGGGGTGAAAAACATCTCCCACACTGGTCAACTGCTAACTTTTCATTAGTAACAGGATGAGAGTCATCAGGGTTGTGAGCTCCATGGGCCCAACAAAGATTGGTGGAATGAGAACAAAAAGGGAGATTTCAAAGCTGCTCCTCAATGGATCACAAAAAAGGGCCTTTTACCCACACCAGTACTGGGGCCGATAGATCAATCTAGGAAAGCACAGGAGCAACAGGGACAGTCAGGCTGCAGAAATTTTACACCAAGCACATGGTATAAATATATGTCCAGTCATACTGCAGAGTGAAGGGGCCTGTCCCTTTGTCATAGGGGATCTGCAATGATGTCACCTCCATTCACTGCTATCCTCAAATACTTTACCACTCCCAAAGACATCCTTCTATGAACAGCATATCATCTGGAATCTGTAAAACTTGACCTTCACATAGGGAAGCTTCTGCTTTCAGAGTTTGCTGGCAGTGTAGTAATAGGCAGTATTCCCAAGGGAAAACTCAGAGCAAGAATGGGGGAGCCTTCCAACCCCCCTCACAACCCTAAGACACACCTGCAGGCATTGTGAGTAGATCTGTGACAATGCCGCCTTGAGCCTATTAGAAAACAGAGACAAGATATCAGGCCCAAAGTTCTAGAATATGGTTAGCTGAAAAACTTGAGCAAAGATTCTATTATTAAGAAAAATGAACAGAAGTATTGAGGACTGAGGATTCACTGTAGCTGAGCTGAAAGACTGGACAATAGCTGCATCTGCAGGAACCGACCTAGAGTATGGTTCAAATCACTCATTTAATACTTATTTTTGGCACTAAGAACTAAACCCAGGGGGTGCTTTACCACTAGCTACATCCATGGTCCTTTTTATTTTTTGAGGCAGGGTCTTGCTAAGTTACCTAGGGCCTCACAAAATTGCTGAGGCTGGCTTTGAACTTGCAATCCTCCTGCCTTGGCCTTCCAGGTTGCTGGGATTATAGGCAGGTGCCATTGTGCCTGGCTTCAAATCACTTTTAAGGATAAGGTAGATGTCCTTTTCCTCTCTCTTCCTCTTAACATGTTCAATGTGTGGGCCTAGAGATGGAGTTCAGTAGTAGAGCGAGTGCTTAGGACACATAAATCTCAGTTCAATCACCAACACCAAAAATAAAAAAAGATGTTCAATGTGTAAGGGGCTTAAATAGACCACAAAGATATACCCATAACAAAAGTCAGGCTGACAACCATGACAGAGTGTCAGGGGTTACATATTAGCCAATATCAGGAATTTGCCAGTCATTCACCAGGCAAAGAACACAAAATATCTGCCTGTCAAATGTGTGTTTGTTAGTGCCAATAATAAAAGGTGTTTGAGGATAATAGTAAAATGATGTCATCAACTCCTGCTTATGCATTCTTCTGGAAAAAAATAGAATAGATTGTCCAGAATGTCAGATTTGGCTTTGAAATATTTGCTGGCTTATTTTAAACATGATCTGTCAGATGTTTCAGAAATCATTTCAAAGCAAAACAAAAAAGGTGAGTTATGACACATTCCCAAAGAAATGATCCAGTTTTCCCACCTTGGCCTCCCACTCTCAATGTGCCACGCTTGCTCACACTGCTGTGCCTTGGCAGGGATCATTCACACTGCTTCAGAGTCTGCCAGCATCCCTGTACCCAGCATATGATACTGGCTTTAGGCCTTAGCTCAAAATACTCCCAACCAGGGCAAAATCTCCCTATGTCCATAGGCCTCTTAGGAATGCTTTCCTATGCTGCTTCCGAATACAGAAATTGAACAATACAGCAATGTATGGCTTGGTTACCTTAACGATTAACTAGGCTTGTGAATTACCATTCTGGATAGTCTGTAAATTCTTTTAAGACAACAGGCCATGTCTGTGCACCTGCATGTTACCACTTGTGCCTAGCACAAAGGTCACATGGTACAGTCATGTATCACTTAATAAAAGGAATATATTCTGGACAACTGCATTATTGGGCAATTTCATTGTTGTTCGAACATTGAAGGTATACTTACACGCATTAAGATGGCCATGGCATTAGTAGGTGATATGATCTTTTGGTACCACAACTGTATATTTGATTCATCTCTTACCAAAATGTCATTACACAGTGTGTGACTACACTCATTTTATATATATATATATATATATATATAAATTTATATATATATATATATATAGGTTTTGGTTGACTGAATAGCAGCTCACAGTGGTGGTTAATGTGAAACTATTCTAGCAGCTTAGACAGTACTTGGCACATAGTGAGTGCTCAATAAATACATGTTGCAGGGTCTAAAGCTGCAACTGGAGTGGCCAAAGGACTGTTCCTGCTTAGAATAAAAAGAAGTTCAAAGAAAAATCTCCAACAGGTTGCCAGATTTTTCCACCTTGCATCAGGTTGATACAGATGGCCTTGACTGCTAAGAACTCTCACTCTTCTGTCTCACAGAGACTAAGGAAAGGCTCTAAGGGAGGAAGAAGAACTGGAAATGACAACGGATGGGACTACAGGCAGGAAGAAGCTGGGGCGGTTGCAACTTCAAATGTGACCACTGGATGCCACTGGGTTAGTGTGACAATTATTTCTCCATATTGGGGTTCTGATCTTGGATCACATTTGTATTTCTAGAGCCTCCAAAGAATAAAGATTCCAGATTCTAAAGGTGAAAGTTAAGCCAAAGGAGGAGGGTCCTTCTAACTCACATGGAACTAGCCACAGCTGTCTGCCACTCCAGAGGGTACCCCAAAGTAGTGTGCTGGAGAGCTAGTTTCAGAGTACAGGCCCAGTCTCCCTGAAAAAGGCCTTCCTCAAGCACTGGGGGTGAGGAAATGGGAGAGGGAATGTCTAATGATTAGTTCCTTATGGTCCTTACATTCTTGAAGTCTATTCTTTACACCCGCTGGAACACTTCTGCATTCTTGATAGCAGGATTGCAATATAAGTTCTTTTCCTTCTGAGCACTGTCTTTCATTGACACACTAAAGTATCCTAGGAGCAGGCTTTGCCTTCCCTCCCTCCCAGCACCCCTCCTTCCCCACTGCCACACTCTCCACACCATTCCTTGTTCTCTTTCTAAGAATGCAATAAACATTTCAGCACAATCTTTTCAATCCACATTATTTATAATATTCTGAACATCCATCGAGCCTGGCTAGAATGCTAAGTAATAAATCAAACTTAACAACAACAAAAAAGGAAGGGGGGAAAAGTCACCCTTTGGCTAGGCTAAAGCCTGAGACGTTTCATTCCCCTAAGGGTTTAGTTATGTTAGGAAAAGTGAGATGGGGATGAGACTCCCGGTTTAGAATGACATAGAGCCGGGAACTCCAATCTATAGGCAGGATCATAACTTTGTATAAATCTCAAACAAACTTACCTCTCAGGGGCGTCATGGGGATAAATGAGATACGTGGGAAGCACTCTGAGAGCCTCAAATAAAAGCCACTGGGTCCCAAAGGTCATCTCCTTGGAATGGAGAAGGCTAAAAGCCCCCCTCCTCTCCTGGAGCCACAGTCTTTGCTAATTAACATCCCCTCAGCAGGTTTCAATAAGGTGGGGGTGTGCCAGGGGGTGCAGCGTGATTAGGTCAGCTTGGTCCCTAGGTCCCAGCTCCAGTCACCACCCTCAGCAGGGACCCATCCCCCCATTCCTAGCAAGGACCATGCCAGGCCACACACAGCGGGAGGTCTCTCTACAGAGGATTCTGCTCCTGCTGGGGGGTGGGAAGTGGAACCTGTCCCACAGCCTTACTGCCTGGCGCTGCACGGGTTTATGTAGTCTGACTTTCTCCTCACAATGGAGAAAGGATCTGGCTCAAGAGCTTGCTGATGATTTCAGAATTTATCTAAATGAGTATGGAGGCCAGCATAGGCTATTGGCTAATTGCATAATTGGCTGGAGGCCCTTCTGCTTTGGCGATTTCCCACCCAGTCCGAAGTCTCACATTGGTAATCCAAGCTGTTCAGCCTTGCCACAGAGCGGGTGTGTGTTTATGTGGCTAGACCTCAATTCGGCGGCTCTGTTGGTGTATAGTCTAACACGTTCTGCAATCTGCTCTAAGTGGTCCCTTTTGACAGTTTCCTGGATTTGAGGTGCTGCTGCTTTTCCATTCTTGTTGAATGGTACTGAATATAAGATTAGAGTAACTGAATCACAACTTATATTTTTATCATTCCAGTCTCATGTTGGTTCTGGGGAGATGACTATAACCTGTCCTTAATCATGAGACTTTTCTACCAGCGTTCAATAAGGTAAACTTTTCTTATTCAAATTGTCAAATGTGCCAACCAACCTAGCTTCACCTCATTGTCTTGTTATAGGAAAGATAATGCCTTCATGTTCACCTGCCTGCTGGTTTGGGTTGATCCTGACCAACATTCTAGGTGGCATTTAATGTCAACTTTGCTTTGTTCATAACTTCTGGTACTAAATATCTAAAAAAAAATTTGTGAGTGATGTCTTCATTTGTTTCAACAAAGTCTCCCAAAAATATAATTTCTTTACCATGTTCTGAAGTCACAGAAACTATCACAATCTTCATTACTTGACTATTAAAGTTAATAATCTGTTTACAACTCCCACTTCTTTGCTTCTGATGACACAACCATCCTCTTAGCTCCAGCCAGTCAGGCTGGGTGGTTTACCCAGACCTCTTGAATCCTATCTGCAGTATATTCTAAGCAGCCATGAGAACTTCTTTCCCTTAAGCCATTGCCTCCAAGGTGGAACTTGTCTGTCTCACAGCTTCCCCATCTCCTCTAAATGGAGGGCTGGCCCAAATGATGCAGGGAGACCATCTCTGCTCTCTGATGCTGCTGTTACTCCCTTCTCCCTGGTCAATAGAGTTCTACTTTTCCGACCCTTAACCATTTACACGTGTTATCTTCTGTTTACTTAGTAAGGAATGGTTAGGCCCAAGGCTTCAGAGCAAACTAGGTTCAAATCCTTGCTAACCCATTTCCCATCTGTGTGATTATGAGTAATCTATTTAACACATCTGGGCCTCACCTATACATGTCGTGTACTGGGCATAGTGTCAATAACACAGTATAGGTGCTCAATAAACAATCACTTCTCTTATGAAGGCTTTGCCAGTCATGCATCATGGCATGCCTATAGCCCCTTCCAATGGGATCTAGCAGAACTTTTGCCAAGGGGTGAGCCAAGGCAGCTATTGTTGATACATACCCCATGGCCCATCCACAGAGCCACAGTGACTGGGCATACAAATTGCGGTCAGCCAATCCACAGCCCAGCACACGAAGCTGAGCTGGGTAAACATTCTTTTCTCTGGAATTTAATTAGGAAATAAGAAGCAGGGCAGGCTGACAAGGTCTGCCTGGGTTCCTAACAATGGGAACATGCATCCTTATAATAAACCTACCCCCCCCCTTTTTTTTTTGAAGAAATGTGTGATTCTCTGCCCCACACCGACCAACAAAAGATCTCCTAAAGAACAAATGTTTAACATTTATATCTCAGGCTACAGAAAAATGTGTTTTAAGCAAAGCACAGATTTTTGACTAAAGAACAAATATCCAGTTGCAAGATTTGGGGTCATCAGCAGGATGTTGCTTCTGAAATTAGACCTTTTATGCCATTGATAAGAGTTCCAAACATAAACAAAATTAGTTTTAGTTAGAGTCACTTTTTAACATCCACAATGATCTAGATTCCACAAAGTCTGTAGGTTTAATCAAGATGATCATCCTTCATGATCATCCTTCTGTATTCAGGTTGAATACAGAGCACACTATATTTGGTTAACTTCCCTGTTACTCTGAAGACTATCCCTACCACATTTTCTCAGATAGGAAGACCTAAAGGTCTCTGGAGCACAGGGTGTGGGAAGAGGTATAAGGGAAGACAGCTAAAATGACAGATTATGAGAATTAGTGAAAGCAGGATTTAAATGGTTCATGATGGAATTCAAGCTGCTCAGAGAGAAGCGTCTATCCACTTATAACCAATACTGAGCCAAGTACCACGGTAGATGCTGGGACTATAACAGTGTTCGGATAGAGAAGATACCTGTTCCAAAGGAATTTATAGGATAATGGGAGACATATTCAAAAAAACACACAATGAAACAATTACATGGATAAATGCTAAGCAGGACATAAGGTGCTATGATAAGAGCAACTTTAATGAGGTAGTCAGAGGTGGCCTTCTGGAGGTGATCAGTTGAGTTCTAAAAGTGAAGCTGAACAGAAACCATTCCAGCCCAAGGGAGCAGAAGCACTGAGCACTTCAGGATTCAGAGAATGAAAAGAAACAAAGCCACTGTGGCTAGAACTGACCAGTGAAGAGGAGAGAAATTAAGGTAGGTTTGGTGAGAGAGTCAAGACTAAGTCCTGCAGAACCTGGGAGGCTCTGGTAAGGAACTGGATTCGAGAAACCACTGATGGGCTTAAGCAGAAAATGGCAATATCCCATTTATATCGTAGTCACTTGTACTACTATGTGGAGATGACAGGAGGGTATAGTGTCCAGGTACAAGCCAAATTAACAAGATCTGTTAAAGGGAACTACCTCAAAGAACTACTCGAGATAATGATCACAGCATTCAGGCAAGAGGGTGACATGGAATGGGGAGGTAGTAGTGGCAATGGAGGGATCTGAAACATATTTTTAGAATAGAATTACCAGGGCTTCCTTTTGGATAAGAAAGGTGGGTCGTGGTGAGAGAAGGAGACTGGACACAGAGTCAGAAGTGCTAAATTTTTTCCATAATGCTCAAAAAGATGGTAATAATGAACTTAAGTGTTTAGATGTAGATTCTTTGGACATTGAACATACCCATGTGAGCAGAGCACCCAAGATGTGCTGCCACGCTTCACCCATACATGACCCACCGCTACCCTGCTGCAGCCACACTGAGATGATCCTACTGAAAAGGAACAAGTTGTTTCTAAATCAGAAGAGAAGGTTGCGCAAAAGGAAAAGATATCCAAAAGAAACTGAAATAACAAAAACTAATGACATCAGAATAAATTCAGTATGAAATATATGCAAATAAAAGTAAAACAACATCAACATCAGGAAAGTATTTAGTCTAATTATAATGAAAATAATAAAAATAGCAACAGGATGTTTCAAGAACTTGCCAAATTATTGTGAGGCAACTAGGGTGACTACTATTTTGCAGATAAGGAAACTAAGGTTTAGAGAGGTTCAGAAAGCAGAATCTCTGCTAAAGAGATTAATGTGGTGGCACAATGAGGCACGAAATGATAATAATTACTTAGATGCTGCACACACGAGTTGTTTATGTGTATGTGGGAGGGGGCCTGAGATAAGGGCCCTAAGGGTTGTCATCTTGAATTTGGGCAATGGAGAGTCTCTGAAAGGTTTTAGGAGGGAGAGTGATGGCAGAGGAATGAGGGTGACAAAAGCAAATGTGCACTTTCCAAAGCTCCCGTGAGCTTCAGTGTGGAGAACAATCTGGAAGGAAAATAACTGGATCCAAGGTGATGAGTCAGGAAACAATAGGAATAGTCCAGAAGATGCCTAGGAGCTGAAGGAAGGCTGAGGCGATGGGGAAGGAAAGAAGCATATGGGTTCCTCAGGTACCAAGGAAGTGGAATCAGATGGGGTATAGGGGCCAAGCAGAATTGGGGATAATGTCCAGGGATTTGGCTTGAGACACGGAGTGGTTGGTGGTCTCACTCATCAAAATAGAAAATGAGAAAAAGAAAAGCAGGACTGGAGAAGATCACAAGCCCAGTTCTGGACATCCTGGTATTATTACAAGCAAGTTTTGACAGCACTACATTTGCTTTTCTTCCACTGGGATTACAAAGAACTTGTTTTGTGGTAGCAAGCCACTGGAGAAAATTTTCCTATTGTGGTAAGGGATGTAGACCAACATTGACTTTGTGTATCCTAAGTGTAAAGCAGATACAGCCCATTGGAGTGGTTACGATAGTGTTAAAAGGGTTCAGGTATGGGTCTAGCACCAATAGCTGGTAAATTTCTTGGGGTCTTCTTCCCACTCTCCTGATGGTGGCCAAGTCAGATGCAATTCCTTTATTTTTCTCCCTCTACCTCAAGACTCTAACATACATATTTTGGGTTTTGTAAATTTGATATTTTTTGGTTGGTACTGACAACTATTTTTATACTATAATCTCTCTTTCTTTAGTATCCTGGAATTAATTCCTTCATTCATTATTTCTTCTTTCAAACATACTGTTTTGAAATATGGCAAGAGAGCTTTCAACAGAAACACATGCAGTTGAAAGTCATCCCTTTGATTAATGAAAGATTAATGATGTTCTGCCTTGTCAGAGATACAGGAGCAATGGAACCAACCAACCATGGTCTGAAATTGCAAGTCAAAATAAATTCTTCTTTCTTTAAGTTGATTTTCTTATTTTGTCACAGAAGCAGAAAGCTAACACAATTAGCATCTCTAGATATGAATTTTTTTCACTTATTACCATTCACATTACCTTATAACTTTGACTTAAATATTTATCATAGTGTAAAGAAAAAGGTCAGCCAAATGAAAGCTAGGCTTTTTTCTCTATTACACACTCCTCTGGCCAATCTATAGTACCAAGAAGACTGAAATTCCCCTCACCTGGTGGTAGCTTACCCAACTTAAAAATTCTAAGAAGAAACATCCAGACAAGGAATAAATTCACAAACTTGAATATATGAAATAAGAGAGTAGCTTTATGGAGATAAATCTTTTTCCCTTTTTACCAAAACTGAAGAATAACACATCTTCCTTCCTCTAGTAAGTGAGTACCTAAGATCCCAGTGCAGGCTGGGTGGAAAGCCAAGAAGCAAGGGAGTTTATGTACTTGTTATAGAACCTAAAAAGGGGTCCTGAAGGGATGAGAGAGAAACCTAACAGGTATCTTCAAGAGGAAAACTGGAGCACTCACAGACTCCACGTGATCAGTGTCTAGGAGAATCTATCATATGAAGTTCACAGCTCTGTTCATGGCAACATTTAGTTAGTTTTCTTGGATGGAGGAAGGTCGGTAGCTTAGTGATAGAACGCTTGCCTAGCATGCACAAGGTGCTGGGTCCAATCCCCTACACTGCTATTTAAAAAAGAAATAAATTACTTTTCTTAAATGAAAGAGGTTATTTTTTCCCTTTCTTTAAATATTCAATCTTATTCTATGTTTGAAACAGAATTCTCATGTCACTAGGTTAAAATACAAATTCAAGAGAACTACTCACTGGGAAAACTTGGAATGTAGAGTTCGTGTGATGGTTGGAAAGATATTCTTTTAATTTCATGAACTTAAATTGTTACATCTTTTTAAATTAAAAACAAATTTGTGACTGACTAAATGTTTCCAATAATTTGGGTCTCTATGGATTAAATTACAATTCTTTTTTATTTTTTGGAATTATTTTGTTAATCAAACACAAATTTATTACAGTGTCTTCAGAAAAGTCTAATGGAAACTGTAACCTGAATAATATTTGAGGATTTTCTTTTGAAGCTAAAAGCCAGCAATTACAGTACTGGAAAAGGCTATTTTACCGTGGTGCATTTCCTCAGGAGAGGAAATGATTTTGAGAATACTGAAGCCTTTTTTATTCTAAAGCAGGCTAGCAACACCTGTACACAATCTTTCTAGACAACAATAAGACTTTTCTGAGGTTTCATGTCATGACCATTTAATTTAATAGCTCTGAGAGTTTAAACAGGACACTAATACCTCAGTTAACTGGCACGATCGGAGAACTGGGGATTCCAGTTAACTTAATTTTTCCATCAACTAATAGTAACCCATTTATGCAATGAAATTTCCTCAGCAGGATACAGGGGATCTGGACAGCTCTTTTCAGGTCTTTGCAGGTATGTACAATTGTATGGTTTGCCTCCTTTTGAAATCAGCATTTTTGCCTTTCATAAATCTTCAATTTAATAAATCAATACTCAACCACATATAAGAAGGCTCACCAAAACAAACAAACAAACAAACAAAAAGGTTAAGTTTAACTCCAAAAGTCTTAGCTAAAGAAAACAAACCCACAGACAAAATATTTTCCTCACAATTCATACAGCATTCACTTAACGTGCCAGGCACTGATCTGCACCCTGAGGATACAGAGATAAACAATACATATTTTTTTGGACCTCAGAAGCTCACAGTTTACATATTGATGAAGTAGGAAACTTCAGAAGATATGAGAAATGATAGTTGTTTAAAGAATTTTTTTTCTTTAAAAGCATTTAAAGCTACTTTTGCTTTTGAAAGCCAAGGCAAATGAAAAATAGTTTTTTGAAATAGTGAGAAGAAAATAAATGTAAAGTTGCCTCTAGATCTTTTAATTAGCACAACAATGTTGATTTTATATCCAGATTTCCACTTAACAGAATTAGAAAACTTCAGAAATTCTTAGAAATGTAATAGGTAAACAGGTAAAACTAACCTTAGAAAGTTTTTGCTTCAAGGTGGTTGGAGCACAAAGACCCTAAATATCCTTTGCAGTCTCTCCTCTTGTTTTATGTTTTAATTAACAGATGCAAAATCTTGACAAGTCTTGGTTGAGGCTGGGTTTATTTCCTTTGATGGTTTCTAGCAGGCAACCTTGGCTGTAGGATCTTTCTGGAATCCTAGGTTCCATTCTTCCCAGGCCCCAACCCTGGAGATTCTGATTCACTGGTTCCGGGATGGGGCCCAGGAATTTATATTTTTAGCAGGAACATCATATGATTCTTATCATCAGGGAAATTTAGAAAATATGGACCTGGATAATATGGTATGCCTACTAATTACAAGTTGGGGTGGTGTTTAGTGGGAAAAGCAGATTGCCAGGCCCCAAGGCCCAGAGAATTGGGTTTAGTAAGCCTAGCCTGGGTTCAGGAATCTGCATTTTAATAAACACCTCAGTTACCATCTAGTTGACAGAAACACTGTCTTTGGTGCTGATGAGTCACCAAACTATTCTGTGAATGATGAACACAGAATACCCAGAATCCAGAAAAAGCAATGAAGTCCAAAGTAGTGATTAAAAATGGAGGTGTATCTAGGGTATTTCCATGTACCTGGGGACGAGGACTGCTTGCTGTTTTGATGTAGCAGTTCCTGACTTGATCCAGACTAGTCACTGCTCTGAGAGTTACCTCCAGAGTAAGGGTCAAGTCCAAAGCATTATGGGCATGATGCCCACGGTATGAATAAGGGTATCTATGGATGCAAACTGGGTGAGCCAAAATAGTCATGACATACAAAGTCATAAATACAAAGTGGCAAAATTTGGGGAGGGGGGTTACTGGAGACTGAACCCAGGGGTGCTTTACCACTGAGCCACATCCCCGGCCCTTTTTGTTTTTTAATTTTGAGGCAGGGTCATACTAAGTTGCTTGGGGCCTTGTTAAACTGCTGAGGCTGACCTCAAACTTGTGATCCTCCTGTCTCAGTGTCCTAAACTGCTGGGATTACAGGCTTGTGCCACCATGAGCAGCGCAAAATGTGTTTTGCAATGGTTATGGTCTGCTTATATCATGCCTGCAAAATCACAAAAGAAACTATTACATGTACCATCCATTGCCTGGTAGTAAATGAACACATTGTTTACTACAAATTCTGCTGAAATAAACCTGTCTTCACATACAGTTGCTAAGGCGCTTATGCTGAGGAAAACAAACACTTTCAAGACAAATAATGCCTTCACATTTTCCCTTTGAAAGTGACTTACTTAAACACTTCTGAAGAGTTGCAACAGACTTCTTCTGGAACCCCCATGTTAGGGCACTTCACGCTTGCCAAGGACTATATGGACCTCTTTAAAAATGCCAAGGGAAATATCAGACTGGTAAGGCTGAGAAAATAGGGCAAGGTCATAAATGGGATGAAAAATTGCATTTGAATGATTCCCCATGAAGCCAGCCTAGGTTTTACCCAAATGGTTGAACCCCAAAAGCACCTGAGCAGTTCAGCTGTTGATCTCAGCCCCTGCCTATAGGGCTCAAATTTGCAACTTACATATTCAGCAGGAAAACAAAGTTATTACACAGCACGGGATTCTTCTCCAAAAGGAAGAAAGGCACATGTTTCAGCCCACACACATACACTGATCTTTAACTTCTAAATATCCGTGCACAACACACAATTATTTTGGCTTTGGAAGACTATACTGTCTGCTATTTCCGGGTGGGCAGTTACAAAAAAATATTGTTTCGAACATGCCAGAGCTGATGATTTTATGCATGTGTAGTACAAGCGGTTCTTTTTCATTTTGGAAAGAAAAAGCACTTAAAAAAGGTTTGGTGGGGAGGCTTGGCAGCGGTATTTCACCTCAATACATCTTTCAAGTTTGATAGCTTGTAAGCTCACGGCTTTGGTTCTCGTCTTCAACCTTTAGACAACTCTAAGCTGTCTACAGCAGCTGCAGAGGGCAAGTCTTTAAATGAAATAAAGAAATAATTGCTTCAGGGAACAAAGGCAAGAAAAAGAGCCCTGTTAGCTGAACTACGTGGCCCCATGGGATTGTGTGTGGTATGTATTCCTGATTAATATTGTTCAGTGGGCAAGAAGGAATCTCTGTGCAATCCCAGAGAATCAGAAAAAGTGTGACGTGTGGGCTTCAGAGGTTTGCCTGGGTTCAAACTGCACCTCTGTCACTCCTCAGCTACATGACCTGGAGACGGGGCCTTGACCTTTCAGGGTCTTCATTCCTTGTCTGTGACAACACTATCTGCTGCATGGGGCTGCAGTGAGGACTGGTTTCATTAAACATGGCAAACTGCACACTTGAAAATATCTCTGCTCCCTTCCCAAACTGTACCTAAAGGTGGGAGGGAGATATGATACAAATCCATAAACCAAAAGAGTAGGAGAGAAAGTAACATCCAACCAGACATAGGAATAAAATTTGGGAAGATGGAAAGTAAATGGTAAGTGTTAAGTGATTTTAGAAGACAAGGAGAGCTGAACAAATTAATTGGAAGTGAGGCTGGGAATCCAAAGCACAAAGTGATTGGTACACTAGGTTCTCAGAAACACTCAAGACTGGGAGGCATAGAGTACCTTTAGAGGTGATGCTAAAAAACTGGAGACCAGTTAAAGAATATATGAGGACCAGAGTTCTGGCTCCCTGCATACAGGCAAACTACTTCTGCCCTATATTTTCAAGACCACAGGGGCTCAAAACATGAGTGCAACAGTCACAGAAGAAAGGAAGGATAAAATGAAAGGTTAGAAGGGAGATTAAGGAAAATTTTTCACACAGAAGGGTGAGCTCACTGTTCCCTCTGTCTTTTAGGCTCCCAGACATTAATAGTTAAGTTTCTGCTCACCAGGCAGACTACAGGGTACCTCTCAGTAGAAATGGATAACCAAAGAGACACACATTAGATCCCTAATATTTGGGATCCCCAATAAAATGAATAGGTCCTTCCCTGTCTGATAGTCCTTCTGTGAATCCCAAACCGAACAGACCCCATCCATGGAACTTTCTAATGCCTTCTCAGTGATTTTTTTTTTTTTTTAAGGCACTGGGATTTGAACCCAGGGGCATGCTACTACTGAGCTACCTCCCCAGTACTTTTGAGTTTTTATTTGGAGACAGGGTCTTGTAAATTGCCCAGAATGTCCTTGAACTTGTGATCTACCTGCCTCAGTGTTTCATTCTTAAACATTAATGGGTATCCAAGCATCACTAGATATTTGACAAAACAGGAAAATAAAAAAACAAAAGAAAACAAAAACAAAACCAAGAAAAGGAATTCAATACATTGCAAGAGATACATTGCAATGAACAAAGGAAACATCTAAGGAACAATAATTCTCAGAGAGGTAAGAAAAAATTTGTATTTATAAAACTAGAATAGAACATTTAAAAAATCAGTGAAGAACATTTTGGAGTTAAAAAATAAGAGAGCAGCAATAAAGAAATCCAATAGAAGAATTTTAGGATGTAGTTGAAGAAACGTTCTAGAAGTGAACAAAAAGGAAAATGAAAGAGAAAATAGTGAAGGAATCAGAGGATTAAACTAGAAAGCCCAATATCCCACTAATGGGTACATCAAAAGGAAAGAAATGAGAAAATTATCAAAAC
The DNA here is from genome assembly GCF_902686455.1 of Sciurus vulgaris. NCBI lineage: Eukaryota > Metazoa > Chordata > Mammalia > Rodentia > Sciuridae > Sciurus > Sciurus vulgaris. The sequence continues at coordinate 52,687,916 of NC_136463.1, read as the reverse complement.
TATAAGAAGAAATTTTCAGAACCAAAAGACATAAATTCCTAAAGTGAAGGGTACATAGTATACCCACATAGTAACAGGGAGTGAAGGAAGAAATTACTTGAAGGCCCTCTGTGTGAATTTTTTAATGTTGGGGCTAAAAAAAGAATCTGGAAAGCAAAACAGGGCATATGACAAGGTTCAGGAAGCAGAATGGCACTGGCATTGTTAATATCAACACTGGAAGCTAAGAGACAATGATTAATACCTTCAGAATTCAGAACACAAATTGCTTCCCACTTAACATTCTATAGATAATCAATCAATTAATTCTAGGTGGAGTAGAATAAAAATATTTTCAGACAGGCATTATATCAACACATTTACTTCTCAGGCACTCTTTCTCAGAAAGCCTGGGAAGGATGTATTCCATCACAATAAAAGGATTAACCAAGAAAGAAGAAATTGAGTGTAGGAAAGAAGGGCTCTAATAGAAGAGAGATGATGAAGAATCTTAGGATGGTACCAGAGCTGGGTGCAATGGTGCACACCTGTAATCCCAGTGACTAGGGAGGCTGAGCCAGGAGGCAACCTGGCAAGAACTGGCCTTAACAATTTTATTTTTTTTAAAAGGGCTGGGGATATAACTCAGTGGTAAAGCACCTTAGGTTCAATACCCAGTACCAAAAAAAAAAAAAAAAAAAAAAAAAAAAAAAAGATGATGCTCATACTGGAGAGATGTCCTAGAATAGAGAAGGCAAGGTAGGAGAGAGAGGAGAGAAACATGGAAACATGTCTGTTACAGTTTCCCCTGGTCTGCTCAGCAAGTGTACATGAGCACAGGCACACACAAAATCTCAATAACAGCACATTTATCATAACACAACTCTTCCAAGTACAACCCCAAACTGCATTCACTTCCTCCCCCAAAAGAGAAAAGTCTTAAATCATATCTTGCTACTATATAAAGAAGGAAAGTCATGAGGTTGGTTATAAGAAAAATAGACCAGTTCAATTTAACAATGTTTACTGAGCAAGAGAAAGATTCTAGAACTGAACAGCATTCTAGACCAGAGATGGTTCCAAATTCCCCCCTTGCAATGTGGTGGACTACTTTTAAACCAAAAAGATAGAAAATAAGGTACAGATATGATTTGATGGGTACAGCTTGATTTTACCCTTTGTGGGTATAATCTGGTAGCCTACAGCCTGGGACTGGCTGAGGGGTCAGTTACAGTGTACGAAGTACACTTAGGTTAGGTTATAACCAGCTTGCATGTCAAGTTAGGTTGTAGTTCACCACATGTGAAACCTCTTTAAGGGCCAAATCTGTTGTTCAAGTACTGGAGGCTGGTTTAAACCAATTTATTCTGGTTTAATAGTGTTCTATTCCATAAGTCCCACAGCTCTGGTTGATGGCCATTTTTTCCAATGCATACTATGTATGACTGAATAATTTATTCACCTCCAATATATCTAATATATGTACATAGATTAAAAACCCTGTTGAAGCTACCATTTGGAAAGGGGAAAATGGAGAACAGAAAACACTGCTGACTGATTCAGAACACACACCCTTCTTATCAGGCTGAAATAATTCTGTTCTCCGGGAGGCTCATTACAGTCCAGTGTCCTCTGCTGAGGAGGACACCCCTCTAGGGGTTTCTTCATTTAACCAAGGACAGCTTCAAAAAAGAAAAAAAAAAAAAAGGAATGTAGCAAAGCTATGTTAAACATAGAAACAAATCTAGGAAGAAATGAGGATGTTATTAAAGAAGTAGGATAGACCCAAACAAATGGAGAGAGGGTGTGTGTGTGTTCTATAAAGTCACTGCAGAATTACAACCTTCCATTTCTGTGATAGATATTCAGCACTAGGAAAAAGCTTGCCTCTCTTGAAACAGTATGTTTCTTTTCTTTTCTATTAGATATCATCATTGTGTGACACATTACATGTCCCTTTTTGTGTTGGTTTTCCAGGATTCTATTCTTAGTGCTAAATTTAATGATCAAACATGGTATTAGTTTAGGGATTTGATATGTTCTATTTATGTTCTCTTCTGCATTTAAACATTTTCTATTTCTTTACCAGCTTTGTGATTTCACATATATACATCTTTTATATAAACCCCCCCTTGTCCTCTTTGGAATAATATGTTACAAATTATAAAGCAAACCTGTTTTGGGATAAAGGTTGGGCTATCTTTGTTAAAACTTTCTTCTACAAGACTCTTAGAGACTGAGGCGGGGAGGAAACAAGACTTTGGCTAAGATGCAAGCCTTGCTAGCCAGTCTTCATTGCTTGCTATTTTATCCTCTAGTCTTGGTCTGCAGCCTAAACTCCATGAACTTATCCATTTATTTATGCTTTTGTGTATATTTTGCTGTTGTTTCCAAGGAAAAGTTCTTTTTGAATTCCTCCAGCCTTGCCTTAGTTGAACTAAGGGGAAGTGGGATTGTTTTTCTCATGTGTCTATGTGTTCCAGAATCTTAGTGGTGGTGCTGCCAACTAACCAGACCAGAACTAGAATTTAGGAATGAGCCATTAAGAGTTGGGGGCAAAGGTGGAGGGAAACCGGCAGGTACAGAACTAGCCCAGAGGTGAATGGATGCTGTTTCTGCCCACTGGGAAAATCCTTTACATGGTCAATGAAGAGCAATCAACAAATAAATGGACACTAAGCATATGAATCCTATAAGGACTGGGCAAAGGCATCTTAAAAGTCAGTGACACAATCCCAATCCTGGTGCCAGCAGGTGGGGCTTGGGTGTTCACTAGTTTGGAAGACCCACCCCTGAAACTTAGGTGTGTTACCACCGTGTGGGAGAAGAGGGAATAACAGGCACAACTGAGTTCTTGGTTCAGAGATTTAGAATGCTTTTCTGAGCCACAGTTTAAAATGGAAATAGAACCTGTTTATTAAACTTGTCTCTTTCATAATACAAAATAGACTTTCATAATACAAAATAGAGCTGGACTTAATGCAGTAAAAATAATAGAAAGCACCCATACATTTCTCTAGGTACTTGCTATTCTCCAGCATGCTTACTCCTTAGGTCTATAGAAAGCAGTGTTCCCTTCCCTTCACCAGCTAGAAAGAATCCCACTCAATATGAGAATCGCCACCTTAAGCAATATAGCTCCCAGTTCTGGCCTGCAGAATCATCTCCCTGAACTACCACAATCTGGTCTGGAAATGACAATTTCCTTTTGAACCAACAAACCTCCTCAGTGAATATTTTGGGCTATTTTCCAGAAATTGCTCCTCAGTTTCTGTGCCCCAAATGTTGAGACCACTAGTTATCTAAACATAAAGCCCTCTCCTTTCTCCTCAAACCCATAGCTTGACACCAGGTCAGAAAGCAGGCTCTTTTGATATTATCTGCAAGACAGATAATAACCTAACAGACAATGGGATACAATATAAATGTTTTATAGCTTTCATCATGAGTACTGGTTGGTTAAGCAAATTTAAATTCAATTCACTAACATAATTGAATTGGGTCAAAACACTAAGTAACCCTTGGGAGATGGTAGCATATGTCTCTGAGTATACTGGGCAGATGAAGAAAAACAATAACTAATACCGAGTGCTTACTATGTGCCAAGCATTGTTCTAAGGGCTATATATGTTATAACCCTTCTAATCCTCAAAAATATCCTAATATTTAGTAGATCCCATAAATATGTTTGGTTTTCAGGTACAGAAACAGAACAAAGGGTGCTCAATGTCACATAACTAGTTACCTGAAGAAGCTGGACTCCACCCCGGAAAGTCAGACTGCAGATGTCTTAGCCTAACCACTGTATCAAACAGTTCCCAGGGAGGTAAGTCACTGCTTCTCTAATCAGTTTAGAAAGGCTTCAAAGAAGGTCTGGAATCCTAGAGACTTTTTAATTTTAAGTGAGAGTATAAGTTGGGCATGGTAGAAGGACAGTTTGGGTTCCTGAAGCCACTTTGGAGAATTCTCAGAGATCTGATTAAGGTTCTTTGGGTATGTACTACAGCAAGACAGGAGGTATGAGAAGATCTGATGATCTACTTAGAACACACTGGAATGAAAATATTGTAATTTATTTCAAAATGAATACTACACTTTGTACTTTGCAAGGAACCTTTATTTATATCATTTATATTAAGCTTTAATTACAGGGTGCTTGACTATTTTAATTGGCTACACTTTATAGTCTTAAGTCTTATTCTCTCCATCTTACAGATAAAGTAAGTGAAGATTCTGTGTCCTGGCCCATAAGAGGGCTCAGGTTTGGGTCTTCTGGCACCTACTGCAGCACCATTTGCCACCACATCTTGCTCATTTGGCTCAGGGGTCAGCAAAGAGCTATTATGGAGGTACAATCTCCATGCTGGAAGTTTGGTGGTATTAAAAGGAAAGAGGAGCCCACATTTTTTGAGCCCTCACTATGTGTAAAACCTATGCTGCATCCTAACAACTCAGGAGAACTGGAAATGGAACAGAATCACTGAAGGGGAAGATTTCTGCATGGAAGGCGACTGCTGTTTCTTTACCACACTCTAGATGATGGGGAAAATCTAAAGCGGGAGAAGTCCTGGACTCTTAAGACATCAAGGAACAAACCTCAAACACAGAATCCCTACTTAAAGACTTCCCAGGACAGGGAGAATACTCAGAAAAGGGTTCTTAAAAAAGCCAGGGGAAACACAGGGTACCTCAGGAATAAGACATCAGAAGAAACTGGGCCAGGGAACTCCTGGGTGTTATAGACTGCACTGTGCTCCTGCCAATGCATATGTCAAAGACCTACCCTTGGATGCAACTGTATTTGGAGACATATCTTTTAGGAGATAACCAAGGTTAAATGAGGTCACAAGAGTGGGGTACTAATCCCACAGGATTGGTGTCCTTATAACAGGAGACAAGGGAGGCACCCCCCACCCATACAGACACAGAGGAAATGCCATGGCATGACCCAGCAAGAAAGCGACCACCTGCAACCCAAGGAGAGAGCCCTTACCAGAAACCAACCCTGCTAGAACCTTGATCTTGGATTTCTAGCCTCCAGAACTGAGACAATACATTTCTGGGGCTTTTTTTTTTCCTGGTTAGGGATTGAACCCAGGGCCTGACATATGCTAAACACATGCTGTATCACTGAGCAACACTCCCAACCCCCAATTTTTGCTGTTTTTAAAGTCACCCATCTGTTATTTTGTTATGGCAACTCAAGCAGACTAATACAATGAACCTTGGCCTTGCCACCCTCTTGGCTCTCAGCTAACAATTATCTTTGAGAAGTTAGAATCACCTCTTTTATAAGGTCTTTCTCATTCAACATAGACACTTCCTCCATGATGTTTCCACTCTGTACATATGGAAATCTCATCATGGAACCACAACATTTTATTGACTTAGTTAAAAAAAAGTCTGTCTGCCTCATTAGATTTTGAGCCCCCTGAAAGAAGAGGTCATCTTATTTAACTTGATAGTCCCAGTCCCTGGCATGTAACAGGCACTTAATTATTGTTTATGGACTAAGAAATTAACAAATTTAGGACATTATCTTCAAAATGTCCATCATGACACGATTTGTTCACCTTTTTCTTCAGCAAGCAAGAATTAAATGGTTGGGAGAAAATAAAAGAAAGAGATTAGAGAGAAGACTGAAAAAAATAAGGATTCTAGATGTTGACCAAATGATTAAATGAAGGATTAGCTATGCAGAAGAATATGAATGCCAGTTATGTGTATGAACTGCTTGCCAAGTGGCATGATTTTAAGCTATAACCAAATGTAAAAGACAGCTATAGAGTGTAGGGGCTACTTGGGCTCTAAAGTCAGACAACTGGGTGGCTGAACTCTGCTTCTGCTAACCAGCTGGGTGATTTTAGACGAGCTACTGAACTTCTCTGGGCTTCAGAGCCCTCTTCTCATAACACATATGCAGAAAAGTACATCAGTTGTTAAGGGCAGAGCTCTCCAAATTTACTAGTTCGTAGATGGGGATAATGATAAATCTGTCACACTGAGTGGGTGTAAGTGATCAATGGCATGATGCTGTGAAGCTTTTGGTATGGTACCTAAAACATACTGCACCTGTAAAAGTTACCTCTCATTCATTCATTCACATTTACCTCATTTAATTGCAGTTCTAAACCACATATCATCTTGGCATATAGCCTGGTAGTATATGCCCAGACTTCATGAAAAAAAATGAATAATGCTTTCAGTGCAGTTAAGTTCAATGAATACAGAAATTCACCTTTAGAACCGAGCATAAGAATCTCATTAGTGCTACCTTTCCTACCTCTCCAGTTTAACAGAGAGTTTAAAATGCTGAGTAAGCTTAGAGTTATAAACAGGGATAAAGGAGGCAACAGAAGAGATGTGGAAAAACTTCCTTGGTTGATGTATAAGAGTGTGAGGGGAGGTTTGATTTCAGCATTTGTGACTTCTTATCCAAACTGAGAAAAGGTCATAGCCACAAAGCTAGGTAAGAGCAGGTGCTCGATAAATGTCTGTTAGCCCGGACACAATCAGAGGCACTTTATAAAGGGCTGATATGGGACCCCACTGTACATTAAGCAGCATGTCTAGAAACAATGCAATCTTCATTATCCAACAAGGCAAGATGGTCACCTCAGTGGGAAAAACCTGATGAGTAAAAAAGAAATCCTTTTGGCTACCAAGTGTCTTCCCAGTACAGATTCAGTGAGCTTGGATTTCTGTTTGTGTCAAGGTCATCCTCTTCCTTGGTTCCCATGTAAAATGGAAATGTCACCAACTGGGAAAACATTTTCTGTCTCTAGTATGTAGGCATAAATGGACTCACTGGAGTCCTGTACTCTTTAGCAGAAGACACTGGGAAGTAAGACTTCCCATTATGTCTGGGAATTGGAGGAGGTGAAACTTTCCAACTTTTGCGCTCTTGCCCAGGGGCCAGCCCTGGAACCATACACAGGAGAGTTCCCAGCAATGGCAAAGCTGATGGGGAAACGAGCCTAGAGTTTCTCAAGTCCCTTTCAGCCTCTTACCCCAACTGCCCACTCTTGCTTGTCTTTCCCTCTCCCAAGTAACTCTCTGTAAGCAAATATATTTTTGTTGTTCCACTTTAAAAACCAAAAAACCTTGAGTGGCATCCAGCCCTGCAAACTCCTCTGCAACTCCTCAGGAGATGCAGGTTCTTCTTAGTAGCAAGGGCAGATGTGGCTTAAAAGAAAGATGCTTGAGGGGAATTTACAGTCTGTGACCGATTAGCCAGATGCACTAATCTTACCACCTGGTTTTTCTCTCATTGGTGTTTTGAGAGCCCCCTCTCACTTTCATTTGCTCTTCATTCCTTGAAGAAGGTCATTTCCCTTTGGCCTGTGTGGGTCACGGTCTCAGGGCCATCTTAGGTTCACATATGCTCATTGTCTTCAGATGGCTATGGTGACCAGGACCAGCCCTCTCCAACAAATATTTAGAACAGGCACCGTGACCTTTTCTCTTAGATTCTTATCTCACCACAATTTTCCACATGTATGTGAGTTTCAACTTGAGTTGGTGCGAATGTGTCATGTGATTAATTTTGACCATATGCTATAGAGAATGCTGAATCTTTATCATACCTGCATTATCATTTCCAAAGCAAACTAAGGAACAGAATTTCAGCTAGAAAACTCCCATGATTTGGGAGGGGAAAGGTGCACGTGCCCATTCCCATCTTCATTTATCTATGGCTGATCCTGTGAGTTCTTGCTTCCAGTCAGTGGAACAGGGTTACCTCTGTCTCTACACATCATCCCTTCAAGTTGTTACTCTGAATGTAATGTAAACTCATCTACTTTGAGTTTGGGTTTACCTCAATCAACCAACTTTTCCAACATTGGGAGAACTTTACATGATTATCTAATTAAGATCTGTGAACCTAGGTATGGCCCGAATATAAATCACACAAGATAAACATTTATCTCAACTATTTTTACAAATTTCTGGAGTTGAAAATTCTCCAATTGTTTCAAGAGCCAAAGAAATTAAACATGACACATAATTGCAAAGGTATTATCATGCATTACACATTCTCTTTTCTTTTCAGGCAGTCATTTACTTTCCCAAGAAAGTGCCATTTGCAAACACAAAACAAAACCACAAATGCCAGTTTTTCTAGCAACAGTTTTTCCCCAAGTTAACATTTTTTTAAAGCTAATATTTTCTGTCTCTTTATTAATTTGGTTAGTGTACTACGTACATGCTCTTGTGGTTAAGTCAACTCTGACATCTTTGAAAATGTACAACTTACTACTATTCCACAGATAGCCTTACATTTAAAAATCCAAGTCATTCACTACTGCCCTGGTCACCAATCCTCTACAGCCCTCCCCCTCAATTCTTCTATATACTTGAAACTTCAAATCAGATCTTTTGCATGTACTTCCTGCTCTTTTCATTTTAGAAAACTTATTCCCCAAAGCATATGCAAGAACGACAAACTTATAATGTTTAATACCCATATTTGGTTGGAAAAGTCAAATATATTAAGTAATGAGTGGGAAGGAAGTATGTCTTCTATGTCTATTGAAATTTCATGCAATCTAGTTATTTAGCAACCATTCAAATTCAAATAATTTGAGTGATGGAAGAGTTCAGATGTTAGGTCTCTGAACACCTAATTCAGGAAGTTCCTTGGGTTATGTAAAATTTACTCAGAGAAAAAAGCTTTAAAAACTAGTAGTTGATATTAAAGGTGACAAAGGATCCATATTTCAAACTAGGATAATTGATAAAATCATACTGAGATGAAATATATACATTAAAGTGCCTTTCACTTGGCAGAATTTTCTGAGCCATTCCCACTACATGTGGATGAACTTTGGGATCATGATATCAAGTAGCTCCCAAATTTCCTTTGGAATTCTAAATCAGATTGTGTGGAATGTATATATTAACATGGGGAGAAAACTATACCTCTCCAGTTTGAGCCAACTTATCTGGGAGTATGGCATATCCCTGTACTTTATTCAAATCTCTGTCTGTAGCTATCATTTTTCCTAGCAACTGTCACACTGACCAGCAAACACATCTTCCTCGCTACCACCCCCCACCCCAGTACTAGGGCTTGAACCCAGGGCTACTTAACCACTGAGCCAAATCCACAGACCTTTTTATATTTTATTTTGAGACAGGGTCTTGATAAATTGCTTAGGGCCTCAATAAGTTTCTGAGGCTGACTTTGAACTTGCAATCCTCCTGTCTCCCAAATTGCTGGGATTACAGGCATAAGCCACCATGCCTGGCTTGCAAACACACCCTTCTGATGAAATATTCTGTCTGTACCTCTGACCACAGGCTAAGCCACCCATGTCACTGTTTCAGGGACAGGTCCACACCAAGCCAGATAGAAACCCTCCTCATGACTTTTCTCATTGTTTTCAGGAAGAAACATAGAATAAGGACTTGAATGTAGGGTTTCAAGCAATCATGCTCCCCACCACAAAGAGAAATTCAGTCCATTGCAGGAAGAAGGTGACCAAAGCATAGATGGGATATGCCCCCTCATCCACTAACCCAAATGGTATCTCTGTGTGATTCAGAAACAAGCCTTCCATTTCACATGCCATAAACAGTCATCTAAGATACATAATCTTTGATGACTATTACTTTGACAATGAATGGCATCCCCTTTGGTGCAGAGTGGTTTACTGCATATTCTCAACAACTGAACCGTACAGACACTGAGTCCTGTGAGCTTTAGAAACTGTCATTTAATCTAGAGTTGCCCTGATTTCCTTTGAGTTGCAACCTCCCCAAATTATAATAATGATAACTGCTCCCCCTTCGTTTTGTTTCAGTTAGTTTGAGTGGGTTTTGAACCTCAGAAGTGTTTCCTAGTTTCCATCAGAGCTCCCATTTCCCGTTGCATTTTTTTGTAGCTACTGTTTATGTGATCTGTTCAGTTTTCTAACTGGTAATGGTGCTATATGACAAAGAATTTATGAAAATTTATTTTATATTTGGCAAAGGACCTGGCTTTCCTTTTAGTGTTTCAGTTGATTCTACTGAAAATTCCAAGTAGATAATTGTAAATATTTGCAAATACGATAATTTTTCTCTTCTTTTATTAATTTTTTTGCATACTACCGAGGCCAGGTCTTCAAATTAATGATATATATTAGTTGCAAAAGAGGACATTCTTTTCTCTCTTTTAATTTTTCACCCTAAGCAAAATGGTAGCATTTAGTTAGTGATAATTATGTAGTATGATAATGAATACTCTTTAATTCCTGTTTCTAAAGAGTTGCTTTAAGAAGAAAAAGGATGAAAGAATAGACACTAAGTTCTATTAAATGTCTTTTGAGTATCTACTAAGGTGATCATAGGACTTTTCTCCATTTATTAATGAGACAAATTATGTTAATATATTTCTGAATGCTAACCTCTCTGCATTCTTAAGATTAATTTGGTTTGGGCATGGTGCTTTATCTTTTAATAGAAAATTAATTTGCTCATGTTTGATTTAAAACTTTTCTTTCTAGGGTATTGATATTCATAAGTGAGAATGGATTACAGATTTGTGTGTCTATGCTATCTTTGGGTTGGATTTGATATCAGAGTTATTATAACTTCATGAAGTAAAAAGGGAAGCTTTCCTTTTTTTCTGTATTTTGAAACAGTTTATGTAGCATAGAAGTTATGTTTCCTAGAAAGTTTGAAAAAAATTGACTATAAACTCCTTTTCTGGAGAGAGAATTCTTTGTATACTTCTCTCATTTCTTTCTCAGTTACTAGTCCATTTAGGTTTTCTAGTTACTCTTTAAAATATTTGGGGGGAAACCAAAAAATGATATAGTTTTTTAGAAGACCTTCTTTAGGAAGCTATTAATTGGTGTCTATAAATAGTATTTTCTTATCAGGCAAGTGTTCTACCACTGAGTTACACCATGAGCCCTTCTCTTATTTTGAACTCAGCATTTATTGTTTGTATCCCCTTTCATTTTTAATATGGTGCTTTTGTTTTTTCTTTTTTTTTTTTTTTTGCCATTACACTTGACATGATTAATTTAAGTAACTGTTTAAAATAGACAGTTTTTAATGTTTATTAATAAACCTACTTTTATAGGTTTATAAGTTTATGTGTTTTTCAACGCACTGATTCTCACTCTCTCTCTCAGTTCTGCATTCCTTAAGCTGGTTTTATCTAAATTCCTAACTGAAATTCTTAAGTTATCTACTCTTATTTTTTTCCTGTCTTATATTTTTATATTCCTTCCATGATCTGAATTCATAACTGTGCTGGAAGGGCCACCCTCCTCTAAAAGATATACATTAGGCTTTTCTGATTGAGTATGATAAATAACATCTGCATTCTCCCTGTCAAAACAGCTCATCAGCTCTAACTGCAATTCCCAAACAGAAAGACTTGTTGAGTACTGAATCCTCTCTGTCCTCAACAGACTCTGTAGCACAGTTACACTCTCTCTTAACATCTCGTACCTTCTGCCCTTCTCAATAGTAAGTAAGCTGGCAAGGCTGCTTTTTGTGTTTTAATGATATCTCTTTACAAGGGTCAATTTCTAGCAATTTACTCATAGCCACCAGATGTGCTCCTGAAAATTAGGTAGGAGACTGGTTAATAGCTTTCTATTAAAATAACTATAAAAAAACTATAAAAAAATAAAATAAAATAACTATAATACTGGTTGGGGGTATAGCTCAGTGGTAGAGCTCTTGCCCAGTGAAGGTGAGGCCCTGGGTTCCATCCCCAGCACTGCAAAATAAATCAAAACAAAAATCAAACAAAAACTATAATAATTATATTTAGAGATAATGTACAGATAGTAGTCTTTATTTTTTCCGTGTAAATTTTTTTTTTTTTTTGGTGTTGTTCTAATTAGTTGTACATGACAGTAGAATGCGTTTTGACACATCATACATATATGGAGTACAACTTCTCAATCTTCTAGTTGTACATAATGTAGAATCACACAGGTCATGCAATCATATATGTACACAGGGTAATAATGTCTAACTCATTCTACTATCCTTCCTACCCCATGCCCCTCCCCTCCTTTCTCTCCCCTCTGTCTAATCCAAAGTACCTCTATTCTTCCCCATACCTCCCCTACCTTGTGAATTAGCATCCGCATATCAGAGAAAACATTTGGCCTTTGGGTTTGGGTTTTTGGTATTGACTTATTTCATTTAGCATGATATTCTCCACCTCCATCCACTTACCTGCAAATGCCATAATTTAATACTTTTTTAAGGCTTTGTATATATACCACATTTCTAAATCCATTCATCTGTTGAAAGGTATCTAGGTTGGTTAGACAGTAGTCTTCTATTCTCTCTCTCTCTCTCTCTCTCTCTCTCTCTCTCTCTCTCTCTTGTTTTTTTTGGTGCCAGGGATTGAACCCAGGGCCTTGTGCATGCAAGGCAAGCACTCTACCAACTGAGCCATGTTCCCAGACCCTAGATAGTAATCTTTTAAAGAAAAAACCGCTTATATATGATTTATTAACTTTCAGTAAGCCATTATGAGAGATTAGTGCATACAAGTATCACAAGATGGGAAGGAACAAAAAGAGTCTAGCAAATTGGGGCTTCCCAGGGTTGGGAAAATCAACCATTGCTGTAGTACCTCAAAGATCCCTCCTAAAGGCCTTCCTGAAGCCAGAGAAAGAGACTCAGCCCCATGGTCAAGATCATGTTCACTGTATTCCCTCCTAAATTCATTGTTTCAGGTAGCTCCAAAGTTGCTGCTTTAAAATGGGGAGGCAAAAAGAATCCAGGTAGAAATCAGAAAATTAACCAGAACCATCTATAGAATTGGAACATGACTTTAGCTCTTGGCACAAACAGAAGTCCTATAAGTTTTAAAAGAAACATAATTCCAGGGAGGGAATGGGAAATGGAGATACAAATAGCTTGTGTTTTAGTTCAGAAGTCATAGGACCACAGGAGCCACCCTAGAACCTCTTAGAGAAGATGTTCTACCACCTGGAAATCTTGTCCTTCGAGCGGATGCAGTAACTGAATGGGGCTTGGGCTTGTCTTCTTTGGGGAAAGGATGTGTTCTCTGTGTACAGGAAAGATGGCATGGATATGTGGGTGGCTAGGTAGCAAGGATGCCCCCTAGGTCAGTTCATTAGGATCCATGTTCCCTTTCTTCAACAGTAATAGAGTACACTTCCCAGCCAGGAAGACATGTAGCAAAATTCTCCCTAATGGAATAGTGCAGACATGATGTGATCACTCCCAGGCCTAAAGACATCAAGCATTGCATGCTAATGCTCTCTTCCCCTTCCTGAAATGTAGCCATAATGTACCTATGTTCTAGCTTTGACTGAGAGGATGAGGATCCATAAAGCATAGCAGAGAGGAAAGACAGAAAGAAAGTAGGCCCAAGATGACCTTATAGAGAAGCAAAACCATAGGGCTAGAAATAGATCAGTGTTTTGGGGGGATGTGGGGTGAGGGATGGGTGGGTGGAGGGTTAGAAGACAATGACCACATAAAAGTATGAGGAACAAAACCTAGAGTGGGAGAAATATTCAGTATTTTGGTTGTGGTGATGGTTGTACAATGACATAGATTTGTCAAAACTCACAGAATTGGTCACCTAAAAATGATAAATTTTACTGTATGTAATTAAGCTAATATACTTTTAAAAAAGAAAGAAAGAAAAAGACAATAATCTCATAGAGAAAAGACCTCTCCATCTAACCCAGACTGCTCATGTCAGAGAGGTTACATGAAAATGAAATACAGTTCTGGGTTTAATAAGCCCCTGTTCTGTTGCAACATGGTTGGGTATCTTAGTTTAGCTTTTACCAGTGTGTGTGTGTGTGTGTGTGTGTATGCATGTGTGTTTGTATCACATATACACAAAAATGTTGACTTTGGTAAATGGCAGCACTAGGATTATTTCATTTCCTAAGTTCTGTTCATCTATAATTTCCTCAGGAGATCTGTATTAATTTCATAACATGAAAAAAAATTACAAAGAATATTGCAGCTTTTAGATATATCTCCAGTCCAAAAGCAAAAAAAAATTGCTAGGACCTAATCTTCAAAATTAGTATGTGATTAAGATGGCATTCAAAATTAGAAATAAGGATGGACTACAGTAATGTCAGAACAACTCAGTAGTCATTTGATGAGTTTATCACACAAGCATAAACTTCAGATGGGTCAAAAATTTAAATAAAACAACAACAACAAAAACATTAAAGCCTTGGGGGGTGGGATCCATGAAAGAATTTCTTTGCGTTCTTGGAGATTACCTTTCTAAACATGACTAAAAATATGTCATAAAAGGGCAAAATGATCATTACAACTACATAAAAATGAGAAACTTTTGGGCTGGGTGTAGCTCAATGGTAAAGCGCTAGCCCTGAGTTCAATCCCCAGCACTGTAAGAGAGAGAGAGAGAGAGGGAGAGAGGGGGAGAGAGAGAGAGAGAGAGAGAGAGAGAGAGAGAGAGAGAGAGAGAGAGAGAGAGAGAGTTTTAATTGTAAAAAATCATCATAAGCAAAGTCAAAAGACAGCAAATTAGGATAAAAGTATTTGAAATTCACTATCAGAAAGCATCAATCTAATTTATAAAGGGCTCCTTTAAGTTGTTTTAAAAAAAAAAAAAAAGGTTAGCAATCTCTAGAAAATTGCACCAAGAATACAACATACCGTTTAGGGGGAAAATCCCTCAAATGGTCATTAAAATATATCAAAAGGTATTCTATTTCACTTATAAGAAAAATACAAAACAAACCTATTAAATAGAACCATAAGAAATGACCTATTTCCTACCATTTCTGAGTATATAAATTGAAATATCATGTGGTTCCTCCTAAAAAAAAGAAATAATATTTTTCATCTATCAGACTCGCAAAATTCCAAAAGCTAAGCACCATACTCTTTTGGCAAGGCTGTGGGGAAATATTCTCAGTCAATACTGGGAGTATTAGGCCAGATAATCCCTTTGGAGGGCAATCTGGCAAAATCAAGCAAAATTTGCACTTCTGAGAATTTATCCTTCAGATATACCTACACACACATAAAATAATGTATGTTCTAGGTATAGATGAGTGTTCATAGTATGCTATCTTCCATATAGTCATGTGCTATACAATGACATTTCAGTCAGACCACATATGTCAGAGGGCCTGTAAGATTATATCCTTTAGTGATGTAGGAGCCATTTGGCTAACTGGCTCTCCTGCCTTCCTATTAGGTTCTGCCAATGTAGACACTGGCTAGAGGTCAGAGTCAGGGAAGTGAAGCTGGGGTACTTTTTATCCAGTTCTCTTCTTGCTTCAGCAGGGTGGTTTCAGCAAAGGCTGTACGCCCCTTCTAACCACATTTCCATTCTGCTGTCCTCATCTATGGTTCTTCTTCTTTTTCTTTTTCTTTGGCAGTGTTGGGGATCAAACCCAGAACTTCGTGCATGTTAGGCGCAACCTCTGCCACTGAGCTACATCCCCAGCCCTAGTTCTACTTCTTACTGTGCTCTGGTAACACTGTTTTTCTCTCCGGAGAATATGGCAAGGAAGGAGAGCATGAGTTTCCCACAGCTGCTGGTCCCTAGGTGCCTGTTAGAACTCAAAACATGATATTCCAAAGTATGGTACTTTGAACTGCAAGAGACTGGAAGGTCTCAGAAGCAAGCCTTCATGACCTTCTCCCATGCTGTTTCTTGCTTCTCTTCCTTCCCTGATGCAAGTCACAGAAGCCAGCATTCCTCTTCCCCAAGTCAGGTCATAGAAACTAGAACTCCTCCTCACAAAAACCAGCCATAAAAATCTAGAAAGGTGACTCTCTCCCATTTCCCTTGAAGATCCTCATTCCAAAGGGCTCTGCCATACCAGCGGAGGGATGCTACACAGGGAGGCCAAGAAGAATCGTAACAGATAGGCCTGGCTGGACTCCTGCCTCAGTCTATCACCATTAGACCCTACCTATGTGCTCAATCTTACTTCTACACAACCATACATTCTTCATTGAACTTAAGCATAAAAACAGTTTTCCCTGGGTTTTGGGCCTTCATTTCTGAAAGTTCCTGTGTCATATAAAAATTTGATTACACAAATTTGTTATGCTTGTCTTTTGTTAACCTGTCTTTTGTTAGTGGAGTGTCAGTCATACTCCAATGATGTGTGAGGAGAGGGATCAAAATTTTCTGCCCCTGCATGCCCCAGTCTCTCATGTTGGTTTCTTTTTCCTGCCTACTTCTGTAAATATCCACTTCAGTATATCTTCTGTTCTCTGTTAGAAACCTGACTGATATATTCACTCATCTGTTTCTTGGATAAAACAAACAAACAAAAAACAAACAAAAAGCCAAATTTTATTCTTTTATAATTCTTATATCTCAAGATGCATTTGTATTCACAGACAACTTCATACACACATGTGCTCCCGACATTTCTTCACATTCTTCAGGTTCATGATTATTTTCTCCCTTTCTCTCCATTCCTTGTAACAAGTCTCTCACATTCTTTCTTTATAGCCATCAGTTCACCTAATAATTCACTTCAACATCTTTCACCAGACATCTTTTTAACAATTCTATTCTTCCCTATTCATCTATTAATTCAGCAACATTTTTTGAGAACCTATCAGTTATTGGAATGGTAATGGTGTGTTAAAGCAGTCAAGGTCCTTACACACTGGGAGGCTCACTTGTGGGGAGAGACAATGATTTGATCATTAGGAATCTAAAATTACATTAGTAAAAGTGTTATGAAAGAAGGATGTCAGAGCACACTGACACCCTAGACTGGGATCAGAAGGCTTCCTTGAGGAAGTGATGTGTGAACTGACATCTAAAGACTGGGAAGGCACTGGCCAAGCAGACACACCAGAAAGCAGAGGCTTCTGGTCTTCCTTTTCCATGACCTTTGTCCCACAGGAAATCGCTCTTCTCCTTCTGAACCTTCTAAGTTTTGCCTGGTAGTCAGGCACCTCACTTCTGACCCTCCATTGCTTCCACAGTTGCTTTGCTCTCATCCCATTTCTACACCTTTGTGTCTATCGTAAGATCACATGCAACCTTCTCTGTTTTCCAGTAACACCACCACTACCCTTCTTCCAAAGAAAACTGCATGTTTTTTTCTGTTTGTTCGTTTGTTTGTTTGTTTGTTTTCTTAAATAGAAAATCTATGGCTGCAGGTATAGCTCTGTGGTAGAGGGCTAGCATGTGCAAAGCCCCACACTGCAAAACAAAAAATCATTTTGTACTCACTGACTGATGGATTTTTGTATTAAAAACTCTGAGGATAAATGAAGGAAGAATTTTTTTAAAAGCACAATCAAAATTTCAGGAAGCCGAAAGCTAGGGGCCGCAACACACTGGTAGTCTCAGGTTCTTGGGAAGCTGAGGCAGGAGGATCCTTTGAGCCCAGGAGTTCAAGGTCAGCCTGGGTAACAAACAGCAAGAGCCTATCTCAAAAAGAAAAAAAAAAAATTATTTCCAGGAAGCCTACTTAAATTTTTCCCGGAAGTGATTATTCTAGTTGCCTGCAAGAAACAGGTGGGTCATTCTTTAAATTCTGATTGAACCAAAAAAGATGGTGGGGAGAGAAACAGCAAATTAGCATGATCCATTGGAAACAAAAACCAAAACCTCCCCAAACTCTTCCAAGTAGCCAATAAACCCAGCTATTTGCAAAACTGTGAGTCCTATCTCAAGAAGGACATTTTTCTCACCCATTTATATTGCAAGGGAAAATATCTTCCATGAAACAAACATTTATAAGATTTCAGCTTTTCAATCGCACAGTACTTGTGATAAAGGGTGTTTTCAAGCCCCCTTCTTCACTTAACCTGCCAACTCACATGGGAAACCATTAGCTCAGGCTGCTACAATTAACTCAGGGCTGCTTCTCGAAGGCTCACACAATTCCCAGCTACTTATCATGCAAACAACCTGGGAGACTCATTTTCCTTGCAATGCAGTAGGAGGGGTAAATTACTGAGATAAGTAGATTATTGGGGAAAAAGTCACACTCAGAGGCCTTATGAAATGATTAAACCCTGGGAAATTCATCCCCCTAAATCCCTGGCCCCTGATAGTATACACATTCATTACTGGATCCTGGATAATCTACAATGAAGAACCTTCTTTAGAAGCAATAAATACTCCCATTCCACTGAATTTTCATTTAACTTTTCAAACAGTGAGTTCTTTAGTTTTGATGAGTGTCATCACATGTGAGGCAAATTAAAGGAAAGGGGAGGTCATCACACTTGTAAGATGTTTTTAAGTTCTAAAATAGGAAAGTACAAACACTAAAGCCATTAATGTGTAACTCTGTAAGAATATGGTCTTATCAAGTTCCTTGCATTTACTTCATAAATTCCACATCAACAGAAAAAACTTCATACTTGATTAATACCACCTTCAAATCTATCGTGATAAAATGTATCTTCCCTGTAGGAAGATTTTCCTTAGAGCAAATATTGGTCAGTAGTCAAATTGATGTGCAGCCTGAAATGATGTTTTAGAAAGAAAATATCCAGGAAAAGTGACTTAAATAAATGCTGCTAAGAGCTGGAAACAGAAAATGAACCCTTATTTTCTGGCAAGAGAGAAAAATGAACAACAAACAAACACACCAGAACTCTGATAACCAAAATCTAAACAAAGGAATGTCATGGTGGAGGCTGTTAGTATCAGTGTTGACTTTGTACTTCCGGCTGCTAGCTATGAACAGCCGGTATTGACAAGCATGACATTGCCACTGAGAGTAGCCCAAAAGCAACCCCAGGCTTTGTAAAAGACAGCAGTGCATTCCTTCAGTCACTCCAGATACTCAAGGAATCACCAACTCTCTGAAGCGGAGTCTATTTAATAGAGTGAAATACTTCTGCAGCTTGGCTTATACACAGAATATTTAGTGCCTCGGGCTAGGTGTGGTAGAGAGTGCCTATACTCCTAGCAACTCCAGAGGCTGTGGCAGGGGGACCACAAATTCAAGTCTCAGCAACTTAGAAGGCCCTGTTTCAAAATAATAAAATAAAAAGGGCTGGGGAATATGGCTCAGTGGTAGAATGTTCCTGTGTTCAATCCCCAGTATGCTGTGCCCGCCCCACCAAACGAAAAGAAAACAGACCATTTGGTGACTCAGAAATTTAGGTTTCCTCCCATTCATCTGATAGAGCAGAGGAACTGGAGTGAGTTTAGCCTGAGCCTGTGTGGCCTGGAGGACAAGGACCAAAGATTCTGAAGGCACCTGTTGAGGCAAGAGCAGTGGATGAAAAAGTACTAACTCAATTTTTTCCAGGAAGATGTGCTTTGGGGTATAATGTAACCTGCTCTTCTGTCTCAATATGAAGCCTTCAATAAGCACTATAATTTGTCAAAATTCTAAGCTGTTTTTTGTGTTAGCAAGGGTCATGTGCTTGCTTTGGGAGGAGGGTGTGAGAAAATGTGCTGAGATTAATGTTGTGGGCCTCGTGGTCATGGTGATCTGCTCACATTCAATTGGCAATGAGGCTGTCCCCATTTTTGTAGATGAAATAACGGGAGCTTAGAGAGGTTAAGTAACCCACCCAGGGTCTCAATACTAGTACTGGGATTCAAATCTGCACCATCTGAGTTTGGAACTCCAAGTCTAAATACCATGCTACATTTATCTTGGAAGACAGCAGGGAAAAAATACTAGTCAATATTCCAAAATAGGAGACTGTACTTCATTATGAGACTATGCCTTAGGGAATGTAACAGAATTGATATTTTGAAAGGGGAGGAATTGATGAGGTAATATAGAAAATCCATCAACCTAGCTATTTAATAGTTGCCTGGAACAGTCATCTGTAATAGTACCACACTGTACTTTACAATAGAATTGAGATTCAAATCAGAATATGGGTGAGAGAAACAAGTGTCATTAAAAAAAAAAAAAATGGGTATATTAATGGAGCATTGCTTTAAGAAACCACAATATGTAATGTTAGCAGTGAAGCATACTTATCTGAATTTTGATTAAAATAAAATGAAGAACTGCAAATAGAGTAAGTTATTAAGAACATAGTCAGTTGAATCCTAGCTCAACCACTTACTAGCTGTGTAGCTTTGAGCAAATCACTTAACCTTTCTGTGCTTTAATTTCTTCATCTTTAAAATATGGACATTTTGTCTCAAGTGTTTTGAGGATTTGATGAGTTAATATATTAAAATGCTGGGAAGAGTGCTTGGTACATGGTAAATAACTTATAAGGGTTAGCTCATGTTATATTCTTATTGTTAAATATAGGGAAAACTTGTACTAGAATGGACATTGTAACAGGTATCAAGAGCGACAGTAAAAGGACAGGTAAGTCTTAGGGGAGGAAACAGAGTGCTGGGGGAACAGAGCTGAAATGAACACTCACTAGGTTGGGCCTATATATAAGCAAGCAAGCAGGACAGACTATTAGGAGGACAGAGAAGGCTTATGAGATGAGGGTCACTCTGAGGCTAAAAAGCAGATGTGACTGGAGTGGGGAAGTAGAGTGACCACAGGTCAGATCAGGGAGGGGGCTATTTAGAGGTGGGACAGTTCCAAATAATCTAAAATCCAGGCAGTGCCCATGGAGATGGAGAAATGACAACCCATCAGACAGTTGGAAAGGTCAGGTGAATCTTATGTCCAGCTTGGTGGCAGGGAAATAGGCAAAAGTAGTCACTATCAACTGAGTGTCAAAATCCTCAAGGAGCATGGCTGACTGGAAAGTCAAATATATCAGTGAGGACTTTGAGTTGATGATATCTACTCTAGCTATTTTATCAAAGGGGGATTTTATAAAAGGGTACTGGGGGCTTCTAAAATCTTTGGGACAACCAGAAAACCAGGCTTAGAAGACACACAATCAGGAAGGACAAAGCTAATAATAAGACGGTTTCAATAGAAACACCATTGCTGAAGCTGCCTGCTAAGGGTCACAGGGTACACGAATCGGATGCTAGATGTCCCAAAGGGCCAAACACTGCCAATCACCAGCCCCCCCCCCCAAGACCTGATCCCCCCCTGTGCACAGCTGATACTCCACACTGGTAATTTCAGTTTCATGTCTTGTGAGACTGAAGCCAGGTCACCTGTGTGATCCTTGTGACATGGAGTCTGAGACATGAACCTTTTTTTAACTTTCCGAAGTCTGTAACCCAGGAGGGAAAGCCAGGAAGAAACTGGCATGGACTTTCCTGAACTAGACAGCAAGGGAACAACGGGGTTCTGGGAGAGGGATGAGAGAGGGGGCATTTTTCTGGTTGAGATGTTAAAATGGTTGAAGAAAAAAGTGCCTCACTGAGCTGGTGCTGCCCGAGGAAACCGTCAGGACGAATGTCTTTGTGGTCCAAACTACCGGATGCCGCCCTCTTCTCTCCTTCATCTCCATTTGTCCAAGTCCTTTCTTTTAATAGGCTATTTTTCAATGAGCTTGTTTTAATTCCTCTTACCTCACACATGCTTGTAAGAAGTATTCCCTCCCTTTACTTTAGATTCCCGTAACATTTTACCTACATTCCTCTTACACCACTGATCTGATTTTGTCATGTATTTAGGAGTTACTTATATACATGAGTTATCTCCCCCACTGAACTAAGGTTCTTTAGGCATATATCTGAGTGACTTACGTGTTCTTCCCAGCTACTAGTATAGTGCTATTCACCCTAAAAAAATCTTTGATGAATGAAGAATGAATTATTATATGTTTTCCACTATATCATTGAGAGATCTCCCATGTTTGCAGGGAGACTTGCCTCCTTGTAAATTATTATATGTTTTCCACTATATCATTGAGAGATCTCCCATGTTTGCCAGGTAGTAGCCAATTTGTTTGAGATTTATTTAACCTGAATACTAAACTTCTAAAGATACCCATAATTTTAAGCCTTGCTTTACTTCTACTATGGACTCCCCATCAGATTGTGAGGTTATGAGTGTATCTTTTACATCTGTACATATCCTATAATGTCCATTGTAGGACACACTCAAAGAATGCTCGTTGCCAAAGTCCAGATGTTATCTGGGACATGAGGATGAGCCTTAAACTTTGTGACATTAAGTGTGATACTGTGATTCATAATAAATATATATTTGGTCTTTCATTCAGTTTCCTGGCAGTGGGTCCTAAAATCCTTGGCATTTCCAAAGTGATATCTTTTTCTATGCTTATGAGATGAGTTGTGGCTGGGCGCACCTGGATAGCCAGTCTCAGGTTGGAGGCTGGTTGCCAGGGGCATCAACCACTTGATTAAAGGGTCAGAACTTTCAGCCCCACCCCCACTCCCAGGAAGGAGAGGGGGTAGAGGTTGGGTTGATCATCAGTTGTCAATAATTTAATCAATCATGCCCACATAATGAAACCTCCACAAAAACCAAAGGATGAGTTTTAGAGAGCTTCTGGGTTATGATTGCTGAACTCAAGGAGGTGCTAAGAAGGTGGTGTGCTCAGAGAGGGCATGGAAGATTCTCATAATACATTGCCCTGTGGTTTTTTCCCCATCTGGGTGTATTCTTTTATAATAATTGGTTAAATATAAGTAAAGTGTTCTCTGAGTACAACTAATCAAACCTGAGTAGGGGATGATGGGAACATCCCACTCAACCCAATTTATTGAAGTTCCAGAGACAAAGACTTGTGATTGACATATTTGTCTGTTCAGGCTGCTGTAACAAAATACCTTCGACTGGGTAATTTCTTATAGTTTTGGAGCTTGGGAAGTCCAAAGTCCAGATATGGTGCCTGGTAAGGTCTAACTTCTCTGCTTCATATAAGGTGCCAGGAACCTCCATGACCATTATAATCACCTCCTAAAGCCCCACCTCTTAAAACTACCAAAATGGGGATTAGGTTTCAACGTGAATTTTGAAGGAACACAAACATTTAGGTCGTAACAGCATCTGAAGTGGGGGCAGTCTTGTGCAACTGAACCCTTAACCTGAGGGTTCTTCTAACTCTAGGTAGATAGTATCGGAATTAAATTAAATGGAGCGCTCCCAGTTGGTATCCACAAAGGAACTGATGCACACATCAGTCAAAAGGGAAATATAGAGTGATGGAAATACAATAGGAGAAAACAGCTGTTTTTCCCCCAATGGGAAGCACTAAGGAAGTAGACTAAGATAACTGTAGAGATATTTGGGTAGATCAATAGGAATAACAGACATTGATCAGATTTACTGTGGAAAAGCTATGATTTAAGAGGAGGTAAATTGGAAGAGAGGAATGAAAGGGCTATAGCTCTGTAACAATGAAAAGAACTGAGGAGAAATCATCAGTGAAAGAGCTCCACAAATTTCTGGAAGCTAAGAGGCAAATGAGTAAAGGCTGCTTCCTAAAACTGATGAGGAAGCTGTGGCTTAGAAAACACATGAGGAGGGGCCAGAACCAAAGGGGACACCAACCTGTCAAGCACAATTCCTGAGAGGCTCCAGATGCAAAAAGCATGTAAGAGTGGAAAATAAGGCTCAAGTCGGGACTCACAGAAGACTGTCATACAGACCCTCCCCGTTACCCAGTGATGAAACTCTAGGCCTCTCTTCACAAACAGCTGGTTTGCTCTCTCCAAACTGAGCAAACTGTCACCAGAGCTGCAAGGGTAGGCAGGTGCTGCTGTCCTAGAACAGAGTCCTAAGGTGGAAGAGTAGGGGTGAGGTGCATTCCCCAGCAGGGGATGGGAGGCCCATCAGTCAGCAGACTGGCCCATTTGTATACCTTCCTATCAGCCTTTCTGTTTCCAGAGTCTTACATATGAAATCACTCCAAGATTCGTATAGCACTTCAGCAAAGACTGTATAGCATGACACTGAAAGCACAAATTCAAAAACAGACTCTAGCGGATACAGAAATTTTAATTCTAGTAACAGAAGAGAAGGTCTTGAAAATAAAATATAACATGACAAAAATATCTAATTAGTACCCTTGAAGAAATGTGGAAAAAATATTGCACCCATAAAAACAAGGACAGATTCAATGTAAAAGGAATGAACAAGAATAAGACAAAATTTTGGTAGCTGGGAGGGTAAGTTCGTGGTAGTGCCCATGCTCCCTGG
Organism: Sciurus vulgaris; assembly: GCF_902686455.1. Taxonomy (NCBI): domain Eukaryota; kingdom Metazoa; phylum Chordata; class Mammalia; order Rodentia; family Sciuridae; genus Sciurus; species Sciurus vulgaris. The sequence continues at coordinate 52,663,947 of NC_136463.1, read as the reverse complement.
GTTCAATTCCCAGCACCAAAGAATAAAAAAGAAAGAAAGCAAGAAAGTGCTCTTAGAAATTAAGAGACACACTGTCCTGACATTTAGGAACATCAACAATAAAACAAAGACTCTAAAAGCTTCTGGAGTAAAAAACAAACAACATGACAACAAAATAAATGATTCATAATTAAGAATTATATATTCATAAGGCATACCACTCTTGTCCTATTTTTCAGATCATTGAGAATACAGTTTAACAAATAAAGGTTAAAAAAATAGAAGACATGAGATCAGAGAAAGAGAATAAGCACATAAATAGCTCTAAAAGTCTAAGATGGGGATGGATTTCATATTGGAGCAGAAGGTTCTAGAAGGGAGCTCTCTAGGATAATCAAAAACCAAAGTCAACAACAAACTAGCAATCCAAGAATTGAATGAATGAATGAATAAACACCTTGAGCTATTATCTGGAAAACTTAAGTGCACTGAAACCAAAGGTAAAATGGAATAATCAATACCTAGAAAATCAAAGTTATACATGATAGCAAACATAATACCACTTGATTTAGCAGAGAACAGTATTTACAATCAAAATCCCATCCAGATTGGAGCAAGAAGCCTGAGGGCTTGAAGATTTGGACTCCATGGAAAAAAAAGGGGGAAGTTCAGTTCAGAAAACTTCAAATCAAAGACAATTGTAAACTCTAGAAAATATAAAAGTCAGTATACAGCTTTTTGATATACATAGGCATCAACTCAGAATAAGCAAATTAGAAATCAGTGGCTTCTAGAAGAAAAGATGGGCTTTTAAATCATAGAATGAGTTAGACGTGAGAAGAGGGGTGCAGTAAAAAGGCCCATGTTTCTTTCTACCAATGAGAAAAAAAAATCAGAAAAATTAAAAAACAAAAATGTATCTTTAAAAAAACCTTTAGCAAATTAAAAAGGGACCAATGACATAAGAAAATAGAATAGATGTACTTGACTTTGATTAACACAGGATTATGACTTTTGGCCTTCAAGTTCTAGAATCAACTTAAAAATTACAGTATAGAAATCTTAATTGTAGTTAAAATGGAATGCAAGCATTACTAAAAGTCAGTAGGAGAGAAGAAGAAAGGGAAGACAAGATGCTGTCTGTAATCAATGGAAGAGGAAATAAGTTTATTACTTAAAGTTACAGTATCACACACAGAAGAATAGGAGAAGAGGTATGCATAAAGTATGAGTGAAACCCTATCTATATATCACAGCAGGAAATTAACATTTAAAGTCTAAAGTTGAGGAGTCAAAAATAATGTGTATGCGAACAGTCAGAACTCTACATCCAAGGGTTCTGCATCTGAAGATTCAACTAAGAATTGAAAGCACTTGGGGTAGGGACACTGCATTATACTGAACACACAGACTTTTTCCTTATCAGTATTCCCTAAACAATACATGATAACAATGTTCAACTATAATTTAAATTATATTATACTATCTAAGTAACCTAGAAATGATTTAAAGTATACAGGAGGTCATGTGCAAACACTGTGTCATTGTATAGAAGGGAATTGAGCATCTTCAGATTTTGGTATCTTCAATACAACTGTACATCATTTAGTAATATGCAAATTATCACTAGAAGAAAGAAAGCTTAAAAATGAACCAAAGTGATTGCCTGTGGGGACCAGGATGGGATAAGGAATGAAAGGGCAGCAGATTGGTTGACCTTTTCTTTTTAAACTGTGTACATGTTACCTAACTCTTTTGAAAGATCTTTTTAAAAGTAATTTCTACTTTAGAACCTGAACTTTTTGGCTTATGACTTCTAAGAAGCTAACCTTTGACATGTACTATTAGATATACTTTTTTCTCTTAGTGTAGTTTCTGTTTTTGGGTTTCCTGACATGGACCAGCAGAGGTACACATGTCCTAGGCAGAACAATAACCAGATGGCATTCCACAGAGCATGATGGAAAGGATGTGCGAAGTATAAGCTGTGGCTACTGGTCATCTCAAGGAATTTACCTCAAGTCATGACAAAGAGGAAGATCTCTCCCAGGCTTCCTGCTGGAATAACCCTGGGTCTTACCAGACTTCCATGGTCCTGCTGGACAGAATAAGTAAAATGTCTTATATTTCCCTTTTGAAAGCACTAGGAACAGCTCAAGGATTTGCACAGCAGAATGAAAGAGGAGCTGTCACTGAGTTCCTTAGGACTCACAGCTTGAAAGGAAAGAGGAGGCCCACAGGGGGCCTGAGGACCAAGCCCAGCAGGGGAGACTGAGCACTTCCACAGCCCAGGGGGTGGGACCAGAGCTCTTAAAGCCACAGATCTCCTCTGTGGGCACAGAGACCCTCACAGCAGGGATCCATTCACACTAGTCACCCTTGGAGACTGCTATTTATGCTAAAGAAATTTATCCCACTCCATTGTATGCTTCTTGTCCAGAGTTCTCTTGGATCCCTTGTTTACGGCCTTAGTCCTATATTGTGAGCAATGCAATGGACAGGCCATTTGAGAGGGCAGGGATGGCTAATGATGGGTCTGTTAGCTCTGCAGTCAGTCTTTCCTTTGTGAACCAAAACCAATTTGGGTACATTTGCTTAAGAAAAAAGAAAAAAGAAAAACCTCATTTGAGTTTGAAGAAATGTTAGTTGTGTTCTATTCCTTTTACAAGGGGGGAAAAAAACCTGGAAGAAACCAAAAACCTTATAATATTTATGATACATTCTCCTCGTGTTTGAAATATGTAGCCAATTATTACAGGTGGAGGTGCAAATACTGCAGCTATAGCTCCTAGAAGACCTTAAAAATTAGGGGCCTTTCATCACTAAAAGGATGCTAATTTTTATCTTGCAAAAAGTAAAGGGAAGCCTCTTCTGAAATGTTTTCTTTTGAAGCAGAACTTAAACATATGCCACTGCTTTCATGAATTCTGTGAGCCAAATCCTTATAAATCCTTTGAGTTGACAGATCAATTATTCCTTCTAACAGCTAATGAACTAATAACCCTTGGAAATGTCTCCTTTACTAGGTCTAAAATAAGGGCGGTGGGCAGGGGGGATCTTAGAAGGGGAAAAAATCAATTAAAGACTACACAGCAATAAAAAACAACTAAATTCATTATAGCTTTTTAAAAAGAGCTACACTTTGTTCAAGAGCTATGATTTTTAAATTAAAAACACATCAAATAACCCTGTATTTTACAAACATCACAAATGCTCTTAAAATATACCTTAATTTCATATTGTGCCCAGTGAAGGTCAGGGAAGGGAAGTGAGAAAGGATGCAGGGGAAAGGACAGAGAAAGACACTGGAGAAGGCAGTTAATGACTTTGGTGGGACTACTGAGCACCTGGGTAAGGCACTGTGGTGGGCTCCCGGGGAAGCCAAGAAGAAAAGGACAAGTATTACAGCACTGGAGCAGAAGGAAGAAAGGAAGCAGTGGTTGCCTTCCTCCAGGATGCACTGGACTTAAATTATGAAGGGATTCATGGTTGCTGATGGAATGGGTGGGAGGTAGGAGTCAGCATATACTATAGGGTGTGCCTGACATCAGGAGGACACTGGGACCAAAGCAGGTGGCAGAAAGGGAACTGACAGAATGGGAATGCAAATAGGCCCTAGAGGTGAGCTCTAATCCCAGGAATGAAGTGGTACCTGTGGGGTATAGGGCACGTAGAACAGAGAGGCATGCCCTATATTGTGATCTTATATTGTGGCCAAAGATTTTAATCAATGAGAAAACTGAAATACTGAGCAGCTGAGTCAATGACTTGCTTAAGGTCACAGAAAAGCATTACACACAGTTGTTTGTAAAAGGAAGTCTGTGTTTTGTTTGTTTTTATGGAAGACTAGAGTGTGGCCGGGGTCTGGCTACCACCTGATGACCACTGCTCTCCTTCCTTCCCATAGTACAGTTCTTGAAAGTGAAACGCAAAGTCAGTTGAGGGAGTGGTCTATCTTATACATCACTAACAACTCTGAAGGAGGATACCCAGAGAACATGATGCACATTCCAGGGGACACAACAGCTCTCCATTCTGTAGACTACTGGTGCACAGTGTGATGTGGCAAAGAAAGGGGGACTTAAAGAGTCAGGAGAGTTGGGTTAGAATCACAGGTCTACTGTACTTAGCCTCAACTGCTCTAACTTAGCATAGGGATAAATGTAATCACACCTCAAGTCATGAATAGGATACATGATGAAATAGCACTGACAAACCAGACCATTAAAAAAAATTTTTTTAGTTGTCAATGGGTCTTTTATTTAATTTATTTATATGTGATGCCAAGTATGGAACCCAGGGCCTCACACATGCCAGGCAAGCGCTCTACCACTGAGTCACAACTCCAGCCCCATACTAGCCCATTTTTATGGGCACCAAGAAGGATCTAAAGTCAAGGCCAGCTTCACAGGTATTGACCTCTATAGTCAATTCAGAGTCCCATGTTTGGTTAAATGCTGTGCTGTTGCTCTTGCTAGTGGGTTTTTGTTTGTTTTTTGGTTTTGGTACTGGTGATTGAATCCAGGGGCACTTAACTACTGGCCATTTCTCCAGCCATTTAAAAAAATTGTAAAAAAATTGTTAATTGATTATTTGTTCTAATTTGTTGTACATGACAGTAGAATGCATTTATATATTTTGATAGCTCATATATAATCTCTCATTTTTCTGATTATACATATTACAGATCACATCAGTCATGCACTCATATATGTACATGAGGTAATAATGTCTGTTTCACTGAGTTGCTTAGGGCCTCACTAAGTGGATGAGGCTGCATCAAAATTGCAATCCTTCTATCTCAGCCTCCCAAGTCACTGGGATTAAGGTGTGTGCTATTGTGTCCAACTCTTGATAGTCTTAATAATTTCTGAACAAGGGAACCTGTATTTTCACTTTGCACTGGGCCCTAAAAATTATGTAGCTGGTTCTGAATGGTTTAATGAGAAAAGCCTAGGAAGAAGATGTCCATCTTTGACAAATAACTCCCAGTGGAGAAAGAAGTCTGAAGCGGACACATATTAGTTTTTCACTTGTCCAGTGTCTGAACCCATTTCTTGCATTTGAAGAGTATTTTTCTATAGAGGTCAAGGTAGGACAAAATGTTGGCATCTACTGATTGCCTGCAGGCAAGTGCACAGCCAGTCAGGGGATAAGACTCTGGAACGTGTGATGCTTAGAAGAGAGAATTCTGGCAGCAGAATTCATTCTCCAGGGACACCAGTTGTGGTTTCCCACCTATAGCCTCTTGTGTCCAGTACTACCCAGTGGTGTGTGCACATCCAGCAGTTGTGACGATGAGATCTTCCACTAGACGGTTCTGTGGAGGGTTGTGGTTATGGTTCTACTCATCTTTGGTTCCTCCTCATTTTTTAGCCTGATCATCCAGCCTTCTCAGTGATTTATTTTTTAAACTATTCAATATTTTTTCAATATATTTCTTTCACATTACATGGTCAGAGATGGTTGTGCTGCTTATAGCTAAGAGTTTTTTTTTTTCCTGACATACAGCTGAATAGCAAATGGGTCCCATGTCCTGAGGTAGAGTTTATTGGGCCAAGGGCCCTTGGGATGGAACAAGAATGTTATGTAGTCCAACACAGACAGGTCATCTGGTCTATACATCCTCTGAAAATAGGAATCTTCAAGAATAATTCATGATCTGAACAGTATTCAAATAAAGATACTCCTAATAACCACTGGGTGTGCTAAGCAGAGAGCCTTAATCATGGGTGACAAAACTTGAGGTTAACCAGTTCCCAGTTACATTGTTCAGGGTCCTTGGTTATCTTAGGGCTTGTAAGGATATCCCTAAATGTCATCAAATTGTCAGGGCTGGAGTTCAGGGAAATTCCACATCACTCATGGCCAGAATATGAAATGTTACTCCCTCAGGGTATGTAATTAAGATGGTGGCTCAGTTCCTAATGGATTTCCAGAACATGATGGGCTTAAGGTACCATGGGATTCAAAAAACCCAGGACCAGATAGGACAGACCCGTGCAATGGTCACTTGGAAACAAAAGCAACTAGAGGTGCTGAACATGGTGATGTTGCCTCTGGTATCTGAATCAAGGATGCTCCAGGAAGTTACTTTCTCTTCTTTTTATAGGCATGTTCTAACAATGGCAATAATATTCTACATTTTGCCAAGGATTGAGGGAAGAGGTGAGAAGAGTTCAAACAAGTGCAGTGTCCATACTTGAACTAAACCCCTGGCTGAAACAGAAATCACAGGATCTTTGGTATTACATAGCTATTTTTACAGTGCCACTTAGCTGACTGGGAGATTTTCTAGTCACTGGGTAAGGGACACTAGGCCCAGGACAGAGCCATTAATCTGTAAGCACAGAAAGATCTGACTATGAGGAGCGTACCAAAAGCCCGTGGTGCAGCCCACCTAATATTACCTGAGCAGCATGCACATGTGAGCAGGGTAGAAAAGCTGCAGGGTGGAGTGGAGAATCTCAACAGACCACTATGGCAGTCGCAAAGTTGGGATCTAACTGTGACCCACGGGGCAGGGTACTTAATGCCAAAGTAAGACACAGGGTCCGGCATAGTCAAGGAAATGGCAACAGGGCAGGGCTGGCCAAGGGCTGCCAGTTGTCACAGAACAAGAGAGACAGAGATGAGACAAGGAGGCAGTTGTCATTTATTGGGAGGGAAAAGGTTGGATCATATAATGGCATTAAGGTGGAGGGGAGCGAGAGGGCTCAGAGTGTCCTGGCAAACAAGGGCCAGCACTGGGGTTACTGGGAGCCACAGACCCTGAGAGGAAAGTCTGCAGGACCCTGCTTGGAGGAGGGGAAGGGCAGAGGTGTGGATACCCTGGGAGGTCCCAACAGCTTCAAAGGGAAAAGCAGAGATGGGCAGGGGAGAGAAACTGAAGGGAGCGCCTCACCAGATTGGCTTTCCAGAGTGAGTAAAGTACTCATACCCAGGGCTTTATTTGAATTTATCACCTCTTATTAGTGCCTTTTGAAATGCGAATTAGCTGATTAACCACTGCTCACAGCCTTCCAACTGTTCTTTATTCTCCAGCATTCAGCAACTTTGTTCTAAATAGGGTAGGCCACAGTGGCCCACCAGGGGGAAATTATTCTCAGGGTTACAAGAACAGTGACCACAGCAAAATTGAGCCCTGGGCTGGATGGGATCAAGTTGGGGGTGAGGCTGTGCCCTGAGCCAGGCTCTAGCCACCGCTGGTTTGCATACAAAGCGCTAATCGGGATGCTGTTTACCTCCGTGTTAGCCCTGTGGCCCATCATTAGGATTTAAGAACAGGACTCTGGAGAACAAGACAAACTCTCTTCTAGCCCCACCCCCTCTTTTGTTTGCTATCTTCATTTTATAAAAGGTTCATTAGTTCTAGGTCCCTCAGGAATGTCCCCGCACTTGCTGCAGCGATCTGTTTGGGACGTGGGTTCACATGTATGAACAACAAGGGCTGGCCTCTGGCAGAGCCCCGCTCGCACTTGCTCCTGCCTCCAGTTTGGCAACACGACACAAAGGCGGTCTGCCTTGTATACACTTTCCAGGCTGAGCCCCTATTCAGAGGGGGCTGCAGCTTGCGCGTAATGGGCCCCCTACAGACAAAGCCAGCAAGTTTCTTAATTAAGTCTAAGTGAAAGACAGATCCCGCTTACATCTTCAGAGAACCTTCCTTCAGAACTTCAAAAACACCCTGGACTGCCTATCAAATCCAGGCACGAATAACTAGCGAACAATTTTTCCTCTTTTTAAATATAGAAAGCCAGGCCCCCGGCGCCAACTCCTCAGCCCCCTCTCACTTTCCCTGCAATTTTAGACATGCCTCTGGTTTATAAAACAGGAAACAAAGGGACTTCTTGTGTGTAGAAGAAGCCCTCAGAGGGTCTGCATTTCATTCCGGCCTTCCCCAAAGCGCTGCGCTGTCTAAAGAGCTCTTTAACTGGTTTAGTCTCATTAACATTTCCAGGGGGTATCAAAGGACATGCTAAGAAACCAGCGCCTGTACATATATCACATAAGGACAAATCCTAGATGGAATGATATTAAAAATTAATTATTAGCTAATTGCCTTTTCGGAGATGTGATTTTTCACATCCATTCCCCCCCGCCCTCCCCCTGCAGCTGTCTTCTACCCTAGGCCCAGAAACCCTCTCTCAGACAGGCCTTTCTGTTTTCTGGGCTTTGCTGTGATAATGTTCTTTGCAAACAGAAACCAATTATTCTGCAGCAGAAAGTCACCAGGAGTATGAATTGCTTTAATTTTTCCCCCTTTTAGCAGCTGCCCAGGGTGGGTTGCGAGGTGGCTGCAATAATGAAGCTGGAATGAATACGAAAGCAGCACCGGCCGGGTGTCCTGCAGGGAAAATGATGTTCAGAAATAAAAGTGCATTTTTGTTGCAGAGCAGCTAATCAATGAGTTAAGACATCCTCCAAAATGCGCTTTCCGCTCTGAATTTGCATCGCCAATGCTGCTTTCCCCAATGAGTCCTGTGCACCTGACTAGCTTGTAAAAATGTCACCTTACTGTTAAAGTGCTAAACACGCCCTGTTTTTCCTTGCCTGTTCTCTCTCTCCCTCCCCCTCTTTGCCTTTTTCCTTCTACAATTCTTTGCTTTCTCATTAGAAATGCCCAGCAACGTCTGGCAGACAAAGACACTGCAAACAAAGTGTATGGAAAGGAAAAAAAAAAAAATTAAAAAGGAAAAAAGTGCAGAGGAATTCTTCATTCACTGATCTCTAGAATACATTAATATCTGAAACTGTTGGCACAGCCTAAAATACTTGGGCAGCTAACAATGCAAGCAATGATTCGAAGTCTGGGATCTTCAAATAAACCCCAGTGCTGTCATGGCCACCAGGAAGGAGAATAATGGCGATATTAGCTGACCTTCATTTTCTTGTTTCTTCAGACCTGACTGCTGGACCTCTGTTTGCTTGTTACTAGGATTTCTTGGCTAAAAAATTTTAGCATTTCCCAGGCAATACAAGAGCCAGTTTATTAGGTAAATAAACCAGGCCTTAAGCAGCCTTTTCTGCTCCATAATGGGAACTGGGCAAAGTGGAATGAGGGCTGAGTTGGAGTCAGGGGGGATGACTAAGAAGCAGAGAGCTCATCCATTTTCCCTCACCCCAAACACATGAACAATGAGGACAGAGTTTACAAATCATGAACCAATGTGCTGCCTTTGGTTAACTTAGCCAACATCATCCACCAAGTAAGGAAGACAGGGCTTACAAAAGGAAGCAGTAAAAATAGCAGCTTTCTTCTTCTAGAGATCTGGATCTTCCCTGACATTTCACTTATCCAAGGTTTCTGAGTAACTAGAGACTATTTTATGATGCATTCAAATGGAGCCAATGGTATTTCTTTCATCTGTCATAATTCCTTAATGCTCTTACGTTATCCAAATCACTCTCTAGTGGCGATCTTAATAATGTTAATAAAATCCATAATGCAGAACTGGTTATTTTTCAGAGCCTTGAGATCCAGAGGGTCTTCTGGCTGTCTAGACTATATCATGATTGGTAAGGATTATATTTTTGTGCATCCATTTAACATTTCTCATCTCTCCCTCACTGCAACATAAGCTCCATGATGGCAATGACTTCTGTTGTATCCTCCCTCATCCAGTACAACACTGAGTACCCAAGACATACTTGCCAAGGAAAGCGATGGTATTTTTTGGCTACCTTTGGGAAAATGCATCATGCATACAAAGGCTTTCAGTGGCCACACCCACGGTAGAAGAATGAGATGCAGCACAGTCATCCCTTGATATCCATGGGGGACTCATTCCATGGAGGTGCCCCCTCCCCACAATCCTAAAATCAGTGGATGATCAAGTCCTTTATACAAAATGGCAGAGTATTTGCATAGGCCTGTGCAGATTCTCCCATCTACTTTATTTTTACGGTGCTGAGAATCAAACCCTGGGGTTGAGCTTATATCCCTAGCCTCCCATATATTTTAGAGTATTACATCTATAGATTACTTATACCAAATATGAAGGAAATGCTATGTAAATAGTTATTATACTATATTGTTGACAAGGGGAAAAAGTTTGTACATGTTCAGTACAGATGAAATTTGTTTTTCAAATATTTTCAATTCATGGTTGGTCAAATCCGTGGATATGAAGACCCATGGTACAGAAGACTGACTTCCTAAAGGTGGGTATTTTTCCACCTAAATGAACATCAGCATGGAACATGGAATAGTGTACTATACTTCCCAACTTTCAAATTAAAATGTATCTTGTAATAAATACTAGAAAAGTTTACTCTTGCTTCAAGCAGGAGGTCATGTAAATGGATAAAATACAGAAACAATTTCAAAAAGTTATACAGTTACTTTGTTCGAAAAAATGTAAAGATAGAGATATTTTTCAGACTCTAGGAAATGAGAAAATCAAGTCTCATAAACGTTAAGACAGGATCCCAAAATAGCAAAAAAGAAAATGACAATTCATATAGTTATATGTATGTGTAGAAAAAAGACTGGAAAGATATACTTAAAATGTTAATATCCCTTATTTGTAGAAGGTGGATTTCTGTTCATTGTTCTCTATTTTTACCAATTTTCTATGGTAAATTATTTTTATAATTGGGAAAAACCTTCAATAAGCTTTCTGTAAAAACATAATATAGTAGTCAATGAGCTAGATCTCTGCCTCAAGGATTTTGAAAAATATATATTAGTTACATTAATACAATAGATATTCAAGATGGTTAGTCTCTTACATACACACATGCACATAAAACACACATAGGTGTAAAGGCCTAAAAGCTACATCTACAGCTATACAGGAACACTCTGGGGATGGATGGCAATTTATTTATTTATTTTAGATAAAATTGCTATGGGAATCTCAAGGAAGTTTTCTCTTTCTTAGCTTGAAGCAACCAGGTTTCACATTTCTGGTTTTGAAAGAGATTATATTCAAGGATGTGCAATTACTTTGAATAGGTGTGACATTCCAGGCTGATGGGTATTCATACCTGTCAACAGCTGTGAATTAGCATTTCAAACCCCTTCTACAATGACTTATGAACTTGTTCTGTGTGAGGCTTCAGCACCTTGCAGAAAAGCAAATGCTGAATGCAAACCAGGGTGAAAACCCTTTCTCCTGAAGGGAAATAGCCAAAAGGAATGTTAGAGACCCAGTCATCAACTACAACTTCATAGAAGGTTTAGGTGCAAAACTGCCATGCCAGGAATTAGGAATATAAACACTTTAGATTTTAATTGGGTACTTATAGGGGCGGTAAATATACCTGGGGCAGGGAAGTTTTAGGGTAAAATGGGATATTTAATAATTACTCATCAAAGTTATCCACTTCAGTATCATTTTTATTTGTTTCCACTCTTTTTCTTACAAGAACAGAGCCAGAAAGAAGTTAGGGAGAAAAGAATTCCAGTACATTTAAATAAATGCCTATTTCAACTTGAAATGTTCTCTTGAAAAGGTACCTAACACAAAGTGGAATTAAGTAGTCCTAACTGCCAACAACAGAGAATTGAGAACTTTACATATCAGAAAAACTCTTGGGCAATATCTGAGAGGATTGGAAATAGATTTTTGAAACACGTTAATCCTACAAACACACATGAGGAAACAACTTGAGTATCTATAGGAGAATATACATCCATTTAAAAAAGAAACTTTGAAGTATAAAAATTAAAGGGTAAAGGCTGTTTCCCAGAATATAAAACCCTGTTTAACTGGTGGAAGAAAAAAATAGTTCATTAGTATTTCAAGGGAAGGTGATAACTTATTCTAATTTCCCCAGCCACTGGGACAGCAGATGGGGCCCAAGCAAGATCCTCAGAATCCTGGGGACCACTCACTCTCCTCTCCCATCACGGTTCTGCTTCCTTTCAGTATGACTGTCTTGATTTTCTTATTGGGAATCACATATCATCTACAGGACTCCTCCTTCCTTTTGTTATTTATTTACTGATGTTTTCAAGCTCCTTGACTCTTAATTTTTCAAGTATGGTATCATAATTCAATGTGGTAACCTCTCCCTGAATATGAGGGTTAAAGTTCCTAAATATTCCCACTGCTGGAGAGAATACAATTAAAGAACTTACAATTTTATGGGGAAACGGGTATAAAATAGTAAGTGAGCTTATAAAAGGGAGTGTAAAAAGCAGAATTCTGAAGGAGAATGTCCAGGGCATCTATATTTTGGAAACAAGTGATACCTCACATTGTCCAGTTACTTTCCATTTACCAGACCTGCTCACGAGGTCCTTCAGAATTCCCCTCCCATGAAGTTTCCAGTCAATTCACTCTCAGTTGAAGTTATGTATGTAAAGCAGCATTTCTCCCTTCTGTGGTTGGCCTTTCTTCCAAATGCTTAATCATCTGATCTGATAATCTAGGGTGGGTTGATACCTATTTTCTAGCTTCAAGCCAGACAGATCCAAGGATACAGGGTACCTGAAGTGTTTAAAGTGCTTTGGTGACAACTGTTTCTTCCTTTTCCTATTATCTTTCCATTTTCCCTTCTTGTCTCTTCCTCCACTTATTCAATAAATAAAGCCTGGGATGCCAGGCACTGTGTTTACTGATGGTTCTCCTCCTATACTGAAAGTTCTCTGAGTCTAGTATCCAGGTCTGGTCCATATCTTCAGCACCTTGCACAGTGCACAGCACACAGCTGATGCCCCATAAACCTTTCTTGAATGAATGGACAAATAAACAAATGAGACATAATCTCTGTTTTTTGATGGCTAAGGGGTTGGCAAGGGATATAAATAGGTATCCATAAGTCAGTGCCTGACAGGATGGACCCTATAGGTGTCCATCATAACCTAGACTTGGGGAGTCAGGGAAGAATTTCTAGTGCAGTGGTTCAACTTGAACATAAGAACACCTGGAAAACTCGAAAATTCCAATTTGCTACACTGCAGAACAATTAAATCAGATTTTATAGGGAGGGAAGCCCATATATTGGTATATGTTGAACTTTCCAGGTGGTTCTGATGTGTAGCCCAATCAGGGCACTGTGGTTCTAGAGTCTTTCCACTCAATGGGTCATCCTGGAATCAGTAGCATCCACTCCGGGTCTCCTGAGAGTCACTTAGAAATGCAGACTCTCAGGCCCTCTCTAGACCTACTGAAACAGAATCTGCATTTACACAAGATCCCCAGAGGCTATATATGAGCTCCTCTGGAGGCTGTGAATCTAAAATGAATCCTGAGGACTAAAATGTCAGCAAAGCAAAATAAGGACTAGAAAAGTGTGGGTACTCTGGGGAGAGATAGGGATATGTGCAAAGCCCCAAAGATGAAGGAAGAGGGGTGGCAACTTACTCCAGATGGGTAGATCATAGTCCGTGGGGAAAAGAGAAGGAAAATTTGTGTGTTGGGGTCAAAGGTGCAGTGCAGTCAAAGGAGCAGAAGGGAGGAAAGTAAAGATTTGGTCTCGGACTAGATCCTATTTAGCTATGGAAACTGCTGAGAAGCTTGACTTTATCCTCAGGGCCCTGGCGGATATAGGGGTTGTGTTTCTAAGCTCAAGAGTGACCTGATCCAATCCTCTGAAGACATGTTGCTTTCCCCTGCCTTAGTGCTTCTGTTCATTCCACTCCCTTAGCCTGAAATTCTTTAATATTTCAAACTACCACCCGTTTTTTCCCCTGCACTAACTCAAATGTTTTCCAGTCATTGTGGCTAGAAATGAACTCTCTTGACCTTGAATTCCTGAAGCACTTTGGATGGATCGTTCAAATGGCCCTTAGTGCAGCCACTCTATCTCTGTAGCCACATTTGTCTACTGTCTTTTCTCTTCTAGGAGAGCAAAGCTTCTCAGATAAGATTTTCCAAGGATCACCTATTTCAGGATCATAAAATCAGACTCTAAGTCCCAAGACCCACTAAACTGATTTCTCTGTGTATGGGACCCAGATGTCTGCATCTTAAAAAGCATTCAAGGTGAGGCTCATGAGTACGAAAGCCAGAAAATCATAGGCAAGACTTTGGTTTCCTGAGACTGGAACTATCTTATAAATCTCAGAGGCAGACACTGTACTTCTGGATACAAATCAGGCACCCACTGCACAGGTGAATAATGGAAGTGTTTTGAATTCCTCTCTCTGCACATCCATGATTAATATTAATTAAGGTGCTTCCAAACACAAAGCAAGAAAACTTACAGGAAGTTAATTAAACACGGTAGAAAAGGCTACCCTCGTTCCTGATTCCTAAATAGTCTAATGGCCTATGTTCAGAAAAGGCTTCTCTAAGAGCTAGGAATGGTGCCTGGCTTTTCTCAGCACAAAGACAAGACATATCAAACTTTCCCACAGAGCTGATATAAGAACCAAAAGAAGCATTATGTATCCTTTGCAAGCTCCATGGAAACTGCTTGCTCTTATTACTATGATTCAAGTCTTAAATTGGTCACTTAAGAACTAAGAAACACAAAGCCTTTGCACATCACTGTGGTTGTGATGCTTCTTCCTCTCTCCAACTGGACTTTATAAAACTTAAAGGTGGGACTCTCAGGTTGACAGACCTTGGGATTCTCCCCTGTAGCACAGCATCACTGAAGGCATCAGTAAAAGTGTAACGAGGAGATGAAAGATGACTATGTCACAGAAGCCCAAATGGAATAAACAATCATTCATTTGAAATCTGCACCTGTGTGGGAATTCTCTGAACACCTGCTGGGGCCAGCTACTCTTGTTTTCTCAGTCTATCAAAGGGGATAGCTGCTTCATTCCCTCCAGTGACCTTCTCTCATTCATGCATCTAGGAAAGGCCTGTGCTTGTCCCCAATATACAGACACTCTCAACATTTAATAGCCATACCAAGCAGGCTTGCCCTTTAATGTCAGTTTGGTAAAATCCACTTCAAATCTCATTCCATTGAAGATTTTTGTAAAATGAAAACAAGAAGCTATGAAAGGCATCTGGTTTTGGTAATTAGTAGGAACCTTATATTACTAAATTCATCTGTGAAAGGAAAAAAAAGTGATTAAAAACTATCATCTTTTTCCCCCATTGTGTAAACCCCAAATTCACAGGCTGAATGTACAAGTTCTAATTTCCAAGACATCTATTCTTACATATTCAAAACTCATCCTGAAAAGTAGAATTTTTACTCTATTTTAGATTTGCACACTGAGTTTATTACTATTTCATATCTGTTATGGTTTGGATGTGGGTGTCCCCCAAAAGCTCACATGTGACACAATGCAAGAAGGTTTGGAGGAGAAATGATTGGTTATAGATTAAACTAATCGGTGAGTTGATCCCTGATGAGATTAACTGGTGGTAACTGGAGGCAGGTGGGGTGTGGCTGGAGGAAGTGGTTCACTGGAGGGTGACTATGGGTTATATATTTTGGATCTGGAAAGCAGAGTCTCTCTCTGCCTCCTGATCATCATATGAACTGCTTCCCTATGCCACAGTTTTCTGCCATGATGTCCTGCCTCACCTGGAGCCCAGAGGAATGGAGCCTGCTGTCTATGGATAGAGACCTTTAAAACCTTGAGCCCCTGAATAAATCTTTCCTCCTCTACAATTGTTCTGGTTGGGTCTCTCAGTCTCAGCAGTGAAAAAGCTGACTAAAACAATATCTATGTTGCACATGAAATGGCCTTGCAATCATAATTTTAAGGGAACATGTTCCTCTGGTGGTCATTGCTTTTGAAGTATGATATGAAGATTTACAAATTAAGCAATCTCAAATGGAACTTGAGGTTTCAGTTTTTCCTTGAAAACAGCAGAAAAGTCTACACTATTAGACCTACAGTAACACCTGGCAACAATCTCTGGGGCTGACCCTGGCAGTAGGGAGGTGTTCTGGTTGGATGTCCCGCCAGTCTCACTTGCTTCTGTATCTTCCTCAATGAATGAGGAGAAGAAGGCATGGCTCCTTGCCCCAAAAGTTTCTATAGCCAGGTATTTTTTAATAAAGTGAAGAGTAAAAACACATGATTGGCACGGGGAAAATACAGTATTAGCCACAGGATGCAACACTTAAATAGAGCTGAAGGAAGATTTAACACTGAACAGGTCTGCAGCAGGGGAGGCCAACAGTGTGAGCAAATGTTGAGAAGCAGAAGTAGTCAAGCTAGGTTTTGAGGAGTGGAAAAAACTGGTTTGGCTGGAGTGGTAGGTTCTAGAGAGGGCACAGGAACAAGGAGGCAGACAGGACAAAATACAGAGACCACTGAGGGCCTTAGAACCAGAGCTGAGGATTGTGGGTACACTTTTGTTCTAGGAACAGGCTATCTTTCAGAGATCATATGGACGGCTGTATCTAAGATACATAGGGAAAAATGAGACTGAGGCCATTCAGGAAGGTACAGACAGAGCAATTCAGCCCCCGTGAGGATAATGACAGAATGTAATGGGGAACCCACATGTATAAGAAATGCTATGACATGAGGAGCAGAGGGCACTGGAGGAAGAGTTCAACTGTGAAAGAAACTGAGCCGCTGGAGAATGGTGGGGCCTGACACAAGTACTAGAGTGGGGCTGGCTTTTTGTTTTGGTTTCAAGTGTGTGTGGTACATGTCTTTATGGTACTTGGGTGAAGGGTTGAAAATAATGGATCTAGTTTATACATGTTGAGTGCCAGGAAATGACAGGGTGATTAAGACACAGATGTGCAGATAAAAGGTACAAATGTGGGGATGCAAGTGAGTGGCAAGGACAGCTGTGGACAAGGGATGGTGATTTCTGAGAAAGAAATGCAGATGCCTGAAGACAATATGCACCATAAAACCCAGAAACAATTCTGCTCCAGTTCGGGAAATGATGGAGTGACTGGGCTGTGACTTAGGAGTAGAGCACATGCCTAACAAGTGCAAGGCCTCAGACCGGATCCCAAACACCCTGCAAAAGCAAAGCAAAACAAACAACAAAAGAAGAAATGTTGGAGATGCAATTCTTCTGCATGAGGCCTTAGAAACCTGAGCACAGCATTGCCTTGGGTATCCTCAACAACTCCAAGTTTTTTTTTTGTTTTTTTTTTTTTTCTTTTGCGGTACTGGGGACCGAACTCAGGGCCTTGTGCTTGTGAGGCAAGCACTCTACCAGCTAAGCTATCTCCCCAGCCCAACAACTCCAAGTTTTACTGAATCTTTGGAATGATGAATAAGGCTCAGTTTACCTGAACAGTAAAATCAGATGAAAGGAGTTAATTACAGCTATTTTCTCTATAGCTAGTTACAAAATAGCCATGATGGAGCCATGATAAAACTACGTCTATTTAAACAGCTAAACTGATCACTATTACTGTATTTACTTACCTTCTTAAACAATCACCCCCCTAAAAAACAAAGATCCATAAAAACAAAACAAAACAACATCCCCCACCACTGAATCCAAACAAAAACCACAAAAACTCCACACATTCATGCTTCTAAAAAGCCTCTTAGGTAAAGAATCCAAAAGTGAAAGATGCCTTGATTTATCATTTCACAACTGGATCCCATTCCTCCCAACCCCCAACCATTGCATGTCCTTTCCACTTTTTCAGAATTTTGCTATAAATTCTGCCATCAGATCGGGGGAGGCAGGCACGGTGGTGACAGATGTTAGATTAGCAGTGGGGAAGGTGAAGTATAGGGAACAGACAAGCTCACACCCTGGCAAGGACTGACAACAGACTTCCTACAGACTGCTGCTCCTGTTACATGACAGGAACAACTCCCTTCCCCTCCCAGACCCTCCCCATCTGTGAATCAGCCTCTCTTCTGCTACCATGTTTCCAGTCCTGTAGCACCTTGGTTTGGGTTCTTTGGTGAAAAATGTCAGGTTAACCTTGATATTAAAATATAAAGCCATGGGGCGTTTCAAGATGGCAGACTAGAGGGTGGCTGCATTTCATGTTGCTCCAGGACTCAGGATTCAAAAGAGGAGATATTGAGAGATTTGGGACCAACTCAAAGCAGCCAGATGAGTCTCTCCTGTTGGGGAGGTGTCCCGGATGGGACGGTAGTCCCGGAATGCAGGGAACTTTGTGAAGTAGAGCTGCCTGGCAAGACACCCCTCCCCCCGTTGGAGCAGTGAACACGGACAACTGGGAGCGTCGTAGAGGAGGCCGCTCAGCACAGCGCTGGGACTCGGAGCAACCACTGGGGCTCCGGGCGGCTGCCCAGGGGAGGAGCGGCGAGGAGAGCTGTGTGGACTCAGAACACCGGGGGATGCCCTAGGAGGAGGAGGAGGAGCATGGCTGCTTGGATTCGGAGTGACTGTATCGGAGCTACAGACGGTTGCTGGAGGGGGAGCTGCGCGGCGAGCTGTTTGGACTCAGAGCGACTGCTTCTGAACACCGGGGCCTGCCCTGAGGACGAGGAGGAGGAGGAGCACGGCCGCTTGGATTTGGAGTGGCTATACCAGAGCTACAGGCGGTTGCCAGAGGAGAAGCAGCATGGCAAGCTGTTTGGACTCAGACCACTTCTGAACACCGGGGCCTGCCCGGAGGAGTAGGAGGAGGAGGAGGAGCGCGGCAGGTCGTTTGGACTTGCAGTGACTGCATTAGAGCTCCAGGTGGCTGCTCAAGGAGGAGGCGAGTGGTGAGTTGTTTGGACTCAAAGCGACCGCTCCTGAACACAGGGGGGCTGCTTGGAGGAGGAGCGCGGTGGGTCGCTTGGTCTCGAGTGGCCGCACCAGAGCTCCGGGCGGCTACCCAGAGGAGGCGTGCAGAGGGTCACGTGGATTCAGAGCCACTCAGAGCGACCGCTCCTGAACACCCGGGGGGTTACCTGGAGGAGGAGGAGGAACGGGGCGGGTCACTTCGACTCGGAGTGATTGCTCAGGGCTACAGGTGGTTGGTGGGAGGAGGAGGCACGCAGTGAGTTGCTTGGACTCCTAGTGACTGCACCGGAATACTGGGCGGTGGTCTGGAGGAAGAGGCTTGCGGCGGATCTCTGGGACTTGGAGCGATTGTACGGGGCCCCAGGTGGCTGCTCACAGGAGGGGCCGCATAGCCAGGCGATTAGGTGCAGAGCAGGGTCCCAGATCTAGGAGGCTTCTTGGTGGAAGAGCCGCACAGAGACACGCTTAGGGGCAGAGCGAAGGTTCCAGGACTGCGGACAGATTCTCTGAGGAGGGGCAGCCTAAGGAGATTCATCTGCGAAGGGTTAGGCTCCCAGGCCCAGGAGATAGGGCCAGGCCCCTGGGAACTTGGCAGAGGAAGGCAGCCCAGCCCAGGCGGTAGGGGTAAATTGAGGGGAACCTCTAGGAGGGGAACTGACCAGCGAGACCTCCCCACCGGGTGAGTCTTCCCTGCCGGGTGAGGTTTCCCCACAAGGACAGTAAAATCAGAGACATAGGCCCAAACAGGCCTTGCCTCAGCCCGCAGCCTGGTTCCCCTTTGGATAACCATTGGTCAAAAAGTGGAGGCACCTCTAGCCACTAGCAGGGAATATACTCCACCTGAAGGCCACCACTCCTAGAGAGGCAGCTTCCTTGTGGAGCACCGCATTATCAACTTCCTCCAAGACTTCAGCCTACTGAAGGCTAAGAGGGGATATATATAGAAATCTTCAGGGACATTGTAAGTCAATAGAGGAAATCTGCAATATCTCAGCGGTCCACTGATACCTGAACAATATGAGAAAACAAGGAAAGAAAATGCCGCAAAAAAATCTAGATGTTACATCAATAAAACCCAATGACAGCATGGCAGAAGAAATGACAGAAAAGGAGTTCAGAATGTACATAATTAAAATGATCAGGGAAGCAAACAATGAGATGAAAGAGCAAATGCACGCACTGAATGATGACATAAAAGAGCAAATGCAGGCATTGAATGATCGCACCAATCTACACTTAAAAGAACAAATACAGGAAGCAAAAGATCATTTGAATAAAGAGTTAGAGATATTGAAAAGAAACCAAACAGAAATCCTTGACATGAAGGAAACAATAAACCAAATTAAGAACTCCATAGAAAGCATATCCAGTAGGATAGAACACCTGGAAGACAGAACCTCAGACATTGAAGACAAAATATTTAACCTTGAAAACAAGGTTGAACAAACAGAGAAGATGGTAAGAAATCATGAACAGAATCTACAAGAACTATGGGATATCATGAAAAAGCCAAATTTAAGAATTATTGGGATTGAGGAAGGCCTAGAGAAACAAACCAAAGGAACGAACAATCTATTCAATGAAATACTATCAGAAAATTTCCCAAATCTGAAGAATGAAATGGAAAATCAAGTTCAAGAGGCTTATAGGACTCCAAATACACAAAATTACAACAGACCCACACCAAGGCACATTATAATGAAAATACCTAATATACAAAATAAAGACAGAATTTTAAAGGCTGTGAGAGAAAAGAACCAAATTACATTCAGGGGGAAACCAATACGGATATCAGCAGATTTTTCAATCCAGACCCTAAAAGCTAGAAGGGCCTGGAACACCATTTTTCAAGCTCTGAAAGAAAATGGATGCCAACCAAGAATCTTATACCCAGCAAAACTTACCTTCAAATTTGACGATGAAATAAAATCCTTCCATGATAAACAAAAGATAAAAGAATTTACAAAAAGAAAGCCAGCATTACAGAACATTCTCAGCAAATATTCCATGAGGAAGAGAT
Source organism: Sciurus vulgaris (assembly GCF_902686455.1). Classification (NCBI taxonomy): domain Eukaryota; kingdom Metazoa; phylum Chordata; class Mammalia; order Rodentia; family Sciuridae; genus Sciurus; species Sciurus vulgaris. Next base: position 52,643,391 of record NC_136463.1, on the reverse strand, counting down.
GAAAAACAAAGAAGCAAATCAGCAAAGGGAGGAATTATCCTAAAGGAATTGTCAAATAAAGGAGGAACCAAGTCGTGTCAAATAAATAAATAAATAAATAAATAAAATATAAAAAATGAACCAAATGACCGGGAACCAAATCATATCTCAATAATAACCCTGAATGTTAATGGCCTGAATTCATCAATCAAAAGACATAGACTGGCAGATTGGATTAAAAAGAAAGATCCAACAATATGTTGCCTACAAGAGACTCACCTCATAGAAAAAGATACCCATAGACTAAAGGTGAAAGGATGGGGAAAAACATACCATGCACATGGACTCAGCAAAAAAGCTGGAGTATCCAGTCTCATTTCAGATAATGTGGACTTCAAGCCAAAGTTAGTCAGAAGGGATAAAGAAGGACATTTCATACTGCTTAAGGGAAGCATAAATCAGCAAGATATAACAATCATAAACATCTATGCCCCAAACAGTGGCTCATCCATGTATGTCAAACAAATCCTTCTCAATTTCAGAAACCAAATAGACCATAACACAATAATACTAGGTGATTTTAACACACCTCTCTCACCACTGGACAGATCTTCCAGACAAAAATTGAACAAAGAAACCATAGATCTCAATAACACAATCAATAATTTAGACTTAATGGACATTTATAGAATATACCATCCAACCAAGAGCGAATACACTTTCTTCTCAGCAGCACATGGATCCTTCTCTAAAATAGACCATATATTATGCCACAAAGCTAATGTTAGCAAATACAAGAGGATAGAGACACTACCTTGTATTCTATCAGATCATAATGGATTGAAGTTAGAAATAAATGAAAGAGTAAAACACAGAAACTATTCCAACATCTGGAGATTAAACAATATGCTATTATATGATGAATGGATAACAGAAGATATTAGGAAGGAAATTAAAAAATTCTTAGAGGTAAATGAGAACAAAGACACATCATATCAAAATCTCTGGGACATTATGAAAGCAGTACTTAGAGGGAAATTTATTTCATGGAGCGCATTTAATAAAAGAAGTAAAACTCAACAAATAAGCGACCTAACACTACAGATCAAAGCCCTAGAAAAAGAAGAACAGACCAGCAACAAAAGCAGTAGAAGACAGGAAATAGTTAAACTCAGAGCTGAAATCAATGAAATTGAAACAAAAGAAACAATACAAAAAATTGACAAAATAAATAGTTGGTTCTTTGAAAAAATAAACAAAATTGATAAACCTTTAGCCACACTAACAAAGAGAAGATGAGAGAAAACCCAAATCACTAAAATTTGGAATGAACAAGGAAATATCACAACAGACAGGATTGAAATACAAAACATAATTAGAAGCTATTTTGAAAATCTATACTCCAACAAAATAGAAAATTTCGAAGACATCAACAGGTTTCTAGAGACATATGAATTGCCTAAAGTGAACGAGGAGGACATACACAATTTAAATAGACCAATTTCAAGTACTGAAATAGAAGAGGTCATCAAAAGCCTACCAACAAAGAAAAGTCCGGGACCAGATGGGTTCTCAGCCGAGTTCTACAAAACCTTTAAAGAAGAGCTCATTCCAATACTTCTCAAAGTATTCCATAAAATAGAAGAGGAGGGAACCCTCCCAAACTCATTCTATGAAGCCAATATCACACTGATACCTAAACCAGACAGAGACTCATCGAGGAAAGAAAATTTCAGACCAATATCCTTAATGAACATCGACGCAAAAATTCTCAACAAAATTTTAGCAAATCGCATACAAAAACATATTAAAAAGATAGTGCACCATGATCAAGTGGGTTTCATCCCAGGGATGCAAGGTTGGTTCAACATCAGGAAATCAATAAATGTCATTCACCATATCAATAGACTTAAAGTCAAAAATCACATGATTATTTCAATAGATGCAGAAAAAGCATTTGATAAAATACAGCACCCCTTCATGCTCTAGATGAACACTAGAAAAACACTAGAAAACACTAGAAAAAGTAGGGGTAGTGGGAACATTCCTTAACATTGTAACGGCCATTTATGCTAAGCCCATGGCTAATATCATTCTAAATGGTGAAAAACTGAAAGCATTCCCCCTAAAAACTGGAACAAGGCAGGGATGCCCTCTTTCACCACTTCTATTCAACATCGTTCTTGAAACTCTAGCCAGAGCAATTAGACAGACCAAAGAAATTAAAGGGATACGAATTGGAAAAGAAGAACTCAAACTATCCCTGTTCACTGATGACATAATTATATATTTAGAGGAACCTGGAAATTCCACCAGAAAACTCTTAGAACTCATAAGTGAATTCAGTAAAGTAGCAGGTTACAGGATCAATGCTCATAAATCCAACGCATTTTTATACATAAGTGATGAATCTTCAGAAAGAGAAATTAGGAAAACTACCCGATTCACAATAACCTCGAAAAAAATAAAATACTTGGGAATCAATCTCACAAAAGAGGTGAAAGACCTCTACAATGAGAATTACAGAACACTAAAGAAAGAAATTAAAGAACACCTTAGAAGATGGAAAGAACTTCCATGTTCTTGGATAGGAAGAATTAATATTGTCAAAATGGCCATACTACCTAAAGTGCTATACAGATTCAATGCAATTCCAATTAAAATCTCAATGACGTACCTTACAGAAATAGAGCAAGCAATTATGAAATTGATCTAGAAGAATAAGAAACCCAGAATAGCTAAAGCAATCCTTAGCAGGAAGAGTGAAACAGGGGTTATTGCAATACCAGATCTTCAACTCTACTACAAAGCAATAGTAACAAAAATGGCATGGTATTGGTACCAAAATAGAAAGGTAGATCAATGGTACAGAATAGGGGACATGGACACAAACCCAAATAAATACAATTTTCTCATACTAGTCAAAGGGGCCAAAAATATGCAATGGAGAAAAGATAGCCTCTTCAACAAATAGTGCTGGGAGAATTGGAAATCCATATGCAACAGAATGAAACTAAACCCATATCTCTCACCATGCACAAAACTAAACTCAAAATGGATTAAGGACCTCGGAATCAGACCAGAGACCCTGCAGATTATAGAAGAAAAAGTAGGTCCAGATCTTCAACATGTCGGCTTAGGACCAGACTTCCTTAACAGAACTCCCATAGCACAAGAAATAAAAGCAAGAATCAATAACTGGGATAGATTCAAACTAAAAAGCTTTCTCTCAGCAAAGGAAACTATCAGCAATGCGAAGAAAGAGCCTACGGAGTGGGAGAAAATCTTTGCCAATCATACTTCAGATAGAGCACTAATCTCCACAATCTATAAAGAACTCAAAAAACTCTACTCCAAGAATACAAATAATCCAGTCGACAAATGGGCTAAGGAAATGAATAGACACTTCACAGAAGAAGATCTACAAGCAGTCAACAAACATATGGAAAAATGTTCAACATCTCTAGTAATAAGAGAAATGCAAATCAAAACCACCCTAAGATTCCATCTCACCCCAATTAGAATGGCGATTATCAAGAATACGAGCAACAACAGGTGTTGGCGAGGATGTGGGGAGAAAGGTACACTCATACATTGCTGGTGGGGCTGCAAATTAGTGCAGCCACTATGGAAAGCAGTGTGGAGATTCCTTAGAAAACTTGGAATGGAACCACCATTTGACCCAGCTATCCCACTCCTTGGCCTATACCCAAAGGACTTAAAATCAGCATACTACAGGGATACAGCCACATCAATGTTCATAGCTGCTCAATTCACAATAGCCAGACTGTGGAACCGACCTAGATGTCCTTCAATTGATGAATGGATAAAGAAACTGTGGTATATATATACAATGGAATATTACTCAGCCACAAAGAATGATAAAAGTATGGCTTTGGCAGGCAAATGGATGAAATTGGAGAATATCATGCTAAGTGAGATAAGCCAATCTCAAAAAGCTAAAGGACGAATGATATTGCTAATAAGTGGATGATGACACATAATGGGGGGAGAGAGGGGTTAGTGTTAGGGTTAGAGTTAGGGTTAGGGAGGGGGGCAAGAATGGAGGAAGGAAGGACTGTATAGAGGGAAAAGAGGGGTGGGAGGGGTGGGGAGAAGGAAAAAATAACAGAATGAATCAAACAACATTACTGTATGTAAATTTATGATTACACAAATGGTATGCCTTTATGCCATGTACAAACAGAGAAACAATATGCATCCCATTTGTTTACAAAAAAAAATATATATATATATATAAAGCCATGTGTGGTAGCACACGCCTGTAATCCCAGCAACTCAGGAAGCTGAGGCAGGAGGATCACAAGTTCAAGGTCAGCTTTGGCAATTTAGGAAGGCCCTAGGGAACTTGAGACCTTATTTTAAAATATTTTTAAAAGAGTTAGCGATGAAGATCAGTAGTAGAGGCCTCCTAGGTTCAATCTTCAGTCTCAGGGGAAAAAATTCTTTTAAAGCCCTAGGGTGGGCAGAGAAAGGGGAGATGTAGGTTAATAGGTACAAAGTTACAGTTACAGAAGAGGAGTAAATTCTGGTGTTGTACTGCACAGCACAGTGACTATAGTCAACAATAATGTGTATTTTCAAACAGCTAAGAAGATTCTAAATGGTCTTACTGCAAAGAAATGATAGATGATACATTAGCCTGATTTGATCACACTACAATGTATACATTAAAAAAATCACATTTTATCCAATAAATATGTTCATTATTATTTGTCTGTTAAAAATAATGCAAACTGCTGGGCACCTTGGTGCATGCCTGTAATCCCAACCATTCGGGAGGCTGAGGCAGGAGGATCATGAGTTCAAAGCCAGCCTCAGTAAAAGCGAGGCACTAAGCAACTCAATGAGAACCTGACTCTAAATAAAATACAAAATAGGGCTGGGGATGGGGCTCAGTGGCTGAGGATCCCTGAGTTCAATCCCTGGTATCCCGCCTGGAATAAAATAAAATAAAAAATAATATAAACTAGCTGGGTGTCATGTGCATGTAATCCCAATTACTTGGGAAGCTGAGGCAGGAGGATCACAAATTCAAGGCTAGCCTCAGCAACTTAGCAAGGCCCTATCTCAAAAATAAAAAACTTTAAAAAATTGGGGGTGTACTCAGTGGCAAAGAGCCCCTGGGTTTAAAAAAAAAAAAAGTATAAACTGGGCATGTGGCACATGCCTGTAATCCCAGGATCACTCAGGCAGGACCACTGCAAGTTCAAGGCCAGCCTACTCAATTTAGTGAGACCATTTCAAACTAAAAAATGAAAAGGGTTGGGAATGTATTTCAGTGGTAGAGCAACTCTGGGTTCAATTTCCAGTCTTGCAATCAATCAATAGCCTAATTAAATAGAATTAATTTTTACCAAGGTTTCTCCTAATTTTCAAAAGAAATTCTTTTGTTTTTGTTGTTGTTTTAAAGAGTAAAAAAAAAAAAAACCCTCACAACCGGTTTATATGCACCTCTTCCTGCCAAGGTTATACGATGAGAGCCAGGTGTAAGAACTAATGAGTGGTGCAATGAAATAAGTTAAAAAATACAGAAACAAACACTTAAAGCAGAATTAATCTCTTTCTAATTTGATTCTGGGCAAGCAAGAGCCACGATTAAGGAAAGAGGCTCCAGGTAAAATGCTGAAGATGGGCAGTCTTCTTTTTTAAAGACAGTTTCCCTAGATTACCAGACTGGCCTCAAACTTGCAACCTCCTACCTCAGCCTTCTGAGCAGCTGGGATTACAGGCGTGTGGCATCCAGCTAGTCTGTCTTTGATAGTTCTCTCTTGACTTGCTCCGTTCCTCCATCTCATTCTTGTCTGTGCACTCTGAGATCTCATACCACTGTCTCTGACCTGTCAAGATGCACAGTGCTGCTATCTTATCTGGGTCTGCCCACCCGTTCCATCCACACTCCAACTCAGGTTATAAATTATTTTCCTGTTTTCCAAATATCAATGATTTCCTAGTGGTATTACATGTTTAAAAAATCAATTACGTTACTCTCTAAAAGGTGATTAAAAAATTATTTGACCTCCATCTATTCCCCCACACCAAACCCAGCCTTTGCATCCATATTAGTAATTTGCTGACTTAAATTCCTAGTCATAACTTGGCAGCTAGGGAGCCAAGTCCAGTTTACAGATATATTTTGACCAGAGCAGTGCTCTAAACATCAGACATTTTGCAAAAAAATAAGATTTTTCAGAAGGAAGAAAGAGGAGGAAGAAAGAGAAAGAAGGAGGAGGAAAGAGGTAGGATGAAGATGGAAGGGGAAGCCACAGCAGCTGATCTGGTTGGTGTCTTGGAGTCCATGGTTCCATGCATCAGCAAACAAGTGGGACTAACAAGCAAGACCCTGTCTAGGTGGCAGGTACACTTCAGGAGGACCTGCCACACCTAACTGGCATATACTTGGTCTGTGTGTCTCAGTTTCTTTACATGCCTGGAATTGGAATTTGTGACTTCTTGCCTGAATGGCCCTCTAAATGAAAGCACTGTTAAAAAAAGAATATTTTAGAAGTGAGGACAAAAAACATGTACTTTTAGATTTTTATTTTTAATTTACCAATAGTTGCACATATTTGTAGGATACAATTGTAATGCTTTGATACACACAATTGTGAAATTATTATAGCAAGCTAATTAACATATCCATTGCCTCATACCTCCTTTTTGGTAGTGACAACACTTAAAAGTATACTCTTCTAGCAACTTATTATTAACTATGGCACCCTATTGTAGACTAGATCTTGTAAACATTCCTCCTGCCTACGTGAAAGTTGCTTTTTGGGGGGTACACTTTGACCAACATCTCCCCGTTCTTACCCACCAAGTCTCTAGTAACCACCATTTGACTCTTTGCTTCTGTAAGTTTAACTTTTTTAGGTCCCACATTCAGTGAGATCATGCAGTATTTGTCTTGTTATGCCTGACTTATTTCACCTACAATAACAATCTCTAGGTTCATGCCTACTGTCACGAATGACAGGATTTCCTTCATTTTTAAGGTTTAATAGTATTTTGTTGTGTCTATATATCACATTTACTATATCCACTCATCCACTGATGGAAAGACACTTAGGTTATTTCATATGTTGGCTGTTGTGAATAATGCTGCAATGAACATAGGAGTGCATGTATATCTTCAACACAGTGATTGCAATTCCTTTTGGATATATACCCAGCAGTGGAATTGCTGGATCATGAGAATTTTGTATTCTCCTCTTTCTCTTTTTTTTTTTTGTTTGCAATCCTGGGGATTGAACCCAGGGCTTTGCTAGGAAGCACTCTACCACTGAGCTACATCCTAAGTCCTTACTTTTAGTTTTTTGAGGAACCTCCATAAGGTTTTCCATCATGACTATACTCATCCACATTCCCAACGGTGTACAGGGGATTCATGTTCTCCATATCCTCACCACCACTTTACAAGAATGATTTTGAAGTATGGATCTTTCCTCCCTTTCTGTTTCAGATCTGATCATCAGCAATGCCCAATCCAAACACACATTTTTACAGTTAAAACTGATTCAGAAAATCTTCTAGAAACAGGTCAGTGTTGGTCCCTCCAGCACTGAGACAAAGACAAGGAAAGCAGAGACCCTAAAGGAATGTGGGGGCATTTCTGGAGGATTTCTTTCCTTTCAGTACTACCCTTCTCCCCTTTTCTTCTCTTCTCTTCTTTTGTTTTCCCTTTTCTTTTTATGCAGTGTCAGGGACTGAACCCTGGGCATCACGAATGCTAGATAAATGTTCTACTACTGAACCACACCCCAATTCCCTCTCGTCTTCTGAATTTCCTTTCTTTCACCTCTCCATCTACCTGGCCCTCTCTGTGTCTGTCCTCGACTCAACCACGTATCACCACAGGAGCACTCAGCTTGCAGTAGTCTGCCTGTCCACCCCACTTAACCTCAATCCTCAACACTCTGGTGTGTCATGGAAAATTAAGAACTTTTCAGAGGTACCATGGAAAGAAAAAGTTTAGCAAGCAAAGGCCACAAACCACTAAACCTAGCCACATATGGTCACTGTTCTTAACAAAACTCACAAACTTTATTGAACCCTCCATGGGGGGCCTCCAAGCATGAATGTCTGAGGGTTGATTTCACATGTATCCAAATAAAGTATTTTTTAGGATCAAGAAAACAAATTCGGAAACAAGGAGACCAGGAAGTAAGCAGACCTCCTAGAATTTCCAATTTGCTGACTGGCCATAGTACCACCCTAGGAAGGGCCACATCAAGTCAGAGGCAGTGCCCTCCCATTGCCTGTTTAATTTTTTAATTAATTAATTTTGGTACTGAGGATTAAGCCCAGGGGTATTCTGCCACTGAGCCACATCTTCCAGCTCTTTTTATTCTTTTTTTTATTTTGGGACACAGTCTTGTTAAGTTCCTGTGGCTGGCCTTGAACTTGTGATCCTCCTGCCTCAGCCTCCCAAGTCATTGGGATTAAAGGTGTGTGCCACAGTGCCCAGTTACCACTGCCTGATTTATGACAGTGATATGGAGGGACATATCAGACAGAAGCAGTTTAAAAAGTTAGATGTGCCCCTAATATATCCTAACTTATTTAAAAAAAAAAAGTTTTTTGGTATTGGGAACTGAACCAAGGACCTCATGCATGCTGAGCACATGCTCTACCACTGAACTATACCCCAGCTCCCTTGGTTTACTGTAATAACCCATTGTCATTCCATAAAAAACATTTTGAATCTTTTAAACCAGAAACACCCAGGCTTCCAAAATTGCCTGTGCTGTTTGATACCATAGGAGCCTAGAGAAATTACACATTATGAAAATCAGTCTGTGTGTTTAGTAGAGCCGTTGTCTACAGAAGCTATTTTTCTTTTTCATTTTTTTAATTGTGGTAAAATAAACATAATGGAAGTTACCATTTTAAAGTATAAATTCATTGCATTAAGAACATTCAGTGTTGTGCAACTATCACTAGTATTTATTCCAGAACATTTTTTATACAGTTTTTTTGACACAATACCTTTATTTTATTTATTTAGTTTTATGTGCTGCTGAGGATTGAACCCAGTGACTCACAGGTGCTAGGCGAGCTCTTTAACATGAAGCCACAACCCCAGCCCCTCTAGAACATTTTTAACGCCCCAAAAGAAAACTTCACACCATTAAGCAGTCTGTCCCCATTCCTCCCAACTCCCCAGCCCCTGGTAACCACTAATCTGTTTTCGGTCTCTAGAGATTTGCCCATTCTGGACACATCATCTAAATGGGGTCATATAATGTGTGGGTTTTTTTTTTTTTTTTTTTTTTTTTTGTACGTGGCTTCTTTCACTTGGCATAAGTGTTCCAATGTCGTCATCTATATCATAGCATGCTTTGTTACTTCATTCCTTTTTCGGAGATGAACAATATTCCAATATATGGTACTGGTGGAAGTTCTTGCAAAATGAATAATGGTGGAAATTCTCTTGTGTGACAGTGGTATTTCTTTTAATAGTCCTACACAGTTGGGTATCAAATAAAAGAATCAAATCCAAGTATAACCTATCCATACCATTCATATTATATTTTCTAACTTTATTCAAATTATCTTTTCAGACTGACAAGTCTTTCATAAAATGTCTGAGGACTCAGGAAATCTACCTCCGCATTATTTCAGGTGTCTTTTAAATAAATCCAAATTCAAAACCAGCCATTTTACTAGTTGCTGGGAATCAGAGCTGCTAGATACAGTATCTATACACAAGAAGCTTGGTCAAAGATAAACATCCAATTTCCTCACAATGTGACAATTTTAAGGATGGAAATCTGAACTGTGAGGATACAAGTTCACCAACAACTCCAGCTGAAGAAGCTGAGGTAAGTTTACTCTGTGTAGGCAATGATGTGGTTTGGCTTCTTGAGGGCCTGGATCCTTAGAGAAAATTCCATAATGAAAACAGTCCATGTTGCTTTCCCCAGTGGATAGGGCATGATAACCTTATATATGTTAGCACCATGTTTGCCTAATTTTTTTCACACTAAAACACATTCATCTTTTAAGATCTTCTTATGGATCAAGACTAAATAAAAAGGAGTTTACTTTATATTGTGCCATGAATAAACTCCTTTTCATATTTTTTATTTTTTATGTTGCCAGGGATTGAATCCAGTAGTACTTTACCACTCAGCTACATCTCCAGTCCTTTGTACTTTTTGAGACAGGGTTTCTTTTTGAGTCAGGATCTTGCTATATTGCCCAGACTAGCCTCAAACTCCTGATTCAAGTGATCATCCTGCCTCAGTCTCCCGAGTAGCTAGGACTACAAGCATGTGACACTACGCCTAGCAAAAGGTAATTTTCTAATATCACTGTTTTTCTACATTTCTTAGCTGGCAGGAAGAGTCACTCCATATTCTCATCCCATCTTATATTTTTTATAGTTTCATGGTGGATACTCAACACATGCAAGCATTGTTAAGAATCAATGTTTAAGCCAGGTGTGTTGGTGCACACCTGTAATACTAGTGACTCGGGAGACTAAGGCAGGTGGATCACAAGTTCGAGGTCATGCTCAGCAACTTAGAAAGGCTCTATGCAATTTAGTGAGACCCTGTCCCACGATAAAAAACAAAAGCTGGGGCTGGGGAGATAGCTCAGTCAGTAGAGTGCTTGCCTTGTAAGCATAAGGCCCTGGGTTTGATCCCCAGCACCCAAAAAAAGAAAAAAAAAAAAAAAAAAAAAGTTGGGGATGTGACTCAGTGGTTGAGTGTTCCTGGTTCAATCCTTGGGACAATAAATAAATAAATAAATAAATAAATAAATAAATAAATAAATAAATAAATAAATAAATTTATAATCCATTACCATCATTATTTTTTTTTTTTATTGCTCTAATTGACCCAAATCTGGCAGGTTAGAGTCCCCTGAAGTCAGCTCCTGTGATCTTCAGCACTGTATGGCCTCATCATTGTCTATGCACTTCTTTGGTTTCTGACACAAGATGTTATATTTTCCTGTCCCAGACCAGGAATCAGCTACTTCTATAAAGAGTCATAGTTCCTTTTTGTGGTGAACAGTATCTAGAAAACAAGCTCTGGGCACTGACTATACTCACTCTGACTGTAAATCACGGCATTGAGGCTCTTTCAGTGGTTAAAGGGAGGAGCCCCTAATGGTACTTTCAATTCAAAGCCAACACCATAAAGACTATTCTTACTTTTCCCCTTCACTGCTTGTATCTCCCTAGTTCAATATATTTTCTCTCTCCTAATAATACATAGTTGATTCAGAATTACTTCAACACCAGTATAAAGAACAAACCTAATTAGTAGAGTTTAAGATTTCTGCAGTTCATTCTTAATCCAATAAGGGTGTAAAGTACTCTATCTACCTGAATTCTACAAACTGTTTTAATGTAATAGATTTTTGTTTGCCATTTATATGTTTAGTCCCCAAGACACTACAGAACCTACAAACCTAAAGAACTTCAAGGTTAAAGAAAATTATTTTATCAAAATGACTAAGGCACAAATAAAAAAGTCAGATAATTCTAAAAAGTTTTATAATAAAACCCAGATATTTCTACCTATCCCTTCTGACTCCTCCACCAAAGGTATTAACTTTTCACTTATTTTTATGGTTTCTTGTTATTTATTTACCTCTACAATTCTAAACTGTCATCTCTGAATTCCATCAGTTTTAGATATTACACAGTCACTTCCTCTTTCATTGTAGAAGGTTTTGGTTCTTCAATATCCCACCTCTACTCTCCCATCTATTTTATAGCTAAATCTTCTATTTTAGTTAAATTAAATATCTACCTTATTTATGGATATGTTCAAATTCACTCTTCAATACTGTGCTGTAAGCACATTTCCTTTTTCATACACCTTTTTGTTTTCCTGGGATTAATAACTGCCTCAATTTTTCAATTGCTTCATTCCCTCCCACTAAACCTCACACCTTCCAGCAGCCTCTTAGTACAACTTCTCATGTGGAAAAATATATTCCATTTTTCCCTTTATCTGCAGTTCTATTCTCCTAGGGTCTGTTGTGCAGGCTTCCACTGCTATCATCTGTAAATTCATTTTAATTTCCTTCCCTTGTTTCTGGCATCCCAGAGATTTCTAGGGTTACTTTCTCATTTGAGGAGAGTAAATCTGCCAGGAGCTTCCTGAAATACTCTATCACCCACCATCCACTATTTTTGTTGAGATACTAGATATGGTTCTGAAATTAGATCCTTTGATAGGGATGTCTCCCCGTAATCCCCCAAATACACCTCTGTAAAGCCTATAGGAATTTCTCTCTATCTGGGTGTTCTGAAATTTCATTAGGCTGTGCCTTGCAAAAAATCTTTTTTTCCTTAATAATTAGTTTTCTTTTCTTTTTTTCTTTTTTTTTTTCTGGTATTGGGAAATGAACCCAGGGGAACTTTACCACTATGCTATATCTTCAGACCTTTTAATTTTTTTGAGGCAGGGTCTCTCTAAGTTGCCCAGACTGGCCTCAAACTTGCAATCCTCCTGCCTCAGGTTCCTTAGTTGCTGGGATTGTAGGCATGCATCACCATACCCAGTTTTTTATTTAGTTCTTAAGCTGGTATCTAGTGGATTCTTTCAACATGGTCACTCCTGTCCTTCAGTTTTGGGGAAATTCTTGCATTATTTCCTTTGACAATTTACTCACTCCTGTTTTCTTATGGTAACATTCTTATTATTTGGATCTTGGACTAATTCTGTAATTTTTATACCCTCTCTTGTCTTTTGGTCTATTTCCTTGATCATTTCTTCCTCTTTTATGGCAGTGCTGAGGATTAAATTCCAAGCCTCTCACATGTTTAGCAAGTTCTCTACCATTGAGCTACATTCCCAGTCTGTTGGATTTTTCTTCAGTTTTATCTTCCAACTTTTGAAACTATAGGGGATGGTGAGCAGTCCTTTCTGTTCATTGCTTTATTCATTGACTACTTCTCATGGTTCTTTATTTCACAAAGAAAAAGACAGGAAATAACTGAGGTGTGTAAACCAATCTGATCATAAGACATTGAGTCCCAAACATTTTTTAATGAGGAAACTGAGTTGGGAGAAAATTACATGATCTCCAATTTTCCAAAACAGCAGCCATGCTATATCACTCAGGTATTTTTTCAGTGTCTTCAATACCCTTCAAAATGTGTAATGAAAATGGCAAGAAAACAAACACAAAAGGTATTTTTCAAAAGTAAAGTTGAGGAGTATACTGCAAAGATAGTACACAATAACATTTTAAAATTGCTTGGGACTAGTCCTATCTGTTATATTCTTTTTTTTTTTTTTTTTTTTTAAAGGATTGTTTCTTTTCTCCTTCTTCCTCCTTCCCTCCTCCTTCTCCTTCTTCTCCCCGCCCCCCCTGCCCCATCCCCCACATGATCTCACTGAGTTGCTTAGCGCTTCGCTTTTGCTGAGGCTGGCTTTGAACTTGCAATCCTCCTGTCTCAGCCTCCCGAGCCGCTGGGATTACAGGCGTGTGCCACCACGCCCAGCTTGTTCTGTTATATTCCATAACACACTTCCAGATGACTTTATGCTATGACACATCAAGGAGAGAAAGCAGTTGGCTGGGACAGACAGAAGAAACCACAAGAGGTAGCGCTTTACAGGCAATGGCTGGGAGGGAGGAATGAATTTTCTAGGATTAATTTCTCATTTTGGGAAAATAAATGTGCCAGGAACTTTCAAAGGTATATCTTGACTGAGATGATGAATAGAGAAAAACAGTAAAGAAGAAGACAGGAACTGAGGGGAAAGGGAAAAAAGGAGACAAGAAAGAGAGAAGAGAGGAAGAATACAGAGAATTCAGGGAAGAACCACACCCAGAGTGAGCAGTACGATTTAAAGATGGGTAAATATAGCTCTACTGGATTAGCTTATGTGTAATAGTCCAGAGTCCACCAAGCTGAGCCCCTTGGGGGTTGCTAGTGCTACAAGGCTGTTTGCTCAGAGAGACCTGGCTAAGATTATTTCCAGCATCCTCTCACTGGAACTAGGACTCCTGAACTAACTTTGGATATTAACAGGAAGGAAAAGAGATATCAGTGTTTGTGGAAGTCACTACCCAAAAAATAAACACAGTGACCCTGGGAAGAAAAGTTGAATAGAAATCCTCAAATTCCAAAGAGATGTTCTTTAAAGGGCTCCTTATTTCCATTTGTCACCTTCAAACTGCAGTTTTCCAGGTAGTCAGCAATGCCAAAGACAATTGTTTGGGCTTATTTGAAATGTGCATTATAGATAAACACATTTTGTATGCCATATTAGAAAAATCAGATACTGAAACTACTGGGCTCATTTCAAGATACTATTGGTATAATCAGTAATTTTATTTTCCCTTTGTTTAAAAGACCCAAATGTGTCTTTAAATCACTAACTCTACTAACTTGCTAAAGACAAGGGATATTCAGCTTGACAAAGGTTAGAGGAAGCAGTCACAGGAGAAAGAGAGGTTTCTTCCAGTTAGTTCTCTCCCCCTCTTTAAATATTATATCATAATCATAGTCCCCACTTTGCAAAGTGGCTGGAAATATGTTCATTTAGTACTTATAGCCTAAAAGGTTTTATTCCTGAAAAACTCGCCTAAGGTCCATCAATTAAATTAGCCTAATTCACATTCCTGGCATAAAGGCAGTTTTATAAGGGGAGGAAAATACATTTAAATTGAAGCCCATTATGACCATTAAACTGATTGGAGTCATCCATGTCACCAAAAATATAAGGTGCAGCTTCAAAAAAATAATGTAAGAGAAAAAACATAGGCAATAATGCTATATCACATTTTTTAAATTCAGAAAAGCAGAAATGGAAATTAGGAAATATAGGTGGGGGAAAGGATAATTATGTAAATCTGAATTACAAAGAAAATTATTGTTTTTGAAGAACTAGAAAGTTAACCTTTCTAAGAACAAGAGAATAAAACAATAGATTCAAGGTCACAGTGAGACATACCAGTTAGCCAACTGAAATGAAAAGCACATCCCCTAACTCTTTTGAGACTCAATTATATATAAACAGGATGGAAGATATAGATAGATAAAGAATATGACAAAAGCAATAGATGTTACTGAAATTATATAGAAAGTATAATGTCAGAGGACTAATAACAGGAAAAGTCACTGTATACCTTTAAGTCATAAAAAGCTTTCCTTCAAAGCTTCAAAAATAAATTGCTGATTCAAGATGGCAGAATAGTGGAAGGGTACATTTGCAGTTGCATTGTGATTGGGGATATAAGCAGAGAGAGTACTGCTTCTCAGTGACAGGGGTGAAAGAGGGATTTCACTGAAAATCAATATTGGATAATCAGAATCTCATTGAGACTCAGAAATTCAGGAGCACTGAACAAAGTACATTAGAGCCAAACTGGTTCACTGCAGAGGGGAGGGAATCACAGACAGAGGGAAACACAATAGACAAATTTGACAAGAAAAACCTGTAGAGCAGAAGGAGCAGCCTGAACTTAGCTGATCCAGGGGCTGCATAGCAAACTGTATATGAAAAGTGCTTTGTTTCTCAATTGGCAAGAGGAGAGTTGAGGTGGGAGACATCTTAAGAAGGCCACACTGCAGTTGTTGTGGGAGATTGTAGCAGACACTGCCATGTTGCCCCAACAAGTGCCTACTGTGTGGCGTAGGGTGTAGTTAACAGCACTTGCGTGAAACAGGCCCAGAGAAGATTGTACCCAAGGAGATTCAAGTCAGAAATATGAGGGAAGTGTAACCACCTTTCCCTTTGACCCTGTTAGCTCATATAACCAGTTGAAGAGGGGCACGAAACTGAACAGGCTCAGGGACTGCGCCTGGGAAAACTGTATTTGTGGGCAGAGAAATATGTGAGACTTGAGGAGGTTTGACAACACGGCCCTGCAAGCCTTCTTGGTAGGCTCCTGAGATCCAGACACCCAGCCAAGATAGGCATCTGCCTACCCATAAGGGTGTATTGATGTAATCTGTCCAGAGAAGATACCACCCAACAAAATCCCTAAGGCCTGATTAGAGCTAAGCTGCAGCTGCTGGAACTCCCCTCTTAGAACCCTGAAGCAGCTCCACCCTGGGAGTGCATCAGCTGGTCTGTGCAGACCAAACTCCAATTGACAGTACTTCCCATCCCATCCTACTTTATACTGGTGAGAAGGGATGCTAAGAGCTATTTTAATCAACTTCAGTGTTAGCCCACTCCAGCTGGCAGCTCTGTGAGCAACACAAAAAGAGGAAGGAGTTAAAACCCCCAGCCCTTGCTTGCTCTCACGTGAGCATTCATGTGCTGGCATGCTCTTACTTGCATACGTGCTCACTCACTCTCAATTTCTCTTTCAGTATTTAGCCCAAGAAGAAATGGAAAGAAATACAGTTGGGCATAAGCAGTGACCATCTATTGTTATTGGCAGTTTTGGCCACCTCACTAGAGACAAGTCTTTTCATTTTCATTAAGAATCTTTTTTCCTTTTTTGTTTTTGCTATGCTAACTGGTTTATGGATGCATGTGTGCACATACACACACATTTCCTTTTTTCTCATTTTTCTCATTTTATGATAGTTATTCTTCCTTGTCTTTTAAGGGTTAGAGATTTTTGTTTGTTTATTTTGGTTTTGCTTTCTTTTTGTCTTCCTCTCCTTTCTTCTCCCACTGACAATCAAATTCTCTTTGTTCTTTCTGCTATTACTTTTTCTCTTTTTCTCTTCCTTCTTTATGACCAATCACTTGCTACATCTTGTCTACATTTTCTGTTTATATTTTGAATATTCTAAACTCTCTTCGATCTTCCTATCACATTTCTTTTTCTCTTAGTGAACTGTACTTATACCATATTTTAAAACTATTTGATTTATATAACTCCTATCCCACCAATCATGTGTTGCAATCATTAGTATTGTGGATAGCATAGTTGACACATGTTGTTTACTTTAATGCCAGATCTAGCCCATGGATGTTTCTCCTTTTTGCTGCTGGCACTTGCTGACCCCACAATTTCTGGTTTTGTAGTAATTAATTGTTGTAGATGTCACAGTAGGCACCAGGTATTTATTTTACTGCTGTATATTATTTGTACTTGTTGTTGCTAATGTTTGTTTCTTCCTTTTCTGTGAGGTACTGGGAATCTCCAAGGTCACTATGAGTTCAGGGTAGACATTCTGCTGCTGAACTAAACTCAGTCAAGAGAAAGCGCACCTTGCTCTAAATATAAATTAACTGGAAACTTCAGTGATACTTTAATACAAACAACAGAAAAGACAAAACCTCCAAACTAATGATCAGGCCCCAAGTAGGAATGGCTGGGAACACTTCAAATCCCACTCACAGACATCCATTCCTACAACAAAACAGAGAATTAACACAAAGTCTGTGGATACCACACCCACAAATGGTCTCAATCTAGATCACTCTAAGACACTTTGGCAAGACAAGGCTGTGCCCTAAAAAGGCCCACACATAAGAGTGGAAGAGAAATCCATCTCAACAGATGGACAAAACCCAACACAGGAATATTAAAAATATGAGAAAGCAAGGTAACATGATGTTTCATAAAGTTCATAATTCATAAGCAGGTGACTCCAAGTATATTGGAGTGGTTGAAGTATCAGATAAAAATTCAAAAGAATGCCTATAAAATGATCAATGAATTCCAAGAGAACACAGAGAAACAACTGAATGAATTAAGGAAGTCAGTGCAGGATAAGAATGAGAAACTCAATAAGGACATACAGATATTGAACAAGAACCAAACAGCAATATTAGAAATAAAAGACATAATAAATCAAGTAGAATGTTCAGTTGAAAGTTTCTACAATGGAATAGACCATGTAGAATACAGACTCTCACTGCTGATGGAAGATGAAGTAGACAGCTCTGAACATTCAGATAGTATAAAGAAAAGTCATGTTGACTAGAATATACAATAACTCTGAAACAATGTTAAAAGACCAAATTTCAGAATCACTGGAATTGAAGAGGGTCATGAAATGAAGTCTAATGGCATGGAGAACTTCTTCAGGGAAATAACAACAGAAAAATAATCAAACATTAAGAATAAGATAGACGTCCAGATACAGGATGCTTTCAAAACCCCAAAGAGACAAGATCAAAAAAGAACCTCTTCAAGACACATTATAATTAAAATGCCTAACATATAGAACAAGGATAGAATTTTAAATGCCTCAAAAGAAAACTGTCATATCACACATACAGGTAGTCATTTAGAATTACTTCCAATTTCTCAGTACAAATACTAAAATCCAGGAGGAACTTGGAATGGGGTGTTCCCTGAAAAAAAAGTAACTGTCAACCAAGATTGCTATATCAACAAAACTATCCTTCAGAATTGAAGTAGAAATAAAAACCTCCCAATATAAGCAGAAAGTAAATCCCTGACAACTAAGTTGGATTACAGAAAATACTTAAATACTTCACATGGAAGAAATAAAAACAAACCCCAGAGCTTTCATGTGGACAAATTTCATTTATTTGTAGCATAACATATGAGAAACCGGACAAAAATCAAATATTAGAAATAAGATGGCAGAAATTAATAAACATTTCTTTATAATATCATTGGATATAAATAGTCTAACTTCCCCTAATTAAAAGATATAGAATGGCAAAATGGATTGAAAAGCAAAACTCAACTATATTTGGTTTGCAAGAGACTCGCCTTACAGGCAAAGACAGCCACAGGCTGAAAGTAAAAGGATAGAAATTGATACACCATGCTAATGGAGCCTTGAAACAAGCAGTAGTAGCTATTCTCATATCCAACAAGGCATATTTCTAGTCAAAATCAATCAGATGATACAAAGAGGGTCACTTTATGCTGGTAAAGAGAACAATCCAACAAGAAGATATGATAGTAAATGTTTATGCCCCCAAAATTGGTGCACCTAATTACATAAAACAGACACTACTCAATTAAAGACTCAGACCCAAATACAATAACATTGGGTGATTTCAACACACCTCTCTAACCAATAGATAAGTCATCCAGATATAAACTCAGTAAAGTCTCTTAGGACCCCAAAACAATATTATATATCCAATGAACTGAATAGACATCTATAGAATATTTCATCCAACAATAGCCAAATACATTTTCTTCTCAATGGCTCATGGAATCTTCCCCCAAATAGACTATATTTTAGGCCACAAAGCAAATCCTAGCAAATCAAAAATATTTATGCAATTCCTTGCATCTTAACTGATCATAATGGAATGAAATTAGAAATCAACACCAAATTATATAAACAGAAATTATATAAACACATGGAGATTGAACTATATACTTCTGAATGATGAATGAGTGATAGAAGAAATCAGGGGAAATTTTTTTTTAAATTCTTAGACTCGAACAAGAACAGTGATACAATAAACTGGAAAAATCTGGGACACTGTGAAGGCAGTTGGAAAGGAAAGTTTATATCTGAGTGCCTACGTAAGAAATCAGAAAGATCCCAAATAAACAACTTAATGATGCATCTCAAGACCCTTGAAAATAAAGAACAAATCAACCTCAAAATGAGTAGAAAGAAGGAAATAATTAAGATCAGAGCCAAAATCAATGAAATTGAGAATAAGAAACAAAACAAAAGATCAATAAAATGAAGAGTTGGTTCTTCAAAAAGATAAAGAAGATTGATAAGCCCTTAACTAACCAAAATAAAAAGAGAGAAGACACAAATAAAATTAGAGACAAAAAAGGAGAAATCACCACAGACATCACAGAAATCCATAGAATCATTAGGGACTATTTTGAAAACTTATACTGCAATAAATATTTCTAGACATATACAACCTACCGAAGTTGAATCAAGAGGACACAGAAAACCTAAATAGGCGAATAACTAGCAATGAGATAGGAACAGTAAAAAAGGCCTTCCAACAAAGAAAAGCCCAGGACCAGATAGATTCTCAGTTGAATTCTACCAGACCTTTAAAGAACTAATGCCAATGCTCCTCAAATTATTCCATGAAATAGAAAAGGATGAAATAATGTCCAAATTCATTCTATGACATCAGTATCACCATCATACCAAAATCAGATAAGGAGGCATCAGGAAAGAAAACTACAGACCAATACCCTGATGAACTTCAATGCAAAATTCCTTAATAAAATATTAGCAAATAGCATTCAACAACATATTAAGAAGAATTACACATCTTGACCAAGTTGGTTTTATCCTAGAATGCAAAGATGGTGTACATACACAAATCAATAAATGTAATTTACCACATAAATAGAATTAAGGACAAAAATCACAGTCATCTCAATAGATGTAGAGAAATTCTTCAACAAAATTCAGTATCCATTCATGATAAAAACTCTGAAAAAACTAGGAAAAGAAGGAACCTATCTCAACATCATAAAGGTTATATATGACAAACCCCAAACCAACATCATAGTGAATGAAGAAAAACTTGAAGAATTTCCTTTAAAATCTGGAACATGACAAGGATGTCTATATTCACCACTTTTATTCAATACAGTACTAGAAATTCTAGCCAGAGCAATTAGGCAAAAGAGGGACATAGAAGTGATAAAAATTGGAAAGGATGAAGTCATCAAATTATCACTATTTGCAAATAATATGATCCTTTACTTAGAAGATCTATAAAACTCCAACAGAAAATTGCTAGAGTGAATAAATTCAGCAAAAGAGGTTACAAAATGAACATAAAAAAATCAATGGTTTTCCTGTACACCTATAATGAATCTGCTGAGTAAAAAAATCAGGAAAACAATTCCATTCACAATATCCTCAAACAAACTAAATATCTAGGAATAAATCTAACCAAGGAAATAAAAGACCTCTACAATAAAAACTAAAAAACAATGAAGAAAGAAATTGAAGATCTCAGAAGATGGAAACACCTCCCCTGTTCATGGATAGGAAGAATATTGTTAAATTGACCATACTACCAAAAGCAATATACAGGTTCAACACAATCCCCATCAAAGTACCAATGACATTCTTCACAGAACTAGAAAAAATAGTCCTAAAATTCACTTGGAAAAATAAAAGACCCCAAATTGCCAAAGCAATTCTAAGCCAAAAAAGCAATCCTGGAGTTATCATAATACCTGACTTCAAATTATACTAAAGAGCTATAGTAATAAAAACTGCATGATACTGGCATAAAAATAGACATATAGACCAAGGATACAGACCAGAAGACACAGAGACAAACCTATACAGATACAGTCATCTGATCTTTGACAAAAACATGCATTGGAGAAAAGACAGCTTTTTTTAACAAATAGTTATAAGAAAATGCGCTATCCATATGTAGAAGAATGAGAGATCCTTATCTCTCACCCTGCACTAAAGTCAACTCAAAATGAATCAAAGATCTATGAATTAGTCCAGAAACTATGCAATACCTAGAAGAAAATGTAGGGTCAATACTCTAAGATACAGGTGCAGGTAATGCCTTTCTCAATAGAACACCTAAAACTCAGGAAGTAATGCCAAGAGTTAATAAATGGAATAGCATCAAATTAAAAAGCTTCCGCACACCAAAGGAAACAAGAATGTGAAGAAAGAACCTACAAATTAGGAGAAAATATTTGCTAGCTACTCCTCTGACAGAGGATATCCAGAATATATAATGAACTCAAAAAACGTAACACCTAAAAAACAAACCAATTAATAAATGGGCAAATGAACTAAAAAGAAACTTCTCAAAAGAAGAAATACAAATAGCCAACAAATATATGAAAAATGTTTTACTTTTTTAGCAACGAGGAAAATGCAAATCAAAACTACTCTGAGATTTCATCTCACTCCAGTCAGAATGGCAGTTATCAAGAATAAAACAGTAATCAGTGCTAGAGAGGAGATGGAGAAGAAGGAACACTTTTGCACTATTGGTGGGATTGTAAATTAGTACAAACACTATAAAATTCAATATGGAGCTCCTTGAATTATTAAGAATGGAACCACCATATAAACCAGCTACACCACTCCTGGGTATTTATCCTAAGGAATTAAAGTCTGCATACTATAGTGATACATGCATAGCTATGTTTATAACAGCACAATTCTCATTAGACAAACTATGGAACTAGCCTAGGTTTCTGTCAATAGATGAATACATAAAGATGATGTGGCACACATACGCAATGGTATATTATTCAGCCATAAAGAAGAATGAAATTATGTCATTTATAGGAAAATGAATGGAACTTAAGAACATGATGTTAAGCAAAATAAGCCAAAGTTGGCAAGTCAAGGATCATATATTTTCTCTCATGTGTGAAAGCTAGAGAAGAAAAAGGAAAAGAAAGGTCAGTATGGGGTATCTCATGAAAATTAAAGGAAGATCAGTAAAGTAAAGAAAAGGAACTGGGTGAGGGAGAGGTGAAGAATTGGGGAAACACTGGGTAATGATAGTGGTCAAATTATGTTATATTGTGTGCATGTATGAATATGTAACAATGAATCCCACCATTATGAACAACTATAAGGCATCAGTAAAAAATACATGGAAAAAAAGTCAACACTAGATCCCAAACAGGCAATAAATAAATAAATAGCCATATTTTGTATAGTGTATTATTAGGTATCAGTGATCAGTTAACTGTGCTTCATTAATATTAATGGATGGGGCTGGGGAGATAGCTCAGCTGGTAGAGTGCTTGCCTTGCAAGCACAAGGCTCTGAGTTCGATCCCCAGTACTGCAAAAAAAAAAAAAAAAAAAAAAAAAAAAAAAAAAGAAAAGAAAAAAACAACAACAACAAAAAAAATCTATCTATCTATATATATATATATTAATGGAAATGGCAAGAATAAGGTAGGGCAATAGTAATGCTTAATTCACTTACATTTATTTTTGAGATGTCCTCCAGTTTTTGAAACCATTTGTGTTCCTATTTTTATTTTGTCTAGCCAAATCTATATAAATATAATTGATTATATCACATAAAAATGGTTGTATGGAGAAGTATGGCATATTATTTTGAAGATGCTAAGGAATTTTAGAAATGTTATTATTCCAAATTTGTCATAATTTTATGGAACAGGTATATACCAAATATCCATCTCAAATTAAAAACTTTACTGTAAAATACACATAAAATTTACCACCGCCATCATTTTCAAGTGTACACAGCTTAATGATATTAAGTACCTTCACACTGTTGTGCAACTAAGCTGCATCCCCAGGAAGAATGCACCTGCACAGCAGCATGAGAAGGGATTGCTTGTGGACAGAATAAATGGGGCCATTAGAGCCATCAAGTAATGTAGCTACATACTCACTGTTAAAATTTAAACATGACCATTTTCAGTTTTTTTCCCCCCAGGTAATAAGTTACACCAGAAAAAATGTCAACAAAGTGATGAAAAATCTTAGATACAATATCTGTAAGAAATAAGACTATTATTCTGTAAACATGACTTCATAAATCTAAAAATCATTTTGGGAGGAATTACCACTTTAAGGGCTAAAGAGATACATGGGATGTCTGGGGTACAAATCAAAGTGTTGAAGAGCGTTTGCAGCCACATGTTCTTCATGGACAACTGAGCTATCCTTGATCAAGTAATGTCAGTACCCAGGACTCAGCAGTTGGTTTC
This sequence comes from Sciurus vulgaris, assembly GCF_902686455.1. Taxonomy (NCBI): domain Eukaryota; kingdom Metazoa; phylum Chordata; class Mammalia; order Rodentia; family Sciuridae; genus Sciurus; species Sciurus vulgaris. The sequence goes on along the minus strand of NC_136463.1, from coordinate 52,619,842 downwards.
AGAGCAGCGGAAAGTGCGATACAATGAGAGGCCCAAGATGCCTGCCATGAAGGAGGCCTGTGTTATAGATGCAGCTGATACCCAAGTCTCATACAAAGATCAATTTGTTGCCAATCCAAGTAAATTGACCTTAGCGTTCAGACTCAGGGGCAGAAAAATCAACGGTGATTTAAAAATGAACTCCAAATCAGTTATTCTAAGGAATTTAACATGGTTCAATGGCTGAAAATTGTCATTATTGACTGGCTCTGAGATAGGAGTGTAAGCCAAAAAACAAACACCAAGTCATTGATGAGGTTCTGTTGGAGCCAATTAATGGATCCCTGAAGCTATAAAAATATTCATTAATGCAACGACATCTGGAGTCAAGTTATTTAAAAGCTCATACCAAGGCTATGATACTATATTTCCAAGGGATTTGGTATAGGAGCATTGTCTATTTTATTCCGAGCACAAATTCCCTTATACTACCCAACCCCTAGAATTTCATTTAAACGTGTATAATCTGAAGTGGGCAACTACTTCATTATGGCCAAAAATATCAGTCATAAGAGCTTAGTTTCAAGACTATGGACATTGCTTTGCAACTGAGCTGCTTCCTGAAGGGTCTCGCAGGAAGCATGCCCCTGCACAGCAGGAGAAGAGGGATTCATTCAAGGACAGAACAAATGTGATAGACAAAGATGTTCTGCATAGGGTCTCCAAAGAATGGAATCATGTATTATTACAATCCTAAAAATATAGAAATTTTAAAATTTTTGTTTGCTTCTATTCCTTCTTTAATTTCACTTGCTTTTGTTTAACTTTATTTAACAATACTTACTGTTTCGCCTAAGCAAAGGTGAGGATCATACATAATATTAAAGTAAACCTGTATCTCCTTCTCTGAGCACATACCAGTAATTGGATGGGGCTCAGAAAGCTTCTTAAAAAGAATGGCAAACACTAGAAAGTCAGGTAGGTAATTTGTATTTGAATTTTCTTTTAGATAATATATAAAGAAGAGATAACACCTTATGAGTAACTGCGACTTTAATAACCCTATAAACCACCCATACCTCCATTAAATTCATTTTATGATTATAATTTTTAAAGGAAGAAAGGCATGAAAATCTGTATTAAAACTTCCATGTTAGGGAATTTTTTTCAAAAAACAAAACATGTCTACTAGCTCACTTTTAAATATGCAAATGACAATAGCCATAGAGCTATAATGTCAACTTGAGAGACAAAAATAAGGAATCTCTATCAACTGCTTTTGAATACAGAAGCCAAGAGGAGCAGTTCCTGATACTCCATTCCTTTACTTTCCTATCCTAACACATACTAAGCCCTCCAAGTTTTCTCCTTATCTTCCTTAAAACATCTTCCTATCTTCCTTGCTTTGTTTTGATAAGAAAAATTACATATGTATGTACTATTTTTGACCAATATAATAATACATAACGCTGAAGGTAAAAGTCCCTATGATTTCACAGGGATCTCACCTGGCACTGGTCACCCTGGATTAAAGAAGATTCACAAAGGTATATAGACCTCCAGTTCATATCTGATTGACTAAAATGTGTGTGGGTGAAGGGGGGTGTTTAATTCTCTTCAAAGAAGTATGAAAAGAGGATGACAAAGTTGGATGGACCTGCAAAGACCATCTAATCTCAGACATTGATTTTACATGTGAAAAGACAGTGATTTCCTTCCCCAGGTTTACCTAGCTTGCCTAATTTCAGACACAAACAGAATCCAATTCTTCATTTCATTTCAATTTACAAATATAAAAGAAAATCAATATGTGAATAAAGAGCACCAGAGTGTAATAAAGAGCACTTGATGGATTTGGCTAGGTTAGCAAAAACACATTAAGCAGGTCTTAGGGTGCTCCTTCTCCTGTAAGTTGGAAGACAAATAATATCAATAAAACATTCTTTGAGTATGCAAAACACACTGTCCCAAGACTCTTGACAGTTCTCAACACAGCCAGTATGTGCTGATTGCATAGGACAGCGAACAGATTAATTAGCTGAATAATCATTACTAGAAAACATGCACAAACATGTACATCAGTAACATCATCAATCAAGGCCCTTACAGCTTAATTATTACTCAGTAAGAGCAGAATCTGCTCTTAGAAATCACACCTGATTATTTCAAACCACACCAAGCAAAAACAATAATCAAAAAATGATCATACTTTGTGATCATTCCTGACCCCTTGATGATGGCAAAATCAGTGCCTCCTTGCAGATCCTAAGAAGCGTGGAGGTCTCTGAGGTAGTCACGGCGACAGCTCTGAGGCTGTCAACCCCTATCAATCACCTTCTATTAAGTAAGGATTTTCCAATTTTGCACTCCTCTCAAAGGTTTCATTTTGCCTGGATTAAGCTGAAATATCAACATTTGAACTTGCTGCTCCTATTCCCACTCCCCAAATAAATGCTGTTAGCAGAAAAACAGGCTTTTCCACAGCTGGAACTCAAAATCAGGGCAGACAACAGTGATGTGGTTACATATAAGGCATTCTGACCACAAACACTTAACACACGCATTACACAAACTTCATAAGCAACCACAGGGTATAGGATAGAATGAATATTTAAGGGGGCTGAGGAAAGGGAAGGTCGGTGATATTTTAGCCCCTGAAATGAATATTGAGCAATACCAATATGTACATCAGATGCCACAGTGTTTTCTTGGATTACAGTGGTAGGTCTCCTAATTGTTTCACACTATATAGTTTCACTACTTATTATCTATTATTGCCACGATAGAGAAAAGTCATTTTTCTAAAATACTCCAGCTATGCCTGGGGAGAGAATTAGTTTTAAATTAGTGGAAAAACCATGTGTTAAAAATATTAGCTCGCCTTAAGGAGAAGGACCCATTTTATTTATTTTTGCAATGTTGATGGCTGGGTAGATGTTTACTACATTAATATTCCAAAATCCCAAGATGAGGACCAGAGTGTATACCAAAGTTACAATAATACACATTTTTTCTATACCAATAGATTTCATTATTATTTTTAATGGCTACATAAGTGCAACAAAGAACTACTAGATAGAAACAGGAGGGGAACCGCGATAATGAGAATGGAAGAGAAAAGATTCAGCATTAGAACAAACAGGGCTCGGGGCTGACTAGAAAGATGTGAAAAAGAGATCCCATGGTAGTATATTGGGATATTTTTCATTTGACCCACGTAGTTTTTTTGTTTGTTTGTTTTTTAATTGGTACCAGGGGTTGAACCCAGGGGTGCTTAACCAGTGAGCCACATCCCCACACATCCCCAGTATCCCACAGGGTCTCACTGTGTTGCTTAGCGCCTCACTAAATTGCTGTGACTGACTTTGAACTCTGGATCCTCCTGCCTCAGCCTCCTGAGCAGCCGGGATTACAGGTATGCGCGACCACACCTGGATCCATGTGGTATTTTTTTTTTTTTAAGTGTAAATTTACTGTAAATGTTGAGAGATTTCACTTGAAGATTCTTCTTTCAAGATACACACTGGGCATAGTGGCACATTCTCATTGCAGCTACTTGGGAGGCTAAGGCGGGAGGACCACAAGTTCAAGGCCAGCTTGGGCAACTTGGTGATATCTTGTCTCAAAACAAAAAATAAAAGGGGCTGGAGATGTAACACTGCGATAGAGCACTCCTGGATTCAATCCCCAGTGCCACATTTAAAAAAAAAAAAAATCTGGCAATTCTCAACTTGCCTTCCCCCTTGGTAAAACCAACCCCCCCCCCCCCCCGGCTGTTTGCTCTCTAGTTTGCCACTAGATATAATCACAGTTGCCCACTTCATTCAGGACAAGGTTTCCTGTCTGGTCTCTGAAAAAACTGCAGGGATCAAGGACTTTTGGGGACGTAGAGAAGGGAGGCTACCATGGATTGAACCAGGGGCACTCAAATACTCAGCCAAGTTCCCAGACCCAGGTGATACTGGTAACCATGTTGGCACAGAGGAAGAGAATGAATGAAGGGGAAAACTAGAGGACAAGATGACTTTGAAGGCAGACATTCACTGGTGGATAAGGATGGCATGGGGGTACGGAGACACACTCACATATGCAAAGAAAATGGGGACAAGGAATTTCACTAGCTTATCTCAATAAGCAATGACAAGTAAAAGAGAAAAAGCAAGAAAAAATATCTAAGAAAAAAATATTTTCAACAAACAATAAGATAAATAAAATTACCAGCATAGCTGCTTCTTGCTCCAGATGAATTGTTTTTATATTTGTGTTAGAATTTTTCAAAACAATTCTTTGAAAGACAAAAGTAGTTCTAAGGTCTTTGAAATAAACTATACAACTTAGAACTTGGTCTCTTACCTATAGGTTCAAAAGAGCAAATATAAGAAAACACACTGGTGGGGTATACAAAGGTGGGGCAACACCATCACCAGCAGCATGTGCACTAGAGGTGGCTTCTGCTAACTGCATGACTGATGATGGACTTCAACTGCAAAATTCTGTTTTTTTTTTTAATTTTTAAAAATCAGCTCCATCTCCAATCAAATAAGGATGCTAACTTCGTAGTTTCAAAATATTCCTATATGACTCACTCAAGTCATTGCTTTTCCTTAATGTTCTATTCTGGTTTCAAACAGAAGCAAGAGTCCTTGAGTCTTAGCTACGGAAGAGACCCTATGCAACCAACCTAAACCCATACCTTAACATAGCTGGTGATTAGTAAGGACTCATTAGTACCAAAGACTATGCTATCTAAATTGTTCTCCGGTCTACAGAATAATCACATGTATAAGTTGGACATCCCTTACCTGAAATGCCTGGGACCAGAAATGTTTCAGATTTCAGATATTTTTGGATTTGGGAATATTTATATAACATACAGAGATATCTTGAGAAAGGGATCCAAGTCTAAACAAGAAATTCACTTGTTCCATACATACCTTATACACATAGCCTGAAGGCAATTTTGTACAACATTTTGAGGGTACCTGCATTTTGAATGAGACCCATTGCATGAGGCCAGGTGTGAAATTTCCTAGTTGTGGCATCATGATAGTACACCCAAAAAAATGTCAGATTGTGGAGTATTTTGTATTTTCATACTTCAAATTTTCAGATTAGGAATACTCAAACTGTAACTGCTACCCTCATTGTGCAGAGAAGGAAACTGAGACTTAGAGAGCACAAGCGGCTCTCCAAGTCAGTCAGGCTGTAAGTGGCAGAGCCCAAATGGAGACCCAGGTCTGCTTGATGCCTGCCCAGCAGTGCTGTACTGCACTCTTTTGACCCCAGTCCTGCAGCACCTCCAGCAGTGCTGAAGCAGACTCCAGGGTTCTAGGTTAAGACTGTGCAAGGCCAGCAGGGCTGATTTCTAACCACATCACCAGAACGCTGCTAAAATCACAATAGATGTGCTTAGACAACATTACGTAATAGTCACTGTGCTGAGAAGCAAGACTGTCCCTCAACCCTAGTCATTCAGAATTCTTCGTCTGGGCTTTCACAATTGGCTCCCTCCCTCAGACTCAGACAAGGCTCTATTTTGAATTCTAATGAGGATCAGGCACACTGAATATTTAAACCGCAATTACAAAGATCCCACTTTTATGTAAATGTTATTAAAACAAGAAACAGATCTGAAAATACATAAAGGTGCCAGGGGAACCTCTCAGTCTAATTTGCCTTTAGAGTCTAGAAAAAAAATCCCAATATTGTTTTCTGCTCGATGCTATCATGGGCTGCAGATGGAAGAAGAAAAGGCAGGAAAAAAAACACACAAAGATCTCAGCAAAAATTTTAAAGCCTGGGCTCTGGAGTGAAAGGTTCACAAAGAGGTGCTTGAATTCTTTGTTAACAACTGAACAAACAAATTCATCATCAGGCCCTTCTCCTGTGTGGCCCCCTTGCAATTCTGTCTGTATTTGTAACTAGAAATTCCCTCACTACTCAAGCGTCTATGACTGGTATGTCAGACCATCAAGGAAGATATGTGCAGGATAGGGAAACAAAAGGCCATTTCATGGCTCACAACATAGTCTTGCACTCCTTTGAGCAGAATGATGATGTGCCGGCTGCCATCCACTCAAGTCCTCTTAGTGACACAGTAAGACAGCACCACATGAACAGTAATCAGGTTACACTTGAAAGAGTTGCTTAATTCCCACCCCCTACTAGTTAAAACACACCTTGCCTGCAGTTTTATATATGTATGCATTTACATATAAAATGATCAACCTGCAAATGATCAATGCCTTGAGTGGAACAGGTAATTTTTTGCTGTGTCTTGAGACTCTTGGAGCAATCCCTTGCCCCTCAAATGCCTTTCCTATTGAGATCATAATTTAACTTCTGTGGCATTTGGATGACCTCTTCTAAGTGCTAGCATTTATGGAAAGAGAATATGGCTTTTTAAAAAAAAAATTTATTTGTCTTCTGGGTGATTCTCTCTTTTGCTGGTAACAAAGAAATGTCCATTCCATTTTGAGTTTCAGTTATTTTTAATACCTAGAAGTTCTATATGGTCTCTTCAAATTTTCTTTTTTTTAAAATTTGTTCTAATTAGTTACACATGACAGAATGCATTTTGACACGTTGTACACAAATGGAGCCTAACTTCTCATTCCTCTGGCTGTACATGGTGCAGAGTCACAACAGTAGTGCAATCATACATGTATATAGGTTAATAGTGTCTATATTATTCCACCATTCTTCAAACTTAGCCTTGTTTTTTTTTTGGTACCAGGGATTGAACTCAGGGGCACTTGACCATGGAGCCACATTCCAAGTCCGGTTTTGTATTTTATTTAGAGACAGGGTCTCACTGAGTTACTTAGCACCTCGCTTTTGCCGAGGCTGGCTTTGAACTTGCTATCCTCCTGGTTCAGCCTCCCAAGCCACTGGGATGACAGGTGTGTGCCACTGCACCTGGCTTGGCTTTTTTTTTTTTTTTTTAATTCAATAAGTGGAATTAATGTTATAATTTATGACTGATAAATTTTAAATTACAAGTCTATGCAGATTGGTTTTTATTTTTCAATAAAATAAAATCAGTCTATTGCTGATCTATGCTCATGCTGTGCTATTTCTATGTATGCTAGCTTATTTTCTGCTCACTTATCTTCAATTGCATGCTGGTTGTTGCCTTTAGAAATATATATTTCATTGGTTTCTAGAGGCCTAGGATAAATATTCTTTCCTCTAATAGGCATTTCATTTGTTTGTGATGTGTAACTGAAGCCTCAATCCAAATTCAAGGTATGAGGTTTCCCAGGCGACCCTGAGTGTATTATGTCCAGGGTGCAAATTCACATGAAGGCCTTTCTGTGCTCCTAGCTTACTAGAACTGTACTCCCCCAATCCCCACCTTTCTTTTCCTCCCATATTCTGTTCAATGTCAATACTGCCAATTCCACAGTCCTCAAGTATAAGTTTAATTTAAGGGTGTAAATTACTCAGAGGGTATAGCTCTTTCGAGTTTCAGTGGTAAGAGTCTCCTATTACACTTCTGAGTTGAAGTGGACATAACACCTTATTTCCTATCCCACTATTTTGCCCCTCTCAGGACTATAGAAGACCCAGATATCTACCTGCAAATAGGCATTATCAAATTAAAAATTTAAAAAGAGAAAATATTGGAAACTACATTAAAGAGTTTAGAGGCTGGAAGTAAAAAGAGGCCACTATAGTGATTCTTCAAAAACTGAAACACTGGGTTTTCAAGATGGCGGACTAGAGGGTGGCCGCATTTCATGTTGCTCCAGGACTCAGGATTCAAAAGAGGAGAATTTGAGAGACTTGGGACCAACTCAAAGCAGCCGGGTGAGTCTCTCCCGTTGGGGAGGCGTCCCGGATGGGGCGATAGTCCCGGAACGCAGGGAACTTTGTGAAGTAGAGCTGCCCAGCGAGACACCCCTCCCCCCGCTAGAGCAGTGAACTCGGACAACTGGGAGCGTCGTAGAGGAGGCCGCTCAGCACAGCGCTGGGACTCGGAGCAACCATTGGGGCTCCGGGAGGCGGCCCAGAGGAGGGGCTGCGAGGAGAGCTGTTTGGACTCAGAGGGACCACTACTGAATACCGGGGCCTGCCCGGAGGAGGAGGAGGAGGAGCAGTGCGGCGAGGCACCTGGACTTGGAGCGACTGCGCCACAGCTACAGGCGGTTTCCAGAGGAGAAGCTGTGCGGCGAGCTGTTTGGACTCGGAGCGACCATTCCTGAATACCAGGGCCTGCCCTGAGGAAGAGGAGGAGGAGGAGAAGCGTGGCTGCTTGGATTCAGAGTGACTATACCAGAGCTACGGGCGCTTGCCCGAGGAGGAGCTGCGTGGTGAGCTGTTGGGACTCAAAGCAACCGTTCCTGAACACCGGGGCCTGCCTGGAGGAGGAGAAGAAGGAGGAGGAGCGCGGTGGGACGCTTGGACTCGCAGTGACTGCGTTGGAGCTCCAGGCGGCTGCTCAGAGGAGGAGGCGAGTGGTGAGTTGTTTGGACTCAAAGCGACCGCTCCTGAACACCGAGGGGCTGCCTGGAGGAGGAGCGCGGTGGGTCGCTTGGTCTCCAGTGGCCGCACCAGAGCTCCGGGCAGCTGCCCAGAGGACGCGTGCAGCGGGTCATGTGGATTCAGAGCCACTCAGAGTGACCGCTCCTGAACACCCGGGGGGTTACCTGGAGGAGGAGGAGGAACAGGGAGGGTCATTTTGACTCGGAGTGATTGATTGCCCCGGGCTACGGGTGGTCGGTGGGAGGAAGAGGCACGCAGTGAGTTGCTTGGACTCCTAGTGACCGCACCGGAATACTGAGCGGCTGTCTGGAGGAAGAGGCTTGCGGTGGGTCTCTAGGACTCCGAGCGATTGTACGGGGCTCCAGGTGGCTGCTCACAGGAGGGGCTGCATAGCCAGGCGATTAAGTGCAGAGGAGGGTCCCAGGACCTAGGAGGCTTCTTGGTGGAAGAGCCGCACAGAGACACGCTTAGGGGCAGAGCAAAGGTTCCAGGACTGTGGGCATATTCTCTGAGGAAGGGCAGCCTAAGGAGATTCATCTGCGAAGGGTGAGGCTCCCAGGCCCAGGAGGTAGGGCCGGGCCCCTGGGAACATTGCAGAGGAAGGCAGACCCGCCTAGGCAGTAGTTGTAGATTGAGGGGAACCTCGAGGAGGGGAACCGACCAGCGAGACCTCCCCACCGGGTGAGTCTTCCCTGCCGGGTGAGGTTTTCCCACAAGGACGGTAAAACCAGAGACACAGGCCCAAACAGGCCTTGCCTCAGCCCGCAGCCTAGTTCCCCTTTGGATGACCATTGGTCAACAAGTGGAGACACCTCTGCCCACTAGCAGGGAATATACCCCACCTGAAGGCCACCACCCCTAGAGAGGCAGCTTCCTTGTGGAGCACCACACTATCAACTTCCTCCAACTTCAACCTACTGAAGGCTAAGAGGGGATATACTAGAAATCTTCAGGGACATTATAAGTCAATAGAGGAAATCTGCAGTATCTCAGCGGTCCACTGATACCTGAACAACATGAGAAAACAAGGGAAGAATATGCCCCAAACAAATCTAGATGTTACATCAATAAAACCCAATGACAGCATGGCAGAAGAAATGACAGAAAAGGAGTTCAGAATGTACATAATTAAAATGATCAGGGAAGCAAACAATGAGATGAAAGAGCAAATGCAGGCATTGAATGATCACACCAATTGACAGTTAAAAGAGCAAATACAGGAAGCAAAAGATCATTTCAATAAAGAGTTAGAGATATTGAAAAAAAAAACCAAACAGAAATCCTTGAAATGAAGGAAACAATAAACCAAATTAAGAACTCCATAGAAAGCATATCCAGTAGGCTAGAACACCTGGAAGACAGAACCTCAGACATTGAAGACAAAATAGTTAACCTTGAAAACAAGGTTGAACAAACAGAGAAGATGGTAAGAAATCATGAACAGAATCTACAAGAACTATGGGATATCATGAAAAGGCCAAATTTAAGAATTATTGGGATTGAGGAACGCCTAGAGAAACAAACCAAAGGAACGAACAATCTATTCAATGAAATACTATCAGAAAATTTCCCAAATCTGAAGAATGAAATGGAAAATCAAGTTCAAGAGGCTTATAGGACTCCAAATACACAAAATTACAACAGACCCACACCAAGGCACATTATAATGAAAATACCTAACACACAAAATAAAGACAGAATTTTAAAGGCTGTGAGAGAAAAGAACCAAATTACATTCAGGGGGAAACCAATACAGATATCAGCAGATTTTTCAATCCAGACCCTAAAAGCTAGAAGGGCCTGGAACAACATTTTTCAAGCTCTGAAAGAAAATGGATGCCAACCAAGAATCTTATACCTTCAAATTTGACGATGAAATAAAATCCTTCCATGATAAACAAAAGCTAAAAGAATTTACAAAAAGAAAGCCAGCATTACAGAACATTCTCAGCAAAATATTCCATGAGGAAGAGATGAAAAACAAAGAAGCAAATCAGCAAAGGGAGGAATTATCCTAAAGGAATTGTCAAATAAAGGAGGAACCAAGTCGTGTCAAATAAATAAATAAATAAATAAATAAAATATAAAAAATGAACCAAATGATCGGGAAACCAAATCATATCTCAATAATAACCCTGAATGTTAATGGCCTGAATTCATCAATCAAAAGACATAGACTGGCAGATTGGATTAAAAAGAAAGATCCAACAATATATTGCCTACAAGAGACTCACCTCATAGAAAAAGATATTCATAGACTAAAGGTGAAAGGATGGGGAAAAACATACCATGAACATGGACTCAGCAATAAAGCTGGAGTATCCATCCTCATTTCAGATAGTTTGGACTTCAAGCCAAAGTTAGTCAGAAGGGATAAAGAAGGACATTTCATACTGCTTAAGGGAAGCATAAATCAGCAAGATATAACAATCATAAACATCCATGCCCCAAACAGTGGCTCATCCATGTATGTCAAACAAATCCTTCTCAATTTCAGAAACCAAATAGACCATAACACAATAATACTAGGTGATTTTAACACACCTCTCTCACCACTGGACAGATCTTCCAGACAAAAATTGAACAAAGAAACCATAGATCCCAATAACACAATCAATAATTTAGACTTAACGGACATTTATAGAATATACCATCCAACCAAGAGCGAATACACTTTCTTCTCAACAGCACATGGATCCTTCTCTAAAATAGACCATATATTATGCCACAAAGCTAATGTTAGAAAATACAAGAGGATAGAGACACTACCTTGTATTCTATCAGATCATAATGGATTGAAGTTAGAAATAAATGAAAGAGTAAAACACAGAAACTATTCCAACACCTGGAGATTAAACAATATGCTATTATATGATGAATGGATAACAGAAGATATTAGGAAGGAAATTAAAAAATTCTTAGAGGTAAATGAGAACAAAGACACATCATATCAAAATCTCTGGGACATTATGAAAGCAGTACTTAGAGGGAAATTTATTTCATGGAGCGCATTTAATAAAAGAAGTAAAACTCAACAAATAAGCGACCTAACACTACAGATCAAAGCCCTAGAAAAAGAAGAACAGACCAGCAACAAAAGCAGTAGAAGACAGGAAATAGTTAAACTCAGAGCTGAAATCAATGAAATTGAAACAAAAGAAACAATACAAAAAATTGACAAAATAAATAGTTGGTTCTTTGAAAAAATAAACAAAATTGATAAAACCTTTAGCCACACTAACAAAGAGAAGACGAGAGAAAACCCAAATCACTAAAATTCGGAATGAACAAGGAAATATCACAACAGACAGGACTGAAATACAAAACATAATTAGAAGCTATTTTGAAAATCTATACTCCAACAAAATAGAAAATTTCGAAGACATCAACAGGTTTCTAGAGACATATGAATTGCCTAAAGTGAACGAGGAGGACATACACAATTTAAATAGACCAATTTCAAGTACTGAAATAGAAGAGGTCATCAAAAGCCTACCAACAAAGAAAAGTCCGGGACCAGATGGGTTCTCAGCCGAGTTCTACAAAACCTTTAAAGAAGAGCTCATTCCAATACTTCTCAAAGTATTCCATAAAATAGAAGAGGAGGGAACCCTCCCAAACTCATTCTATGAAGCCAATATCACACTGATACCTAAACCAGACAGAGACTCACCGAGGAAAGAAAATCAGACCAATATCCTTAATGAACATCGACGCAAAAATTCTCAACAAAATTTTAGCAAATCGCATACAAAAACATATTAAAAAGATAGTGCACCATGATCAAGTGGGTTTCATCCCAGGGATGCAAGGTTGGTTCAACATCAGGAAATCAATAAATGTCATTCACCACATCAATAGACTTAAAGTCAAGAATCACATGATTATTTCAATAGATGCAGAAAAAGCATTTGATAAAATACAGCACCCCTTCACGCTCAAAACACTAGAAAAAATAGGGATAGTGGGAACATTCCTTAACATTGTAAAGGCCATTTATGCTAAGCCCATGGCTAATATCATTCTAAATGGTGAAAAACTGAAAGCATTCCCCCTAAAAACTGGAACAAGGCAGGGATGCCCTCTTTCACCACTTCTATTCAATATCGTCCTTGAAACTCTAGCCAGAGCAATTAGACAGACCAAAGAAATTAAAGGGATACGAATTGGAAAAGAAGAACTCAAATTATCCCTATTTGCTGATGATATGATTATATACTTAGAGGAACCAGGAAATTCCACCAGAAAACTTTTAGAACTCATAAGTGAATTCAGTAAAGTAGCGGGATATAAGATCGATGCACATAAATCTAATACATTTTTATACATAAGTGATGAATCTTTGGAAAGAATAATCAGGAAAACTACCCCATTCACAATAGCCTCGAAGAAAATAAAATACTTGGGAATCAATCTCACAAATGAGGTGAAAGACCTCTACAATGAGAACTACAGTACACTAAAGAAAGAAATTAAAGAAAACCTTAGAAGATGGAGAGATCTTCCATGTTCTTGGATAGGAAGAATTAATATTGTCAAAATGGCCATACTACCTAAAGTGCTATACAAATTCAATGCATTTCCAATTAAAATCTCAATGACGTACCTTACAGAAATAGAGCAAGCAATTATGAAATTCATCTGGAAGAATAAGAAACCCAGAATAGCTAAAGCAATCTTTAGCAGGAAGAGTGAAACAGGGGTTATCGCAATACCAGATCTTCAACTCTATTGCAAAGCAATAGTAACAAAAACGGCATGGTATTTTTACCAAAATAGAAAGGTAGATCAGTGGTACAGAATAGAGGACATGGACACAAACCCAAATAAATACAATTTTCTCATACTAGACAAAGGGACCAAAAATATGCAATGGAGAAAAGATAGCCTCTTCAACAAATAGTGCTGGGAGAATTGGAAATCCATATGCAACAGAATGAAATTAAACACCTATCTCTCACCATGCACAAAACTAAACTCAAAATGGATTAAGGACCTCGGAATCAGACCAGAGACCCTGCACCTTATAGAAGAAAAAGTAGGTCCACATCTTCAACACGTTGGCTTAGAACCAGACTTCCTCAACAGGACTCCCATAGCACAAGAAATAAAAGCAAGAATCAATAATTGGGATAGATTCAAACTAAAAAGCTTTCTCTCAGCAAAGGAAACTATCAGCAATGCGAAGAAAGAGCCTACAGAGTGGGAGAAAATCTTTGCCAATCATACTTCAGATAGAGCACTAATCTCCAGAATGTATAAAGAACTCAAAAAACTCTATACCAAGAATGCAAATAACCCAATCAACAAATGGGCTAAGGAAATGAATAGACACTTCACAAAAGACCTACAAGCAATCAACAAACATATGGAAAAATGTTCAACATCTCTAGTAATAAGAGAAATGCAAATCAAAACCACCCTAAGATTCCATTTCACCCCAATTAGAATGGCGATTATCAAGAATACAAGCAACAACAGGTGTTGGCGAGGATGTGGGGAAAAAGGTACACTCATACATTGCTGTTGGGGCTGCAAATTAGTGCAGCCACTCTGGAAGGCAGTGTGGAGATTCCTTAGAAAACTTGGAATGGAACCACCATTTGTCCCAGCTATCCCACTCCTTGGCCTATTCCCAAAGGACTTAAAATCAGCATACTACAGGGATACAGCCACATCAATGTTCATAGCTGCTCAATTCACAATAGCCAGATTGTGGAACCAACCTAGATGTCCTTTAATTGATGAATGCATAAAGAAACTGTGGAATGGAATGGAATATTACATTGTGGATATTACATTGTGGAATATTACATTGTCCTTCAATTGATGAATGCATAAAGAAACTGTGGAATACAATGGAATATTACTCAGCCATAAAGAATGATAAAATTATGGCATTTGCAGGCAAATGGATGAAATTGGAGAATATCATGCTAAGTGAGATAAGTCAATCTCAAGAAACCAAAGGTCGAGTGATATCGCTAATAAGTGGATGAGGATACATAATGGGGGGAGGGAAGGGTTAGTGTTAGGGTTAGAGTTAGGGTTAGGGAGGGGTCAAGAATGGAAGAAGGAAGGAGTGTATAGAGGGAAAAGAGGGGTGGGAGGGGTGGGGGGAAGGGAAAAAAAACCAGAATGAATCAAACAACATTACCCTATGTAAATTTATGATTACACAAATGGTATGCCTTTACGCCTTGTACAAACAGAGAAACAACATGGATCCCATTTGTTTACAATAAAAAAAAGTAAATGAATAAAAAAATCATAAAAAAACCTTAAACACTGAATTACTCTTTTATCCAGTAATTCTACTTTGTGTGTGTGTGTGTGTATGTGTAAAATAAACAGATATTTGTATATCCATGTTCATAGCAGCATTATTTACAGCAGCTAAAAGATGGAAATACCTAAGTGTCCACTGACAAATAGGTAAATGAAATATGTGTATTATGTACAATGAAGTATGATTTAGCATTAAAAGGACTGAAATTCTGATACATGCTACAACATGGATAAAAATTTCAAGGAATTCACTCATAACATGAAGGCACTAAGTTAAATGAAAAAGTCAAATACAAAAAAACAAATACTTTATAACCTCAATTATATAAAGTAGCTAGAGTAGTCAAATTCATAGAGATACAAAGCAGAAAAGTGGGTACCGGGGGTGGGAGAGGGAGGACTGGGTAGTTATTATTTAGACTAACTTTTAGTTTGTGATATTAATAAAAAAAAATTCTGGTGCGCCAGGGGTATAGCTCAGCGATAGAGCTCTTGCCTAGCATGTATGAGGTCCTGGATTCAATCCCCAGTACTGTAAAACAAAACACAAAAACAGTTCTGATGATGGATAGTAGTGATGTTAGCACAAGTGAAAATGTACTTATATTTAAGAATAGATAAAATGATACACTTTATTTTAAGTATATTATAACACAATAGAAAACAATTTTAAAATCAGGTCAGGTTAATTCCATCAAGGCCTGCTAAGCCTCAGTTACTTCTGTGATATGCCTTATGTTCACAGGCTTAATATTGATCAAAGACTTAGAAGGGAATTTTGGAGTGTCTTAAATACAAATCTGACCTCCCTAGAACTTTTAGAAGAAACCTGTGAACTTCAATATGCAAACATTAGCATGGTATGTCAATGAATGCATATTTTACTGCAAATTTCTCTTTAAAGAAAACAAAAAGATGCCAGATGTAAACCCGAGAAGTCAGAAGCTTGAGGCAAGAGGATTCCAAGTTCAAGGTCAGCCTCAGCAACTTAGCAAGACCCCCCACCCCATCAAAATAAAAAAATGAAAAGGATGGGAGACGTACCTTAGTGGTAAAGCACCCCTGGGTTCAATCTTCAATACCAAATAAATTTAAAAATAAAAAAATACGGCAAAAATCATTCTTTCAAATGTTTCAGGCATTAGAAATGATCGAAGTATAGGTATTTGGTTGCTATTCTACAATACTGATGGAACTGTTAAGTAAGTATTAGAAAAAAATCAAAGGGATAAGAGTTATCTCTAATGCATTTCCATTTTAAAATATTCTTTTCTCAGTAATATTTAACATTGCTGCATTTTTGTACTTCTCCCTTCTAATTCATTGCATATAATCATGTCAAAGAAAATATGTACACATATAACTAAGACTAAATGAGGCATGAGATAAACTTAGACTTAAAAGATAAAGGTTCAAGTTTTGAAAACATGTACCTCAGATATTCTAGGAGTCTGACTTAAGAGTTCAATTCAGAAGATACTGTGGACATTTATGGGTATAAACACTAAAAATTTGGTCAGGCCATAAAAAAATAGACAACAGTACAAGAATATTCTGCATTCATTACAACTTCATGAGTGATATGAACTGAGGGCTTCTATGTTGCAAATACAAAACACACCAACATGTCTAAGAATATATTCATTCCAAATGACGAACAATACAATTGCTTACAACACAAGCAAACCAGGAAAGCTTACCTGGGAAGACTTTCTAGTTTACACATAATAGCAAAAATTTGCTCAGTGCATTCAACCTACCAAATGCTGTCTGAATGCAATACATATATTAGCTCATCTATTTATCACAATAATCTTCTGGGGAATGTATCATTATTATCCCCATTTTAAAGCTGGGAAAACCAAGGCAAAAAGGAGTTTGGACTTTCCCAAGGTCACACGGCTGGTGAGTGGTAGACCAAGGCTATGAGACCATGGTCCAGAGTTCACATACTGAACTTCTACACTCTTGCACCTCTCACATCAATGCAGAAAGTCAGGGAAAATGGGCAGTGCTACACACTTGCCATTTCCTACACAACTGAATTTTGACAACCAAGCTATCTACTTTTTTATAATAAGAAAACTAAGGCTCAAGAAGTTTAGATTCTACAAGAATTAAAGATAATAAGAGACAGAGGTAGGCATAAACCCACATCTCTTGTCTTCAGAGTTTCAGGATCGAGTGTGAAGGATGAAGTCCTCATGGACAGAGATTATGTGAGAAGATTGATAAAGCAAAATGGGGGAGGTTTAACCTCTGGCAGGAAGCAGACAGAAGCACACGCCTATGAGAGCAGAAGCACAGGCTGGGCTGGTATATGATGAACGAGCACTGCTGAGGGAGAGGAAAATAGGACCAGTGATAATGGGAGGCAAGTAGGCCCTGCAGGGTTCCATTTCCTCTGAAGTTCTGGAATCCATTCTTGCCTGACTTTCTCTCACCCTGTTGTTCTAGACTTTTCTTTTCACTAGTAAATACAGATGAGCAAGTTAATACTTTTCAAGGTGCACATTTCAGGGAACCCCTGCACAGAGATCTTTGTTTATCTTTGATAAACATGTTAGCTTTATAAACTTGGTGCATCTCACAAACTTTTTGTGAGATGAAGCAACAAATAACAATCACAGTGATTGCTACCACTGTCACCACATTTATTATCACTTACGTTTGGACAAGGCACTCTACACAGGCGATATATAGTTTAAACCTCACAAAAGGCTGCATAGGGATTACTGAAGAATAACAAGTACCTGCATCAGAACTGCTAGGCATTCTTAATAAATAATGCACCTTAGACCTATTCAATCAGAATATCTAGCCAAGTATGTTAAGTACTCCAAGGGATTTTTATCTTGAAATATGAATCCCCATTTTATATATAAGGCATCAGGAGGTAAAATGACTTGACAGAAACAACATCACCAAATGTAGGATCTTAACTTGATCAGACTTCAAAACCTGAGCAATTCTTAACTGTTCTGAGGCAGGTTCAATAATAAGCTAAGAGTTTTTTTTAAAAATTCAAAAAAGCAAACAAGAGCATCTTTAAAATCTACAAGAACTACCACTACCAACCTGCATAATGTCATACAATTTCCTTAAACATTAATCTCTACAAACAGACAGGTCTCACATTTTAAAGTAAAAAAAGAAAAAGATAATGAATAATATTCCTCTAAATCCCAAACAATTTCATTATAATCATCAATGCATCTTTTAGCAATTTCAGTGTTTCATCAAGTGGTACTACCTGCATTAAAAGGGCAACCAAATTCCCATGACAATTAAACAAATGGGAAACTCAAAGCAGAGTGAATCTGCAAGTGATCAAAGAAGCAGAGCCATATGATGACCATTTCTTACCACATGAGGTTGACTTTCTGTCCACCAGGTTCACACGCCTGGTTTCAGTGCGAAGTTTTTCATCTGTGTTCTCCACAAGGTTAGCAAGGTCATCAATTATCTCTATGAAGGAAAGCAAAGATGCAGGATTAATATTCCACAATACCCCAGCTCACACTGCAGTTCCAAAGTTGTGGTAGTTATTTCTAGTAATAATCTCTCAAGCACAGTGAGTGAAAAGGTATGCAGATATTCTTTGAAAACTGCAATTCTGATTAAAACACACCAAAGTGAAAATAGTAGTAAAGAAAGAAAACTGGTTTAATGGGATTCTAGGACACAAAAATAATAGCAAATTCAGGGGAAAGAAAGCATGACCCAATGAATTTATGCCCAGTCAAATTTTAACTCAAGTATAAAGGTGAGGGGTGGGGTTGTGGCTCAGTGGTAGAGCGCTCGCCTAGCATGTGTGAGACCCTGGGTTAGATACTCAGCACCACATAAAAATAAATTAAAAACAAATAGAGGTATTGTGTCTAACTACAATTAAAAAAATAAATAAAAAAGTATAAAAGTGACAGTATCAAAACTTCAGGCATGACCTTGGCTCTTCTTGAGAAAAATCACTTGATGAGAAAACTAGCCAAGCAAGAGATGAATAAAAATAAAAAACTTTAATGAAGAATCCAGAGACCATGGCATAAGACATAATGGTTAGAATGAAATTCATCGTAAAAGTGAACTGAGACTAAGCAAATATATGAATAAGAGAAAAACACATAAATGTTGCAAACAACATGGGACACAGAATTCCAACTGAAAAATTGGGGAACCACTGGGAGTAGGTAAGGAAAGTAAAAAGAAGTTGAAATAATTTTTTTCAATTCTCATAGCAAGTCACATCAAGCCATTATAAAGTTAAAATAGAAATGTATAGCTTTCTAAAACCACTAAAACTTCAATTGTGCTTTATGTCGTTTTTTGGTGAACCTTTAGCAATTACCACCTTTTAGTAATTACTCTCTCTTGCAAGGATCCTTTCTGTGAAGTTCGTTTTTTTATGCTAATCTTTAAAAAGTAAAATTAAGCACATTTAAATTCATTTTAAATGACATTTAAAATAGCATATTATGATCTTAATTATGTGAAATTATTTATATCCATCTTCCTATATTTACATATCTAGAGGGATATATGTGGATGAGGCATTCTAATGTTAACAATGATTATTTCTACCTGGGTGTGGTGGCACATGCCTGAAATCCCAGATACCCAGGAGGCTGTGGATCTCAGGTTCAAGGACAGCCTCAGCAACTTAACAAGAGCCTGTCTCAAAATAAAAAATAAAAAGGGCCAGGGATATAGCTTGGTGGTAGAGCAAGCCTGGGTTCAATTGCCAGCACCCCCCCCCCCGACACACACACACACACACACACAATGATTATGATGATAATTTTTATTTCTAGGTTGTGGGATCCTTTAATACTATGAGACCAAATCTTTCTTCTTTATAACTTGTTATATCTCAGGTATTTTCACACAGTGACAGAAATCTGACATACTTCAATAAAACAAGAGAAAGGGCAAAAAGATTTGAAAGGAAGATGTAAACTGTATTTGCAGATGACATGATTGTGTACATAAAGAACTATGAAATCTATTTCAAAACTATTAGAACTTAAAAATTAGTGACCTTAAAAATTTTGTAGATACAAAGTCAACTGTGAAAGGCAATGTATTTCCAAATACAGGAAACAAACAATAGTAAAAAACCCAATAAAGTGTAATAGCATCAAAAACTTTATCAAGTACTTAGGAATAAATCTAACAGATGTACAAATCCTCACACTAAAAACTACAAAATGTTGTTGGGGAAAAAACATTAAAACCTAAAAAAACAAAAAAGAAACATTATAACACATTTACAGATTAGAAGACTCAAAGTTTAAAAGATATCTATTCACTTTTCTCAATTGATGTGTAGAGCCAATAAAATCTCAACCAAAATCATAGCAGGCTTTTTAAATGAAACTAGCAAGTCAATTCTAAAATTCACATGGAAATGTAAATAATTTTAAGTGTCTGGAATAATCTTAACAAGGAAAAATAAAGTTAGATATATTAAACTACCAAAATTCAATATTTATCATAACTTTACACTAATTAAGACAGCATGTATTAGAATAAGGACAAAATAGTAGTAGTACAAAATAGAAAGTCCAAAGACAGTGTGCACACATGCATGTACATTCAATTTTCTATAAAATCATCAACAAAGTCATTCCAATGGGAAAAGAAAAGTCTTTTCAACAAATGATGTTGGAATAACTGATATATATATATATATATACATGGAAATAAAATGACTTTTCTCCCACCATGCAGACCTAACTAACTCTAAGCTCCAGGACTGTAAAGCTTCTAGAAGGAAAAAATAGGAGAAAATCTTTATGACCTTGGATGGGCAAATGTTTCTTGCACAGGAAATAAAAAGACTATTCACAAAAGAAAATACTTTGGTCAGATGTTATCAAAATAAAAATTTCTTCTCTTCCAAAGACACTATACAAAAACTGATAAACAAGTCATAGGCTGGCAAAAATAGTATTTGCAAGATATATACTTGTTGTATTTAGGCCATTTAAAGAAGCCCTAGAAAAGACAACCTAGCTTTAAAAAATCGGAACAGATGTTTTGCGAAAGAAGATACACAAATGGCTCATACACCCAAAAAAGGAACTCAACATTATTAGTCATAGGACAATACAAATTTAAACCACAAAAAGGTACTACTTCACATTCACTAGAATACTAAAATTAAAGACTGACAGTGCTAATTGTTGAGAAAGATGTGGGCACATACGTCAGTTCTAATCAAGTCAATCATATATCTTCTCTTTTAGTCAGAACGTTCACTCCTAGGTATTTACTAAATAAAAATAAAATTATATTTCTCAAAAAGACTTATACAAAAATATGTGTAGAGCCTTATTTAGTATAATCCCAAAATAGCAACAACTGAAATATCCATTATTAGGAGAATGGTGAGCAAATCAAGGTGTATCTGTAGAATCAAATATTATTTAGCGTTAATAAATGAACTACTAATGAATGCAAAAACTGTATAAATCTCAAAAGATTTTTTTGGCTAAAAGATGAAAATAAAAAACAACAAGTGCTTTATGTTCCATTTATATGAAATGAAGGATAAATACAACTCACAGGATAGAAATGCCTAAAAAAGGATTGACTAAAAAAGGCACACAAGAGAATTTTTCAGAATGATGGAAATGTTATAAATGGTCACAAAAATGTATTTAGTTATCAAAACTCATGGAACTGAACACTAAAGATCTGTGCATTTAATTCTATGTAAGTTATACAGTTGAAAATGTAAACCAGGAAGAATAATTTAAAGTCTACAATTTACAGTACTCCTACACTTGTTCAGTAAATACTAAGGAAGTAAGGAGAAAGGGAGTGAGGAAGAAATGCTTTAAGAATAACAAAACTTTAGAACTGTAAGAAGTCATTCCATTGTAGTTTCTTCCTCTTTTACAATTTCCCTGGCAGTGGAACAGTTAATCTTCCAGTGAACACTCCAGTGACAGTTAACAAGGACACTTGTGAGACAATCAGTTCCAAGGCTGAGCTACTGGGTGACTATAATTATTATAAAGTTCTGTATAATGAACTGAAAATCTGCTTTCAACTGCAATCTCAGTTACTTCTCGACTGACACAATCTCAGTGCTCTTTGTTCATAAGTCTCCTCATGTATCTCTGTTGTCTTTTCTTTAGGCTAAAGACAACTTCGAGCCTTAGCAAGTCCTCAAACAAATCGACTTCCTAATCTTGCGATGCCTGATGTTTAGTCACAGTATTCTTCCTAAAACATGATGACAGGACTTGGAGAAGCTGTTTCATTTGTATGTGGTCAGCACAGAACACAGTTATGTTTATATTCAGGAGCATCTAAAAGTAAGGATTTTTTGGATGAAATGTTGACTGTGTGGCGCACAGGACAAGGACCTTCATGAATATCCTCGTTCTGTGTAGCTTCCATCAAGCTTTTCACTTTTCATTGTTATTCACTTTTGCTGCTGAGCCTCGCTGTACAAATTTGCACTTTTGTTTGCTGATTTAAATTCAATGTTATTTCCGTATGTAGGAGACAACTAATAACTCGATGTAGGAAAAGGAACAAATACGGAGTGTTAAAAAAAGATGAATTTACACTACTACAATGTGTCAGCTTTATAAAAAGGATTGGTTAATCTGCTCAATTGAATGAGAGACTATTGAATGAATTTAACCTCAAGCATAAAATCTTTAGCAACAGTTTGCAATTTGTTAAAACATTAATTTGCAGGTTTCCCCTATTCTTAGTTGTCCATATATACATAGGCATCACATTAAAAAATCTGTTAAAAAAAGTACATATTTTTATGATCCAGGCCTCATGCCCTATCAGGATACTCTACAATAACTGTCCATGATTTGTACAGTTGATGAGTACATTTTTCTCTTGTAACTGATTATAGTCAGGCTTTCACATTATGTCTCAATGCCTAATATGTAATATAAACTTCAGGTTTAATATCCTCTGTTACTCTAGGAAAGTCAAGGGCAAAATACTCCTTGTCTGACAATACATATGTCAGCTGTTATATGCAAACCAGGTTTCTATATAGATTACTCTTTAAATTTGTAAATATTCATAAGTATGTTGAGGTAAATCAATAAATTTATAGGTTAGTTCAGCAAAAATCAATAGTCCACAATGAAGAGATTAATGTTTTAATCTAAACCAAAATTTTTCATTTTGGTTGGTAACCCGCTTCTGATTAGTTATTATTTTTAAACCAACTCTAATTTGTAAGATGTAAAAACAATTTGGTAGCAGTTTATAAATACCCTCAAATGTGGAAGCACCTCTGGTAAACACTTAATTTGCAGAAGGCCATAAAGAGCCTAGACTGCTATAAATGGAACATTAAGGGTAATTCTGGTGAGGTCCCAGAAGAAGAAAGCTATAGAAAGTCTGAATCTTCTTAGAGATTACTCAGGTGACTGTCATCAGAATGCTGGTAGAAATATGGACGGCACAGGTTATTCTGATGAGGTCTCAGTTGAAAGTCAGGAACAACGTATTGGAAAATGGAGTACAGGTCATCCTTGTTATACAGTTGCAAAAAATACGGGGGCACTGTGTCCATGTCCTAGGGTTTTGTGGAATGGAGGACTTAAGAGTGATGAACTAGGATATCTGGCAGAAGAACTATCTAAGCATGAGAATATTCAGACTGCTGCACGGCTATATTCAACCACACACAGTGAGATGTCACAGCAAAGAGATAACTTCAGATAGAATTTATAATTAAAAGCAAAGAAGAAAGAGGAGATTTTCAGGACAGCCATGTAAGAAATGAAAAAAAATGTTTGGAAGAAAATACTAAAGGTATGTTCAAGTAACTATTTACTAAAGAGATTCACAGAAGTAGAAGGGAGCCAGGTGCTATTCATTAAGACAGAATAAGAAAGATGTTTCAGACATCTTAGAGGTTGCCCTGTCATAACAGGTCCAGAGCTATCTCAGGTCTCTGCTCCCCTCATTCTAGCATGGTGTTCCTTGATCACTCCAGCTGTGGCTTAGCCCGACCCATTGGTCTGGAAGTTGTGTACAAGTAGTAAGCACTGGCAACATCCACAGGTAGTCAAGTCTACAGGACTGCAGAATGCAAGAGCTATGGAAACACGATTACCTCTGCCTAGATTTCAAAAGATGCAGGCTACCAGAGGGTCCAAGCAGGGGTAGAGTTATTGCAGAAAGCATTTACAAGAGAAATGCCTAATGGAGCCATAGGAGCAGGATCACTCTTACAATCCCAGAATTGTAGAGCTATCAGCATCAATGCCAGCCAGGGAGAACGAGGAATAAAACTTCAAACTGTGAGAGGTGCTGCCTGGACTGAGTCCAGGAAAGCCAAAGGGGTAGGGTCCTCAGGCCCAACCCCAACATAGTGAGCCCACGATGTGAGGACATGGAGTCAAAGGAGATTGTTCTCCAGGTTTAAAACGCAATGTTACTTTCCCTGTTTGGGGTTACTTAAGACCAAGTATCCCTCTTTCTTGCCTATATCTCTCTTTTAGAGTGGGAATGTCTATCCTATGCTTGTCTCCCTCCTATATTTTGGGAATAGATAACTTGTGTAATTTCATGGATTCACAGCTACAGATAACTTGTCTCAAAACGAATCATGCCTTGAGTCTCATTCATATCTCATTCAGATGAGACTTTGGACTTGTGAGTTAGTGCTGAAACCAGACTTTGGGGCTACTGGAATAGATTGAATTTATTTTGCATGTAAGAAGCACATGAATTTGGGAGGCAGACTGTTATGGTTTGGATATGTCCACCAAAAGTTCATGTGGTAGAAACTTCACCTCCAAATTAATAAATTGATGGTATTTGGAAGTGGGGTCTTTGGAAAGTAATTTGGGTTAGATTGAAGTGATGAGACTAGGGTCCCCATGATGGGATTAGTGACTTTATAAGAAGAGGAAGAGAGATCCAAACTTGCACACTAGCTGTATCTTGCCATGTAATGCCCTTTGCCATGTTATCACACAGTAAGAAAGCCCTTACCAGGTAGAGCCCCTTTCTTGGACAACAAATTCAAGAAAGTTATTTTCTTTATAAATTATCCAGACTCTGGTATTATATTTTAGCAGTAGCAAATGGACAAAGACAGTTCCTGTCTAAAAACTGATAGAAATATTTTTTCTCATAATTGCAGTGTAAGAGTCTCCCCAACACAATAGTATTTATACTTTTTCATGTAGCTATATAGGCTTTGCAGTTACAATTTCTAATGGTTACAAAATACTCATTCCATTAAATAACCATTCATTAAGTAACAGCCCATTGTTATTGTTGAATACTTGGAATGCATTCCTATTTCTAAATAATGAATCAATGAATTCTTTCTTCCATTATCATTTTCATTCTTTTGATTCATTTCCTTAAATTAACAAAGTACAACATGATTGCTTTATGAACTTTGAAACAGAATGCCAAATTATTTTTTAAAAGACTTATTCTGCCACTGTTGGTTGGTTTGGTAGAATTTACTCCACTTGTCAATTACTCTGACAAGGAGATTTTCTAAGCAGGGAGTCTAAGGGAATTCCTCCTCTGCAGACCACAGTGACTAAGGTGGGAATTCCCCTAACCACAGTCTATTAAGAGCAAATTAAATACAGGTTTCCGAGTACTGGCTGTGAAACAACCAGCTGATTATTTCAGATTTCTGACAGTTGAGCCTCTAAAGAGGAACTGTTATCTAGCTTCCTGATAAGTGTTTGCATTTAGTTTCAAGAAGAAGCCTACATTTCATTTGTGATATCAAGTGCCCTTATAGCACAGAATGGGGAAAAAAAGGACAATGTAACGATAGCACAAAATTGACAATGAAAAGCACTAAGAAATATTGTATGACATCAAAATATCAGACTCTAATTATACTACATAATTTTTTCTACTCTCAATTACAACCTCAATAAATTCTATATAAAGGCAGAATATATGTCAGATAGTTCCAGATGAATCTGATGCTTTTTTATATGCATAATGGATTCTCAAGGATGCAATCATTATGCTATTATGCCATTCTTTAACATTGCTAATGACACTTGAAGATAAATGCTTACTAAATAAAAATAAGCATTGAGTGTGGTGGTGCATGCCTATAATCCCAGATACTAGGGAGGCGAAGGCAGGAGGATTCCAAGTTCAAGGTCAGCCTGAGCAATTAAGTGAGGCCCTGCCTCAAAATAAAAAAGGGCTAAAGATGTAGCTCAGGGGTATAATGCTTGCCTAACATGTGTGAGTCCCTAAGTTTTAACTCCAGTTCCTCAAGCAAAACAAACAAACAAAAAAATGCAGAAAACAAAAAACAAACGTATAATACAATGAGTAAAGAGCCTGCCTTGAAGGTATTAGTTTAATTCCCTCTGTTTCCTACCATTTAATCTATACTTGAAATGATCAATGGAAACTAAAAATGAGAATGGTGACATCTAATAATACTGTAGAAGAGATGTCAAATATATCACGGAAAAAAGGGACAGAAGAAAACACTAACCTCTAACTGAGAAAAAGGACAGCAACAACTCACCTAAAGCACCCTATGGCAGGGAAGTTGATGGGAACCCCTGTAGAACCATGAGGGTCTCTGGGAGCCACGCAGGCTTGAAGGCCATAGGAATGGCTCCCTTGCCTAGGAGAAATTTCCCCTGGCCACATTTTACATGTGGCCAGAGCAAACGGACAATAAAAAGCTCAAAATAAAGAAACATCTGAGGAGTATTCAAAAGACTCTTCTCTTTCCCTTTCCCTTTGTGCCCTAGGAAACAAAATTCTTTCAAGAAAAAGAAACCTTTGAAAAACCATCCATTTTCTTTTTAAAAAAGATTTTAGAGGATACTAAATCAGTGCAACAAGAACAGAGTGCCACAACAAGAGAACAACTTAATATTATTAATAACACTATATAAAGTAGAAGCATAATTGTTAAAGAAAAAATTACAATGAAGGCAGTTAAAATAGGTAAAAGGTTTAGAAAATGAATTTGAATAATCTCCCTGAAGACAAAGGAAAAAGGTTTAGAGATGACAAATGAGAGGCAGGATTAAAGACTCAGGAAAACAGGAGGAGAAACAATAATCAAATAAAGAAAAAAATTTCCTTAAGCTCATAAAACACTTGAGTCCTCCTAAATAACAACAGAAAACCTCACTTCTGTGCAACATTAATGAAAAGGTTCTAGCAATGTTTATAAAATTTCTAAGTGTGAGAATAAAGGAAAAAATCCTACAAGCATTCTAATAAGCGAGAGGTAGAAAAGAAAGCTTAACAACAAAGGGAAAAAATTAAACTGGTTTCAGAGAGTGACTCACTAAATACCAGAAAACAATGGAGTAGAAAAATGTGTAAGGACAAAGTAAGGACAAAGACTGTGATCTATGATTTCAAGACCTAGCCATTCCAAGCTGGGTGCACTTGTGCACCTAAAGTCCCAGCTACTCAGGAAGCAGAGGCAGGGAGAATCACTTGTGTCAAGGAATTCAGGGGCAACCAGGCAACATAGTAACATATTTATACACACATAATAGGTAAATAAATATATCTAGCTATGCTGTGGTGGATGCTGATGGATAAAAGAAAGACATAATGGTACACACAGCCAGAGAGCATACACCCATCTTTTTAATACAGGGAACAAGGTAATGAAAACAAGCACACTAAATGAGACCAAACTACACAGGTTTGTTACAGTAAAGGGCTAAGCATCACAGGATGGCAATCTGCTTGGGGGGCTCTGAAGTCACGGCAGGCAGTCCTTTGGCCTGATTTCCTCGATATTATTTAGTTACTTCTTGGTTTACTCTTTCCATATTGCACTGAGGTTTGTAATGTCCTTCCCAGCAAAGGGCTGTCCAAATCCCTGTCTGTTCATCTTCAACTTCTATGTACTTAAAATCACACAGAGCTGCCATAAAACATGCACTTTATAAATCCAGCAAAATCACCTGCCTATATTTCTTTATGACAGATACAGCAATATCACTTACATACTTTTGCCAGCTATTAGAGCTCCAAACTGTCAGAACACAAATTAAGTGGTAGAAAGACCAAATATAGTAAATAATACATGCAAAACACATTCAATTTAAGAGGACTAAATGGTTGAGAGCAAATGCCCCATGCTGCAGTAATATTCACTGCCTAGGGATATAATCTGCTGGCCTAGCTCCCATTTACAGAAAGCATGCCTAAGTATTCACAGCTAGAAAAATTATAAATGAACAATGTGTCAAAATGAACTGTTACAGGTGCACGTATGTATATGGATATACAATCACTTTTATTTATTTATATATATATATTTTCTGAAATATACCCATACACATTTTTTAGAAAAGTATTTCAGAGATAAATAACATTGTAACATCCTCTCAAAGTCTGTGTGGATACCATTAAAGCACCATTCCAGAAAAATAAAATTACTTAAGGAAGTATTTCCAAATGATGAATAAATAAGTGGGGGGAAAAAAAAAGAAAATCAAAATTGGTTGGGTTGCCAGGTGCAAGGGTGCATGCCTGTAATCCCAGTGGCTTAGCAGGCTGAGACAAGAGGACCATGAGTTCAAAGCTAGCCTCAGCAATTTAATGAGGCCCTCAGCAACTTAGCAAGACTCTAAAAATAAAAAAATAAAAAAAGGTCTGGGGATGTGGATAAGTGATTAAGCACCCCTGGGTTCAATCCCTGGTACCAAAATAAATAAATAAATAAATAAAATATTAATTTTTGTTGTGAAACATACCTCACATATAGAAAAATACAAAAACCATATGTATAAATCAATTATCACAAAACATGGGCTTTTTTTTCTTTTTTAATGTAGTACTGGTGCTCAAACCTGTGGCCTTGTACATTCCAGACCAGTGCTCTACCACTGAGTTAAAATCCCAGTCCTAATTATCACAGTGAATAACCATTTAATTATTACCAATGTAAAGAAAAAAGAGGCTGAATAAGTCTCAACAATAATACCCTTGTCCTATGTTGCCTTCTAATTACTACTTCTTCCCTCTTCCTCCAATGCATTCTGACTTTTAATAACATTTACATGCTTTTCTATATAGTTTTATCACTCACAAAAGTCAAATATTCGGATCATTTTGCAAGCACCTATAAAAAATTGATTCAGGAAATTGATGTTAAAACCAATGAATGAGGAGTCAATGGAGACCAGTATATTCACAGTCTCAAAGTATTGTCCCATGATTACATCCCTACAGGATTTAAACCAGAGTCAGAGTCTTATAATAATCAAAAAGTTCAGACACAATTCAAAAATACTCAGCACATGAACAACCAGAAAATCTCAAGCTGCAAGGAAAAAAATCAACAGATGAAATGCCAAGATGCCGTAGTTTTTGGCATTATCTGATAAAGACTTTAAAGCAGCTACAATAAAAATGTTCCAACAAGTAATAGTGAACACTCTTGAAACAAATGAAAAGATAGAAAGTCTCAACAAAGATATACAGCAGAACCAAATGCAAATTTTTGGACTGAAAAATATAATAACCAAATTTAGAAAGTTCACTGAATGACCTCAGTAGCAGAATACAGAAAATAAGGAAAGAGGCAGAGAACTGAAAATAGTGCAATAAAAACTATTCATACAAAAAAATAAAGAGAAAACATTCTAAGAAAATAAAAATGAAAAAAAAGAAGAAAAAAAAATGAAAAAAAAAAAAAAAAGAAAAGAAAAATGAATATGGCCTCAAGGGGAGGAAAGAACATTTATGTCACTAGAGTCTCATAAGGGACGGCAAAGAGTGAAAGGCAGCAAAAAGTTTTAATAAATAATGGCTGAATTCTCCTAAATTTGGCTAAGAACATAAATTTCCTTTTTTGAGAAGCACAACAAACCCCAAACAATATAAACACAAAGAAATTCATGTCATAACCAAGCTGTAAACACTAAAGATAGAGAATGAAAAAAATCTTAAAAACAACTTAAAAAAGAGGACATGTTACTTTTAAAGAAACAAAAATGTCAAAGATTGTGGATTTCTTGGCAGAAATCAGAGGTCAGAAAGAAGTGTAACTTCTATAGTAGTAACTTTTGTAGAAGTGCCCAACTGTAATCCCAGCTATTTGGGAGATTGAGGTAGGAGGATTGAAAGTTTGAGTTCTGCCTGGATAACTTAGTGAGACTTTGTCTCAAAATAAAAAATGTTGGGGATGTGGCTCTGTGATAGAACACTTGGGTGCACACACACACACACACACACACACACACACACACACACACACACTTCTGGAAGAAACAAGCTTTCTGCACAGAATCTATATTCAGCAAAAATACCTTTCAGAAATGAAGGTAAAATAAAGACATTCTCAGGGCTGGGGTTGTAGCTCAGTGATAGCGCACTCATCTAGCACGCAAGAGGTTTGATCCCTGGCACTGCAAAAAATAAAGACATTCTTTGATGAAGAAGAGTACTATGAAAATCTATTGTTAGTTGTTCTACTGTAAAGGAAACACTCAAAGAAGTTATGCAGACAGAAAGGAAAGAATACCAGAGGAGAACCTGGGGCATCAGAAATGAAGGACAAGCAAAAAAAATGACAAATGTTTGGATAAATATATTACCAATGGACTTCTTTAATACATGCTTTACTGTTAAAAATCAAACTTACAAGGTCTGGTTTTCAGTGTAAGTGTGACATAGAGATCAAAATAAAGTGGAGAGAGTTAAGGGGCCTATGCTGGTAAGTTTTCTACACTCCACTTCAAGAGGTTAAATATTGATTTTTAAGTAGACTACACATTTTGAAATGTATATACATATTCATTCCTTCCTATAAATAAAAATTTTTAAAAATAAAAACGAAATAGGTATTGTCATTCCTAGTAACTAATAAAACAATCTATGCAAATGCAAAGAGACACAGTAAAATACTCAATAGAAAATTAAAGTGGAATACTAAAACAGAGTGGGATTGAAGGAGGATATGACCACAAAGGAATAGCACAGGTTACTTTTTAGGAGAAAAGGAATTGTTCTAAGTCGTCTTTGTGGTAATGATTACACAAATCTTTACATGTGTAAAGATGCTCAGAACCACACACACACAAACACAGATGCACAAGTCAATTTTGTTGCATATTAACTTGAAAAATTAAAAAAAATACATAACAGAGTCATGGGTAAAGATACAATCTCAGAGAACACCAAAACTTAAAGAACAAGAGAAGAAAAACAAAGGGAAGCAAAGCAGTAGACAAAACAAAACAACTCAAAGAGAAGGCTGGAATACAGGTGGTAACTGATAAAAGCAGGTATAGAACAGACCAAGTCTATTGCACTGGCAAAGGGGTAGGTAATGCTGACCGTGTTCAAGCTGCTTTGGTGTGGGAGGAAAGGGCAAGGAGGGAGCAATCTGCCTGACTTGCAGAAGTGAATGCATGCCAAAATGTGGGGAAGGGAAGACAGCCAGACTAGACCAGTGCATTACTAAAAGCTCACAGTATTTAAAACCATAACAACAACTAGTAATATTTACTGAAAACTTGCCATGTGTTAAGCCATGGTTTCCCAATCTTAAGGTGTATACAGTTGGTTATACAGTTTAGAAAAATTCTTCTGCATCCCTCAGTATTGATGTTTTACATTAAATTAATTAAATATAAATAAATGCACATATATATTCTTTATATTTATAGCTCTTTATAGTACTGAAAATACTCATATTAAAAATAAAAACTATGGGGCTGGAGTTGTGACTCAGGTAGAACACTTTCCTAGCATGTGTGAGGCACTGGGTTTGATTCTCAGCACCACATACAAATAAATAAAAAACAAAAGGTCCACCAACAACTAAAATTTTTTAAAAAAATAAAATGATGGGTTGGGGGTATAGCTCAGTGGTAGACTTCTCGTCTAGCATGCATAAAGCCCTGAGTTCAATCCACAGCACCATCAAAAAGTAAATAAATAAACTACACAACTAAAATTCTAGCCAGGCATAGCAGTGCATGTCTGTGATCCCAGCAGCTTGGGAGGCTGAGGCAAGAAGATTCCAAGTTCAAAATCAGCTTCAGCAACTTGGCAAGGCCCTAAGCAACTTAGTGAGACCCTGTCTCAAAATAAAAAATAAAAAGAGCTGGGGATGTGGCTCAGTGGTTAAGCACCCTGGATTCCATCCCTGGTCCCCTCCCACACCATCCCCCCAAAAAGGAGAAAAAAAAAAAAAAAACACTAAAATTCTATTTAACAATAACGATGTTGACAAAACTTATTTTATGAATAGTAAATTGCTGCTTAAAACATGACTAGGATATAGGTCTTTTAGTTTGTCCTGCTATTCTTTATTTTCCAGCTGTGGAGACATACTTTATACAATGCCTAGTGACAGCCTTTGGTTTTCTCTTAGAAGAAAATACATTATTACATATTAAATATACCTCCTTCTCTCATCAGCCAAGAACTGTTGGAATCCAAAACAATTACACATATGCATACAAATGTGGACTAGAATAGCTTAGCAAAACACAATATAGTGATGCTCTACATGATCCAGAATATTCTCTTAATATTTAACTCTTATCAGTATGGAAACACAAAACTTTTAAACAGTCATAAAAAAAAAAATCACAGAGCTCAGTGAAGATACTGTTACTAGTTTGAAGACTGTTAAAAAGAGTTACATACATCATGTTACTAATAGCCTTAGGCTAGGCGCACTAAGTAAAGACTTCGTCAGTTTTCCTAGCCCTTCAATAAAAAGTTTATTTTAAAAAAATGTAAGTTACATCAGACTCATTGCTAAGTAAGGTAACAAAAATGAGAACAGGAAAAAAATTAAAAACTCAACCACTTTCCATTATTTGAGAAGACTGGAATCTTGATGATAATGTGCTCAGCTTTGATTGAAATGATTTACAGATAACCAACATGTGTTTCTTAGCAACCTGCATGCATAAAAAGGCTACAATATACTGTATGATTCCAATTATATGACATCCTGGAACAGACAAAATTATATAGAGAGTAAAACAATTCAAGGTTGCCAGGAGTTTGGGAGGAGACAAGGGATGAATAGGTGATACATAAGAATTTTTAGGGCAGTAAAAACATTCTGTATAAAACAAATGGCAGATAAATGACACAATGCATTTGTCAAAAACTACAGAATGTTACAGTACAAAATATAATCTTAATGTATGTTGTTATTTAAATTAAAAAATCGTTTAGGAGGTTGGTGGTTCCAGGAAGCAATGCAGACTGTGATAAAAGGATTTAACTATGAACATATGAATGTCCAAAACATCTAACTGAATATATGAATGTACAAAATAACATCACTGAAAGAGGTAGAACAAAAGGTGCTAGTCTATGTAGCTCTGGAAAAGAGGTGCATCTCTAAGACAAAAGGCAAAAAGAACTGCAGAAAAGCACTGAATTCTAGTTGATAAGGTTGTTTCCCAGGGGGCTGGGGGTTTACAGTTCTCATACTGCTATTTATGGGACCAGAACTGAACAATTAAGCAGATGATGAAAGTCAAACAGTGGAACAGTAAATGTGGTAATAAATCAGAGCAAGAGACAGGATAAATTCATGTTTAGCTTAATATAGATATGAATGGTTACACACACACACACACACACACACACACACACACACACACACACACACACAGGTTAGCAGATATATATATATCTTTCTGTGCTTTGTTAACTGAGAAGATTTTTAAAAAACCAATAACCCCAGTAGCAACAAGCACACTTAGCATCCAGATCTTGGTTTCTAATATAATTCTCTAATAAAAGGAACCAGGACCCTTTGGAGAAATGATTTATTCAGCTGAGTCGAGGAATACATAAGAGGAGCCTGGAGTATTTTGTAGTTCTAGGTAGTAAGAAAGTGCTTAAAAAAATAATAAAAACCCCCAAAACCTCTGCTGTGGCATGTGTTGAAGGAGCATAGTAGCCAACTGAAAGGGTTCCCCGTGGCTAAAGGTGGAAGATTCTAAACAACAAAATAAATAGTTTGGGGTTAAAATCTAAAGTATGAAATAAACATCTGTGAGTCTATACTGACATAAACATATGACTGAATAAATTAATAGCCGGAGGAAAAGAGATGAATCTCATTCAGAATTCCAAACCATTTATGTAGACACTCTGCTTTCAAGGAGGCAGGAGTAACAGCATTTAGGTGTGGGCTGAATGGTGTAACTTCCCATAAAAGAATGTAGTACAGGAATAGGGGTGAGGGGACAAGAGTATCAGGAGTATTGGTTTTTTTACAGTGGAGAAGTAAAAAAACAATTAGTCACAAATCACACTGATAGTATGTACCCTTAGTATGATGAAAATGGCTATAACCAATAAGCTCAATATTATTAGAAAAACATAGAGAAATTTTAGCTCTGTGGTGTCCTACAAAATACCTAACCAGCACCCTTCAAAAGGTCAATATCATAAAAAAACAAGGAGAGTCTAGAAACTGTTATAGCTGAGGAATCTAAGGAGACAAGAAAACTAAACACAATGTGGCATCCTGGACGGGATCATGGAACAGAAAAAGAATATTAGATAAAAGCTGAATAAACTGCGGATTTAATTAATAACAATATATCCATATTGATTCATTAACTGTAATCAATCTGCTAACAAAAGATGTAACCAACAGGGGATAGAGTGTGGGGTATCTAGAAACCTTTGCACTACTGTTCTAAAGAATAAAGCCTATTATAAACAAAACCAAGTCGATAACTAACCTTATATTTAAAGATGACACATTAAACTCATTTCCCCCAAAATCAGAAACAAGGCAAAAATGTCTACTTTCTCCACTTTGAGTTAGTATTTTGAAAAAGAAAAACAGAGTTGTAAAAGTTATACTACCTGGTTTCTAGACTTCCTCTACCACCACAGTATCAAGACAGTATAGTACTGATATAAGGACAGAAAAGTAGATGAATGGAACAAAAGAATCTGGCAACAGATTCACATTTATCACCAACTGATTTCCTACTAAGGATATCCATATGAACCTCAGGTTCCATAAGAAGTGTCAGCAGGTCTATTTCTTCAATTTTCTTAGAATCCCTAGTTATATGCAAAAATGAGAATTGTATTAAACAAAGGTCAACAATTTCTGAGTGACTCCTATGACCTAGGTACTGTTTCCATTAATACTTAGAATAGCCTATGAGGCCAGTGTTATAAAAGGTGATGCTCAGAGAGGTCCCATGATCTGTCCAAAGTTAGAGCTAATAGTGGCAAAGTGGAATCTGAATCACAATCTGCTTGGTTCATTCCCAAGGCTTTTTCACAACATTCAGAATGAAAAAGGAGAACATCAGCTCACACATCCCAACACTGCCTTGTTTATTCTGTTTTGTTTTGCTTTGTTTGAAAGATGAGATCATTCAAGTTTCCCTCATAAATGTCTTCCAAAGTATTAAGTAAATATTTAATTATTATTTACTAAAATGAACATATTAGCTTATTAGGCAAAATTTATGATCCAGTTGAATGTTTCTGTATGCTGTGTGTACATTTTGTAGTAATTTGCAGATTTATCCATAGTCAGTAGTTATTTAAAGGCAATAAAACAAAAAACATAATTCTTAATTGTTGTAAGGGAGTACGGTTGTTACTTTTGTTATGCCATATCTTTTTGGCCACAGTCACGACCATCCTAACATCAAGTCTCAAATGAGCCAAGGTTGTCTGCTAACATTTTCTGTTTCACAATTATAGAAAACCCTAGACAGTGTTTATACCTCTATCTTCACTTAAGCTTCTAGAGAGTCATATCTAGACATAAACTATCAGAATTCTGATGCCTTTGAAAAATAGTCTACACCTCAATCCAAAAGGATTTGTTTGCCTGATAAATTTCCTTTTCTCTAGGACTCGGAAATGCCAACAGGATCAGACTTACATTCCCTTATCTATCCCCACTACTGAATATTTACAGAACATTCAAATTCCTACATCATACTTAGAATAAAATATGTAAGTTCCAAAAGAGAACATCAATGATTGAAAAAGTCTTGAATGCTACCTCTGGGTTCTTCCTTTTAGATCGCAACAAAACTTTTAGACTAGCTTTTCATGAAAATTTCATGAAATACTATTTCTAAGTTAGGATTATGCTCAACTGTTTCCATCTGATTTTGCATAAGTGAGGAGTTTTAATAATATGTAAGATGATGCTAACAGTTTAAAACACTGTAATATGTATTATCTCATCGTCCTCCTATTGATCCAGAAATGTAGACAGGGAAACTGTTAGCACATTTTACAGATGTCAAAACAGGCCCACAGAGATTATATAGCTTGCCCAAGTTACCTGACCAATAAGTGGTAGGGTTTGAGAAGATGAGGTCTCTGAGTTTCAATGTAAATGCTTTCCTCAGGAACTCATGCCACTCATGTCTCAAATTTCAGGTCTATGTCTAACTCCAGACTAAACATAGTCTGCATTTTTCCCATTCCACGGGAACATCACCTTGGTTTCCCCATATTTTTCTTTTGTATAGATCTCTAAGGAAGCTGAGGTAGTTGGGTAAGACGTAGGTGTTGAGAGATTCAGCATCATGACATCTGTCAGTCAGAAAACTGAAATTAACCATGTACTCTTGCTTTTAAAAAAACAGTATTTTGGGTCGGGGGTGTAGCTCATAGTAGAGTGTGTGCTTAGCAAGTGCAAGGCTTTGGGTTTAATCTCCAGTACCACAAAAAACAAACAAAACCCCCAAACCAAACAGCAAAAAAAGTCAAGTAACTTGAAGAAACATTTCTCCTACCTTTTTCCATCTAGTCATGACTCTTTAGACACATTTTTAGGTGAGTTTCACCATTCTAAACAAGGTATAAAGGGAAGAAATCCACAATAGCATTTTCCTGAGGCAGGTATTTACAGAAAGTTCTCTCAGACAGATGCATACATATATGTAATACCTCATTTTATAATAGTTCATTCTGTTCCAACACTGTTTCTTGAATTTCTCTCCAAGCAATGTAAAGTACTACATGAATTACAGAAAAACAACAACAACAAAGAGTAGGGATACCCCATTAATGAAAGAAATACTGACTTGAAAATGTCCCAATTTTATGAAATGTATCAACGAACCAATACTTTGCATTGCATTGTATTCCTTTATGCCAGTTACTGATTTATTAACTCTCAGCTCCCTTCACTATCTGCTTTGCAATAGAAGGGCTAAGCACTTTGAGAATTTCTGCTTTGTGGTGAGCATGTTGTTAAGCTTTATCATCAGAGAGCACTGGAAAGGGATAAAGAAAAGGCTTCTGCAAGATCTGGGATATATCAGTGACTATGGATATGAAGAACACCCAAGGGTGTCCCATCCCAGCTGTGAGCCCAAAGCAGACACCCGCTCAATGAGCTCACAGCCCTCCTGACACAGACATCACAGACCTCAGGGTTCACACCATCTGGCTGGGGAGCTGACTCCCAGTGTCTACAATTCCCCTGTGTGTATACCCACCTGCCTTGGCCTGCCTTATCCCCAAAGGATGTTTCCTGTTCACCAATCTTGGTTGGATCCTCATCTGCCAGTTCAGTTTGCCTTCCCCAAAGGCAGTATTTTATGCTTCCTGTAACTAGGAACCAGCTCTGGCCAGAATAATACAGGGAACCTCTATGATATCCAATGGGCTGTGAAGAATACCACACCTCCTCCAGTGATGTCTGAATCCCAACTGAGGGCTTGTGTCCAGGACTCTGGGCACAGTTGAGGGAGAGTGAATGGTATAGTAAAAACAGAAGTAATAAATGAAACACTGCCCACTAAGATATGTGCGCATCACCTCGCCATCCCTCCAACTCCGATCTCTTTTGACAGTCAGCACCCAGAACCTTAGCAGCAGACACTCCCTAAGAGAAGATGCTAGGTTTATTCTGCAGAAACAAACTAAGCCAAGAGAAAGGGTGCATATTCTGATATTTGAAACTCCTACAATACAATGGCTGGGTGCCCCCTACGCAACCTACCAGTTAACAACTACAGCCTACACAAAGTTCTTCTCATCAACTTTTGGGTGTTGTACTTTTAGATAAGAAGGAACATTTGTCCAAGAATCAATAAATATCTGAGAAAAGGTTCCAAAACAAACTGCAGAGGAGAGAAACCTCTGAGGAATTCAGAGGAAACGGCCTACAGAGGGGCAAAAGAAAAACATGCTCACATACCCTCAGAGAGAGAGAGGGCAATGTATTCACAAAATTCAAATGGAAGTGCATAAAAAAATCATTAAAAGGTATTTTCAGAGAACAAGAAAAAGTTCTTAGAAATTAGGTCATCAATAATAGTTTAGTATCATGATTGTGGTAATGGTTACATGGAATCTACACATAGTACAATTGTCCACACACAATGTACCAATGTCAAATTCCTGGTCCTGATATGATATTATAATTAGATAAAATGTAACCATCGAGGGAACTAGGACCAGCATACACAGACCTCTGTCAATCTTAGGAACTTCCTGTGAATCTGTAATTATTTTAAAAAACAAAAAATTTAAAAAGAGGATATTATGCACATGTGAAAGAGAAAGAGAACTGGAAGACAGAACTAGGCATATTTCAGAAAAAAGCAAAAATATAAAGCAATGAAAAATGAAAAAATCATTTGATTGAGCTCCCCAGCCCAATGCACATAGGTTCACTGGACTGAACCCAGTTTCAAGCATGCCTGGCAAGCGCTCTTCACTAAGTTATACCCCTGCCTGAAGAAAAAAAATGTTTTAAATGGTTTAATGGGAAGTTGATTTTTGAGAACCAACACTGACAGAAGAGCTATAGAAAAAGAAAAGAGGTGAGATCACATGGATAAAATTAACAATAAAATTATCCAAGAAAACTCAGAATTTAAGGACATGAATTCTCAGATTAAAAGGGAATATTAAGTACTCAGGGTAATAAATGGGGAAAAAAGTCACACCCATGTCGATGTGAAATTTTAGAACACTAGAGATGAAGAGAAGATTCTCAAAGCTTTTAGAGAGAGATGGGAGGAGAAAAAATAGCTCACATAAAATAAAGACCAGAACGGCAGGGTTTGAAAGCAACACTGAAAGCCGGAAGCTGACTGAGCAATGCCTTCGTAATTCTGAGAAAAAAAACACCCAGATAGAATGTGGTCAGTCTTTTGAGCATGAAGGGAAGAAAACAATGATTTTCAAACATGCAAGGTCTTAAAGTATTTACCTCCCATGCACCCTTTCTTCAGAAGATCCTAGAGCAAGTGTTTTACCAAAATTGAGAACAGGAAGAAAGAGGGACATGTGGGATCCAGAAAACAGAGAACATACATTAAAAAGAGACAAAGGTCACTTTATTCCCCAAAAGGTGGAGAAGAAATGTCTCAGGACAGTTCCACATTAGCCTGAGAACACTCTGTACAAACTGGACAGAGAGATGAAGGACTCAGGAGTGAGGCAGGGAGAGTCATCAGTGAAAAGATGAAATTGACAGGAAAAGTATGAACAATATACCAATATCAAGAGGAATTTCATAATCCCAGCAGAAGTATGGGGGCAGTGGTAAATATTCAACAAGACAACTAAACTGGATGTGGTGGTGCACACCTGTAATCCCAGGGGCTTGGGAGGCTAAAGCAGAGGTCAGCCAGTTCAAAGTCAGTCTTAGTAATTTAGTGAGGCCCTAAGAAACATAGTAAGACCCTGTCTCAAAATAAAACATAAGGGTTGGGGTGTGGTTCTGTGGTTAAGCACCCCTGGGTTCAATCCCTGGTACCAAAAAAAAAAAAAAAAAGACAACTAAGCAAATCAAAAAACAAGAAACAATTACTGACTTAAGACAGTTAGACAGTAAGGGTATACTAATGGAATAAAAATCTATTCATAGTACACCCTATGGCTTAGCCATAAACATTTACATAGTTATCATGCCAACAACATAGATTTAACAAAAATGTGTGTGTAGTGGGGGAGAGGGAAGGGTGTATGTGTAGGTGTACTGCACGTTATATTAACATCTTCCTTACGAAGAAATCGACATGGCTAAGGCTGAAAACACCAAGAAATAGCAGCATATTAACCATACTGCACTATTGACACTGAAATATAAATCACTAAAATAACTAGAAGCACAATTTTTGGAAGTAGGACTTTGGTGTAAGAACCAATAGAACCAACTTTTGTTTCTCTTAAACTGCCTAATTCTGATTTTCAAACTTTGCAGAGGTATTATTTTGATAATAATAAGTGTGTTTGAAGATTAAATCTGAAGAAAAACATTAAATAATACATTTAAATTTAAGAACATTTAAGATGTTCTTAATACTTTCAAATTTAAGAACATTAAATAAATACTAAATAAATAAAGGGCTTAGAAGTACTTCTTAGGCAATGAAGAAGTAAGTGACATGATCAGACTACATTTTAGGAAATACTGGGATAGGAGAAAAAAAAAAAAAAAGATGAACTGAAAGAGGGAGAACCTGAAGGTTAAACACATACACATATCAAATTTCTTGCAAATTTTCTGAACTGAGGAAAGAACACTCTGGATTCTGTTGTCTTGCGTTTGTTTTGTGATGTTGGGCATCAAACCCAAGTCCTAGGAAGTGCTCTACCACTGAGTACATCCCCAGCACTGTACCCTGTTTGCTATAGGAATATCAGAAGAGTGGAGAAAGGGTGAATGTGGAGGTCATGACAAAGATGTCTTAATCTCTTAATCTTCATCTATCTGGTAATTTTTTTAACTATCAATTAGTTTTCAATACAAGGAAGGGGATAGCCAGTCAGCAGATACAAACATTGTAGTCTTTCTTGTAGAACATTCTGTCCTCTGTGGATAAAGAGCCATCTGGGTTATGAATCAGTCTCTCAAGGGATTTTACCTAGTGTAGATTTTAACTATGTCCCACCATCAAATAAACTAACCATCAAAGTCCTGAACCTAAGAGCTGTGAGACCAAATCTATGAAGATCTAGAAGAATTAGGGATTCTGAGAAATAAGTAAGGACATACACTAAGAAGAAAATAAGACTCATACCTACCTAAATGCATTCAGAGCCAAGCCACAAATTGAAAATCAAAGTCCAAGTGCCTTCCCCCAGAGCACAGCCCCCCCGCCCCCCACTCTGCTTAGAACCTGGCTACTCCAAGTGTGGTCCTTGGCCAGCAGCAACAGCAGCCCCTGGGAGCTTGTTAGACATGCAGAATCTCAGGCCCCTCCTCTGATCTAATGAATTAAAACCCTCATTTTAACAAGATCCCCAGGTGATACCTAGGTCCATTAAAGTTTGAGAAGCACTGACTTAGATGATAGAGAAAGGAGTCCTTCTGGCTTTTGCATTCCCCTACCCACCCTGGGAGCACAGAGCCTAGGCAATCCCCTCTATTGTCTAAAACTGCCCAGACAGTAACAGTCATTTATACAGTAAGAAAAGTGCTAAGAAGAATCTGGCAACTATGTGTCTTCTAGAAAATGCACGGATTCCAGAATACCCAATTATTTCTTAGGAGCTTGGTTATAGAGTAAAATAAGAACATGAGCATGAATCACAGATTTCCCTTTATAGCTGCCTATTTTATTTAAACAAAAAAATGCTAAACATTAATTTTAGTTGTACTTAATTGAATAATTTCTCCAGGGAATAGTTCAGGGAGAGTTTAAAACTGCCTGTTTCCAAAAGCCATTACAAATTGGCATATACTATAATGTCACTGTGCCAACCAAAACAGCGTGCTTTACTGTCCCTAGGGCTGCCTTCACTCCAGATGTGTTCAGAACTCGCAGTAATATAATGCAGGCAAAAGCCATATTTACACGAAGTAGTACTTTGAATATCCTTTTCCAATTATCTGGAATGAGATAATAGATCCCTAATTGGAAGCACGGTTGGGGGTGGGGGCAGGTCAGTGGTTCCTCCCTTGTGAATGCTTTTATTAGTAAAAACTAAAATGGTCTGTGCAAAAGAAATTTCCTTTGCCACAGTTAATCATCTGAACATCTATAAACTTGGAAACTGCCCCCTGGTCACCTCTAATTAACAAGGCGATTTTTATAAGACTGATCTTGTCTTTTCCTGTGAATTGTAAGGACGAAAGGACTGGGGTTGGGAGAGACAGAAGAGGAATGCAAGTGAAACAGCTCCAAAAACCATTCTGGCAAGAGAACAGACAAAAGCCATGGGTATACAGGTGTAGCCGCTCCCTCCACCAACATCCCACCCAGATATCTTCCATTCTGTTTTGGGCTTGCATGAATGGCATGGGCTCCCTTTCCTTTCTGACCACTAATGGTCATTAGACCATTGTCAGGGTTTATCTTTGTTTATTAATTTTTATTTATTTGTTTATTTATTTATTTTGCAGGACTGGGGATTGAACATAAGGGCCCTGTGCTTGCAAGGCAAGCACTCTACCAACTGAGCTATATCCCCAGCCCATCTGTGTTTCTTATTGATTTATAACTTGCATTACAAATTGAATTAATTGATAAACCATAATCTCTTTATTCTTGAATTTAAGCATTCGTCAATAAAGTTACATAATGTACTGTACACTTTTGCTAACCATGGAAGTTTCTAACAGAAACAAAATTTAATTCAAATAAATATTTTTATACAAATCAGCATAGTGTTCTGTTACAGTGGAGACTCTGGCCCCTGTACATCATAAAATGCTGTAATATGCCATGCAATCGGGCACACTCAGTTAGTGAAACTGTCTATTTTCACAGATGTCACAGAGAAACCATCTGAAAAAACTATGTATAATGCAGCTGTTCTTGGCTGTTAGCAAGATACACTTGAAAATCTTTTTCCCCAAAAGGTTCAAAATTGGAACAAGTTTTCCAAATATAAATTAATTAACAAATTCCATGTGTTGACAAGCTAACACACTAATGTTTACATTTCAACTTGACAAAGGAAATTTCAATGTATTTTTTTATAAACCTCGAAAGGAAACAAGCTCCTGTATAGCATTTACTTCAATATATTTGCCCTAAAATGTTTAAAAACATTTTTATTGTGAGAGGTAACAATGAAAATATTAATATTGTTTAACAAACAATTACAAGGCAAAAACTGTATAACCATTATGTGCTTGTCCAACTTGGCAGTGCGATACTAGACCAATCAACCTTGTAAAAATCTAAACTCATTCACTAATAGGCAATCAACAAACATCAACTCTACACCAGGCGGTACATTAGGTGCTAATTTGAACACTTGGCAAGTATTACTTACTAGCATATTTACTCAAATAATTACCACCACAAAGTCCTTATTTGTTACCTGAGATTCAAAGCAAGTAAATATGTAACTTTATCAGAAGAACAAGGAGTATTTTGCTCCAATAAAT
This sequence comes from Sciurus vulgaris, assembly GCF_902686455.1. Taxonomy (NCBI): domain Eukaryota; kingdom Metazoa; phylum Chordata; class Mammalia; order Rodentia; family Sciuridae; genus Sciurus; species Sciurus vulgaris. Next base: position 52,576,770 of record NC_136463.1, on the reverse strand, counting down.
CTACCCTGGAGGTTTGTGCTCTAGGGATGTTTTACAATATATCACTTCTGAAAGGACCACAAGAAAGGGCTTGGTGGTCAGTAACACCCAGATGTGAACTTTTCTTTCTGACCTATACTAGCAGTGACTGATGTTCCCCATGTCTCTCTGATTAACCCTTGAGGTTAGGCCTCTTCCTCCAGAACAAAGGCCTCCCCACTGGGGAACTACTTAGAACTTTCCCAAGCACCTTGCAAAGAGTCTTATTTTTCATACGGGGACAAGATCTGAAAAAAGCATTTGTTCCAGTATAAAGACAGTGAAATCCTTGTTTATAAGACTAATGTTCTTTTAATCCTAAGAAAAACCCAATCCATAGCTTTGCCTTAAGAGAAATAGTTTTAACTTATTAATCACTAAGTTTTCAAGTAAAACTCAGTTTGTAAGATTCTCAGAAGCAGTTCAGCTGTTTCCACATTGCACATCAGAAAATTCCTACATTACGTAGTCTAGGATAATGTTAAAACAATATACATAATGGCATCATTTCCTTACTAGGTTCCATTTCAGCTGGAAAAGAAGGGAGAAATTTAAACCAAGATAATTTACACCAATAATCTACAAACTGGGATGTATAAGATGATTCACTGGAATGTGGAAAAAAATATTAATATACTTACTTTTTAATCTCAATCTTTTAAAATTTCTACTTTTAGAAGTCATATATAAAACAGTATATATAATTTTAATTATATTTTAAATTATAATATATATTTATAATTTTTAATTTTTAAAAATTTAAAATTCTGAACATTTGCTCATAATTTTTTGTTTGGTTTTGGTGCTGGGAATTACACCCAGGGCACCTTGTGCTCTACTGCTGAGATACACCTCAAGTCACACCTCGTGGCTACTGGGATCATGATCTAAAAATATTGGGAAGGGAGCTGGGAGGTGTTTTCAGTGGTAGAACACTACTATGTGTGAAGTCCTGGGTTTGGTCCCTAGCACTTGGGAAAAAAATGCTAGAAGTCATTTCATTAAGAGTGGTATATACTCTCTGTGAAAGAAAACAGGATATGTAACCTGAAAGTCTAAAAGTTAAATATCTTTGTCATTATTCAAGAAAATATTAAATCCTAAAAGTAACGAGTAAGTGTCCAGTCAACTTGAATTGGAGGAAGATTAAAAAGCATTCAAATTCACAGTCCAAGGAATATAATGGTACATATCAGGGAAAGTGGGGTAAGTGATTTGAGATTTTTGTGTTTCTACAACTTTTCTATAAATCTAAAACTAGTTAAAAATGAACACTTAAAAGTTAGACAGACATGATGGCACATGCCTATAATCCTAGCTACTCAGGAGTCTGAGGCAGGAAGATCAAAAGTTTGAGGAAAACCTCAGCAACTTAGCAGGATCAAGTCTCCAAATAAAATTTTAAAAGGGCTGGGGATGTAGCTCTGAGGTAGAGTGCTCACCTAGCATGGCCCTGGGTTCAATTCCCAGTACCACAAACAAACAAAGAAATGCTTAAAAGTTATTTATAACTAATCATGGCAGCAAATTTTTAAAAAGTATTTCAAATAAAGCAGAGTGGAAGTTAACCCTAAAATGGCACACTCACATCACCCAACACCCAGTCTCTGTTCCATGCCACTGGACACCATAAATGGTGGACCCAATAAGGTGGCCTCAGAGCTCCCCTTCTCTCTGGTCTTTTGAGAACTGTCAAAATATGTTTGTGTACAGAATGCTCTTTGCATTTAAAAGTGCTTTGTCTTTGGAGTGCTGATAGAAGATGACAAAAATAGGTGGCTCAACCATAGATGAAGGAGTGCAGAGGAAGCCGAGAAAGGGCATAATCAAAGGGAAAGATAATAAAAGAGTTTCAGGACATGATTAGATGTTTGCTTTAGGAAGAAAACAGTGATAGGGCAGATAGGGCCTATTTAATAAATAGTTACTGGACACCAATTATGTGTCAGACACTGGGTTAAATACTAGGTACAAAAGAGTGATTGATCCAGACAAGATCCCTATCCTCAAAAAGCTTACAGTCTATACTAGAAAAAAAAACAAAACAAAACATATCAGTGAGGAGGTTGTGTGATAGCACTGAGGAGTAACAAGGAGCTGAACTAGGCAAGTGGCAGAAGCCCGAAAAGGAGGGGCACAGAGAGCAGATCTCATGCAGCTAGTCACAGAGTAGAAAATTCTTTGTTCATGTAGACTGACTAGCACTAATTGGATCATTTTACTTGAGTCAGAATGGCAGAGCAAACTCCTACAATGTTACTATATATAAACTAATAAGTGCTATCCAAAGGTAAGGTGTTGACTAGGAGGCTGCAGTCCTAGGCTCCAGACGTGGAGCTGTATTTTGGAGATTTCTGAGCTATCTCAGGAATTAAAAAAAGAAAAATAGCAGTGAAGGAAGGAGATCTGCTTCTTGAGATGGAATACCCAGAAAGAGGCTTCCAGAGTATCAAACTTTAATTCCACAGGCAGGAATACAGGGTTTTGAAGGTACCCTTCATCCTTCTATTATAGTTGTTTTCTATTCTTATGTACCTCGTGCAAGGCAGTTCCCAGACCTAAGTCCTTGAGGAGTCATGGCCAAGTGTCCAGTGTTTCAAACTACCCCAATACCACACATACCTGTAGGATATTTATTTTAAAAATAGGTGAATACAAAGAAAACCAAGAGTAAGAGCACCTAAATGAAGGGGGGCTGAGGATGGCTGTAGAAAAGGGGCTGCCAACAGGGAGAGAGGGTGTGCTCACAGATAATTAGGTAGAAAAAACTTTCAGGGACAGTCTGAATGTATGTATCCATCCACCCATCCAACCAACCATGGAAGAAAGTGACAGCATCTAAGAAGTGGTAAAAACCGGGCATGGAGTCCTGAATAGAGATAAGGGGTAGCTATAGAATGCAGGAGAATGCTATACTTAACGATTGCAGTTTATCATCATAAGGATACGAATAAACAGCCAGATGAAGAGGTACTTAAGGCAAAGTCCTGAAGGATCCCAAGCACAGAAGTTTCTGCCCCGATGGAGGGTCGGTATGCCACCCATCTGGCACATGGTTAAGATGCCAACTTGGGAACTCTCTGAGTCCCATCATTTGGAGGATTTTATGCAGGCTCCATTATGTAGGCATTTTTTATTAAATCATTAGCCACTGGTGGCTGGACTCCAGCTCCTCACAGGGTAGGGCTGAAAGACAATCATGTAGTTGCTTCCTTCTAGTGACCAGACCCCATCCTGAAGCTATTTAAGGGTTCCCCAAGAGTCACCTTGTTGGCATAAACTCAGGTATAATTTAAAGGGGCTTGTAATGAATAACAAAAGACACATATTACTAAGGAAATTCCAAAGATTTTAGGAACCCTGCCACAAGTTGGAGGCAAAGACAAAAAAATAGTTTTTATTACATCACAACCAACTAAATCGGAATTTCTGGGAGCAAAAACCAAGCATTTAAGGACACTTAAGTGTGTCCTATCAGGATTCATTCATTCATTCATTCATTCATTCATTCATTCATTCATTCATTTATTTGTTCGTTCTGGAAATTGAATTCAGGGGCACTTTACCACTGAGCTACATCCCCAGTCCTTTTTACTTTTTTTTTATTTTGAGACAGAGCCTCATTAAGTTGCTGAGGATGGCCTCAAACATGTGATCCCCCTACCTCAGCTTCCTGAGTCACTAGGATAACAAGGGTGTACCATGTGCCAGGCTAGCATCTGCATTTTAAAGCTCCCCCAGATGATTACAGTATGCAGCCAATTTGAGAAGCATTAATCTTGGGCAGTGATTTTAGATGTTCAGAATTAACAGAAAGGGGAAAAAACCCAAAAAACAGAAATCAAAGTCTTAGCCCCATGTCCAGCTCAACCAAATCAGAATCTCAGTGTATGAAGCCCAGTTACTGTGTGACTTAATAGAGCCCTTGTGCTTCTTATGTAAAAAACAGAGTAGAGAAAGATGTATTAAGTAAGGCTGAGACCTTGACATGGACATGGTTGCTGAAATACTAGGAGACAGACAACTAAAGCTCAAGGGAAATGAATCCCTGGAGTTGCCCACTCAAGGGTCATTTATGAAGTTGTAAATAAATTCAGGAGAACTCATTACTATTTCAAGCAAAAGGGGCCAGGAGAGAGATCTGGGAAAACTCCAAAGGAAGAAAAGGTACCAGCACAGAGAAGTGTAAGCACTCCTTTCCATGGCTGAATGATATCTCACTGTGTGGACAGGTCAGTATGTTTTGTGGAACTTACAGAGGAGAGTTTCAAAGGTAGGGTGGTCACCTCTTTTAAAAGCCACAGAGGATCAAGAAGAAAACAATGCCAGGACTGCTCACAGTGGATAATGAAAACTTTCTGTCAGTCACTGGCCTCGGGACCCACTCCTCACACCTCAGTCTGTAAACATGTTCAAATTGTGCCCTTCTTATGAAAAACCAGCCCTCTGGCTCATGTGTTTTAAGATTCCATCTTCCCTTCAACACCAACCTGCTTTAGAGGTTAGTCTACAATTCTACCCCTATGACTTGAACCCTCTTTCCCTCTCAACCCACTACGGTGCCATTATTCCAGTGACACTGTTCCTACAGAGGTAACCTAATTGAGAATTCCAATAGTTTATTTGCAATCAAGCTTCATTCCATTGACTTCTCTACAGTACTTAAAACTCAGGACCCTGGACAACCTACTTCCTTCCTGCCTTTTTCCTTGGGAGTTTAACCTCTCATCCTGTTGGAATACAGTTTCTCAACTTGGAATTGTTGAATTTTCATAGAAAAACTTAAGTACATGCACATAAAGTTGGGGGAGGGGATGGAGAAGAGTCCCACAGTGTCATCAACTTCTCAGAGAAGTTTATCATCTTCTCCAAAGTGAAAACACAATTAGAGTATGGTCATAGTCACTTGACTAGTTTCCCTGCCTCAAGTCCTTATACCTCCTTAATTCTTATATCTTATCTAATCCAACCTTCACATTACTATCAAACCATATTTCAGATTATACCAGAGGTTGGTAAACTACTGTCTAGGGGCCAAATCTGGCCTGCCTTCTCTTACCATAAACAAAGTTCATGTACAACGTATTGAAATGCAGCTATGATCATTCATTTGCATATTGACTACAGCTGCTATACGCCACCCCATGGGATGTGAACTTTTTTGTTGCTGTTGTTTTTAAAACTGAGGTGAAATTCATGTAACAGAAGCATTTAGTACATTTACAATGTTGAGTGATCATCCATCTAGTTCCAAACATTTTCCTCATGCCAGAAATAAACTCATATCCATTAAGCAGATGTTCCCCATAGCCTTAGTCCCTGGCAGTCACCAATCTGAGTTTTATGTCTAGGCATTTACCTATTCTAGATAGTTCAAACAAATGGACTCAGACAACATGTGACCTTTTGTGTCTGGCTTCTTTCACTTCGAATGTTTTCATGTTCGTTGATGTTGCAGCACATACATATTGGTATTCACTCCTTTCCATGGCTGAATGATATCCCATTGTGTGGACAGACCACATTGTATTTATACAGCAATGGCTGCTTTGGCACTACAACTACAATGGTAAATGGCCTACAAGGCTTACTGTCCAGGTCTTTGCTGAAGAAGTCTGCCAATCCCTGGACTGGACTATGCCCCTATATTCAGAAGTAGTGACTCTGAGAATCAGCTTGTATTAATGGTCACTCTTTGGAATAGAACAATACTGAAAATAAAATGACTATCATTAGAGAACTGGTTCAACTATTGTAAATACAAAACAAAGTAACAACAATACACAACTCAGAAGGGAAGAGCTATACATACTGATATAGACCGAACACTAGGGTTGATGAAGTTAAACCAAAGACAGACAATAGTTTTTTTTCTTAAAAAATAATCCAAATTTAAGCGTATATATACCTATGTGCATAAAACTTCTCTAAGAATCACAATTTTCATTTTGTATCTTTTTGGACTGTCTGAAATTTCTAACTTTCTACATACTTTTTGTCCAAAAATTTAATTTTTAAAAAACTGGTTTTAACACATAATGTTTGTACATATGTATATAATACAGTGTGATGGTTTGCTTCATATAGACGTTAGGTAGTGATCAATCCAGGGTAATTAGCATATCTGCCATCTTAAACTTTTATCATTTCTTTATGGGGAGTACATTCAAATTCCTTCTATTTTGAGGTAGATAATGCCCTGTTGCTAGTTATAGTTGCCCTGCTATGCCACAGAACACCAACACTTATTCCTTCTCTCAAATAACATTGTACTTGTTGCCCATCCTCTCCCTGACCCTTCGTGCATTTTTTTTATTAGCACTATCCATAGATGCTAACTACATGAGAAAATTACATTGTTTAGTTTTGGTCTTTTTTAAAACAAGTAATAGTAATTAATTAGAACAGTAAAAAAGAATCCAGTATTGTTTTTAAAGAAGGAAAAGAGAAAAAATTTAAATGCTATGTTAATATCTGGCATGAATTATGTATTTGTATGAGCTATCACTTTTTTATTTTTATTTTTATCATTGTAGATCAATGACCCTCTGAAGAACCACCGAAAGAAAAAAGAAAAGCCTCCACCAGGACTAAATTTTCTGCCAGAAAGCTACATGCTGAACCAGATGACCTTTTAAGATGCTATTCATGTCAGTCCTGGGCTAGGTTTCAGTCCTGCTTTTCTGATGATTATTATTGAAAAACATGTCGCATCTGTCAGTCACAGGACACTGCAAATCCTCTACTGCCACAGAGCTTGGTATGGTGGTGACTTAGGCTTCAGAACACAAGTCAGCCATGACAGGTTGGTCTACAGGGTTTATCTTCACATCCTGATGCCCCTAAACATTTTCCAGATGTGTTGACCTCATAAAACTGCCACCTCCCACAGGCTATGAACAAATTGCTCTAAGCCTAGATTTTCCCCACCCCTCAACTCTAGCAGTACCCTAGGTTCTCTGGCTGAGCAGATCTCTCAGTTTTGAAGCTGGGCTAGGTGCCAGATCTGAGTTTGGACAAGAGAATAACAGCAGGGTAGGGCAGCTCAGGAGCAGGGTACTTTTACTTCCACCCAGGCCTCACCCTTTGTTCCCCAGTGTCAGGAATTAGCCCATTCCTTGTATCCTTATGAGTCCCTGCAAGATGGTGGCCCTGCCTACATTCTCAGTCTGTCCCTCAACCCTGCCCCCTGGATCAGTATAACACAACTCCCTGTCTATGCTCAGATTATCTGTCAACCCATTAGAGATGCCCAGACAGACTAACACTGCAGTGTCCCTGCCTGGGACCCACGTTGTGGAGCACCTAGCTTTTCTCCCTTCACTTACGGCAAGGATCTCCATTCCCCCTGATACTTTCTTCTCCCACTGTGAAACTACTGTTTCCAGATCCTTTGTCTCTTCCCTACAGGTCAAAACCAGCCCATTACTGATCAAGTCCTAGTTAGAGTATCAGCTTTCTCATAGAAGTGTACTGGACAGATTCACTGGGGCCCAATGGATACGTGTGGTATATCTTCTTCAAAATTACAAAAAAACTTAACTGAGGAAGCAATCTAAGACTGAAAATAATATCTTTCTTGGTGTTGCGTACATACAAAATATTTTGTATATCATTTCAGTGTGCAAAGATATGCCAGTTCCATTCCCTTGGAACTAAAATTTAGTCAAGTCTAAAATTTAGTCAAGAAAAGGCAAATCCAGAAAAAAAAAAACAACTATAAATCATCCAAAGCAAAGGCCACCACGTGACACAAGAGGGGTTCAGAATGCCCCAGAGGGTAAAGGATGAAGAGATCATCTCCAACTGGGAACACACAGGAAAGGGCTCATGAAGGAGGCAGCAGCTGCGGTTGATATAGATGAATGATCAGGAACTCTGTGGGGCAGGACGAAGGCCATAGTTTGAGTAGGAGAAAGTATATTTTTCAAAACCTATGTATTAAATAATGAGCAAATCTGGCCTTCTGTCAATATGTTCTTTCTAATGAGCTAGCTTTTTGTCTAAAACACTACACTATATCATCCAACAAAGTACAGGGAAAAAATATCTTTTAGAGAGTCATCATTCAATCCTCCAGGAAATCTCAAGAACTTCTAGTTTATATGTGCAGGTTCATTCTTTTCAATAGTCTAATGAACCCCATTACTCATATATTCATTGTATTTAAAAATTATGCACACTACTAACATCTATATGATAAATGTGATAGTTTCCTTTGTCATTAAAATAAAGATGTGTGCCTAAAATGAAGAGGGGCATTTTGCTTAATAATTGCACTTAATGATTATAGCTGCTAGCTATTGAGATACCAAACTAGCAACACGTGAACTTTAAACATTAACACAGTGAGAAGCAAATCAGGATTCAGTACAGTTTTCAATTCATTAAGATGATTTCTTCAGTAATACTTGGAAAATAATTGAAGTGTAAGAGCCAGTTCTTACTTCTGGTTAGGTAAAGGGTAAACTGAGCAGCTCTACAAGCTCTATAAGCATAGAAGTTTCTCCCTGAGACAGACTAAGGTCCTACTTAGCTTAGATCCTTGGAGATCAGCCCAGGCAATGGAAACCAAGAAAAGCTCAATACACACATTTAAAAGCCTAGATTTCTGTAGATGGTCCATCTTGGATCCCTCTTTCCCATTACATGCACACACAAGTTCAAGGTGATGTCCTTTACCTGTAATAACTGTTCTCTCTCTTCTCAAGTAAAATTGGTTAACCACATAATTTGTCTTTTTAGTTGATACACTGCCTATCCTGAATTTGGGTACACTCCAAATCGTGAATTTTAACATTCTAAAGGATTCCTTTCATGTCAATAAAGAACCAAGGTGACAAATCTGTTTTGAGCTGAGAAAATAATTCCATGTAAGTTACATCTAGATGTACTTAACACTTAAGAGGTACAAAAGTTGTTTCAAATTCACATTTTACCATCAATTACTTTTGACTTTCTATGATTTTGTAACTACTTTTGGCTTTCCAAGTTCACATTTCCTAGTTCCACCTTGTTAACTGATGGTGAAGTAAGAGAATTATCTAGAGGTTTATGGGCATCTGTCAACTTGCAAAAAGGATGAATCCAAAGTGGAATAATGAGTTGGCTGTTTAGAATTCAAGGATACCGAATACATTTTCCCATAAAAATGATGTTGTGTACATTTCTCTCTTGGTATCTGTGGAACATTGGTTCCAGGATCCCTCATGGATACCAAAATCCAATGATGCTTAACCTCTTTATAAAAAATGGTATAGTATTTGCATATAACCTACATATATCCTCCCCTATACTTTACCTCTAGAGTATTTATAATCCATAATACAATGTAAATGCTTTGTAAATAGATGTTATACTGTACTATTTAGGAAATAATAGCAAAGGAAAAGAATATATATGTTCAGCTGAGATGCAACCATCTGCCTAAGTGCATTTTTGATTCCAGGCTATTTGAACCCACTGATACAGAACCCATGGAGGGCTGACGGTATATGGTACACCAGTTCCTAGGCAGCCCAAAAGGCCTATCCCATCACATTTTAAGAGTTACAGAATTAATCTAGCCTACATGGTCACCATGGTCTGAATCTGAGTTTATTATGCATGCCAGGAGTACATCTTCCCACTGTGGCAGACAGTCACCTTGGAAGCTTGAGATCTGTCTACTGAATGTGCAAGACAAAGTTCACCGTGGTATTTCTGCTACAATGTAATATATGCATTCTTGAAAAATCTCACATCCTGCAAAAATGAACTCTAAAAATAACAGGGTTTCTGGTGGAAAACACTGTTGGGGTGGACCACTCAAAGTCCATGTAACTATGTAACTAGAGCACTAACCAAAAGTATAATTAATACCTAGGGAGAAGACTTGGACAGCCTAGGCAAGCAGCTTGGCTGTGGCTGCCACAAGGGATATTAAACATGCAAAGGACAACAGAGTGGCAACATTGGCTCCCAGACACAGTGAAGTTCTGAGCCAGAAGGCTGCTGTTAAGGTGGACTCAAAGGAGGGACCCCCACAAGAAACCCACAGTCCTAAAAGTCTGGAGGTGCCCACACTGGGGAGAGACCTCTGGGTACAGGTACTCAATTTTTAATTTTCTTCCCATGGAGTTGAAAGGGCATCTGCTGCCTGTGAGGGCTCCTTCCTTTGTTGCTATTCCTGCTCTCCTGCCAAAGTAAAACCGCCTCTGAACCAATCCAGCCTCCAGGAGATACTGACATCATCCTCCGACTTTTCAGTTGAGTTAACTTGTGTTATGGAACCAAGGGCAGTGGCAGATCAAACTGTTCTCCTAGGATCAGTGGCTTGTTGACGCCTCAGAAATCCCTACCTACTTAAAGAAGGCTCTTTCCTAAGTCTGCCATTTCTGAGAACTCTGAATTTGAGAAGGCATCCTTCAGGAGGTAAATTCTCTCAATATCCATGTCACCTCAGGGAATTCTTAGCATTCTACATATTCATCAGAATTGATTCTTAATTTCTCAAAATATGTTGACCCTGGTACATTAGTCTGATTTCTAGTTAAGCCTTGTGCAATAGAAGAAATGTAAGCCACATATATAAGTAATTTTTAAATTTTTAGAAGTCATATTTAAAAAGTAAAAAGAAACATATGTTTAGTAGTGTATATATATTTCTGGGGGAGGCAACACTGGGGATTGAACCCTGGGGCACTCTACCACTGAGCTGCATCCCCAGCCATCATCATCATTATCATCATCATGTTGTTGTTGTTATTATATTATTATTATTTTGAGGGTCTCACTAGGTTGCCTGGTCTGGCTTCCAACTTGTGATCCTCCTGCCTCAGCCGTCAAGTCACTGGAATTACAGACATGTTCCATAGCACCCAGTAGCAATATATTTTACTTGATTCAATATATATGTAAAATATTGTCAAATCAACATGTAATCAACATAACTTTTTTTGTATATGTGCTCAGGACTGAACATAGCTAAGCACACATTATACCACTGAGCTATAGTCCATCCCATTAATACAGAAATTATTAATAAGGTCTTCTGTTTTCTTTAATACCAAGTCTTCCATACCCAGTGTTATTTTGAATTTATAGCACATCTCTGTTCAGACTAGCCACATTTTAAACACTCAATAGCCACAAGTGACCTGTGACTACTGCAGTGCACAGTAGTGATATTCAGAGACTCTACAGAGACCAAGGCATCATAATAAAAAAGAGAAAAAAGAATTCGAAGAATGTGCAACTTAATGAAGCATAAAAAAATGTTTTTTAAGTTCTTAATCTTATATTCCACACAAAAGTAACTTTGACTTAGTTAGTTTCAAAGTGAACATATTAATCCTTAATTACCAAGAACATTCTCCCTCCTAACTATATGAGTATGTTTTTGAAAGGTTTATTGAGTATAATTCACACACCATAAATTTATCCATTTAAAGCACAGAATTGTCAAAATTTGCCATTTTTACTATTTTTAAAAGTACAATTCAGTGGCATAAAATTCACAATGCTGAGCAACCATCAATCACTATTTCTAAAACTCTTATTCCTTCAGACAGAAACTCTTAACTATTACATTGTAATTCTCCATTTCCCACTGCCCCTAACAACCTCTAATCCATCCTGCCTTTCTCTGTAACTTTGCCTATTCTGGATATTCCATAGTAGAAATACATGATACCTGACCTCTTGTGTCTGGCTTATTTCACTTAGTACAATGTCTTCAGGGTTGGTCCATGTTGTAGCACATATCACAACTGCATTCCTTTTGATGGATGGGTAATATTCCATCGTATGTACATACCATATTTGGTTTACACATCCATCTGTTGATGGATACTTGGGTTTGCTGCTTTTTGTTTGTTTATTTTAATAAATAAAGAGTTGTTGAGCATTTCACTGGGTGACAGGTTTGAAGGAAGGGGAACAAAGACTCATGATGCTGATACTGTGGTAGAGTTCCAGAAGGGAGGCCTCCTCCTAACTTTTCTAACTAAAGAAAGCTGATAAGGCTCTTGGGGTTAACAAGTCAATGATAATACAGTGACGCCAAATGCCCTGGCATTAACATCATGGTATTGGATGCGAGTGCTATACTGTCTCCAAATACAAGTCAAGGCTGTGTTTACACAAGTTTCAGAGAAACCTCCCTCCCTTCTTCTTTCCGAAATTGGAGTGTTTCTAGGATCACATTTTGGTTCACAAAATATTTTGTAATGCTGTAAGTACCTCAGCACATAGTACACCTCTCTATTCAATCTCCTTTTTTCCCCAAAATAAAGTCAAACAGTTTTAAAATGGTGTGACTACAACGAATGAAAGATATACAACTTCACCATAATTTTAAGTTAAAAAGAAATACCTGAAGAAATAAATTCTACTTCTAATGCTTATTATTTTTTAATGTTTGCTTTAAGCAAGAAAACATGGTTTTACAGATTCTTTTTTTTTTTTTTGCCTAGTTTTTCCCCCAATTCATTTTATAAGCTTTATCATGGCAAAACAAGATGTGCAGCAAACATTTCAGAGTACCAAACAGAGTTAATTAATTCCAGTATAACTTCCTCACTTAAGGCCAGTGCTTGCAAGCAGATGTGCTGTCTAAATATTTCAGGTCAATCTTAGCACATTATTGAAAGTAACCTCCCATTCCTCAGAAAAAGTCTGGCATGCAGCTTGCAATCTACGGCAAACAGCTTAGACACATGGAAAAGTGGAATTTAACATCTCCTGATCTGCACTCTCCATTTATTTCCCAACCTTGCATCTAAATAGGGGGAAAAAAAAATGCTCCCATAGTCACATATATGCCATAATAAGTATTAGCTACTAAAATAAAAGATGAGGAAGCAATTTTGAATGCAGTCACCACAATGTGTTTAGGGAACTTTCACCTTGTTTCTCATAAACTAGAAAGTGTACTTCATGTTCCTTTTGATTTCTAATGACCAATGCATTTAAACTGTTAACATTTCATTTCCAACACGTGTCTGTTTCAGAGCTAGCAGCTGGACTATTTATTTTGCTAGCTGGTGATAGAATTAAATACAGAGTCTTTGAAAACATTTACAAGCTTTCCCTCTAACCTTCTGTGTACTTTCCAAATTAGGCTACTTTGATTTTTATTAGCTAAAGGTTTACATACTGCAATACTAACACTGTTACCTTCAGAATAAATTGTTTATAGCTCAGGTGCGGTTTAAAACATTTTCCTCCATGGAATACCCTTGAGATTGAGGAGACGAAAGCTGAACTAGTTCACTCTGGATCAACAATTTTCCTTTGTGAATCAAACAATATTAAGGCCACACAGATATGGATGTGGTCAGGGAAACCAGTTGAGCAAATAGTTCTAGTCTTCTACAAAACCACAGATTTCCTCTGTGAGTTCCCAAGTGCTTTATAATCACCAAAGCCCTATCCTTACAATTCACTGTTGAGATATACTCAAAATTCTAGCTTGTTGACTTGGTAGATTTCAGTCTGCTCTGGGTTCAAATATTGCTCCTCCACTTACAAGCTACATTGTCTTAACCAAACAATTTAACCATATGTATAAAATGGAAATGATAACAATCACCTCAAAGTTCTATTGTACTTGAACAGATGCTTGATTAGTGGTTTTAGATGAACTCAAACTTCCTTTCTCACTAAGCCTGTCTCAACATCTTTAGCCCATAATGTCACTCATGAAACATTCATTCACCCAAACACTGCTTACTGGCTCTACTGAAGATAAAAAGTTAAATCAATGCAGTTCCTTTTTTTTTAATAGAGTATGCTGATGGTTTCACAGGTTTATAATTATTTCCCAACTCATCATGTTGGATACATTAAATATGCACAGCATTTGATTTGCAGAAAAAGAAAAATGAACGACGAGAAAGTCCCTTCTCTTGAGGGATACACAAATTACTGGGATTGGGGGGATTCCAAAATAGTGAATACTTTAGAGTATAATGGGGTCTATTATGCATAGAGTATTATGGGGTTCCTAAGAAAGGGGCCAAGTCCTCCTAGGAAAGTGGGGATGAAGATGACATCTGAACTCAGACCAAATCTTTCAAATAAGAAAGGCAGGAAGAATGTCACAAAGCTGTGGAACAATCTCTAACAAGGCAAAGAGTTGTGAAATGGGTTGCTGTCAGTGACTACAGAACAAATGCTGCTACCTAGGGCCTCACACAGAATGTAAGATGCGAACCTCTGAAAGTTGCTATTTTATTCTGACCAGAAACTACTACAGGTTTTTAGCATGAAAATAACACAATCAGAGTTGTGTTGTAAGAAGCTAATTCTGTCAGCAGAGGGAGAAACTGACTGTAGCACTGAAAGAAAAAGGAAAAGCATGGAGGTACAGCAAAAATCTCCAAAGGGAAAAAGGGGGCAGGGGTCTCAGATGAAAGCACAGGCAGGAGTGGTGGGGAGAAAAGATGTGAGACCACTGCAGAGGTAACAACGACTGAATCAAGTGACTATCTGCAAATGTCTAACCTTGAAGTTAAGTTGAATGGCAACACCAAGGACCACGATAAAGAATGTTAAGACATGCAGCTAGGCACAGTGGTACATGCATATCATCTCAGCAACTGAACAGGCTGAGACAGGAAGATGGCAAGTTCAAGGCTGGGCAACTTGAGTGAGTTCCAGTCTCAAAAAAAAAAAAAAAAAAAAAAAAATCCAAGGGACTGGGGATGTAGCTCAATGGTAAAGTGTCCTTGAGTTCATTTCCTACTACCAAAATAATGATGATGATAAGAAGCACAATAGGATGTTGGGAAGACACTAAGTTGCATTTTAGACATATTGTACTTGAGGCTCCCATAGGTGAAGATGTTAAGTTGGAAATAAGGATTTGGGATTGTGGAAAAGTACAGATTGAAATAATATGGGCACCATATATGATTGAAGTCACAGGAATCAATTAGGATATATATTAACTATTAGGAATAGGACAGGACCCCAGTAAGAGCATACAAAGTAGGTAAGAGAAAAACAAGGACAAAGCCCTGAAGAGACCAGTTTATTCTTAATCAGTTCATACTTAATAACATGCATGCATCATTATTTATCTGCACTGTGAAAACATACTGTCTTCCCAAAGAGATTAAAACTAAGACTTTATCCCACTCCTTACAGAGTACCTAAAACAGTAACTCCTAAGTAAAAGAAAGACATTCGTGGAATTGAAATAGAAGTAGCTTACATGGAATAGAAGAACATTAGGGTTGGATTAAGAAGGTTTTAAATAATGGCCTAGGGAATTTTAACTTCATCCTTTAGATAATAGGAAAACAACCAAAGTTTTTCTTGAGATAGAAATCATGCAACAGTATTTTTAAAAGTTTAAGCTTGATTCAGTCATTCCACAACACATATATATATTTCAAAACATATTATACATAGAAAACATACAGTCTTTGTCAATTAAAACAATTTTAAAATAAAAAAAAGAGAGTGGAATGTAGAGTGGAAGAAAAATCTATTGTGTTAGGAGTGAAATGTGAGAATCAAGTCACTGGTCCTGCAGTGAGGTAGTTAGAGTGAGTGCATCCAGCTAAGGAAGAACAACACGTGCGTCCTAAAGTGTTTTTAATGGTAAAACACTACTTATTTTAATTTTGTATTGATAGGCAATATTTGTACATATTTACAAGATACAGTATGATGTTTTGATTCTGGTGTACATTGGGAAATGGTCAACTCAGAAATTAACATATCACCCCAAACTTTCACCATTTCTTTTTGGTGAGTACTTTCAAAATACCCTTTTAACCATTTTGATGCATATAATACATTTTTATTATTGTTGCTATTATTATTATTATCATTATTAGAGTGATAAGGATCAAACCCAGGGCTTCATGTATGCTAGGCAAGTACTCCACCACTTAGCTACACCTCCAGCCTTTATTTTTAATCCAAAATGGTTTCTCTCTCTCCCTCATTCTCCATCTTCCCCCATACTATTGATAGAGGAATCAGGTGTGTACTACTGTGCCCTACCTAAAATGTTTTTCTTAAAATGTTCCCTATCTCTGACTTACCAAAAAAATAAATAATCATAATAAACCCAAGGATTGTAATGAAAGGTGAATCAGAAGATGGACTGGGAAGAATAGAAGAGGATTTCTGGGCAACACAAAATGATAATTTTAAACAATGCCAATACAAACACACAAACAATGGAGAGTAAAATCACTAACATGCTTAGGGACAGAACCTAGACTCTTTGAACTGCTCAGGTTTTCATAGTCAGGATAATAGTTAGGATGGCAACCAACTTAATATGATAGATATGAAGAGCTGTCTCAAAAGCCTGAAAGATGTTTGGCCTCTATCACCATGACCCAAGTTCTGGGATGGAGGGATCCAGGTGGATTTACAAAAGAAAAAGCAGCATTGTTTGCTTGCTGCCTCCCCACCATCTGTTCATCTCCCAAGCTGGTGGAATGAAACAAACTCTCTCTCTGGGCAAGATATTGATTCACATTTTTCAAGTTGCTGACTTCTGGTCTGGATACAGAGCTGAGGTCAGAATTCTCATGTCCTTTTCCAGCCAAAATGACTTCAGGACCGGCAAGCAATCACAGAATGCTCTTCTGCACAATAAATATAAAAATACTTAAGCTCCCTGGGGGGTTAGGAAGCATAAATCATGTCTTTAAAGACCCATGACAAGCTGAAATAAAAAGCATTCAAAGTAGAAAAATACAATGAAACCACTACTATGGGCACTCACTGGATTTGGGGCAGATAGCTGTACTATTAATGAGTTTTATGGTTTTGAAATTCATCAATGGTTAAATATCAGGTTTCTCAAATACTCCACGACTCACTCATATGCCTAAGTGTGCTAGTCTCCAACATTTATCAGCTTGGTCAAAATGACTAGTTTCTTTCCTCCTCTTTCCCCCACCTCCCAAAGTACTTCTTAAAGGAGCCATTAACAAGAGGACTCACTTGTCCGGGCCAAAAATGACTTGCAGCTGGTAGATCTGACTACAAGTGTACATCTATTCATAAGGCTGATAAAACAGATTTCAGGGAAGGATGTAGAAGAAATGAACCCAAGAGGAAAATAAGAAGGGCAGGGATTATCTTTTAACTGGATCGTAAGTGAACAAGCAAAATTGTTTAAGTCTGACAACTACAGCTTTTTCAGTGCACACAAGTAATATTAAGTACAAATTAATTATAAAATTCACAGCTGAACATTTACTCTTTTTTTTTTTTCATTTGCTTTGCTAGGGATTAAACCCAAAGCCTCACACAAGCTAGAAAAGCTCCGTACCACTAAGCTACATCACCAGTCCCAAACATTTATTCTTTATGAATTTATTCAACATAAGGTCTCAACAGGTTGCTATTCTTGTTATAAAGGTAAACCAGTCACTTAAGAGAGATTAATTTGATCACTACCATATCTGTTAGACTAAACGTGCCAATGCACAATTGAATGTCTACCTTCCCATCTCATCTTCTCTTTTTGCCTTATCATTGTCAAAGAAACTGAGCTGGAAGAGACTGCATCCACCAATCCAACTACTTTCCCAGAGGGGAAATCTCTTCTCTAATGCTCCCCATCTTAACCTCTGCTTGCAGTCACTGCAATGATTCTATAATTATCTTAAATCATTACAAAGTTCTTCTTAAGGTAAAAATCAAAGCTGGCACACACCCATTGGTCCTTATCCCAACCTTTAGAATAAAGTAAAACAAGTCATTTCTGTTTCAGAAAAACTTGACAATCTCTCCTGTACAACACATTTTTTGTTTTTTTGTTTGTTTTGTTTGATGCTAGGGATCAAACCCAGGACCTTGTACATGCTAAGAATGTGCTCCACCACTGAACTTATGCCCCCAGAACCCTCCTTTCCACCCGTCCCCCCATCTTAAATAACACTTGCAAATCCAAGTGTGATCCAAGGTCCAGTAGTTTTGGCATTGACTGGGCACTTGTCAGAAATGCAGACTACTGGGTCCCACCTTAGACCTCCTGAATCAGAATTTGCAATTGAGCAGGATTCCTAGGTAATTCACAGGCACATGAAAGTTTGGGAGACATGGCTTTAGATGAGGGATTGGTAAACATTTTCTGCCATGGGCCAGATGGTAAATATTTTAGGCTTTGCAGACCACATGTTTCTGTTGCAACTGCTTAATGTTGCTGTTGCAGTGAAAAAGCAGCTGTAGATATGTAGTCAACCAACCAGGACTGTATCAAGAAAAAATACAACTTCTTGGACAGCAAAGTTTGAATTTTATATAATTTTGCATATCACAAAATGGTATTCTTCTTTTGATTTTTTCCAACTGTTTTTTAAAAAACAATTTAGCTTATAGGCTGTACAAAAACAGGAAACAAGCCATAGTTTGCTGACACCAGCTCTATACTCTAGTATTTCATGTGACATTATCTGCCAATTCCTCCTGGGCCTGGTCCCCAACTCTAGGTAACATATTCTGGTTCATTAATGTGGCATGTGTAACTGAATCAAATATAACAAATGTGGCTGAAGGCAGGGCTCAGTGGTGCTTAGCATGGGTGAGGGTTCAATAGTCACCACAAAAAACCAAAAAAGCAAAAAGCAAACATTTAAAACAACAGATGTTTCTACTTTACTGAAGAGAGTTAAGACCATTGTTTTTCAGGATTTCCTTCCATGTAAACCTATGCCTAACACAACATTTATGTTAATGTAGCAGCATACAATTCAGCTGAATGATATATTAATGAGCAAGTAAAAGGTTGATACCTTTTTGCAAAATGAACTTAGATCTTGGTAGTCATATATTCTCTACACTAGAGTAGTTGATGGTTATTGGCACCACTGCATTTTCCTCCATATAAGTCAGTAATTTTTATCAGGAAAGCATTGCCAATCTTCGTGGTAGGATGAAGGAAAATCATGTACTATGATTTTCTATCTTTTAAATTCTCACCCCAGTGGTGTTTAGTATACCTAAAAAGTGAAAAGAAAATATATGTGGCAAAGGATATATTCTATAACTGAACACCTCTTTGTATGGAATTTTTCAAACCTTACCCAGGAAGGATAGAGGAAACCTGAAGACCAAAGGGGTGCTTTAAGCTAATACATTTCAAGAACCCTGAAAAATCACACTGGAAAAGGGCAGAAAGAAGGGAACTCAGAAGAGTTGAGAATTACTCCTATAATCTAATGGTTTCCAACCTGGGTACCCCCTTCAGAGTCTATTTGGAAAACACTGAATCAGATGACTTTTAAAGACATTCTCTAACTCTAATATTTGGAGAACTGTCATTGGTACCATTGCTTATCTAGTCATATGGGCTCCAAGGTTATGAGTCATCTCTTATTCATTCCTTCCTCTAAGAACTCTCTTTAGATCTATCATCAAAGTTTGCAGATTCCTCCTTTTTAGAATCTCTTTCAAAGGTACCCCTTCTTTCCATTCATATTATCACCATCCTAGTTAATGCTTCAACCCAAATTGACTGCAGTCCTCTCCAACTGGTCACTGACATCAATGAAATTTCATTGCCTGATCAATCCATAATGAACCGCTGTTCTTTCAAAGTAACTATCATTCTAAATGATCTTCAGTAGTTTCCCAGTAATTAAAATATTAGCCCCATAACAGTCTTCCCAAAGTTATCACCCACTCCTCCTTCACTTGGCTGACTGGACTTCTCTTGTTCTCCAGCACCTAGGGTTTGATTTCACTCCTTTGTTTCAACCCTTCTCACTTGGTTTCCTCACCTTCAAATGGGGCTCAACATTTCTACCTCAAGCCAAATGGGAAGCATAAAGATATAACTGAATAATTAATACTCTATTTCTGAGTATGGCAGGGCAAAAGCTAAGATGGGTAGAATAAAACAGAGTTCATTAATGAGAAAAGACCTTTAGACATTTAGTCAAAATATCATTTGAACTTGTTAATCATACTCTCCTGCCTTTCCTCATACATCTCAGGTTGCTATGTGGCAATACCCTCTCTAAGAATAATGTTGCTCATCAGAGCTCTGCTGTAGCCTTAAGATCCTATTCCTCTATCTTCAGTACATGGCTGTGATCACAGTCCATGTGTTGACTCTCAGATCTAAATTCCCGCTGAGCTCAACTCCAAAGCAGCATACTATTTCTGACACAACTACCCCGAGAGCACTTCAGGCATTCATGTCTTCTCACTTTATCTCCATGTGTTTTTGCTGGGTGCCTCAGGGGCATTGACATCGATGTAGCTGCACAAGAATCCAATCAACCAATAAGCTCTACTAATTTTACCTTCTTTCAGATTTGTCCACTTCTCTCTATATCACCTCCTCACCCCAACCATTGCAGTCTAGGCCAATACCATCTCTACTTAACCATTTCAAACCACCTCCTGACTGGTTTCCTTACATTTCATCCTAACCTTCTTACCCATCATCCACATTACATCAAAGCCATATTTTTTTAAATGTAAAATTAATTAGTCATCTTGGAGAAAAAGAGGTGAATGGTGGTTGGTGACAAGTCATGGTGGGGGGAGGGGCAAATATAGTCTCCAAGTGGTAGAGCAGCACTGGTAGATTATTAGAAGCTCAGATTCCTAAGGACAGTAAAACAATTAAAGAGGGAGTTGGGGAGATATGGACATTAATATCAAGTTTCACTGGGCATTAATATCAATGAAAATTTATCTTGAAATCTGGTAGAATCTAGAGCCATTCTGGCTAGAGACTACACTACTTAGTTGCGTAGATAAAAGAGAAGGGGGGCTATAGAGAATTGCTCAGATGTTTGAGAAGATATTAGTAGTCATGAAAGTAAATACTGAAGAAGATAATCATGTCCTTCTGTAGTGTGTCCTCCTTATACCTTTAGAGGCAAGCTTGGGGACTATGAGGGTTATATGTCCAACCCAAGAGGGCAACATCAGGATTCTTATGACTCGGGACTATCCATGTTTGAAGCTGAATAGCTAAATGGATTGCTAAAAATAGTCATAGAACCTTCATTTCTCTTTGCCAAAGCAGAACTGAAGACTGAGTTACTCATCCATTGAGTGCATAAAATGTGTAAAGTGGGGAGCACAAAGATGGCATTTCCCACTCTGTAGGAACTTTAAATTCAATAATGTGGTACAGTCTGCAAGCTTCATGTGGTATGATTTTAGAAGGTACTATTAAGTTCATCTAATGTAATTGCTTACTAACCCAGAAACCCCTTCTATTGCTCAAGGGGAATGGCCCAGCTGAGCAGCAATTTGAGGCCAAAGTAATTTCCAACACTCTTTCCACAGGTCCCATTTCCCTGCTTCGTCTATATTATTTCCTATTGGCTCTTCCATGGAGACCCTTACTCTCTAGGGACAAATGAGAAACTCTATTTACCCTAAGGTGCAAAAACTTTATTACTCCTTTATACTTCTTTACTAAATGATAACTAAATGAAGATGTTCACTAACTTGATCATAGGTAAGAAAGACCAACAGTTCTTTTTACTAAATCCCCACCCAAATATACACATTTTCTTTTTGATCCTTTTCCAAAACTCTCCATTTTACCATCCTCTATCCATGAATAATTCCCCCATTTGTTGTCATTCATTCCTACTAACCCCAAATGTACCACAGCACTATATCATAGCTAGTTTGACACAAAGATTCTCTCTTACACTTCTGCTTTCCATCCTCTCCCTTCTTCATTCACATGACCTTTCATGCATTCTTTTCTTAATTACTTATTTAGCTCTACCAACCCAAAGTCATGGTTTCTGAATTACATTGTTCCACTTCTGCCATAATGAATCTTAAGAACTGTCTCCCTCAAAAGTTCACTCTGGGAAGACATGTGTATTCTGATTAGCACTGATTCAGTGGAATTACTTCCAGCCTAGACCTGGTCATTCTGCAATAATAATAATAATAATAATAGTAATAATAAAACTTGATTAAAGTTTTGCAGCATTCTTTATAGCATCCTCACAACGTTGCCTTCACCTTGAGCTTGAAGAAGTCAACTAAAATCCTAAGCCCCAGAATATTTTTAAAAAATATTTTTTATATTTAAGTGAGAAGTCTCTAGAGACAGTGCAACTAGGACCCTGAGCATATCATCCTGACTGAGGAAAAACAAAAAGTATTTACCATGAATGTATGTGTGCATAAATACATACTTACATACGTTTCTTCTTTTTTTAGGGCAACTTCCTGACTTCTTGAAAACAATTTCCTTAGGATACTGGCTGTGAATCTTTGCAAAGAATTGTTCAATAGCTGGTTGTATAAAGGGAGACAGACCTTTTGTCTTTACCCCCGAAAAGAATTGAAACAGACTCTTTCTTTCAAAAGTTGGCAAAGAGATGTGGCAGAGGGGCCCAGCTCATTTGTAGAGGCAAACATGTTGCTGTCTAATACAGATTGATCACCAGCTGGGAAGCAAGTCATTCCACTGTAGGTTCACAATAACATTGGCTCTTTGCTGCACTGCTGACCATCAGTGACAGATTGATGTGCAGTTCTTTGAGTGGAGAAGCTGGCTAAAGCGGAGAACTTGGGGAAGCTAAGCAGGTTGCAAGTGTATTATTCATGTACTCCCTGCCTAGAAAAATAAAGCTTCCCACCTTTCTGACCTGCATTTGGAGAACCATTAGGGACTGAGTTGGCTTTGTGACTTGGAAGGTTGCTTACAGCTTTCCAGAACAACATAAGAAATGAATACCTATTGGCACTTTCCAATGAATGCCAAAATCCACAAAGAGAATGACCAAGGAGCACTTTTTCCCCCTTTTCCCACTGCGAGTGAGAAAGGAGAGACATGATATTTCATGTCACTGTTAAAGAGTTTGTTTTGCAAAAACAAATGAAGAAGTATGACTTGTTACATCACTCATAGCTAAATGGTCCAGGAGCTCAAAAAAAAAAAAAAAAAAAAAAAGGCAGAATGTTGCTGGGTTTCTTTTAGAATGCAGAGTGGGATGAGGGCTCACAAAATGAAGAGCTTTGAAACACTATGCAAGCAGACAAGGCATATTTACTTGTTTAAGAAAACTAGCACCTAAGTTACAAATTTGAAAAACAGATTAACTTCCTGATGGGCTTTATTTAGTGCAAATTTGAGTTATTAAAGTTTCCAAAATTGTGCATTTTAAAAATCATTTTTAAAAATCCAAAAAGTTTCACAGACCCATTACCTACTTTTAAAACCATGATACTTTAAGTACACTATTATTTCACTGGTCAGTTATTGCACTTCTTTTCCATCCTGTTCCAATAAAGGACATTTGAACCAAGGACTGTAGCACACACAAAAAAGAATAATTACACAGGACCAGGACTACCTAATTCACCACAGTGTCACCAAGCGCAGAAGAAGGTTTGGCACATAATAGATCCTCACTAAATATTTGCTAACTATTCATTGGAAGCCAACTTAGCAACACCATGACTTATTATTGTAGGCTAATAGAAGGTTTAATGATAAAAGGTCATGACTAATTTTCCCACAACTTCCAAAAATCATTTTACTGAAGGAATACAATCATTTGATCATTTCAGTTATTACCACCCGGTCAACAGTTGAAACTATTAACATAAATGAAAGCAGAAGAGAAAGAAGAAATTTAGCCTGTGGGATTAATTCCTTCAAGGCTAGTGAGGGGGAGGAGGCAAACTACTGTTTTCCTTTTCATGGGAGTTCTGTACAGGTTCTGTCCACCAGGATGGAAAGGAATAAATATGTAGCGGTTAATGATGGGGAGAAGCAACAGGTTTTTGGCAGGAGTACAAAGCCAGGAAATTTAGCAGTTTCCAGAGAGTTGCATTTGCTTTTCAGTGAAAAGGTTTGTGATAGCACTTCCTAATGAAATGCCAAAATCCACACCGAGAATGACTGACAGAGCATTTTTTTTCCGTTTTCCCACTGAGAGCGAGATAGAAGATACATGATGTTTCATGTAGCCGCCAAAATCGTTTGTTTTGTAACAATATATGAAGAGAGATGGCTTATTACACCACTTGCACCATACTATTTGTTAGCATTTTTATAGGTGATTAATCTTGATCTGAGAGGATTTAAGATTTTTATTTTTTGGCACATATGCTCAAGCTATTATGTTATAAATCTCAGACATTTCAGCAAATGTCACCCTGATTGTTCCCCACTGCATAGAACACTACCAGTGAAATATTCAAGGTCAAGAACTTGGATTCTTTACCCACTGTATTCAGGAAAACCAATTTATTGTTCTGTCTCAGTAAAGAGGGGTGATTTCTTTGGGACCTATATCATATTGGCAGTCAATCTAGAAAACTTATAATTACTTTTAGAAAATCTGGGCTTGGTAAGTGCATTAATCTGTCTCTGAATTTAAACACATAGCCTGCAGTTATTCCTATGGCAAAATTGGGTGTTTTGCATTACTTTACAAGAATGAAGTCGGCTTAAAAGGTTTGAATGGTACACAGATCTTCTAACATAAAAATCAGATATTTGCACTTGCCTGGGGACAAAATCTTAAGAAGAATTTGAGGCCCTTTTAAAGGAACTTTCTTTCCAAATTGTTCTGGTTTGTTCAGTTATTTTCTTATCAATTCATTGCAACAAAACATTTAATTATTTTTGACATTAAACCAAACCACTATGACTCATTTAAACTTAGAACAAAATTTAAGCAGTTTCTAAAATATTAAAATACAGCTCGTTCATGGATTCCACACTGATGAATCTGCTTAATTACTAAAATCTAGTTTTAACTTCCTAAACAATACTAAGGGCACTTACTTTTATAGTCACTTATAGACCAGCACAGAGCTGTGAAATTTGAATCACCTATCCCACGTGTTACCAAATTACCTCAATACAAAATCTTTATTCTTCAGAAAAAGACAGCTTTGGAAGGGTAAGTTCTCTATATTATAAAAATATTAATGGAACCAATTTTTAAAGAGATAATAAGAGTGAATATTTTTTTTAAAAAATGACAGTACCAAGTGTTGGCAAGAATAAGATGCAACTGAGAACTCATATTACTGACAAGGATGCAAGTGGCCCAGTCACTTTGGAAATGTGTCAGTTTCTTAGAAAACAATCATATTCTTACCATATAAACCAGCAATCCAACTTCTATTTACCTAGAGAAATAAAAATATTTGTTCACACAGAAACCCAAACACAAATGTGTGTATTAGCTCTGGTCAAAATTGTCCCAAATTGGAAACAGCTCAATATCCTTCAACTAGTAAATGAGGAACAGGTTGAGGTATGACTGTACAATGAAATATTCCTCAGGAATAAAATGGAACAAACCGTAGGTAGATTGCAACAACATAGATGAAATTTGAATGTGTTCTGCTTAGTGAAAACTGACAGATACAAAAAGCTACAAACTTCATGATTCTGTTTATATTCCATTTTAGATAAGGCAAAACTGGGGCTGGGATTATGACTAAGTGGTAGAGCACCTGCCTGGCACATGTGGGGCACTGGGTTCAATTCTCAGCAAATAAAAGCATTGTGTTCATCTACAACTAAAAAAAAAAAAAGACAAACTACACGGATAGAAAGAAGTAAATCAAGTGATGTCCAGGGGCTGGGGATGGGAAGAGGAGTTGACTACAAAGGGGCCTGAAAGAACTTTCTAGAGAGATAGAACTGTTCTATGTCCTGATAACATTTATCAAAGCTCATTAAGCTGCTCACGAAAATGTTCAAAATATATATATTAACAAATATTTATAAATTTTATATGTAAACATATCTATAAATTTATGTATAAATTATAGCTGAAACCTAACAACAGAAAGGTAATAAAGGATAATAAAGCTTTAATAATAAATATTCCTTCATATTCTCCCATGATTTTTACCAGTGTTCAAGGGCACATTTTTATTGAGCTAGCTCATTAACTGATGATTTACTTTTGTTTTTAAAAATCTAATTAATTTTGCCATTCCAGCAAAAACCACCATGGTGATTTGGCAGGGTAGAACCTAATTAATTAATTTCAAATCAGCATCTTTTTCTCATTCATATGGTAGTTCTTTTCACAAAACAATTTCTTGGTAGTATCCTATAGAGATATCTCCTCTAAGCCACCAATGGAGGAAGTCCAACCAGCATTTGAAACAAGTCTTTATTGTGGCCTTCCGCCATTGGAGGTGCCATTTTTATGCCCTTTTCCAACAACACGGCAAACATTTGCCTAGCATGGACCATACACCCAGCCCTGTGCTCAGAACCACACACATAAAAATGAACAAGATAGACTTACTATCTTAAAGCAATTGAGCCTACATAAAATATACAATGGAATATTACTCCGCCATGAGGAATGACAAAATTATGTCATTCGCAGGCAAATGGATGAAATTGGAGGGTATCATGCTAAGTGAGATAAGCCAATCTTAAAAAACTAAAGGACGAATGATCTCGCTGATAAGCGGATGAGGACATACGGGGGTGGGGGGTAGGAGGGGTTAGTGTTAGGGTTAGGGTTAGGTTTAGGGTTAGGGATAAGGAGGGTGGTAAGAATGAGGAAGAAAGGAATGTATAGAGGGAAAAGAGGGGTGGGAGGGGAGGGGGGAAGGGAAAAAATAACAAAATGAATCAAACAACATTGCCCTATGTAAATTTATGATTTTTAATTAAAATTAAAAATTAAAAAAAAAAAACCTAATCCCCAAAGCTTCTGGTATATGTAATATTTAAAAATTCTCTCTGTTTATACTATTCCCCCTTTCTAGCAATTACTTTCTGAATTAACTTCTTCAAGCCTAACTCAGAGCAGTTGGAGCTTGACTCTCACTTTTATCTATCTCACTGTAGAGAAAAAAATGGGGTCACAAGAGCCAATGTCCTTTCATCTCATCTTTTCATCTCATGCTTTGTTACTAAGTGTGTGCTCTATGAAGACGGACATTTGTTCAAGAATTTAAACAAAGCATCATTTCAATGTTTAATGTAACCTTCCAAAGGTAGCACTAATTACCTTTGAGTACAATGGTTTTCATGATTTTTCTAAATAAAATGATACCTCTGATATAGATATGGCCCCTGCTAGATAGAGTTCATGGTGTCCAATGACATATAAAACTGAAAATATTATGTACTTTGCATAAGGCAAAATAACTAGAATTCCTATGGTATAGTTTCAATCTGAAATGTTCCCCGTAGACCCATGTATTAAAAATACTATTTGGAAAACTTTAAGAGATTGGAGGAAATGAGGTCACTGGGACTGTACCCTTGGAGGGGATACTCGGATCCTGGCCCTTTCCTGTCTCTCTTTTCCTCCCAGTTACCATGAGTTGAATAGTTTCCTACCATGATGTACTGCCTTGCCACAGGCCCCAAAGCAAATGAAGCCAACCAACCATGCATTGATTGAAACTTCTGAAACCATAAGCCAAAATAAGCCTTCCCTCCTTTTAGGCTGTTCATAGCAGGTATTTTGTTACATTATTGGAGAGCTGACTAACTTACCCCATTCCAAGAATTATAATACATATGTCCAAATTATTTTGATAATTTTATAAATAAACAGCATCTCTAATCTGTCAATAACAAATGAGTATTTAAATGATCAATGATTCTTGAATACGTCAAAGAAACAAATGTGCAACTTAAACACACATGCATGTATATGTATATGTATATGTATGTATGTATGTACAGAGAGAGAAAGAGGCAGACAGATAAACCAATTGACCCTGGATTCCTAGAAAACTGAACAAAAGTTTCATTTCCTAGAAAATATGAGTTTGATAACTCTTAAAATTTAATTTAAGCTGATTTATGATTTTATCTCAATACAATTAAGATGATTTATAGTTAAAATGTAGATGAATTATTGCAACCCCTTAATATAAAGTGCATGGATTATTCTATTATTCAAATAATAACATGTAACCATAAGATATATTTCAATGGAAATTTCATTATATTACAACCTGTCTGGTACACACATCAGCAGTTATTCAGTAACTATAACATAATCTGGTATGTTCTTTTAAAAAAAATTTTTTTTTAGTTGTAGATGGACACAATGCCTTTGTTTTATTTACTTTTATGTGGTGATGAGGATTGAACCCAGTGCCTCATGCATACTAGGCAAGTGCTATACCACTGAGCTACAACCACAGGCCCTCTGGTATGTTCTTTCACATTTTATTCTCATCAGGTTGTTTTCACCCCAGATATTCCTAGTACCTGAGATATTCTTGGTAAAGCCTTCATCTTATCTGAAAATACCTGAAATAATTAGTTCTATTTCTCTTGCTTTCAAACACAAGGGAAGAAAGCTGATGCTGGAGGAAGGTGGGATAAGAGAAAAAATAATTCTCTTCTATCATCAATGAAATTTAATTACCAAACAGAAAAATAAATCTTTGTTCAACTAGAAGTTAAATATAAATGTGTTCCTATAGCTGAACACCGGTTCTTAATTAGTTAATTATAATACATCCTCTTAGAGGGAATTAGTTCATTAAAACACATTGCAGCTCTGAAAGGTTTAAGTGGGTGGTAGAAGTACCCAATTTGGGGGGATTGATGCTGAGCCTGATGCAGTGGAACCAAAGCAGTGAATTCATGGGGCAAATGACTTCCCAAACTGATGGTGGCTTTGGGTGAAAGCAGCAGAACTAGAAGTTCTTGGATACTGGTGACAACCTAAGAGATACACAGAGTTCAGTTACATGAGAAGGGTGCTCCATCAATGAACCCCTTCAGCTGTTCATGACTTTAAGGTCAAAATCCATTTGGGAACACTCAGTTAACCACATGTTCCCAGCAGAATGGGCTGGACCTCAGCTTTCTTTCAGCACCTTCTCATTTCTAGGACCCAACATGACTAGAGCTCAGTGTGGGCATCCAAAAGTTTAATGTCCTAGGACATTACCAAAACTCACTAATTCTGGTTCAGAGTACAGGTTGGTCTAGATCATTGTCAAAATCCAGGAAAAGCAAGAAAGATTATTATAAATCATTTAGTTGCCACTGTTACAGCAATTTTATCATCATCATGTAGACCCCATGGAGAAAATATTTTTATTAACACTGACTGTGCTCTAATTGTTGGACAGATCATGAAAGGTAGAGGCCCAGATCTGGGTTAGACAGGAAGACAGAAAGTATACAAACCTTCAAAGAGCACTTTATACCTTCTGCTATCTGTCTTTTTTGTAAAAAATTGCAAATCTCTATTCATGATGCAATCTATGCCATCAAAGCGTACATTCCTTTGGGAGTAGGGGAAGGCCAAGAGAATAGATTCCAATTTACCTCTGTATTTAGCTCTTAGCACAGTGTAACGAGCAGATATTGGATATGTATTTGTTGAATAAATAAATATAATGTGCCATGAAACTCTTGCTCTCCCAAGAGGATTTACTGTTAAGGGCTTATGTAAAAGCCTCTGGACCTACTGCGCAGGTGACAGGGATGCATGGATTGAAACAGGGAAGAGGGAGGTATGGGCTCTGGAATGCTGCTCTAAGCTGGTCTTCACTGACAAACATGCTGATGCAAAGGAGGTGGGGACTTTTTCAGATTTTTTATTGGTATATTATAGTTGTACATAATGATAGAATTTGTTATTACACATTCATGTATTCACACAATAGAACAATATAATTTGGACAATATAACTCCCTAGTATTTCCCTTTTCCCTCCCCACTTCTCTCCCCCTAGTCTCTTTCCTCTACTGATCTTCCTTCGATTTTCATGAGATCCTCTCCCCACATTTTCTTTTCTTTTTTCCTCTCTAGCTTCCATATGAGAGAAAATATACAAACCTTGACTTTCTGAGATTGGCTTATTTTGCTTAACTTAATGTTCTCAAGTTCCATTCATTTTCCTGCAAATGACATAATTTCATCTTTCTTTGTGGATGAATAAAACTCCATTGTAATGGTTTAAATATGAGGTGTCCCCCCAAAATTTATGTGTGAGACAATGCAAGAAAGTTTAGAGGTCAAATGATTGGGTTATGAGAGTCTTAACCTAATTAAAGCATTAATCACTAATGTGGCGCTAACTGTAGGTAGATAGGGTATGGTTGGAGGATAGGTCACTGGGGGTGTACCTTTGGGGTTTATATTTTGTCCCAGGTGAGTGGAGCTCTCTTTGCTTCCCAACTGTCATTTCCTGAGCTGCTTTCCTCCACCATGAGGTTCTGCTTTACCTTGAGTCCAGTGCTATGGAGTTGGCCACCTTTAGACTGAGATCTTTGAAACCATGAGCACCAAATAAACTTTTCTTCCTCTAAAACTGTCTTGTCAAATCTTTTGATCACAGCACTGAAAAAGCTAATTAAAACATCCATTGTGCATATATATAACATTGTCTTTATCCATTCATCCATTGATGGATACAAGGCTGATTCCACAGTATGGCTAATGTGAATTGTGCTGCTATAAACATGGGTATACATGTATTGTTACAGTGTGCTGACTTTAATTCTTTAGGATAAATACCACGAGTGGTATATCTGGATCATACAGTGGTTCCATTCCTAGTCTCTCCTAGTCTCTTTTTTTGATGGGGGGGAGAACAGGGATTGAACCCAGGGGTGCTTTATCATCGAGTTACCTTCCCTTTTTTATATTTTGAGACAGGGTCTCACTAAGTTGCTAAGGGCCTCATTAATTTGCTGAGGCCTATCTGTAACTTGCAATTCTACTGCCTCACCTTCCCAAGTCACTGGCATTACAGGTGCGTGCCAGTGCCCAGACATTCCTAGTCTTTTGAGGAACCTCCATACTGATTTCCATAGTGGATGTACTAATTTACGATCTCACCAATAGTGTGAAAGTCTTCCTTTTTCTCCACATTCTCTCCAGCACTGATTACTGTTTGTATTCTTTTTTTGAGTGGGGTGGTGGGTATGAAGGATTGACTTCAGGGGCACTCAACCACTCAGCTACATACCCAGTCCTGTTTTGTATTTTATTTAGAGACAGAGTCTCACTGAGTTGCTTAACACCTCACTTGTGCTGAGGCCAGTTTTGAACTCCTGCCTCAGCCTCCTGAGCCACTGGGATTAGAGGTGTGTGCCACCATGCCTGGCTGTTTGTATTCTTGATGGCTGACATTCTAACTGGACCTAGATGAAATTTCAGTGTAGTTTTGATTGGCATTTCCCTAATTGCTAATGATAGTGAACACACTGTCATATATTTGTTGGCTATTTGTATTTCTTCTTTTGAG
This sequence comes from Sciurus vulgaris, assembly GCF_902686455.1. Taxonomy (NCBI): domain Eukaryota; kingdom Metazoa; phylum Chordata; class Mammalia; order Rodentia; family Sciuridae; genus Sciurus; species Sciurus vulgaris. Next base: position 52,545,577 of record NC_136463.1, on the reverse strand, counting down.
AAGTATCTGCTCAGTTTTTTTTTGCATAAAGGGCTTATTTTTAAAAAATGTCTCACAAAGTTAAAGTGGAAACAGCTACAATTCTAAATGTTTTTAAAAATTATTTTAAATATGTATCATTAAGTAAGTTGAATATGACAACTAGTCATTTGATTCTCTCACTTCCTTTCTGTGCTGGGAACTGAACTCAGGACCTCATGGTTAACTTTATAGCTATAACCTCAACACTCTGATTATTTTAACTGTATCCCTGCAAGTATATATTTCAAGTTAGTAAATACACTTTTTCAGGGTGGAAGAGGTTTTTTTTGGAAATCTAAGGAAGTACCTGATATTTAGTCATATATTCAGAGATGCATTTTGTTTTGTTTCTTTCTTTTTGTAGTGCTGGGGATCAAACCTAGAGCCTTGTGCATGCTAGGCAAACACTCTACCACTAAGCACAATCCCTAGCCCTTGGTTATGCATTTTCACAACAGTAGATAAATAATAGTGAAGGCTTATGAATATAAGGGAAGGTAAAGCAAGGAAAATATTTTGGCAGGTTGGTGTGAAGAAGAAAAATGCACAAAGGAAAAGTCTACAGTAATAGGTAATGAAAACAGCATTTCAACAAAAAACAGTAAGATTTTGACTATGGAGTATAGGATGGAGGAGCCTAAAATATGGACAAGACCAAAGTTCCAGTGATACAGTTAGTGCTTTGCAGAAAGTAGGTTAATAGTATGTTACTAATGCTATTCACAAAGTGGGTTGACTACACATACAGTCTTCTATCCAAGATTCCCTCAAAATTATTTACAAAACTTTGTAACTTTATTACTCTAAGTAATAATCAACAACCAATAAGTCTAATTAAGGTTCTGACCATTTTTCTTATGAAAAACCCAACTGACTAACCAATCTGTGGCATGCAGCTTATCCTCCATCTGGATTTGAGGCACAATTTACTATTCCCCACAAACCCTCCCCACAACTGTGAGTGCACCAGATTTGAATTCTAGTAGACATGATCCTGATCAAGGATGTTAAGTATTTAAATAGGCAATCATCAGAGAAGATAGAGAAGACCCTCACTACATAGGCAGCAGCTGGATAGCACTCTCCCATGAATGTGAACTTCACTTTGGAAAAAGAGTTTACTAGAAAAGGAGAGGAGGGGGAGGGGCAAGGCTGAGCAAGTGTGCTTGGAGGGTGGCAGATGGAGCAAGTGCAGAAGGTGGTTGTGGGTCTCTAAATGGCCTTTGGAACAGAAATTACAAAAATTAATTTGAAACCCAGAACTAGCCAGGAAAAACCTTAGAAACCAACTGAAATAGCATTTGATCTTTGGCCTCTCTGATCTTAAACTGGGCTGAGCCTCCAGCTGAGTTCAAGGAGGCCATTGAACAGCTGTCCGATGATAACCACGTTCATAGTTGTCAGCAACATTTGTTTAAGCCAGTATTAGGCTGTTCCTACTCTGTGGAGATGGAAAAACAGACTATGTTTCCTTTCATTTCTACCTCTCTGCCTGAGCTATCCTAAATTAGGAAATCATCTGGATTTGTAAAAATAATCACTTCTTGGCATGTTCACGGGGTCTGCTGAAATGTTATTTCGGAAAAGAGAATTTGGATGCCTGGAGGTCATAATAGGAAATGAATCTGGCAATTTGAAAGTGCACCTGCTGAAGTTGCAGGCCATCTCAGTATTCAAATAATTTATCCATCCTTACAAACATCTTTTGTGTCTTTTATTTAAAAAAAAAAAGTTCTAAGTTATTATACCTTAGTATGAATCAGAAAACAGTCCTGCTTCTTTAGATGTGAATTCTGGTTCTTCTCCCCAACATGTTTTCACTATTCAACAAATACTCACTTAGGGTTCACCTTATACACAGTGCTCTGCTGAACATATGTATCATGCTTAGGACAACTGATATTGTAGGTAGCAGAACATCTCACTCAAACTGGATTAAACAACATAGAGACGTGTCTTGCATTCTAAGAAATGCAGGGCTAGCTCCAGGATGGTTGATTTAGAGGTAGAGCAAAGACATGAAGTTCCCAGGTCCTTTTCATCTCTCTTACTGCTTTCCTACTGCTACTGCAACCACTTACCACAGCAACACAAATTTATTATCTTATAGTTCTGGAGTTTAGAGGTCTATTGGAGTCTCATCAGTTTAAAATCAGTATCAGCAGGGCCATGTTCCTTTCTGGGGACTCAAGGGAGGAATCCATTTCCTTGCCAGTGGCAGCTTCTAGAGGCTGTCAGCTTGCCTTGGCTCATGTTCTCTTTCACTTTCAAAGCTAGCAATGATTGGACAAGTCTTTCTCAAGTCACATCACTCTGACACTGACTTCTCCTGCTTCCCTCATTCACTTTAAGGGCCCTTGTGACTAAAGTGGGTCTACTGGGTAACACAAAATAATCTCCCCATCTCTAGTTCCATGTCCATACAGTCACATCTGCAAAGCCTCGTTTGCCATGTAAAGTAACATTCACATGTTCCAGGGACTAGGACATGACATCTGTGGGGGAATAATTCTGCCTACCATAATCTCTGTATGCCTCAGCTTCAGTGGGGGCTTTGCTTTCATGCTGGTTCCTTTAAAGGTCAGAAGACAGTACTTAGAATAGTTTCAAAGTCATACCCAGACATATCAGAGGAATAAAAGGGCGAGCCAACGCTTTTGAACCTCTTTCTTAGAAGGTAGGAAATTTTTGCCATGGGCCCTATAGCAGATTTTCTTCATGTTTAGTTGGCTGAGATGGGTCACTGACTATTATTAACCCATGACAAGAATAGGTACACTGTGCTTGGCACAGGTTTATACCTTAGGATAGACTAAAGAGTCAACCATCCTACTCACAACAGTGCAGCAAATACCAAGAAAGGAAGAGGATTACTATTTAAAGTGCACTTATTACTAAATTGTACAGAATTGTGCTAGATGTTTTTCATGTCACCTCAATCTCACATCAAACTTGTAAAGGAGGTATTAAAATCACTTTTTCCAAGAAAACCAAGGCTCAGTTAGAATTTTACTATGTATTCCAATTATAGATATTTCTGGATATACCATCATAATCGACCCTCAATATCTATGGGTTCTGCATCCATGGATTCAGACACTCTCAAATTGAAAAAAACCAGGGGGTAAAGATTATATTTGTACTTAACACATGCAGATCTTTTTGTCTCTATTTCCTAAATCATGCCTTATAACAACTATTTTTATAGTATTTACATTGTATTCAATATTATAAGTAATCTATAGACAACCTATTTAGGAGGATGTGTATAAAGTTATACGCAAATACTTCACCATTTCATGAGAGCATAAGCATCTGTGAACTATGGTGTCTGCGAGGGTCCTGGAACAAATCCCTTATAAATACAAGATGACTATACATATAATTGCAGGCCTATTGTCTACTAACAACAAGAGAGTTGAATTGAAATCCATTGTTTTCTACCAAAAGACTCTGATCTAGGACAGTACTATCTGAAGTAATCATAACTTGGGAAGCCCACCCGATGGCTTGCTAGAAAACATATCCAAAGTCCTAAGGTTGAGTTTGCTGTCATGCTGTTGTCCTCAAAAATCATCAGAAATCCAGCATTTCCAATGGCACAAGCATGCTTTCAGGGCTGCTTAGAGGACATCTCTCTCAGATGAAGACAGTGGCACATGATAAAATGAAGCAGAAGCTAAGTACCAGACATCAGGATTTTATATGTGCATCAATCAGGGTCCAATCAGGAGGTAGAAATCACACCATTTATTTTAGGAAAGAATTGTTAACAAGATGTGAAGTCGTTAACTAGGTAACAGAGAGGGTAAAAGGGGAACTCTCAGGCATCATGGGAGCAGTACAGGTAACAAAAGGAAGGGGTTAGGATTTTTCAAATGGGGAGCCTGGGAAAGGGTTCTTTGGAAGCTTCTAAAGAAGAGATGCTGCCCAGCTGGAGCAAATGTCTCTTGGGTGCCCGCAGGGCCAATTCTACAAGTTGTTGGAAAAAAGTGAACTGAATTCAGTTGCTGTTTCAAGAAAGAATTGGTGCAGCAGGATGAAGACACACTGTCTTGTGATGCACAGGAAGCAAACAGGAAGGGCCTCTTTGTCCTCCAGCTTTGCAGCATCCTCCTAGCACTCCCTACCAGCAGAGCTTAATAAAGCAGCCAAGGCAGAAATGTGGCTTGCAGACTCCTGCTCCAGCATCACAAAGGACAGCAGAGAAAGATGTGTTTAGAATTGAGAGACAATAAAGGGTACAACAGACAACTGGCCTGTGGGGGCCAGAGGCAAAGACATTGTTGGGAACAATAAAAGAGCTTAGAGTGTAATGCTTAAAAGAAGACAAAGAAAAAAAAAAAAAAACCAGCATGTATATTTTGGAACTGCTTATTTAGCTTCAGGGACTACAGTTCATTCCTTCCTTCTACAGTCATAATATTCATAATATTTGTGAATGTTACTGTCACTCCCATTCTTTTATTTGGGAAGAAAGGGATGGACAAGAATACAGTCATATTTGCTCTTCAGATATCTTTAAAAGAACTACTAAATTTATAATGGTTTGTTTTCAGCATGTAAGGAGGCAGTAAACATGTATGGTGATGAAAAGAATACAGTTAGTCATCAAACAGATTCTGATTCAAATTCAAATTTTGACACTTAGTAGCTAAGCTACTTTCTGCCTCAGTCTTACTTTCCTCAGTTGTTACATGGGGATAATAATAGTACTAACTTCATACGGATGATGTGAAGTTTCCCCTCTTTCTCTTTTTCATTGCTCCCTGGTCCATGATATGAGCAATTTTGCTATAACATGCAATCCTGCCATGATGTATTGCCTTGCCACAGGCTCAAAGCAACAGGGCCTATCGATCACAAACTTGAACTTATAAAACTGTGAGCCCAAATCAACCTTTTCTCTTTGTAAATAAATTATCTCATGTATTTTGTTATAGTAATAGGAAGCTGACCAACACATCAAGGCAGAGATAATCTGTGACTGAACTAAGAACAAAACCTTATTTCAATTCCAAGTCCTTTTATCTTTTGAGAATTTCCATCAGGAAAATAGTATGTGAGGTGATGAAACAGCCCATAAAATTCTAAATAACAATTGCCTGTTATTCTAAATAACAGTTCCTTTTAGTAAAGTGAAACTGTACAGAGACATTCTGGATTCCTCTACACTGGGGCAGGATTAGCTAAGGAAGAGTCAGAGAACCAGTAGGAGAAAGGGACAAGCCAAGGAGCTGGCCATACCTCCTAGGCACCAGAAGATGGAAATGCAATCCTGTGAAGTCCAAAATTCATTTGACCTGGGCCCTAAAGGTGTTGAAGCAAGGTCTCTCTTCTAATGAGAGGGAAAGAGTCTCATAGAGGAATAATGTAAACAAATTCTCATTCCAGAATATTCAGCTATGCTGAATCAGTTGAATGGTTCAGGGCTTAAGTAGACTTTATTACGAGTAAGACCTTAGGTAGGTGTTCAATTTCCTGATTCTTAGTTTTCTCATCTAGAAAATGGGAATAAGACTGCTGCTCATAGGGTTGCTGTGAGGATTAAATACAACACTTTCCTGTAAACAAGAAAGAACTGAGTCAGGCATGGTGGTACATGCCTTAATCCCAGCAGCTTGGGAGGCTGAGGCAGAAGGATTGCGAGTTCAAAGCCAGCCTCAGCAAAAGCGAAGTGCTAAGCAATTCAGTGAGACCCTGTCTTTGAATAAAATAAACAATGGGGCTGGGGATGTGGCTCAGTGGTACTGGTACAAAAACAAAAACAAAAACAAACAAACAAAAAACAAGGAAGAACTGTTCCTGGAACAGAGCAGGCACCCAATATGTAATTTACATGTTTGTCTCACTGCAAAAGAATGATTGATAATAAAAGGTATCATTGCAATCTATTTCATTGAGACTCTTTTTTAAGTATCAAGTTCTTTTTTCTAAATCAAAATCATTTTTCCTTCCTAATTCAAAGACTGTATTTATCATAGGATTGAAATATTCTGCTTCAAATCTGTTACCCATATATTCTTAAATTTGATTCTTAAAACTCAGTAACTGCAAGAGGCAATTATGAAAAAGAATAGGTACTTTAGAAGAAGATTTTCTCTGGTATTCCTAGAAATAGAAAGGTGTGCTGAGAGATTTAAATTATGATCTGCAATTATGATCTTTCAAGACATGCAATTATGTTAGGAATATAGCCATGACTTAAGACAAATGTTTACATCCATCTTATAAGTTTACTATTAGGATACAATCCTTAAAATCTCAAACTTAGCCTCATGGTTTACACAGAGTAGGTTGGATACAAGATTGCTGAACAACTTGAGGCTTATAACCTAAGAAGGAAAGACAAGTAATTAAAGATGAAATCAAACCATGATCTCTGGTCTCTAGTACTTACTAAGTACAATAGTGAGACTTCTGGAGGGTTTATGTGCTAAAGAAATCTCAAGTGTGTGTTTTAAGTGAAGAGTGTAGACATAAAATAAATGTTCAAAACAAGTGCAGAAGCCCAGCACAGGGACCAGCTACAGTACATAAAGTGCCCTCTGATGCCAACATCATCCTCCCATATAAACACTTCACCTCATACCTTTCAGTCTTTTAGGTTTTAATGTATTCCCCACCACGAAGCTATCTGGAATTATCCTTCTCCCCTAAGTCATCCAATTTTTCCTCCTTTCTCACCAAAACACTTCCTCAGTAACAAGCATAGGATTATGACTTAAGGGGTTTTTTGGTTTTATTTTAAAATTGGAGAAATGTCAGGCATGCTATTTTCAGAGTGATTTAAAAGCTCTGGTGTTATAACTAAACAGAGAGAACAAAGATGCTAAAATATTAATCATCCTGCCCAGTTGCCCACTGGGAGTAGCTGAAAATGGCAACACACTGCTGTCTTCTGGCCTCATGTCTACATTACTGCCTGTACAGCTCACAAACACTCCCTTTCCTGAACATATGGAGCAATCTCAGGAAAGAATTTGCCTCAGTGAACCCTGACTAGCCAATCAAAACCAGAAGGTTCCAAGTTCAGTGACTAATATCAGGAATGAATTGTGCGTGGTGAAAAGGAAATTTGGTGTGCTGGGGAAATTTATACCCTGAGATCAGCCATATCACAGGTGTGCGGGATCACCTGGAGAGACTGAACTTTAAAAAAGGCAAGTTCAAACATTTCTTCAAGCAGCACGCCTGTCATCACAGAGTATGAAAAACCCAACAGTGCTATATGGTATCTGATCACTCCAACAACAGGAGCAGCAATAGCTGCTATTTAGGAAGGACGCCCAGGACTGAACTTGGGGCAGTTGCTGCACTGAGTCCTGCATCCACATGGTTGTATTTAGTTTCATCCTCACAATCCAGAAGGTAGGTGTTACCATCCCTGTTCCACAGACGGGACAAAGCTTGGAAAGACTGAGTAAATCACTCTTGGTCACACGGCAAAAAAATGGAGAGAGGTCGGTCTCTTCATTTCCAAAACCTTGCTCTTTGGTCACTGTTCATCTAATATTTTTCCCCCTTTCTCCTGCCCTGATATTCGTGGAAAGGGTGAAAAAATGGGAAGTTAGATGGAAGAAACATTAGAACATAACTAGGTATTTGCTGCATAGGATGGCTGTGGAAAACATGAGAGAACCTATATCCAAAGGGTAAACTCAATTCATTAATCATCTTGGAAGATAAATTAAGTATCATAGGTTGAATATTCCACATCTAAAAGTCCAAAATCTAAAATGCTTCAAAATCCAAAATTTTTGAATGATGGCATGATGTCACAAGTGGAAAATTTCACACCTGACCTCACATCACAGGTCACAGTCAAAACACAGGTGTGCTAGAAATATGTATAAAATTGCCTTCAGGGCATGTATATCAGGTATATATATGAAACATAAATGAATTTCATGTTTAGACTTGGATTCTATCCCCAACCAATCTCATTGTGTAAATGCAGATATCCCAAAGTCTGAAAAAAAAAATGAGGTATCTGAAATACCTCTGGTCTCAAGCATTTCAGATATGGGATATTCAACCTGTACTTCCAAGAAGAAACATATTTTGGGCTTTTGAGAAGTCCTGAAATTTCAATGTAAGACATGGAAACAATCATTAGACAGACATTTGCTAGGTCTTTAAAATCTAAATAAAACAGAAAAAAAAAAAAAAAAAAAAAAACTCAAGAAGGGTATTACAGATTCCTATCCAATTTCATCCTCAAAAGTATGGTGATATTAAATCCCTATCCAATAACATAGACCTACAAAAGTGACACAGACCTTCCTCCAGTACACCCTTGACCTGACGGAATTAACTAGAACAGTGGTGTAGCCCAGTGACTCTATGAGAACCAGTAGGATCTTCACCAATCACCTATGAAGACACACCATGATACCAATAACAATGAACACTTACTGAGCCAGAGCTATATGTTAGGCACTGTGCTAAACATTTTATGTGCTTCATCTCATTTAATCTTCATGACAAGCCTATGAAGTGGGTGCTAATATTTTTTCCACTTTATAAATAAGACAACCGAAGCATATAGAAGTTAAGTGATTTATTTGCTTGAATCCCAGAAGCTTCTAGAGTTCTCCCTTTTAACCACTAAGGCTTTGTTGCAGGGGGTGGAACCAAGGCCTAGCTCCAGAACTCTGTAAGAGTGTAACTAAGATTCTACTGTCTCCAGTGTTAAAGAACAGAGCAAATATTCATCCACTCCTTCCCTCCCTGACAACACTGTTACCAGAGGAAATCAGCTAAGAAGAACTTTCTTTCCCTTGAGGGGTGGAAAGTGTGCTCAGTTAATGAGGGGAAGAAAAGAACTTCCTGGAGAAGGGCTCACTGTGGAGGAGGAAGAAAAGGAAGACAACAAAAGGGAAGTAACCGAAACCATCATTCTCATACACTCCTGCTTCCCTGCAATGCAGGGGATGCCCTGTCCTGGAAGAGGGGGGCCTGTTGTGCATACTCCACTCTCCAGGGAGGCTCTGGGTATGGAATGATAAATGATCAGAGACTCTGGGATGCAGACTCCGGGGGTCACCTGCTCTGACCCTCTGAGTTGTTCTGGTCACGTTAAGGGCCTGTTATCCAACACAGCCATTACTCTCCTTCAGTTTTTTTAATAAAGGTTAATTCAGCATGGATCTTTGGGTATGGTAGATATAGGAAAACACTACTTGGGAAAGAGTCACTTGTTAATTTTTAAAGGTAAAGACAGCAGACAAGCTAGTTCCTAAGGGAAACCATCAAATCTCCAACTGAACTGATAGAGTTGGGCTCTTTAATCGCTTTCTTGTGGATAAGTGTTTCAGTCTCTAATCCAAAATCTACCCATTTCAACTTTCTCTTTTTAAATAAACTATTTAATAGTAAGAATGACTAATGAAGTATGAAATAAAAGAAGACTACTAAGCCTGAGAGCTAAGCATGTAGCTCAGTGGTAAAGCACATGCATGTACAAGGCTCTGGATACAATCCCCACCACTGCAAAAAATAAAAATAATAAACAGCAACAAAAACTATAAAGTCTGGCTGATCTTTTTTAAAGGTGCAGGGCTGAAATGCTGAAGTTAGGCTAGTGGTTAGATTATAAAATATAGCAAATAATAATTTCTACTGGGTTTGGGTTTTTAATTCTTATTTCACAATTTTTGGAAGTATAGGCTTTCTATCTGGCTAACAGATTGATTCCATTTGTTTTTGAAAGAGCTGTAACTGAATCATAGTTTTTAAACACAAAAGGCCCTAAAACATATACCTCCCATAACATTATACATTTAATCCTAAAAGATGAAGGGAATAAACATAATGTTTCGTATTTTTAGCATAGCTAACAAAGCTATGGTTACAAAAAGCATTATACTGGCTTCATTTCAAGGATTGTTAAATATCTTATAAAAATCTTAAGTGTGGGCACCATCTTCAAAGACTTGCATTCTAGGGAACTCTTACAACATCTGACCTGGTTGATTTCTTACTCTTTACCTACAGTTTTCAAATGCTTAATACTGGCAGATAAATATCCTGTGTGTGGTAAACATGAAAATGCACCACCTAGTTCCACTTCAAGGAAGGCCCGAGTCACTGGGAGTACTGTTGGCAGACTGCCTTCAACTATCAGCCTCTGTATGATGAGCCCCATAGGCACTCCCCAAACATCCTGCACACCAAATTCTCTCTAGAATTTGCTCCCCACAGAGAATCCAATCCCTGACTCAATGCTTGGGTAAGAAAAAGAAAGGTACTTTAAAGGTAAGTGGCTCATGTTGGCAAGATGGCTGAACAAAATTATTTTTATATTTTTATAATTTATAACTTTATAATTATCTTGCTACCACATAGAGCAGGCTCTACATGACCTATTCACCAAAGGTCTTTAAAATCCAAACTAGAAGAAGGTTGGGTAGCTCAGCCTAAGTTTTGCGTTGTTTCAAGCAAATACAGGAATACAACAGAACTTTTACTGAGACAGTTGGGGTACCTACCTGGTCAGTCATCAATCTCCCTTGAGCAGAGTACTCCTAACCCACTTTAGTGGATCACAAATTCCTAAATGATTAGATGTATCCCCATCCAAATCTAAGATTTGTCTCACACACACAGTCTCTCTCTCTCTCACACACACACTCTCCCATATAATCTTGAAGATGAATCATATCACTCTCTCATCCTTCAAATGGAAAACTGAGGCCCAACTACAGTTTAGTGATATTAGTCAGGTTACATGTACATATGTGATAGAAGATGAAAAAACATTGGCTCACCTCCTTAATTTATATTTCACACCACTCCTTCAACACCAAACTCAAAACACATCTTCCATAAACAAAAAGACTTACTTCTTCCTATACTCTGCTCATTCCTGACAAGGAGAATGTATTATTTTTAAAACAGTGAAACAAAACCAGCTACTCCTGTGCTCTTCAATTGAATGACAAATAAAAATGGTAAAATGAGTGTTTTCCTTTACTTTCAACCCTAGAAATGGCCAAAGCCTAGAATGACTTTAGCAGCTCGAGCCCTACATGAGTTAGGAGTGAGTCTAGAAGCAGAAGTGAGGTCACTCCTTGCTCCTGAAATTATCATACGCAAAGGACCCAAGGGACACAGAAAAAAATTGGGAGCCTCCCTAAGTTCATTTATTCATAGATACACAATTATCACTGAAACATGTCAAAGCCTTCTTATACACATATTCTAAATGACTAGTTGTTGACTTTCTGGTACATAATAAACCCTTCAATATTTCAAACTAACCAAATTGGTTAACACAAACCTCTCACCTTTGATATAAATCTGGTTTCCAAACTACTCTTTGAAATGGTTAAAACAATAACAAAATAAAGAGCCCTTATCACTGCATTCAAAATGTTTTCTCTGAGTTGCCTCTTCTGGCAGGATGATCCAGATGGAAAGAAAGAGAACACAGTGTCTTTCCCTAAAGTAAACCATCAAGACCACATTACCTTCTGGCTCAAGCTCCTTGAAGGATTCTAAATCAATTCAAACTACTACTCAGCAACTTCAGTTCCTTTCTTATGCTGTCTTTCCCTGCTTAAGCACTTGGTTCTAACCTGACTACTTCCTTCCTGTGGCTTTGGTTTTTATTACCAAAGTTCTTCAGTCTTTTTTACCACCCCTTGTGCTGAACAACTTCTAATTTTGAAAGTACATTCTCTGAGAAGTCTAAAGAGAAGCCAAGTTCAACCAAAGGTCTTCATTTCAATGATGGTGATGGCCTACAAATATTCTAGATGGTACTATTAAAGAGCTAAGATTTGCCTTCAGTAGTTGTCACAACTTATTTTGGAGGGAATTAAGTGTACTCTGTGACTTCCCTGTAAGAGGACTCTTGGAAGTTTACATCAGGTTTCTCCTGGACTTTGCTCATGAGGCTTTTCCCTTCACTGATTTAGTATTGTGTCCTTTTTCTGTGATAAATAATAACCATGAGTATAGCAAGTTGATTCTTGTCATTTGTAGAAGTTATGTTCTAAAAGTCTTCACAAACACTGAATTAGCAAGTACTGAACCACTGTTCCTAAGGGAAATATGTACATCTCTATATACATATCTCACATCGATTATAATCTTAAATCCTAAAAGCAACTCATCCTGGTAGGTTCTTTTTCCTTCTGGGAAATCATCAAACCTGGGTGTGGCCTAGGGGGTACTCAACATAGACTCCAGAAGAGCTCCAGGTTTCCCCTTCCTGCAACTGGTACTGAGGAAGAGGAAAAACATTATTCTTGGGCCAGAGTGGCAAGAGGTGGAGCTTCCACAATGAACTGCTTTCTGCATCTGTGATCACTCTGACTATTCCTTTGAGATTCTCTTTGGCCTTTCTTTTTGGCTTGCTATTTTGAAGAGCATTCTCCAATTCAGCTGCTACAGCTGGACGGGTCTGTGGTAGCCTCCCTCCTGAAGGTCAAATAGGAACTGTGGCAAAGCCCAGGGGAAAAGAAGCCTAATGAGTCACCTTCACTGGCTGTACCAGGACCCGAGAATAAATGTCCTTTTCCTTGACAAGTGTTCCCATGACAAGTTGATAAGTTTCCCATGACAAGTTCCCTTGACAAGTTTTCCTCTGGAAAACCCTTGCTTCTCTCTAATAAGATGGCCTCCCAGACTGGTACCCGACCAGGGTTAAGACCAACATATGGGCCTAGAAGAAACCAGCAAAGGAGGCACTAGACCAGAAAAGGCAAAAGGAGTCCTTGTGACTAAAAAGTAGATCAAACCCAATTCCTCATCAGAGCTAAAGCTAGCACCAAAGCCATGTGACAAACACAGTGTTGTCAACAGAATCACAGAATCTAAATTCTTTCTTATGGGTATAATAAAATATATATAGTCTTTACCCCAGGATCCTGGCAAGAGCTTCAAAAATCCTTCACAGGGGTGCCTTTTATTATTTATAATGAGTTCTTTTGGAATTACACTAAAGAGGTAACTCATGGTAGGCCCTTGGATAATTTTGTGGGAAGGACTGGCCATAGGAACGATTAGAAGGTTGAAACTTTCAGGCCCACCCCAACCTCCAGGAAGAAGGAGGCTGGAGATAGAGATCAATCAAGTGATCAATGACTTAATCAATCAAGCCTATGTAACGAAGCCTCCATAAAAACCCCTGAACAATGTTCTGGTTGCATCTGGGTCAGTGAACATTTCAGTATGTGACAGGGATGATGCACCTACCCAGCCCTGGAGGCTCTGCCCCACTGCTCATCCTGCCCTATGTACTGCTTCCATTTGGCTCTTCTTGAGCTGTATCCATTATAACCACACTGTAATTATAAGCACTGCACTTTCCTGAGTTCTGTGAATTGCTCTAGTGAATTATCACATCCTGAAGGAGGGTTGTGGGAATCCCTGAATTCATAGCCAGTCAGAGTACTGATAGCTGGTATCTTGTGGAATGAGCCCTTAAGCCTCTGGAGTCTGATGCTAACTTTCAGCAGTGTCAGAAATTGTTAGATTTCCCAACTGGTGTCAGACAACTGCTGAAATGACCTACTCTCTTCTTTGCTCTCTCATCAACCCGATACTATAAACTAGCCCCTTCCTATAAATGAATAGTAAATGTTCTGAAAAAGGACAGATTGCACTCTTACCAAGTACTTAATGCCAAAAGTGCAAAGATAATAACTGCCTTCTTCCCTATCTCTAACTATATTATCTTTAGGGACTCTCATCTCTGAGTACATCAGGTGAGAACCTGGTGGTGCCATTAAAATTACAGGGGCTCTAGGAACACCTTTCATAGACCATATTAAATAATTATTTTTCTGAAGCCTCCAGAACACCAACTGTTTCAGAGGAGCAATTTCTATAGCTACTGGGACCTTGTAAAAAATGTAAGAGACTTTGAGCTCAAGACCATGGAGTAAGCATACATGGTTGCCTCCTTCCTTCCCAAGAGCACAATAAAATAGTAGTACACCAAGAATACAAATAATCCAATCAACAAATGGGCTAAGGAAATGAACAGACACTTCACAGAAGAAGATGTACAAGCAATCAACAGATATATGAAAAAATGTTCAACATCTCTAGTAATAAGAGAAATGCAAATCAAAACTACCCTAAGATTTCATCTCACCCCAATTAGAATGGCGATTATCAAGAACACAAGCAACAATAGGTGTTGGTGAGGATGTGGGGGAAAAGGTACACTCATACATTGCTGGTGGAGTTGCAAATTAGTGCAGCCACTCTGGAAAGCAGTGTGGAGATTCCTCAGAAAGCTTGGAATGGAACCACCATTTGACCCAGCTATCCCACTCCTTCGCCTATACCCAAAGGACTTAAAATCAGCATACTACAGAAATACAGCCACATCAATGTTCATAGCTGCTCAATTCACTATAGCCAGATTGTGGAACCAACCTAGATGCCCTTCAGTTGATGAATGGATAAAGAAACCGTGGCATATATATACAATGGAATATTACTCTGCCATGAAGAATGATAAAATTATGGCATTTGCAGGCAAATGGATGAAATTGGAGGACATCATGCTTAGTGAGATAAGCCAATCTCAAAAAACTAAAAGACGAATGATCTCACTGATAAGCAGATGAGGACATATAAGGGGGGGGTATGAGGGGTTAGCGTTACGGTTAGGGTTAGGTTTAGGGTTAGGGATAAGGAGGGTGGTAAGAATGGAGGAAGGAAGGACTGTATAGAGGGAAAAGAGGGGTGGGAGGGGTGGGGGGAAGGGAAAAAATAACAGAATGAATCAAACAATATTGCCCTATGTAAATTTATGATTTTTAATTAAAATTAAAAAATACAAAGAAAAAAAATAGCAGTGAGAATTTTTTTTTTTTTTAATGAGAATGAATCCACCATGGCACTGACAACAAAAGTAGTACTATCAATGAATAAGTCATTTGAAGGTTCACTGACTTAAAGAAGAGGAGTTGAGATGGTATTAAAAAGATCAACCAAAACTAGTGGGGGGTGGGTTTGAGGGGTGCAAAATACATTGAAATACATGAAGCTACAGAGAGGAGCCCTTTCTCCCAATAGAGCACTGGAAAGGTGCCAAGGTTGTAGTCAATGGCTACTAGCAGTCACAGAATGGCCTACAAAGAAGTGGCTGTAAGGCAGATGTCAGGGCCTCTGAGCAAAGAGTTGTCTACTAAACAGCTGAGCCCAGCTGCCCTGAGCCCTGCCCTGTGGGGGCTGCAGTCTGCAAGATTTGCTCCCAGCTGGAGCCCTTGAACAGCTCTCTCTGGAAAGAGTGTCTGTGGTTTTGGTGTCCAGGATATGAAATGAGTCAAAGAAGAGACTCAGGGATAGACACAGGAGTAAAATATATAAAAGACATCATATCACCCCAAGGTGAAAGTCCTCCTTACTTTACTAATATGGTGGTGAGAGTGACAGCAAAGGCTCATGAGTCGGCTGCTACTCTCTCCCATTTAACCACAGACCTGAAGGGAAACCCACTTACAGGGCACACAGCCTGTCCTTGCAGTCAAGAAAGCAGACTGTTGGATAAATAAACCTGCACCAATACAATGAAGGCCTATCCCAGCGACCTTCCTATTAAACAAAAGTAGCTCTTAACTCAAAAACATCAACAGTTGATAAAGAATTAGCAGATACGTAAGGGAAAGCCCATGGTATGTGTATTAGTTTGCAAAGGGCTGCCATAACAAAGCACTAGACTGGGTGGTTTCAACAACCTGCATTTTCTCCTAATTCTAGAGTCTAGAAGTCCAAGATGTCAGCAGGGATGGTTTCCTCTGAAGCCTCTCTCAGTGGTTTGTCGTCTCCCTTTATTTTCACATAGTATTTCCTCTATGTATCTGAGTCATAATCTCTTCTTTTAAAAGACACTAGTCATACTGGATTAGAGCCCACCCTAATGGGCTCATTTTAACCTCTCCAAATGCAGTCACATTCTGAAGAACTTCACCATATGAGTTTTGAAGGGGAACCTAATTCAGCCCATAACGGCATGAAAGAGAAAGACAGAGATTAACAAACCAAAACTCACCTCAAGAAAACAAGCTGGGGATGGTGGTGCACGTTTGTAATCCCAGTGGCTTAGGAGGCTGAGGTAGGAGGATCATGAGTTCAAAGCCAGCCTCAGCAACTTAGCGAGGCACTTAGCAATTTAGTGAGATCCTGTCTCTAAATAATATATATATATATATTTGTATATATACATATATAAACATATATATTTTAATAAAATATATATAAAGGGCTGGGGACATGGCTCAGTGGTTAAGCACCCCTGGGTTCAATCCTAAGTACCAAAAAAGAAAAAAAAAAAAAACAAAAACAGAAATAACATACATAGATTGGTTCTAACTAGTATCAATCAAAGTTTTAGAAGTGTGTACCACCTTAAAAACATATTTCCAGGGAAAAAAGCAATCATTATATTAAAGCTTCTTGGTGTTTAAAACTATAGTTTCCCCAAATTTAAAAAAAAAAAAAAAAATCCAGCTACGTGTGGTAGTAATGCCTGTAATCCCAACAACTCAGGAAGCTGAGGCAGCAGGACTGCAAGTTCAAAGTCTGAACAACTTAGTGAGAGCCTGTCTTAAAATAAAAAGGGCTAGGGATGTAGCTCAGTGGAATGGCACCCTTGGGTTCAATTCCTAGTACCACCACCAAAAAAAGAAAAAGAAAAAAAGAAGAAGAAAAAAAAAAGCCCATTAGAAGAGTTTAGGAATAGAAGGGATACAGCAATTATAACAGAAGTCAGTAAAATGTCAGTAAATCTAAATAAAATATCACTACAGAAAAAAAGGGGGGCTTTGGTTTAAAACATGAAAGATGAGGAGTTGAAAAGGAGGTTTAAGAATTCTAAGCTTGATTTATTCAGAGATATATGCTTTAGACTTTGTTTGAAAAATATAAACTTAGGTATGCATGTTAAAAATGTTGTGGCCCAAGGTGGGTGGTCCAAGTATCCCATCTTGAGTGGGGAAGGGGGAAATTAGTTTTGCCATAAAACTGCCATTTCCCAGCTTCTAGCTTTCTCTGCAAAGCTCACTTCCAGCTGCTTGCAAGGCATAGGAACCAAACCTCAATCTCATCCCTGCATGAGTATGGAAACACTAGGCTCTAAGGTCCATGATGGGCTCCATTACCTCTGGGGGCCACAAGGCTCCCATCTAGTCACTGGCATGGATTAGCAGCGTCATTTCTGGTACCTGGAGAACTTCCTTTGTTGTTCTCAAGCTCAGCTAGGTATTTGAAAACAGTTTTTAAAAATGCATTTTTATGTGTTAAATAAAATTTGTAGGAGGCCATTGATTTGGGCTAAGCTCCTGTACTTGACCCAACAGACCAAACAACATGGAATTATTCTTACTAAATGAAACTGACTTGTTAGGAATTATTCATGTAACAAATGTGGGTTAGTTACAGTATCTGAACTTCAGTCACTCATAGGCAGTCAATCAATTCAAACAAGGCAAACCAACTATGCTCACTCCCAGTTTTCTATCCCTAAATGCTGCCTGACTACACTGTAGCCCCAGAGTTCTTTCATTTTATTCTGGTTAAGAGGGCTGCCCAATTCTAGAACCGTGAATTAAAGTCAATTAAGACCTTTAGACCTTAGCAGATGAACCCCAGGACGGGGCGGAGCCGGAATGTGGGGGCGCCGGATTGGTGGGTAAGGGAGTTGGAGGGAGGAGAAGCGGGGAGGGGAGGGAGGCGGGCATAGTGCCGGGATAAGCGGGGAGACTTAGGAAAGAAGGGGAAAAGAATTCCTTGAATATTCATTTCCTGAGTTGGGCTGACACTTCCGGTCACTTAACTGGGCCTCACTCATTTGCAACCCCAGCTGTCAGGGTGAGGAGATGGCTTCTCCCTCTAGACAGCCCCCCTTGGGAGGGTCAGGGCTGCTTCAAGGGAGCCGGGCTCTTTCTTACGGAAGCCTGGAAGCCTGGTACAATCAGCCTGCTCCCCGGTGAGGGAAAGACGCCTGGAGCATCAGTTGAAACCTGGAGACACCTTGGCTGGATTAGCACTCAAATACGGAGTGACGATGGAACAGATTAAGCGTGCAAACCGCCTTTATACTAATGACTCCATTTTCCTGAAGAAAACTCTCTACTTCCCCATCCTGAGAGAGCCCAGAGACCTGTTCAATGGTTTGGATTCTGAGGAAGAGAATGATGGAGAGGAAGAGGTAGACCCAAGTAAGGATGAAGTTCGGCCACATACAGCTGAGAGGAAGAAACAAGAGATAGAATCAGGATGTGCCAATGGTGACGTTCTCCCCAAACCTGGCCAGGAACATCTCACTCCCATCCATGACCTCTCTGCCTCTGATTTCCTTAAGAAGCTTGATTCACAGATCAGCCTGTCAAAGAAGGCTGCTGCCCAAAAACTGAGAAAAGGGGAAAGCAGGGTACCTGGGGAAGATGCACATCTCCATCAGAGCTCCCCTCGGACGCAGCAACGAGCAGTCCTAGGTCCTGTGCCGCTGACCCCGACCTCTCGGACCCAGACGCTGCGGGACCAGGAGGATGAAATCTTCAAACTCTGATGTTCCCAGTACTGAGAGGAGCATGATGTTGAAGAAGCATCGTGAGGGGGAGAGGAGCCTGAGGTGAGGCTCAAGGACATGGCTTCCCAGCCTGACTCCCTCAACTCCAGCCTCCTTGTATACAAGAATTCCTTGGCCTGGGGCATTTATCTGGCCAGAGTAGGAGATGGGGCCTAGACCCCTCCCCAGTTTTAGGGCTGAATCTAGAGTTTTTCCTTTAGATTCAGAAGGTTCTTTTTATATCCCTGCTACCTTTCCTATCCCTTTCACCACTCTCTGGCCTTAGAGCAGAGAAACAGAGACTTCCCTTCAACTTCTTCCCCATCTCCAACTGTGTTACTTAATTTATTTGGTGCTATATTGAAGTAATATTTATTTGCTGTATCTAACTCTTTCCCACTGTTAGCTGAAAAGTGGGATTTCTAGAGCACTGGGGTGAGGGGAACCCAGAAACACTGAGCTGGTCCCTCAGCTTCCCTACCTTCTTACCCAAGCATGTTATCAAGGACAGGGGAATCATGATCTAGTATCATCATGGAAGATGTACTGTGCCAAGTGGACTGTGCCAAGTCTTTTCCCTAGTCTCAAGGGGAAGGATTTGGGTTCAGTCTGACAAACCAGTTCCCTAAAAACTCTAAGAAAAAGCAGCAATGTCGGAACCTGAATTCTCCATTCTTCCAGTTCACCCTTCTAACCTGTCTCTGCTCAGCCTGCAGTGGGGCTAAGGGATGGAACATACATTGCCTTGGGATGTGAGAAGGACAGTTGTGGGAGTCTCTTTGTTACACCCCCTCCCCACTAAAGCCTGTCTGTGTATGCCTTGCTCCTTATTGCGTATTTATTTGCAATCCGTAGCACTGGTCTGCAGTACAGTTTGTTGTTTGTTTCTTAAAAAGAAAAAATAGGCAAGGGAACCTCAATAATACTGGAAATATGCCTCAGTCTCATGTTTGGAAATGGTGAAAGGTGAGACAAGTGGTGTTTATATACCTCCTTTCCTCTGTGATGATCCTAAGGTATAAGAAACTGGAGAGATTAAACACTGAGCCCTGTGCAAAAAATAAAAATAAAAAATAAAAAAAATTAAGACCTTTAAACTAAATAGGTTGTAAGTTTTCTCTTTTGATCCATGTTTGGAAAAGGAAGTGGGGAGGGTCACTGACTAGCTCAGTCTACCATTTTAACCAAAAATCTATACTGCAAACAAAGTAATAAAAAAACTACCTTCAGAGTGCTTACAATGTGGGCATCACACATACTAACCTCTTTCATATTCATATCAGTATAAAATAGGTTCTATGTATTCTTACTTTACAGAGGAGAAAAGTTAAGGTTATAGAAACACTGACAAGGTACACGGTTAGTAAATATCAGAGGCAGTTTAAATCTCAACTCAAAAATATTACCACTGTGATATTTGCTCATGCCATTCAACAAGAATATTCAGTAACTCTTCCCCCATCCAAACCTTAGGTAAGATTATATCTCCTGGTGGTTGGATGGGGCTCCCAATTAGTTGTGAGCACTGAGGTGGGAATGAAATTGACTTGTCACTTCTAGGCCTGAGCGTTTAACAGCAGGGACAAGACCCCTGGAAGTCTCTTACTTTCTGGTACAGTGCCCAGAAATGTTTGAAATGGTACCTGTTCTATAAAACAGAGATCTTAAGTCCACCACTGAACCACAATGGAAATATATTTAGATATTTAAAAGTTTTTTTGTTTTAAGCCACTTATATTTGGGAGCTGTTTATTTCTTATGACAGCATAATCTAACTTATCCCGACAGAGTCTCTCAACCTACTTATCTAGATGAAAAGGTGTGGGGTTCAATAAAACAAGAGAAATAGAATATATAACTTGCAAACCTGTAGAGATATTCAGAAAAAAAAAAAAAAAACTAATTGTCATGACCAGTGCTCTATGAAGCTAAGAAATCAAATTCTCATCAGAGCCAAGAAACTAATATTAAAACTTATCTGCAACCAGTGGTCCCCATAAGATGATAGTAGTAGTAGTCACAGCACAAGAACACAGAGATTATTCTATGATCGAGGACCCACTGTAGAATCTTCTACAGAAAATAATTAATGCAGGGGATATAATACACAAAATACAGAAAGATAAATTCACACACAAAAAATTACAAAACACAAAAATCACCATAAGAGAAATGACGTAAAAGTAATGAAGGGGAAAGTTAATCTCAAAGAACTTTATATAACAATCAGAGAGAGTTTTAAATGTTTAAAATTCTCAACAAGATCAAGAAAGGAACAATCTGTAAGGCAAGTCAGGGGCACTATGAAAGAAAAACAAGAGATCTGGATAATACACTTCTGGTTAGAGATGTAAGGTTGAATAAATTATTTTACTGACTTCTGCCCTTTCCCAGAAACCCCATGAAAATGATGACATTGTGATTTTTATTTTTAAGACACAACAGACAAAAAAGATGGAAGAGAAGACATCAGCAACGACATTTGGAAAGCTAAAAAGCTTAGTTATTTGGCAGGCAATTTCTTGAAAATGAGCAAAGTAAGCATGTCACTTCAAAAGCAAAAGACTAACAGTGTTGGTTGGTGCTAATAAAATTTGAGTTTTCAAGTGGAAATTAGAATCTTGGAAAACTTGTATCTGCCACCACAAGCTTGAAAGCTTCTCAATACTTAAAGACTTTCCTGATGAGATCAGTGCTTATATTAAATGTGATTTTTGAAATATTGTATAATGAAATGTGTCAACATTTGGAAGATCTGTTTAAACTGTTGAATCAGTATTTTCCAAATGATCAATGCATGATATTACAAAATCACGCATGGATAAAACACACATTCAAAGTGAGACAGACCAACAGAATGTAATGGTCCCTCTCCCCTCATCCAAACATCAGGTACAAAAAATGAATTGGTATGGTTTCAGATTCCACACTGCAACGAACCCTTAAGAAACTACTACTTGTTAAATTTTGGTATAGTATTAAAGAAGAAAAATTATAATATCTGGAAAGGTTATTAAAATATTCCTTTTTTCAACTACATATCTGTGTGATATGTATTTTGTCTGCATCATCCAAAATGACATATTGCAATAGATTGAATACAGAAACAGATACAAGAATCCAGCTGTCTTTTATTAAACCAGACATGAGATGTCTGAAAAAAATATAAAACAATGTGACTCCTCTAATTTTTTGTTTTGAAAAATATAGCTATTTTTCATGAAATTATTTATATTAACATGTAATGGCCTATTATTTAAAAACAAATAAATATAATAATTTCTATCTAACTAATAAAAATAAATAATTTCTTTCAACCTCAAATGCAATAAGCCTCAAAAGATATAACCCACACAAACAAAAGCTCTTAGGAGTTCTCAATAATTTTTAAGAACATAAAGGTCCTAAACCACAAACTTGAGAACTGGTTACTAAGTACAAGTAACCAAAAGAAAGTCTATAGAGTGATATCAGATGAAGACACCTAAAAATGGAAGGTATTAAAGGTATTTATATAATGAACAAAGAGATTTGACCAACAAAAATAACTGTGTACACATACACAACAATCTTTACATATCCCTAATACATATACTTAAAAATCTAGTAACCTTTCCTTCAAATTTATAAAACAAAAAAATGGGACCAATTACATGGATAAACTGCTACATTCACAAACACTGAAGGAGATTTTAGCACATCTTTTTCAGGAACTGACAGAAACGGAGGTAGTAAAGACATATAATTAATAAGCCTGTCATAATAATTAATAAGCCTGATCTAATAAATGTTATAAAACCCTAGCTCCCTCATACTAGAGATATACATTCTCTTCAGTCACACATGGAGTTAGCTATATGAAGTTAAAGTCGTTACTAAGCCTGAGAAGAGATATGAACAAATTCAAAAGAAATGGTAGCATACAGAAAATAATTCCCTGATCCCTTTGTAATTTAATAAGACAATCAACAACAAAAAGATGATGTTATGGTTTGGATCTTGACTGTCCCTCAGAATGGCAGTATGTGGAGGTGGTAGAGACTTTAAGAGGTGGAGCCTAAGCAGAGGTTCTTAGGTCATTCAGTGCATGTCCCCAAAGGGAATATGGGAACTCAGTCCCTTCCTTTTTCTCTTTTTGCTCCATAGATTGTGAGGTAAGTGCTTTTGTTGTACCATATGCTCCCATCATGATGTGCTTCCTCGCTACAGGCCCAAAGCCAAAGGACTGGACTGGAACCTCCAAAACTAAGTCAAGACAAACTTTTATTCTTTATAAATTGATCATCTCAGGCATGTTAGCCAACTAACAGATGCTTTTAAAATGCATAATACATAAATTATATGTATTGGAGAATTATATGTCTCCTTTAAGTAACTCATATGGACAAAATCACAGAATTAATTAGCAAATCAAGTAATTTCACATAACTGAAATCACTGGACTTATCATATGAAACAGGTCGATGGCCACACCTATGCCCTGAGCCCTGAGCCCTTAGCCTTGACTCCCCCCGTAGGCAGACTCGCCCTCCCCATCTCCTCTCCCTGCTCTCTGCATTCTGGTATACTGACTGGCATTCTCCCAGCTTTCCTGACCATGTATGCTCCTTTGCAAACAAGAGCCTTTGCATATGCTGTTCCCTTTGTTTGAGATGGACTGCCCTTCACTTTTCATATCGATAACTCCTGTTTATTATTTATTCATTTATGTTGCAGTGCTGGGGATCACACCTGTGCCTTGTGCATGCCAATAAGCACAAGCTCCACCACTGAACTCCACCTCCAGCACCCTGGTTTATACTTTTAAATGTCCACTCAAATATCATTTCCCCAGGGAAGGCTTTCCTCACCCTCAAACCATGCCAGGTTCTCCTGTTATATGCTCTAGTAACTCTCTGTTACTTACCACAATCTAACCACCAACCACATATCTATGCAGTGTCTGTCTCAACTGCCTCCCTCCTGAGACCAAAAAATCCCATGAGGGAGGGATCCATGTTTTTTTGCCACAACTGTTGATGTGGGTTCTAGTCCAGTGCTTAGCACTTAACAGGCACTCAGGAATCTGCTTAATGAATGTGAGAATGTGCTAAGAAAGAAAAAAAAACTTTACTTTGGATCTAGAAAAAAAAAGCTTACTAGAATAAGGTCTTTTCTTATCAGCAAGGGAACAAGTTTATTAAATCTAGACAAAGGATAGTTATTCAGTAAAATGTTCACACATGGACAAATGTGGACAGAAGAAAGGTGAACTGCCACTGCTTCTGCTGATTTCACACATCAAGAGAATTTACGATGACTTCTGGGAAGATCTTAGAAGAAAGAATAGATGACAGGTCAGAGATGACTAGGTGGAAGTTCTTCAAGGCAAGATGGCAGGGGGTAGGGCAAGGGAATGGCCTCATAAACTCCTTTCCAGTCCAAGATTCTCTGAGACTAAACAACTGGCAAATTTATTTATGAATGAAAAGCAGACTCCATTAATCCCAGGAGTACTGAATGAATCTCATTAAAGGAAACCCGAAATCAGACCAGCATAGCCACTTAGAGAAAACCATTTCCTCACCTGCAATCATATTTTTCCATATCCCAAATTTGAAAAGGGGAAGGTTGGGTTCTTGAGCCAGGACAATACATAAATGCCTGCTTGACTCATAATGTGTCTAGGACAATGAGAAGTTATCATGATGGCCTATCTTTGGCTAAAGCTCTGAGGAGTGGATCAGGTGGGATGTTTCCCTCCTCACATTCCACCTGACAAGCAGAAACAGGAGCTCCCTCCACTTCAAATTCATTTATATTTAATTTAAAGAAAGCAGTTCCTAATGGTCTTGCTTCCTTCAAAAGTAAACATACTCAAGTTCTGGGCAAGCAGCATTAGATAACATCACCTCTGCTACAGTCACCTCTTTACACACATATATTTTTTTCTAATTCAATTCATCAAATACATAGTAAGCAACCAGGGCTATGAAGGCATCATTTCAGCAGATCCTCTTAACCCTCCAATCAACTAACACGTGGTCCCAGCAGCAGGAGGGCCAGTGGAAAGCTGTGTGAATTAAATCACAAGTCACTGTACCAGGACAGGGCCAAAACGGAAGCAAAGGCTCTATAGCAACCTAGATTTTAACAAAAAAGAATCTTCCTATAGCCATGTTTCCCAAACTTCAACACTTGAAATACCACCTTCAGAATTTTTTGCCATGTTGATATTTCTTTTGTACCAAATATGCTTAATGCTTTTCTTTATATCAATTCACTATTATTTTTCTGGATTATACAAGTTAACTGAGTAGGGAAATTTTATAAGGCTGTAAAATCCATAGGTTTTAAATGCTAGTCATTTTTAACGTACAATAAAATACACAACTATTAAAATGTTAGATGTTTCTCTCCATATGACCTAAAATACGCTTGCCTAACATGCTTTGGAGATTCTGATATTGGATAATACACAAAGGATCCTTCACCAAACTGCCCACATAAAATTTTCCCATGCAAGACTAATTCTGTCATCAAAGAGCTAAGCAAACAGATTGAGAGACTTGGGACAGAGGCTGACTTGGGTACTAGCAATGTAAGCCTCCTCTTGTGAAGTTAGCTTTAAAGAAATCGCCTTAAGAGCTAAGAGAGCTAGAGACACATGGTAATTCCAAATACATTTTTTAGCAGAAGGTTGGTTAATCTGAATTCACTGACAACTGACAAAAGGACATTGGGATTACCACAATTACTTTCTTATTCCTGCTGTAACAAAGTATCCCAAATTTAGCAGTTCAAAGCAATACACACTGACTCCCTTATAGTTCTAGAAACAAATCTGAAACCAGTTTCATTGGACTGAAATCAAGGTGTCCCTTCAGGGGCTTAGGGAAAAATCCATTTTCTGACCTTTTCTGGCTTCTAGAGCTTTATTCCTGTTATCCTGGCTTGTGACTCCTTCCTCTATCTTCAAATCCAGGAGGGTAGTGTCCTTCTTCAGTGATTGCATTGTTTTATTATTCCATGTCAAACCTCCAACTCTCCCTCAGTGTTTTGTTTTTGTTTCTGTTCTTTTGCAGGTGCTAGGGACCAAATAACAAGACTTTGCATATGCTAGGCAAGCACCCTACAACACCTTTTTTATAAGGACATCTGTGATTGCATTTAGGGCTCACCTGGATAATCTGGGATAATCTCCTCATTTCGGTAACCTTACCTTTACACAACTGCAAAGTCCCTTTTGCCATACAAGATAATACTCACAGATTCCGAGGATCAAGATGTGGATGTCTTTGGGAAGCTCATTATACAGCCTACTACATTATTTTTCTCCATTTTTAACATGAAAATTCAACTAATCAATGAATGGCAACTCACTGCTATATGTGTAAAATCAGATCATTTTGTGTTAAGGAGAAGAGCCATTTTTTTTGCTCTTTCAAAGGAAAAACTGGTCTCAATCCTAGTATTGGTGATATATATATGTATACGTGTGTGTGCGCGCGCGCATGTGTGTGAGATCCAGCAGGGGCAGGAATGTTATCCTTTGGGGTCTGGAATGTCCTATAAGTTGCATGTGTTGAAGGCTTTGTCCCCAAAGCAGCAATGTCCAGAGGTGGGGTTGTTAGGACACAATTGGATCATAAGGGCTATAATCTTAGCAGCGTATTAAATCATATGATCCACCTGTAAGCAGGTGGGACATGGTTGGAGGAAGGAAGTCACTGGGGCATGCTCTTGGGGACTACATCTTTTCTCTGGCACCTTCCTCTCTCTTCTTTTTCTGAATTGTGGCTGTCATGACTATGCAGTTTTCTTCTACTATGCTCTTCCATTATGATGTTTTTGCCTTGGGAGTCAGCCAACCATGGACTGAAACCTCTGAAACCATGGGCCAAAATAATCTTTCCTCTTTTAAGATTTTTTCTCAAGTATTTGTCACAGTACCCAGCTATTCAAGAGGCTGAGGCAGGAAGATTGCTTGGGGCCCAAGAGTTTGACATTAGCCCAGGCAACACAGTGACACTCAGAGTGTGTATGTGTGTGTGTGTGTGTCTCTCTCTCTCTGTCTGTCTGTCTTTCTCTCTCTCCCTCTCTCACACACACAAGAGAGAGAGCTGGGTATGGTGGCACATGCCTGTAATCCCAGGGACTCAGAGAGCCAAGGCAGGAAGACTGCAAGTTTGAGGCCAGCCTGAGCAATGCAGCAAGATCCTTTCTCAAAAAAAAAAAAAAAAAAAAAAAAAATTAAAGGTGAGGGTTGGGGACTGTAGCTCAGTGGTAAAGCACCCTTGGGTTCAATCTCCAGTACTTAAAAAAAAAAAATCATAATAATATAATGACAAAGGGCTTAAAAAGCAAGGACACCCCTGTGGCAATGGGCAAATCTACACAGAAATTCTGGTTTCTTCACACCATTTCCCAGTGAAAGGAGCCAGGGATTCTTGAAGAAAGCTGATTCCAAGATTAGGACATGTCTGAAAAGGGTGAGCCTGGAACATCTTATTCTTGCAGAAAGCAAGGACGTGGTCACAGACTGACAGAGAAACATCAGAAGGACTGGCCAACTGGGGATATCTTAGCAACTGAGAGAATAATGAAGACCCTATGCATGCTGGGAGAGATGTGCTTCCTGTGCATTTTACCCTCAGAATTGTGTCTCTACAGTTCTGTGTGGTGCTGCTGTTGAGGTTGGGCCAATGCCAAAATTAGTTCTCAGAGCATTGACTTTGGTCAAGTCAACCCCATTTATTTTCTTGCTTTCATCTCTTTAAAAAGTCTGTCTTCTTGAGCATGAACTGTAAAGAATTTCCCAATAAACAAGTACCATAGCTCTTGGTTTTGGAACAGTTTCTGGATGGTCTGTCACAACCCTTGTGCCCACCCATTCTCACAGTTCACCTTGAGCCGAAGAGCACAAACTCAATGGTTCCATGAGGGGATCACAGTGGCTCAGCGCCCCTCCCTCCTACCATCCCCCATAACCAGTGTACCTTTGAGTGCCCAGCACTGGGATTTTCACTTCACTGCTAATCCTCTTCCTCATTAGGCCGTCACTGGCAAATGAACAGGGTAATGACTGGTGTGGGTCAGGCTCTCTAACTCTCTAGGAGAAGACTGAAAACTGAATTTCTAAATTGAAGATAATTTGACCCTTTGGTTTTGTGGTTATGTTCTAAGTACAATGATTTTGTTAGTAAGGTTTTGATACTTGATTCCAAAATGGCCTGGCTGGCCATTATCCCAGCCTATTGTTTCTCTCATTTAATGAAAACCAAAAGAATAATTCAGTAGTTCGGTAAATCATATGGAGATATTTACAACAAAAGTGGTATCCTTCTCCAGTGCCCCTGACTTATGACACACTCAGATCATAATAAAGATCCAGATGGGGCTGCAATTCTACACTTACCACCTATGGATATAATGGCCTTTGTTCACTTTAACAAAACGAATAGAGGCTGACTGTTGTCCTGACAGGGATATAATTTTTTATCCTCAGAGAGTCTCTCCCTCAGTTCCTGTGAGAGAAAATGGCTGACTCTGCCCTATCTCTGAGGAGAAAATATGCACATTAGAAAACCACCAGCTTAACTGTCGTCTTCCTGGGAGGCCACCACAGAGAAAACCCAGCTTATGTTGGCAGCTAAGGGAAAAATACCTCATGTTTGTCTATATACACATGTATCCACTCAGGTCTCAAATGGAGACGGGGATTGGGGAGATGCAGAGGAAGACAGTGCTAGATATATTCTCAGCACATTCAGCAAGGCCACTGGTTCTCCAGCTTGGCAACACGCTGAAATCAATCTGAGGAGCTCTGAAAAGTACTAATGCTTGGGCCCCAGTCCTGAAGATTCTAATCGACTTGGTATAAAGTACTGGTGGGAGACAGAATAATGGCTCCCAAAAGATGTGCACATCTTTGTCCCTGAAACCTATGAATATGTAAGGTCACATGGCAAAGGGGCATCCACACTGCAGGTTAAGGTTGCTAATCAACTGACCTGTGAGTGGAGAGATCACACTGAATTATCTGGGTGGGCCCCACATAATCAGAAGGGTCCTTGAAAGTGCAACAGGGAGGCAGCATTAGCAGAAGAAGTGATGCAATATGAGAAGAACTCAAGCTACTATTGTTGACTTTGAAGATGGAGCAAGGGGTCATGAGCCAAGGAACGTGGGTAGCCTCTAGAAACTGGAAAAGACAAGAAATGAATTCTCTCCTAGAGTGTCCAGAAAGGAATGTGGCATTGCCAACATCTTGGTTTTAACCGAGTGAGGTCCATGACAGATTTGTGACCTATGGAGCAGTAAGCTAGGTTGGTGTTATCTTAAGCCACTAACTTTGTTACAGCAGCAATAGAAAACTAACGAAGTCCAGGCTTTGCAAGTTTTAAAAAGCTCCCTGGGGGATTCTAATTTGAAGCAAAGTGTGATAACCACTAAAGTAAAAGCAATATAAAGTTGTGCTGGTATGATTGCTTGTGCTGGAAAAATATGTGATTTCACCTGGGAAGTTGGTAAGATCGCCGCCACTGAATTATACACCTTTTCTTAACAACCTATCCATAGATATTGTGGCCTATCCACACACATCACAGGATGGGCATGCTTCGCCAGTTTGGGGCCAGAGTCTTTTGTAGTCAGACCCACTGAATAGGCTAAATTTCTTTGGGATAAGGAACAATTTTACACCAAATAGGCATATCTTCTTTCCTTCCTTTTTTTTTAATGGTTCTGGGGATCAAACCCAAGGCCTCACCACTGCTAGGCAAGAGCTCTTACCACTTAGCTATATCTTCACCCTGACAGATTTTTCTATAAAGCTTATTTTCTTACTAATACAATTTCAACTAAGGAACTCACCAACAAATGAATTATATGCAAAAACATAAACTGCATATATGGTGATGTTAGCAGCATCAGGAAAAGGACCAAATTGTTTTCCTCTCTGTGTTGAAACTATGAAAAACCACTATTAAGATTATGCAGTGTTTCTCCATTTGCTTTAATAATCAATATGTGATAGATAACAAATGGATGTGATAGACAAATGGAATAATACTTTGGGAACAAATGAACTCATTCTTCCTAGGAACAAGAAAGGAAGTGCCCATTACATAATTTTGACAAATGTAGGCTTCCCTTCACAGGGAGACTTTTGAAGTCATTACCAGGACTTCAGAGCTGGCTTATACATCATGGTGACTTTCTCTGGAAGCCATTCTGTCATGGTACCATCACCAAAAGCTAAGTTCTCAGAACCTTTTTCCTTGTATTTTTTCTCCCTACTTCATCTTCCTCGAAAGGAGACTGTTGTAACAGAAAAGTCAGTCACAACAGAATCAGAAACCCTGAGTCAGTATTTCAATCCTGTCACTTGTAAATGATGTGGCATTCTGAGGTCTCTCAGCTGCTCTGAGTTTTGTTTCTTAACAAATAAGGATAATATTGCCTTCCTGATATTGAGGAAAATAAATGAAATGACATCGATGTCAGTGCTTACCACACAGCAGGGAGGCTTTTGTAAATGAAGGTTCTTCACTAGAACCTCACCCACTATTGTTTTCATGTACCATCTCTATGCTACGTTTCTCCCACTTTTTCTTTTTCCTGTTCTCTCCCTGAGCTCTGGTACCATGTCTCCAACTACCAACTCGACATCTCCATTTGGACCTCTCACTGGCATCTCTGATTGTACATGTCCAAACTGGTCTTATGCTCTTCACTCAAGATGACTCCTCTCAATTTCCCTTTGTCAGTCACAGTAAAAGCACTGTCAGTCCCTTGCATCCATCCTTTCTTCTCCATTCCTGCTGCTACAACTCTGATTCAGGCTCTCATCCCATTTTAGTCAGCTTTGTGTCACTACGATCAAATATCTGACAAGAATAACTTAAAGGAGGAAAAGTTTATTTTTGGCTGACAGTTTTAGAGGTTTAGTCCATGGCAGACCAAGTTCGTTGCTCTGAGCCCAAGGTGAGGCAGCACATCATGGCAGAAGGGCATGGTGGAAAGAACTGAAAGAACTGCTCATCCTCATGGTGGCCAGGAAGTGGGGAATGGAGGACACAACAACAGGGAAGAAGAACCCTTCCAAGGCATGCCTCCAGTGATCCATCTTCCCCAGTCACAAGGCACCACCCAGTCCATTCTAACTAGGATGGACTGAGTGGGTTACAGCTCTCACAACCTGATCATTTCACCTCCAAACTTTCCTGCATTGACACAGGCGCTTTTGAGGGACACCTTGTATCCAAACCATAATATCTCCTCACACTATACAGCTCAAGCAAGAGTTTTTCAGGTACCATCCATGTCTCAAAGCTCTGTGTCTCCCAATCCAGTCTGCCATCGTTTTCAAGTTAATCTTTCTCAAACCACATGTGTCACATCAAATCTTGACAAAGATCCTTTAACAGTTCTTTTGCCCTGCAACCTGGTATGTATAGTCAAAGAAGCCCAAATTTGACTGGTGGTGTAGATAATGTGAGGTCCACACAGCCTATTAAGTCTTAAATCAGAGTGTACCAAGCACTGAGCAATTTCATGTCATTGCCATATGAAAACAAAAGCTCTTGGGACAAAATGGATCATAAAACAAGTATTTTTAAAAGCAGCTACTGAGTCATGCCTGTAATCCCAAAAGCTTGGGAGGCTGAGATGGGAGGATCACAAGTAGAAGGCTAGCCTCAGAAACTTAGTGAGATCCTAAGTAACTTAGTGAGACCCTGTCTCAAAATAAAAAAGGGCTGGGGATGTAGCTCAGTGGTAAACTGACTCTGGGTTAAATCACTAGTAACCCCCTGGACAAAATCATAATAAAATAAACAGTGACTGAGAAATATATATTTTTGAAATCATATTCCTTACATAGTATTTTTATAACTACAGTCCAAATCAGTCACAAACCACCCTCATTGCATTAATCCTTAACAATCCATTGATATGAAACCACTTTATGTTATATATTTTTAAAACTCTCAACAATATTTTAAGCCTATAATATTTATACCAAATGGCAAACGTGATAAATCTCAAACATAGTTCTTACCATTTTGTTCATCCAATTCATTCCCAATTCCTGTCCCATTTGTTTTTGGGCGACTTATAATAGAGGAAAGGGGCATCAGGCCGCATCCTGTTCTGAAGAAAGAGAAAAACAATTAACTATCTAAAAACCAAAGAAATTTAAAGTCCATAAATATACTCAGGCATGTAATACAACTAATATATGATATAAAGGATAGAATAATTAGCATAGAAACAAAAAATTAAATAAGTATATTATACCTATATCAAAATTATTTTCAGAAGAATTAAAATTTTAAATATGAAAAATAAAATTTGATTATACAAACTTTCTGGTACTTAAAAGGGCATCTATAAATCAATAATAAAAAGACTTAAGTCCCAATTTTTTAAATGAGCAAAGGATATAGATGGGAAATACACAAAAGAATTTTAGGAAGGGAAAAATAACCACAAAAAAAGTTTTGACACCACTAATTAAAAAAAAAAAAGATTTTTGGATTATCATATTTGTAAGGATTAAAAAGAACAATGATACCTAAGGTAACTGAAGTGTGAAGAACTAGAAGCTCTGAAGTACTATGTAATAGGAGGATAAGTTCAATTTATTGATCGAAATCTTTCTTGAGAGTAGATTGTGCCCCTTTTAGTCTATCACTTCTAAGTCTATGGAGTATATATAAGAAATACATATATAAGAAAACATTCAGATAATATGCAATGATGTATTTACAAAGATCTTCCCTGAAGTATTTCCTTGAAGATAACTAAACATGAAGCTGGATATCAATTCATTGTCTTTCAGCTCCAAAATTATCTTTTCTGAGTTCTTCTGAAAATTTATGGAACCCTTAAAGATATTTTTCCTTGCCAGGTTTTTTTTCCCCTGGCCCATCGATGTGTGTGTATGTGTGTGTGTGTGTCTGTCTGTCTTGTCTCCCACCACCATCACTGCCTGCTATCTCTCTGAGGGAGTGGGTTTGCTAGGCTAAAACCCAAAGCTAAACTTCTGCTATACCCCAGTCCCTGAGCCTTGTCTCTTGACAGGATCCGTCAATGCTTGCAACTTCTATGTCAGCTTTTCCAGTGTGCAGTGGCTAGTGGACAGCAGTACTCGTGCCTTCCTTGTGTGTTTCCTAATAAGAGAGCCTCCAATGGAGATACTTCCCATGGACACTTTTCTTGACACCCTAGCTAGAGGGCAGCACTACTTCAATGCATCTGAAATCCAGTCACCACAATCTTTTTTTCCTTTGTTTTCAGGTACATTGGAAAGAACCCTCTGAAGCTGAGTCTACTGGCTCTTTTCACCCAAACAATATGCCAGATGAAGGCAGATTATGCCAGCTGTGACTCCATTTGTTTATGGGCTTTTTAAATGACTGTTTCACATGAAGGTGTATCTATGAAAGCAGAAATCACAAAGGTCATCCTACTCAAGATCATATTAACATCTATTTATATTTTTTCAAAGGCTTTTGATGGCATTGAACCTTTAAACTTAGCTCTTTGATTCATCTGGAACTTATTTTAACTAAAGGTGTGAGGTAAGGATACCTTAGTGACATTTTTTGACACTGTATTTCTTTTAAACTATAAATGACCTGCTATCTCTAGGGACCATTCCAAGGGACCATTTTATAGTAAAATCACTTTATAATGAGATTCTTTTGGTCTTTAGTAACAACTTCTTGGATGGCCTCCAAGAGAAATCTATCATCAACCAAACACTGTTATAGGATGTCTGATGTTACAGTAAAACTCTAAATGCATCCTCAGAATAATCTTCAGGACTGAAGGTAAATTGTCAATGTGAATTAATAGGTAAAACAATTTAATAAGAGGAGATCCCTCTAGTGCTTTCAATTAAGTTAAGACTCATCAAAGTCCTGAGTTGTTTTATCTAAAAGAGACATACATTATGAATGAAAAATAGTTACATTTTTCTTTTCTCTCAAACTTATTGTCTAACAACTACCTAAAAGCCATATTTCTAATGCATAACAGAAAGAGGACTAAAAATGCTGCTCCAATTAAGTAATTTCTCTAGGACCTCAGCATTTCCTCAACATGTTTAAGTACTATAATAAAATTTCACTCCCAAATCCAAAGACACTGAAGATCTTGAACATGGAGATTCTGTGAGGGTCATTGAGAAGCTCAACCACCTAAGCTTCTCCAAGTTATAAAGAAGCATTTCTAAGAGTAGGTGGTATGGCCACATAGGGATAATAATCAAAATGCTGCCACCCACAAACGTTAAAATAACCATGAACCATGCAAACAGTCTATTGCAACTAGCAAAACTATGATGATGGCATAATTACAGTTCACTTCCATAACCTGCCCTACTCTATCACATAACCCAAGACATTATGGTATCATAATAGATCACTGACAATGGACCACAAAACCTTCAGCTTTACAATGGTGTGAATTTTAAAAGATGGATGATCATTGTTGTAGAAAGAATAATGGCTCCTGCTCAAAGATGTCCATGTCCTAATCCCTGGAACCTGTGAATATATATTACCTTACCAGGCAAAAGGAAATTTGCAGATGTGATTTAGGTCAACAGGAGTGAGAAGGGAGACTAGTGTCAATTAACTAGGTGGACCCAGTATAATCATGAGTCCAGAAAAGCAGAGAACCTTCCCAGCTGATGTTGTCAGAGGGACATAAGAAGAAGGGACAGAGAGTTGCAATTGCTGGCTTCAAAGAAGGAAGAAGGGTACCTTGAGCCAAGGGATGTGGGTGGCCTCTAAAAGCAGGAACAGACAGGGGAATGGATTCTCCCTTGGAGTCTCCAGAAAGGAATGCAGCTCCTGTGAACTTCTGACCTACAGAACTGCACAATATTAAATATGTGTTTTAAGTCACTAAGCGGGTGCTAATTTATTACAGCAGCAACAGAAAACTTAATACAATCGTTTTCTGAAAATCCCTTTGGAGCAATGGTGTGTGTGGATACTTCCTATCTTTAGACATTCAGGAAAACCATTCTCTAAATGAATGTCATGTAATTGTGGAAAGACAATCTGGTGACTGCAGATTAAAAACAAAAGGGACAATCATCAGAATATATTCTTGCCAAAAATAACAAACCTGATTCTGATCAACTCACTAAATCTAACCACCAATTTACAGAAAATATCTGGGAGAGAAGATGATGCTAAACAACACAGGATTCAAACAGTGAAATCTACATAGTGGGAACTATAAGGCAAATGACACCATTTAGAACTTTGAAGGAAAAGGGAGAGTTGGGAAAAAAAAAAAGTTTTTATTAAAGAAACTTAAGGGACATATCAACTGATTGCAATGTTTGGAGCACGCTAAACAGTCTAAAAGCAATCTAAAAGAAATCCTCACAGGACAATCAAGGAAATTTGAACACTGGATATTTGATTAAGAAATTATTAATCTGGTAGAGATCATAATTACCTAGGAACAATACTTCTTTTAAAAAAGACAGTCCTTATATTTTATAAACATAGAGATATATTCTGAAAGATTTGCCAACAAAATAATACGTCTGATATTTCTTTTGAAAATAATCCACGGGATGGGTGGGTGGGTAGACATATAAATGAAGTCAGATTGTTTATGGGGTGTAATTGCTGAAGCAGTATGAGGGGGGAAATGGAGTCATTATCTTACTCTACTTTCAGGTTTGAAATTTTCCACAACAAAAAATTATCAATATTTTAACAAGTAAATTTTTTTTGTTTTTATCCATATTTTCCCATGTTACTCACTGATGCATTATCATTATATTTAATAGTGGAATTCATTATTACATATTGGTACATACACATATATTACAATAGATTTTGGTCAATATTGTTCCCAGTTCTTCTTTCCCTTCCCTCTTTCTTCCCTCTGATCCCTCTCCTCTACACTATTGGTCCCCCTTCTATTTTCATGAAGTCTTCAGTCCCCACCTTTCTTTTCCTTTTCCCTATCTTTCATATATGAGAGGAAAATATACAACCTTGACTTTCTAACTTTGGTTTCATTTTGCTTAACATAATGTTCTTAAGTTACATCCATTTTCCTGCAAATGACATAATTTCATTCTTCTTTATGGCTGTAAATCTCCAATGGGTATACATAAGCACATTTTTTTTTATCCATTCACACATTCACAAACACCTGAATTGGTTCCATAGTTTTGCTATTATGAATTGTGCTGATGTAAACATGGGTATGCATGTATCACTATAGTATGATGACTTTAATTCTTTAGTATAAATACCAAGGAATGGTATAGCTGAGTCATGTGGTAGTTCCATGTCTACTTTTCTGAGGAACCTCTATACTGGTTTCCACAGTGCTTGTACTAATTTACAATCCCATCAACAGTGTTGAAGTATTCCTTTTTCTCCACATCCTCTCTAGCATTTATTATTGTTTGTATTCTTGATGGCTGCCATTTTAACTGCAGTGAGATGAAATTTCAGTGTAGTTTTGATTTGTATTTCCAAAATTGCTAGTTGAACATTTTTTCATATATTTATTGGTCATTTGTATTTCTTCTTTTGAGAAGTATCTGTTTAGTTCATTTGCTCATTTATTAACTCTGGGTTTTTTGGTATTAAGTTTTTTAAATTTATATAGTCTACATATTAATCCTGTCAGAAGAGTAGCTAACAGATTTTCTCCCATTCTGTAGGTTTTCTCTTCACATTCTTATTTGTTTCCTTTGCTGTGCAGAAGCTTTTAATTTGATGCAATCCATTTATTAATTATTAGTATTATTTCCTGAGTTTTAGGTGTCCTATTGAGGAAGTCCTTGTCTGTTCCTGTATATTGGAGTTTTGACCCTATATTTTCTTGAAGTCATTGGAAAGTAACAAAGGGACATTCCTAAGAGCTACAACCACAGTCCCCTATTTGAGCAAGGACCCCCAAGGACTGAGAATGTGTCTTTTCTTGTCCTTGCCACCAATGCAAGCCCAGCTAGTGGCACTGACTTATACAGTCAGCACTAGCTGTTTCAATCAACCAAACAACAACAAAGGGCTCTCTAGGTTTATAGAAGAAAAAAAAAAAAATACAGTCTCTGCTAGATGGAAAGGATCAGGTCAAAACTAGATAGCCCTGAAAATAATACAGCAGATAAAGCAATTGATGTTGTTATCCAGTGTCCAGAGAGACGCAATAAAACTTTTCACATTTAACATATGTAAGCAGTTCTCCCTAGAGACGAAAAGTAGAAACAAAGGAAGGAAAGATTGGATCCAACTAGATAAAGGAGTCAATTACAATTTTAGGAAGACCCTAAGAACAAATCCTAAGAATAGATGATTTAATTTTTGTTTTAGTTTTAAGATCTAAGGAAAGGGAAACTTCTAATCTATGGGATAGCTCCAAGAAAGGACATCTTCCAAGAAACTTGTGAAGTTGTGACTACAAGGGTTCAAAGATTAGCAACTAAGCTTCCTCAGTGTAAAATGGAGTCTGGATAGCCACCTTCCCCTCATTTCACATGAAAACATTTAGAGACCTAAGAACATAGAAATCTAGAATAAATATGCAACTTTCTGCTCAAATCTAGAAAGAACATCTACAGAATAAGAAGACTCTATTGTGCCAATTAAGAGACCCCCATCCACAGAGACCTCCTAAGCAAAGGTGAGGCACTTCGCACCTCTTCCAACTTAGGGACAAGAGCCTAGCTATACCCAGTTTCCTTCCTTTGCTCCATCCTAGGAATGTTTTAGGTGACCAAGTCATTGTCACCACCACAGCCACCTTTCCCTAATACCCATTTATGCCTCAAGATTCAGCTTTAAAAAACACAGAAGCCAGGATAAGCCAACTGGTTACGATGAGGTCTAGCTTCCAGATTAGGCAAGGAAGGCATTCATTGCCCCGAAGTCTAAATTCTACCAATAAATTGTCATTTTTGGATGATTTTTCAAAGTGTTTCAAAGGATCGAGGGACCCACAGAAGAGCTAACTGGCTGGGCATGGTGGTGCTTGCCTGTAATCCCAGCTCTTTGAGAAACTGAGGCAGATGGATTTCAAGTTCAAGGCCAGCCTCAGCAACTTAGTCAGACCCTGTCTCTAAGTAAAAATAAAAAGGGCCAAGGAAATAGCTCAGTGGTAGAACCATTTGCCTAACATGTCAAAACCCTGGGTTTGATCCCCAGCACCTCAGGAAAAAAAAGGTAGGGGAGGACAAAGAAGGGCTAATGGGTTCCATGGACAAAAAGGAAGTTAAAAATGATCTTTCTTGGCTTTTATTTTTATCTAATGCAGGACGTGGCGATGAGGCAAAACCACAGCAACCTCAGCACATCATCAAGATTCCTGAGGCAAAGAAAAGGCTAGTAAGGGTTTTGCATAAAGATTACTTCCATGTTTGTGTTTATCCTTGAAAAACAGCTTGCTCACAAAGCAACAAGAAACACAGCATTTCAAAACATGAAGGTAAGAAAAGGAAAAAAACCTGATTTAAAATATGCCACATCCCTCCCCTCCACATCATCCTCCTGTTTCCAAGCCCCATAGGACAGCAGGCCTTCAAAGAGTGAGAAACTCAATATAGATGTGCTCTGTTCTGCAGACTCCATGACTAAAACTCAACAGGGGCATTCTCTCATATCCAACTGGCAGCAATCCCTGAATGCAGTCCCTTATTAGTGACACAGATACTTTCCCTAACAGAAAACAGCTTTTCTTGGCAAAGGCAACAATGCCAGAAAAATTCATCAGAGCACACACACCTGCAATCCCAGTGACTCAGGAGGCTGAGGCAGAGGCAGGAGGATCTCAAGTTAGAGGTCAGCCCTAGCAACTTATTGAGGCCCTTCCTCAAAATAAAAAATAAAAGACCTGGGGATGTAGCTGAGGGGTAAAGTACCCCTGGGTTCAATCCCTAGCACCAAAAAAAGATTTTTAAAAAAATAAAGGAAAGATTGATCTATAAAAATCAGCATGAGGGCATTCCTTTCAGGAACTGTAAATCCTGAAGAAAAATGTGCTGTACAAGAATCACTGTGCGAGGTGTAAAGATGTATTGCTTTTCATTTTTTTCACTTTCCTTCAAATATAGTTATGGTGAAGACCCAAGAGAGATGCTGTGTTTCATTTACTAGACAATTTCACTATAAAAGGGAGTTCAAAATAGAATTAGACTTCTTCTGGCTAAGATGGACTGACAGGGACCAGATTTCCTTTTGGCCTGAAATATCTGGGAAGGGAGGAAAAACAGGCAAAATATACAAGTTTGAAAACGCACATGTCAGGAAAAAAAGAGCAGTGATCCCCAAGCAATGGAAAACAAATAAGCTAAACTCTAAGACTGTCCCTGATTACTGCCTTGTGAGCGTTCTCACCTATAGTGGGGGATTGGGGGAGCCCAGGTGGAAGCTGGCAGAATTGAGTTGAAAGAGACCAAATAGGTCAAAGTGGTTCAAGCATGCAGGGTACTATCACAGAGGACAGATCTGCATGGGGAGAGCTCTGGAACTGCACTGCATTCACAGTGAGTCTTTAGCTGAGTGTTTCATGAGTAATGGAGAAAATAATCACTCTAAACAGTAAATGGGCTCAACCAGATCAGACATGGTACCTATTCCCACCAACCAAGTTACTTCATTATATATGCAGCATCATGTAGAAGACTCAGAATGATTTTGGCTCATTAGTGGGATAAACTACCTCTAGACTGGAGTTGGCAGATAGTAAGTATTTTAGTCTTTGTGGTTCATATGATCCTTAGAGCAATCACTAAACTCTGCCACTGTAAGCAGGAAAGCATCTATAGATAATGTATAAATGAATGAACATGGTTGTGCTCCCATAAAACTGTATTTATGGGGCTGGGGTTGGGTTCAGTGGTAGAATGCCTGCCTGGCACAAATGAGGCACTGGGTTTGATACTCAGCACCACATAAAAATAAATAAACTAAAGGTATTATGTTCATCTACAACTAAGAAAAAAAAACCTTGCATTTATGAGCACTAAACTTCGAATTTCATATAATTTTTACAAATCACAAAATACTCTCCTTTTGATTATTTTTCACCATTTCAAAAATGTAAAAGTCATTTCCAACATGTAGAACTTACAAAACAGACACTAGGCCAGATTTGGTCCATAGATCATGGTTTGTTGACTCCTGCTGTACAATACCTCATTGGTCTGTTTTATAAAGCGAGACTCAAATAACTCAATAGCATCCCATAGAAATTCAAAAATATTTCTACAAATTAAAAAATATCCAGTACTGAATAAAGAAAAATGTCACAATGGCTGGTATCCAAGTGAATGCTTCTCCCAATAAGATCAGAAACAAGGCAAGGATGACTGCTCTCACCATTTCTATTCAGCATTGTACTACAGGTTGTAGCAAGTGCAATAAGACAAGAAAAATAAATAAAAGGTAACCAGACAGAAATGAACAAAACTGTCTTTATTAACATACATGATCATTTGTGTAGAATCCTACATTCTCAACAAGTAAACTGTTAGAACAAGCTAGTGATTTTTGTAAGGTTGTGTGATCCAAAAACAATATTTAAAAAAAAATTAATTGTATTTTTATCTATGAGCAACAGGCACTAAAATTTTTTAAATGCTATTTACAATAGAATAAAAATATGAAATACTTAGGGATGAATCTGATAAAAGATGTACAAGATATGTATAGTGAAAACTAGAAAGCACTTTTGGAAAAATTAAAGAACTAAATAAACATATTCATTTAGAATTAAATATATATTATGGATTGGGACTCATGGTTAAGATGTCAGTTCCCATGTTCACTATAGCATTACTCCCAATAGTCAAGATTTTTTTTTAAAATCAATTTAAGTGCCCATTAGTGGATGAATGGATTTTAGAAATGTGGTATAGCAGATTTAATGCAATTCCTATTAAAATTCCAACGGTGTTCTTCATAGAAATAGAAAAAGCAATCATGAAATTCACTTGGAAAAATAAGAGACCCAGAATAGTCAAAGCAATCCTTAGCAAGAAAACTGAAGGAGGAAGCATCACAATAACAGACCTTCAATTATACTACAGAGCCATAGTAACAAAAACAGCGTGGTACTGGAACCAAAACAGATATATAGATCAATGGCACAGAATAGAAGACACAGAGACAAATCCACATAAATTATAGTTATCTCATTAGACAAAGACCCCAAAAACATATATTGGAGAAAAGATAGTATCTTCAACAAATGGTGCTGGGAAAATTGGAAATCCATATGTAGCAAAATGAAATTAAACCCCTATATCTCACCTGCAAAAAAATCAACTCAAAGCAGATCAAAGACTTCGGCACTAGGACAGTGACCCAACATCTAACAGAAGAAAAAGTAGACCCAAATCTTCATCATGTCAGCTTTGGATCTGACTGCCTTAACAAGATTCCTAAAGTGCAAGAAATAAAATCAAGAATCAATAAATGGGATGGATTCAAACTAAAAAGCTTCCTCACAGCAAAAGAAACAATAATGTGAAGAGAGTCTACAGAATGGAAAAAAATCTTTATCACAAGCATCTCAGATACAGCATTAATCTCCAGAATATATAAAGAACTCAAAAAACTTGACACACACAAAAAAAACAAATAATCCAATCAATAAATTGGCAAAGGAACTGAA
Organism: Sciurus vulgaris; assembly: GCF_902686455.1. NCBI lineage: Eukaryota > Metazoa > Chordata > Mammalia > Rodentia > Sciuridae > Sciurus > Sciurus vulgaris. The sequence goes on along the minus strand of NC_136463.1, from coordinate 52,504,374 downwards.
CAGACACTTCACAGAAGAAATACAATCAATCAACAAATATGGGTTTTCAAGATGGCGGCCTAGAGGGTGGCTGCATTTCATGTTGCTCCAGGACTCAGGATTCAAAAGAGGAGAAATTGAGAGACTTGGGACCAACTCAAAGCAGCCGGGTGAGTCTCTCCCATTGGGGAGGTGTCCTGGATGGGGCGGTAGTCCCGGAACGCAGGGAACTTTGTGAAGTAGAGCTGCCGGCGAGACACCCCTCCCCCCGCTGGAGCAGTGAACTCGGACAACTGGGAGCATCGGAAAGGAGGCAGCTCAGCACAGCGCTGGGGCTCCGGAGGCTGCCTAGGGGAGGAGCAGCGAGGAGAGCTGTGTGGACTCAGGACACCGGGGCCTGCCCTGAGGAGGAGGAGGAGGAGGAGACGGAGCGTGGCCGCTTGGATTCGGAGTGACTACACCAGAGCTACAGGCAGTTGCCAGAGGAGAAGCTGCGCGGCGAGCTGTTTGGACTCTAAGCGACTGCTTCTGAACACCGGGGCCTGCCCTGAGGACGAGGAGGAGGAGGAGTGGGGCCGCTTGGATTCAGAGTGACTGCACCAGAACTACAGGCGGTTGCCAGAGGAGGGGCATGGTGGCGAGCTGTTTGGACTCAGACCACTTCTGAACCCCGGGGCCTGCCCGGAGGAGTAGGAGTAGGAGGAGGAGGAGCGCGGCGGGGCCTTTGCACTCGAAGTGACTGTATTAGAGCTCCAGGAGGCTGCTCAGAGAAGAAGGCGAGTGGTGAGTTGTTTGGACTTAAAGCGACCACTCCTGAACACAGGGGGACTGCCTGGAGGAGAAGCGTGGTGGGTCGCTTGGTCTCCAGCGACCGCACCAGAGCTCCGGGCAGCTGCCCAGAGGACGCGTGCAGCGGGTCATGTGGATTCAGAGCCACTCAGAGCGACCGCTCCTGAACACCTGGGGGGTAACCTAGAGGAGGAGGATGAACAGGGAGGGTCATTTTGACTCGGAGTGATTGATTGCCCCAGGCTACGGGTGGTCGGTGGGAGGAGGAGGCACGAAGTGAGTTGCTTGGACTCCTAGTGACCGCACCGGAATACTGGGCGGCTGTCTGGAGGAAGAGGCGTGTGGCAGGTCTCCGGGACTCAGAGCAATTGTACAGGGCCCCAGGTGGCTGCTCAGAGGAGGGGCTGCATAGCCAGGCGATTAGGTGCAGAGCAGGGTCCCAGGATCTAGGAGGCTTCTTGGTGGAAGAGCCGCACAGAGACAGGCTTAGGGGCAGAGCGAAGGTTCCAGGCCTGCGGGCAGATTCTCTGAGGAGGGGCAGCCTAAGGAGATTCATATGCAAAGGGTGAGGCTCCCAGGCTCAGGAGGTAGGGCCGGGCCCCTGGGAACTTTGCAGAGGAAGGCAGCCCAGCCCAGGCGGTAGCTGTAAATTGAGGGGAACCTCTAGGAGGGAACTGACCAGCGAGACCTCCCCACCGGGTGAGTCTTCCCTGCCAGGTGAGGTTTCCCCACAAGGACGGTAAAACCAGAGACACAGGTCCAAACAGGCCTTGCCTCAGCCCGCAGCCTAGTTCCCCTTTGGATGACCATTGGTCAACAAGTGGAGACACCTCTGCCCACTAGCAGGGAATATACCCCACCTGAAGGCCACCACTCCTAGAGAGGCAGATTCCTTGTGGAACACCGCATTATCAACTTCCTCCAAGACTTCAGCCTACTGAAGGCTAAGAGGGGATATATATAGAAATCTTCAGGGACATTGTAAGTCAATAAAGGAAATCTGCAATACCTCAGCGGTCCACTGATACCTGAACAATATGAGAAACAAGGAAAGAAAATGCCGCAAACAAATCCAGATGTTACATCAATAAAACCCAATGACAGCATGGCAGAAGAAATGACAGAAAAGGAGTTCAGATTGTATATAATTAAAATGATCAGGGAAGCAAAAGATGAGATGAAAGAGCAAATGCAGGCATTGAATGATCGCACCAATCTACAGTTAAAAGAGCAAATACAGGAAGCAAAAGATCATTTCAATAAAGAGTTAGAGATATTGAGAAAAAACCAAACAGAAATCCTTGACATGAAGGAAACAATAAACCAAATTAAGAACTCCATAGAAAGCATATCCAATAGGATAGAACACCTGGAAGACAGAACCTCAGACATTGAAGACAAAATAATTAACCTTGAAAACAAAGTTGAACAAACAGAGAAGATGGTAAGAAATCATGAACAGAATCTACAAGAACTATGGGATATCATGAAAAGGCCAAACTTAAGAATTATTGGGATTGAGGAAGGCTTAGAGAAACAACCCAAAGGAATGAACAATCTATTCAATGAAATACTATCAGAAAATTTCCCAAATCTGAAGAATGAAATGGAAAATCAAGTTCAAGAGGCTTATAGGACTCCAAATACACAAAATTACAACAGACCCACACCAAGGCACATTATAATGAAAATACCTAATATACAAAATAAAGACAGAATTTTAAAGGCTGTGAGAGAAAAGAACCAAATTACATTCAGGGGGAAACCAATACGGATATCAGCAGATTTTTCAATCCAGACCCTAAAAGCTAGAAGGGCCTGGAACAACATTTTTCAAGCCCTGAAAGAAAACGGATGCCAACCAAGAATCTTATACCCAGCAAAACTTACCTTCAAATTTGACGAGGAAATAAAATCCTTCCATGATAAACAAAAGCTAAAAGAATTTACAAAAAGGAAGCCAGCATTACAGAACATTCTCAGCAAAATATTCCATGAGGAAGAGATGAAAAACAAAGAAGCAAATCAGCAAAGGGAGGAATTATCCTAAAGGAATTGTCAAATAAAGGAGGAGCCAAGTTGTGTCAAACAAATAAATAAATAAAATTTAAAAAATGAACCAAATGACCGGGAAACCAAATCATATCTCAATAATAACCCTGAATGTTAATGGCCTGAATTCAGCAATCAAAAGACATAGACTGGCAGATTGGATTAAAAAGAAAGATCCAACAATATGTTGCCTGCAAGAGACTCCCCTCATAGAAAAAGATACCCATAGACTAAAGGTGAAAGGATGGGGAAAAACATACCATGCACATGGACTCAGCAAAAAAGCTGGAGTATCCAGTCTCATTTCAGATAATGTGGACTTCAAGCCAAAGTTAGTCAGAAGGGATAAAGAAGGTCATTTCATACTGCTTAAGGGAAGCATAAATCAGCACGATATAACAATCATAAACATCTATGCCCCAAACAGTGGCTCATCCATGTATGTCAAACAAATCCTTCTCAATTTCAGAAACCAAATAGACCATAACACAATAATACTAGGTGATTTTAACACGCCTCTCTCACCACTGGACAGATCTTCCAGACAAAAATTGAACAAAGAAACCATAGATCTCAATAACACAATCAATAATTTAGACTTAACGGACATTTATAGAATATACCATCCAACCAAGAGCGAATACACTTTCTTCTCAGCAGCACATGGATCCTTCTCTAAAATAGACCATATATTATGCCACAAAGCTAATGTTAGCAAATACAAGAAGATAGAGACACTACCTTGTATTCTATCAGATCATAATGGATTGAAGTTAGAAATAAATGAAAGAGTAAAACACAGAAACTATTCCAACATCTGGAGATTAAACAATATGCTATTATATGATGAATGGATAACAGAAGATATTAGGAAAGAAATTTAAAAATTCTTAGAGGTAAATGAGAACAAAGAAACATCATATCAAAATCTCTGGGACACTATGAAAGCAGTACTTAGAGGGAAATTTATTTCATGGAATGCATTTAATAAAAGAAGTAAAACTCAACAAATAAATGACCTAACATTACAGCTCAAAGCCCTAGAAAAAGAAGAACAGAACAGCACCAAAAGTAGTAGAAGACAGGAAATAGTTAAACTCAGAGCTGAAATCAATGAATTGAAACAAAAGAAACAATACAAAAAATTGACAAAATAAATAGTTGGTTCTTTGAAAAAATAAACAAAATTGATAAACCTTTAGCCACACTAACAAAGAGAAGACGAGAGAAAACCCAAATCACTAAAATTCGGAATGAACAAGGAAATATCACAACAGACAGGATTGAAATACAAAACATAATTAGAAGCTATTTTGAAAATCTATACTCCAACAAAATAGAAAACCTCGAAGACATCAACAGGTTTCTAGAGACATATGAATTGCCTAAACTGAACGAGGAGGACATACACAATTTAAATAGACCAATTTCAAGTACTGAAATAGAAGAAGTCATCAAAAGCCTACCAACAAAGAAAAGTCCGGGACCAGATGGGTTCTCAGTCGAGTTCTACAAAACCTTTAAAGAAGAGCTCATTCCAATACTTCTCAAAGTATTCCATAAAATAGAAGAGGCGGGAACCCTCCCAAACTCATTCTATGAAGCCAATATCACACTGATACCTAAACCAGACAGAGACTCATCAAGGAAAGAAAATTTCAGACCAATATCCTTAATGAACATCGATGCAAAAATTCTCAACAAAATTTTAGCAAATCACATACAAAAACATATTAAAAAGATAGTGCACCATGATCAAGTTGGTTTCATCCCAGGAATGCAAGGTTGGTTCAACATCAGGAAATCAATAAATGTCATTCACCATATCAATAGACTTAAAGTCAAGAATCACATGATTATTTCAATAGATGCAGAAAAAGCATTTGATAAAATACAGCACCCCTTCATGCTCAAAACACTAGAAAAAATAGGGATAGTGGGAACATTCCTGAACATTGTAAAGGCCATTTATGCTAAGCCCATGGCTAATATCATTTTAAATGGTGAAAAACTGAAAGCATTCCCCCTAAAAACTGGAACAAGGCAGGGATGCCCTCTTTCACCACTTCTATTCAACATTGTTCTTGAGATTCTGGCCAGAGCAATTAGACAGACCAAAGAAATTAAAGGGATACGAATTGGAAAAGAAGAACTCAAACTATCCCTGTTCGCTGATGACATGATTATATATTTAGAGGAACCTAGAAATTCCACCAGAAAACTCTTAGAACTCATAAGTGAATTCAGTAAAGTAGCAGGTTACAAGATCAATGCTCATAAATCCAATGCATTTTTATACATAAGTGATGAATCTTCAGAAAGAGAAATTAGGAAAACTATCCCATTCACAATAGCATCGAAAAAAATAAAATATTTGGGAATCAATCTCACAAAAGAGGTGAAAGACCTCTACAATGAGAACTATACAACACTAAAGAAAGAAATTAAAGAACACCTTAGAAGATGGAACGATCTTCCATGTTCTTTGATAGGAAGAATTAATATTGTCAAAATGGCCATACTACCAAAAGTGCTATACAAATTCAATGCAATTCCAATTAAAATCCCAATGACGTACCTTACAGAAATAGAGCAAGCAATTATGAAATTCATCTGAAAGAATAAGAAACCCAGAATAGCTAAAGCAATCCTTAGCAGGAAGAGTGAAACAGGGGGTATTGCAATACCAGATCTTCAATTCTACTACAAAGCAATAGTAACAAAAACAGCATGGTATTGGTACCAAAATAGAAAGGTAGATCAATGGTACAGAATAGAGGACACGGACACAAACCCAAATAAATACAATTTTCTCATACTAGACAAAGGGGCCAAAAATATGCAATGGAGAAAAGATAGCCTCTTCAACAAATGGTGCTGGGAGAATTGGAAATCCATATGCAACAGAATGAAACTAAACCTATGTCTCTCACCATGCACAAAACTAAACTCAAAATGGATTAAGGACCTCGGAATCAGACCAGAGACCCTGCATCTCATAGAAGAAAAAGTAGGTCCAGATCTTCAACATGTCGGCTTAGGACCAGACTTCCTTAACAGGACTCCCATAGCACAAGAAATAAAAGCTAGAATCAACCACTGGGATAGATTCAAACTGAAAAGCTTTCTCTCAGCAAAGGAAACTATCAGCAATGCGAAGAAAGAGCCTACAGAGTGGGAGAATATCTTTGCCAATCATACTTCAGATAAAGCACTAACCTCCAGAATCTATAAAGAACTCAAAAAACTCTACTCCAAGAATTCAAATAATCCAGTCGACAAATGGGCTAAGGAAATGAATAGACACTTCACAGAAGAAGATCTACAAGCAATCAACAAACATATGGAAAAATGCTCAACATCTCTAGTAATAAGAGAAATGCAAATCAAAACCACCCTAAGATTTCATGTCACCCCAATTAGAATGGCAATTATCAAGAATACAAGCAACAACAGGTGTTGGCGAGGATGTGGGGGAAAAGGTACACTCATACATTGCTGGTGGGACTGCAAATTAGTGCAGCCACTCTGGAAAGCAGTGTGGAGATTCCTTAGAAGACTTGGAATGGACCCTCCATTTGACCCAGCTATCCCACTCCTTGGCCTATACCCAAAGGACTTAAAATGAGCATACTATAGAGATACAGCCACATCAATGTTCATAGCTGCTCAATTCACAATAGCCAGACTGTGGAACCAACCTAGATGCCCTTCAATTGATGAGTGGATAAAGAAGCTGTGGTATATATATATATACAATGGAATATTACTCAGCCATAAAGAATGATAAAATTATGGCATTAGCAGGCAAATGGATGAAATTGGAGAATATCATGCTAAGTGAGATAAGCCAATCTCAAAAAGCCAAAGGAAGAATGATATCGCTAATAAGTGGATGATGACACATAATGGGGGGAGGGAAGGGTTAGTGTTAGGGTTAGAGTTAGGGTTAGGGAGGGGGGCAAGTATGAAGGAAGGAAGCTCTGTACAGAAGGAAAAGAGGGGTGGGAGGGTTGGGGGGAAGGGAAAAAATAACAGAATGAATCAAACAACATTACTCTATGTAAATTTATGATTACACAAATGGTATGCCTTTACGCCATGTACAGAGAAACAACATGTATCCCATTTGTTTACAATAAAATAAAAAAAATAAATAAAAGGAAAAAAATCAACACATATATGAAAAAAATATTCAACATCTCTAGCAATTAGAGAAATGCAAATCGAAACTACATTGAGATTCTATCTCACTCCAGTCAGAATGGCAATCATCAAGCAACAATAAATGTTGGAGAGGATGTGGGGAAAAAGGTACATTCATACATTGCTGGTGGGACTCCAGATTGGTGCAACCACTAGAGAAAGCAGTATGGAGATTTCTAAAAAAACTTGGAATGGAACCACCATTTGACCCAGTCATCCTACTCCTAGGTTTATACACAAAGGACTTAAAATCAGCATACTACAGTGAGGCAGCCACATCAATGCTGATAGCAATTTAATTCACAATAGTTAAACTATGGAACCAACCTAGGTGCCTGTCAATAGATGAAAGGATAAAGAAACTGTGGTGTATATATACACAATGGACTATTACTTAGCCTTAAAGAAGAAATTATGGCATTTGCCAGTAAATGGATGGAACTGGAAAATATTATGATAAGCAAAATAGTCCAATCCCAAAAAAACCAAAGGCTGAATATTTTCTCTGGTATGCAGATGCTAATTCACAATGGCAGGGGGGAATAAAGGTATTTTGGACTAGACAGAGGGGAATTAAAAGAGGGGAGAGGGCATGGGGGTAGGAATGATAGAATGAATCTGACATTATTACACTATACACATATATGATTACATGACCTGTGTAACTTTATATCAGGTACAACCAAATGAGAAGTAATACTCCATTTATGTATGATGTATCAAAATGCATTCTACTGTTATGCATAGTTAATTAGAACAAATAAAAAATATTTAAAAATAAAAAAATTTAAAGAATACTAAGGGGTATAGAAAAATGTGGTATATATAAGCAATGGAATACTATTTAGCCATAAAAGAAGAAAATCCTGTAATTTATGACAACATGGATGAACCTGGAAGACATTATTATGTTAAGTGACAGGCACAGAAAGGCAATGCTTAATAATCTCATTAATATGCAGAACCTAAAAAAGTTAAACTCACAGAAGAAGAGTGAAGAATGTGATTACCAGGACCTAGGTGATGGAGGAAGGTTGGGGGAATTAAAGAGATTGGTCAAAGAACACAAAATTTCAGTTAATTTCAAATAAGTTTAAAAGCTCTTATTGTGTCAGGTTTAGAGGCTTAGGCAGGAAGATTGCAAGTTCAAGGCCAGTATGAAGTTCAAAGCCAGTTCAGCAAGACCCTGATTCAAAATAAAATAAAAAGGGGTTGAGGATGTAGCTTAGTGTGCAAAGCCTTGGGTTTAATCCCCAGTACCTATTAAAAAAAAAAAGAAAGAAAAAAGGTTTTATCATGGTGACTAACATACTTTAAAATTGCTTAAAGAGGAGACTTGAAGTGTTTTCACTACAAATAAATATATAAGATGTTTATGCTAGCTTGATTTAGTCATTCCACAATGTTTTCATATTTTCAAAACATCATACACAATTTTTACTTATTTATTGAAAATTAAAAAAAAAAAATTTTAAAAGTCAAAGGGCTGGAGTTATTCAGTGGTAAAGCACTTGCCTAGCATGCATGTGCAAGGCCCTGAGTTCAATCCTTAGCACCACATGTACAAATAAAAGTTAAATATACCCCTAAGATATAACTCAATTATTCCACTTACAGATATTTACCTAAGAAACGTAAAAATGCAGTCAGGTGAGGCAGCACAGGCCTATAATCCCAGCAACTTGTGGGGCTGAGGTTGGGAGCAAGTTTGAGGCTAACATCAGCAACTTAACAGAGTATAAATAAAAAATAAAAAGGGCTGTGGTAGAGTGCCCCTAGGTTCAATTCCCAGTACCACACACACACACAAAAAGTATATCCAAATAAAGACAGATACATGAATGAACATAGCAGCTGTACTTGTAACAGCCCAACACTGAGAACCACCCAAATATCCATCCGTAAGTGAACAGTTACACAGATTGTGGTAAATTTGAAAAATGGGATACCATTTTACAACACAAAAGAATGAAACAGTGATATACACAACACAGATGAATTTTAAAATAACTATGCCTAGTATAAGCCAGATCCCCTTCCCTCCCAAAAGAGCACATACTGTATCATTCTACTTAAGTAAAATTATAGAAAACAGAAAATAATTTATAGTGACAGAAAACAGATCAGCAGCTGTCTAGGGATGGGGGAGGGGTCATAGGAAGAATTTTGAAAAGACAAGAAGAAAACTTCAGGAAGTAATGATTATGTTCATTATTTTGACTATAGTGATGGTTTCATATGAGTATACATATGTCAAAGTTTATCAAATCATATGCTGCAAATATGAGCTAGTTATGATAATGTCAAATATTCCTCAATAAAGCTGTTCTTTAAAAAGTAGAATTAGAATAATATATCTGTACATGCTGACATTAAAAAAAAAAATGTCCCTAACACTTTAGTAAGAAAAATAAACCTATGGAACAATACCTAAAAGACAGCTATATACCTCATGACACCATTTATTTGTGTGTTTATACTGAATATACGCACGTATGTACAAAATCTGAGGAAATACAATTGATCCATTTATGGTTAAAGATTGAAGAAGAAACAGCTTTTCATCTTATCTGTTCCTACAGTACTTGAACTTTGTAAAGCAAGTATATATTACTTCTGAAATTTAAAAAATACAAGTTATAAAATAATTGTCAAATTGAATAGCTAATGAGCAAAATGAACTTGAAGGTGAAAGTCAACTGATTTATTTTAGGACAAAAACAGTGGAGGCCTGGGGTGGGGTTGTATAGCTCAGTGGTAGAGTGCTGGCTTAGCAAGTGTGAGGTACTGGGTTTGATTCTCAGCACGACATAAAAATAAATAAAATAAAGGTCTATGGACAGCTAAAAAAATATGGGAAGAAAAAAAAAAAAAAAAAAAGGCAGAGTCCTGTGTTAGGAGAACAGCATATGCACCAAGGTCCCCTGGACTTCACAGATTCAGATCTGTTCTCACCCAGTGGAAAATCACTGCTTCCATCAGCTACTAAGTAAGACAGGTGACAACAGCTGTCCAATCTTCAGGTATCCTGAGGCACAAAAATGTCAAGAGCTTTAGAGGAACAACAGTTTCACTCCAATTTTTAGTGGAGTGAACATTCAAGGCCACAGTCAAAAACCAGACAAGGTTTCTGAGCCCACAATCCTTGGGTATTTAGTACCTTGGATGATTTTCTGCTGCTGTTGCCGGATTTCATCAAAACCCAGGCCTCTGGTCTCCTCTGGCTCCTCAAAGAGCCAAGGGTTGGGTGCTCCTCGCTTAGCCTCTTCATTCATCAGGCTGGACCTAAGAACCACAATAAATGCATTACACATCTCAAAAAACATAGCTCAGATGCAAATTCCTCTCACAAGTGCAGGGGTGGCCAGCCTCAAATGCTTTGAAAATTCAATTTGCACAATTTATTGCATCCTTAGTTTATTCCAAGAACTGTGTTTAATGCTGTAAGAGTTACAAGGATGAATAAGGCTCAAACCTTCCCAGGGAATTGCAGCCTGTTAAAGAGAAGATGGGAGAACATAATAATACTCGTATAGTCCTCCAAGATACATTTGACTCAATAATAATAGAAGTGACTAATAGATGAAGTTCTTAAATTTCAACAATATAAGGCCAATTAGAAGTGGTCTTCCTACTAGGGCAAAGTTTCTCGTAGGCTATGTGACACCAAAGGTACAAACAATATTTCTCAACCAGATACAATGCTGATTACAGATAATAGAATAAAAAAGACAATATAATTTCCCATAAAAGGGTACTTAATTGCTTACAGACAGAAATGCATGCATTCAAATCCAATTTTATGATTATAATGTAGCATTCATAACATAATCAACACAGTCCAAGTTATTAATCTTAATTGTCTCTCCCTATAGTAACCAACATGCCCTGTTTGCACCCGTACAGGAACAGGAAATGACCAATCTCTGCCTCAGTCACAGTTTATTGGATTCTTTTCATCTCAAATTCCACCTCTTCTGCCCCAAAGTGTCTACATTGTGTCTGAGCAGTGAGGTTCACCTTGTCCTGGAAACCATGTCTGACCACTTCAACACAAATGAATGTTCACTTTACAGCATTTATTGAATTCAAAAGCAATAATGATGACAGCAACATTACAGTAGTGGGAGTAACAGCAACAGTTAACACGATTAAGCATTTGCTATGTGCAGGCACTGTTCTATCCATTTATGTATATTCACTCACTTCTCCATCATTGATCATTCTTCTAGCCCTGATGGCATCTCTTGTATTGTCTAGAAATAACTGATACCCTACTGCTTAGCATTTTATATAAATAAGCCTTGGCAGAAAAAGAAAAAGGAAAATCACCCTTCACTCGTCTGTACCCTGTTTCCCATAAGTGAACAGCTAACAGTACATCACTTACCAGCAATGTACGGACAGTTAAACCCACCTCCAGGAGTGCTGGGAGGATTAAATAGTTGGTTTATTCAAAACAACATTTGTGGCAGGTGCAGTGGCACAGGCCTATAATCCCAGTGGCTCGGGAGGCTGAGGCAGGGGGATTTCAAGTTTGAAGCCAGCCTCAGCAACTTGGCAAGGCACCAAGTGAATTAGTGAGACCCTGTCTCTAAATAAAATATTAAAGGGGGGGGGGCAGCAGTGTTGGGGATGTGGCTCAATGGTTAACTGCCCCTGGGTTCAATCCCTAGGAAAACAATTTTTTTTTTTGCTCAGTATTTATTTATGTGGTAGACACTAATCAACAGGGATAAAGAAAAAAACAACTACAGGCAAAACAGACCAAAGTCTCTGCCTTACAAAGTGCAGATTCTTATTCTAGCTTGTGTGTGTGGCAGAGGTGGGGTGCAGGGGACAATGTGTAAAATGTGTGCAAAGTGCTTAACGTAGTGCTTGGAAAGTAATAATCATTCAAGAAAGTAACTTATCATTATACCAATAATTGCATTATATACACAGGAGACACTAAAATTTTTTAAACCCCAAAAGCTATATTAATTTCATTTTTAGTTTAGCACTTTAAAACCAAAGAACATAATATGTATCAAGAAACTCAGCCAGGCCAAATGGGGAAAATATGTTTGAAATCCTTAGACTAAGATTTTAAGCATATAGCTGGTCTCTCTTATTCAAGTGTACTATAATTAGCATGTCAAACACTTTCTCTTTATCTAAAAGACAGATGTGTTCTTTAAAGCCTTACTTCACATGATTGGCCCCCAAGAATCCAAGATGTCAAGATTTCAGATTTATTCCATATAATAATTATTCAATTCTACCTAGCTTTGAAGAAAAAGCAAGGAAAGAAGTAAATTTGCAATCAAAGCATACCCCCCCTAAACCCTTAAACTATCTTGCAAGTGCCAGCCTTTGTCAAAACAGGAATCACGTGGGATTCTGTATACAGCTCACTCCAATGCATGGATCACAGGCATGTAAAGTAACCTCAGAAGTGCATCAGTGACCAGCTATCAGCATCCATTCAAATAAATATATTGCAACTAGTTTATATTGCTTCTTCTCTAAAGTTATTGCTGGAATGTCCCAATGTTGATCCTTGTGATAACACATACTTTTAAAAATTAATACAAAAGGGCTGGAGGTATAGCCCAGTGATAGAATACACACTTAATACCAGTGAGGCTATGAGTTCAATCCCTAGAGCACACATGCAAGTGCATGCACACACACACACCCCCACACCCACCCACACACAAATTAATATTAAAAGGGAAAAATGTACAATTTCTTTTAACAACCTCAAAAAATGACAAATTAGGACTTCACCAATGTGTGTGTGTATTTTAAACACCTTTTAGAGAGTAAAAGTGACAACACAGGCACAATTTAATATTACTATTAAATACACAGTACCAACAGACATATAGGAAAGATTTCCTGGAGTTTATCCAATTTCCAAAGCTGATTTCCCATCTCCCCCTCTCTTCCCTCCTCTCTGTTTTAGTGCTTCAGTTTTGTTGATGTCTCAAACCTGCCAGGAAATCTAGCAATGTGTGTGCCTTTACTAATAAAAGCCAGTATGGTATTAAGATCATAGGTATTTTTATATGCAGAACACTTTGTTTTCTTTATATTAACTTTTATACTCAACATTTGGGATGGTGCCTATTATTCAGTATGGTTCTATATACAGTGGCCCCAAGCAGAGCTGCATCAGAATCTGGGGGTAAGGGAAGTAATGGTACGTGAATAATTAAAAAGAAGCCCCACATATAAAAATTCAGGCAAGGCATATCCTCCAACCCTTACCCTAATTGAAAATCACTTCCCAACTTATCTCTTCCCATGATATTTTCCTATAGGTACTATCAATATTTGTGCCTTTTCATTGAAGAATCTCCAACTGGTATTCCTCTCCAAACTCAACATATGCAAAGTCAAATTCAGTATTTTCAACCTGTAACCTTTACTTCTCCTGGGCTCTCTATATTGGTTAGCAAGTCATTCACGCCATGATTTTTGTCTCCTCTCTCCCACATTGCATCAGTGGCAAGGCCTCCCAGAGGTGGTTCTCAAGTCCACGTCCTCATTTCCATCCCCAGTGGTACAGCCTTGGCTCAGACTCTCATCATCTGTCATGTGGACTATGGTGATGGTCTTCTGATTGGTCTCCGTGTTCCCAGTCTCCGTGTTCACACTCACCCAAATCATCTTATACTCTGCTGCCAGAATTATCTTTCTAAAAACAAATATCTCACCATATCATTTCTATATTTCAAAACTTCTGTGACTCCCCAGAAGCTACAGGTCAAGGGTGAGCTTAACAAGATGGTCCTGATGATCTCTGCATTATCATCTTCCAACATCCCCCCTTCCACACCCTAATTCTCCTTCAGCCCTACACACTGCTCAACCACTCAGACAAAGGCACAAACTTTCACACTCTCATGTTTTTGTATGAGTCTGAAGTGTCCCCACCCCCATCTCTTTGTCCATCTGGCAAAATTCTATTCATCCCCTAAGGCTCAACTCAAATGTCACTTCTGCTGCTTAGTCCTTCCTGATCCCTATCCCATCCCCCTTCCCTCGAATCAATCACTCGCTGGTGCTCCCATGGCACTTTGCTCACAACCTCTAACGTGGCATTTATCAAGCAGGATTGTAGTTAGTTATTTACTCATCTGTCTCCCTTCCTAAATTATGAGCTCTGTGAGGAAAGAGGCCACATGACAGTCATGTTTATATCCCCTGTACCCCTCCCCCCCCCCAAAAAAAAAAAAAAAAAAACAGCTTCAGAATATGCCAGAGAAGCAACATTCAGTAAATGTTTACAAAACAGAACTGGGAAAACCACTGGGGACCCTGAGGGCTTCAAGCCAAAGGAAGATAAAATGAAGAAGGTATTTAACATTTTCATTTTGACAGATTAAAAAAGAAATCCTACTTATCAACTGCTACCTGCCTTCTAGATTTTAGCAGCCAAGACTGATATTGTTCAAGCAGATGGAGAGAATTTCTTGGTAAACATGTTGTATCTCAACCTCATTTTTGGAATGACAAGCAAGGAGCATTTCTCCTTTGCAAACTAAGTTAAAGACAGAAAATGTTAACTCCTATGTTGCTGAGTTTAGGATGGACTTGATTTTTTTTTCCCTTGATGGAGATGTAACCCAGGGCCTCACATATGCTAGGCAAGTGCTCTACCCCTGAACCACACCCTGAGTCCTTTGCCTTAAACTTCTGGGCTCAAAGATCCTCCTGTCTCAGCTCCCCAAGTGGCTGGGACTATAGGTCTGCACCACGGTGCCTGGCTCCCATCTTTTTAAAATATATAATTTTTATCCAAGTTCTTAGGTAAGTGGAACTTACCTAATAAAAGGAACTTATCAGATAAATGCCACATTAATAAATATGTCAGTATCTGTCTTACATAGATCTTACCACAAGATTTCATGGTCGCTTTCTAAGGACAAAAAATGATTTCATATTCATCCCCAAAAGAAAATTGCATGTTATTAAATTATAATACTATGGGGGCACAGATAATCCATCTTTCTGTTGACAAATGAAGTTGAAGCTTGTTAGAGTTCATAGGGAGGGCGTTCTTATCAACTGAATACAGAATTGAAAAGGCAGTGAATTCCAAGAAGTAGCTTTTCAAAAAGATGTCAGAGTGACTATACAAAATGTTTGTTTTGTCTGGAAGAAATATCAGTGTTTGAGTATTCACAGACCACAAGGGAGGTTTGCAGCTAGGACTAGCAAAGCTATTTCTAGGGTGTCAGTGAATTGAATTGAGTCTGCAAAGTTTCGTAACTAGACTTGCCTATAGATGTGAAAATGCTACTATGGTATGAAAGGGCAATTCCTTTTTCAAAACTTTTTGTGTAGTTTCATTCTGTGAATATAAAGATGCACAGAGGCTCAAATTTCAATCAGAAATAAATTCTTTGACATAAATTCCTTAGAGACAAAGTCTGGCAACAAGATGCAGACTGGATTACGCGGGAGAGGCTGCAGTGGGGAGGCAGGCCAAAGGCTGTGCAGTGATGTAGGTGGGCAGCAATGGGGGTCTGGACAAAGGAAAGGACAACAGGGAACATAGAGAAAGGGACAATTAACATACTGATTCAAAGGGAAATTCCACAAGGACTGGTGAGCAGACTGGATATAGGAATAAAGATTTCCAGACCTGGTTGAGTTGGGGAATGGACACAACTTAGGAAGGGAAATTTTTCATTACCTTTCAAGCATCACACAGTTCTTAATAACAACCCCAAAGTAACACTCCTCCTTGAAGCTCATGTTCTATGGCTATATGAATATTTGTGGCCATATTTATAGACTGTTAACTTCTTTCAGTCCAATACTCCATCCCATTATATTTTTGTACCCCAACCATCCATCCCTCCAACCATTTAACAAATACGGAGCACCCTCTACGTTTCAGGTGCTCATCTCAGGGAACTGGAAGTGAACAAGAGCAACAAATACCTCACCTCATGAAGTTGACCCTCTAGGGACAAAAAAGGCCCAACATTGTACCTAATGCAAAAGAAATTCTCAAAATATTTTCGTTAATTTAAGTAAATAATCTTCACTGAGTATTAATCCAGAGCAAATAAGAACTCAAAACAAGGAAAATATTTTCCTTATCATTCAAGGAAATTATACCATAGGACCTTGAAAACCTAATGCAAATATTTTTCTAATTTTAAACCAATCTTTTTTTTGGTTTGTTAGCCAAATTTACCTTGGGGAGTTAACACAATTTGATAAAAGGGAAATTTTTCATTATCTTTCAAATTTCACTATAGTAGCTAATAACAACTCCAAAGTAAGAATGTTCCTTCAAGATCAGGACCTGTGTGGATGAATGGATGTTTGTAGCCATATCTACTAGACTGTAAACTCCTTTCAGTCTAACACTCCATCCTATTTTTTTCCTGTATCCTATCCTTTTAATGTTAATGAAAACCTTAATAAGACAGTTCACAGAAGAATAGAAATGTGGGGTGGAAAAGGCCATCAGAAGTCATTATTTTGGCTCCCCAACTCAAATCTCAGAAATCTGAGAATACTGTTCTTCAGGGTCATCCAGGAAATTTAAAACCAAATAAATCCAAAGGACATTTTCCTTAAAGTGTTTGATTGCCATGGGTACCTAAAAGGTAGAAGAGGGCAAGGAAGCCTGATACACAAAACACCTAAGAATTCTAAGACCTGAAGTGACTGCTAAACTTTATGGTGACAGAGAGCCATCTGCTGGTTGGTGTTTCAAGTTCAACTACAATAATCCAATAGTCAAGTTTTACTGCAAGCAGCTCTGTACTTTATTATTACATAAGGCACCTTTGAAAACATGCTTAGAAACAGACTATGCAAAAGTCAACAATAAGCTCATATAGTATAAGGAAGCTTCTGTTCTTGGAGCCAGGCCTTCAGGACCCTGACCTTAATAACAACTCCGCTCTTCCTTCACTGGGTTCTTCACAAACACTGTGAAATGACAAATCCAATGAGTGTCCAATTGACGTGCACAATTTGCAATTTGCATGTAGGCATTTGGTATGTCTAAAGAGTTCCAACTTTATCTTGACACTATTGTTTTTCCTATTAGTTAGCATAAGTTTCCATTCTAACTTATTTTATAAAGATAAAATGCAATCAAATGTTTAAGTATGAAAATTAACACTGTTCTATGGACTGAGATGTGAGGGCAGTCAAACAAAGTCATTGGCTGACAGGCAGTGCCACCAACAGTAGTAGAATTTTGGGTTTTTCAACTGATGTACAAAAATCCAAATTTGGCATTAAAAGACTATTTAAGAGTATCAATGAATAACACATATACATTCAAGATGCATAAAAATCAAGGACTGCATAGATAGACATCATTTCCACCCCAATGACCTTGCTTTTTATTGTATCAATTCATCTAAATCATACTGAAAAATGCAAATGATTGAGATGGACACCCACACTATTAGCCACAGCAACTTTTCCTCTGGGGACAGAACCCAGGAAATCGGTAAGCTCTCTCAGGTGACTTTTATGCAACCAGCAGGACACCAAAGTGCAAATCTGGTATGGAAGCTAGAAAGTATAGGATTCAAGAAAGTACACAAGAGAAAAAAAAATTTACCCACTTAACCATGGCTATCTCAAGTCGTGTTTCTTCCATATTCTCCTCAAACTCTCCCCTGAAACTGATTTCTCTCTTTTCTAATGTGGACCACATATGGCCCATACACCCAGTTTTGCACTTTAATATTCACTACTCATATTGACCCCTAGATGTTGTGTGCAAGACAGAAAGACTTCCCCCAAATGGCAAGCCACCTATGTATTTCCTGCTGCCAAGATCAGGGACAGCAAGTATTCATTCATGCTTATAAAGCACTTTCCAGTTTACAAAGAGTCTTCACAGACATTCTTCTCACTTGAACCGCATAATATTTGGAAAAGTCATGATTATCTTCATCTCACATGTAATGAAATGGAGTCAGAACTCAAACCCAGGCTTTCTCATACTAAATCTTTTGTTCCTTCCACTGAATCACACAATGCAAAACTAGCAATATGCTGCTTAAACATGTAGTGGAGGAATAACGCTGCCTGTAGGTAAAATGAACAGGAAAAAGGACAAAGTACTCAAAGTCAGTAAGCAATGGATAAGTGAGGACCCCTACAAAGGAACTGTGGTAGGAAACCAAAAGCAAAAGAGAAAAGGACTAGGAAACAAAACCTAAGGCAAAGGACAAGAAGTCTTAAGCTCTAGTTCTCTGCCACTGATTCAACCTAAACAATGACTTAGCTCTAAAAATTGGCCTACTCATCTATCAAACCAAAACAGTAATCCTCTGCTTACCTCTGAAGATCACTATGAAATAAGAAGTCACAGATTAGAGGTCAGCCTCAACAACTTAGCGAGACCTTGTCTCAAAATTAAAATAAAAAGAAAGAAAAAGAAAAATCCACAAATTGGAGAGTATTAAACAAGTTATTTTAAAAATTCACATAATAAAGTCAAATACAATATGTAAAGGTAACTCCTTTTTCTTCTTCCTGCTTATAAATGGACTGGAATTTTCTTCCTTTTTCAATTCACAAAATTTTTTTGATTTAAAATCAGTACATACTGGAAAGGGAATCTTTTTATTTTCCATACCAAAGTAATAACTATACCAGTACTTAAATATTGAAATTCAAAACAGGTACCATTTTTGTCCATATATTACCAAAACCCACCAAGTTCATCAACACCCACTGATGGCCAAGTTGTCAGGAAATGGGCTCTCTTGTTGGGTGCTGGGGGGGCAGTCCTGTAATTCCGGTGATTCAGGAAGTTGAGGCAAGAAGATCACAAGTTCAAGGCTAGCCTCAGCAACTTAGCCGGGCCCTAAGCAACTCAAAATAAAAAATAAGAAGGTCCGGGGATATGACTCAGTGGTTAAGTGCTTTTGGATTCAATCCCTAATACCCCCTTATATTGCTGGAGGAACATAAAGCACCACAACTTTTAAAAAGTGAATGGGGCTGTTCCTGTCAAAGTCTGAATATCCATTCCTTTTGTTCAAGGACTTTGTCCAATGGGAAGAGAAGCCATAGTCTCTATGGGTATTTACCTCAGCTTGTGTGTAATGGAAAAACCAAAATGACCCAACATCCATTAAATGGGTAGTAGTTGAAAAAGTGACTGCATATTTCTATTGCAGAATAACAGCTGTTGGAAAGAATTTGTCAGCTCCATTGAGAGTAGAGGAGAGAGACGAGGAAGGGAAGATAACAGGGAATAGAGAATCACAACAATACATACACATATTGAACACTTCATGTCCCCCATTAATATGTACAATTTTTATTTATTTATTTTTCCCAAGGAGCTGGGGATAATTTTTATACTTTTATGTACCACTTTAAAAATAAATTTAAAAAGTAAGTGAAAACTATTAGAAAATATATTAAAAGCATCCCTCTTCTTTTAAGGAAAAATTGATTTTTTTGCAGTTTGATCAAACTGGGGAGAAGCATCTAAAAGGCTTTCTCCCCCAGCCCCACAGAGGCAGTTACGATTTATAGAAACAAAAACCAGGTGACATACATATGTGGATTCAGCTAGGCTGTGCAAGCCAGGGAATGTGTCAATGGCAGCCCAGCAGGAGGCACGGGTAGTTTTATTCTCAATATGAGGAAGTTCAGCAGCTCTCAGTTTCAATCCCTCCTCCCCTGTTTATTCATCCCTCAATGCTGAGGGAATTGGGACTCTATGACATCTGGCTGGCAAGTTATTACTGGAACTCATCCCTTTTATTTTAAAATCTAGGGGGGAAAAAAAACATTAAAATCAGGAAATGCCAAAAATGAAGCAAATTTTTCAGGGAGAAAGAGCAATGGAAGAAAAAAATTATGAAAGTAAAAGGTAAAAAAGGAAGATGAAAGAAAGGAATACAGAGACAGACTAGGGATGAGGCAAGTCTAGATAGTGATAAAAGAGGATGTATAAAAATGGTAAACAGGATTGCAGTTACTCGGACAGGAGGAGAAAAAGGTCAAAGGGAATTGAAAGGTCAAAGACAATGCCTTTCCTAAAGTTAGGAAGCACAAGCAATCTTAACATTCTCTCCTTGCTTTCAAGGAAGAAACTAATTTTTCCAAAATCTAGCAACTGGTCCTTTCTATTGACTTATGGCTCCATCTTGTGGTCTGTTCAGGACATAGCTCTCAGAGTGTGCATTTGTAACAGGTATGTGTGTGTATGAGTGCACTTATATGTAAAGTATGTGTGGTTATATATATATATATATATATATATATATATATATATATATACTCACAAATATACACATGCAGAACAAACGTATATGTAGTATATAATGTATGTATATTTGTACTTAAACACATATTTTTAAATTCAAGTAGAATGTATAAAAAGAAAAGTCATAAGTATAAAGCTCAAAGATAATTTACCAAGTTAATACCTCTACCACTACCCAGGGCAAGAAACAGAGCATTACCAGAACCTGAGAAGCCCTCTGCATCCCCTTCTATTCACTACTTCCCTCAAAGGGAACCACTTTCATTATTCTTATCATCATGAATAAATGTTGCTTTTACAGAAATGGCATCATACGATCTGTACTCATGGCAGGCTTACTTCACTCAACATGATGTTTTGAGACCCATCCACAGTGTGGTATATAGTTGTAAACTGTTCATTTCATTTGCTGTGCAGCACCACTGTATGCACATGCCCTAATGTATTTAGCCATTATGCTGTAGAGGTCACTTGTTGGTTTCCAGGTGGGACTATTAAGAACAGCACTGCCATAAATATCCTTGTGTATGTCTTTTGTACAGTTATGTTTTAGTGACTATAGTTTTCCAAAGAGTATACCAGTAAGTAGTATAAGAGAATTCCAGACCACATCCTACCAATATTTGTTATATCTGTCATTTTATTTTAGCCATTCTCATAGATACAATGGTATGATATCCTGGTTTCAGCTTGCAATTTCCTGATGACTAGTGAAGTTGAAACCTTTTCTGTGTTCATCAGCTACTGGATATCCTCTTTTGTGAAGTGCAAGTCCTCTATCAATTTTCCCCTCTAGTGGGGTGTCTTTTTCTCAATTATATGGGTTCTTCATATATCCTGGATACATTTCCTGCATCAGATATATGCCCTGCTAATAAAGATATCCATCCTATGGCTTGTCTTTGCTCTTCATAGTATGTTTGGTAAACAGCATTTCTCATTTGAATGAAATCCAGTTCATCATTTCCTTTGTATTTAGTGCTTTTGGTGAGCTGCTGAAGAAATCTTTGCCTATTCCAGGGTCATAAAGACATTCTCCTATGTTTTCTCTAAAAGTTCTCTTCTTTGACCTTTCCCATTTAAAACAATACTTTTGTAATTTATTTTTTATGTAGGGTGACAGCAGGGAGCAAGATACTTTTCCATAAGGACATCCAGTTGACCTAATATCATATATTGAACAGTCTACCTTCTCCATTGCAATCACTGTCACTTTTGTCACAAATCAGGTATCAATATGTGTGGAGGACAGATTCTGAGCTCTATTTTGTTTTACTGGATTCTTTGTTTATTCTTCTACCAACACCACACTACAGCTTTATGACATCTTCACAGATAATGTGGATCTTCCAACCTTTTTGTTCAAAACTGCCTGGGTCTTCTTGTCTCTTTGCCAGGTAAGCTGTAGCTGTAATCAGCTTTTCAAATGACAAAATAAAAACCAACTGGAGACTATAAATGGGTTTGCACTGTATCTACAAACTGATTCAGAAAGAACTGACACCTTTACAGTACTGAGTGTTCTCATCTCTGAATATGGTATAATCTTCTATTAGGTTTTATTTAGCTTCTCTGTATAATGCGTCATGGTTTTCAGTCTAGAGATCTCCTTTAACCTATTCCTAAATATTCCATGTCATTTTAAATACAATTAATGGAATCTTTAAAATTTTTTTCAATGATTTCTTTGTTGCCTGGATCTTCTCAAGGGAGAAACTTCCAGGTTCCTTCTGCTCACCACCTACAGACATACCTATTTCCCATGGTAATAACTGAATACCTCTGTTGACTTGATTGATAACATGCAGTTACAATAACTAATATTTGTTCAGATCTCAAGGTCTTTGGTTTCATTTGCTTGATCAACTTTCAAGCAATGACCAGTCTCATAAGTATATACATACCCTAAAAACTTCAAATACTACTTTGCCAAGTTCTCAGTGAAAGATATTTAACTAGTTTAAACATCCTATTTCATTATCTCCAGAATATATTTTTAAGCAATAAAAAGTGCACAGTAAAGAGTATATTACATTATAATTCAAGTTAAAATTTAAAAAGGTGAGAGATTGAAGATGGGTGTGTGTATCCTACTATACACAGAGAATCTCTTTGACAGGATACACAAATAACTATTAAAAGTGGCCTCCTCTGGGAAGGAAATGGGAAACTGCATTTTAGAACAGGGAGGGAATCTCAATTTTCATTGATTTTCATTTGTAGTTTTACTTTTTAAAACATAACATGCTACTTTAAAATGAATTTATATTTTAAGGTATTCTTCAAAAACAAATATTCTATTCCATTAGTTCCCATAAGCCACTGGAATATCCATTCCAGTGTCAACATTGTGGCCTAATAATCTCTTCTACCAAGAAGAATCATAGGACTGGGTAGGGCAGTTTCCTACAATGCACAAGGCCCTGGGATTGATCCCCAGCATTAAGAGAGAAGGAGGGAGGGAGAAAGGATGGAAAGGGGGAGGAGAGATTAAAAGGAAGGGAAGGGAGGAAAGAGACAGGTGTGGTGGTGCACATCAGTAATTCCAGCAGCTTGGGAGGCTGAGACCAGAGGACTACAAGTTTGAAGCCAGACTCCACAACTTAGTGAGGTCCTAAGCAATTTAGTAAGACCCTGTCTCAAAATAAAGGGCAGGGGTGGGGCTGGGGATGTGGCTCAATAATTAAGCACCCCTGGGTTCAATACCCGGTACCAAAAACAAAAAGAAATAAAACTTTGTCATATGATATAACCATAACCATATGGTATGGCTAATATCAGCCCTCTAGCTAATATAAGGGAGAAAATGTGCTCAGGCAACATATATGCCAAATTTTTCAGATCAGTCCCTATTTCAAATACTACTCTAGTTGTCATACTATCAGTTCATATACCCAATGAACCTGTCGCACTTGTCAAAAGGGAATTAAACAGGAATTAACAACAATACACAAGATTTTTGTAGGGGCTGGGGATATAGCTCAGTTGATAAAGTGCTTACCTCATGTGTACTTTAAAATGAATTTATATTTTAAGGTATTCTTCAAAAACAAATATTCTATTCCATTAGTTCCCATAAGCCGCTGGAATATTCATTCCAGTGTCAACATTGTTCATCAGTTCCCAGCACAACAACAACAACAAAAGATTATCTGCAGAAGAAACCAAATTGATCAAACTGTAAATCTGGTATGATCATAACTGGTTATATTCATTTATACTTCTCTATCTCTTCTGGAAGACAGAGATAGGTGTAAATATCCCAACTTCTTAAAAAAGTGAACTGGAGAATAAAAGCCACAATCCAGTTTCTACTTGAGCTTACCTAAATTATTCAAAAGGCCAGTGAGTTGCTACTTCTCTGGGATTTTGGAAACAGGCCAAGTAGCCAGACATTAAATTTCTCTTATTAAAGTCAAAGAATTGAAGAACTTTTGAGTTACTGATTCAATAGATAGCTATCTATTGCTATCTATTACTAAGGGAGCTGTGGAGCTGAGCTGATGCAGTCACTGCAGTTTGCCCACCCAAAGGCCTCATGTCTCTTCTCTCCCACAATCAGAACTTCAACCTGAGTGAAGGTTCATCCACCCACAGAACATGACCCCGTCCTGGTTTTCAGTTCAGGAAGACATCTATCCAGAATAAA
Source organism: Sciurus vulgaris (assembly GCF_902686455.1). NCBI lineage: Eukaryota > Metazoa > Chordata > Mammalia > Rodentia > Sciuridae > Sciurus > Sciurus vulgaris. Next base: position 52,480,435 of record NC_136463.1, on the reverse strand, counting down.
TCAAGCCACTCACAGCAACCCCACACCTTCATGGTTTCTGGCATAACATGATCATATGATACAACCTAGTCTACTTCTATCTTGAGCCAAAGTCAACTGAGAAGCTTCTGGGAAGTGCTTCGTTCCTTTTAAAAGACAACTTGAACATACAAGAGAATCAACAGAAAAAAAAAAAAAAACAATTAAAAACATTCAGAGAATTTTAAAAATGGTTTTAATATTAATAACAGACATCAGGTAGCAAAAGCTTTTATACAAACAATAATCACAAAGCATAATGGAATAAATAAGCAGGAATAAATTTAACCAGAAATGTGTTAAACTTATTTGAAGAAAGCACTACTGAAAGAGAGCATGAACAAATGGTGGTGGGGGGATCTAATGTTCTTCGATAGGAAAATAAGATCATGAAGAATTTTAAGATTTAATACAACCTAATTTTTTAAATGAATTGTTTCCCCTATTTTAGAATCAAATAAGCTGACTGTAGAGTTCATTCAAAAAAACGTGAAACTCTTAAAAAGATGTTTGATGACAAAATACTAGCTCTATCATGTATTAAAACTGAAAGCCTCAGTATTTTAAAAAATGAGGTACTAACACATAAGAACCAACACATCAAAGTCCAGAAACAGTCCATAGGAATGTACTATATGATAAAGTCAGAATCTCAAATTTGAAAATGAGATAACCTTCTTGATAAAAGAAAAACAACCGGACACAAAAATAGGATAGTGAGGTAGGGAAAAAAAAGAGTGGGATTTATATTCCTTGTCACTTAGATTCTAAATGGATCAAATATTTAAGTTATAAAACAAAAGTACTAGGAAAAACAGGAGAATTACTTTGCAACCTTAGTTCACCATAACTGTATGCAGTAATTACATAAAACTCTAAGATATCACTATAATGAAACTATCATTATATATCAGTTGGGAGTAGGATACAAAAGTTTAGTAACTCTCCCTGGAGAAAACCACAGGGAAACAGGCACTCACAGAAATTGTTGGCACAAATCTAAACTGGTTCTAACCCTCTGGTGGGCAACTTGCCAAATGCTATCCAAATTACAAATGCACATACCTCTGACCCAGTCATCCCACTTTTAAGAACCTGTCTAGTGATATGTGCAAAATATCTTACTTTTCAAGTTATTCACTGCTATGATTCTGTAATAAAAAAAGACTGAGAACACACCTATCTATTAAGAGACTAGGTAATTATGGTATGTGTATACAATGAAATATTCTAAGCCTATAAAAGCTAAACACAAAACCTTATGTCCTCAATGGGAAAATCACCCAAGATATTTGATCAGGTGACAAAAGATTGCTGTAGAATGAATGGTACATACAATATGTTACCACTTGTGTGAAAGACAGAAGAAAATAAGGAAATGCAATTGTATTTGTTGGTAAATGCGTAAGAGAACCCTGGAAGAAGTATATACCAAAAATTATTAACAATTCTGTTGAGTAGTGAGGGACAGTGATAGGGTCTTCAGTGAATACTGTTAAGTGCTTTTTAGATTTCTTAGCCATATGAGTATCTCGCTTATACAAAATATCCCCTTCCTCTGCTAGTGTTATGCTTAGAGTGTGCCTTCAAACTGCTAAGGCTATTCTGAGACCAGAAGAGAAAGTCAACACTCTGAGGAAAGCAAAATGAAGAGTATCAAGAACCAGGATCCTGGGCTGGTGCAGTTGTGCATATTTGTAATCCCATCTACTCCAGAGGCTGAGACATGAGAATTGTAGTTTTCAGGGCAATCTTGGCAACTCAGCAAGACCCTGCTTCAAAATAAAAAATTAAAGGGGTGGGGGTGGGGTTCAAGATGGTGGACTAGAGGGAGGCTGTGCTCCTGGTCGCTCCATACCTTATTTTTCAAGTAGAGGAAAATCTGTTTCTCAATGAGGCAGTTTTTGCTGCTCATCAATACCTGCTGCTCAACCCATTTGTCCACCGTGATCACCGGCCTTCTGACAGCATATCATCTACTTTTTGAGTGCAAATCGCTGACTGACTGTTGCCTATCATCCACCATTTGCCCGTTTGCCTACCTCTTGCCTGCTCATTGCCTGCCTTTCATCTACCCATCACACACTGCCCAAGTTCTACCTGCCAATCATCCACTGGTAGCCTGCAGACAGCCCACAGACCACCAGCAGATCACTGGCTGCCCGCTGTTGCCTGGAAGTCCATTGTCACAGCCCGCTGGACTGGCTGCCGCCATTTTGGGACAACAGCCAGGACCTGTAGGATCCCTCGCCCAATCTATCATGCCCTGTCTTCAGGACCCCCAGCCCCGTCCACACCCCATGTGAACTGGGCACCCACACCAATTGGTGCCTGTGCTGCACCTACCCATTTGCCAGCACTTTGGAAGCCCGTGCAACCATCTTGGATTATCCCAGAAGCAGAAGCCGCCATCTTTACATGGGGCAACTCTCATCCTGAGATGCCAGCTGGAGACTGGAAGCTCGTTGTCAGGTACCTCTCATGCATCAGGCTACTGAAGACTGGGAGGTTTGAATAGTATATGATTTATAGTGTTGATTTTATTTCTCCTTTTTGAAATATTTAAGTTTTTATCTCTTTATTTTTCTTGCTCTATTTTCCTTTTGTTTACCTGTTTCCTTAGAGTCTCGTCCCTTTTCTCATGTTAACAATCAACTTCTTTTGATTCCACTTTCACTCTTCCTACAACCTAGTACCTCTATATACTCTTTTCTTTTCGCATTAACAAGATCTACACCCCTCCCCATCCTCTTTGTCCACAATTAGAAACTGTAGACCTCATTGCAAATATATAGGTTATACTATAGATAATAATTGAACTTATCCTCTATTTATTATGATAATACTGTTAATATCTTCGTAGGGGCTATTGGTTTAGGGCTGCATATTGTTTGTACTGAGTGCTGCTGTAATAGATCTCCCCATTAAAGGAGAAGTTTTGGAAACCTGCAGGGTCACTTTAAGCCTATAGTAGGAAACTGCAATACCTCAGATCTGCACTGCTAGAGGTGAAGATAAGTGAACAACATGAAAAAACAAGGGAAAAATGTGTTCCAAACAAACCAAGATTCTATATTAATAGAATCCAATGACAGAAGGGTAGAAGAAATGTCAGAAAGGGAGTTCAGAACATACATAATTAAAATGATTCACAAAGAAAGGATGAGATAAGAGAGCAAATGCAGACAAGTGATCACTCCAATAAAAAATTAAAAGAGGAACTGTAGGAAACAAAGGAGCATTTCAATAAAGAGATAGATATTCTGAAAACAAACAGAAATCCTTGAAATGAAAGAAACAATAAACCAAATAAAAAACTCAATAGAAAGCATCACCAACAGACTAGATCACTTGGAAGACAGAACCTCAGACAATGAAGACAAAATATTTAATCTTGAAAAAAGGTGACCAAACAAAGAAGATGGTAAGAAATCGTGAACGGAACCTCCAAAAACTATGGGATATCAAAAAAAGACCAAATTTTAAAATTATTGGGATTGAAGAAGGCACAGAGATACAAACCAAAGGAATGAACAACTTATTCAATGAAATAATAGCAGAAAATTTCCCAGGCCTGAAGAATGAAGTGTAAAATCAAATACAAGAGGTATACAGAACACCAAATGCACAAATTTACAACAGATCCACACCAAAGCATATTATAATGAAAATGCCTAACATACAAAATAAAGATAGGATTTTGAAGGCTGCAAGAGAAAAGCATCAGATTACACATAGGGGGAAACCAATAGGGATATCAGCAGATTTCTCAGCCCAGAATCTAAAAGCTAGAAGCGCCTAGAACAACACATTTCAAGCTCCGAAAGAACATGGTTGCCAACTAAGAATCTTATGCTCAGCAAAACTAACCTTCAGATTTGAGGACAAAATAAAATCCTTCCATGACAAACAAAAGTTAAAAGAATTTACAAATAGAAAGTCTGCACTACAGAATATTCTCAGCAAAATATTCCATGAGGAGAAAATGAAAAACAACAATGTAAGTCAGCAAAGGGAGGAACTACCCTAAAGGAAAGCCAATCAAAGGGGAAACCAAGTCAAGTTAAAAACCAAAAGTAAGCCAAAATGACTTGGAATACAAATCATATCTCAATAATAACCCTGAATGTTAATGGCCTAAACTTATTAATCAAAAGACATACACTGGCAGATTGGATTAAAAAGGAAGACCCAACAATATGCTGCCTTCAAGAGACTCATCTCATAGAAAAAGACATCCACAGACTAAAGGTGAAAGGATGGGAAAAAAAATATCACACACACTAACTCAGTAAAAAAGCAGGGGTTTCCATCCTAATATCAGATAAAGTGGATTTCAAGCCAAAGTTAGTCAGAAGGGATAAAGAAGGACATTTCATACTGCTTAAGGGAACCATAAATCAGGAAGACATAACAATCATAAATATTTATGCCCCAAACAATGGCATATCCATGTACATCAAACAAATCCTTCTCAATTCTAGGAACCAAATAAACCACAACACAATAATTCTGGGTGACCTTAACATACTGCTCTCACCACTGGATAGATCTTCCAAACAAAAACTGAACTAAGAAACCACAGAACTCTATAACACAATCAATAACTCAGACTTAACAGACATATATAGAATATTCCATCCATCAACGAGTGAATATCAGCAACATGGATCTTTCTCTAAATTAGACCATATGTTATGCCACAAAGCAGCCCTTAGTAAATACAAAAAAAAAAAAAAAAGAGATACTACCTTGTATTTTATCAGATCATAATGGAATGAAATTAGAAATCAATGATAAAATAAAAAACAGAAACTACTTCAACACCTGGAGACTAAATAATATGCTATTGAATAAAGCATGGATAACAGAAGACATCAAGGAAGAGATAAAAAATTCTTAGAGAAAAATGAGAATGACAATACAACATATCAAAATCTCTGGGACACTATGAAAGCAGTACTAAGAGGAAAATTCATTGCATGAAGCACATTAAGAAAAGAATAAAATGTCAACAATCAAATGACCTAACATTGCATCTCAAAGTCCTAGAAGGGGCTGGGGAGATAGCTCAGTCAGTAGAGTGCTTGCGTTGCAAGCACAAGTCCCTGGGTTCGATCCCCAGCACCGCAAAAAAAAAAAAAAAAAAAAAAAGGCCTAGAAAAAGAGGAACAGAACAACACCAAAAGTAGTAGAAGACAAGAGATAATTAAAATCAGAGCTGAAATCAATGAAACTGAAACAAAAGAAACAATTCAAAAAATTGACAAAACAAAAAGTTGGTTCTTTGAAAAAGTAAACAAAATAGATAAACTCTTATCCACAATAACAAAGAGGAAAGAGAAAACTCAAATTACTAAAATTTGTTATAAAAAAGGAAATATCACAACAGACACCATTGAAATACATTAGAAGCTACTTTGAAAATCTATACTCCAACAAAACAGAAAATCTCGAAGACATCAACAAATTTCTAGAGACATATGATCCACCCAAACTAAATCAGGAGGACATATACAATTTAAACAGATCAATTTCAGGAATGAAATAGAAGAAGTCATCAAAAGCCTACCAACCAAGAAAAGCCTGGGACCAGACGGATTCTCAGCTGAGTTCTACAGGACCTTCAAAGAAGAACTTAATACCAATACTCCTCAAAGTATTCCATGAAATAGAAAAGGAAGGAACCCCTCCAAACTCATTTTATGAAGCTAGTATCACTCTGATACCAAAGCCAGACAAAGATGCATCAAGGAAAGAAAACTTTAGACCAACATCTCTGATGAACATAGATGCAAAAATCCTTAACAAAATTCTGGCATCACATACAAAAACATATTAAAAAGATAGTGCACCATGATCAAGTAGGGTTCATCCTGAGGATGCAAGGTTGGCTCAACATTCAGAAATCAAAAAATGCAATTCATCACATCTATAGACTTAAGGTTAGGAATCATATGATCATTTCAAAAGATGCAGAAAAAGTGTTTGATAAAATACAGCACTCCTTCATGCTCAAATACTTAAAAAAAAAAAATAGTAGGAATATACCTCAATATTGTAAAGGCTATTTATGCTAAGCCCATGGCCAACATCATTCTTAATGGAGAAAAATTGAAAGCATTCCCTCTAAAAACTGGAACAAGACAGGGATTCCCTCTTTCACCACTTCTATTCAATATCGAATATCGTGCTTGAAATACTAGCCAGCTCAATTAGATAAACCAAAGAAATTAAAGGGATATGAATAGGAAAAGAAGAACTCAAGCTATCACTATTTGCTGACGACATGATTCTACATTTAGAGGATCCAAAAAACTCCACCAGAAAACTTCTAGAATAAATTAATTCAGCAAAGTAGCAGGATATAAAATCAACACACATAAATCTAAAGCATGTCCATACATAAGCAATGAATCCTCTGAAAGACAAATTAGGAAAACTCCTCCATTCACAATAGCCTCAAAAAAAAAAAAAATTGGGAATCAATCTAACAAAAGAGGTGAAAGACCTCCACAATGAAAACTACAGAACACTAAAGAAAGAAATTAAAGAAAACCTTAGAAGATGGAAAGATCTCCCATGTTCTTGGATAGGCAGAATTAATATTATCAAAATGGTCGTACTTCCAAAGGCACTATAAAGATTTAAAGCAATTCCAATTAAAATCCCAATGTCATTCCTCATAGAAATAGAGAAAGCAATCTTGAAATTCATCTGGAAGAACAAAAGACCCAGAATAGCCAAAGCAATCCTGGGCAGGGAGAGTAATACAGGAGGCATCACTATACCAAGCCTTAAACTCTACTATAGAGCAATAGTAACAAAAATGGCATAGTATTGGCACCAAAATATATAGGTAGACAAATGGTACAGAATAGAAGACACAGAGACAAACCCACATAAGAACAGTTATTTCATACTAGACAAAGGTGCCAGAAACATACAATGGAGAAAAGATAGTCTCTTCAACAAATGGTGCTGGGAAAACTGGAAATTCATATGCAGTAAAATGAAATTAAACCCCTATCTCTCACCCTGCACAAAACTCAACTCAAAATGGATCAAGGACCTAGAAATTAGACCCGAGATCCTTCACCAAATAGAATAAAATGTAGGCCCAAATCTTCATCACGTTGGCTTAGGACAAGACTTCCTTAACAAGACCCCCAGAGCACAAGAAATAAAAGCAAGAATCAATAAATGGGATGGATTCAAACTAAAAAGCTTTTTCTCAGCAATATGTGAAAAGAGAGCCTACAGAGAGGGAGTAAATCTTTTCCACACATACTTTGGACAGAGCACTAATCTCCAAAATTTATAAAGAACTTAAAAAATTTTACACCAAAAATACAAAGAACCCTATCAATAAATGGGCCAAGGAACTGGGCAGACACTTCACAGAAGAAGATATACAGGTGATCAATCAAATATATGAAAAAGTGCTCATCATCTCTAGTAATTAGAGAAATGCAAATTAAAACCACCCTAAGATATCATCTAACTCTATAACAGTTACTATCAAAAACACAGCAATAATAAGTGTTGGTGTGGATGTGGGGGAAAAGGCACACTCATACATTGCTGGTAGAGCTGCAAGTTGGTGTAGCCACTCTGGAAAGCATCTGGAGATGCCTCTGAAAACTTGAAAAAGAGCCACCATTTGACCCAGTTATCTCATTCCTCAGTTTATAACCAAAGAACTTAAAATCAGCATACTACAGTAAAGCAGCCACGTCAATGTTTATAGCTGCTTGATTCACTATAGTCAGATTATGGAACCAACTTAGATGCCCTTCAATTGATGAATGGGTAAAGAAACTGGTATATATATAATATATATATATATATATTATATATATATATATTATATATATATATATACACACACACACACATACAATGAATACTACTCAGCTATAAAGAATAACAATATTATGGCATTTTCTGGTAAATGGATGGAATTGGAGACTATCATGCTAAGGGAAATAAGCCAAACCCAGAAAAACAAAGGCAAATGCTTTCTCTGGTAAGTGGATAATGATACATACGGGGATGGGAGGTAAGAGAAGAATGGAGGAACTTTGGCTTGTGTAGAGGAAAATGAGGCAGGAGCAGGGCAGGGAAGGAAAGATAGTGGACTGAGACAGACATTCTTACCCGATTACATGTATGATTACATGAATGGTGTGAAACTACATTGTATACAACCATAGAAATGAAAAGTTATACCCCATTTGTGTACAAGGAATCAAAATGCAGTCTGTAAAAAAACAAACAAACAAAAAAAAGCAGGGGTGGGGATGTAGCCCTTGGCTTCAGCACCAAAGAAACAAGAAAAGAAGAACCCAGACACTAGATGGCATCAGTGAGCTGGTAAATTCATCAACCCTTTTCTTGCTTTAAATTTGGAAATTATTATGTGACATTTTCTTTATTTAATCCACTTTGAACAGCATTTACATGTTCCCTGTAGTTGAGGGTAGTGTATATTAGTGTAGGGAGCTAAACTCGGGCATCCACCTAATTGTTGGTTGGAGTACGCAGAACAATAAGTACCATCTCCTTTTTTAGACCCTGTACTTAGTCCTCCTCCAACTGCCACAGAAACAACATTTATACACCTGTTCACCCTTGTTTTATTGTGGTATGATGTTTGTTCTTGTTTCCCTTACCAGACTGACCGCTTCAAGAATAGGCATTATAAATGAACAAATCCCACCTTATCTGTCTCTAGTAACTTCCAATTCTAATCTCTATGGACTAATTAAGTAGCAAAACTATACCAGAGTCACTAATCTTTCCATTAAATTACTCAAAATAATCAGTGAGGCAGAGACAAAAGTTCATGTTGCTTCTTGAGTTGCTTCTTGAACACAGAGAGGGGTTATAGTCTCCAACCTCTTGGAACCATAAGACTCGTCACAGTAAATGGGGTGAATATAAGAAACTTGCAGGCCAAAGCATGTAAGAGGGTGTTAGTTTTCCACATCCCCTCTCTGCTCCGATCAGGGGAAATATGGAGGTCTTGTGCCATGACCACATACACTTAAGATGGAAACAACATGAATCTGAATCATGCCATCCAAGAGAACCGCCAGACTTGACATTAGGCAGTTCACATATTAAAAGTCTGACATCCCAGGTCTGTTCAGGTATCACAGCACAACCTATCACATCCCGACTTAGTCAACCTTTCAATCAGCAAAAATTTGCTTGCTACACATCTAACTCTATGGGTAGGATGGGAGACACAGAAGAAAGTGGAACAATGTCCATTCATTAAACAAATACTCATTCAGCAGCGTGTAGGTTTTGATTCTTGCCCCAGAGTTATGTAAAATCTTGATCAAGATACAAAATACACACCTGTAAAAAAAAAAGAAAAATGATTCGGTATTAAGCCATGGGGCCTCCCTAGCAAAACAGGTTTCCCTCTGATACTCTCTCAAAGCACAATATGCTTTTCTACTGAATTTACTTACTGATGGGATATTCTTCATTTTACGTCACTGTGTATTCCATATCATTGTATGGGTAACCCAGATAGGCAACTCACTCAACTATCAGCTGAGCTGCAAAAGTGTAGGTGTTTTGCTCTTGGCTTTTTGCCACCACATTCCCAGCACAGTAAGCACCCAACGGACAACTATTTAAGGAAAGAAGGCTTTATCACTATATTCTTGCTTAATTATCTTTGATTAAATTAGCAGGCACTTTTAATATTCTTGACTGTCCTTAATACCTCCTTAGCCCAAGTATCCTTGGGTTTCTTTAAATAGAGGAAAGTCAAACATTACTGATCTCAGCACATTCAATGTCAGAAAAACTAGGAGTTACCATATTTCTGGGCATAAATAAAAGCAACAAGTTTTATGACTTATCCACTGTCTCACATGAGCTAGCTAATGATGTGGGTATATTTCCTCATAACTTCTAGAAGAATATGTTTGTCATGGGTTAATAACATTAAATAACAAAGTATAAGATCAATGATTCTTTAGGAAATTCAAATACTATCAGATACAAATCCTCCTTATAAACCAAGTGTTGAACTGAAATACAATATTCAATGGTTTAAAATGAGGAAGGGGTATTTTTTATGTAAGATTTAATGTAAATTTTTCTTTTGCCTATCAGGTCTACCTATATGGTAACAGGAAACAGATATCAGACATACCAAGGGTTTTTTCAGTAGCTCAAGAAAAAAGTACATAACTGGAATTAAAGATTCACTTTCTAAGAAAATGTGGGCACTTCACTGTCATCTCCTTTTGATTTTAGCAATTGGTCCTCTTAACTTTCTTCCTGACATATAACTACCATCTCAAACTTTAAATAACTTCCTCTTCCCTATAATCCTCTACCTAGTTGGTGGTGTGAAGATTAAAGCTTAGCCAATTAGCCACCCACTGCAGTCAAGTTAATCACATAATCTTTGAGATGGTCACAGAGCAATGGAGTATGCAAGGATTTTTCTTTCTCTTTACAGATAAAGATTTAACTAATTGTAAGATTTAGCAATGCTCTCAAATATAAAGAGCGGTGGGCTTTTAAATCAGAAGCTTTATGAGTCAGGGCTTATCTTCTTCTAAGAGACATTGTTGCACAGAGACTTGTTTAACGAGTTGCCAAATGCCCTAAATTAGTCAACCATTGCTTATTTGGACAAAGGATTACTGCTCTAGAATAATGACCAGTAATCCCTAAGGTAAAATGAAGATTCCATCACATGACAGCTACACATTCAATTATGTGACTGGCACATTAATGTCTGTTTAAAGAAAATGCTAATCCAAACTGAAGTTTGACAATACTCTTCTTCCCTTAATAAGGTCCCATCTGAGGAGGAAGAGCAAAAAGAAGAAAGGGGCCAAATACAAGGATTCTTGGGAATGAAGGATGGGGAAGAAAAGAGAACTACACAAAGCAAACAAGAAAGAGGGAAACTGAGGTAGGAATCTCTAGGAAGGCAGAGAGGTTCATGGGGTTTCAAGAAGAGCTCTTGGAGAGCAAGTGATTTTGAGGTATTGCTGGGAGCAATTATGGAACTCTGAAACATTGGTTAGTAGATTAACCCCAGTTCTCTAAAGTGACAATATAGCACTAATGGACAAAATGTATCAGAGGGAAAGTAAGTAACATTTTAAGTTCTGACAGAGCATTCTGACCAACTCCGTAGGCATGACCTGAGGGAAACACATGTGCCCCTGGCCCATCCCAAAGTGACAAAGTAACCAAACTGACTTCCCTAATATCAAGAATTTCAGAAGTAAACAAAAATGTTGGAGGAGCCCAAAACTAGAAATTAACTGTGAAGAGAATTACGGAAATCTTTGTGAGTCACTGGGGACACCAGAGAAATCAACAGGCAGAGAAGGGAATGAAGTTTCTCTACAGATTGAAAAGTCCTAACAGTTGATATTAAAAATGACTGGGGGGCTGGGGAGATAGTTCAGCTGGTAGAGTGCTTGCCTTGCAAGCGCAAGGCCCTGAGTTCGATCCCCAGTACCGCAAAAAAAAAAAAAAAAAAAAAGACTGGGCAACCTGACAATCAGGAGGCCAGAGCATACGGTCAAATTGTGAGCTGAAACTGGTCATGTCTGTGACTGAATTCAGACACTCAGAGCTGAGGCTAGGTCCAAGCAAAAGAATTATTAGGTATGAGAAGTTAGGGATGGAAGGAGAAGTCTCAAGAATGAGGATCAGAGGTAAAGAAGGTGAAAATAACACTATGACATAAGCAGGTGAATGGAATCAAAGACCAGCAAACACTGAATCTAAGAGGATCTAAGATGAACTATTTTGACTTCATTCATGCAAATCATTGTTACACTTCTTGCTTGTAAATGATTATGCCGTCTTCCCCAACTAGCTGGATCAATGCAATCTGAGTGTACACTTTTTATAACCCTTCTACAGGGGTCCCTTCATGCAATATTTCAGAGTGGTTTCTATCTAGTATTCATTTCCTTATTGATTCGACTCCCCTGGAATGTCTATCGCACTTTTTGGACAAGTATCTGTAGACATATTCCTTTCAGGGTGGATGCGGTGTTCTAAAGCAATCTTGTCCCAATAAGGATTCACCAATGGAGGAAAGGAATCCACCTTCCAGGTCATCTGCTATTCTCTTTCCTTTTTTTAACCTGCAACGAAGCACTTCTTGGCTTCTTGGCTTCTTCTTGGCTGATATCTCTTTGTCACATTGTTTTTTCACTTTTGGCCAGACTCCATGCCATGTGGAATGGATCATCACCATCTGTCATGTCCATTTGCACCTTCTCCCTATCACTCCTCAGCAGTCATTTCTCCTCCACAGTGCTTACATACTTTTTAAACAGAATTCTTCTGAAAGCTTACTCTGAATGATTCTAGACTTTTGTTCCTAAATGAAAAAGACAAAGTATACACACACACACACACACACACACCCCTTAGTTTCACACTGAGAGCATGTAAGTCTGGTCAGTTACCTTAGTTATTACAATGCTCAAGACTTCACTTACCTTTATTTCACACTTTCTCATCACTCTGATCTCTCTGCCCCCAAGTCACCCCAAACATTCACCAGCAAACCAATTAGTAACATCTTAGGCCTCCATGTGTATCAGCTATATACACAGACAAGCAGGAGGCCATCCTAGTAGTAGGATTTAAGAGGACCTCAGAAGGCCTACATCCAAAAAAACCACAATCAACAAGCAAAACCCCATCTCTACGACTAACCTGCCAATTTCCCCAAAATCTTCCATCAACTAATTTACTTCAGTTTAAATTCTAGGATTCAAGTAGGCTTTGGTTAAAATATCTCCAGAAGACAAGTCACTGCCAGATATTGATTCCATAGCCAGAATTAATGTGAGAGTGACTACTAATAAGACAATAGGCAGCAAGCTAAGCACTGATCAGAGGACACAGAACAAACAAAATTTGGAAGGGGAGAATGGGAAGGCAGAGGTCCAGGTGCAGCATAAGGAACAAAATTAGTAGAAGAGGTCAGGACCCTGTAGAACTTGGAGGTATAACAGGACATAAGGTATCCACATCCAGGAAGCAACATGCCCTCCTAACCTGATGGAGACACAATGCTCCAGTAATATCACCTTGTATATATAAAAGTTTTAAAGTTTGCAGTCCTTAACACAGCAATCACCTCATTGAGTCCTAACAACCATAAATAATGGACAGAACACATACCCCAGTTTAAGATCAATGATTCTGAGGCCCAGATGAGTGAGGAACAACTAAGCTAAAGAGTTGGGTCCTTCTGAAGCCTAGTTCAGCTCTTTGTATGGTGCAATGAACTTTAGAATTAACCCTACTGAGCCTCAGTTTCTCTTCTGTAAAACAGGATAATGTAAAGATCTCCTGAGCAAATGCACAGGCAAAGCCAAGCATAATCCTGGCACAAAGAAAACAAACAGCGGATATAGACTGTTAGTATCATTGCTCCTGTGCCATGACAGGAACCGTGGCTCTGACCCTGCTACCTAAAGCATCCCCCAGGCTTACTGCCGTCCAGGCCTTACCCTAAGATGACTAGTCACACTTTCAAAGTATATGGCCCAGACACTTGTATTTTTCTGTTTGTCTCTCTTTTTTGGGGAAGCCCCTTGTGTAATTCTGATTCAGAGTGCTACAAACCATATGTGGAGTGCTACAAACCATACAAAGTATTTCTCAAATTGTAGTATGCCTTCAGATCATCTGATGATCTTGTTAAAATACAGATTTTGATTCGGTAGGTCTGGGTTGGGGCCTTAGTTTCGGAATGTCTAACAGGTTTCCAGGTGATGCTGATGCTGCTCCTCTGCAGGCCCCACTTGGAATAGCAAGGATACAGAGATTATCATGAGAGAGATAAGAGGTGAGAGAAAAGACAGGCAAGAAGGGATCAAAACAACAACTAAACAAAAACCATAAGGGCTGGGCTGGTAGTGCACACCTGTAATCCCAGCTACTCCAGAGGCTGAAGCAGGAGGATCACAAGTTTAAGGCCAGCCTCAACAATTTATTGAGGCCCTGTCTCAAAATTTAAACAAAACAAACAAACAAATGTAGGTCAGTGAAAAAATACTTGTCTAGAATGTGTGAGGTCCTGGATTCCATCCCCAGTCTAGCAAACAACCCCCAGACCTCCCCCACCCACCACAGCCCAGCCAATAGTGCAAGGCTAGGGTCAGCTAATTCTCAAGCTGGCCCCTTCAACATCATTAAATTACAGTTAATGAAGAACAATAAGTGGAGTCTGGTGTCTAACAGATTTTTTTTTTCCTGGCCTCCTAACAGACTCTTACTAAATGATAAAAATTACTATTTATCATGACCACCTCTGCCATGACCAAGTACAATTATTTAAATGCTTTTTCTCCCTTCTGACCACCTTCTCTCTTCTTGACCCCCTCTCCACCATGAAACATGTTCCCCCTAACATGCCCCTATTATTTTCTTAACTAAACAGACCTCTTCCTTTAATGTAATGGCCCCTCTTGGATTCCTTTGCTCAACTATTCTATTACTCTAGCCAAGATCACTGTCATCCACTTCTGCATCCATGGGACTGAATACTGCAGAGACTATTCGGAGCCACAGTTAATCAGCCCACCACAAGCTGCAGTCTACACTGAGAACCCTGCCTAGGACACTGCCCAGAGCAGACCACAACTCCTCCAGTGCCGACTCCACGTTTCATTTCTCCACAGAAACAACTTAACATTTCATCTAACTTCTTGCATTTCATAATTTCTTTTTGAAAACCTTGGACTGTTTACTCCTAAGATGCCTGGGACCAGTGGGAAAAAATGTGTTGGATCGCTTCCATTTGTCCTAGGGTAGGGTACAATCCTGACTGCTTACGAGAATCACCTGAGACCCCCACTGGGCCTGAGCTGGAGAGAAGCCTGGTAGTGCAAGTCTAGGGTCAAAAACCAATGCCCTGAGCTGGGCACAGAGGTGCACTCCTGTTATTCCAGAGACTCAGGAGGCTGAGGCAAGAGAATCACAAGCTCAAGGCCAGCCTCACCAACCTAAAGAGCCCCTGTCTCAAAATGAAAAAGGGTTGGGGATGTAGCTCAGTAATAAAGTACCTCTGGGCTCAATCACCAGTACCAAATAAACAAGTAAATAAAACAACACTGCCCTCAGGGAACTTATTATTCTTTATGAGGAACTAAGCAAACTAGCAGCTTCTCCACAATGAACACATCACCCCTTCTGGGATGGTTTCCACAATGAAGTTAAGAGAATTCAAGAAGCAGGGGGGAGGCCAATTGTAAAGATGTAACAATTTATGGTTCATTAACTGCATCCTTGAAAGTCAGACCCCTTCTCCAGGTCTTCCAACAGAGCTCAGCTCTGAGCAGCTGTAAGCTCTGTTAGTGTGTGAATCACTCACTGGCAAAGAGCCAGGAAAAGAACCCAACCAATGCAAACCCCTACCTCTATGAGCCCCAGACTACAGTCTTACTAGGACCACATTTTTTTCAACACACCAATTTAAAAACAAAACTCATGTCCCCACATTGATTAAGTAGTGACTTCAGGAGTTTATAAGGCAGCTAACAATGCAGAAAATTCAACCAAAGAATGCAAATCAAATTTTCTGATGCTGTATTCTCCTGAGTATGTTCTACCCAATATGGGATACAACTAAACATACTCAGTTTACTAAATCTAGAAAATAAACTCAAAAAACTCTACACCAAGAATACAAATAATCCAATCAACAAATGGGCTAAGGAAATGAACAGACACTTCACAGAAGAAGATGTACAAGCGATCAATAAACATATGAAAAAATGTTCAACATCTCTAGTAATAAGAGAAATGCAAATCAAAACCACCCTAAGATTCCATCTCACCCCAATTAGAATGGCGATTATCAAAAATACAAGCAACAGGTGTTGGCGAGGATGTGGGGAGAAAGGTACACTCATACATTGCTGGTGGGGCTGCAAATTAGTGCAGCCACTCTGGAAAGCAGTGTGGAGATTCCTTAGAAAACTAGGAATGGACCCTCCATTTGACCCAGCTATCCCACTCCTTGGCCTATACCCAAAGGATCTAAAATCAGCATACTACAGAGATACAGCCACATCAATGTTCATAGCTGCTCAATTCACAATAGCCAGACTATGGAACCAACCTAGATGCCCTTCAATTGACGAGTGGATAAAGAAACTGTGGTATATATATACAATGGAATATTACTCAGCCATAAAGAATAACAAAATTATGGCATTTGCAGGCAAATGGATGAAATTGGAGAATATCATGCTAAGTGAGATAAGCCAATCTCAAAAAGACAAGGGACAAATGATATCGCTAATAAGTGGAGGATGACACATAATGGGGGGGAGGGAAGTGTTAGTGTTAGGGTTAGAGTTAGGGTTAGGGAGGGGGGCAAGTATGGAGGAAGAAAGTACTGTATAGAGGGTAAAGAGGGGTGGGAGGGGTGGGGGGAAGGGGAAAAAATAACAGAATGAATCAAACAACATTATTGTATGTGGATTTATGATTACACAAATGGTATGCCTTTGCACCATGTACAGAGAGGCAACATGTATCCCATTTGTTTACAATAAAAAAAAAAATCTAGAAAATAAAAATTAAACTGAATAAAAAATTACTCAAACACTCCAAATGAACCAAAAAGATTTTATAAAGATCTAAAACCATTCTGGAAACAATTGTAATAACAGCAAGTAAATCTGTACCCGCCAAGTAATTCCTGTTTAAAAAAAAAAAAATCATACCTGATTAGGTCTGGCTCTGCACCCTCATTCTTAAAGGATGCCAGAAGTAGTCTCTCACGTGTTACAAGATCATCCAGTAGGTTCTGTCTTCGATCCCCTTCCAGTTGTGTTCTGAGGACACCTTGTTAAGGTCCAGTGGTGGATGTGTTACCTGGTTTTACCTATTATGTTTTTAAAGGCTCTCTTCAAGTCACCTGCAGCTCTTACATTCTAATCACTACTATCCAGAAGAGACCTGTTCTTCAGCTTTTCCTGCTCTGACTTTCAACTCCACTGATTCTCCAGGTAAATGACCTTGCGAATACTATTGCAAAGGAATGTATGAACATTGACAGATCACTACAGAAATTCTTGCACTGAGAAATACACGAAGTAAATATTTTCCGTCCAGTGCCCAAACAAGCAGTCTGGCTCAGTGATTCTTTAGGTTTTGAGTTTTAGGTGTCAGTGTTCAAGGGTGTTTTCCTAAGATAGGTGTGAGGATAGGGCTCAGTGGTAGAGCACTTGCCTAGTGTATGTAAGGCCTGAGTTTGATCCCCAACTGAGATCAAACTTGGGGCGGGGGAGAGCTCCAAGATACCATGTTTTAAATTGCCTACTTTTTAACACCTGGTAATAGACCAGGACTATATATTTTAAAGTGTCACTTTATGGATAATTTGCTGTAAAAATTGTCACCATCAGTTCCTTGTTTATATATATTACATGATCTTTAAGGAAAATTACAAAGAAATTCTTGTAAGTATGCTCAAGTAGGAATTTCAAAGACTAGAATTTTAGTCCTATTTTGTCCATTATCTACAATCTTAAATCAGTTACTTTACTTTTGGGGATCTCTTTTTATATGTAACACCAGATCAGCTGTTATAATTCTTATTTATTTATTTATTTATTTATTTATTTATTGGTACTGTGGATTGAACCTAGGGCTATTCTATCACTGAACGACATCCCAGCCCTTTTTATTTTTTTTATTTTGAGGCAGGGTCCTGCTAAATTTGCCCAGGCTGGCCTGAAACTTGAGATCCTCCTGCCTCAGCCTCCAGAGTGGCTGGGATTACAGGTGTGGGCCACCATGCCCAGCTTTCCAATTCTTAAGTGACGGTTTAAAAATGACAATAATAAATCAGAACCTAATCCAAAAGTTTTGTTTTTTGGTGCTGGGGATTGAATCCAGGACCTCATGCATGCTAAGCTGAGGATACCACTGAGCTATACCTTCAGCTCTTAAATCTAGTTTTATACACTTTCTTGAAACAAATTACACAAATCCTTCTAGGCTTAAGGCTGTGTGTAAGTACATGAGTGTGTGTAAGTACATGAGTGTGTGTGGGGCGGGTGTTTTAAAAAACAAAGTAAAGGAAATGTTGAAGAAGAAAAATTCTGCCATGAAGAAAAAGAATAGAGAAAGCTAACACTTTTGAAAGGATATAGCTGGCACTGGACACAAAAAGCAAACACACTTCAACTAGGTTTTAACTGTCTTTTACTTTTTTATCAAGTGGGCTTTGGTTTTCTTGTTTTGGCTGTTTGGGTTTTTTTTTTTCTTTTTCGGTGGGGGGTGTTAATGGGGATGAAACCCAGGGGTGCTCTACTACTGAGCTACATCCCCAACCCTTTTTATTTTTTATTTTGAGACAGGATCTCAAGTTGCCCATGTTGGCCTCAAACCTGCAATCCTCCTGCCTCAACCTAAGGAGGGATAAGAGGTGAGTACCACTATGCCTGGCTGTGACCTTTCTTTAATTAGACATGGAAGGCTGGTGATTCAAACAAGCCCTGACAACAAATACCTAGTCCTAGTAATAATAGCTGGATATTAGTGAGACTGCCGCTTTGGATTTACACTTTTCCTCTTAAAAAGGGTTAAAAAAAATTGCATTCTGGTCTAAAAGTTTCTGAGGAATTGACAGAATCAAGTAGTAGCATCAACATTGCCTGGATGGGAAAACTATAGCCCAGGGAATCTATAAATCTTGTTGCTCATTTTGTACATTAAAGAACTGACTAGATGGTAAACATACCCAGGCAAAATTTTCCAACAACAGTTGTTTGAAAAATCATAAATGCCCCAAAACAATCTAGTTGAGCACTGATAATGGCTTTAGATATTTAAAAAAGAAAAATAACAACAAATGAGTTCTCTTAACATTCCAGAATGCTACACTTCCCTGGGTCAAATGACTACCATTACTTTTCCATTTCCCACTTGATGACAGTCACTAAGTACCCTATCCTGGAAACCATGAAGTAGTAATTATAACTAATAAACAGTGATCTCATCCAGGCACAGTGACATATACCTGTAATCCCAGCAATTCAGGAGGCTGAGGTAGGAGGATCACAAGTTCCAAGTCAGCCTGGGCAACTTAACAAGACCTTGTCTCAAGATAAAAAATAAAAAGAGCTAGAGATGTGACTCAGTGGTAGAGCATCACTGGGTTCAATCCCCAGTACCTCAAAAACAATGACCTTAAATATTTTTCTGTATTAATAAAAGAGTCAAATATTATCCTTTTGATCAATGCAATATCAAGAATATCCATGTCTTTCAAATCAATGGCAAACTGTCAGTAAAGCAGAAGGCTTTTCCATCTAAAACAAGTTCCACACAAATTACAGAAGTAACAGAAGCTGTGATAAGAATCATATAAGACAAGGGCTGGGGATATAGCTCAGTTGTAAAGTGCTTGCCTCACATGCACAAGGCCCTGGGGTTCAATCCCTAGCACAGCCCCCCACAAAATTATATAAGACAAAACGAGAATTTTAAATTGTATAAACTACTAACTACATTCTAAAGTCAGCCTTGTCTAATATGCTATGCTCAAGAAAGTTTGGGAAAGGGCCAAGGAACCAGGAATTCTCCTAAATTCACAGTGGTGATATAGACAGGTTCAACCAACTCCAAACTGCCTTCTATATATCTAACAAAATTTAAAAGTCACTTTTTTTGTTTTGTTTTGTGGTTTTGGAGCTTGAACCTTGGAGTACTCTATCACTGAACTACATTCCCAGTCCTTTTGATTTTTTTTTTGGGGTGGGGGAGATAATGGGTATGAGGGATTGAACTCAGGGGGAGCTTAACCACTAAGCCATATCCCCAGCCCACCCTTTTGAATTTTATGTTGAGACAGGATCTTGCTAAGTTACTAAGGTTGACTTTGAACTTGTGATTCTCCTGCCTCAGCCTCCTGAGTTGCTGAGATTACAGGCATGTGCCACCTCACCCAGCAAAAAAAAAAAAAAAAAGTACATTCTTTTAACAGGAATTTCTCCTGCAGATACATTCATACTCCATACCAGGACTTTGGAAAAAAGATGGTCACTGCAGCATTATTTATAATAGCCCCAAACTAGAAATATCCTAAAAGTTCACCAATAAGGAACTAGTGCATCTTGTGCAAAGGAAGGTTTTGCAGACTAAAAAAGAAAAAACAGAATGAATCAAACAATAATGCCCTATGTAAATTTATGGTTTTTAATTAAAATAAATTAAAAAAAGGAATAGGAAAACTGCTACTGATAGTAATGGCAAATTAACATTTTTGAGCATTTATGAGCATTCATATGAATTATTTGATGTGGAATAAGCTCTTAAATACAGTATTAACCCAAGAAAGGGGGTAGCAGTAATAGCAGCAAGGAGCTAAATGGAGAATTGTATGCTCCCACTTTATTAAAATAAATCCAAGAAATGTTTGTACATACA
This sequence comes from Sciurus vulgaris, assembly GCF_902686455.1. NCBI lineage: Eukaryota > Metazoa > Chordata > Mammalia > Rodentia > Sciuridae > Sciurus > Sciurus vulgaris. The sequence goes on along the minus strand of NC_136463.1, from coordinate 52,459,948 downwards.
ACAAAAATTTCTGAAAAATATACAAATAACTGCCTCTAAAGAAGGAAAACTGAAAATTCAGAGTATGAGGGAGACTGAACATTGTTTTGTATTGTGTGACTCTGCCATTGGTTCATTAATAAAAACAAAAGTTTCAGAACTAACTGTACAATATGATCCTTTTATCATCAAAAGAATTTTATATTTATATGTACATATTTCATGCCTAGAAAAGTCTGGGCTGAGAAGTACTAACCATTGACATTGTTAACTATGAAGAATGAGATGGGGCAGGATATGGAAGTGGAATAAAGAGGAATCACTCTCAAAATGTATAGTTAGAGGTAGAAAGTACTTTGTATAATAAAAGAATTCAAGGTAATCTTTAATACTTAATAAATACTAGTTACAGAATTAAACTAATGTTAAGTCAGGTGCTGTGGTGCTACTCAGGATGCTGAGGCAGGAGGATCATAAGTTCAAGGGCAGTCTGGGCAACTTAGCAAAACCCTGTCTCAAAATAAAAATGAAAAGGATTGGGAATGTAGTTCAGTGCTAGAGCACCCCTGGGTTCAATCCCCAGGACTGTACATAAAAACAAACTAAAGTTTAGAATGAACCAACAACTAAAGAAGATCAATTTCAAAGGCATTAAACTTGTTAATTATATTTTATAGGTTAGTAAGTAGAGAATCACAGACATTTGATGCAGGAAGAGGCCTTTGAGATCCCCAAATTGAATTCATTTTTCTGACAGGGAATTAAGGTCCAGCAGGGCTAAGTTGCTCTGATGGTTAATGGCAAAGCTGGGTAGAGTTAAACTCTTTCTGCCCCTGGTCAGGGCCTTCTGTACCACATCATGCTAGGCACCAAAAATTGAAAGGTTTCTCCATTTTGGGGCTGCCAGCACTGCCCACTTTACTTTGTCACTTCTTAGAATCCTGAAAAAACAGTACTGGTATAAGTTGAGTACCCCTAATCCAAAAATTCAAAATCTGAGATGCTCCAAAATCAGTAACTTTTTGAACACCAATATGATACCACAGGTGGAAATTCCATACTGGGAAATTTTGTTTCATGTACAAAATTATTAAAAATATTGTATAAAATTGCCTTCAGGCTATGTACATAAAGTATATATGAAACATAAATAAATTTTGTGCTTAGACTTAGGTCCCATGCCAAGATACTTCATTATGTATATGTAAATATTCCACAATCTGAAAAAAACAAATCTAAATGCATGGAACGAGAAGTCCCATTTTGGATAAGGCACACTCAACCTATAATACTAACTCAGAATATTCCCAGAGACTCTCTGTAAATCTGGAGAAGCTATCCAATTAGGAACACTCTGCTTCTTTATTTTGTTTTATTTTAATATATTGAGAGAACAGGCCATAAGGAATTGGGGTGAGGGGAGGCAGAAGACTAGATTAAATTAACAGACCCTCTACACAAGACACTAAACAGAATGTTAATAAGAGATCAAAGAATCATCCAGGCAACAATCTACATTGCATGTATGTGGACATAGCTATGACAGTTAGGTAGAGTAGGGGAGTGGGGACAAGAGTGTACCTGAGGAAATAAGGATAAGTAGAAAATAAGACACACAATCAGTGGCTGGTGCTGAAGACCTCCTCTCCCACCAAATTGGTGGATAAACAAGGAAGAAATTCAAAGAATAGAATAAGGAGGAGAAAGAACTACGTGGTACTTTGTCACTGGCTCAGCTGATTTTCAATGTAATTCTGGGCAATTCATGGAAATGTAAGCTATAAAGGAAACTAGATCCTGATTTCACATTACTAATAACTACTCCCAGTGTGCTTAAGCCCAGCTTCTTGGCTACAACCTGGTCAACACTATGACCTGAAGAGGCAGTGGAGTGGACAGGTCTTTGAATCCTTGCCACAAACCAACCCACTTCAGCTCCTGGGTTTCCTTAAAACTTAGTGGAAGACTTAAAAATGTAGGTAAGTCTTACTTTGTAAATGAATTGCTCTGGAGAAGGAAGAAGGGTGCAGATAATTACTTCTCCATGCTATAACAGAAGAGCCGCAAGGAGACAGTTTAAAGTTTGTGAGACCAGAAGATTTTAATAGCTCACTTTTTTTAAAGTCAACAAACTTCACTAAATATCTATTATGTACCAGGCCAAGTCCTCACCTTCCTCAAAGTACTGATCACATTTTGCAAGTACAACTTTAATACCATTATTATTCATGTGCTTTAATAGAACCAAATTACCTGATTATAAATTCAATAAAGGAAGGACTACCCGCAAATTCTTATTGGCAGTAATAATCTTTACAATAATGATAAAATAATAAATAATAAATAGAAGGTAATCCTCAGAAGGACTTACTTAAGGACTTACTTAAGCACCTCACTTAAGGTTACAGTTACTAAGTGTTGGTGACTACCTTTTATTGAATATGCACCACAACAGGGGGCTAGTCCTGTGAGGTCCTTTAAAAATATTTTCTCCCTGGACTGGGGATATAGCTCAGTTGGTAGAGTGCTTGCCTCACAAGCACAAGGTGCTGGGTTCCACAACAAAAAAAAAAACAACTTTCTCCAACTTTCACAGCAACCTTGCAAAATAAGATTAATCCTAATTAATTGATAATGAAACTAAGGCTAAGAAAGACTAAACTGCTGTGTTCTCAGTCTCAGTTCTGTCTAGTTTCAAAGTCAGTGTTGTTCCACTACACCTATTTCAGAAACTGGAGACAGGGGAAGTACTAATTTAGAATTACCAATTATACATTTTGCTAAGTATGAACAGGATATAGCTCCCACCCCCACAAAAGAAATCAAATAAACCTATCTATTCTTACTATTATGGAGAAAAAGCAAGGAGATTTTAACATCAAAAACTAGAATCATGTGACTTAACTACAAGCCAGAAAATTTCTACATATATAAACACTATCTTCTCCTTATTTGTCTCAAGCTTCCAGGTAGCAGTGAAAACTCTGTCCCAAACACAGAATTTGAGGCACAGTATTTGGGAACCACCTTGCCTCCACTATAGCCACCAGGGATACTTCTAGAATCAATGCAGTTAGCCTCTCCATGCCTACATTCATTCACATTCATTACACAGTGATGGCCATGTTTCTCTATCTACCTATCTTTTTCCCTAAAATACAGAGTTGGGAAAAGTTATTTATAGATTTTTTTTAAAAAATTATTTCCCCAGGCCTTCTCCTAAGGCACCAAAATACCTTCTGATATTGAATCCCTTTGTAAAGAGATTATTTTTATTCTATTTAAAGAGCCAAAAGGTGCTGACTTTGAAATGCTAACAAAAGGACAAGCTTCATGTAAAGCGAGTTCTGAGGATATTTTGGGCATACCTGAAATTTCACACATAGCTTCCCGCAGCATGCACCTTCTCTCAATGGTGAGGCCATTATAATTCCATCTCAAAGAAACACTGTGAATAGAAGCCAATGTTTTCCAGAAATTTTAAACCCTCTGGCTGTAGGATTTGGGTTTATTAATTGCAAACTAACAGATTCAAAAGCACAGAACTTTTATTTTAATTTCACATCCATTCTTCCCAGGAGAATACTTCTTCAGGAAAGAGCATAACATCTCATACCTAAACTCCATGAAATGTTTTGAAAGCATTTTCATAGGACTTATCTTTCTAGCAATTCCTAGTATTATCTGGAAAACTCCATAATGCAGAAAGTCACTAATTTATTAAGCAAAGTATCATAAACTCTCAACTATCCAGCACAATAAAGAAATGTGGTATTCAAATATTCACATTTACAAAGCCACCCAACATAAATTATGCCTCAAAAAAAGGATTAAAAAGTCACTCTATAAGTGATTTATAGCCAAATTTTTTTCCAGAAATTACAACATCATAAAGTATATACCTAATATACCACAGTGAACACTGTTTAATCTTTCTGATGATTAATACGGTTCTTGAGGGTTTGCATTATAAAAAGAATTTGTCTTGGCACTACAGCAACATGCCAATTAATAGAGAATTCTAGTTGAATACGTGCCAGGTGACAGTTAACTGTATTATTTCTACTAGAGTAGAATTCAGTTTTAAATGACTTATTTTGGGGCCAGACAGCCTTGTGTTTAAATCTGGCTCTTCTATCTCCCAGCTGTGGAGTTCTGGGAATTATTAAAAGTTCTCAAGATACTTCTCTACAGTGTAAAAACTCCTCTGCTAGACTGCTGCTTTCCCCTTCCAACTGCATCAGTGACTTCAGGGGCAAAGTTTGACTCGGACTCACTGCCCTTTTTGTAAAGAAGAGGACTCACCAAAACAAATCAATAATATAAGACTACTAGGAATGAGAATTTGCTATCTGATGTATCTTAAATCTGGAGGATAACTGCTATAATATTGTTTAAAATATTTAAGAAGGTCAGCAAATGGAAAGACGGGGAGCAGAAGGAGAATTACAAAGAGGCTGTTGTAATACAGAAGCTTCCTCCTTTCCCTTCTGTCAAGAGAAATGGGCTCCCTATAAAGACAGAGGTTTAGGAGCGCCCCCATGTGGTGGATTATCTGCATGCCACCCCCTGAAATACTGGCTAGTTACAATAGGGAATTATTTGAAAAAAAATAGAATTTTTAAGAAAGCTGATGTACTTCAGTTGAGTTTTTTATTTCTCCCAGGAAACTCTGGGTTATTTACATTAAAGTTCCTAAATATTTTTGTAATGTTTTAGACAACTCTTCTCAGTGCTTTTAAAGTTCAGTTCATAATTCAAAAGTAGGAGGTAATTTCTGAGATTACCCCAATATCAAAAATCCAAGAGATTTCAGCGGATGGTCAGACTATAAGTATTCAGGAGAACAAAGTCAGCTGTTACTGTGGCATGCTTAATACTCTCTAATTAACAGCTAGCATACATTATTAATAGGAAAAAGTAAGAGTTCTTAATTTATATACTTCTCTTGCCCTGCAGATTTAGCATATAAATAAGATGAATACTAACCAATTATCTTAATGGAGCTAGCAAATACCTAAGTACTAATATTATACCATGAAACAATAATTACCTTTCTCATGTATGTGCTTTTGATAAAACTAAAATGAGTTTTCACAACTTGATCCCATGTGGAGACCTCCCAGTACTGAGTAGAGGAAATATCTCTGACCATGTGAAACTAGTTGACGCCTACATATTTAGTACGTGTTGATTCTGGTAAAGTAAAAGCTCCTGGTATAACACACTGTTACTGTTGTTGGGCAGCAACAAATAATACCAGATGGAGGGTAAAGTTACAAACTCAGTGTATCAGAATATTCCAACTATGTGAAAAAGAAGGTCCCAACTGTTTACTGAAATCAAACTTTTATTAGAAACCTTAGTGGATTAATAATTGCTTACTTGGAAAACCATGAAACGAATCTAAATCAACCTTCCTGGTATTATAAAAAGAGTTACACTTGGGAAAATATATTTTTTAAACACCTTCAATTGCTTTACCTGAAAAGCTATATTTCTACATTTCCCCATATTTAAAGCTGGGACATATTCAAAGTCAATACTAAACATTGGATCTTTGGTATAAACTACTCACAATTTAGAGAAATGAGAGAAGACCATTTGAGGTTAGTTTCCATACCAATATAAACTTGGGTTTAAAGGGTTCATTTGGGTAACAGGCCACTATATTTTTCTACACTGATCAGATTATGAATTTCTAAAAAAGGTTTTCACACTTGACAGCTGAGAGGAGATTAAGATGATGGCCCAACTTGCTTTAAAGCAAGTTCCTACTACTTTCCACCCCAAAACTCTCAAACTAGGGGCAGTATCTGTGCTCCTGGAAAAACAATACAGCAACAAGTCACATCTTAATAATCTACATAAATAGTTAAAAATGCTGTATGATCTCTACTGGTATCAGCCTCCCCAGGAAGAAATAGATCATTACAAACTCTGAAAATCACAGAAACAGAATCACAGCCTAGGAAATTTCGCTGTTGGAGCAGCGGCTGGTCATCCTCAAAGCAGTGGACAGAGAGCAATGCAGGGCTCTGTAAATCTAACACTGACGGAAACCCTTATTAGCTTCCTTTCCTATGAAGTTCATACCCAAACAAGTTAATTCTTTTACTTCAGTAGGGTTTGCCTTGCCAGCATATTCACTGTAAAACATGTAACAGGTACTTAAAACAGAAATCAAGATTACAGGCAACAGTGTAGAAACCAGGTCCTCCTCAAGTTGTGGAAAAATCTGGGTAGCCCACACCCAGATTCCTTCCTTTCTTAAAATAAGACTCCTTTTCCTCCCACTCTAGAAAAGAGGTGGAAATGTTTACATGGATACATCTGATGTGTTGACACAGCTCTGAGCAATAAGTCCTTCAAAAGGGCGATCTTGTCCTTCAGATTCTGCAACAAAGTTCTGATTGTCACTGTAAGCTGAAAAGAAAAGAACACATCCTAAGTATTCAAGTCCAGAGGTGAGATGTAGAATCTACTAACTTAAATCATGGAAATTCGGCTTTACAGATTATGATTCAATCAAGGAAGGGCTAGAAGAGATCCTTAGCCTCCCAATGACAAATTTAGGATTATAAGGAGTCTCAAAGGTCACCTGGTCTAGACACCTCACCTCAGGTTCTTATGTTCCCTACAACCTGCTCTAGTGGCTACTGGGTCCATACCTAAAAATGGACATTGACTAGAAACTGTCCGTTTGCCCTCACACTTGTCTAAATTCTGTCCCCTGAGCTTCTACCCATTGATCCTATTAATCTACCCTGGAGCCTTGCAAGAAACTGTGTTCCCAAATGTTTTCATTCAACAGCAAACACCCCAGTTCCCTCAACCATGCTTCAAATGACATGGCATCAAGTCCCATTACCATCCTGACCAGTCTCTGAACAGAATGGTATATTTTCAAACCATTTGAACAATTACAGCAATGTGTTTTTTCCATACTAGAGGAATTTTAACCACACATGACTCTTTCTCCAGGACTGTGTGAATTTTCTCCAATCATTCTAAAGAATCAGAGGAAATTTTTGTTTGTGACTCCAAAGCACTACATTAAAGGATGAAGGAGGGGTGGGGAGAGAGCTCTCTGGAATGAGGAAAGGTAAAAACAAAGCTTCCCATTTAAATGAAAACATATTCAAGCATGGATGAAATCAGAGATGCGTTAAAAAGGTAGAACATCACAGGTTTCATTCACTACCTTGTTAAGGCAGCAATTGCACAACTTAGGGGAAAGCAAATGCCCCTTCCTTAGAACAGTAAGGACACAGTCAGAGGCTGGCTAAGGGATACACATCAAGCAACCCTCCAAGGTATCAGCAGCCAAGAAAAAGTGTGACCTTATTCTAAAACCTCTGGAAACCAAGGAAGAACCACCCACAATACTTATGGGAGAATGTCAAGGAAAGCAGGGTTCTCATTTACAGAGTAAAGAGCAACATAAACAAAAAAAGCACAACAAACTGGGCAAGATGGCTTGCATTTGAGGGAGGCTGAAATCAAAGGATCACTTGCCCCAGGAATTTGAGACAGGCCTGCACAACATAGCAAGACCCTGTCTCAAAACATACGCATACATGCACACACACACATGCAACAAACACAACCACATCTATGAAGAGTCTACAGAATTGAAGAGATGAAGGAGTACAAAGCCATATGTTTCTAAACTGGTGCACTGGTGGAAGCCTATAATCTCAGTGACTCAGAAGGCTGAGGCAAAAGGACTGAAGTTCAAGGCCAGCCTCAGCAATAGCAAGGCCCTAAGCAACTTGGTGAGTGTGCTTCAAAAATAAAAAAATAAAAAGGATTGAAAGGATGGGGGATGTAGCTCAGTGGTAAAGTGCCTCTGGGTTCAATGCCCAGTACCAAGAAAAAAAAAAAAAAATACACATTCACATGCACATATATGACTCTAAAATGTGGAAAAATATGACTCAAAGCTCAATTTGTTAGCATAGAAATACAGCCATCATAACTTATTAAAAGAAAAAAAAATCAAGTCATAAAATAGAATGTCACTCAAACAGAAAAAATGCAGGAACTAAATATACCAAATGCCAAGTGCAAATATCTATTAAGTAAGGGAATTTTTTTATCATTTTATAAGAAAATGATTACCTTTATAATCAAGAAAAAGTTACATTTTCATAATTAAACAGAAGCTTCCAGAACATAGAAAAAGGTTGAAAACCTAATTCATATTTTAAGATACACGGCCCTGGTCATAAGCACTAACCAAGAGAGATAACCAAAAAAAGGAAACCACACATCAATCCCACTCAAAGATTATAAATGCAAAAATCTTTCTTTTTTGTGGTACTAGGGACTGAATACAGGCTTTGTGCCTGCCAGGCAAGCACTCTACCAATAAGCTACAACCCCAGCCCAAATGTAAAAATCTTTTTTAAAAATTAGCAAAACAAATTCAGAATTACATTAAAAAGGACAATATTGCCAAATATAATTTATTCTAGTACATTAAGATCAGTCTGAAACCAGACAACCTAAATATAAAGCTTATGGTGTTAATGATTAAAAATAGAAAAAAATATATGATTAATACAGTATGGGAAAAATTAAAACAAAAACAAAGTAAAGGAAAAAAGAAAAAGTAAAAATAGAACACTACTGCCTGAACTGCAGTATCATTTAACTTTGGTCTAGACAGTCTAGTCAAGGCAATGAGACAAATTAATGAACCATATAAGGACTATATGATAAACTGTAAAGGAGACAAAAGTACCATTATGTGTAGATAGATATAGTCTACTTAGGAAAGTTAAAAGAAATAACTGAAAGACTACTTAAAAGAATTCAATAGTTATAAATCATACAATGAAAAAACTCCAGGGCATTCCTAAATTTAAGTAATAACTAGATAGAATTTTTTCAATTGTTCTTTTTAAATTTCATTAATAGCTGGGCACAGTGGCACATGCCTGTAATTCCAGAATCTGGGGAGGCTGAGGCAGGAGGATTCAGAGCTCAAAGCCAGCCTCATCAGCTTAGCGAGACCCTAAGCAACTCTGTGAGGCCCTAAGCAACTCAGTGACACTGTCTTTACATAAAATACAAAAAAGGCTGGGAATGTGGCTTAATGGTTGAGTGCCCCTAAGTTCAAGCCCCAGTACCAAAAAAAAAAAAAAAAAAATTTACATTAACAAGACCAACAAAATCTAAAAAAATATACAGATGTTGACATGTGCTATATGACAGTGCCTGGCATATAGTAACAATAGAGTAAATATTGCTGAAGAAATAAAAGGAAACATTATTGTAAAAATGTAAATCTTCCTCAGTTTAATCTATAAACGTGTTACATATCTATTCAAAATCCCATTTGGAGTTCTTTTATTGGAGAGGCAGTGGGAATTGAGGCAAAGCACAACATTTTTTAAAATAATGTTTCACAAAATTACTTTGAGAGAAGGAGAAATGAAAGAGAGTAAGAAAAGCCATGACTATGTGTAATAAAGGAGGCCATAAAAAATGGATACCAAGACATTATTTAAAAAAAACAAAACTTGAGTATGATGCTGGCAGTTACCAACTGCATCCACAGTACAACAGAACAGAAGGCCCAGGAACACTGCAAGTGTGTAAAATTCAGTGAGTGAAACACGAAATATTTCACATCTTGGGAAGATTCATAATTTAGCAAATGGATAAAATCTACAACATAAAAAATAAATTTCAAAGATTTATACACACACACACACCTTCAGATATATTGAGGTTTTCAGACCTCTCAAAGCTCAAAGAAATCATTCTAATACTAATTATCTCCTGGTGTTACCTTGGATGTCTTTTCACCTCTTCTTTCAAACTGATTTCGTTGTTGAATTTTCTCAGCAATTTCTTGGGCAATTTGGCAGGTAGAATCATATGTGGAGAACCTGTATTAAAGTCATACAAAGAGAAAAGTGCTTGAGGTTCTTTAAAAGAAATGTCTGCAATGTCCAAGTTGAGTTTTAAATTCTAGTCACAAGTTCAAACAGGAAGAGAAGATAATAAACAGGACCTTTAAGAGTAGCATGTATCCAAATTCTAGACACCAGGCACCATTCTGAATGCTTCATTTGTAAAAACTCACTTAATCCACACAACCACATTGGGTACCCGCATTGCGTACCATTACCACATCCATCTACACATGAGAAACAAGGCACAAAAAGGTAGAGGAACTTGCTCGTGTGGGGAATGTGAGCTGTAACCAAGACTGTCTGGCCCCAGAGCCTGGGCTCTTAAACAACCTCATATTCTGCAGATGATAAAGCATTTGTAGACATTCATTTGTAAAACACAACAAACATTTCCAGCACATCCTGTGCTGTACTAAGCACTGTTCCACACACTATGAATGAATAGAGCTGGGGAACAAAACGGACAAAATCCCCTGCTTTCAAGGCACATACATTCTAAGGAAGAATGGTTAAAAAATAACAAATCAATACATGTCAGATGTTGACATGTGCTAAGAAGAAAAAGGAAGTAGAATGAAGGAACAGACAGATGGGCAGGTGCTACTTAAGATTAGATGGACCCTGGGAAAGGTGAGGGTCAGCCATGGAGATCTGCCTGAGGAAGAGCTCCACTGTCCAGGAACAGCAGTGCTATGTGTCCTGCAACAAAACACTCTGGCAACATAAGACATGTGTCTGCTTGACATCTCAGTTTGCCAGATTCTCTCAAAACATATACCGACCTACCTGTTACTTAGCAGTGTTGGGAACTTTAAAGGATTCACAGTGAACTCCCAATAGCCCCTGGTTTTCTCCTATCATAGCACTTCTATCTTCTGTTTTGCAGAAAATACTTAAGCATGAATATATTTCATTTTCCCTACTTCACTTTCTGTTCCTAAAAAAAATGGATCGTACTGTATTTATATGACCATTATTTTCCAGTACTATCCATTACAAAATACTGAAAACTGTTGTTGGCCTAATGTCCCAATTGTTGCTTAAGAATCAGTCTATTTCTTAAAAATCTCCCAACTCCCACATATCACTTATACATGACAGGAACCTGATAAGTTTTTCAGAATGAAGGAAGATGCTCCAATCACTTCCCTTAGGAATCTTACCATGGTAAATATAGCAATAGCTAACAGCTAAGTGCCTGATCTGAGCCAGGTCCTATGCTGAGAGCTTTATGTTATCAACTTCATAAGGACCCTAGGAGGCAGGATCCTCAGCCACTAACCCTAGACTCTAAAGTGCCATCATTCAAGTGAAATTTATATGTGTTTGGGTATATATGTATATGAGAAAAGAGCAAGTGATATAAGACATAATTAATAGTGGGCTAATGGAGAAAATTGGGTCCTGGTCCCAGCTTTACCACATTTTACCTATTTTCCTCCATATTAACACCTATTACAAGAGAAGCTTGGATATGATTCGGTGGTCCCAGACTAAATATGTCAAATTCCATAATAAAATCCTACCAAATGTAAGGTTTAAATGAAGTATTTCAGGACCTAGAAGGACCTGTTGACTGAGTGCCTCAGGAGGACACAATGGGCTGACTTCAAGGTTAACACAGGACTCTTGTTCAGAGAGGAGGGAGGACCACATTCTAGACAAGGTAAAAGGGCTGTGGAGCAAGCAAACATCAAGGGGAGAAAACATGCCTGGCATACTTGGCTGAGTAGTGGCCCTGGAAGGAAAGTACAATATAAAACAGTGGAGATGAGAAATTAAGTTTCTGCAGAGCTGGAACACCAGACTAATTAGGTTTGACTTATGAGAGGATTTTAGAGCCATAGGAGACACTTTAACACATAAAGCGAGGCCTTGAAGATATGTGAAATGTTGAAGGACAAACTCCCAGACATCTTACTCCCAATTCTCATGTTCTCGAGTTAGTCCCCCAAAAGTAGTGGTCCCTGAAACTTTGCAACACACATTGGAATCACTGGGGAATCTTTTTAAAAAACCAAACAAACAAATAAACAAAAAACAATGCTTAACTCCCACCCTACCCACAAGTACTGATTAAATTAGAATGGAGTTTGACCTGGATATGAGGATTTCTGAAAACCTCCCCAGGTACCACTGCACTCTAGAGAGATAATGGGCAACCTCATCATGGTGTCAAGCACCCCAGTACCTAAAGTACTGGTCTAGAAAAATTAATCTGAATTCCACTTATATAAATAGTAATGTAAGAACATGAGAGTAATGGCCAGTGATCAGTAGATTTCTTGGGCTATTCAATTCCACAACCATTTACCAATCTTACAATCTGCAGGGTATTTGGGATATAGAAGGCTGGACTATGGCAGGAATAGGGGCAAAAAAAAAAAAAAAAAAAAAAAAAAGGTCAGAGATATTAAAAAAAAATAGAGACTGTTATGAGGAGTGAGTAAAAAGTAAATGATTAGTTTTCAGGCCTAGGTGACTAAGAGGATGGTGATACCAAAACATAGACTAAGAAACTGGAAATGGGAGCATAAAAGAAGTTTACAGACTATGAACCAGTCCTTGTTTTTATCAAACACTGAATGTACAATTAAATTAATATATGTTTTACTTTAAAATATATCTAGAAAAGAAAAAGTGCTATGGAGGTGGAGAATGGAGCTCAAACAAGGACAGAATATTGATAATTATAGAAATTCGATGATGAGTATGAAGGGGCCCATTACAATATTCTACTTCATGTATCTTTTACCTTCCATAACAAAACCGTCAAAAAAAAAAAAAAAAAAACCCACTACCAATATAAAAAAAAAGTTCAACCAGAATATAAAACTATTAAGGTTTAAATAATTTTTCCACAGTGTATCATCAACAAATAAGCTGCTCTAACAGTAAAGCTAATTAACTTCAGCAAAGAACCAGTTCAGAGACAGTAATCATCTGCTACTTCAATTAAACAGAGAGTTTATCACTTGCTTTGGTAGGGCATTAAAACAGTACCTGCTATGTTCCATTTTTAATATTAGAACACAACTCAGGAGGAAGGAAGTCATCAATGGTCTATGGCATTCAGTAGTACAAAGGCAATGTTGTAGCAGGATCTGGTTTTCTGCAGGTTTTCTGGGATGGGGGAAAAGGTCTTATCTCTGAGTTTTACTTTTTAAAAGCTGGCTTCCACTAGATGGAAAGCAACCTAGCAAGATATATCAAGGGCCTTAAAAATGTTTGTACCTTGAACCCAATACTTCTACTTCTGTGAAGGGAGCCAAAGAAAAAAGATGGAAAAAAAGGGACATATTTTGCAATAGCAAACTACAACAAACAAAACCAAAACCTAAAATAAATAATCATCATTCATATCACTGATATACACCATAAAAATGTTTTCAGTCCCTGTGTTCATGGTGCATGCCTGTAATCCCAGACAAGTAACAGACTGTGGCAGGATAATCACAATATCAAGGCCAGCTGAGGCAACTTAGCAAGACCCTGTCTCAAAGAAAAAAAAAAAACAGAAAACATTTGGTGATATGGAGAAATCTGCTTGTTTTGTAAAGCATATGTGTGTGTGTGTATAAAGATTACAGTAATAAATCCAAAGTAAAATATCAATAACAGCTATTTTCAAATAAAAGTTAAAATGTCATTTATTTTCTTCTCTGCAAATATTTAGTATTCTCTAAATTTTCTATTATAAGTATACACAATTGTTAAAATTAGTTGAAAAAGATAATGTTCAATTCAGCAACTGATCCAGATAATCTAGATCCCAAGTAAATTTGACTTTGACCTTGGAATCCATTCTCCTACTACACACATTGCCTGAAACAATAATAAAACATATTAGAAACACCAACATAAGACATACTCCAACAAGAACTTTATAGAACTACAATGTTATAAATTATCAAAGAGAAAGGTCAAGTCTCGTTAAGTTTATCAATTTGTTTCTTGGGATCACGACTTGTATCTTTCATCATGCAGTCCTTGGGACTTAGCTGCTGAAAAAAATTACCCTTATTAGCTGTTGTTTTTCTGCAGAAGTAGCTGCTGATGGAAGTCTTCATGATACGAAGTCAGGAAAGGGTAAAATGCCTTATCACAAGTGCATAATTTCCCTCGCAGATTCCTACAAGTTTTTGAAGGGCCCACAAGATCTACGTCCAGCTAGTTACTACCTAGCTGGTGACGGTGGATTCTAAACCTTGGTTTCTCCACTATGGAGTTCAGCGGGTGCACCAACATTTCACAAAACATTATTTCTATCTCACTTTTACAGAAGTCCAGGGAAGTCTGCGCCAGTCAGCCCCCACGACCAGGATAGGCGGGAAATCCCCGTGGCGAGACGCTGCCCAGAAGGGCTGGAGAAATACTCTTAAGATTCGGCTCAAGTCCTCAGCATCCCCGAAGTCTACCCCGTCTCCTTCCAGGGTCACCCATGTAAACACCAAGGGTGGCGGGATGAAGCTAAGTGCCCCTTAGACTCCTCGCTGCTACTCTCTTCACCCGGACAGGTCTCCAGCCTCAACGCTGAACAACTGTCTCGCTCGCTGGAAGCCGGGCCTCCTCCCCGGTCCCTCCAAGCACTGCCGCCCTCACCCGGGGCTCACCAGGGGTCCGGTGCCATCGTGCCGCCTCCGCCCGCAGCTCGGACACTTCCTGCTCGCAGCAGCTGACTACGGCGGCCCGCGCGGCTCAGTCTCCGCGGTTCGGCCGGTGCGCGACCGCCTGGAGTTTGCAAAGTGAATTCGTGCACTAGCACCTCAGAACTATGAGGGGAAAAAAGAAGAAAAGCACTCCTTGTGAGGACAGTAGGTTGGAGCAATTTTTTTCCACTAAAAGATGCAAACTACTTGGCGCAATTAAAACTGTTGTTGGACAGAATCTAAGCTTTTCCCCAGGAAGGTGAAAGCGCTTCAAACCTGCCTTCTCGCTGTTCCTTAAATTTTTATCCTGCTTTAAAAACAAAACAAACACTGGATCGGGGCGATAGATGTATACTGTATACATTTACTAAAACCCCCTTTAGGTGAATTTTATAATATGTAAGTTCTACCTTAAAATAACGCCTTTTCAAGAAATCTTTTTAAGAATTGTTTTATTTCTGCTTCCAACAAGGGGCCCAATGCATTATCAATTACCATATTATTTTATAGCAGTCCACTCATCAAATGCAATCCTCTGTATTTAAGTATTTTTTAAATGTCAATAGGTGCTTAATTATATAATTACCCAAAAGGTCACAGGCTCTTTACAAGGGAAAGAGGGGAAGTGGTTCGGTACAGTTAGTGCTCACCCCAGTTCCCAGCCCCCAAATTTCCACAGAATGGAAAGAAAAGGAAGCCCTCCCTACTTTCGCAGGAAAGCAACTAAAACTCCGAAAAGAGTTTCGGCGTCGGCGTGGATCTGGTGCGCATGCGCACGGCCGTTACCATAACGACCGGGAGAACGCTGTACCAGCTGGGCTGAAAGAGAGTGAGCGCGACTTTCTTGGTGATGAATGAGAAAATTTCGCCCGAGGCCGAAGTGGCGGAGCTGGAGCTTGATGCGGTAATCGGTTTCAATGGTGAGACTTGGAGCATCCACGAGCTAGGCGGGTTAGGAACCCCGAGGACGCGAAGTGTAAATGGGCGGCGTTGAAAAGGCAGAGCGGGGACAGTAGTAAGGACCGGGGAAACCGCGTCCTCGCTCGCCCAAGGATTTTGGAGAGTCACTTCCTCGTTCTGAGTCTCAGAGAGTGGGATGGCTTTTTTTTTTTTTTTTTTTTAACTGCTCAGATAAGTACCAGCACCTAAAAGGGACCAAATGTCTCCTCACCGGAACGTGAGAATGAGTAAGGTGGTTGTGACCTTTCTCCATCAGGGGCATCCCTCCTTGGCTCTGAGCACATCACAGTCGTTGGGCCCTCGGTCACCGCCGGATGCTCTCTGTGTTGACTCCTGGGACCTACTAACGAAACTTCCAAAATCCTAGCGAATGTACTATTAAGAACAGGCTGGAGAGAAATGAATTTGAGTAACAGCTTTAGGGGATGATCTGGGTCCTGTAACACGAAGTGAGGATTCTCAAAGGTGAAGATTTCAAGCCAAGATAGAAAGTGAATGGGACGCCAGGGGGAGTGAGAGGAAGAGGTGTTTTTGATCACAGGAGAGGCCTGACCATTGGGCTTACATCTTATTTGTGACTGCTTGTGGTTGTGCACATTAAAGAGGTGGCACACGCCTGTAATCCCAGCGGCCCGGGAGGCTGAGACAGGACTGCAAATTCAAGGTCAGTCCAGCCTCAGCAAATTAGCCAGGCCCTAAGCAATTTAGTGAGACCCTGTCTCAAAATAAAAAACAAACGAGCTGGAGATGTGGCTCAGTGTGATTAAGCACCCCTGGCTTCAATCCCCAGGACGCTTTCTTCTCCCCTCCCCCGCAAAAAAGAGGAAGATGCCGTGTTTTTGTTTTGTTTTGTGTGTGTGGTTTATTTGGGGGATGAGAAAAAACAATTAATTGAATTTTAGAAAAAGCAAACTTTTTTAATAAATGTGTTGTGATGCCTGAAAATTTTAAAATTATAATCATGTAGATGCAGAATAATCGCTGACAAGTTTTGAGCACATTCTAGGACATAGCCCTTGAGTGTTTTACTTTAACAATCTCTGCAGAAAGTGGCACTTCATACTCTGAAATGTTGATCATCTTTAGAACTGGTTATAAGATCACTGGTAAAGGAATTGAGTGGCCTCCAGTGAGTTGCAAAGGCTCCCTGCTGAGCCATGTACAGCCACACAGAGCTGAGCAACTGAATTCATGCCGTTTTATAGAGCCCCAGGAGCAAACATGGTATATTACATCCTGTGTCTTTCATGGTAGTTACTAATTCTTTAGTCTTTTAGAATGATCAAATTAATGGAATTGTTTTCATCTTGTTGGTTTTTGTGATCATTTATTTTTTTTTAATATAGTCAAACACACTTTTATTGAGAACCATAATATACCAAATAGTACACTATGGACTGAGAATAGAGATAAATGCATAGCCATGTTTAAGAAGAAGAGTTCAGAAAACTGGAAAAATATAGTGAAACTGAAAGAAAAATTGGTCATCATTACATTTCCCAAAGATACCACTGTTAATCTTTTGGTGTGATCCTTTCAAATACCCACTTACATAGAAATATTTTTTAAGTGAAAGTGGAATCATATTTGTGTGTATGTGTCTATGCATTTTCTTATAACCAGAATTTATTTCACTTAACAGTATGCTGTGTAAATCTTTCCTTGGAAATTAATGTACTTTATGCTATAAATTTTAAAGTAATAGTTAATATATTTTGTTGCATCATGATGCCATAATTTATTTAAATAATTATTAATTTTTAGCATAATTCTATTTTTTACATTTATTTTAAAATGCTACAAAGAACATCTGCATAGCTAAATCTTTTAGCTCTTTGACTTTTTTCCTGATAATAAGTAATAAGTACATTCTAAAGACTTTGATGTATCCTCCAAATGTTATATATGCCACAGAAATATCTACAAAAAATAAACAGTGGTTCCCCTTATTCATGAGAAATAGGTTCCAAGACCTTCAGCAGGTACCTGAAACCAGGATAGTACCAAATCCTACATATGCTGTGTTTTGGACTATATATACATATACCTATTTAAAATTTTAATTTATACAAGGCACAGAAGGATTTAACAACAATAATGAAAATAGCATAAAATAATTGTAACAATATAGTATAATAGAAGTTGTTTAATATATTAATTATTTCTGGAATTTTCATTTAATATTTTTAGACTTCAGATGTAAATGAAGTCTTGGAAGTGAACCAAAGATAGGGGTACTAGAGTATAGGAATATTTCTCTCTCTCTTTTTTTTTTTTTTTTTTTTTTTTTTTTGTGGTACCAGGGATTGAACCCAGGGCCTTGTGCTTGCAAAGCAAGACACTCTACCAACTGAGCTATCTCCCCAGTCCTAGGAATATTTTAATAGCATTATTCTAGTAGCTGAAAGCTAGAACCAACAAAATGTCATCAGAAGAGAAAGGGCAAATAAATTGTAGTAATCCTCAATAGACTACTTTACAGCAAGAAAAAAACATGAACGACTGCTACCCATGACAAGAAGGATGAATCTCACGAACATAATGTGCAATCAAAGAAACAAGGACACAAAGAGGACCACATTATGTCTTCCATTCATATAAGTTCCAAAACGAGAGAAATTCACCTGTAGAGAGAGAAGTCAGATAGTGACTAACTTTCAAGAAATAGAGACTGGGAAAAGTTGCATGGAAGATATCTGGAGTGCAGAAATGTTCTTCTTCTTAGTCTGGGCTATCATCTATAAGTGTGTTTGTTTGGTAACAGGATATTGAGTTTTCTGTATTTGTCTCCAAAGAAAAATGCTTACTTAAAAGGCTATACTAGCTGCTATAGTTTGAGTTTGTCCCTTAAAGGATTCATGAGCTCAAGGCTTGGTCCCTGGTGTGGCAGTGTTATTATTTAGATATGGGGGGTCCTCCCAAACTCATGTATGAGACAGTGCAAGAAAGTTTAGAGGTGAAGTGATTGGGTTATGAGAGAATTAACCTAATCAATGCATTATTCCATGTGAATGGATTAACTGGGTGGTAATTGTAGGCAGATAGGGTGTGGCTGAAAGAGGTGTGTTACTGGGGCATGCTTTTGGGGTTTATATTTTGTCCCGGATGAGCAGAGCTCTCTCTCTTTGCTTCTTGATTTTATGTCCTGGACTGCTTTCCTCCACCATGATGTTCTGCTTGCCTTGAATCCAGAGCTATGGAGTTGACCACCTATAACTGAGAGCCCCCTGAAACCAAGAACACCAAATAATTTTTTCCTGCACTAAAATTGTTCTCGTCAGGTCTTTCGGTTTCAGCAACAAAAAAAGCTGACTAAAACAGGCAGTGGTAAGGTGGTAGAATCTTTAAGTGGTAGAACCTAATGGAAGATGGTTAGGTCACTGCCTCTGGGAGGGATCAAGGTAGTTTTCATAGTACCCTGGTTAGTTCCCTACTAGAATGGGTTGTTACAAAGAGTAAACTGGCCTCTGAATCTCTCCGGCTTCCTGTCTTGTTTTTCCCTTCATGTGATCTTAGAATTTCAGCCCCTAAAACTGTAAGCTAAGTAAACTTCTTTTCATTATAAAGACCCAGTCTCAGCTATTTTGTTGTAGTAACAGAAAATGGACTAATACATCAGCTCTCAGAAAAGAGAATAGGCAAAGTTTTGTAAAAGTTTGGGAGGAAGATTTTATTCTAAATCAAAGAAGGACTGGCCTCTTTAAATTCAAGTAACCTTTAAAATCAGCTAGAGTCAGTGGGTAAAGATTGAGGGGCAAACCATCCCAAGTAGCAGGAACAGGGAAGCAAAGAAGGAAAAGTATGGGGCCTGTTTATGGAATGGCAAATAGTTTGGTGAAGCTTCAGGGTCAGGCACTGGCAGGATAACCCAGGAAAGAGCACCTGGGGGTAGATTCCAGAGGGCTTAAATGCCAGATAATTAAGATTAGATGTCATGGGGATGCAAATCAGAAGTAAAAGCAAGGCCCCTTTTATCATGAACTGGAACTCATGGTAGGGTTATATTCTTAAATTTGAAATTGAACTTGAAGGTGCAAACATATAAATGTACTTGACCTCATCTAGGTATAATGTTTATGTCCCGCCAAAGCTCTTATGTTAATACAGTAATGTTCAGACGTGACATGATTAGATAGTGAGAGCTGTAATCAGCCCATCCTAGCCTGGGTGGTAACTGAAGGCAGGTGGGGCATGGCTAAAGGCGATAGGCCACTGAGGGAGTGCCCTGAAGGGTGCATCTTCCGGTGGCCCCTTCCCCCATCCCTCTCTCTGCTTCCTGGCCAGCCATGATGGCTGCACTGCTCCTCCTCCACACTCTCTGCCATGATGTCCTGCCTCACCTTGGGCCCAGAGCAATGAACTTGGCCCAAAGCATGGACTGACCCTATGATGCTTGAGTCAAAATAAATTCTCCTCTAAGTTATTCTTGTTGAGTATTTTGGTCACAGACACAAAAAGCTGACTAACACATAAGGAAACCAAATATAGCTGAGTTGAATATGAAAACATTTTATAAAGTTACGGTTATTAAGAATATGGTCAGTTTTATCAATTGACTGGGATAAATAATTTTTGTTATTCAAAGAGCTCTTACAAACTAAAAATAGCATCAACAACAAAAGAGAATGCAAACTAAAACCTATGGGCTACTGTCTGTTTTATAAATAAAGTTTTATTGGCATGCCCACTTGTTCATGTGTTTTCTGTGGCTGCTTTTACACTACACTAGCACTAGCTGCCACAAAGGCCATATAGCCCAAAGAGCCTAAAATATTTACTGTCTAAAATATTACTATATTTGTGACTAAAATTGATAATGGGCAAAGAAACATAAATATAAGAAATATAAATTGTCTTTACCCAGAAAATTTAAAACGCTATTAAGACAGTGACATTGTTACTTCTCAAATTGCCAAATTGCCCCTGTGCCTCGCTGTTCTTTTCGTCTTTGATGAGAGCCTAAGAGGCAGATATTCCTGTTGAAAACAACCAATTTAGGAAGATAGTACATAACAAGCTCAGCCAATCAGATTTTCCCATTCAGAACTTCCCCTCTCAAGGGAGTAATGGAGAGCACAGAGTACTGTGGGAGTTGAATGTTACATTGAATTTTTGAGCAATGTGAAACGTGTGTTCCTTAGTTTATATTGCTTGGTCCTGCTTTTCTTTATAGTCCTGCTAATTTTCAAGTATGATTTTTCTATACTTCCTATCAATCGTGAGCTATTGTATTCCTCCCACTATTTTTGTTTCTTTTTCTTTTCTTTTCTTTTTTCTGCATTTGGACAGAGTTCACTCTTCTTGATATAATCAAGAATCCTAACTATTAAGTACAAAAATATATAACTATGAAGACACACACACCTACATGTTAAGGTCATTTCTGGGAAGGTTATGTACCTAAGAGTAGTCCTGGGCATGTACATATTCAGCCATCATCAATATAAACACGCCGTTTTCCAGAGCAATTCTTCCAATTTACTCTCCCATCGAGCAAATGTATAAGTGTTACCTTAGTTTCACACCATCACCAATGCCTGGTACTGTCAACCTTTTTAATTGTGGACATTATGGTGGATATGACATGGTATTTAGGATAAAATTTATATTTCTCTGCTTACTTGCAAGTTGAACATCTTTTCAACGTCTACTTGATTTTGAATTTTCCTTCACCATAAAGTGCCCTTTTATATACTTTGTTCATTTTTCCGTTGGAAAGTTTGGTTTTTTCTTACTGATTTGTAGAAGTTTTTCATATATTATGGCAATGATACTTTGTCTATTATATACATTACAAATCTTCTCCTGGATAGAGTTTTTCTTTTAATTTTGTCTTTTGTAATTAGAAAATGTTAACATAACTGGATAAATATATCAACCTTTTCATTAGGTTTGCTATTTTTGTACGTGGTTAAAAAGTCATGTCCTACATCTGTGTTAAATATTAAGTCTTATTTTCATATTTATGTCTTTGGTCTACCTGGAAGGTATTATTTGTATATGGTGTGAGATAGGAATCTAATTTTATTTTTTCCATCTGGATAGCCATATGATTGTTTATAAGAAACCTACAATTACAAAAATAATAACATGTTTTAAGTAGGAATAGAACACCCAGAAAGGCATAAACCTCAGTTTTGTTTTGTTGATGTTGTTTTGGTACTGGGGATTGAACCCAGGGTCACTTAACCATTGAGCCATTTCCTTTTTATTTTTTATTTAGAGACAGAGTCTCCCTAAGTTGGTTAGGGCCTGACTTTGAACTCATGATCCCCTTGCCTCAGCTTCACAAGTGACTGGGATTACAGGTGTGCATCACCATGCCCGACCAAACCTTAGTTTTATAAGAACTTACTTCATTTAAAGAAAAAAGAAAAAAAAAAGAATGCTCACAATTAAAATGAAAGGAATCATTTATTCAAGAACTACATTTTATATATATATTATATATATAGATTATTATATATAATGTCATAATTATGGTTCAGTCCTCCATACCAAAAAACAAACAAACAACCAAAACCTGCATTTGGCTGTTTGAACGACAACAACAAAAAATCTATATAGCTATGAGAATCACACAATACAACAAAATTAATTCCAGAAGGAGTTAATATGAAAGAGGAATCATTTGAAAATGAGAATGCTGGCGAACATTATGTTAAGTGAAGTAAGTTGGCCACAGAAAGACAAAAAACACATGTTCTCACTTACATGCAGAAGCTAAGAAGTTTCTTTCAAAGAAGTAGAAAATGGAATAGCAGTTACCAGAGTCCGGGAAGGGTGTGGGAGAAGGAGGGATGGCGAGGCAATGGCTAACAGGTGCTTCTGATGTCCTACATATAGCACATTGCAGTAGCTATGGTGGACAACAATTAATTGAATATTTCAAAATAGCTAGTAGAGAAGATTTTGAACATCCCCATTACAAAGAAATAATATGTGTCTAAAGTGATAGATAACTCATTTACCTGATCTGATCATTAAACATTTTATATATATGTATTGAAATATCATGCTGGATTCCCATAAATATGTACAATTTGTTATGTGTCAATTGAAGATTTTTTTAAAAGCCCAGAAGACTATAATAAATATTTTTGGCTCTTTTGACGTGGAATGAAATAGCAGCAACAACAAAGATTTAAAAATAACCAGTAATAAATGTAACAGTAAATGTTGTGAGATTGTATGAAGAGAAATTGAAAATGCTACTGAGGTATATAAAAGGAGACTTAAACATCTTTGTTTCTACAAAGGATATGTGTGTAGTGTGTGTGTGTAATATTATTGTTATAAAATTATTTTTCTTACTCTATACATTTAATACCATGTCACTAAAATGTAATCATTATTTTAGCTACTCAAGTTGACTTTAAATTTTTATTCTAAAATAACCAAAAAAAATTGGCCTAAAATGAGTGACAAGCTATTACTATTGCATGTTAAAATGTATTACAAAGGTTTGTCATTGTTGAGATGGTTCTTAGCAGATATTTGGAGGGCGGGAGCTGCCTGAAGGAAGAGGTCTCACTGTGAAAGTACCCAAACGTCTTCAGAGCACCTTGTTATCAGAAACAGAATTTTAATTTTTTTCCAGTTTTTTTGAGGTATACTAGGTGAATAAAATTGTATAAGTTTAAAATATACAGCATGATGTTTTGATGTATGTATGCATCATGAAGTGATTCCCACAGTCAAGCTTGTTAACATATCATGTCCTGTAGTTGCTGTTTTTTATTTTGGGATTAAGAACTCTGAAGATCAATGGCTTTCAGCAAGTAAGCAATGTGGTGTCATTAACTGTAGTCCCCAGGCTGTACATTAGCTCTCCAGAACTTACTCATCTCATGTAACTGAACCTCTGTACCCTTTAACAGGTATCTTCCCCTTTTCCCCATTTTCTAATCTCTGCTTCTATGAGTTCAGCTTTTTTCAGTTCCAAAAATAAGGGAGATAATTTAGTATGTGTCTGTCTATGTCTGATTTATTTCATTTAGCATAATGTTCTCTATGGTCATTTAAAAAATTGGGCTATGGACCTGACTAGACAGTTATCGAAAGACATACAAATGACACACAAGTATATAAAGAGGTGCTCAACATCACTAATCATCAGAGAAAAGCAAATCAAAACCACAAGGAGATGTCACCTCACATCTGTTAGAATAGCTATTATCAAAAAGGCAAAGGATACCAAGTGTTGGTGAGGATGTGGAGAAAAGAGAACCTTTGTACACTGTTGGTGGGAATGTAAATAGCAACAGCCATTATGGAAAAGAGCATGGAGGAGCCTCAAAAAATCAAAAATAGAACTACCTTACGATCTAGCAACCCCAATTCTGTATACATTCAAAGGAAATGAAATCAGTATCTTTTATTTTTCTTCTTTCAGTATGACGGATTGAACCCAAAGGCACTTAACCTCTGAGCCACATCCCCAGCCCTTTTTTTATATTTTTATTTAGAGACAAGGTCTCCCTGAGTTGCTTAGGGCCGTGCTAAGTTGTTGAGGCTGGCTTTGAACTCGAAATCCTCTTGTGTCAGCCTCCTGAGCCACTGTGTTACAGGCATGAACCACTGTGCCTGACTGAAATCAGTTATCTTGATAATATATCTGCACCCCCATGTTCATTGTAGCATTATTTGCAATGATCAAGATAATGGACATAGCCTAAGTGTCTATCAACAGATGAACAGATAAAGAAAATGTGAAATACGCACACACATACATTTTAGTATTATTCAGTCTTTAAAAGAAGAAATCATGCCATTTGCAAAAACGAAGATGAACCTGGAAGACATTGTGCTTTGTCTTTGCCAAAATCTTGTTTGAGGTATGGGATTCACATTCTTCGTATACCTATGCTCTTACCCAAACACACTGCCCTGCTCCATGCACTCCTGCTTCTCAGTATTACAAGAATTGACCCTAGGGCCTTCCTGTCCAACATGATGAAGCTTCTTGACCAGCATCAGCATCCCTTCGGAGATTATATGAAGTGCAGCATCTCAGCTGGGCATGGTATCTCATGCTATAATCCCAGTGACTCAGGAGACTAAGGCAGGAGGATCACAAGATTGAGGTCAGCCTCAGCAATTTAGCAAGAATTTGTCTCAACATAAAAACCACAAAGGGCTGGAGATGTAGTTCAGTGTAAGAGCACCCGTGGGTTCCATTTATTTTATTTACTTCAAAACTAAAAAATGCAGAATCTCATTCCTACCTTAGACCTGGAGAACCTGCATTTTAGTAAGATCAGCCTTCTTGTTTGTGAAATGAAATTACCTGTTGTCCCTTACTTATTTTCATTGAACTAAGGGTCATTCTAAAAGTGTTGTCTTTTGTATTCTAGTTTAAAAAAAAAAATAAGTACTTTTGCACCTAATTATAATTATTCTTAATCTCTGTCTTTTAGGACATGTTCCTACTGGTCTCGAATGCCATCCTGACCAGGAGCATCTGGTTTATCCCCTGGGTTGCACAGTCCTCATTCAAGCAATAAATACTCATGAGCAGAGATTCCTACATGGCCATGGAAACAATGTCTCCTGTTTGACTATCTCCAAGAGTGGAGATTATATTGCCTCTGGACAAGTCACATTCATGGGGTTCAAAGTAAGTAGATTGAAAACAATTCCTGTCGATGTACTTAGAGGATGCCTCCCTCGAAATGCCACTCCAGGTCCTCAGTTCTGTGCTGCCCTGGACTTTGTCCTTTGTTCTTCCTTCTGGACCTCTCTTTAAACCCATTTCCCTTCCAGCAGGCTGAGAGGAAAGGAATGATGTCTTTACACCAGATGTCATAGCTCATGACTGATAATGGTCAGGAACAAAAAAGACCCTGCTTTAAAAACTGTTCCCATTCTGTTGCTCTCTGGCGTGCTTATAAAATATTTTCTAATTTCTAGAAAAGTGTCATTCCTGATTATTCCTCACCAGGAAGGGTTGCTATCTCCTCAAATTCTTTTAAAGCCTTTTCTCTAACAGCGTATTCTTGCCCACAGGCAGATATCATTTTGTGGGATTATAAGAAAAGGGAGTTGATTGCTCGGCTATCACTTCACAAGGGCAAAATTGAAGCTTTGGCCTTTTCACCAAATGACCTGTACTTGGTGTCACTGGGAGGCCCAGATGACGGAAGGTAAAGAACTGGACCTATTCACATTTATTTTCTACCAGGTATATTTCCAGAGGTTTCAAGCCTCCTGTCCCAGCAATTTTGTCTGTTGACCCAGCTACTAATACTTCCATACACTTTTTTTTAAGTTGTTGATGGACCTTTTATTTTATTTATTTATTTATATGTTGTTACTGAACATCTAACCCAGTGCCTCACACGTGCTGGGCAAGCACTCTACCACTGAGCCACAACTCCAGCCCTATGTGCTTTTACGTATACAGTATTTCCTTGTTTGAGCTTGATGGGTTTGTTATAAAGGAAGTTAGTGTTTATGTATGGTTATCTACTGACAGTTCTCTTAATATATAGAAAATCAACAAACTTTTCGTGATTTTCTCTCCTTTAGTGGTTGCTAGTAAGTGGTCACACCATCCCTGGACTATCCCCATTTGACTGTCTTTTATGAGGAACATATCCAGAAATCATCTCTAACATTCTCACCTCAGAGCTGGGCACATGCCTGTAATCCCAGCAACTTGGGAGGCTGAGGGAGGAGGATTGCAAGTTTGAGACTAACCTCAGCGACTTAATGAGATCCTGTCTTAAAATAATTTCTTTTAAAAGGTCTGGGGTGAACAATAAATAAATAAATAAATAAATAAATAAATAAATAAAGAAATAAATAAATAAATAAAGAAATAAAGAATGAATAAATAAATAAATAAAAAGAAAGAAAGAAAGAAGAAGAAAAAAAACGTGTAGGGTGTAATTCAGAGGTAGAATGCTCCTGGGTTCTCCCAGTACCACACACACACACACACACACACACACACACACACACAGTTCTTACCTCCCTTGGTTGCACACTGGAATCACCTGGGGAGATTGTAAAAATTCTGATGCCTGCATCCTACCCATGGACATTCTTGGAGCTTGACTGGTTGGCCAGCCCTCCTCTTACCCCTGCCAGAGAAGTAGGTCTCTGGGAAGAAAAAAGGCCCCTTCGCCAAGGTTAACCTGGAAGAACTGTTATTCTCCTTGTAATTTTAAGCTTGACCTTAGGCTATCTAAAACTTGCTCACAGAAAATTGGGGAACATTGAGAAGCCAATGAATGTGTGCCCTGCTAGTAAAATACAATATGCCTACCCCTGGTTAGTCCCTGTGGGGAGGAAGATGGTGTTCTGATGACTGGTTTTGGACAACCAAGGATCACCTTGAACCTGTGGGAGGGGGTCCATTCTACCCAAGTCACCTGGATTCTACACAAAGGGGGAGAAATGAAAGGGATGCTATGAACTGTAGTGGACACTCTACAGTTTGCATTTACCTTTTATGTCTTATAGTCTATTTATGAAATGTTTGTATCAATGCTATCATACTACCCGTGTTTTAATGCAGCTCACACCAAGGACAGCTCTATGTATGTACACACAGACACATATATGGCTCTTTGCAATGACTACACACAAGTCCATTGTGCAGATGTGCCAAAATTTATTTGGCCAACTCACTATG
Organism: Sciurus vulgaris; assembly: GCF_902686455.1. NCBI lineage: Eukaryota > Metazoa > Chordata > Mammalia > Rodentia > Sciuridae > Sciurus > Sciurus vulgaris. The sequence continues at coordinate 52,432,790 of NC_136463.1, read as the reverse complement.
TTGGTGCCATTTACTTACTTTTAAATCTTAAATTTGCTTCTGAAAAATTAAAGCTATACCTGGCCTAGGTGTATAAAACATATTGCCCTCCTATACAAAAGGTTCCGAGATTCAAAAGTATGATTCCAGCGCCACTCCACATGTACTTGCACCATGAGACTCTTGCATTTTTCACAGTTTTCTGAGATATATTTCATATATTATAAAATTTATACAAAGTGTTTAATAGAGTGGTTTTTAGTGTATGTATGGTTTATAACCATCATTAAAATTAATTTTAGAACATTTTCAACAGCACCCCAAAAAGCACTCCAATAGCCCATTAGCAATCACTCCCCATCTCTCCTCTCTCCCACTCAAGGCAAACACTCATCTACTTTCTGCCTCTGTATATTTGCCTACCTATTCTGGACATGTCACATAAATGGAAGTATACAATATGTGGCCTTTTCTGGCTGATTGCTTTCACTAAGTGTAATGCTTTCAAGGTCCATCCATTTGTAGGATATATTAGCATATATATTCATTTTTTTGTTATATTCAAATAATATTCAAATAATATTGTGTAGCTACCACTATTTTCTTTATCCATGCAATGGTTAATGTAGTTGATAAACCTCTGGGCCTTTTGTTTTTGTTTTGTTGTTAGTTTTTTGTTTTCGTTTTGTTTGTTTGGGTGCTAAGGTTGAACATAGGGCCTGGTGCATGCTAACAACATGTTCTGTGAGTGAGCTCCCAGCCACCATTTCCCGATTTGTTTTTGAGTGGGGGATTGAACCCAGGGGTGCTTTATCACTGAGCTGCATCCCCAACTCGTTTTATCTGTGTGTTTATTTTTATTTTGAGACAGAGTCTCATTAAGTTGCTCAGGGTTTCACTAAGTTTCTGAGGCTGGCCTCAAATTTGTGATCCTCTTGCCTCAGGCAAGTCTCTGGGACCCATTTCCACTTTTAAGTGATTATTATTAATGATGCCTATGAACATTCATGTAAAAGTTTTTTGTTTTATTTTTGGGGTTTTATTTTTGTTTTGTTTTTTTTTGAGACAAGTTCTAGCTAATTGCTCAGGCTGGTCTTGAACTCTAATCCTTCTGCCTCAGCCTCCCAGGTAGCTGGGATTACAGGTATGCACCAATATACCCAGCACATGCACGAGATTTTTTTGTGGACATATGTTTTCATTTCTCTTGAATGTGAAGTCTTAATTTTTGTTGTTGTTTATTGTCTAGTTATCATTTTAACCTTTTAAGTGGTTTACCTCTCAATTTCCCACTATGAAAAAAGAAGAATTTGTAGCTTTTGCCCCACTACCTGTAATAATACATTCTGTATGTAGATAATGAGGACAGTTTAGATAGGCCTGTTTTTACATTAACAAGGTTTGTAACATTTACATTCTTTTGCTTTAAATATTTTGATTCAAACATTTAGCATGATATGTTTCCCCAACAGTCTTGGTACTCTTATCCAAACATTATTCAGTTTAGGACTAAGTTGTATGATTGTACCAGGAAAGAAGGAAATGTTACCCTAAAGCAAAGTGTGATCCCCAGACCAGCAGCATCTGCATCAGCTGGGACTTGTGAGTAAAGCAAACTTTCAGGTTCCACCCCAGATCTCCTAAATTCCCCTCCAGGGAGAGGGACCTGGCAGTTGTCATCAATAATTATTTTAAAAATTATTATTTAATTTAACAAATGTATGGATACAGTGTGATAATTTGATCCATGTGTATGGTGTGGGATAATCAGATGGGGTAAGTATCTTGTCTTTCTGATTCTGATGCATGTTTAAGTTTGAGAACACTTTATTAGGTCATCCTCTTAACCGCTGCTGGAATATTTCTTCAAGGAAAAAATTTTACATGAGATAAATGGAACTAAATTTTTATGCTTTTGTGTTTGAAAATGTCTTTATTTTAGCATCGGACTTTGATGGGCTCACTGATTTCTAGCCAAATAATCATTTGCCTTCAATGCTTGGGAAGTTTCACTATTTGTCTTCTCATATCCAGTGAGAGAGACGAAATGTCTGGGGCTTTAGAGACTTGTTTTTGTTCCTTTGTTAGTAACCTGTTTTGCTTTTTCTCTCTAGAGCCACTGAAATACTTGTTTTCTTATTTTGAAAGTGGGATGTTCTCTGATATTCCTTTCCTGCTTGTTTTGGCAGTGTGGTGGTTTGGAGCATAGCCCAGAGAGATGCCATCTGTGGCAGTCCTGCAGCTGGCCTCAACGTTGGGAATGCCACCACTGTGGTGTTCTCCAGGTGCCGGGATGAGATGTTCATTACTGCTGGAAAGTACGTCTCCACAGTCTGAGTTTCAGAAGTCATAAATTACTACAATTTGTTTGCATGGGAAATGTGGCTATTCCAGTTTAGGGGACCATGTCTTTAGTTCTGGACAAACACCTTACATTATAATTTTCAGAGCTTTCAGAGTCACTGGAAGTTGAAGGACTTTTAGCTGAATACCATTTGAAATATGAAAATTCTGTGACTCCTACTGAAAGAGTCCACTGAGCTGCTAAACTCATCTCAAGTTCATTTATTTATTTATTTTGGTACTGGGATTTGAACCCAGGGATGCTTTACCACTAAGCTACATCTCTGGCCCTATTGATTTATTGATTTCATTTTTTTTCCATTTTTTTATTGGTGCATGATAGTTGTACAAAAAGGCGGGATTTGTTGTTACGTAGTCATACATGCACACAATATAGCGATATAACTTGGCCAATATTATTCCCTGCCTTTTTATTTTTTATTTTGAGACAAGGGTCTCTGTAAGTTGCTGAGACTGGCCTCAACTTTGTGATCCTCCTGCCTCAGCCTCCCAAGTCTTTGAAATTACGGGCACGCACCACCACACCTGGCTCAGGTTCTTTTTTGTTGTTGAAAACAAATTATTTCCAATCTGTGCTCACAAAATAATTTGCACAATTGCACAGATTCACTTACTGGTTGGTGTTTCTTACCACCTGCTCATGAAATGATATTTTGCAAACAAACTGTGCCAGGAAGTTTCAAATGTTTGGATTATTAGCCATATGACATAATTCCCAGTGGGATCAGTTTTAAGCAACTTACGGTGACCAAGTTGAACATCTGAACAGAGGCCTGCATCTAACAAAATAAATTAATTGCAGATGGACAATCAGAGCCCTGTATGGAGTTTGAGGGAAGGTTAAACATGTACACCAGCATTCCTTTTTATGTCATGTACCAGTTCAAAGGTGAGAAATCTGAAAACGTAGGGTTGAAGTATATGTTGTTATCTTCATCTCCCTTCTGTGAAAGGTATACACAGTGGTTACTTTTCCAGCCAGAGTAAAGAATCTATGCTGCTCTACATCTGCACTGTTTCCTGTCCCCACTTTGTGACATACTGCCTACATTTATCCCATGGCTAGTTATGAGGAAAGATTCATTGAGAGGCTGTGAAACTTGCTGGCCTATGAACATCAGCCCCTGTCAAACAATCATGAGGACAGTGCTCTAAGGCAAGATCAACTAGCCATGCCCTCCTCTATCTTCTGAAGCCACAGATGACCCAGCGCCCTTTGGGTTCACAAAGTGGATTGACTACACTTTGTTTTATGGAGTGCTTTTGTTCCTTAGTGGCTGCTTATGCAGAAGGCTTTGATCCATTCTAAGGTCCATGGGCAATGTTCACCGGAAGTCAAAATTGGAATTTTATACCAATAAGAATATTTTTAGAACAATCTGTATTCCAACTCTGCTTCAATTTCATGTGACACTAGTTACTGAGAAAGTTAACATTTTCAAATAAGGTTTCCGTCATGGCCCATGTATACCTAGGTTCTCTATCACAGTTCTGATTTTGTGTATTCCATCATATTATCCCCTAAACATTCCAGGATTTCAGTATCCAAATGCTATGTACCATTAGGGCCATGGAAAAGCTCTTATTTTAACTTGGAAAATACATTTAAAATAGTTTTTGAGCACTTAATGTCATTTTGGAGGCCAAAAGATAAAAAATTTTAAAAAACTTGAACTTGATAAATTTTTAATTAATCTTGTCTGCCTTGAGGTATTAGCTGAAGTCTTTATGATGTTGACCTTGACATTTTAAAACAATTATTCAGATTAACTCAACACACAATGATTACATACCAACCATATATCAAGTACTGTGTTAGCTGCTAACTTTAACTTTCAGTTGCTTATTCTCATTTCTCCTTCCTTGGAGACAGGACTGTCTATACTAAAATAATTCCCTTAAAAATTTTTTTACAGCTCAATACCTTAATTTATTCTTTCTCTCTAATTGAAATTTGGTGTCCCAAACAAGTGTCTCCTCTTACCCTAGCCTCTGGTAACCACCATGTCAGTCTCTGTTCCTATGTGTTCCACTTTTCTAGATTCCACTTGAGTGAGATTGGGCAGTACTTGTCCTTCTGTGACTGTCTTACTTCACTTAGCATAATGTCTTTCCAGGTTTATCCACACTTTCACAAATGATGGGATTTCTTAAGACTGAATATTCTCTTGTGTATATACTATATTATACTATATTTTCTTTATCCGTTTATCTTCCGATGGGGTACTCAGATTGTGTGCATTATGGTGACTACAGTTAATATATATACACACATAATTTATATTTACAATATACATATCAATATATTTATGTAGTATATGTGAAATAGTACATTGAACATGGCAAACAAATTTTCAGCATTCTCACCACAAAGAGACAAAGTATATGAGGCAATACCTATTTTTAAAACCTTAATTTTGCCATTCCACGATGTGTGTATATGTATACAGTGTCTATTTATCATGATGTATACAATTTTTACTTGCCAATTAAAAGACAGGAAGGGGAAAACAAATTATATATTTAAACAGCAAAAAAGGAAAAAGAAAAAGAGGGTAAGAAACTTAACAAACTGGTTTTTTCTGTGCATTTCCTTCCTTGCTTAGGTGTGTTTGTTTTCAGAATAGAAGCCAGAGAATGCTCTTCAAAGTGAGTGACAACTGGGCATGAGTTCTCGCTCTGCTGTGTACAAACTCTGCATTCTCTCATTTGGAGAGATGATTTGGAGAGATCAGAAAATCTACCTCTTAGGGTTGTTGTGAGGATTGAGTGAAAGATCTTAATTACAGCACTAGACCATAAAAAAAAAAACCCTCAGAAATGTTCTCTTCCCTTCAGCTTCTCCTTCAAGAGAATACAGAAAACATAAAAGAGATGAGAAAGTGATTAAATGAATATCTGTTTGATTGTGATTTTTGTTTATTAGTGGGACAATTCGAGTATGGGAACTGGATCTCCCAAACAGAAAAATCTGGCCCACTGAGTGCCAAACAGGACAGATGAAAAGAATAGCCATGAGTATTACAGTAAGTATTACTTCAAGTATTATTTTAAGCAACTATTACTACAAGTTCCTGTTAATAGTACCAGCCAAGGGGTGTGTGTGCATGTTGGCCTGGGGATAGGAAGTAAATTGTAACATATGGAATGTCAGTTTTACTTATTTATTTGCAGCACTAGGTATCGAACCCAGGGGTACCTTATTCCTGAGCTATATCCCCATCCCTTTTTATTTTTATCTTGAGACAGGGTCTTGCCAAGTCACTTAGAGCCTTGCTAAGTTGCTGAGGCTGGCCTTGAACTTGCGATCCTGTGACTCAGCCTCCCAAGTCTCTGTGATTATAAGCTCACTTCAGTTTTACAGGCTGTCATCAGATGCCCAATACCTACTTCACCAGGAAGGAACATGGCTCTAATGGAAGCAGTGTAGCCAGGTGGTGCTCAGAGCCTACAATGTATCTCTATGTCATCAAAGCTATTTTTGCCACTGGAAGTATGATTCCTGATAGTAAAATTTATTGTTAAAATATAATTCTCTACCATAAAGAGAATGATTAATTTTTCCCCAATACTGATAAAGCCAAGGGTCCTTCACCACTGAACTACATCCCCAACCACTTTTATTTTTATTTTTTCATTTTTTAATTTTGATTATTATACTGGGGATTTAACCCAGGGGCACTCTACCACTGAGTCATATCCTCAACCCATTTTTTAACTTTTAATTTAGAGAGAGGGTCTCACTAAATTGCTGATGCTCTAGCTCAATTGCTGAGGCTGACCTTGAACTTGTGATCCTTCCACCTCAGCTTCCCAAGTAGCTGGAGTTACATGTATGCACCACTGTGCCTGGCAATATGTTTTCAGTCTGGATTCATAATTCATGCATATAACCTCATTCTCTATTGACTTATTCCTCTTATTTAATTCATAGTCATTTTATGAATATATTCTTTGGAAAATAAGGAATGAAGCAAATGCATATCCTCTGGTGAAACCCACCTTCGTCCTAGGAGCTTTTTGAAGGCATCTGAGAAGTCAGGACTGACAGGGTGTGCTTGTTAACATCAGACCCAAGTAGACATCAAGTGAAAGACACAGGCTAATTGGAACCTGGTATTTCTGCCAGGTCTGTGTTTGGCCTTGATTCTGCTCCTCTTGGAGCTATATTTACCTACCATCTTTGAGTCTGGGGAAGTAGAAGTAGCCATGAGCATCTTCAGAAGTCTTCATGGAGTCTTAGGGGAAGCTCACCCCTGTCCTTATCAGGGACTCAAGGATCACTGAGGAAACAGGTATTCAGGTTATGTTTTCTCTCTTCTCAGATGGCTGATGATGACAGTTTTTTCTACCTTGGCACCACAACTGGAGATATTCTAAAAATGAACCCCAGGACCAAACTTCTGGCAGACACTGGACCTGTGAAAGACAAGTACAGTTTAGTGAGTAGAGACCAACACGTTTTGCTCTGCCCTGTCATTTCCCTCACTCTCCTAGCAACACAGACTTTCACTAGGAAAGAGTCTGTAGAAAAAAATAAAAAGTCAGTTACATACCCAAGGCCACACTTACATTTGCCAAGTTCACTGGCTAATTCTCTAAGTCCTTATCTCTGGTTATTTTTCTTTCTTTTTTCTCCTTCTTCTCTTTCCCCATCTCCTTCACCTTTCTTTCTCTTTAGTACTGGAGATTGAACCCAGGGACACTTTAACCATTGAATTACATCACCAGTCCTTTTTTTATTTTTTAATTTGAGACAGTGTCTCTCTAAGTTACTGAGGCTGGTCTCAAACTTGAGCTCCTCCTATCTCAGCCTCCTAAATTACTAGGATTACAGGCATGCACCAGAGTACCTGGCATCTGGTTATTTTTCAGTATAAAGACTTGACTCGGCGCCCTTGATTAGGAAATTGGTACCATTTCTTTTCTCACCTCCCTAAAGTACATTGGTTCTAGCCCAGTTGCTATATGTAAAAAAAAAAAAAAAAAAAAAAAAGTGTCTTTGATCAATAAGAAACACACACATACAGGTATCTATATATGTATATGTATATATGTATATGTTCCCTTTTCTATTCTAATAACTTTATATTGAATTTTATTTTAGACTTAGCTGACATTCTGAGTCATGAATGAGACCTAGAAATAATCCATGGTTGATATTTTCAGATTTCCTAACAATTCTGGTCAGAAGTCCACTGAACAATGTTGGTATTTAAACAAAATATAAACTCTACCATCAAACAATGATTTTACATAATAAAGGCTGCTATTCCCAGCACCCTCAGAAAGTTCCAAGGGCTGTTTCTACTAAATTGAATTTAAAAGTTTGTCCTAAGTTCTACACCTGCCTATCTCATTTCTGATAACAGAACAGATGGTTCTAACTAAGCTTACTAAGATCCTCTCCACTGTGCAGATATTCTCAAGAAACTTTGAAATATTGCACTGTGCTCCTGGGAAAATGTCAGAGTTATTTTTTTAATCATATAATCATTTAAAATTCAAGTCTTTAAAGTGATCCAAAAAAATGGAGAAAAGCTCTAGAATAGGTAGAGAATAGGTATAGAGGTAGCAATAATTCCACAGGAGATCAAAGTGTAGCTAGATATTTTTCTAATTATTTTAAGAGCAAAACAGATCAAGTTAAAGAAAGGCAAGTCCTAGAACCCTGCCAGTTTCAACACCTGAAATACCTCCAAGGACACTACTTGAAAACTTGGTCTGGATACTCTTTTGCCTGCCAGCATCTGGGAACGGAGTGCCTCTCCAGAAAGGATCCTGGCTGTCTTTGTGTCCCTCAAACATTTAGCATGTAGGTCTCCTAGTGACGCTTTCATTCCTGACCATTCAGGTCTGATGATCAATTTCACAAAAGCAGTGATTTCAAGATACCTTTTACACAGACAGTAAGAAAATAATGCTTTTGAAGGGAAGGTGTAAGAAGTGCAATTGAAGACTTTGGGTTTGAATATCAGGTGATCTTGGACAGTTATCCCTTTTGAAACACTACTTCAAGGTTTGCTTTATGGTTAGAAAGGCAAAGAATTGGAATGAAATCCAGCACAGTGGCACATACCTGTAATCCCAGTGACTTGGGAAGCTGAGTTTGGAAGATCACAAGTTCAAGGTCAGCCTCAGTGGCTTAGTGAGACCCTGTCTCAAAATAAAACATAAAAATGACTGAGGATGGCCAGACATGGTGGTGCATATCTGCATATCTGTAATCCCAGTGGCTTGGGAGGCTGAGGCAGAAGGATCGTGAGTTCAAAACCAGCCTCAGTGAGACTCTAACCAACTTAGTAAGACCCTGTCTCAAAATAAAATTTTTTTTTAAAAAAGGGGTGGGGATGTAGCTCAGTGGTAAAGTGCCCCAGGGTTCAATCTCCAGTAGTGAAATTAATTAATTAATTACTTGGGTTGGTTTAAATTTAACCTGTTAGGTATAAAGCACTAAAATGAATGAAGATGATGACAACAATGAGGATAATAACAATGCATGTTTTACAAGATCTACAGAGAAATCAAATGAAACTCCAATGAAAATAATCAAAAACTACGTTTTAGAGAAATATTTCATGTTCATGGATAGACTCAATATTGTCAAGATGTCATTTCTTCCAACTTGATCTATAGATTCAATGTAATTGCAATCAAAATCCCAACAAATTGTCTCATGGACATTGACGAACAAGATTCCAAAGTTTATATACAGAAAACACCCTCAAAAGCAGCACAATACTAAAGAAGAATAAAGTTGGAGGACTGACACTACTCAACTTCAAGATTTACCAGAAAACTAGTTTTGGTCAATGAATAGACACAAATAATGTATCAAAATAGCTCAGAAATAGACCTGCATAAATATACTCGAGTGATCTTTGACAGAGGGTCAAAGGTAATAAATGCCCAAACAAGTGGATATTCACATGTGAAACAAACAAATAAAAAACTAAACATAGACCTTATATCCTTGATAAAAATTAACTGAAAATCGACCCCAAGACCTAAATATAAAATATAAAACTCTTAGAAGATGATTAGACATGGTGGCACATGCTTCTGTAATTCCAGCTATTCAGGAGACTGAGGCAGGAGGATTGCAAGTTCAAGGCCAGCCTCAGCAACTTAGCCAGAAACTGTCACAAAATAAAATAAAAAGGGCTGAAGGTATGGCTCGGCTGCAGAGCACTTACCTAGAATTCACAGGGTCCTGGGTTCAGTCTCCATTATTACAAAAACCAAACCAAACAAACAACAACAAAAACATCCTAGAAGATAACATTGGAGAAAATCCAGATGACCTAAGGTTTAGTGATGACTCTTTAGATACACCTAAGGTACAATCCATGAAAGAAAGAATTCATAAAATAGTCTTGATTAAAATAAAAATTCAGCTCTGAAAAAATACTGTGAAGAGAATGAAGGGGCTGGAGATGTGGCTCAGTGATAAAGTGCTTGCCTAGCATGTGTGAAGTTTTGAGTTTAATCCCCAGCATTGCCCAAGAAAAAGAAAAAGAAAAAGAAAAAAAAAAAAAAAAAGAATGAAAAGTCAAGTCATAGAGTGGGAGGAAAATATTTGCAAAGGACACATCTCATAAAGCATATAATTCTAGTCCCTGCCTTTATATTCTTGAGTCTTAGTTTCTCTTCTCACACACAGTAGAATGACTTGTGAGCCAGAATGGGCAAAATTCAGTTTAGAGTAACTTGAAAGTAACTTGTTTATAGTAATCAAACTTCATTAAGAAACAAGCCTATAGATTCTCTAGCTATATTACTGTTGAATATTTTAAAATCTATTATTGGTAAATTGTCTCAGTCATTTTGTGTGACTATAACAGAATACCTGATACTAGGTAATTTATAAATGATAGAAGTTTATTTGACTCATGGTTCTGGAGGCTGGAAAGTTCAAGAGCTTAGCATGGCATCTGGCAAGGGACAGTGTGCTTCATCATCCCATGGGGGAAGGCAGAAGAAGAAGAGGATACAAGAGCAAAACAGCAAGAGAGGTTCAAAATCACTTTTTTTTTTTTTTTTTTTTGTGGTGCCAGGGATTTGAACCCAGGGCCTTGTTCTTGCGAGGTAAGCACTCTACTAACTGAGCTATCTCCCCAGCCCCTCAAAATCACTTTTTATTATTATAATTACTTATTATTTATGAGAGATAGGGTCTGTCCAGACTGACCCTGAACTCTTGGGCTCAGGTGATCCTCCTGCCTCAGCTTTCCATGTAGTTGCGACTTATGTGTGCCTCCACACCTGGCCAAACTCATTTTTTTAAAAACAAGCCCTCTTTCTTATGCAACTTTTTCTCTTTTCTTTCCTTTTTCTATTTTTTCTGTACTGGTGATCAAACCCTGGACCCGGCACATACTAGGCAATCTCTCTACTACTAAGCTACATCGCCAGCCTCCACAAGTCCACTCTGTTGACAACCAGCCCACTCCCTCAATCATGACATCAATCTACCTGTAAGGGCAGAGCCTTCATGCCCAATCTCCTCTTATTAGGCTCCACCTCCCAACACTGCTGCAATAAGGATTCAGTTTCCAGCACTTGAACTTTGGGAGACACATTCAAACCTTAACAGTAATGCATATTTAAAAATAAGTTCATAGTGAATACTATATACTGGCCATTGTACCTCCCCAAACTTCGAAAATTGCTTTGAATTTTAAATATGTACTATGTGCCTTAATTCAGAAAACATAGTCACCAAACAGGAGCCTTTTGTGCTGTCTTTGGATGTCAGATATGGTCTCTTTGCATTTGTAAGCATTAAGTTCTGGTGAACATGATGGCAACTGAAGGGCTAACATTACGGTGGCTATGTTTAAGCCTTCTGTTCTAACTGAATTTAAGCAGATGTGAAAGCATTAATGTTTAATTTATGCAAAATGCACAGATGATTGTAGAGAGGAAGTGTGGGGAAGCAGGTCTGCTGCTTACAGGACTAGGAGGCAACTTCCTAGCACATGAGCTTTTGTTGGCATCAAATTCCCCTGGCCAGCCTGGGGGTATATCCGGACAGTTCCTTCATGAACTTCACCATGCAATATGTGCAGCAGCATCATGGCCCAGGTCTTGCTCACCATGGCAGGCACTGCATTGATTTATTTTTATTTTTATTTTTGCAGTCCTGGGGATTGAACGCAGGTCCTTATGCATGCTAGACAAGTGCTCTACCACTGAGCTACACCCCCAGTCCTTTGTGTTAATTTTTAATGATGAGACCACCTGGCCTTTTCATAGCACTCTTTCTCCCCCTAGGGAGTGTCGGCCATCAAATGCCTGAAGATGGGGGGTTTGTTGGTAGGCTCTGGAGCCGGATTGCTGGTCTTCTGTAAAAGCCCCAGCTACAAACCCATCAAGTAAGTTCTGGGTCCCCAGAATTGGGGGTAGATCAAGATCCTCCAGAGGGAGGTTCATCTTAAGTCAGCAATTAATATGACATCGGCAGAGTGATATTTGGTTAAAGAATCTCATCTTGCTATTAAAATGAGTTGTTGGAATCACAATAAATATATAGTGGTTTCTTTGCTAATGAAAAGGCATCTGTTGAATCAAACCAAAATCGTCCACTGTGATGCAGAGGGACACTGCCCTTTTATTAAATTGTAAGTTTTAATTTAACTAATGTATTGATCCATAGCAAAGGAAATCTGATGTTATTAATTTATCTCCGCCCCAGCCCTCAAATTTTAAACTTTCAAAATTGGTTTTGTCAATGAAATTTATTATGCAATGAATACCTATTATGAGTAAGACCCTGTGCTAGTAGTTATATATTTGAATATAAACAGGCAATGTTCAATAGCTATTTTTGTGTGCCACATACTGTACTATGTACTTTTCATGACTCATCTAGTTAAAATAAATGTAAATAAAACCTACACTGTCATTAACGAGTACTTATCAATCACTTCCTCCCCCAAACCAATGTGCTAGCTACTATTTTAAAAGTAAAGAAAAATAAGATATGGTCTTTGTCCTCCTGGGACTTACAGTCTGATTTGGGGATAAGGTATATTGCACAGGAAAAGAAGGTTACCACAGTAGAAAATAGTTATTAGCGCAAACATCATGGTCCAGCTAAGGTAAAATACATCATGGTAGAGAAGATCAGAGAAAGAAGTGATCTTCTCAGGATAGAGAGATAGGGAATTCACTCCACAGCAAAGCCAAGGCCAAACTTGACCTTGATTTCAACAAAAGCCAGATACCCCTAACCAAGTTCCCTCAGTGTGGCCACTGCCCACCCTCAGGGAGCTAGGGGTATTTGCATATGCATTGTAGAAAGGAACACCAGCTGTCTTTGTTTAAACAAATATGTACTGAGCAGTCATTATGTGCCAGGCACTATTGTAGATGTTTGGACATCTCAGTGAATCAAAAAAGAAGGAAAAAAATTCCCTGCCCTTATGGAGCTTACATTCTACTAGGAGGGGAAAGAATAATAATAAAATAAGCAAGAAAGTACATACAATAATCCCCTATCTGTGGGATATAAATTCCAAGACCTCCAGTGGATGTCTGAAACCATGGATAGGACCGAACACTGAACCACATATTATTTTTTCCCATTCATATGTACTTATGATAAAGTTTAATGTATAAATTAGATATTATAAGAAATTAACAAGTTGACAGAAAAACTAACACACATTTGTTTTTCCTTCGCAATTTCATGGATAAAAGATCAGTTCTTAGCAATCTCAGCATATGATTTATTTTTTTAAGTTGAGAACTTTGACTTTTTCACTTAAAAGAAGCACTTTATGGCTTCTCTTTGGCATATCTGAGTTGCCATCATCTCCCTTCTTGTGCTTTGGGGGCTGTTATTAAGTAAAATAAGGGTTACTTAATCTCAAGCATTGCGCTATCAAAGCAGTTGATCTGACTTCCAGGATGGCTACTAAGTGACTTAGGGACATGTGGTGTGGGCATGCTGGATAAAGGATGCTTCGTGTCCTGGGTGGGAAGATCAGGAAGGCACAAGATTTCATCACACTGCTCAGAATAATATGCAGTTTAAGACTTATGAATTGTTTATTTCCAGAATTTTCCATTTAATATTTTCAGACCATAGATGACACGGGTAATGAAAACCAAAGAAAGCAAAACCAGAGACTGCACGAGGAGAGGGGGCTATTATAATATTAATGGGTAATGAGTGCAATGGAAAAAAATAAAGTAGGGTAGAGAGTTAAGGGGACTGGGGTTTTAAAAGTGGCAGAGACAAGATACAATTTAAATTTAGTGTGAAATCTGTCTAATTAAGAATATATTTGGACTGGTTTTGTTCATATGAAAGGTGGTAAGGGACAGAGGCAACTTAAGAATATTGCTGCTCAATATTGTCGGGTTATGGCCCACAATCCCAGGACTCAGGAGTCTGAGGCAGGGGATCACAAGCTGGAGACCAGCCTCAGAAACATAGTGAGACTCTGCCTCAAAATCAAAAGGGCTGGGGATATAGCTCAGTGGTAGTGTGCCCCTGGGTTCAATCCCTAATAATGCAAAAAAAAAAAAAAAAAAAAAAGCCGAATAGATTCTGGATACATGAAGTAAATATAGTAAATTAGTCCCCTAATTTTTAATATACAAACATTCCCATTGTGATGAAGATAATTAGACTCAGAGCAATTATTACAAAGCTTATGGTGTGTTTCCAAAATAGCCCTGTGTGACAGTGAAGGCTCAAGGTGGAGCCAATGATTTCTGCCTCCTTGGGTTTCAGTAGAGTGGTAAAGCAGCCCAGGTGAGCAGTCACAGAGTCTAGAAAGGAAAATTGGGGTTGAGGTTGTGGCTCAGTGGTAGAGCGCTTGCCTAGCATGTGTGAGGCACTGGGTTTGATTCTCAGCACCACATACAAATAAGTAAAAAATAAAGGTCCATTGACAGCTAAATATTAAAAAAAAAAAAAAAAGAGTAATCGAATTCATTTTTTAAAAAAAGGAAAATTGCCTGACTTAGACTGCTGGAGTTCCCAGGCCTCTGGCCCTTCCTTTCACCACTGAACTTCACTTCATCTTCAGGGATCCCAGACACCAGAGCCAGTATTTCTCAGCTACCCTTTGTGGGCTCCTAGTGCACTTGACTCTGTTACCACTAATCTTCACCACAGCCCTGTCAAGGAGGAATTAGCCTGTGGTTGTGCAAAATGAGGCCAGAAGTTTCTGGCAAGTTGTCCAGAGCCACAGACTTCCAGGTAGCAAAGGAGCTGGGGTCTGGCTTGTGCTTTTCCTTCCTTCATTAACTGTTCTGTTTCTTCCCAATAAACGGATTTTCCTAAAACATTCCATTTCCCAGGCCGGCTCCTTGCACCAGAACCCTCATTGAACTCTTATTGTTCAAACTAAAAAAGTTGCAAAGCAATGGGTTGGGTTCCTAGGACCTCATTGACTTATATTAAGGTTCTTATTCTTATTTTAAGGTTTGGGCAAAGAAAATCACTGTGAATATTTTGTTATTTCTTCTTGTCTTTTCTTATTCATATATATAGTGAAATATTTATGCTTTTTATTTTTTATTTTCATAGTTTGTGATGCCAGGAATCAAAACCAGGGCCTGGTGCATGCTAGGCAAGTGCTCTACCACTGAGCTCCACCCTTGGTCCAACCGTGCTTATTTTATATATAAAATTTTATGTGCCTGTTTTTTATTTCATGCAGACATCATACACACTTTCAATTTTACTACCTGATATTTTTATTATGATGGCAAATATATATATATAAACTACATATAACCTTTTAAACATAATTTTAATGGGTAGGCAAATATTCTATGAAGTCAATGTCCCATAGATCATTATTTACCCATTCCATTATAATTGGATATTTAGGTTGTTTTACATTTTACTTTTAGATAAGGTTATAACAGCATTCTTTGACATACAGTATCTCTAATGCCCCAATTTTAGGGTTATTTTCCAGAAATGGAGTTAATAAATAAAGCATGGAGCTGCCACCGTCATTGTACCCATAAACCTGCCCGTCTTGCACAACCCATTTCAAACTACATCTCACTGAGGAATCTCCCCTGACTATTGTAACCTTTGGGGACCTCTCCCTTTGCTGGCCATAGGGACACAACATTGTGAATAACTTGTGTCTTTCCAATTGTGTCACTTGCTTGGGGGCATGTCCCAAATTACCTGCCTAACTTGTATCTTCTGTAATGCTTCAGATGGGCAATATAACTTGATGGTTGAGTGAGTCTACCTTTTTTTTCTTTCAGAAAAAATGAAGTTAAGCGCTTTATTTCAACTTACATTTTCCATTGTCCTATTCTTTAAGTATTTTGAATACATATACATAATTTAAAAGGTACAAAAATATGTCCATTAACTTGAGTGAACCTGCTTTACCTTTTTGCTTCTCCTTTAAGGAAAATTCAGTTACAAGGTGGCATCACTTCTATTGCCCTGCGAGGAGAAGGGCACCAGTTTTTTGTAGGAACAGAAGAATCACACATTTATCGTGTCAACTTCACAGATTTCAAAGAGACTCTTATTGCAACATGCCACTTTGAAGCTGTCCAGGACATTGTCTTTCCATTGTAAGTAGAACTGGAAAATGGGGATGCAGTATGCAAGGAAATTTTAATTTATGAATGTATTTCAATATCATCTAGCATAATTATGATTTTTTTCCTCAAATTTTTCTAGTGTAGTGAATTATTTTAGTTGACTTCCTATCTTCTTCACTACAAAATTACATTAGTTTTCCCAATTCAAATTTGGACTTCTTTAGAATGTTGATTTTTGCCGGGCACGTTGTTACACACCCATAATCCCATCAACTTGGGAGGTTGAGGCAGGAGGATCAAAAGTTCAAAGCCATCCTCAGCAACTTAACAAGGCCCTAAGCAACTGAGCAAGATCCTATCTCTAAATAATATAAAAAAGGGCTGGGGATGTGACTCAGTGGGTAAGTGCCCCTGCGTTAAATTCCCTGTACCCCTCCAAAAAAAGAGTGATGACTTTTTAAATAAATCCATCATGGAAAGGGTATGTGCCTGTCAAAACTTTTCTATGTTCCCAATATGTTTTTTCCATCTGAAAAAAAGCTTAGCAATGTCTTTCTCCAAACTTCTTTCCAGTCATTTGTCAATACTGCTGGGGGTCTTCCAGATTTGACAGACCTTATGGTGATAGACATGAGCTCTTCTGGATCTAATAGCTATAATTCTTCATCAATTTCACGCCAAACAAATAAAACAAATATCCATCAGTTTTGATGTCCAAAAGAGCTTCTGTCATTGTGTCATTACCTGATTTTGAAACACATTTTGTCTTTGGTGAGATCCATTCCATGAAGCTGGTCAGACAGTTTTTGCTCTGAACTTCCTCAGGGTTCAACTTGAACTTACAAAACTCAAAATCACTGTTCTACAGACCAGTAAGACTTATTTTCAAAACTCAGTCCCTGCTGGGGATGTGGCTCAGTGGCAGAACCTTTGCTTAATAGACTCATGGTTCTGGATTTTATTCTCAGCACTGTAACAGAAAAGTGACTAACAGAAAAGTTTTGACAGGCACATACCCTTTCAGTGATGGGCTCATTTAAAAAGTCAACATTCTAAAGAAGTCCAAATTTGAATTGGGAAAACTCATTAACTTCATGGCAAAGATAGGAAATCTATTAAAATAATTCACTACGCTAGAGGAAAACAACAAAAGAAAGCAACCCAGCCCTTAAGACAATGAACTATAGTTTTGGTTCCCTAAGTCTTTGTGATTCAGTTCCAAGTATTTCTTATGGGGAAAATGGCAGGTACTTTCCAATTGAGTCTTTATTTGAAATGGGGTCATTTCTGTCTTGATTTTTCCTCTTTTTCTAAGCGTAGACTCAATCTCTGAAATTGTTTGGTCCTCATGCTTTTTATGAAGGTAGAGTTTTAAGCGATTTTTTTCAATTTTTATATAATTGTCCTTTGGGTTTTGTACCTCTGCTTTCTTTTCTTTGTTTTATAAAAACTTCATCAAAATGTAATTTATGTACCACAATGTTCACCCATTCAGAGTGTACAATTCGATGGTTCTGAGCATAGTTAAAGAGTTTTGCAACCAATGCCACAACTGATCTAATTTTAAAACATTTCATTATCCTCCAAAACACAAAACAAAACAAAACCCTACTGGCAGTCACTGCCCATCCCCTTTGCACTCTTTCCATCCCCCAGTCCTAGGCAAAAACTGACAACTTTCTGTCTATAAAGTTTCCTATTTTGGACATTTCATATAAAAAGTTCATACACTATGTGTGATCTTTCATGATGGTTTCTTCCACTTAGCATGATGTTTTTAAGCATAAACAATACAGGATGCATCAGTACTTCATTCCTTTTTTTATTGCTGAATAAGTTCCATTGTGTGGCTATGCCTTATTTTGTTTATTTATTCGTTGATGGCTATTTGGGTTGTTTCCACATTTTTTACTTTTATGAATAATCATGCCGTTTTGCATCATCCATTTTAGCAATTTATATTTTCCTAAAAGGCATCTATTCTATCTAGATTTTCAAATATGTTGGCATAAATTTCTATATGCAAGGTCAACCTATGAAGCTGAGGGCTAGAAGGATCTGGGTCAAGCACAGGAGAGGCGAAGGGTGTGGCCACGTGTAGCATGGTGAGGCAGAGGCCTTAGAAATACATAGAAGAATGCCTTCTGAATCACAATTTTTTTTTTTGGAAATCATGGGAAAATCCCCCAGGACAGTGTTGGATGGAAAGGACAGTTAGACCAGGCGCAGTGGCATGTACCTGCAATTCCGGCGATTCAGGAGATTGAGGCAACAGAATTGCAGGTTCAAGGCCAGCCTGGGCATCTTAGCAACACACTGTATCAAAATAAGATAAGAAGAGCTGGGATATACTCAGTGTTAGAGGGCTTGCCCAGCATGTGCAAGTCCTGGGTATATCCTCAGTATAGAAAAGAAAAAAAAGCAAAAAAACAAAAAAACAGTTTGGCAGGGGAAGCAGACCTGTATCTGGAAAGTTCAAGTTTAATGTTACCTTTATTCTTTTCCTGTCATTTGTTCTAGTGATTATGTTTATTTGGTCCAGGCTTCTTCCCCACCACACACAACTTGGCAACTATTTATTTTATTCATTTAATTGTTATCCTTATTTTTTCTGGTACTGAGGATTGAATCCAGGGATACTTTACCACTGAGCTATATCCCAAGTCCTTTTAATTTTTTTTTATTTTGAGACAGGGTCTTGCTAAGTTGCTGCAGGTCTTGCAAAGTTGATGAGGCTGGCTTCAAACTTGTGATTTTCCTGCCATGGCTTCCTGAGTTGCTGGAATTACAGATGTGCACCACTATGCCCAGCTAATTTTTAATATACATATTTAAATATATTGTTTTATCAAACACTGGAATTAACCAACATTTATATTCTATCTACCATAAAGGGAAGGTGGGGAGGGGGGTAGAGAGAGAGAGAGAGAGAGAGAGAGAGAGAGAGAGAGAGAGAGAGAGAGAGAGAAAGAGAGTTAGTTAGTTAATGGGATTGTGCATGTTCAGCAAGCACTCTACCACTGAGCTACATTCCTAGACCTTTTTATTCTGAGTCAGGGTCTTGCTAAGTTGCCCAGACTGACCTCAAACTTGCAATCCTCCTGCCTTGACCTCCAGCCTCTGGGATTATAGGTGTACACTACCACATCCACTTAAGAGTCAGAATATTTTTATTTCCTTCTTCATCTTTCTTTCACGGTCTCCCATGCTAAAATTAATTGTGAATTATAGAACCAGATTACATTATGATTGCTTTTTTTTCCATGTAAGTACTTAGATTTAACTAAATTTTCTTCTTTGCTTTTATTATGCTTGTTTCATACATCAATCCTCTTGGATTCTTCTTTTTTAAAAATTCTTTCAGAGACATTCTTTTTTTTTTTCTCTGTCCACATTTTTTATTGGTGCCTTATAGTTGTACATAATGATGGGGTTTGTTGTTACACATATGTACATGCAATATAATTTGGCCAATATCACTCCCCAGCACTTTTCCTCTCTCCTCACCTCCCTCTCCCCCTTCTTTTTCTCTACTGATCTTTCTTTGATTTTCATGAGATCCTCACCTGCATCCCCTAACTTTCTTTCCTTTTTCCTCTCCAGCTTCCTCATATGAGAGAAAATATATGACCCTTGACCTCCTGAGTTTGTCTTATTTTGCTTAACATAATAGTCTCTAGTTTCATCCATTTTCCAGAAAATCACATAATTTCATTTTCCTTTGTGGCTGAATAAAACTCCATTGTGTGTAGATATTCCACATTTTCAGAGACTGTCTTTGTATGAACAAGTCACTCCTTATTTATCTGAAAAGGTCTTTGTTTTACCCTTAGACCTGAATAATAGTTTGGCAAGGCGTAAAAAAGTATAACGTGCATGCAGAGAGTGCATAGATCATAAGTGTACTTGAATCCTCGCTTCTTGTGACTATCACCCTGGTATAGCATTAAAATATTTTCAACTCCAAAACACCCCTTCCAATTGTTACCCTCACCATTCTACTTGAAGATAATTACTACCTGGATTTCTAGCCCTTTAGATGAGTTTTCCCTGCTTTTGAAATTTATGTAAATGAAATAATTCCATATATACTTTGGAGGGTTTTTTTTCTCTGTGGAAGCTTTTAATGTTGGTAGTGTCATATAGATCTTCATATCCTTATGGATTTCTAGTCTACTTGTTTCATTAGTTACTGAGATAAGTGTTGAAAATCTTAAGCAATTAATGTAGATTTCTTCCTCTATTTCCATCAGTTTTTGCTTTGTATATCTTGAAACTCTGTTAATTAGGTGTTATTAATTATTTGTCATGTCTTCCTGCTGTCTTGACATTTTTATAATTAGTAAGTGTTCCTCTTCCTCTTTAGTAATTCTCTTTGATTTGAAGTGTTTTGTATGATAATAATATTATTTTATTTTTTATTTTTTGGTACTAGAGATTGAGCCTAGGGGCACTTTACCACAGAGTCATATTTCCAGCCCTTTTTATTTTTTAATTTGAGGCAGGTCTCCCTAAGTTTCTGAGGCTGGTCTTGAACTTGTGATCCTCCTGCCTCAGCCTCCTAAGTCATTGGAATTACAGGTGTGCACTACAATGCCTGGCTCTTTTATATGATATTAGTATGCACAAACTTTCTTATGCTTTTTCTTTTCATGATATATCTTTTTATCCTATTTATCATATATGTTTATATTTAATGTGCATCTCATGAAGTAGTATATAATTGATTCTTGCTTTTCTATTCAGTCAAAAAATCTCTGCTTTTTATTTGGAATGTTTAGTGCACTTACATTTAATGTAATTTGTTTTTTCTTTACCTGTTCTTTGTTCTTCTGTTGTGTCTTTGCTGCCTCCTTTTGTGCCAACTGTCTTCAACATTTTACTTAATTGCTCTATTGGTTTTCTAGCTATGTATCGTTGCAATAATTTTTCTTTAGTGATTGCGCTAAGGATGGCAGTATGCTTCTTTAACATATCATGGTATACTAAGAGTTAACATTAAATTATTTCAAGTAAAATAAAATATAAGAATTTTGTGACAAAACATTTCTCTTTGATCTCACCTACTTCCTTATTTCCTACCTGGTAGTAAGTCCATTGATACAATATTATCATTTCTGCTTTAAATAAATAGAAATTTTTAAAATTTGTGTGCATGTGTTTACCCCCAAGAATTTCTGATACTCCTCATTCTTTTTTATATAGCTAGCTGCCCTCTGGTGTCTTTCTCTCTCAGCCTAAGAACCATAGCATTTGAATACATCATTCTGGTGCCTTCTGGATTCCATGGTTTCTAATGAAAAGTCATTCTGTATGCTCACTACTGTCCCCCTCTTTGTAATGTGTAATTTTTCTCTATTTTCAAGATTATCTCTTTGTTTTTATCTTTTGTCAGTTTGATTGTGAAGTGTCTTTCTCTTTGCACTTATCCTGCTTGGAGTTTATTAAGCTTTTTGAATTTGTAAACTGATGTTTTCCACTAAATTGAGGTTTCGGCCATTACTCTTCAAAATTTTTTTTCACCCTTTCTAACTCTTATCTTCCTGAGATTCAAATTACACATGTTGAAAAAAATGATGTTTTTCCACCGATTTATAGATTGCTCATTTTTCTTTCTTCAGTCTTTTCCTGTTTTTTTTTTTCATTTTGTAATTTCTATTATATCTGCCTTCAAGTACATCAATTCTTTTACCACCTCCAGTGAGTCCATATAGTAAATTTGCTTTTGCACTTTTCACCTATAGAAAAATATAATTGCCACAAAATATATAATTATAATACACACATAGTTTCTAGTTCTCTGATGAAATTACATGTATGTTTATTAATATTATAGTTTCCCTTAATATTTTGAATATATTAAAAAGTTGTAAGTAACTGCTTTGAAAGCTGTCAATCTAATACTTGGGTCTACCTGGAGACAGTTTCTTTTCTTTCTTCCTTCCTTTCTTTTTGCTCTTAATTTTTCTTTTCATGCTGGAAATTGAATTTGGGACCTCACAAGTGCTAAGCATGTGCTCTACCACTGCACTGCACCCTCAACCCCAGGGTCAGTTTCTTTTGACTCCCTTTCCCTGAATTACATTGTCCTGTTTCTTCACAGGTATGGGAGTTTTTGTTGAAAACTTGCCATTACATACACAAACAAGTTTTAGCAACTCTATTCTCCAAGGATTACTGACCTGGATTCAAACTGCAAATTTTGTCTTCCCCATGGTGTGCATAAACTGATATTTCTGTTGCTCCCCAGGGCAGTGTTTTAGCCTGACCCCATGTCGCCCTGTGAGCTGGCACTGTTATGCAGCAACCCATGGGTTTGTGCAGAGATGAAGCTATCCTTCCCATGATTTATTTGCGTCTAATGATTTATGAGTTACTGAAAAAACATATGCATACATATCTACCTCTAAATCTCTATATGTCTTCATTTAACAGAATTTTAAGCGGCAAGGAGGGAGCATGTGAACCTAGTGCACCTTCATGATCCAATTGGGTTGGTTCTTTCTGGACCTTAATCTTTCCCATTCTAAACTTAGAATAGTTTCCTAACTTGAATGATTCATTGTCAGATTAGGCTTAAGTGATTGAGTTTGCTGAGGTAGAGGATTGCCCATCAAGGGTAGGGAGTTGGGAAAGTTCTCTAGAGGCAGTCCTTTCATGATAAAAGAATTTTCATGAGCATCCATATGTCTCATTAAGAGCTTGCTTTCCCCAAAGGAGGACTTCATCTACTGAAGGCAGTATCTGATATAAAACAAGTCTTGTTTATAAAAATCCATTAATACTCTAATATTGGCTTGATTGGACCTCTGTAAATCGGGACTGTTGGTAGGAGCTTCATTGTACTTCCTGTCTTGTTCCAGCACATATCCCTTCTAAGTTACTAGTCCTGCATCATAATTTTAATTCTGTTAAAATTTAGTCCCAAAGCTAAATGTGTAGAAGGGATCCATTAATTTTTTCAATTATTTCCAAAGTAATAGATGTTAAAATAAGAGAGAGGTGCTCTTTCCCTTTTTGAAATGTGTTTGTGAAGAAATGTAGAAAATGCCTGAGAAGTACTTACATGTAAAGGGTAACTTTAGTTTCCACAGAGACTAACTTGAAACTTCTAAACTAGATAGTTTATTATATCCCAATATACTCCTTTTTGTTATCAAAGATTATGGAGAATTCATAATCTTTTGATATATTAATTAAAAAGTTACTTTTTTTCTTTTGAGCCTGACAGACAATTCTTCTGGGGTACTCTTCTTTGTCCATAATCTCATATTTTCTGTTAACTAACCAAAGAAGGGTCTTGGGTTATCTGCATATGTGAATTCTATCACCATTGTCATTTTCTTCCCTGAAATTTTAATAAGCTGGGTACAATGGCTCACGCCTATAATCCCAGCAACTCAGGAGGCTGAGGCAGGAAGTTCGCAAGTTCAGAGCCAGCCTAAACAACTTAGCAAGGTCCTAAGCGACTTAGTGAGATCCTGTTGCAGAACTAAAAATAAAACAGACTGGGGATGTAGTTCAGTGGTAAAGCATCCCTGAGTTCAATCCCCAGTACCAAAAACAAAACATATGTTATAGATATGCAATGGATGTATTTATCTAGAGAAATGCTACTTACCAAGTGTATACAACTCATGTCATTACATACATTCAGTGTGTATGGCCTTTTGTGTCAACTGTACCCCAATACACTGATATTTAAAAAAATTTAATGTTGCCATCCTACGGTCTACCAAGACAGATTTCAAATCAACTTTTCTTTTTTAGCAACTTGGTCCCAACTCTTCCTAAAGAAGAGGACTATGAAAAATGGTTTGAGGGCATCACATGTCAGTTCATACAAGGAATCTCTAAGATCACCAAATCTTCAGGGAATCAGTACCTAAAACACATCCTGCCCTTCATCACACCTCCTGTTGTCAAACACGCCTCTGAGAAACACTGTGAGTCTTTTCCGACTGCTTCTCTTATCTCTTGCTGGCTTCTTTGTAGTGGCACTGCTGAGCTGTTCGCCACCTGTGCCAAGAAAGACATCAGGGTGTGGCACACGTTGTCCAACAGGGAGCTGCTGCGGATCACTGTGCCCAACATGACCTGCCATGGCCTCGATTTCATGAGAGATGGCAAGAGCATCATTTCAGGTAACCTTTCCGTTAAGATCTGGCACCGCCTGTTTCTCCTTCTGAAGATAGCCTGCCTTTTCCCCTGAGTGCATATTTCTTGCTTTACCCTAAAGGTGGCTCTTTTGAGATGGCCCGCATTCTCCCTTGAATATGTGTCTACTTTCCTAAATAAAATTCTGTCTCTGCCTTGGAGGGAAGAAAAAGATGCAGCCCCTCTCTGGTTGTGGTTTCTATCCGTGTCACTCTGTCCCCATTAGTCATTACGTGAAGATAACCTGGGAGAACCTCCCGCTGTCCACCCCTCCTTTTTTCTAATCAGCCTCCCCTCGAAGTCCCCTTCCAGCTGGGAGATTTTCTGAGCTAGAAAGAACCAAATAAGCAATTTCTGTTCTCCCAAATTGTTGTGTACCGCATAGATCTTTCTCTCAGTAGGGAAATTTAGTAATCCAATTTTGAAATGGATTTGAGGCTTTAGTGAGTTACAGGACTCTTGTGTTAGAACCCTTTTTGTTGTACAAGAGATAAAAACCCAACTCAAGCTAAGTTATGCTTCAAAAAGAATTTTTTAAACTCAATTTCTGCCAAGGTATTTTTAACATATATTATAGACGCCATGATATCCCACCTCTAAATACTTCAGTATAATCTAAAAATATTTTCCTATGAAAGGATAATTTATTAAGATTGTTTTGTGTTTAATCTATATGCAAATTTCCCCAATGGTCAATAAGTAAATCTTACTGGTTGACATGGATGAAGTCAAGCGCATCTTTAGGTGTAGCCACGAACTTGGTGACAGCAGGAGCCCATCTTATCCCGCCCCCCCTCCCTTTTTTTTTTTTGGTTCTGTTCCCAACCCACCTGCATTTCTTCTCCAGAGGGGTCACCAGGAACTCTCAGTTACACCAAGAGCTGACAAATCCTCAGGTTGGAAACCTTGGAGGCAGGGCTGGGGTGTTCCTCAGTGGTCCCCAGCACGAAAACAAACAAAAACTTTGGAGTTTTTTCTGCCTCTGCTTTTCCTCTTACGTCCACATCTGTGCCCTGGTGGCTCTCATGTGAAAGTATATCAAAGTTCCATCACTTCTCCCCTCCACTCTCGTCTGGGCCACCATCATCTCTCCCCTAGGTTACTCCAACAGCTTCCTACCAAGGCTCTCTGCTTCAACTCTTGCCCTGTCTATTCTCAATACAGAAGCCAGAAATCTATTTTAAAATGCTAAGTCAGGGCTGGGGACATGGCTCAGGGTTAGAGTAACTGTCAATCCCCAGCACAGCAAAATGAAATAAAATGAAATGTTAATTCAGATCATTGATATTTATAGGTCTCAAAAGTCTTTTACCCTATGAAAGACAAAGTCCCAGTTGGGGTGGGAGCTCAGGGAAAGTGATATGGAGGATATTGAAGTGGTGGGTGGGGCAGATCTAGTCATTGCAAAGGCCTTATACAAACTTTTCTCCTCCCCCACCTCTACCTTCCTGCCTCTGGTTTCTTTTTGCTCTTTCTTTCATTTATTTGTTTATTTTTGTACCGGGGATTGAACACAGGGTTGCTTTAGCACTGAGCCACACCCCCAGCCCTTTTTATTTTTTTAATTTTGATATAGGATCTTGCTAAATTGCTGAAGCTGGCCTTGAACTTGCGATCCTCCTGCCTCAGCCTCCTGAGTTGCTGGGATTACAGGCTCCGGACTGTAATCACAGGCACCAGGTGCCTCTGATTTATTCTTACTGCCTCCCTCTCCAGCCATACGTGATTCTTTGGTCTTCCTCAAACACATCCTGCACAGGACTTTCCTCTGGTCATTCGATCTTCATGAAATGTTGCTCCTCCAAACACCCCCAAGGTTTATTCATCCTCATTCTCTTACTTCCTCAAGTCTTCACTGTAATGGGATCTACCTTGAGCATCCTATTTCAAATTGCTAAGGTCAAGGTGACACTAAAGTTGATGAGAAGCTGCCAGCCATGAAAAGACCCACGGGGAGGCATTCCAGGCAGAGGGAACAAGTGTAAAGGCCCCCAGGGAGGAAATTCCTTGGTGTATATGAGGAATAACAAGGAAGTCAGGGTGTCTGGAGCTTAGTGATGACAATTGGGCTGGGTCTCAGGGAGACTGAAGTGGTAGGTAGGTGCAGTTCCTGGTTACTGTGCAGGATAAACGAGTTGGATTTTCATTCTAGGTACAGTGAGAAGCACTTTGGGATGTTCTTGATCAGGAAGGTGACGTGGTTTTAAAAAGTTCATCCCAATTCCTGTATAGATGACTGCTTGGAAGCAAAAGTGGAAGGCCAGGGAGGAAACTGGTCAAATAATCCCGGAGAGAGGTGACAGTGGCTCTGATAGGGTGGTGCCCGAGGAGGGGTTGAAAGACAGTTGAGTTCTGGGTGTTTTTAACAGTAGAGGTGACGGGACTTGCGGATGGATTGGCTGTTTGATTGGGTTGGGTGGCTGGATAGAGAGGAATCGAGAATAACCCTGAGGTTCTTGGCTTAAGCAACTGTATGGACGGTGGAGACTTTTACTGAGATGGGAAAGATGGTGCAAATGGGGTAGGAACATTTGGAAAGGTGGGGCTGGGTGGCAAACCAGTAGTTTTTGGGCCTGTTAAATGATACATCCCAGGCATCCTATGAACTAGTTACTCGTGTGTAATGGGCTGCGGCTCATGGGGAGATGGGAGCTGTCCTTCCTCTCCTCTCCACTTTCCCTCTCCTGGTATGGAACGCACCTGTAGGCAGGTTCAACAGAGATAGACCCCTCCTTTCCCTCAACCAGGTGTGACCAGTTTGAGGGCCTCAGAAAAGAGGGTTCCGGGAAGTGAGTGGTGGCTGGCTCTTCCTTGAATCCAGACCTCTTCTCCGCTCTCCAGCTCTCGTTCATGATGTAGCAGAGCAGAAGGGGCGCGCGCACTGATCCTGCTGCCTTTTCTCTCTCTTTCATGCCAGCGTGGGACGACGGGAAAATCCGAGCCTTCGCCCCTGAGACAGGCCGGCTGATGTATGTCATCAACAGCGCTCACAGGATCGGAGTGACTGCCATCGCTACCACCAGTGACTGTAAAAGGGTCATCAGTGGCGGTGGGGAAGGGGAGGTATTGTTCTTGAAAACAGATTTTTTTTTTAAACACATCAATTTGAGTAACTAACTCACAGAAGGCCATCTATTTGATTTTTTAATATGTACCTATAGTAGGAGTCAAGCAAGGCCAAATTAAAATTATGATGAAACTCTAAAATACGTCATAAATTGAAGTTCTAATAGTATAAATAGACATAAATGTACTTGTTCACAGAAAGGACATTTAAGGTACAAATATGAAAGTGCTCTATATGGAATCAAGTTATGAATCCTATTGGTGTATTGCCAGAGATTTCACAGACTTGTTCTTTCCTCTGAGGACCATAGTTGTATACCTTTTCTCTTTCTTTTCTTTCTTCCTTTCTTTTTCTCCCCCTCCTTTTTGTTTCCTTTTTAGTACTGGGGATTGAACCCAGGGGTGTTCTACCCTGAACCACACCTCCAGTCTTTTTTACTTGTATGTTGACAAAGGGTCTGCTGAGTTGCAGACATTGGCCTCAATGTCAATGAGGATCAATGGGATCTTCCTGCCTCAGCCTCCCTTGTAGCTGGGATTACAGATGTGCACCATGATGCCCAGTTACATTTTATCTTTTATCTTTTAAAGCAGATGATATTTTTAGAATCAATTCCTTAATACCCCACACATTTTGGCCATTATTTTAAAATTATTACCCTCATTCTGAAGCGTTTAAAACACATTTCACTGGCATGTTTCCCTCAGGGTCTCCTCTCCTCTATTCCCCAGACATTTTTTTTTTTTTTTTTTTTAAATCCCAAAGCCTTCCCTTTGCCTATACTGGACATTCTCCTCAGCTTTCTCATAGGAAGACTTTATCAGAGAGAAGAAAGATCTAATGTCTCGAGGGAGCCATTAGCAGAATTTAGGTGATGCAGATGAATGCCTGGGCTCATATTTCCCTTCTACCACTTCCAGCTGTGTGACCCAGGGCGTGTGCTTTAACCTCTCTGTGCCCCAGTTTTCTGAAGTGTAAAGATAATGATACTCCTATATTGCCCCCCCGCCCCACCAGTACTGGATATCACACTTGCTAGGCAAGTTCTCTACCACTAAGCTCCATCCCTAGCCCTTTTTATTTTGAGACAGAGTCTCACTAAATTGCTGAGGCTGAACTCCAAATTGTGATCTTTCTGCCTCAGTCTCCTGAGTAGCAGAAATTATAGGTGTGAGTCACCACACCTGGCCTCATTTTCTTTACTTTGACAATGTAGGAAGCCTGTAGGAATGCTTTCCTTACTTCAGTTAAGATCATTTCCCCTTATCATTTACAATCAAGTTCAGTGTTATTATTTAACCTAACACTAGTTTTGAATCTAGTGTTCACCTGGACCACTGTTATTTCCCTGTCTTGTGCTATGTGTATATAATGGGTGTGCTCCCCTCCTCCTCCTCCCCATCCCCGCTCCTCCTCTCCCTCCTTTTCTTCTTCTTCCTCCTCCTCCTCCTTCCTAGTACTGACAGTGAAACCCAAAGCTCACACAGGATAGCACTCTACCACTGAGCTACATCATTCCTAGCTCTCCGTTCTCTTTTTCATAAATCTATTATATTCATGCTAAGGTGTGAGCACCTGACTACATTACTGTTATCTGGTGTAGTTGTAACAGCCTTTATCTATTAAGAGACTTACTATAATAACAAAAGACCTTTCATTTATCCTTTTTAAAATTACAATTAGGGTGTCATATTTATTGTTTTGAAATATGTGTAGGTTGTTGTATTACCTGTGAATTTCATTTCAGAACAGACAGGACAAAATATTTGCAATAGAAAATGGGTACTGGGTTTTGTAGGGTGGAGAACCATTGGTTTTAAATGATTAAAATTGAACAGCTGATGCGAATGTTTAACTATGGCTGTGGGGTACCCAAGAAATTTCCTGATGGCACCAGAAATTTGAGAGCAATGTTCAGCAGAAATGAGTAGACATAATATTTCGCTTGGTTTAGCAGAGGCCCTTGCACTATTGATTTTCCTAGTGAGTGTCTGATAAATTTCTCAGCCTGAAAGTAGAAACAGGTACAGGATCATTGGTGGCATTTTCCAAGCTCCACGGAAGGTAATTACATCTTGAATGTGAATATTTTTACCCTTCAATCATACCATTCCTACCCACCTCACCCAACTGAGAAGAGGATAGGAAATTCAAAAACCAAGTCACACTCATGCGCGCACACACACACACACACACACACACACACACACACACAGAGCACAGCACAGGTGAAACAATCTTCTGGGATCTTTTCTGATCCCTTTCAAAGTTCCAAATATGTAGTCCATTGTGGTGGTACACACCTGTAATCCTAGCAACTCAGGAGACTGAGGCAGGAGGACTGCAGTTGGAGGGCAGCGTCAGCAACTTAGCGAGACCCGGCCTCAAAATTGAAAATAAGAAGGGTTGGGGTTGTGGCTCACTGGTAAAGCATCCCATGAATTCCATCCCCCATACCAAAAATAAAAAATAAAAAATTCCCAATTTGTATTGAGAGCATGCTCTTGGGACCTTTCAGGTGAGGGTGTGGCAGATAGGATGCCAGACCCAGAAACTGGAGGAGGCCCTAAAGGAGCACAAGTCCTCTGTGTCCTGCATCCGGGTGAAGAAGAACAACGAGGAGTGTGTCACTGCCAGCACCGATGGGACTTGCATCATTTGGGACCTTGTGTAGGTACCTGGGATGGGGAGGATGACAAGACACATGCCAAACCCAGTCGTGCCAGCATTTTATTGAACATGAGCAGAGATCCCAAAGGAGGGTAGGTTTAACAGCAAAGGGATGTTCCTCAGAAGCCCTTGGCCTCCATGGGTGTCCATGGTTTACAGATGCTAGTGGGAAGAAGTGAATATCAAAAGTTTCTGTATAGATACGGAAGTAGCAAAGCATGATTTAACTTGCACTAATTCAACTTTAAATGTTCCAAACAAAAGGAACAAGGGAAATAAGTAATGCAAGCAGTTCAGTCACGTGAAGCCCTGGATGAACTTGCCATGGGAGGGAGGGACAGGAGAGGCATGAATTTGTCCTTCCCCTTGACTGGCCACATTCCCAGAGAACTCTTACACTATGAGCATATCCCATCCCCACGGAATGTGATAACTCCAAACTAACTAGACCAAGGCATGTGAACTTAATCACAGGAGTAAGTCAAAGAATTTTCAAAGGTGATTTTTAACTTTCTTTTCTTTTTGGTACTGGGGATTGAACCAGGGGTGCTTTACCACTGAACTACATCCCCAGTTCTTTCTATATTTTATTTTGAGTCAGGGTCTTGATAAGTTGCTTAGGGCCTTGCTAAATTGTTGAGGCTGCCCTTGAACTTGCTTTCCTCCTGCATCTGTTTCTGGAGTAGCTGGGATTATAGGCACTGACTATCACGCACGGTTTGATTTTTGAATTTTTGACCATTAGCATTTTCTTTGCAGTTTTTTTTTTTTTTTTTGACACACTGGAGTTTGAACCCCAGGGGTGCTCTACCACTGAGCCATATCCCCAAGCCCTTTTTACTTTTACTTTGAGGGAGGGTCTCACTAAGTTGCCTAGGTTCACCTGGAACTTGCTGTCCTCCTGCCTCAACCTCTCAAGTTGCTGGGGTTGCAGGTGTGCACCATGGTGCTCCACTTGCAGTATATGTTTTATTTTGGAATCACACCCTATATTCCCAAGCCTTCCCACCATCTGTCCCCCATATACCCTCTACCACTCCTGGCATTCTTTGCCACTGTAAAACTGTACAAGAGAGTCTAGAATAAATGCAAAAATGGGAAAAAGGAGATTTGGCAAAAGAATATGAAATGTTTTGATTGGAGAGAAGGGATTGAGGACTGAAGGCAAAGGCAGAGTTTACACATTAAAGAGCAAAAAGCAAAGCAAGCCTCTGTCTTCTAGCCCAGCGTGTCTCTTTGGTCCCTGATCATATGGAGATGTTATCAAAATGTAGATCTTGATTTAATAGGTTTAGAGTGGCACCTGAGAGTCTGCATTTTTTTTTTTTTGAGAGTCTGCATTTTTTTTTTTGAGAGTCTGCATTTTTAATAAGCTTCTAAGTGATAATACTGGTCCAACAACCACACTTATAGAAAGAATGAATCTACCTTTGACCTTCAACATTGGGAAAATTTGTAACCAGAAGGGAATGTCTAAGCTACAGATGGTCTGTGGCCGCTTCACATCCTTAAAGTCTTCCAATTGTGCAGCAGGAATGTTTTGCTAATTTGTGCCCAAATCCTTTAAAACATTTAGCTCAGATACCACATCTGAAAACTTCCATAAAGAGAAGAAACTGTGCAGAAGGTACATTTTTTAAACCAGGAGAGCCTGGCCTGTAAGATGGACATGTGCAAGGAAAAACAATTGTAACATCTTGCTACAGGTTGAACATCCTAACATAAAAACCCCAAATCTGAAGTGATCTGAATCTGAATCTTTTTAAGCATCATGTCAGTATTCAAAAAGTTTGAAATTTTAAAGCATTTCAGATTTTCAGATTAGAAATGCTCTCCTGGTAAAGTCTACACAATATTTCCAAATCCTCAAAACTCCAAAATGCAAAATACTTCTGGTCCCAAGTATTTTTGATAAGGGATATTCAACCTGTATATTATCCAAGACAGAGGTTCCCAAACTGTTGTGCACAGAACAATTAATTGACAAGCTGGTTTCAAATACTGATCCTTGGACCCCATCCTACCTTCTGAGTCCAACTGCCTAGAGGTGAGGCCCAATAATGGCTATTAAAAAGATTCTTCCCCATACTGTGCCACTCAGCTTATGGGGAGCTTTACTTAGTTCCAAATGTTGGCCTTGAGTGTCAACTACACTGTGCAGGAGACAGCAGGCTGGCTCTGAATTTAGCCTTTGCTCCTTTTTCCCTGGAACTTAAGGATTCTCATTGGGTTTTGTGGTGTCTTTAGGAAAGGGGCCCTCCTATCTGCCCATCATCATCTGACAGCCACTGATAGATGTGATGAGAGGATACAGAAGTAGGTAGGCAGAGAAACCAGAAGTCTATTTTGAAGAAATGCAAATGCTACCCTGATGAACAGTGTGAGAAGTCTGAGATAGATTAACCACCCCAAGTCCAAGCTTGTACCAAATGCAGTTTGAATACTAAATACATTTTCTAGGGAAGAGAAAGTCGAGCTTCACAGCTTTGGAACATTTTCTAGGGAAGAGAAAGTCGAGCTTCACAGCTTTGGAATCTACTTTTCAGGCGTCTTAGGAGAAATCAGATGATCCTGGCCAATACCCTATTCCAGTGTGTGTGTTATCATCCTGAAGAATTCCAAATAATCACCAGTGGGACAGATAGAAAGGTAAGATAGGTTCTGTGCAAATCTTATGCCATTTTATATAAGGGACTTGAGCATCCTCAGATTTTGGTATCCACGGGGGATCCTGGAACCAATGTCCCTGGCTAATACCCGGGGCTACTATAACTGTATATTCAGAGAAAAGTCTCCCTGCTTTCAATACTTTTCTCTCCTGGCCCCTAATTTAGTTTCCCTTTCTAGGAGAGGACCAACATTATATTTGTCTTTTAATTCCACCCTATGGAATGTTTTGTTGCTTTGGGGCAGAAGGGAAAGTTGAGAATGAGTGGGTAGGTCCAGGAAGAGGGAGGGTCCAATCACAGTGGGGAGGTGACTGGATAAGGCCCCCATCTCCAGAACTCTGGGGAGTGCTCATTCCCCACTCCTCACTCGCCAGTTGGAAGGGAGAAACTTCCTCTCCCACCAGCAGCTTTGCTGTCTTCCTCTCAGTGAAGAAGCAGAACCGTCAGTGGTTCTTCTTTCTTTTACATTTTGCTACAGACTTAATCTGCTTAGTCTTATCAAAAGCTCTTTCTGTCACAATCTCAGTTTATCAGCATATCAACATCGCTTTAAATAGCATGCAAATTTGAAAAGGAATACTAAAAATATTAAAATGGTTTCTCCACCCCCTGCTGTAGCCTATTTATAATTTCAGCCCATACCATCCCATGGTGTATTTTCGCTACCTTCTATATAAAGTAGAACCATCTTTTGTTAGCATGTGTGTGGATGATTCCACTGAGCTGAATCCTGCCTAATGCTTTTTCCTGAATTCCAGATTGCTTACTGGGAAGTATTTGATGGGTCAGTAATCAGAGAGTTGGAAGGTTCCTTGTCTGGGTCAGTAAATGGCATGGATATCACACAGGAAGGAGTGCACTTTGTCACAGGTTGGTCCTGGATTAGAAAAGCAAGCCAAGCTTGTCTTATTTAGATGGGAACAGGGGACTCGTTTGTGGGAGGTAATTGGAGCAGCTGGCAAAAGGGTCTCAAGGGCAGTTTGATTAGATTCAGATCTGAAGACAACAACCAATGTGGGTGGAAGAGAAAGATCCGGAAGACACACTCAATGAGAGGAGCCTTAAGGAGCCTTCTGTTGCTGGGTTTGTTTTGTGTGGTGGGACTGGATGACTGGAATGGACCTTTAGGTGTCTTGGGTCATCCAGTTGCCTTTCTTCACTATGTTTTGCTGAAGTCCTAAATGCCAGTCTTTTCATCCCCTTTTATTGTTGAATGCTATGATGTGCCCCCACCTCCAATAAATGAATTCACCATTATTTCAGGGGAGCATTAACTACACAATATGATTGAAACAATATCAGTATAATTTCCTGCCAGTCTGATTGATTCTTCAGGACATTAATAAAAAATGCTCTCAATGAATTAGAATTCCACAAACACATTGACTAAAAGCAGGATATCAACACGGTGTGCTCCAATCACACATACAGATATATATATATACCCATACACCAATAGAGAAAAGACTGGAAGGAATTGAACCAAGATGTTGAAGGGTAATTTCATCTCTGCATTTCCCCCCTGAATTTACTATAACATGCATAGTTTTTTTTTTTTTTTTTTTTTTTTTTTTTTTTTTTTTTTTTAAGATTTTTTTTTTTTTTTTTTAAGTGATAGGCAGTTATGTTGTCCAGGTTGGTCTGGATCTCCTGGGCTGAAGGGACTTTCCCTCCTCTGTCTCCAGGGACTACAAATGTGTGGTCACCATACCCAGCCATGTTTGATTTTTTTTTTTTTTTATAATCAAAGCATTATATAAAGATAGGTTTTTCTTTAAATTGGCACATGGGAATGCATTGGCAATGATCTGGTTGCCAGACTCAGTGGCCCATGCCTGTAATCCCAGTGACTTGGGAAGTTGAGTCATGAAGCTGGAAAGATACATGACAGACAAGCAGCTTGGGGATACCTGGTCAAAAAAGGTTCTTTTGAGGCCAGGGTAGTTTCTCACTAGTCTATTGCAGTGATGCTGTATAACTGTGTTTTTCAGGTGGAAGTGACCATCTGGTTAAAGTTTGGGATTATAACGAGGGGGAAGTGACTCACGTTGGTGTGGGACACAGTGGCAATATCACGCGCCTCCGCATCAGTCCTGGAAATCAGTACATCATTAGCGTAAGTGCAGATGGAGCCATTTTGCGCTGGAAGTACCCATTTGCCTCCTGAAGCCCCCGGACCTCCCTGGCCACGGTGCAGCACAGTCCTGCTGAAGGCTGAGTTTGGGCAGCTCCACCGTTCATGGCCGTCTTTGTTCTTTAGTCTTTAAATATTTTATCTCTAAGTTTCTCCTTTCCTTTATAGAATGCATTTTACATTCTTAAATTGTACATAAAATTGAAATATGTTCAAGAATAATTTGTCCAGACTGTAATTTTTTTTAAAGTCTTTTTTTTTTTTTAAATTACAAATACATTCCCAGTTGTTGGCTTCCTGTCATAATCTCTTTTCTGTGACTCTGCCAAACCCACAGACTTTCCTTATGATCTGTCCATAGAGAGCATTGCTATTATTCTCTAAAAATAAGAACTTTCATGGGTCAAGCTGCATGGGGCAAGACTTTAGGTTTAAACCCAGACCTTGGGCAGGCTTTTAAAACACTGTCAACCTGACTTTTCTCTTTTTTCAAGTAAGAATAAATTCTTGCTCAAAAGGCCATTGTGAGTGAAATAATGTCAAAGCATTAACAGAATTTCTTACAGAGTTAGTACAAATGGGTTCTTAAACTGCCTGTTGGGATTTTGGGGCGATTCTCAAAGATGAAATTTCAGAGGTGCTTTATGGAACTTGGCCATGGTATCCTTCTCCAGTGCTCATCACCAGAAGGGTGATGAAATGGAACTTGGGTATTAATCATCCAGCTGGGTATCTTTTTCCAGGGAAGGTAAATGATGGCATTTTTCCAGAAACACTTCAAGTCCCCAGGTCACAGTAGTCTTATGTTCTAAGCATATTCTGTATCCTTTAATGCTGCTTTAGTTATACCAGGGTAATTTTACCCTATTTGAAAGATCAAGGATGTTTAATAAATGATGATCACTTATTTATTAAATAACATTTCAGGGTGCTATTGTAACACTGCATCCTGCGTGCTGCTGACCTCTTTCTTAGCTAGAAACTGATGAGAATTTATTTTGCAAGACTTGCCTAATTAGTTATAAACCTGAAAGTTATGGGATAAAGTGAGCAGAGGCCTCTAGGATTACTCAGGGAATCAAGGGCGGGTAGGGCTAAACTCACTCTGATTGGGCAATGATTCAGCTACGATTTTGCGTTGAGTGAACCGGCAAACGCGTAGGGGGCGCGCTTGAGAGCCGGAAAACTTCCTGAGGTTGGAAAGGACTGAGCTTGGCAAGCCATCGAGCCGGGTCGAGTTCCGGTTCTCCTTACGGGTCGGGTGGCCTCCCTACGTTGGGTGAACCTTTTAAAGCCCACTTCACCAGTTAAAACAAGGATGATCAAGTCTCGCAAGTTTTTGGAACATGACTCTAGTCTGTAGCCTGAAAAAGAAATCCACGACCAGTCTGGGTGTTTCTTCACAGGGCAACAACGCGGCTCTCAGTTCAGATCCTGGGATGGCGGGTGTGAGCAAAGACTCTGCCTGTTCCAAGGGGCAGACGGGCTTCAAGGAAATGGCAACACCTGTCCGCACACACCTGAGCCTGCGGGGGAACCAGCGGTGCACAAAATCGCTCCCCACCCCTTAGCTCCCAAAGCTCGTCTCTCACCACACCTGAGACTGCCCTTGGGAGACTTTCTCCTCTCCCTTTTCTTCGTTTCTATTTGAACTTAAAACCTAGAAAACTAGTAATAGCCAGAGCTTTGCAGTTTCCTAGGCACTTTCGAAATTTTCATTCCTGTATTATTTCCACAGCTTGAAGGATGGGCGGGGAACGGGAGCAGAGGTAAAACCCAGATCCCTTGGTTTACGAGAGGTAAGGAAGGATGGGGAACTAGACTACGACAGTCTCCCAGTGCTTTTATTCATTTCTATGCGGTGGGGAGGGACAAGGCGGGGGCACGGAAGGCCGGGCACTGCCCTAAGGCCGGCCCTGCGGCCGGATTCCCGCGCGGGGCGGGGCGGCCCCGCCCTTGGCTCCGCCTCCGCCCGGTCCTCGCACACCTGGCTCGCAGGTAGCGGTGGTAGGCGCCTTTCCGGGGTTGTAAGGTGTTGAGAGCTGCTCGTCTGCCTCGGGCCCGGGGGCTGCGCTCCGGGAGCCACACCGGAGGGAGCCATGGACCCGGGCCCGGGGGACGCAGCAGGAGAGGGGCCGCCCGCGCCCCGGCCCCGCCGCCGCCGCTCCCTGCGTCGCCTCTTCAGCCGCTTCCTGCTGGCGCTGGGCAGTCGCTCCCGCCCCGGGGACTCGCCGCTTCGGTCCCGGCCCCAGCCCCAGCAGGGACATTGCGATGGCGACGGCGAGGGGGGTTTTATCGGCCCTCCAGGCCCGGCTCCTGCGGCCCCTGGGAGCCCTGGGGTTGAGTGCACTGCCGGACCCCAGCCCCAGATCCCCGCGGGCGACGGGGCGCGGCCGCCGGGCGCTCAGGGCTTGAAGAACCACGGCAACACCTGTTTCATGAACGCCGTGGTGCAGTGCCTCAGCAACACCGACCTGCTGGCTGAGTTCCTGGCGCTGGGGCGCTACCGGGCGGCGCCCGGCCGCGCGGAGGTCACCGAGCAGCTGGCGGCGCTGGTGCGCGCGCTCTGGACTCGCGAATATACGCCCCAACTTTCCGCCGAGTTCAAGGTAGGCAGCGCTCTGCCGCCAGCCACCCTCGCCGCTCCGCGGCAACCTCTTTCTGGCCCTGGTGATTTCGCTTCTTGAAAAGTGTGTGCACAACCAGAAAAGGGTTTTCTTGGGGTCTTCCGTAGTTCAATCTTCTGTAGTTCATTTACCAATTTAGCCTCGGTTACCGCCTTTGTTTTGTGATGATGAGTTACAGTAGTGCTTGCGTATGTTTTCTTTATGAATTAATTTCTCCCAAGTATTTTGAGCGGGGGTGGAGAGAGTTGGCAGGTTTAAGTGTATTTAGCATTTTTGCATTCAACAAACATTTGTTGAAGTATCAAATGCGGTGGGCCAGGGTTCTAACGCCTGCTTCCAATTTAGAAGGATGCAGGTGGGGAATCAAGACTTTGAAGGTCGAGGCCTCGGGGCAAGTGGCGATGCTTACGTTGAGATCTGATTGTTGAGAAGGATGTTGCGGGGTCAAAATCTAGGAGTAATCCAGGAAGAGGAATCAGCAAGTACCCATAGGCCCTCCCGAAGGAGCCCAGTAGGGAGGCGTGGAAAAAAAACGTGTAGCTGGAGCTCAGGGAAGCAGACGAGGTTCGCTAGATCATGTACGACCTTGCAAGCGGTGGTAAAGACTTTGGGTTGTATTCTAAGCTCAGTGGACACTGAGAACCAACCATAGGCCGGGTAATATGCTGAGTGAGGGGCCAGGGGAGGCAGTGAGTATGCTAGTTTGGAGATGGCATCCTTTTGTTTCGTGCGCATTAACCCCCCTATAATGTGTTAGCTTGGGGTTGCGTTTATTGTCTGCAGGATCACGGTCTACTTGCTCTGGATGCTGCAGGGTCATGAGACATTGTAAATCAAATCGTATCACTTTGCCCGGGGTTAAAGTGGGGTATGTGTTTGGGGTCCCAGTTAGATGAAAGAGTTCCTAATAATTGATGCACATGGCTTGCTTCCTGCTGAAAAACCACAGCTCTGGGCAGAGAGCTGAAGCTCCCCACAGACCAGTGATTGTTGTTCCTGGGGGGAGGGGGGAACCTGTCAGTGTTCATTCCACAAGCATCACAGCTCTTGAGTTTCAGCCTGAGAAAGCAGTCTTTTGCTTTGTGATCTGCAAGGATGCCAACCCCCACCTTCCTCTCTCCCGCCTCCATTAATGAAGAAGCACTGTTTTGCAGCAGTCACGTGGGTGTCATTAATGTCTTTTTTGGGTAACATTAGCTTTTTAAATATGAGAGGCAGTACTGATAGTGGTTAAGACCAATATCTCTGGGCCTTCGTGACCTTGAGCAAGTTTCTAAATTTTACAGTGCCTCAACTTTCTCATATGTAATGTGGGATCGTGAGGTTGTTATATTGTTATATGCAGAACCCTGACAACAGTGTCTGGCACCTAAGAAGTGTCCTGTTCTCGAATTACACCTCCTTACCTGGAAAGACCTGAAGGAAGGAAGGAGGTAATCTTTGAATAACTGTTCCCTTGCCAGATGCATTCCCACCCAGTTACTATAGCATGGAAGAGATGGAGTAGTTTGGGGAAAAAAAACCTCCCAAATTAGTATTCACTCTCAATGACTCACCAGCATTTCCTCTCTCTCCAGGGCCTGGGAACTCCCCAGTGAACCTTGGGGAATTGAAGGATAATTGAGTTGTTGTTAATCTGCTAATGAGGGAGATATAATCTGGGGTTTCCCAGGTCTTTCAGGTAACCAGGCTTGGAGGGTAAAGTGGAGGATTCCAGAATCTGGGCTCGCAAACATTAGGGATTGAAATCTAGGAGGGCTCATTTTATTACTGATGATGAAACATTCATTCATTCAACATGTATTTATTCAATGTCTAGGTAGTGTATCAGGAACATAGAATGTGTGATAAGCACAAAATCAGCTTCTCCAGGAGCTTATGGTCTAGGGGAGAAATAGATGTTAATGAACTGATCCCACAGACACATGATTAGAACTGCTGACATGCTAAGAAGGCAAAATACAACGTGCTGTGACGGTAATGGCAGGAGGATGTGATTTGATTGGGGAAGGTGGCCTGGGCTAATTGGGGAAGGCTTACCTGAAGAGGTAACCAAATATTGAGTTGGGTTTTGAAGGATAAGGTATTAACAAGGATATGGGTGATGGGAAAGTGCCTTCCAAACTCTGGGAACTGAAAATGCCAACTGAGGAGGTGGGAGGGGCTGAAAGCCCCTTTACCAAATGAATTAATGAAAGCTCATGTGGCTCAGGTGGAGAGGCTGGAGAACTGACAGAAGCCGAGGCACATAAGGTTTTGTTAAGAAGACCTGTCTTTATGATGGATTGTTAGCTTTAGACCCAGGAAGGGGCCAGCACACTAGGGTATGTATATACTCAGCTCTGTATATGGGATGGGTTTGTGCTTTTGTCCCTACCTGTCCCAGAGTCTCTCCAGCCTCTCACAGATAGGAGGAGCACTCTTTGTTTTAACAGCAAATGAATAAAAACACTTTAAAAAATTCTGTTTAGAGCCTCATCTGTAATTCTTTGTATTTCTAATGATGCGGTTAAATGTGTATTGCAAAAAATCGGAAAATGTAAAGATCTATAACTCTGCCCCCTAGAGATAATCATAGTAAGCATGTTGATGTGTTTCAAAGCATATATAGGCAAAGTATAGACAGACTGGAAACTCCATTTCTGTAGTCTGCTTTTTTCACATGAATATTATTGTAAGACTTTGTCCTGGTCATTAAAATAGTCTACAAAACTCGATTTCTCATAATCGTATATATCATTTAATGTACTATATAGGTTTCCAGTTATCACACTGAATTGAAATTTCTTTTATTTAAATCATCATCCTCATCTCTGTTACAATTTCCATAAATTTAATTCCTATAAAGGGCATTACATAGTCAAAGTAAAGGTATAATTATTTTATTATCTTTCTGTTGTTTTAAAGTCAACTTTATTGAGGTATAAAATACATACAGTGAAGAACAACCTGTTTAAGTGTAGAATTTAATGAGTTTTAACAAATGTATCTGTGTAATCATCACCCCAATTTTAAACATATAACTTTTTGTTTTAACTTTTAAATCTATTTTATTGGGTTCAATTATTTTTACCATCTACATTGATAAATTTCCTTTCAAATAATTATGACAAGGATAAGATATACCAGTGATGCATATTTTCCTGGACATTGAGTATTTTTTCTCATTAATTTTTCCTCAGCTTTATGATGGTTATAAATGACAAAACTGTACATATTTACAATATATAATGTGATGTCTTGATGTATGTATATATGGTAAAATGATTAATTCAAGCTAATTAACATATCCACCAATCTTACATACTTACCTTTTTTTGTGGTAAAAACGTTTAAGATATATTCTGTTTGAATTTTTCAAGTATGTAATTTATTAATGTTATAGTTGCTGTGATCCATCACCTATTAATTTATTGAACAAAAAGAAATAACATCTTGTTTTTATTTTTGTTTCTTTGATTGGGGGGGGATTTTTCCATGTTTCTTGACTAGTTATAAGTCTGCTCTCGCAGTCTCTTCATGTTGCTTATTTCCATCTGGCTTTGGTCTTAATGTTCTTTTCATTTGTTGCTGTAAGTGCCTCACCCTTGTCGTATTTGCTGCAAATATTTTCTCTAAATTGTCCCCTTTTCCCCCCTACCCCTGTACTGGAGGCTTTAGGTTTATTTATGTCATGCCTTTTGATGTTCTATTTTATGTACTTCTAGTTTTTCTAAGACTATATTAAGGTTTTTGGCCATCTGGAGTTTATCTTAGCTTATGTGCTTAAAATCAATTTTAGATTCTCAGTGATGTACAAGAGACATTGCTGTTTAAAAAAACCAGGATCCCTTCTTCATCAGTCTGGTGTTTTGGCCACCTAATATGGCCACCTAATATCAGTTTTCCATCAGATAACTTTGAAACACAGAGGAATGTCTTTGCTTGTATCTCTCATTCGCTTAGACTAAGCCCTCAAAATGGAATGACTGTGTTTATATAGAGCGACATTTTTAAGGTCCTATATTGTCCACCTTCTTGAAGTTGCCATATTCTTTCTGGAGAGATTTTATGGCAATATAGCCAGTCTAAGATAAAGAGAATTCATCTTAAAGGATTATCTTGATATTGGAAGGGAATGGATTTCACATAGAAGGAAGAGTAAAAATAGAGATATAGACTACAGAAGATGGAAAGCATGTTTGGTGTACCTGAATACAGGAATAGGCAGGAGACTGGTAGAAGACGTATACTGGGGCCAGATCACAAAAGAAGTTTGGACTATTAGGTGGTGAATAGAAGAGCACAGAAGGATTTCGAGTACCTAGCTGGGCTGCAGAAGATTGGTCTGGTCTACCATGAGTGCAGTGGTTTGATAAGGTTTGGGGGGCAGGCGAAGGCGGAGATTCTCAGAGCCTGGCTCCTTAGGTAGGTTTTCTCTTCTGGGTGAGCAGCAGTTAGACCTCAGTGTTGGCAATGAGATTCAGCTGTATGGGGGAAGGGCAGAGACATTTTGGGGGCCATGCTGCTTGACAGATGACTTGATGGTTGCTGATATGAGGGAGAATCTGAGAGATGACACCTACATTAAGAGGAAGGGCTGGTTTTAGAGATTTGAGTTGGATGGGACACCCAGGAGAGAATGTTGATACTAAGATGTAGGTTTGATGGTCCCTTGAGGGTAGGGTTGCCAGATAGAACACAGAATACCCAGCTGATTTTAATTGTAGATAAACAATAAATTTTTAGTATCGCATGGAACATAGGAACACATTGCTCTTTTTCTTTTATGGGCAATTTTTTAAAGTTATCAATGGACCTTTACTTTTTATTTACTTATTTATATACGGTGCTGAGAATGAACCCAGTGCCTCACACATGCTAGGCAAGCGCTCTACCACTGAGCCATAACCCCAGCCCATATGAACACATTTCTACTGAAACAATTCATTGCTTATTTAACTGAGCCTTTTTAAGTTTTGGTTGTGCTGGGGCCTGGTGCAGACAGGCAAGAGCTGTATTACTAAGCTATATCCCTAGTCCCTATGTCTTTTTTGATTTGCTAAATCGGACAGCCCTACTTTGGGACTTAAGCCCTTGAGAATCTAAGTATAAGAAAGCTTAGGGAAGAATCCAAACTAATGTGATCAGAATAAAAGACTCAGAACCAGCATTTCAGTTAATTAGATCTTGAATTTTGCTTCATCTCAACCTAAAGTTTTCTTTAAGTCTCAAGGGAAGATTAAAAGAAAGAGTAAAGGAAATGCTCAGGTCGTGTGGCAGTGGTGAGGATTGTCCTGGTCCCTCGCCTTACTCAGACTGGCCCCTTTGGCAGGCATAAGCAGATGACAGACCTGTTTGGTATGAATCTGGAGGCTCTGCATTCTAAGAGTGGGACAAACAGCTGTACTGCACTGTGCATGTGCATGTGTGAGACTTGCTTACACTAAGTTGCTTGGATGCTTGTACATGCAGAACAGAAATCCCTAGAAAGATGCTTCAGGAGCTGGGAGTGGCTACCTACTGGGGAGGGTCATTAGGGATAGAGAACAGTAGTGTTCCAGTACAGAACACTTTTCATTAGTGTTCTTCTTTATATTTTGAATTCTTTATTCTTAGTATGTACATCCATCACCCTTTGAAATACACTTTTCAAAAACTGGAATGTGCATTTACACAGAGAATGAGAGAATTATTACACAGTTTAAGAGAAGGACAGTGAACAAGGGGCAGGGAACATGAGGATACCAGGGCAGGAGGTCTTGCCAGTCTCGTTCATTGTGACTCAGTCCCTAGAATAGTGCCAGGCATGTGAGCAGCATTCAGGACAAATTTATTAAAGGACTAG
Organism: Sciurus vulgaris; assembly: GCF_902686455.1. NCBI lineage: Eukaryota > Metazoa > Chordata > Mammalia > Rodentia > Sciuridae > Sciurus > Sciurus vulgaris. Next base: position 52,389,757 of record NC_136463.1, on the reverse strand, counting down.
AGGGCTGGATCAATCTTTTACTGATCAAACCACAGAAAGAGAACTTTGTGTTCTTAAATTTTCATCCATATTTGAAAGAGGCAGTAAAGGAATTATATACAGTGTGTCTTTGAGAGTCAGCTTTGCTGCCGGTGTGGTCATTCCCATGCAAGAACTAGCCGGAGCGATGGGAATGAATGATGTTAGTGTGAAATCAGAAGGAGAAAGCAGGGCGGGAAGGATGTTTGCCTGTGACAGCATGGGAATAGAACCATGGAGGGAAGGCCAGCAGAGCGTGGGACCCCAGTAATCAAAGGACCAGAGCTTCAGGGAGCACAGATGCCCATCAGATCCAAATCCTCTGACAGAGACAACACTGGGTTTCAAGGCATAGGACACATTAGTGGTCCTTCCTGGGAAGGGGCCTTCTGTACCAAGACCCTCGTACCACTTTGGAGCAGTGTTGGCAGCCAAGAACAGTTCTACCCCAGGGTTGTTTGCAAGTTGTCATCTCAGGTCAAGGCTGAAGGATGAACATTCAATAGCTTGGTGCTTCTAGGACATTCATTTGGTTGAATCAAGGTTTGAAATGAACTCTGTTTTGATTCCCTTTCAGAATGCTGTTTCCAAGTATGGCTCTCAGTTCCAAGGTAATTCTCAACATGACGCCCTGGAGTTCCTGCTCTGGTTGCTTGATCGTGTCCATGAGGACTTGGAGGGCTCGTCCCGAGGGCTGGTGTCTGAGAAGGTTGGTCACTTGCTAATCAAATCATTGCACAGAATTTTTTTTCTTCTCCCCCCCACCCCCACCCCACTTTGAATGTTTATTCAATGAGGATTCCTGCATGTTCTGGCTGCTGTATACACAGTGCTGTTCTCTGCTTCCTTCTTGGAGCTCTTGTTTGTTTTAGACAAGGCATTTCTTCCCGTTGCAGTATTTCTCATCCTCCTTAAGCCCAGTGAGGTAGTGTTTAGGGTTTCATTTTGAATCTTAATTTGAAAATGAAAAGAATATGTTTTTGGTCTGTATTCTTCACATTCGTCTGGAGGTTGAGTGCCATTCCTCATTTGCCATTTCAGTTCTACCATTGCTTTCTCGGTTACATATCCCACTGTGCAGCAGTTCCTAACCTTTTTTTCTGAAGATGCAGGATGGATGAGGTTTACACATGTGTCTTTAGCATTTGGAGTTTTGATGAAACCTCAGACCTTTGGAAGGAGGAAAGCATTACACTAATTTATAATAGCCACAGTTAATTGATACATCAGCTATGTTCTTTATGGATTTTGCTAAATAAAGATCAATAATGGCTTGTGCTTTAGAGCTATCCCTTTTTCACTTAAGTAAAAGTGAGTGAAGTTAAATCATGAGTGAGCAAAGTTATTGTAACAGTATTTTTTTTTTTTTTGGTTTTTGTTTTTTGTTTTATAGATTTATTTTCAAAGGGCAATACACTTAGAGAAGTTAAATACAAGTCCAGGAGAACTGCTCTGTCAAAGTCAGTGGTGATGCCAGAATGGGTTCTCACTTCCACACACTCACCAGGATCATCTGAATCCTCTCTTGGTGAGGAAAAGGGGTCTGATACTTTATTCATATACATCCTTCTTATCTGCAATGTAATCAACAATTTCTTGTGGACACATTAACTTTTCTGCATCTATATCAGGAATTTCAAACCCAAATTCATCTTCCATGGCCATGATAATCTCTGCTTGGTCCAAACTGTCTAAGCCCAGGTCTTTCATAAAATGGGAATTTACCGAAAGCTTTTCTGGATCAATCTTGTCATAGAGTTTCAGGACATACAAAACACGGTCCTTGATTCCCTCTAACGTCAAAGGAGGTGTGTCACTATACTGGCGGCACTACTGTGTAACTCTCTGGAACCTGCTAGAGCACTAAGGCCGGCTGCGTAGTCCGGTCTCGTCGGTTCCCCGCGGGACACAAAACGGTGCTGAGCAGCCGGGCCAGGGCCAGTGCGGGGACCTGGGGCAGCTGTGCGAAGGCCGCAGGCGGAAAGGACATGAGCCGCCATGGCTGCGCCGACCCAGGATGCACTGCGCCGTAACAATATTCTTGAATGTGCACACTTGTAATCTCAGCAGCTTGGAGGCTGAGGCAGGAGGATCACAAGTTCAAAGACAGCCTCAGCAACTTAGCAAGGCCCTAAGCAACTCAGAGACCCTGTCTCAAAATAAAAAAAATTAAACGGACTGTGGATGTGGCTTAGTCAATAAGTGTCTTTGGATTCAATTCCTGGTGCCAAAAAGGGAAAAAAAAAAAAAAAATTCTTGAATAATCTGCTGTCATTTAAAAAGATGTTTCACGAGCTGTGGCAACTAATCGAGTACATATTACACAACTGATCCAGACATAGCTAGGAGAACTGCTTTATTAATTTTGCTTTGTTTTGCTTTAAATCGGGACATTTGATTCCTAACCCTCTCTTGAATAATTTAAAAGTCACAGAAAGCATTTTGATGGTTCAGCCCCAGTTTCCCATCCCTTCATCATTTGCTTAGAGCCCATCATTTTGGATTAATAAAGAATGAAGGGCCCAGGGAGCTCAGGCTTTTATTCTTTTTAAAACTTGTGCACATAGGTAACTATTCTTTTTCTGAATTTTTCTTTTAAATGTTAAGGTGTGTCTGGCATGGTGGCTCATGCCTGTAATCCCAGCAACTTGGGAGCCTGAGGCAGGAGGATTGAAAGTTCAGCCTCAGCAACTTAGTGAGACCCTGCCTAAAAATAAAAAGGACTGAGGATGTTGCTCAGGGGTAGAGTGCCCCTGGGTTCAGTCCTCAATACATAATAAGTACTAAATAAAATGTCCATGTGCAACTTGGTCATTTATGTATATCCCCTGTATTAGAGAGGTTGGGTCACTTTCTCAAAGTCACCCAATCAAAGGGGCAGAATCAAGAGTCTAGCTCAAGGGAATCTATCTTAAAATTCTGTTGTTTTAAAAAATAATCACCCTAGTGACCTCCACTCTCCAAAAACATAGCCAATAATTACCCCAACAAAGCCTAGGAGAAACATATACTCCAAGGTTAATGGTAGTTTCCGTGGGCTGTGGGTAATGGGTGATTTTTTTTATTTACGATGATTTTCTGTTTATCTTATTCAAACTCTTTTAGTTGCAAGTGATAGAAATGTAACTTTATCCAACTTAAGGAAAGGCATTTGTCGCCTTTTATAACCTGCAAGTCCAAGGGTTCAAGTGGCTTCAGGTAGGACTGGCTCCAAGGACTCAGACAATGTTGCCAGGTCTTTGACACACTAACTTGTCTCTGGCTTCAGTCTCACACTGGCTCTGCCTCCATAGCTCTTCTGCAAGGCTCAGATAGTCTTTAGAGCCTGGGATTCCAGAGAAAGCCCAGGGAAGAGTGGATTGCCCCAGCGTGGTTCCCAGGGCCATTCCTGGGCATGTGGCCAGAAGAATGGGATATTCTGAATGGGCACACTTGGGTCACATGCCTGTGGGGGTGAATGTGGGCCAAGGAGGGCTTTTATAGGATCACAATTTTTTCTCCTCAAAGAATAGAATGCTTAACAGATAAACATATGTCCACTACCTTGTAGATTCTGTAAGTTCATAGCTGTATTAGTCAGCTTTTTCACTACTGTGACTAAAAGTCTGACCATAGCAATTTTAGAGGAGGAAAAAATTTATTTGGGGCTCACAAGTTTCAGAGGTTTTAGTCCATAGACAGCAGGCTCCACTTCATGGGCTGCACATCATGACAGAAGAGTATGGTGGAGGGAAGTGGTTCATATGGGGAAGCAGAGAGAGATTCTACTTGCTAGATATAATATACCCCAAAGGCGTGCTCCCAGTGACCCAGCTCCTCCAGCCACACCCTACCCGCCCTCAGTTATCACTCAGTTAAAACCCATCAGGGGATTAATTCACTGATTGGGTATTAAAGCTCTCATACCCAATCATTTCTCCTCCAACACTGTCTTGCATTGTTTCACACATGAGCTTTTGGGGGACACCTCACACCTAAACCATAACAATAGCAAACACATTTTGAAATCAGAATTGATATATATATTTATACATGTGCATATGTATATATAAATACACTGTTCTTTCTATGCCAGAAGTCTTACTTGGTGCTTTTGTGACTTCCATTCCATTACTACCTGGCTCATAGTAGATAATCGGTAGACTTTGAATTAAAATAGTTATCATGCTTAATATTTATAAGGATAACTCTACAGTTAATAGAGATTTAGGTTAAGTAAGTTGTCCAGGGTCACCTATACTTGGTGGAAATAGAGTTGAACCTGGATCCATCTATTTCAAGTCCATTGCATTGAATCCGTTTTCTTAAAGCTGTGTCTCACATCTCCTTAGTTCCCTGCTTGGGGGAAAGAGGAGACTTTGGGAAAGGTGGTCCCTCTTTCTTTTATCTTGTTTTCCCACTCCCCTCCCAATGGCTATTCGAGAGTGTTCTTTCTACCTAGAAAAGTAGGTGAGGAAAGGTCAGCTGTGTTAGCTTCCTGTTACTGTAACAAAACATCTGAGATAATCAATTTATAAAGAGGAAAGGTTATTTTGGCTCATAGTTTTGGAGGTTTCAGTCCCATGGGCAGGTAGAACCCATTGCTTTTGTGCCTGTGGAGAAGCAGCTGGGAGCATGTGGTGGAATAAGCTGCTCGCTCATGGTGGCCAGGAAGGTAAAGGGAGATAAGAAGATTCTGGATTCCCATAGTCCTCTTTGAGGGCAGCGCCCTCAATGACCTAAGGTCTCCACTAGGGCCCTCTTCTTAAATGTTCCTCCACCTCCTAATAGCAATAAGCTGGGGACCAAGCCTTTAATGCACAGGCCTTTGAAGGATATTCTAGATCCAAACTATAGGAACAGACTTCCAAATTCCCTTTCATTTTTCTTCTTCTGTCCTTGGTAACAGGAAAAGTCACTGGGCTTAAGAAGATCACGGAGAGGTTAAGTAACTTGCCCAAGTTACATAGCTAATAAATGGGAGAGCCGGAAGGACCTGAATCTAGGAAATGCAGCACCATACAAGGGTTTCTTAACCTCAGCACTTTTCACATTTTAGGTCAGATAAATCTTTGGTCGGGTGTGTGCCTGATGGGTTCATTGTAGCATTTGTGATGTCCCTACCTACTAGATGCCCTTGGTAATCCCCAGTTGTGATAACCAAAAAAAGGTCTCCAGACATTGTCAAATATACCCCCGGAAGGGGGCAAAATCTCCTCCCCCACCAGTTGAGAAGCCCTGCCCTAGAACCTCTGTTCCTACCCGGTGCACCATCCCAAAACTGTCCTTAAGAGATTGTTGAGTTTATTTAAGCCAAGAGGGCATGCCAACAATTCCTTTCCATAACTTCAGGACTTCTAGTGAAGGCAGACCTATTTGGTCTCCCAACCTCCTCCTTATTTTGGGATGAAGGAGGTGCTGGGGATTGAACTCTGATGCTTGCTAGGCAAGTGCTCTGAGCCATACCTCCAGCCCCCAACTCTAATATGTCCCCCTACTATATTCTCTATAATGCAGCCAGATCTCCTCAGAGGAAATTGGATTATGTCACTCCCCTGCTTTGTATGGCACTTGGAATCTAGACTCCCATCTGACCAGCCTGCCAACTGCTCAACATGATTCCAGCCCCTCAGCCCCTCTGGCTCACTGTCCTGGATCACATCTGCTGCTTTCTGTCCCTTAGTGGGCCCCGCATATTAGGAGCATGGCATTCCCCAGGCAGGACCAGGGTGTGGCTGTGGTCAGAGAGAGGAGCTTACCCAGTCCTTACTGTGACCCAGTGAAACCAGAAAGCATCTTTTTCTCTTCTTGTGGTCATGTCAAAGCTGTTCTGAAATTTGCTCTCTGGAAATAGGGCTGCCCGAGGAAGCCTAACTGTATTTGCTTGAAGTTAGAGAGCAGAGCTGTTGGGATTATTTGGCATGAAACTTCATTTTCCCTTTTGGAGAAGGAAAGCTGGCGTGCTCTGTGTAACTCTGAATGATCTTTTCTTTTTGAAGTTATTTTTGTTTTGAGGACATAGGAAAGCCATATAGCTAGATTTATTTGTAACTGAAATAGAAAACATAAGGACCCCTTTCTTTTCCATTACTTTAACATTTCTCAAATGTTTTCATCCTCCAAAAAGGTATATTTTTACTACCCTATCAACACCAATACATCAGAAATCTTTGTGGCCATTTGTTTTCCAGAAAATGCCATTTTTGTAGAATAAAGGAGGTGATGTAGTTGGGGAGAGAGCCGGCAAGCTAACACATATTAAGCATCTACAGTGTGCTAGGCAAAAGGCACATGCTATCTCTTGAGTGTCACAAGAGCTGCTTGATGTTGAGGGAGTGCTATTTCTTGTAGGTGTAGAATGAAGCTTTGAGAGATGCCCAGGGTCACTTGGCTGCAGAGCCATGTACATGACCTCATAGTCCATGCTTCATGGGTGACTTTGTGCTGCCTCTCACCTGGCCTTGCTCAGGATTTTCTTTCCAGACCCGATCCCTGCTGATCCAATCCATAGCTACTCCCGATGACTTATGTTGTCACCTGTGAAGGAGCATCCTGTGCTATTTTGAGCTTTTTGGTTGTAAAGAATTCAGCCCACTTGAGCTGACTCAAGGAGGGAACTTAAGAGATGGCCAAGAAGGAACAAGCAGAAGGCTGAAAAACAGGCTGGAAGCAGTCAAGAATCAGACTGCTCTGGGACAGTGAGGGTGTCTCAGTAGCAGAAACTGCTCTCCGCTCTCCTGCCTGGACCCAACTGCTAGAGGGAACGTGTTCAGCCCTCTGGTCACTTTACCCATGATCCACGCTCAGGGCAGGAACAGCTCATCAGTGCTTGGGTTGTAGATTCTGTTCCTATGTGAGCAGGATCCCTGAGGGAAAGAACCTTCCTCACCCAGGGACTAGATTCGGGGTCCCAAGAGGGGTACTACAGCTGAAGGAGGAGGAGGAGAGAGTCCCTGGCAGCCCAAGCACCACAGTGTCCCTGCTGGTCCAGGGGCCTTCATCTGTTTGACATCTCTACCTGGGTGTTGAGTGACCCTCAAACTCCACGTGTCCTTCCCAAGCCTGCTTCTCCTTTTGACTTTCCTACTTCCATTAATGGAACCAATGTTCCCCATGGGGTGCTGGATTGCAACCCTGGAGCTGCTCGAGTTTACCCGCTTCCTCCTCCCTCTGCTCAGGTGCTGGGTTATGAGCTGGGCACACAGGGTGTGTTGAATCCACCCTTCCTTTCCTCTTCATGGCTCCTGCTCTAGATCACCTGGTTGTTACCTGTACCCTGAGCTTCCTGTTTGCCTGGGAATGGCTGTCAAGTTAAAGCATCTCTCCAAGTATGTATTTAAAACCATCAGAGACTCCACATTGTTACAGCCACCTCGTACACTGTATGTGTGTGTGTGTGTGTGTAACCTAAATAATATATGTAAATAAAATATATATTCTTTAAATCCTCAAAACAGGCCTGTCAGATTGGTTATCATGATCCTTTTCTTTTTCCTTTTTTTTTTTTTTTTTTTTGGGTGCTGGGGATCGAACCCAGGGCCTTGTGCTTACAAGGCAAGCTCTCTACCGACTGAGCTATCTCCCCAGCCCCCATGATCCTTTTTTTTTACAGTTGGAAAGTTGGTGTGGTCTGTGTTTCCCAAAAGTTCATGTGTTGGAAACAATCCACAAATTCATATGTTAATGGATTTGGAAGTTGGGCCTTTGGAAGATAATAAAGATTAGATGAGGTCATGAGGATGGGTCCTCATGATGATATTTATGGCTTTAGAAGAAGAGGAAGAATGACCCAAGTGAGTAAAAGACCTTGGAATGCCCTTCATTGTGTTTTGATATGGCAAGAAGGCCCTCACCAGAGGACAATGCTGTACTTTGAGACATACCAGCTTCTACAACTATGAGCTAAATAAACCCCAATTCTTTATAAACCATCCAACCTTGGGTACTTTGTTAGAGCAACAGAAAATGGACTCAATGGAGCAAATAAGAGTAACTTTTAAGTGGATCGGAGATGTTGAGTAACTCTTAACAGTCAAGTACCAGTGCAGGGATTTTGAATCCAGTATTCTGACTTCTGAGTTTATATTCCTTTTTTGGTACTGGGGATTGAACCCAGGGGTACTTTACCACTGAGCTACATCCCCTGCCCTTTTTATTTTTTATTTGGAGAAAGGGTCTCACTGAGTTGCGTAGAGCCTTGCCAAGTTTGATCTCAAACTTGGTGGTCCTCCTGCCTCAGTCTCCTGAGTCACTGAGACTGTAGGCATGTACCATGATGCCCCGATTTTGAGTCAATATTCTTGAACTCGGTCTTTACTCTTTACTGAAGTATGTGCACAGTCTATCTCAGGCATTGAAGACCTCACCAATGTGGGCACCAGACTCATTCTTTAGCTGTTTTCTACTTCCCTTTGCACATCCTGTATTTAGTCAAACTGACCACAATGAAATATTGGGACAAATAACAACGACTGTCCTGAGTGTTTGTCACTTACTTGTTCCAATAGTTTATTATGAAAAATTTCATAACATTGAAATGTTGGATTAATTATACAGTGAACACTCACACCTACCACATGGAACCTGCAATTTACATTTTACTAAGTCTACTTTAAAACACATTTACCCATCTGCTTATCTTTCTTTTATAGCTTATTTTCTGATGCACTTTGAAGTGAATTGTGCACATCAGCCCACTTTACCCCAGGTATTTCACATGTATTCCTTCATCCTTAGCTTTCGAAAATCCTTCAATAGTCGTCTCAAATTCCACCCAGGGCTTCCCCTGCTGCTCGCCGCCTGTAGGTTCTGCTAATGAATGTTCTTTCTCTATGGGGGATGATATCCCACAAGCACTGAAGGCCCCAAAGCACCAAAAATGATGCTCAGATAGTCATACAGTACGTAGGCACATGCACAGTTTACCTGTGATTTCCTGGTTTCAGGGTGGGGGTGTTTAGGAAAAAAGTCTAAGAAGACTCCTCGAGGGGAGCCCTGATGAAAAGTTGAATTACACTGATCTAGGGCATCTTTTATGGTGGCCTTATGGATGCTCTTATAGGTTAATATTATATCTTAAACAATTAGCTTTAGAGTAGGGGTGGTTTTGGTTGTTGGATTGCCTTAGGGACAGATCTTTCAGGGACAGTGATTTTTGCATAGCATGGCTTTAATAAATAATTGTGTCTCACGTGTTGTAGGGAGTAATTATACAAGAGGTTAAAAATAAATTTAGGGAAACTAGGAGCTTGGGGTAATTCATATCAGGAATGGTAGGAGTCCAGAGGAAGTTGGTGGCATTGGGGCAGGCAGAAGCCCCAAGGTCAGATAGCTAGAAAATGATGCCCCATGATGCCAGATACAAATATCTCCATCCTATAAATCTTATTTTATATGGTAAAGACTCTGCAGATGTGATTAAGTTAAGGATGTTGAGATGGGAGTGATTAACCTGGATTATCCAGATTGACCTTTAGTGCAATATTAAGTATTCTGATAAAAAAAGACAGTGATTGGAGACATGTAGAGGAGAAAGCAGTGGGAAGACACAACCAAGAGAGATTCAAAGAGGGTAATCTCGAAGACCAGAGTGACACAGCCATAGCTAAGGAATTCTAGTGGTCACCCATAGTTGGAAAAAGCCAGGAGTGGATTCTCCCCAGAGTGTGTGTGGGGGCCGGGAAGGGAGTATGGGCCTGCCAACATCTTGATTTTGGCCCATTGATACTGATTTTGGAGGTCCACTCACAAGAACTGTGGGAAAATAAATTTGTTGTTTGAAGCTACCAGTTTGTGATAATTTGTTATAGCAGCCACAGGAAACTAATACACAAGGGAGTGCAAAGAGGTACCTGGCAGAACTGATGATATATGTGAAGTGAAGGAAGCTGTGTATCAAATTACAAAATTCAAAGCCTGCTTCCTCTGCAGGAAACTGGTTTGTTGGAAAATGTGGACAGGCAAGTTTAGTAGGTGGAAAATGGAGAGATATGGTGTGGATGTGTTAGAGTGATGGACACCCACCCAGGTGAAATGTACAAGGGGCATCTAGTCATCAAGACCCCAGCAGGATGGAGGTAAAGACCCAGCCATCCATCCTGAGGGAGGAGTTGAGGCTGGCAGGTATGAGTGAGCGTTTGCTAGGATTTGTGCTTCTGTCTTGCTCATCCAGTATACACATGCTGTCTTAGGGATTTGGGGAGATTGAGGGATTGGGAGAGCATTGAGTGATGCTAAAGGCAGCATTGAAGCACAAGAGTCCACAGAGGCTCAGAAAGGGATGATGTGAACCCAGGATAGAGAAAGGGTCTGATCTCCGAAGTGGTCATGTGACAGGTGGTCCTGGGGATTGCTCTCATTTTGTATTCTTTCTTCCTTTCTTTTCAGCTGCCACCAGAAGCCAGTGAACCCTCTGAGAACTTGTCCTCATCAGCCCAACTTTCTCTAGGCCAAAGTTTTGTGCAAAGCCACTTTCAAGCACAGTACAGGTAAGATCAGGGCTCAGCAAACTGGCTTGCTGGTAACCGCTCTCCCCTGGTCATTTGACCCTGAGATTACAAAGGAAAAAAACCCCATAAAAACCTTCTCTTTCCTTTGTTAAACCCCAATTAGTCACCACTCTTGTTGTCTCCGACCTTCAATATTTCTTCTTTTCCTTCTTCCCAGTTTCCAGGCCTTCTACCTCCCCTTGAAGGAGAGGTGATAGAGGGCGAATCTATAGAGGATGAATGTGGAGGCCGGGATCTCACTAGTGAGCACTCACCCCAAAGCTGGGGAGATCCTTCCTCTTTGCTCTTTACGGCCAGAGAGCCCAGTTGAACAAGTCATTCCGAGTTCAAGAGTTCCCAGTATTATGGAGGGTATAAAAATAGATAAATTACATAGCCTTTTAGTTCAAAAAGCATGTGCTGCTCTTGGGAATTTTTATATGAAAGTATAGATATCCAACACAGGCAGATTATTTTCAAGTATTACAACACTTATTGCTGTGATAGGTCAGAGAGGAGACCCCACCCTGCCTCCGGGTCTTAGTGGAGCATGCCCGTTGGTGGGTTCTGAAGGATGAATAAGGAGCCAGTGGGTGGGGAGGGAACAGATTCAACAAGAATGAGTCAAGCTTAAAGGTGGGAGTGGGCACAGTGATCAGGATTTAGGGGAAACCATTAGTTACAGGAAAGCTTTGGGTGAGATGCTTGCTGGTGTGTATGTATGTGTGCACGTGTACATGTGCGTGTTTATTTATTTTTAAATATCAGTACTTAGGCCAGGTGTGGTTTGTGCACACCTGTATTCCCAGCAGCTTGGGAGGCTGAGGCAGGAGGATCAAGAGTTTAAAGCCAGCCTCAGGAACGGCAAGGTGCTAAGCAACTCAGTGAGAACCTGTCTCTAAATAAAATACAAAATAGGGCTGGGGATGTGGCTCAGTGGTCAAGCGCCCCTGAGTTCAGTCCCTGTAAACAAAAAAGAAAAATCAATCCTTAAACTTTATTTTTAAATGATACATAAAACATACCAATCGTGCTTATTAATGGGCATACCATGTCATGTTTTCATATGTGTGAACACTGTGCAGTCTTTAAATCAGGTTAAACGTATTTCTTCAAACACTTATCATTTCTTTATGGTGAAACTTTAAAAATCCTTTGTTTTAGCTTTTTGAAATATATAGCAAATTTTTACTATCCATAGTCACCCTACTGTGCAATAGCACCCCAGAGGTGCTGCTCCTTCAAAGGGTAACTTAGTAATGATGGAGCAACCTGATCAACCTTTCCCCATCTTTGCCTCTTTCCTACTCTCTCAGCTTCTGGTAACCTCCTTTTGACTCTCAACTTCTATGAGATCAACTTTTTTAGAGTCTGTATATGTTTATATATAATTTTAAAATATGCACGCACATACACACACACTTTTTTTGGTACTGGGGGAATGAACCAAGAAATGCTCTACCATTGAGTTATATCCCCAGCCATTTTTATTTTTTATTTTGAAACGGAGTCTTGTTAACTTGCCTAGGCTGGCCTGGAACTTGTGATCTTCCTGCCTCAGCCTTCCGAATCGCTGAGATTACAGGTGTGCACCACAGCATTTGGTTTTTAACTTATATGTATATGTAATAGTATTTATCAGATATTATATAAAATCTAGGAAATATAAGTGATATAATACAGATATAATATATTACACAATACAAATGTATATTTATAATATATGGAATATATAAAATAATGTATATTTTGTGCTGTTACATTTATATAATATATTAATTTTGCAGTGCTGGGATTGAACCCAGGGCTTTATGCATGCTAGGCAAGTGCTCTACCACTGAGCTGTATACATTCTTGTGTATGTAAATATACTTATATGGGTAAAATACGCTTTGTATTTAATCCTGTGAGACTACAGGCGGTGAGTGCTGTGACCTGGGAGGTGGGGCTTTTTGCACATAGTCACAGTAAGTGGCATAGCCGGCATCTGTCTTCTGTCATTCCCTGAAGCGTGAGCCCTGCCTTTGCTTTCTTTGTAATTCTTCCTCTTCCATTGCTTTTCCTTCTCACCTTGATTGTTCATTGTGATTTTCTGTGATTTTCATTGCACAGAAGCTGGGCTATCTTGTCTTCTATTATGGATACCAAAACCTTAAAACATTTTTTCCCTTCTGGAGGTTGCAATAAATCATTTCAAAGCAGAGCTTTTCTCAGGATTCTTCTGGATTGACAGTCCCTGTCCTGTTGTTTTTCTTCTTTTAATTACTTTTCTTTAAACAAGGTGACAGCTGGGGAGATAGCTCAGTTGGTAGAGTGCTTGTGCACAAGGCCCTGGGTTCAATCCCCAGCACCGCAAAAAAAAAAAAAAAAAAAAAAAAAAAAGATCTACACTAAACAAGGTGACACCCGCTCAGTCTTACAGAATCTTCCAACCTACAATGATTTGCTTCCATACTTCTGGGGGATTGTATTCTTCGTATGTGATCAGGAGGAGGTCACTTAAAACTGCCAGAAACTAACTGGCTTTAGGATTTAAATTATATTCCTTGATCACTGATAAATATGATAGGATCACCATCTTGGAGGGTGTTTGTGTATTAGGAAGGCCAAAGACTCAGTAGAGCACTTTGCAGGCACCCCAGACTCATAGCACGTGAGAAGTTGAGGTTCTCTACCTCACCAGGGAGGGAGGAACCAGTATGGCGGGGGAGGGGGGGGAGGAAGGGGGGAGGGGCAATGACATACCATGCTGGGTTGCTGGAACATGGGGTGACAGAAATCCCTTCTAAATGAGCCTAAATTTCATTGCTGGGCTTGAAGGAAGGCCAGCTCCTTCCCTGAGAGGTGAGGAGACCCTCCAGGAGGTACGCAGAGAGCAAACCTAGATTTCATGCCTGTGGACCTTGAAAGCTCCTAGCCATGACAAGGCATCTGTCTTATCCTCAGGTGTCCAAAGCAGAGGTTGCCAGAAACAAAAATAAAGAGACAGAAGAAAAAAGAATAGAGGGAGAGAAAGAAGACATTGAGGAGGGAAAGGGGGAGACTCGGGAGAATCTGTGGTGGAGAGTGGGGAGGTGTCCCATTCGTTGGTGTCCTTGTAGCACAAATGAACCCAGTTGCTTTCTCACTTTGTTTTCTCTACCCTTGTTCCCTCATGTCCATGTATACACTTTTTTTCTTTCTATTACATGTTCAAGTGCTTACTGCTGTGCTTGACCCAGTGAATACCATGAGGACTATAACTCCTTGTCCGGGAGAGAAATAGTAACCAAATATATATATAGTTGACTTTCTGTATTCATGGGTTCTGTATTCACATAGCCAACCAACTGAGGGTAAAAATATTAGGAAAAAAGTCACACCTGGCCAAGTGGTGGTACATGCCTCTAATCCTAGCTATTTGGGAGGCTGAGGTAGAGAGGATCACAAATTTGAGGCCAACCCAGGCAACCTAGCAATACCCTGTCTCAAAGTAAAACAAACAAATAAATAAAAAGGGATGGGAATACCACTCAGTGGTAACAGGCCCCTGGGTTTGATCCCTAGGACCCCCCACCCCCCAAATTTTGCATCTGTATTGAACATATACAGACTTTTTCCTTGTCATTATTTCCTAAATGATATGGTAGAACTTTTATATTGTATTAGGTGTGATAAGTCATCTAGAGAGGATTTAAAGTGTGTGGGAAGATGTGTGTAGGTTCTGTGCAAATACTATTCCCTTTTATGTGAGGGACAGGAGCATGTGCGGAATTTGGTTTCTGCAGGGGTCCTTGGACCAATCCTGAGGATATGTGGGATGGCTGTTCCCATTCTCTAGATGTTTCATGGGTGCCCTACTGTGTGCCTGGTTCTCTTCTAGGTGCTGTGAACAACACCCAGCCCCTGTTCCCATGGAGCTCACATTCTACTGGGGCAACATTAGACAATACACAAGTCAACCAACAACCTCAGAGAATGACAGGGAGTAACTTGGGAGGTGGGGAGGCAGCCAGCATTAGATAGGTGATCACCAAAGCTTCTTTTCAGAGGGACATTTGAGCCTAGAGTTGGGTGAAAGGAGTCCACCATTCGAGTAACGGGGGACAGGGCATTCCAGACAGAGGCAAAGGCAAAGGGGAGTGATCTTGGCAAGTTCAAGAGGTAGAAAGGCCAATGTGACTGCCAAGTGGTGAGAGAGCAGGAGATGGGGCCAGGGAGGTGGGCAAGGCAGGGTTTTAGTCCATGTGTGGGTTTCAGTCCAAAGGACACAGGAAGCCAGGTGTGGTGGCACATACCTGTAATCCCAGCTCCTTAGGAGACTGAGGCAGGAGGATACCAAGTTCAAGGCCAGCCTCAGCAACTTAGTGAGATGTTCAGCAACTTAGAAAGACCTACTCTAAAAATAAAAAAGGGCTGGGGATGCAGCTCAATGGCAGAGCATCCCTGGGTTCAATCCCCAATACCCAGCAGGTAGGAGGCAGGGACACACAGAAAGCTGCTGCATAGGTTAAAGCAGGTTGTACTCTAGTTCATCATTTTAAGAGGTGACTCGGTTGCTATGGCAATGGAGGGAGGTGATAGTGGAAGCTGGATTTGATGTTGCCATAGTCATCTCAGTGGGGGATGAGGGTGCTTGGAACCATGGAGGTAGCAATGGAGATGGAAGGAGGCAGCTGGGTTTGGGCTGTGTTTTGGATGTTGTCACCAAGGCTTGCTCATGGGCTTAGGGCTGTGGGGTGAAGGGACTGAGGAAATACGGGCATCTAGGGTGACTCCAGGGCTTTTGTAGAATTTTACCTGGTGAGTGCTCCGGAGGGTGCTTTAAAGTACATGTCATCAGTGCCCAGCTTGGTGTGGATGAATCGGGAGATTCCTGAGCAAGGGACATTTGAGCTGATCAGATATTAAGGACTAGCAGTGTCTTAGGTAGATTTCTGTCCTTTAGGATGATGAGTAAGACTTCTGGTGTGGGTGCTAAAAATGGACTGGTGACAGCTAAAAATACTCGCTTTGTGCTGGAGAGTCTTTAGTAAAGTGTCATTAGAGGCCCTATCCAGGTGAGGACTTTTGAGGTCTGAGAAGTGACTTTCTGCAGCAGTGGGGGTGGGGACAATTGGTGGCCTTGGACAGTTGGCACCTGCTGCTCCTTGTCTGTTCCCATGCAGGCGGGTGGGCTAGGATGCTATCAACCTTCCTTATGGAATTGTGTGAAATTGGGAATAGATGTGGAATTATGGAGAAATTCACAGGCCTCTGCACACTGAGGTTCTCCCTTTTCTGTTTTCCATTAAGTCTTTTTTTTTTTTTTTAAATACTGGGTCTCTACCCCGGGCCTTCATATATGCTAGGCAAGCACTCTACCACTGAGCTACACCCCCAGCCCCCTGAAACCCTTTTTAAGGGGCTGGTTTTTGATGTGGGCTGGAGGAGAGAAGAGGGAATAGAGTGCTGGAGGTTATGGGCTACAGGAAAAATATAGTTGGTGCAATGTTGGAGTCTTCTCTAGAGCAGGGATTGTGCATGTGTGCGTTCCATAGTCTTCCTATCGTTAATAGACTTTATTTCCAGAAAATCTAATCTGTTGTTCCTATTTCAGGCAACATTCCCTTTTAGGCAGAGTATATTTTTAATTAAATTAATTAATTAATTAATTTTTGGCACTGAGGATCGAACCCTGAGCTACATCCCCAGTCCTTTTTATTTTTAATTTTGAGTCAGTCTTACTAAGTTCCTAGGCCTGGCCTGAAACTTGTGATGCTCCTGCTCAGTCTCCCATAACTGGGATTACAGGTGTGTGTCACCATGCCAAGCTAGGCAGAGTATAGTTTTAAAACAATTTGACAAGGACAATGAATGCCATAGGGAAATAGGTTCCTGAACATTGAAGGGCAGTGGCAATTTTCTGTCCCTTTCTTTTGAGAGTGCCCAGAATATAACAGCACAGGATAGCAAGTACTCTGGGGGAGGCAGTGAGGGCAAAAGGACCTCTCAGGCCACATTTGGTTTGTTACAATAGCCTGCTACCGTGGGCAGAGCTTTTTGTAAAAGTGAAATTGCTTCTTCTCCTTATGTCGGATCTGTTGGTCACACTGACTGTCCTCATTTCTCAACTTGGGTGAAACAGGTGTATTTCCCATTCTTTCTGTAGTTCGTTTTACAAACAATACTATATTTTCAGTCTTTAAATACTGAGTTGGGGCTGGGGATGTAGTTCAGTGGTACGGTGCATGGTTAGCTTGTGCGAGGTCCTGGGTTCCATCTCCAGCACTGCAGGATGAATGAGTGGGTGAATAAAATAAAATCAGTTCATTCCGAGGTTTTTGCAAACTATACATTTCCTGCTCCCTGACCCACATTTGGGACTCAATGTAAAGGTCATATCCCTGGACCATTTAAGATGATGTTACTCTAAGGAAAAAAAATGCAGCCCAGCTTAGTTGAAATAGGCTGAAAAAAAATGAAGAAGTCAACAAAAAATACTCTTTCCTTTGTTTGCAAATGTGAAATGGAGATTTGGAAATTTCCCAAAGATAAAAGTACATGGTTCAGGACAATTTTATGCCACTGTAGGGGATGAGAGAAGTGGGAGGGGGACTGGAAGGGAACCAGGGCAACAGCAGAGGAGACCCCCCAGCATTGCCAAGTCCTGGCTGGCTATGGTTTTTATGCTGCCTTTACCAAAACACTACCATGGTTCTCCAAGGGGAAGTTTACCAGAGGCAGAGAGTAGGAATGAATGTTAGATTGAACACAAAACACTGGGGGCCAGAGATGTGTAACTCAGTGGTCCAGCACTTGCCTAGCACACACAGTATTCTGAGTTCAAGCCCTCAGAACTAGAAAAAATGAAATAAAGCAAAACACTCCTCAAAAAAATCCTCATGAAACAACCAAAATATTCTCCAAACCACTGGGGTCTGTTTTCCAAGCGCATTTGTTGACCTTCTGATAACTTGTATTCATTCTGTTAACCGGCATCCAAAAGATTCACCTAGCTGTGAGCAGATGCCTCAGCTTCTCCGTGCGTGGCAACCCCAGGCTTGTGTTCTTGCTTGCCTCTGGGTTTTCCTATTTTGTCTGCTCAGTGGAAAACCATTTGAGCAGGACAAGCACTTTCCAAAGGAATTCAGGAAGCCTGGTCCTGATACCTGCTCTGGTTTACTGCTGACTTAACCAAGGTGAGGTTGTCCAGAGCGAAGAGCACAGAGCCAGGCTATCCATAGGGCATTGTTCTGTATCCCCAAAGACGTTAATGCAGACTTTAGAATAAGGAACAGACTGCAGAAATCCCTCATGTCTTGGAATAATATGGTGCATTATATAGTCAAGGAAATAAAATTGGTGCACCCATGTGGAATATACACTTGTGCTTCACTTTCAGCAATCCATGTTAAAGTAAGGGAGTGTTAAATTAAGAGATGAAATAATATAAATATATAAATATCTATTCTGAAGTAAGCAATTTTTTACTTATTTATACTCAAGAATTCAGGAATGATGAAGAGCATGAACTCTGGACACTTGAGTCTTCACTTTGTTACTTAATAGCAGTGTATCCTTTGGCAAGCTATTTAACCTCTGTGTGCTTCAGTTTTCTCTTCCATAAAATGGGTAACATTCTGACTGTTTATGGGAAATAAATGGGGTAATCTGTACTTGATGCTTAGAGTGATGCCCAGTTTCTGTAAGTACTGTTTCAATGTCAGCTATTATGATTTACTGCTATTTCCTGAGCTTTATTGCCGCTTGCTCTGTACAATAAGGTGAGCAGACTGCATTAATGGTTCACCCCTCCAGGTGAGCACCTAGGGAACTTTTAAAATTCTGGTGTCTGGGCTCCCTCCACACCTACTTTGAAATAGAACTTCTGTGGGTAGGCCTGGGCATCCGAATATTTAAAAAGTTGCCCTTATAATCCTGGGGCACAGGGAAGGTGAGACTCCAGGACAAAGATGGTTCTGAAATCCCTTCAGTTGGAAAACAGGCATGCTGTTATGATCCAGAGGGGTTATAGTGTCCCTTCCCATATTTAATGCACTTACATGTGGTTATACTTTCTTCCTTTCTTTTTTATTGAGGTGAAAGTCCTTTACTATAAAAGAAACCATTTTGCTTTTCTTTTAAAATTATGTTTAAACATGTGCAATTTAGTGGCATTACATGACATTCACTGTGCAGCTACAACTTCTGTGTAGTTCTAAACATTTTTATCACCCAGAATAAACCTCTGGTACCCAGTTAGCAGCCATGGTTCATTCTCCCTTCCCCAACTCCTGATGACCAGCAATTTGCTTTCTGTCTCTATGACTTAATCTGATCTGGACATTTCATATAAATGGAATCACACATTACGTGGCCTTTTGCCTCTGAGATCTTTCTGAGCACCTAGCATCATGTTCTCAAGGCTTGCCCACATTGTATCAGGACTCCACTCCTTTTTATGACTGAGTTATATTTCATGGTGTGGTTATGCTACATTCTGCTTGCCCACTTATCCATCAATGGACAGTTGTGCTATTTCTAACCTCCTGGCTCTTGTGAGCAGCAGGGCCATTAGGAACATTTGTTTACAGGTATCTGTTGATCAAACCCCCGTTTTCAGTTCTTCTGGAGTGGAATTGCTGGGAGTAGAAATGCATCGGGAATTTTATGTTGAACTTTTCAAGGGGCCACCAAACTGTCCATGTGTTTACACTCTGATCTCTGTTCTTTGTCCTCACAGATCTTCCTTGACTTGCCCCCACTGCCTGAAACAGAGCAACACCTTTGATCCTTTCCTGTGTGTGTCCCTTCCCATTCCCTTGCGCCAGACGAGGTATGTGAGCGTTGTAGTTGGCTCTGTGCCCTTGACTTCCCTCCTTGCTCATTGAGCCTTCTGGTCTTGCATCTACCGTGTTTTTTTCCTTTTGCTTCCCTCTCAGCATTTCTCTAGAAACCAGTCTTATAGCCAGGTGACATTCAGTTATTGAATGTGACAAAGTCATGTCCCTTCTTTAGCCAAGGAGGGAATCCAGGACAACAGAAAGCTGTGTGTATGGGCACCATGGCCAGGCCTATGTCTCTCACCCATTGAGAAGCTGGCTCGGGTCCCTTGGAATCACCTGGTTGGACAGAAACAAATCAGAGCAAATCACTTACCACTGCTTCCCTCTGTTTTATCTCAAAATGCTTTTTCTCCTTTGTGAGTTGTAGGAAAATGATTTCTTAAAGGATCAAAGAAAAGAAAAAGGTTGTTCAGGGGTGGATGAGAAAAAGAGAAGCAGAGGCAGGAACGGTAAGGGCTCCACGGCTCTGCAGTGGGAAAGTTCTTCAGCCTGCTACACAGAGGCCGGGAGGGCAGCTGGCCCACGTCAGAGTCATGGAATATTAGGGGGCTTGTAGGTAGGGGCTGTCACTGGCACTGAGACAGACACATTTCTTCATTGTGTTTCCTACCTCCTTAAGTATTCTCTCTCCTACCCTTTACCAGTTGACATCCTCTATCTGTAGGATACAGCTGCCCACACATCTTCATAGAGCTTTCCCTGCCAGCTTAACCTCCATTTCTGCTCTAATATCCTGTGCTTTCTGTTACAAATGTAACTATTGGCTTATGCCATAACTTGACTTATACTGTCATTAGATAGTGTTAGTGATAGATGTGATCTGAGACTCCTGGCCTGATGCAGCATAGCTCAGTGCTTAGAATGTAGCCTCTGGGACAGACTGCCAAGGTTCAAATCCAAGTCCTATTAACTAGCTGTGTGACTTGGACAATTATTATAGAATAGTGTGGAACAGGAGAAACATCAGTCAGGAAAGTGGCCCTTGGTAAGTCAGCAGGGATAGTGGAAAGTAGAAACAAATATTTCCAAGGGTAAATTCCATTAATGAGAATCAGCCTGGTTCAATGGTGCACACCTGTAATACCAGTGACTTTGGAGGTTGACGCAGGAGGATCACAAGTTTTTGACCAGCCTTGGCAACTTAGGGATATCCTCAGCGACTTAGTAAAACCCTGTCTCAAAATAAAAAGTGAGAAAGACTGGGGATGTACCTCAGTGGTAAGCACTGTGAGTTTGATCCCTAGTACCAAACCCCCCAAAACAAACAAACAAAGGAGAGAATCATTAATAGGGTTGATTTGTACTAGAAGCAGCTTGATTGCTCTATTTTTCAAACTTTACAGTTTGCTTTTGCTTAATGTTATGTATTTAACAATTAGTCTTGGAATCAGAGTTCTGTGAAGTGGTTCTTAATCCAATACTCTGTTTTTAACTCTTTGGAAAAGCAGTTTAGGAGATTTGGCTCTCTGCTGCCACCTGGTGGCAGTATACCTAAAGTACAGGGATTCTTCAAGGAACCCAATTGTGCTAAAGGAGCTGTTATCAATGATTGGTGGTGACACTTCATGTCAACTTTTTAAGGATGTGCCTCCCTTCCTATTTTGCAGGTTCTTGAGCGTCACCTTGGTCTTCCTCTGTAAGAGCCAGCGGTTCCTGCGGGTTGGCCTGGCTGTGCCGATCCTCAGCACAGTGGCCTCCCTGAGGAAGATGGTTGCTGAGGAAGGAGGCGTCCCTGCAGATGAGGTGTGATGGAATTGCATGGGGGCCTGGTCACTGGATGACAGAATGCTGACCTGGCCAGCTGCCTAGGCTAATGTGTGGTTCCCAGGTGACTCCAGCATGACTCATGGTTTCTGTCTGATTAGTAGTTCCTGGTGTCTGAGGTTACCAAGCCTTGACTTTCCCCACATTATGCAGGATGACCTCAAAATGATGCTTTGCCTTCCAAGAAGGCGATGATGACTGCGATGGGGATCATTCTGACAGTAGCTAACCTCAGGCGTGTTTACCGAGTATCGGGCGCAATTCTGTGAATTATATATCCGTTTATATTCACAGCTGATTTGAGCACAACCAGTCTTATAAAGTGGATATTACAAGTGTCCTCACTGTGATCATGAGGGAAGAAGTCCTGAGAGGTTGAGTGATTTGCCCAAGGTCACCTGGCTAGGAAGTGGCTGAGCAGGATGTGAACATAGGTGTTTTGGTTCCAGAGCCTGAGCTCCTATTCTCCTATTCTGTTTTTGCTCCTGAGAATATAAACCAGTGGTGCTGATGGGATAAAATGTGAAATACAAGGAATAACTGGGAGAGACGAGGATGTGTGACATGAGAGGAGAGGCGGGGGAAGGTGGGATGGCTATCTTCTGTTGTTCTTTAGGGAGTCCTGGTAACGGATTGAATTCACTTTTCTGAGGGGTCCCTGTGTCACGGTGGGTCAGAGGTGGTGACAAGCAGTGTGGCAGAATGGAAGGGGCTCTGAACGGGTTCAGTCACATTTTGGCTCCCTGACCTTGGACCATGTACGTGATGGTCATCCTGCTGTTTCTTTAGCTGTAAAATGAACTTTTTTTTTTTTTTTCTTCTCTGACCGCCTCAAAGAATTTTTGCTAAATTAAAAAATACTTTTAACTTTTTTATTCAGGTATGACATATTTGTGATATGGTGTGCAGACTGCAGACCTTAAAGTTGTGGTTTGTTGAGTTTTACTTATGTATGTGCCCATATAGCCACCATGGCTACTGAGCCTTTCCACCACCCCCACGTCCCCTTCCTGTCCCCATCAGAACAATCTCTCTGATCTCTACCACTCTCTGCTGTTTTTTTTTTTTTTTTTTTTTAATGAGGATCTTAAATAGGGGAAAAATATGTATCTTGCTTTGTAAACTCTAAAATACTCTAGGGGACCTATTGTGCTTTGTGTGTGTGTGTGTGTGAGAGAGAGAGAGAGAGAGAGAGAGAGAGAGAGAGAGAGAGAGAGAGAGCAGTGGGGAGAGAAGTTTTTGGGAAAAATATCAAAAGGGGATAATTCCAGAGAGGTAGAGTTTGAATAATAGTAGTAGAAGGATGGTCAGAAATGTGAGAGTGTGATATATTGGTTCAAAGAAGTAGAAAAAACTGGGGATGCTATTATAGGCATTTTATTTTTTCTTCCCTGTAGCATAGAGCTACAACCCTATCCTCCCACTTCTTTCTAAAATTTTGAGACAGGGTCTTGCTAAGCTGCTGAGGCTGGCCTCAAATTTTTGATCCTCCTACTGCAGCCTCCCTAGTCACTGGGATTGTAGGCATGTACCACTGCACCTGGCTTACCCTTATACCTTTTTGATTTAGATAATTATAGATAGATGTTTTTATTTTATATTATAATACCTCTTACCTTCTTCTGACTTGTAGCAAAAGTAGTTTTCATTATGTTTTCCATTTTCTTTGGTTTTTCCTTTCTTCTTACAACTCATGTTTTCCTTCTGATTAAGTTTTTTTTTTTAAAATACTGGAATGCATCTTTTACAAGAGAATTTCCCAGTGGATGTGCCTTGAATGGGTATATGAGTTACAAATGCTGAGATATTGATTACTTCAGTCTTGGGGCAGCAGAGTTGGGTCTGGGGCAGCCAGGACCCCACTTCTCCATTACCAAACCATCTCCTTGTGTTTACTTGTGTTCCATAAACATATTTTTCACATATGGAATACTGTAAAAAAGGTTAGTAAAACTACTCATTGAACCTCTGTAAGGGGTAAACACTCACTTTTTGTCTGAAGGGTCTTTATTTAATTCTAATTCTTTGATGATAGTTTAGCTGGGTATAAAACATTAGATTTTCAAGGATTTTTTTTGGGGGGAGTTGTGGTTGAGATGTCTGTGGGCAATCTGATTTTTATAACTACTGAGTTTTATTACTTAAAATGTGTAGCCACTTGCAAGGAAAGGGTAAAAGAGTTTTAAGACTATTCGTCACTTCAATTTCTTATCTGTTAGGTTCTCTTAGAGAAATCAAGAGGAAAAATAATCCTTCTCATTTCAGGTGATCTTGGTTGAACTGTATCCCAATGGATTCCAGCGGTCTTTCTTTGATGAAGAGGACTTGAATACCATTGCAGAGGGAGATAATGTGTATGCCTTCCAAGTCCCTCCGTCACCTGGCCAAGGGACTCTCTCAGGTACCATAGTGCTTTGAATACTTTCATTTGGATATTATGATTTATAGTTTGAGAGGGTCCTTTCTGAATGCTAAGACACAAGACATTGAGTTTTAGTGTTTAGAGTGTCCGTTTTCTTTTTCCTGCAATTTGGTGTGCAGAGGGTTGATATTAGAAATTATTCAGCTAATCGTAGAGTTCTCAAAACCTTAGTGAATATTAGAATCACCCAGAGGATTTATTAGAACAGATTTCTGGGCCCTGTCTTCAGAGTTTCTGTTTCAGTACCCCTTCAGAGGGGTGGGGCTGAGAATTCACATATCTAACAAGTTCCCAGGAGATTTGGATGCTGCTGGTTCAGGGACAACAGTTTGAGAATCACTACTTAGTGTAGGTACTTGTATGGTCTTCATCTGCAATACTCTTATGATTTAAGATCTGTGCTTGAAGTAAAATTTTTACAAATTTGTGCAGTACATGACAAAGAAGTTAGTAAATTACATTTTTGTTAATAATTCCATTTCCTGATGCTTGGCTTTCCTAAACCTAAAACTGGCACAGTCAGTTTCTAATAGTTTCTTATTATACATCTGTCTTGGCTCAATTAGCCTGTCTAGAAGGCTCATATTTAAAGACTTTGTGCCAGTATTACAGTAACAACTATCTCCTCCCTATCTACAGTTTCAGTTACCCATGGTCAACCTGGTTTGAAAATATTAAATGGAAAATTCCAGAAATACCAATTTATAAATTTTTAAATGATTACATATTTTTATTGATGCATTATGTTTACACTGAATAGTGGGATTCATTGTGACATATCAACGTTTTTGGTGGTGCTGGGGATCAAACCTGGATCTTCACCGCATGCCATGCCAACTGACTATCACTCAGTGCTGCAGTCCATAAGTTTATAACTTCTTTTATAGTATATTATTATAGTTATTCTATTTAATATATTTATTTTTGTGGTGCTAGAAGTCAAACCAGGGCCTCACACATGCTAAACAGTGCTTTACCACTGAGATATATCCTCAACCCATAGTTGTTCTATTTTACTATTGTTTTTGTTAATCCCTTTCTGTGCCTAATTTGTAAATTAAGCTTTATCATAGGCATAAAGGTATAAGAAAAAAAACATAGTAGCTTTTAAGGGTTTGGTAGCATCTGTGGAACACTTTAGAATGTGTCTTCTTTTGATAAGGGGTGACTGCCATACCCCAGATGAATCCTGTGCTCTGGCCCCAAATCCTCAGCCAACTGTGGCTGCAGGCTATGAGAACTGAATGCTTGATGTTCTCTGAATCAACAGGGAGTCTCTGAGCATTGGAATCTGGAACATAACACTGATAGATCCTGACTTTGTTACAACCCAGTGAAACCAAGCCCTCATTTCAAATTCACTCATGAGTTACATATATTTTCATTGAAGGTCAATATTTCAGAACTAATTTTAAATGGAGAATAGTTGAATCCCTCTTCTTCCTCCATAGATAAGACTCACCTTTGGGGGCTCTCTGATCAAGACATAAAAGTAACTTCGGAGTTCATTAAACCTCTGCCCTTATTTTAAAATTATTGGCCAAACACAACTCCAGATTCATGCATGCGATCTTTGTATGGCAGTTACCTGATGGCACAAGTACCATGAACCTTATCATCTCCTCCCCAATCACCCCCTGATGTCCTTCCACTGGTGGTAAATAGATGCTCAGAAAGGAAGAGGTCTAGAGAAGCCAAGGCTCTGGGCCAGCAAAGGAGCTCCTTTAACATACTTCTGTCTCCTCCAGCTCATTCATCGGGTCTGTTGGGGTCTCCACGCTTGGCAGCCCGAGAGGGTCAGCGATTCTCCCTGCCTCTCCACAGTGAGAACAAGGTGCTAATCCTTTTCTGTAACCTGGTGGGGTCAGGGCAACAGGCTAGCAGGTATGTTTCACTTTATCCTTTTTTTAACCTCATGTCTGGGATTTGTGGACCTGTACTTGGGATTCTGTCTAGAATAATTTTAACTTGATAAAATTAAATATCCACTCCCAAGGTTAATAAACTAGGAGAAGGGAGTAGGGGACTTTTTGAACAAGAGGATTAGAAATAATTGCTTTAAGCAGATGGCTAACATCATCCTCAATTAAACATCAGAGTTTTCCTATTAATTGCAAGAACGATTATTCCTGCCCTCACCACTCTTATTTTGTGTTGTGTTGTAAGGGCTGGCAGTACAGTAAGCTAAGCTCAAAGAAATTGGCTCTATGAAAAGAGGAAAGGGCCAGGGATGTTGCTCAGAGGCAGGGCATCTGCCTGGCATGTGCAAGGTCCTGGGGGTTCAATTCTCAGTACTGCCAAAAGCTAGGTGTGGTGATACACACATGTAGTTCCAGCTACTTGGGAGGCTGAGGGGGATGATCATGATTTTAAGACCACCCTGGACAGTTAGCAAAGCATAAAACAAACAAACAAATAAATAAATAAATGAAAGACGAAATGAAATTGCTGCTATTTGTGTATGATATGGTAGAAAGTGAGTAGAACTGATGGAAGCATTCAGGAAAAAGTGACTGGTTACCTTTCAAATAAACAAAACCAGATAGCTTTCTTATATGGTCTAAATAGTGTTTACAAAGAAACGATAAATGTTTGAGGTGATGGATATGCTTGATGACTCTGATTTGATCATTCTACATTGTATACATGTATTAAAATAATCCCATAAATATGTATAACTATTATTTGTCTACTAAAAATAGAATAAAACTTTAAAAATACAGATAAAGTGTTAACAGATAGAATTCCAGGCTAGAAATGTAACTTGGGTGTAGAGCACATGCTTAGTAAACACAAAGCCCAGGATTCAATCCCTAGTACAGCCAAAAAAAAAAAAGAGAGAGAGAGAGAGATGGAATTCTGACAAGTTATGTTTAGATTGATAAAGTGTTTCTAAAATTTTTCTGGAATAGTAAGTTGTTAAGAAAAGCCAGAAAATATTGAAAGAGGAGAAAAGGAAGAAGAGATATTATTATTAAAACAAAATAAAGTTTTATTTATTAAATACTATAACATAGACAAAAGAATATACAATTAAATCAATGTTCTAAAATAGTCTAAAGTATCTTTAAGTATTATATAATAAAATGTTATATATTTTACATTTTTAGGGAGTGAATGAATTATTCAGTATGACTGAGCTAATTGACTGTTTTTTTTTTAATAATCAATTCTTTATCCTTGCCATAACTTCACATAAATAAGATTGATCAGAAAGGTAATTATAAAAAAGGAAACCATAAACTATCTTAAAGATAATTTAGGGGAATATTTATGTCTTTGGGTGGAGGAGCTATTTAACAATAAGGCAAGAGGCTATAATGGAAAAGGTTAGCCTTTAAAATATATTTAACTTTTTAAAGTAAAAATTTTAAAAGGCAAAGGACAAGTGAGGAAAAATATTTATGTCATGTGAGAGGTGAAGGATTCATGTCCATTATGTAAAACCTCGCTCTCCCTCTCTGAAACTAATGAGATAAATACAGTCTTAGTAAAATGAGACTACAGAGATGAACATGAGTTCACAGAAGAAATACAGGCATAGGTTAAATATTCAGCCCATTACTAGGAGAAATTCTGATTGTAATGGGAGGATACTATTCTTAAACTTTGAAATTATTAAGGGATTTTTAGAAATTGAAAATACGCATTCTGGGCAAGAGTCCAGGGAATTGAGAACTTGCCTCACTGGCAAATTGGTGTTGCTTTTCTGGAGGGCAGTTTGGGGATAAATAGCTTTGGTCTTGCCTTTGCACTTTAGAACCTTATTCCAAAGGAGCAATTGGTCATGTACAGCCAAAGTGTATGTACAAGAATACATGTAGCTCCTTCCATAAGCAATAAAAAATTGGAAGCAACTTGAATGTTTAATAATACAGGATTAGTTAATGAACTAGCCTGTCATTCAGTGGATGCACACACACATCACTTCATATCTGTCTGTGTTTTAGCAAAGTTTACTGGACATTCTTGCTCCATTGGATCTTCACATGATCAGGGAACAGTGAGTGGTCAGTGATCTGTCCAGTGATGTCCAGGCACAGCTGGGACCTATAGCCATAGGCACAACCAGTGTTCTTTGCACTACAAGTTCACTGCTGTTCTGTAGATTGGGATGTGGAAAACATTTCCAGTAATGAGAATTTTCCTCAAATACGAAGCTGACAGTTGTGTCATCTGGATTTATCTCTGTCCTGCTTTCCTCTCGTTCTGATGTTCTGGTCTCTTTCTGCTGCCGTGGATTTTATTAGTCAATTGATCATTTAAAGTAGTCTGTTTACATTGCAATGACTCCCTGGCTTTGCATCTCTGGGCCTCTTATATACAGAGACACTGAAGGCAGTATCTCTTAGGTAATGATGCTTTCTGAATTGGTAGTTTTGTATTGTGCTTGACTTTTAACTCTTTACTTATCTAGTTGGAAGGAACCCATGAGTGGAACAAACACTCATGATTGTTGTGTATTGTTGGGGACTTTCCTATGCTGAAATAACCCGATTTCCTTGGATTTTCAGATTTGGACCGCCCTTCCTCATTAGGGAAGACAGAACTATTTCCTGGGCCCAACTCCAGCAGTGTATTCTCAGTAAGGTCCGCTATCTCATGAGGAGTGAGGCCCCTGCACAGGTCAGTGTGAATTCTCACACTGTGGTGCTTGTGTGTGTGTGTGTGTGTGTGCGTTTTGTGTGGGGAAGAGGGTGGAATCCAGGGTGACTCATGAGAGAGAAGAATTTGCTGTGAATGAGAGTGTTCATTGCTTTATCAAACAACTTGGATTTATGTGCAAGAATGTAATCAGTTTATGACCTATAATGTTTTAATCTTTGCATTATTACAAAATACCTTTCATACACAGAGCTTTTTCTTTACTTTTTCCAAACACCACTGGAAAAAAGTATAGCATTTACATTATTCTCAATTTTGTAAATTTATGGTTTTCCATAGTTTTCCCCAGAGGATAGCACATTGTAATAAATTGTAAAATTTATAAATATAATAAATTTATACAGAAAGATGAAAAATTGCATTTCTGTTGAAAGTTAACAATTAATGATTTTGTCCACATGTGAAAGTCTAGATATTAAATGTTTGTCCAGTTTCGAGAAACTGAGATTCAGGACTGAAGGGGAAACACCTTTTTGCCTTGTTCAGCTATTCTCAGATTGGTAGTTCCCAAATTAAAAATTAAAAATCATTGATATTGGCATTTATCTTCATAGAAGATATTGAAATTTTTAGGAACAGGTCAGTAGTATCAGAATCTTGTTTCTTCCCAACTCTCCTCTTTGAGTCTTTCATTTGGGGGATATGCCAGTCTTATTTCAGAGATAACCCTAGTAATTCATGTTCCTTCCTTTTCAGAAAACAAAAGCCATACGTTTGATTTAGGGTTTACACCAAAAGTCACTTGGTTAAGGACCTTCACTACATTTGTTCCAACCTTTATCTCCAAAGGGTTTTGTTAATGGTGCTACAGAGCAGATCTGCCGTGGTGCCTAAGTTAGAAACTAACTTCTCTACAAGTAGGTCAGAAAATCTAGTAATAGCTTTAGCCATCTCCTAAATTGGTGTGCTGCTGCTTGTTGAAAGTGGGTGAAACCACTTTCATGTGAATATTTCTCTCAGCTGCCCTGGTTCTTTACCTAGTATTATATGATACTTTTGCTTCTATATCTTTATAATCATTTCAGTTTTTTAGGAACTAATCAAGCCATCAGTGGGACCAGCAAAATTCAATTACAGGAAGCCTGCAACTTGTCCACCTAAGCTTTCCCATAGATTCATTGGTAAATGTGTGGTCAGGTATAATTTTTCTGTAGGAATAATGTTTTCCAAATGGTTGTGAGGTTCCTGGACTAGTCCACCTAGTTAACCCATCATTCTTTCAATGCTATATTAAATATTGGCTCAATATGGTAATAATTTCAAGAGAATATATTAAGAGTTCTCAACAGTGAACCAAAGACATTAAACATTGTCAACATCTGTTGAAGGTTCTAAAATGAATCTCCCCAGCCAAGAATGGAAGACAATGAACTATTTCTTATGAAAGTGACCAGTTTGCTGGACAGAATTCATTTGCATGAATCATGAAAAAGGTTATTATTGCTGAAGCATTTTTATGGTCACTTTGTAAAATTGTGCTTGTGTGGCCAGCACTACTCCTTTGTGTGAGGGCAGGATCAGCTGCCCTCATGCAGATGTTGGTGCCTTGCTGATGGATGGTCTTGCTATGCAGCCAGCAAGGCTCAGATGGGGTGACAGAGAAAAATGTTTTCTCCTCAGATTGAAATTAATGGTCTTCTTAGGAAGTATATCCTTCCATGGCCAACCCTGAATCCATTCCCCTGAAGTCACCTGGCTTCCAGCCATTGATTTTTCTTTGTTGAAGCCACAGATCAACTAGAATGTGGTTTATAGATTAGGCAAATGTACAAACTCCCTGAACTTCACAGTCAAGACCTTTGTACTACTCAGCTTTTCATGACTACAATGAAACACCCAAGGAAACTGACTTGTAAAGAGAAAAGGTTTATTTAGCACACAGTTTCGGAGTTCAAGGACATGGGAACTGACTGACTCAGTTCTGGTGAGGGCAGCAGATGGCGGCACATCATGGTGGAAGTGTATGTAGGAGCAAAATCATCATATGTCTAAGTGGAGCAGAGAGAGAACAGGAAAAGGGTCCACAGTCCCTTCCAGGATGTGCTCCAGTGACCTAATGACCTCCCACAAGGCCTTATCTCCCGAAGATTCTATTACCTCGTGATATGCCACCCTGTGGACTCTATGGTCCCTCAATGACAATGGCCCTTTGGGGAATGATTAAATTAAACAAATGATATCCAAATCCTAGCAACCCTCCACGGCCAGGTTCTGGTTCACCTCCAGTCCCCTTCCCGTTGCTCCCTGCACATATGAGCTGCCCCAGCCAAAGGAATCCCCTCAACTCTGCGTCTGTTTTGGATCATTCTCTCTTCCCAAGTGCTCACCATTCATCTTTCCTGGAATTTTTTTTTTTTTTTTTTTTTTTTTTTGGTACTGGAGATTGAACCCAGGGATGCTTTACCACTGAGTTACATCTCCAGACCTTTTTAAAACTTTTTATGCTGGGACCTTCTGGGAAACTGAGGCAGCACCACAAAGGTCCCCCCTTCAAACCCTGATTCTTGCCATCAAGTCAGAAAGATTTCATTTTGCTCAGATTAACAGGCATGAGTCTATTAGAAGGGCTAGGAAAAGGGGACACTCTCAAGGGAGAAAGTGGGTCCTCTCAAAGAGAGGAGGGACAGCACGCCTCTCTTGCCCTCCAGTTTTATTGGAGATTGGTCCCAAGGAAGTTTCCAGAGAGTTCCACCCAGGTCTATCTCTTGACTTCTGACTGACATTAAACTTGCAAGTCCCCAGGACAATAACCATTCTAGGTCACTTTGGCCCATGCTGACCAGTTCTAATTGGAACCTCTTCTTACAAACATTATGGTCAGAGGGAATTATGCTTATCTACCTAAGTTCTGGGATCTAGTCTATGTAAAAGTTCACACAAGTCTCTCCTTGAGGGTAACTTGTGTTCCTCTTATCGGCATTATTTTGTGCCTGCATTTCTCCTGCAGATAACAGATAACTTGCTAAGGAATGTAACATATCCTGTTAACGTAAGCCAGGCAGGGCTGCAGGTGAATTGCTTTTTAAAAGGGAAAACGTGTGGGGGTCAGTGCAGTGGGCCTCATGTTCCCACCACTCACATTTGAACTTGAGGACCACAAGTTCAAGGCCAGCCTGGGCAATTTAAGTACTGATTATTAAAGGAATATTCAAGATACACTGTAGAACACCTGGTGTGGGGACTCATGCCTGTAATCACAGTGACTCTGAGGCTGAGAGAGGCTGTCAAGGCCAGCCTGGACAACTAAGCAAGACCCCATCTCAAAATAAAATAAAAAGGCTTAGTGATGTAGTTCAGTGGTAGAATGGCTCAGGGTTAGTTAGTTACTGCAAAACCCAAAAAACAAGAAAAGAGCAATGGACATTTTTTTGAGTCATTTCTGTGCTAGAGTCAGTTTAAATCAACACAAGGACCACTTAATGACCCCTTGATGACCCCTCTCCTCTGCTTTTGTCTTGGCAGAACCTGGGGTCTCTGTTCTCCATCCGGGTTGTGGGGCTTTCCCTGGCCTGCAGTTACTTGTCCCCACAGGACAGTCGGCCACTGTGCCACTGGGCAGTTGACAGGTAAGGAGGCTCCAGCTTTGGTAGGAAAACAAATGCTCTTTTATTTGACTAGACTCCTTTGAGGCTATGTATTAATAAAATTGCTCACAATACTAGTTATTCTTGATCACTGACCTCTCCAGCATCAGCCTTTTTGGGTCCTTAGAGAACTTCTGCTTTTTACCCCTATTGCCAGAGAAATACTATTATGGCCACCTCAAAGGTTGAGGGGACTTTTCAGAGATTAATGAACTTGCTTACATTCACACAACTAGTTAACAGGGAAGCCCAAGTTTGAATCCAGATTGGTCTAACTCAAATACCCATTTTTCTTTAAAGAGGTCATGCTACTGAGTCTAACTGGAGCATTCCCCCCTAGAGTGGGTGGAAAGACTGCCACCCAAACATTGGCCCTAAACTGTGAACTGGGGCTGGAGGACAAAGCCAGCATGGCCATGCCTCCTGTGACTCTCCTGATTCTCCCCATGTCCACCTCTACAGCCAGTCATTGTGCGTGGCAGGGCCATCTGCAAGGGCCACTGCAGTACCTAAGGGGTAATTCTGCTCTGTACATTAGTCATTGCCATTTTTTGCTCATTTTCTCACAGACCCGAAGTTCTCAATAAGGTTTTCTGATTTCCTGACTCAGGCAGGTGTGCAGCTATATTCTTTTCTAGTGCTTTTCAAAATTACCTATGGTGAAAGACCAGTGTGTTTCCAAACCATTACAGAACACTAGTTTGATCAACAATAATAGAAAATATCACTTGGGTACAAATTCTATCATTTAAAAAAATTATCTCCCTTTCTAAAGAGACTAGAATTAGGATGGGGGCAATCTAGAAGATTTTAGGACCTATATGCCATCTACATCCCTGGGCTGGCACATGCTCTAGAGAGAGAGGGAGGCAGGAGAAATGTCAGCCAGGGCCCATCTGGGTCTTACAGGAACATACAGCACTGGGGAGAAGAGTCTCATTGTGCTCAGTGTTGGAGATGAGAACTGTGTTCCTCAAAGTCTGTTCTGAAGATGTGTGCCAGCCTGCAGGTGGATTGTCAGAGGTCCATGACGAGAGCTTGAGAGGAAACACTTAGAAATGTCAGAGCAATAGGATAGAGTGAGGTAAGCTATACTGAATATAGTAATTTTAAAAAATAATGGAACTTGTACCCAAATTACATTTTTATTATTTTTGATCAAAATAGTGTTCTATAATGGTTTGGAAACAAACCAACAAACTGGTCTTTCACAATAGGTAGTTTGAGAAGCACTGGAAGAGAGTTGAGTTACATTCCTGTCCTGATCCACATCTTTCCATTCACCTGGTGTCTCACTGCAGCCTGGTTCCACTCCTCCTGCCCCATCTGCCAGTACAGCTTGCTCAAGCATTTGCCATCATCAATCTCTTGCCTCCTTCACAGAGCCTCCATTCAGCCCCTCTTCACCTACCTATCCTAGCACCTTCTGGTTCTAGAAACTTCTTCCTTATAAAAAATTGTGATAAAGTGAATATGATATAAAATACATCATTTTAGCCATTTTTAATTGTATAGCTCAGTGGCATTAAATACATGTACATTGTTGTACAACCATTGCCACCATCTATCTCCAGGATTTTTTCATCCTTCCAAACTAAAACTCTGTAGCCATTAAGCTACATACCCCATTCCTGCCCACCACTTCCCTTCTCTTTACCCTCTGGCAACTACCATTCTACTTTTTTCTCCATGGATTTGATTATTCTAGATACCTCATGCATTTACAATTGTGCAGCATTTATTCCTTTTGTGTTTGGTTTGCGTCACTTAGTATCATATATTCAAGGTTTATTCACATTGTGGCATGTGTCAGAATTTCTTTCCTTTTCAAGGCTGAATAATATTCCATTGAATGGATATACCACATAGAAATTTATCTCCTACAAGTTTTTTTTTTTGTCTCCTTGAGGTGTTCCTCTCCCTCTCTGGGGCCTTCAAATGTCATTGTACCTCCTTGTTTTGCCTTTGACCCTCTGCTCTCTCCCTCTTTGTTCCATTTCTAGATTACTTGCTCTTGGTTCTATCAGCTCTCTTTAGTTCGAGGGCCCCAGTTCTACATCTCCAGACTAGATTTTTCTCTTGGATACACACCCGCTTGTCCTACTTTAAGGTCTCATAGACACTGAATGTTTGCCAATCTGAACTCTTCTTTCTTAAACCTCTCTTCTTCCCATTTTCTTTGTCTACATGGTGACTGCCACCTGCTCAGGAACCCAAGCTAGGAACCTGGGGACCATCCCTGATCCACCCTTCTCACCTTTTATTTATATTCAGTCCATCACCAGATCTTGTTTGTCCAAATCCTGGTGTTTTTTCAGATTGATTCCCTCCTCTCCACAGTGACCACAGTTGTGTGAGTTCAGGCCTTGCTCACCTCTTACCTGGGTTGCTCTGGAAGCTTCCTATCGAACTTACCTGCTTCCAGATCAGCATGCCTCTCCTCCCTCTGCTTTCATACTTGTCTGTTACACGTTCTTCTGTGGCCTTCCAGAGCCCACTGGGCAATGTCACATGACCACAGATGAGGTCTTCCTCTTACCAGATGGGCTGCCACTCACCATGCCTTGGATATTCCAGCTCACACCTTCACTCCTGCTCAGCTCTCTGCCTGTGCAATCCTTTCCCCCCGCCTGTCACCTGGCTAACATCTGCTTACCTGTCCTCCAGAGCAGCCAGGCGCTTCCTCTGAGTTCCCACATACATGGTGGGTGCATTGCAGTGCTTCCCCCATTAGGGTCTGAGCTCCTTGGGTAGAGATGTTTATGCACCCACTGTGCTTGACATAGGGGCTCTCCATGTGTATCAGATAATGTCCTCTTTCCTTTCTGAATGGACTGTAATCAGAGGAGAGGAAGCTGTCCAGCCAGTGATTCCTTCCATGTAAAGAGCAAAGGTTGGGCTACAGCCATCCCTCTGCCCCTTCTGTGGCCCAGTTGATAAGACTGATTAACAGGATGTGACTTAGATAGGAATCCGACTTGAACTTTCAATTATGTTACCCCAGAATTAAATTACTCCCCCCACCACCAAGGCAGAGCTTCCCAATGGCAGCCTTCCCTCGTGGTAGTAATGGGGAGTTTGGGGTCCTAAGAAAGGAGCTTAGATGGAGGGTCTCCCGGTATACCTCCTCTGAATCAAATATTCGTCACTAACCTCAGGGGCAGAGCCTCTTCCAGGAAGCTCAGGGTGTGGGTGAGGGAGATTGCCAGCCTGCGAATGCTTTAGGTCATGAAAAGGAGGCAGGAGAGGGGCAGAGCTGGAGGATTCCTCCCCATCACACCCATCAGAAAAGGCACTTCCCCTCCTTGGGAAGGAGGGAGGGGAGGGAGGTGGAAGGCAGTGACCTATTCAAGGCTTAGTTTTCCCTGATTTCTGACAGAAAGATGAGGAGGGATGATCAGTGTTTGCCCTGAACCAACGGGGCTCACTGAGCTGGGAGAACTTCTCCCAGCCACACCTTGATCCTGGCTCCACCTGCTCTCAGCCATGCAGGAAGGCGCCATGACTCCACCCTAGGACTCTTCTAACTCCTCTATTCTATCTCCACCCTAGGACGATTCCACCCTTGGAAACTTCTACTGAGTCATGTGGGTGACAAAAGGACTCATCTGGCTTTCCCCCTTTTGTCTTGCTACTAATTCTCAACAGTCTTTTGGGTGTGGACTCCATCACCACTTATATCTGCCGTCCTTGATTTCAGAGCAAAACCTCACACCCTTGCCTTCTTTTTGGTCCTTTCTCTTCTATGTTAAAACTAACCAGCATTTTCTGGAATAGGCTGAGTCCTAGCACTTGGGAAGAGCTACAGGTTGACTCACACTGAGACTTTCTGTACATTGGAGGTTTTGGAAGGAGAAGGCTTTTTTAGGTTGTGTGGGTGGGCTTGAGGGTGCTCCTTCTGCATTGTGGTGTGGGGAAGTTAAAAGGTCTCCTGGGGCGTTGTCAGTATTGTGTATTTGTCTGGGATGTTCTGTGGAACAGCCCTATGAAGACATTGAGAAGGTCACTGGGGCTGCAGAGGAACAGTTGATCTATGCCCTCATAGTATTCAAAATGTCCTAACACCCAGAAGCTCCCACAGGCTTTAGGGGAGAGCCTTAAGAAGTAGGTTGAGGACTAGGCCTTCAGCAGCTGCCCAGCTAGCTCGCCTCAGTTTACTGTCACTTTGGGGTGTCTGCGTTTGGAGGCGGGCTGTTGAGCCCTGCCAAGCTGTGGGAAGTTCTGTGTTTTCTGATGGGTTCCTTGTTCTCTCCATAGGGCTTTGCACCTCAGGAAGCCAGGAGGGCCCCCCCATGTTAAGTTGGCTGTGGAGTGGGAGAGCTCTGCCAAGGAGTGGTGAGTCAACAGAACTGACCTCCCCAGAGCTGAGATGGCCTGCTTGCACCCACAAATCCTCCACGGGCCCAGTTCCCCCCAATGCCACCATCAGGCAGTGTGCACACATCCTTGATGCCATTGTACCTTGTTTCTCTGACAAACCTGAGTGAGAACTGTCTGTATGTAAGTAGTCACGATAGTAACGGTCATCATGGTGGTGGCGGTAGGAGTAGCAAATGCTCAGGTAGCCCTCACCTGTGCCGGCCACTGCTCCAGCACTTTGTTCGCTCTAAGCAGTTTAGTTAATCGTCATGACATTGTGTGTGGGGGTACTCTGAGGTGAGTACTGCTGTATTCTGCATTTCTTGGGTAGAAACTGAGGCACAGAGAGGTCAAGCAATTGCTTAAGGTCATGCAGCTCATAGAAGACACACCTGGGAATGGAACCCAGGCCATCTGCCTCTAGTCCAGGCTATTCATTACAAAGTATCAGTCTAACTTTGAAAAAGGATGTTTTGCAGTCCAAGTATTTAACGACCCCTTACCAGGTGTGAGGCATTGTGTTAGGACAGAGGAAAACAAAGGGGAACAAGTCTGAGACTTGGTTTTTTGAGGAGCTTGTGGGGGAGACAGATGATTCCTATAAGATAGAGCAAGAGCAGGAACCTGTGACTCCCCCGGGCTGGTGCTGTCCACCGGGTTTGCTGTCAGGAGAGACAGATGGAACCTGGAGGAGAGGGAACTCTGAAGCTCTGAACACCACAGGCGTCCTTTCCTTCCATACAGCCTGTTTGGGAGCCTCCAAGAGGAGCGGGTCCAGGACGCGGAGAGCGTTTGGCGGCAGCAGCAGACGCACCAGCAGCCCAGCTGTACCCTGGATGAATGTTTTCAGTTCTACACCAAGGAGGAGCAGGTCCTGCCCTGGGGTGCCCTCCCTGGCCAGGAAGGGGGCTGGCTGCTTTGCAGTGGGTAAAGGCCTGATGGTCTTGGTGGCTTCCTTTTTAGCTGGCCCAGGATGACGCATGGAAGTGCCCCCATTGCAAAGTCCTCCAGCAGGGCATGGTGAAGCTGAGTCTGTGGACCCTGCCTGATATCCTCATCATCCACCTCAAAAGGTTCTGTCAGGTGGGAGAGAGAAGGAACAAGCTCTCCACGCTGGTGAAGTTCCCACTTTCTGGACTCAACATGGCTCCCCACGTGGCCCAGAGAAGCACCAGCTCCAAGCCAGTGCCAGGCCCCTGGCCCTCCTGGAAGCAACCAGCCTGCCTGCCCACCACCTACCCCCTGGACTTCCTGTATGATTTGTATGCGGTCTGTAACCACCACGGCAGTCTGCAAGGTGGGCATTACACAGGTGAGCCTTGCTTTGCCTCTTGTACGTGGCAGCCGTGGCTATGTGTCTTGGCTGTGACTTGGGCCTCAAAAGAATTGGCACTCCTTGAATACTGACTGGGCATTCGGTGTGGTCAACTCCTTCCCATCTGCACACCAGAATGTGTGCCAGAGAGGAGGGTGCCTGGTCCCACCTGTAGAGCTGATGTTGAGTTAGGTTCACGGTTGAAATATAGTTACGTGCCGACTTTTCAGGCACGTTAAATGTAGAAGGATCATTATTGGAACCCAGAGAATAACGTTTAACCTCATCTACAATTCAACACAAGAAATCTTATCAGATCTGGTATCTTTTTATTCAGTGGGGTAAGTTTCTTTTCTGTTCATCTGGAGAAATTGGGAGCCGCAGATGAATTGAAAAACAGAAGCAAATTACTTGGTAGCTCTCTCAGTGGTTCATAGTAGTCTTCCCCATAAGTGCTTTCAGAGAGCATCATGACCCATCACTGTTTTTGATTATGTCATTTCTTGCTTTTGTCCCTTGAAAACATCTCAGTGACCACAGAAAGCCTGTAGGAGCAACAATTGAGTGTCCATTGTGTGGGTAGTAGTGGAGGCTGATCTGTGATTCTTCTGATTCTGAGAGGTTAGGACATGCTCTCTTCCAAGGAGGACAGATGCCCACTATGGGGAGAAGGAAATAAGAATGTAGTAGCAAGTCAGGGGGCACATGAGAAGACAAAGGGGAGGGTTGAAGGGTGGGCTGGTCTGGTCATACTGAAGGTTATGGTGGACACTGTGCTGTTCCTGTATTGCTGTACAGTACCTTCCCATTCTTCTATAGCTGCTCTGCACCAAATGAGAGGCTTGCCATCTTCGTAGCCTGAAGCACCATTCTGTCCAGCCACTTCTCCAGTCTCCCTTCTCAAGGCTAAAAATAGCTCAACAGAAATTCTTACGATCCATCTGTATCTGGGGAGACATCTTTCTTGCTGTATTAACCTCATATTTTTTTTTTTTAACAGTGAGCATCAGAGATGAATTAGTCCCTGTGCACACATTAGTGATGAAAATAA
Source organism: Sciurus vulgaris (assembly GCF_902686455.1). Lineage (NCBI taxonomy): Eukaryota > Metazoa > Chordata > Mammalia > Rodentia > Sciuridae > Sciurus > Sciurus vulgaris. Next base: position 52,351,306 of record NC_136463.1, on the reverse strand, counting down.
GGACAACTGGAACTTGGGTCTTGTTATTTAACAGGCTGCATGTGCTGGCTTCTTATGAATAAACTCATGGGGTGTCTCCAGCATAAATGAACAACATTGATGTAAAATCAGGGGGGCATAGGAATGGGAGGGGTTGGTATGTGTGTGCCCAGTAAACTGTCTCATCAAATGCAAAATCCAGATCCTTTCTGGGGGTGAGCATTAAAGAAAAAGAATTGCAATTTTGAGCTAGTGACAAGACACCCAGTTTCTGCAGTGTCCCAGGGTCTATTTGCTCATACTGTATGCCACCATTTTCCTGGGAAAAAATCTGCTTAATACTAAATCCAGGGGGAGAAGAGTCCAAGGGGAAGTGGGGACTGGCAGTGGTGGAATCAGGACAGTGTCTGCAGCCGGTGCAGCCCAGGAGTGATCTGGCCAGGGCCTCTCATTTGTGCCACCTTGAAGGATCTTCTTCCTGATGTTCCCATACTGCAGAGCTCTGAGCCACTCAGCTCTTCAGGCTCCATGGTTTCTGCCCCGTAGAGATGCGTGACTTCTAACGTGAATAATCCCCAAACTGCAGAGGATGCTGTCGATGAGCACCACCTTCTTTATTTTAGGGGAAGCTTCCAGCAGCTTCCTATGAAAGGATGATGGGAACATACATTTTGAGTCCTTGCATGTCAGAAAATGCTTTTATTTCTACCCTTGATTGGCAGCCTGATTGGACATAGAATTCTAGATGGATGGTCATCATCCATCTTTGGATAGGGATGTATCATGAGAATGGATTGGAGGTCTTGGTGTCGAAATGGGTCAGGCCAGTTTCATTTCTGTTCTTCTATCTGGGATCTGTTTTTTCTTCTCGGAGGCTTTCAGGTCCTTTATCACTGGTGTTCTGGATTTTACAGGCTGATCTTCATGGGGATGATTTCATTCTTTTCCACTGGGCACTCAGGGGATCCTGTGACTGATCTGGAAATTTCCTTGTGTTCATTTATAAAAATTAAAATAAAAAAACAACATAAAATTTACATATTAGGTATACCATGTGATTTTTTTTTTAAAACATTAAAAAAATGTTTAGTTGTCCATGGGCCTTTATTTATATATTTATTTACATGCTGTGCTGAGAATCAAATCCAGGGCCTTATGCATGCCAGGCAAGTGTTCTACCACTGAGCCATATCCCCAGCCCCATGAGCCACATCCCCAGCCCCCCATGGGATGTGTTCATATCAGGGTAAGCAATCTCCTCAAACATTCATTTCTTGTAGTTTTTTGAAAATTACAGGACACTGTCATTACCTTTAGTCATCTTAACTGCACAATAGAGCACCAAAACTTCTTACTCCTAACTATGACTTGGTACCTACCGATCACCCTTTCCCCACCCCTCCTTCCTCACTCTCTGGTAACCAACATTTTATTCTATGAGGTCAACTTTTTTAGATTCCACATGAGTCAGATCATGTGGTACGTGTCTTTCTGTGCCTGGCTTATTTCACTTAACATATCTGCTTATTTCTAAAATTCAATTATTAAAGTAGATATATTCCTACGGCTCAAAAAACTCAAATGATGTTAAAACACACACACACACACACACACCAAACAGTATTGATCTTAACGTTGACACCTATTCATTGGACTTCAAACCACTTTTATTGGTTTTATGTGTCCTTCCAGAGTTTCTGTATGGAAACACAAGCAGATACACAGTCCTAAGCTTTACTTCCCACACGGTCTTTTTAAACCCAGGGTAGAATATGTTATGTGTAATTCTGTTCCTGGCTTTTTTGTTTACTAATACCATCTTCAAGATATTCCCATATTGGTACACAGAGACTTAACCCATTCTTGGTTTCAAACAATTGCTTAGTATTTCATGGTACGCACATAACACAGTTCATTTCACCAATCTTCTGTTCTTGGACATTTCAGTTGTTTCCAGACTTTCTCTATCATAAAATTGAGTATCCCTTATCTGAAATGCTTCAGACTAGAATTGCTTTGGATTTATTTTTCAGATTTTGAAATATTTGCATATTTGTTATGGGATATCTTGGGGAGAGGACCCACGTGTAAACACAAAATTCATTTATGTTTCATATACACCTTATATGCATACTCTTAAGGTAATGCATAAAGGTAATATTGTATGAAATAATTTTAGTGTGCCTGCCTTTGGATGGTGACCCATTACATGAAGTCAGGTAAGGAATTTTCCATTTGGGGCATCATGTCAACACTTAAAAATTTGGATTTTTGGAGCATTGTGGATTTCAGATTTTTTAGAGTAGGGATGCTCAACCTGTACTGCAATGAATAACTGTACATTGTATTGCTACATGTATGTGTGGACATTTCTTGTCTGTGGTAGGCAGAATAATGATGTCCCAAATATGTCAACATCCTAAGGCTTAGAACCTGAGACTATGGTGTACCTGACAAGGGGCGAGTCAAAGTGGTTGATCAGTTGACCTCAAGATAAAGAGATGCTACTGGATTGGCTGTGTGGACCAGATATAATCCAAGGGTCCTTTAAATGTGGAAGGAGAAGGTAGGAGGGTCAGTGATGCAGGTGGGGACTCAGCCTCAACTGGCCTTGACTGACTTTGAAGGTGGAAGGAGCCAGTGAGTTGGGTTTTTTTGTTTTTTTGTTTTGTTTGTTTTGTTTTTGTTTTTGTTTTTGTTTCTGTTTTTGTGTTGGTGCTGGCTGTCAAACCCAGGGCCTCCTGTATGCTAGCAAGTGCTCCATTACTGGATCTGGATTTTGACAAATACTATCAAATTTCCCAGCACAGGGTGTCGTAGGAAATTTTCACTCCTCCCAGCAGTAAGAGAATGCTTGTCTCCTTATATCCTCTCCAGGAGAATATGCTATAAAACCTTTGGATTTTTGCCAGTCTAGAGGAGGAAATGATATCTGACTATAAGTTTAAGAGTGAGTTTGAGCCTCTTTTCGTCTGTCTAATAGTCATCAGGTTTCTCTTCTGTGAACTTTCTGTCCATATCCTTTGATTGTTTTTCAAACTGATTGTTGGAACATCCCCTGACTTCTGCCAGTTGACTCTTTCAGTGGTCTGCATTTGTTGCTATGCAGGTTTTTAATTCATTTTTTCTAGGTAGTCCACTTGTCAATTGTTTCTTTTGTGACATTTGGATCTTGAGTCATATGTGGAAAACCATCATCTTTTTTTTTTTTTTGCTAGCAATATTGAGGTTTTTAGATTTAGATTTTTTTTACATTTAAATCTGCTATTTGGAGTTTCATGGTGCTCTGAAGAGGAAGGGAGGGAGGGTGGGGGGGGGAGAGAGAGACAGAGATATCTTGATATTGATCTCCAGTCACCCCCCCACCACACACTCAAGAAGATACCAATTTGCTCAAGACCACGACTAATTGAAAAGTATGCTTAATTCTTTGTAATGCTCTCTCCAATATCAGATATTACATCTTTACATTTGGATCTATTTCTGAACTTTGATTTTTTTTTTTTTTTTTTTTCGTCTCATTGACTGCAAGTGCCAACCTACAAATCCTGCCTTGATCTTTCTGGTGACTGGTCCTATCCTAAAGCTACCCAAGAGCTGTCAGCATAGAAAAAGACACTATAACTTTCATGAGTCCAAGGATTTTAGTAAACATCCTAGAAGCCATTTAAAGGTTTTAAGTAGAGAAGTAACAACATAGCCTAGTGTACAAATTGAAATAGTTGTACTGCTCTGTCAGAAATGGGTAGACAGTAGATTCAACAAGACTAGAAGTTGAGATTATATTTAGGAGAATGTTTCTGGGGCTCAAGTGAGCAACAGCTTTGACTGGATATTGACAGAGTATTCAAGACATGTTTTGGAAGTAGAGTCAATAAGAATGACTTTTGGATTGGGTCTTGTGGGAAGAGAAAAGAACAAAGATGAACTCCTAGATGCCTGATCCAGGTAGGTGCAGAGGTTAGTAAACTATGGGCCACGGGTCACATTCTGTTCAGGGCCTGTTTTGGTATAGCCTATAAGTTTTATGACTATTCAGGTGGAAAAAAGAGCAAGAATATGTGGCAGAGAGCATATGTGACTTTATGTGACCTGTAAGCTTGAACTATTTGCTCATCTGGTCTTTTACAGAAAAAGTTTGCTAACTTCTTTTTACAGAAAAAGTTTGGTATTGTTCACTGAAATATAAAGGGCAAGAAAAGGGATATTTTTTGTTACTTGGGAGGTGGTGAGAATCATATCTATTATCTTTCCTGAAAGGTTTGACTCCAGTTCTTAGGTAGAAAAGTTCACCAAAATCCTGACTGTGATTCTCATTTTCACTTACTGCATACTTAATTACAGATGTGCATTTTGAAATTTTTCACAAGAAATGGGGTGAATGTAGACTATATTGTGTGTATACATAATATGGGTCTCCTGTTTATGGGAGATTTTTGCCTGAGGAAGGGTTGCAACATAAGGATTCAACTTAGGCTGAGCAGTGCTCTTTATCATTAAGCATTAGGGGGTTAGGAAGTATAACCTATTGATCTTTTGTGATTCCACAAATTCGTTTCTTGCCCCAAATGACTCTTTTTCTCATTCTGTAATAAGCATGTCCATTTTTCAGCTATGCTAGTGGAAAATGTCCTCCTGTCCTTTGGAGCTCTGATAATTGAGACTTGGAATTTGGACCTTTGCAGCCTATTGCCGGAACTCTCTGGATGGCCAGTGGTACAGTTACGATGACAGCATGGTGGAACCACTTCGAGAAGATGAGGTCAATACCAGAGGAGCTTACATCCTATTTTATCAGAAGCGAAATAGCATCCCTCCCTGGTCAGCCAGCAGCTCCATGAGAGGTGGGTACAGCTGCTCATTAGAGGAATGGGTTTGGGAAGTCGCTAAGAATTGTGAAGGTGTTTAGTTGAGTATTCAGAACCAAGAAGATAGGTGAGGGTTGAAAAGAGGATACTGTGGCTGCTTCTATAAAAATTTGAGCCCCCAAGCCAGGTGTTATGACATATGCCTGCAATCCCAGTGACTCAGAAGGCTAAGGCTGAAGGTTTGCAAGTTCAAAGCCAGCCTCAACAACTTAATGATTCAAAATAAAACTAAAAAGAGTTGAGGATATATGTCAGTGGTATAAAGCCCCTGGGTTCAATCCCTAGTTTAAAAAAAAAAAAAAAAAAAAAGTCTGAGCCCCAAGCCCATTTGTCAGAATGTGGCATAGATATATTCCAAGTCAAGAAAGGGGAAAGGAGCAAGTATTTTTATGCAGCACTTGTGATGCTCGGGGGTGTGTGATTCCATTTTTTCCTAATCTTGGACATATCAAGCCAGATTTAATTAAACTTATACCAAATAAACCTGATTAACCCTGTTAGAAAGGGAAGAACAGTTATAAAGGGTTCAGGGCCTTTCTAGAAAATGTGGCTGCTTAACAGCACCCCAGCAATTCATGTGTTAACCTTAAACTTGCTTGGAGTTCTAGGGGGAGAAGTACTAAAGCTGACCCTTTCATGTGACATGTTCCACTCTGCAAAGTGGCCTTCCTTATCTTTGGAACAAGAGAGCACTTTACAAAAAGGAATCTGATTTTCTCCTATTGTTAAAAAAATGACCATATAAAACCAAGAGCCCTCATCAGGTCTATATAAAATCGAATGCAAGTCTGACTTCCATTTGTAGAAGGTAGACATTCAAAGAAGAATAAACACTTAGCATATAAGAGATGGATAAGTTTTCTTACTTTTCAGTATAATGACATCTCCTACAGATCAAAGGATAGGTAGGCAGCCTTAATGCCTATTATAAAAGATTTGGTTTCCTGGAATCTGAGGTTTGCTCCTATGATATAGCTATTGAATATTGACCTGTATGAACTGGGGACATGGGTCCTGGGGATAAGATGCTGTTACTCTATGACTATTGATGTGAATAATAAAGTCCTTTGGGTCTGCAAATACAAACAAAAAAAGCATATTTAGGAAGCCAGAGTTGGGCAATCAATAATTTCATGAAAAGCATTTTAATGCTCATCAATGTATCTTTCTTTCTTTCCTTAATCTTTTTTTTTTTTCTTTTTGGTGGTGCTAGTGCTCAAACCCAGGGCCTTGTGCATGCTAGGCAAGTACTCTACCAGCTGGCAACATCCCCAGCTGTACTTTGCTTTCTGTGACCAAATGCCTCTCTCTGAACTTGTAATCGTGGTCACATGGATACCCATCGCAGGTTTCCCCTCTGGTCATTCACTTTTTTATCTATAGTTCTGCTCTGGTTCTGTGGTATCAGGGCTGAGTAGTTGGAATGGGAATCTGGGCATAGGAAGCTTCCCTGGGGCCCGAAGGGATGCTTTGGGTCCAGCCTCCCTCTCTGTGCTTCTTCCACAGGCTCCACCAGTTCCTCCTTGTCTGACCACTGGCTCATGAGGCTTGGGAGCAACAATGGCAACAGCACCAGGGGAAGCCTGTTGTCCTGGAGTTCTGCCCCCTGCCCTTCCCTGGCTCAGGTGCCTGACTCTCCTGTCCTTCCAAACAGCCTCTGCAATCAGGAAAAGGGTATGTGGGCTAAATTTTGCTGATTTTCTTTTCATTTTATGTAGCAACCATTGTTCCTTCTCTTTATGAAAGTGTTGACATTTCATAGCCTTGAGTAGACAGTGTTATGAGAGTTTTATTCATCTTTCTTATAAGTATAGAAAAAATTTTATTGCAGCTCTTATGATGAATATTTTACTCTCTGTTTTAGTCAGCATTTTCACCTCTTTGTTCATCTTTCAAATAGGGACTTCCATGACCTGCCTTTGCCTGCCTCTCATCCCCCATCCTTGATCCTCCATGTATAATACAGTGGCCCTCCATTTCTGCAGGACACATGTTGGTAGATGCAACCAACTATGGATTGAAAATATTTTGGGGAAAAACTGTGCCTGTACCAGACATATAGAGGCTTTTTTTCTTGTTATTGTTCCCAAGAAAATATACTGTAACAAACTATTTCCATAACATTTACACTGTATTAGGTATTATAATTTAGAGATGATTTAAAGTACATGGAAGGATGTGTGTACATTACATGCAAATTCAACACCCTTTTATCAGGGTTTGAGCATTCAAGGATTTCAGTATCTGCAGGGGATCCTGAAACCAGTCCTCTGTGGATACTGAGAGATGACTCTACATTCTTGTTCTGCTCCCATGGAACTTACTGTCCCACATGTTGCCAACAGGTTAACTAAGGCAGCAATGTGATTTAAAGCAGAGATAAGAACAAACAATGCATAATTGGGAAACAAGATATGGAGGCAAAAGGGGAAGAGATACAGAATCCTGTTCTGTAGGGTGAATGGGAAAGACCTTTCTGAGAAAGTGACATCAAGTGAGAGAGGGTGACCGTGGAATTCTGTGGAGTGTGCCCCAGGAGAAGAGCTGTCTTTGGGAGTGAGCCTGGGGTGTGTGTGCAGGGCAGAAGAAACCGGAGGAGCTGAGGTGAGAGCAGAATGAGTGAGGAATCGAGAATGATTGAAGGTGGACCAGAGATGATCAGAACAAAACTGTCGGGTTTTATTCCAAAGGCAGTGGAACTGGAGAGTTTTCATCAGGGAAGAAATTGGTCTGGTTTACAGTTTTAAAAGTCTACTGTGCTGCTTTGTGCAGAGTCCATGGTAGAGGGCAAGAGTGGAAGAAAGAGGCCGGTTAGGAGGCCCTTGTGAGCAAATGGTGGCTTGGACTGGTGTGTTAGGGAAGAGAGGGCCAAGCCGTGACTGGATCTTGAAGATGGGGCTAGCAGGATTTTCTGATGCCGGATGCAGGGTGTGAGAGGATGATCCAGGATGGCTCTTTAAGATATACTGAGGCTCTTGAAGATAAATAATAAGGTGAATAGTCATGTAGTTCACGAGCTGGGAGTGAGTGGGTAGGAATAGGATCAATTTTGGAGGGAAGTCAAGTTTTGGGCTGGGCAATGTTTAGATTCCTGTAAGACATCCACATCAACATAATAATTAGGGAGTGGAGATAAGTATTTGAGAGTCATCAGCACACAGGTGGAATTGAAAGCCACAGGGCTTGCTGAGCTCTCCTTGAGAAAGAGTAGAGGTAGAAAAAAGTGAAGACCTAAGACCAAACTTAGGCAGTCTGCCACATCTAGGGGTCAAGCAGAGGTGGAGAGGAGCACCCATGAGATGGGAAGGAAGCCAGGGAAGTATGGCATCCAGGGGCGGAAAAGCGCCTCTTGCAGAAGGAAGTAGCCGTGCCTAATACTTCTGGGAGGCTGAGTGGTGTGAGGATGGGCAAGTGGCTGTCAGGAGGGAGGGCCCCCTGTGACATGCCGAGAGCATCCACTGTGGGTTGAAGGGAATGGAAGCCTGGCTGCAGCATGTGGAGAAGAGCCTGGGGTCCTGGAAGTGACAGCAGGCACGGGCCATCATGCAGTGTGATCGAGGGGCTGACTGCAGCAGAGCGAGGGGCCGACGGTGGATTTTGTTTGTTTTTCTCTGCCAAATGGGAAATAATAGAATGTTAGCATTCAGACAGTTCAGTCTAGAGGGAAAAATTAATCCTAGTGCTGGAGAGCAAGGAGATCATTCCAGAAATAAAGTCCTTCAGAACTGTGTGTGTCGTGCGTGTGCATGTGTGTATGCGTGTCTTTAACCTCTGTGCTCCTTCAGCCCTAAAGCGGTCAAATTACATCTTTAGTTTTTATGTTTCCTGTCATCTCTTAATGTAGGTTTTTATATAAAATTTTAATAGAAACATTATATGTAGAGGAATATCACACATAGAAACCTTAAATATACACTTGTGATCAGTATGTTACTATATATACAGTACATGTTTATGTATTTTTACATATTATATAATTATAACATTATAGTAACATATACTAATCACAAGTGTATCTCTGATGAATTATCATAAAATGAACATAGGGATGTACCAGATTAGGAAAATTCTGGGACCCTCCTCCCTTGGTTCTCTCTGTCATTACCGTTTCCTACTTTCATGGAGATAAGCATTTATTCTGATATCTAACACCATAGATCATTTTACCCTCATTAAAACTTTGCAGAAATGGAGCCATATGGTATGTGTTCTTTTTCATTTGGCTTCTTTTGCCTAACATTATTTGTGAGATTTATACGTCATGTATAGCAATAATTTTTTGTGTATTCTATTTGTAAACAAAAACAACTCAGAGATACACAGTTTTCTGCACAGACATTTACTTGTATATATAAGAGAAAGAGACTGTTGACTTTTGTCAATAAAATAGCAAAGACAGGAATTTGGAAAAAGAGTGTGCAGGGCAAGGCAGAAGAACTACCTCCTTCTGTAGGTTCATTGAGGGGCTGGGAACCATCACAGAGGCTAGCCTGGTGGTTGGTCCTGAAGAAATATGGCCTGGTTGTTAAAAGAAGAACCTTGAGTTATTTACAGATATATGGATTTTCAAGATATTTATGGCTTCTCCAAAAACCCATGTATCTTTTACTGTGGAGCCTACATGATGGACTATCTGAGCATAAGTGTCTGCTTTGTGGTGATTGCACCATTTCATTCAAGTTTCCCATATTGTGTCAACAGACCACATTTATTTATTCTATCGTGGTTCAATTTTGAGGTTGTTTTCAGATTGGAGCAAGTATCAACAGTACAGGTTGAGCCTACCTAAACTGGAAATTTGAAACCTGAAATGTTCCAAAATCTGAAACTTCTTGAGTCCCAGCTTGATGCCCCAAGTGGAAAGTTCCATACCCTGAAACTGTTTCATGCACAAAATTATTTAAAATGTTGCATAAAATTACCTTCAAGTGGTGTGCATGAGGTGTATAGGATACACAAAAGAATGTCATGTTTAGACTTGGGTCCCATCCCCAAGTATCTCATTATATATCCACAAATATTCCAAAATCTGAAAAAATTCAAAATCCTATAATCTTCTGGTCCCAGGCATTTTGGATAAGAGATACTTAGCTTGTACTTCTATGAATGTATTTGTTCATGCCTTTTTTTTTAAAACCTCTTGGTCCTGAGGATTGAACCCAAGGTGATTTACACTGAGCTACATGCCCAGCTCCTTTTATTTATATATTTTTAATTTTGAGACAGGATCTTGGTAAGTTGCTGAGGGTCTCACTAAGTTGTTGAGCCTGGCCTCAAACTTGCAATCCTCCTGACTCAGCCTCCTGATTTGCTGGTTTTTCATGTCTTTTGGTGCATATATTTCTGCACTGTATATGGGTGTATACCTAGAAGTGGGATTACTGGGGCATCATGTATATGTTTACTTGCTGCTTGATTCCTTCTACTTTATATTACCACTGTATCAAGTACTCAACATGGTACCTGGCGTATACCAGGCTCTTGTTACATATTTATGAGTGAATAGATATGACAGAATCTTTAAGCAATAAGATTATCATTGAATCCAGCCCTCTGGTTTGTATGGTTCATGTATCACAGTTGGGTTAATTTATTCCCCAGTATTTGGCATTCCCGCTGCCAGCCTTTCACTGTTAGACCTAATGCTGCTTGTAGCATGTGCACACATCTTGGATTCATCTGGGTTCCTCAGAGCCCTCTCCTGTGACTTGCCCTGTCTGGGCATTTCTTTTCCCTTCGGGTTTTCATGATTGTACACTGTGGGTAGTAGTGTCTGTAACACAGAATGGTGCTCTTCACATCAGCACTGCCTGTGACAGGCTCATAAAATCATCCCAGCTCTGTGGAAGTGCAGTGCCTGGACACTTGCTCATTCCTTCCAAGGAGAAATGTGTGTGATGTCCACTCCATAAGGAAGCAATGCCAAAGGGTGGCCCAACCCTGCAACGTGGGGCCCAACCCTAGGGCTAGTGGAGGGACTGTAACTATCCTGCAGCCCCCTGCAGGCATTTTAGTTCCATGATCCAAGTTGGACTTGAAATTCACCAGGAGAGATGAAATGACAGTCCTGTACAAAACAGAAAACAGACTCAGAAGGGAAGTAACAAACTCACCCCTAGAAAAATGACCCTGTTCCCCTGGGATACCAGTCTTGGCTCTGAGGTTCTTAGACATAAGTTTCTAATTAGGGTTTTAGACACCGCAAAAGGTTTGCTTCCAATGGGAGCTTTCCCTTTGGAGCTTTGAATAAGATAGTGACAGATTTCGAAATCCGTTTTGAGTCCAAAGCATGATTTTTAAAAAATCTAGTCTTTTCCTCTTGTTATTAACACCCAACGTGGGCAAGACCAAAATATGTGGTGCAGAGGTTTCCGACAAGGATTGGTACTACCTCCTCTCTCCACCCACGTGGATTTGATGATATATGGGAGAGAATTTTTTTCATTTTGAAATAGGGTATCATTCTACTGTCCAGGCTAGATTTGAACTCATGGGCTTAAGTGATCCCCCTGCCTCAGTCTCCTGAGTAGCTGGGACTACAGGCATGCACCCTTGTGCCAAGTTGGGAGAGATCTTTTTTAACTGTCAGAATTAGTAGGGGCAATGCCTGGCCTTTAGTCCTGGGGGTGGGGCAAGGATGCTGAGTGTCCTGCAATGCCCAGAGATGGTCCTGTTTGGTTAAACAGTTGCCCCTGCCACAGGCCAGCAGTCCTCCATAGAGGAGTAGTCTGGGATTATTGTTCTTCCAGGAGCTCTTGCTATGGAATGGTATAATAAAGAAGGCATTTGAACTGAAATGAATGGATCTGAGTTTTGTGAGACTGTGTCTTATTTAATCAGGACAGAGATGGGGGGATGCTCTACAAGCACTAGCATATAAAAACACTTTACTTTTGCAATTATTAGGAAAATATGACCATGTGAAAGATTACTAGGTGTTCTTCCCAGAAGGCACCCGTCAGTAAGGATCTCTAGGCTTAGACCTCCTCCCTGGTTCTCAGAACATGTGCTTCTTTTTCTTTTTTCTTTTTTTTCAGTTGTGGATGGACACAATACCTTTACTTTATTTACTTATTTTTATGTGGTGCCAAGGATCAAACCCAGTGCCTCACACACACTAGGCCAAGTGCTTATCACTGAACCACAACCCCAGTCCAGAACACAAGCAAGCTTCTATGGACAGATTTCTCTGTAACTTTCCTTGGGCCTCAAAGGTTTTGTTTCTTTTTCTTTCAGCTCTTTCCAGAAAGTATTTCATTTCCTCTGATCTAGACTTTATCTGAGAGTTTCAAGTGTTTAAGATTGTTTAGTCACTTTTTTATTCTTTATTTTGTAATTTGGTGGATTATGATCCAAGAATGTGGTTTTCAAAAGTTATTCCCTCTTTGTAATTCAGTCCATGATTAGTATTTTGTAGATGTTTCAATGTACATGTAAAACAATGTGCATTGTCTACTTGAGGAATGTGAGCTTTGTATCATAACTATTAAATTAGGTGTGTTGATCATTTATTTAGTTCCTCTATGTCTTTAAATTCAACCTTCTCTAGGACTGCCTGACAGGAAGGAGATATATTGAAACCTTCCTGTATTTTTAATCACGTCCTACTTGAATTTTAATAATTTTTGCTTTAGATCATTAACTGCTTCATTATTAGATGTCTACAAGTTTACGACTATTATGTCTTTTTTTTTTTTTTTTTTTTTTTTTTTTTACAAATTGTGCTTTTTATCATTATAACATTGCTCTTTTCCCCACTTAATGTTTTTAACCTTAAATTCTGCTTTGTTCAAGATAGATAATCCTACCCTGTCCTTCTTTCTTTCTGTTTGCACTTGCAGGGTATCCTTTTGTTTTTGCTTTGTGAACCAACCTTCCTTCCTTCCTTCCTTCCTTCCTCCCTCCCTCCCTCCCTCCCTCTCTCCCTCTCTCCCTCTCTCCCTCCCTCTCAGGGGCACTTGACTAGTGTGCCACATGCCCAGCCCTATTTAGTATTTTATTTAGACACAGGGTCTGGCTGAGTTGCTTAGTGCCTTGCTTTTTGCTGAGGCTGGCTTTCAACTGGTGATCCTCCTGCCTCAGCCTCCTGAGCTGCTGGGATTACGGGTGTGTGCCACTGTGCTGAACTGTGAACCTTTATTTCTGAATTAGTTTTAAGTGCTTTTTGGTAAATGATATGTTGTTGGGCTTTTTTATTTGTTTGATATTAAAAATTCAGAGCTCCTCTTCTTTTCTTACCTGCTTTTCTTTCCTGCTTGTTTTCTTGTGGTGCTGGGGATAGAACCCAGGGCTTTAAGCATGCTAGCTAAATGCTCTGCCACTGAGCTGCACCCCAGCCCCAGAGTCTGTCTTATAATTGGAAATTCAGTCTATTCATAATTAGTGTAAGATCTGCAAATTTTTATTTCATTCATTTAATTTTAGATTTTTTTTTTCTTTTTTCTTATTTTTGGTTTTATCAACCAAAATAAGAAAAGGATCATGTTGCTGCTTGGTCCCTCTTTCCCTGGTTAATTTGGAAGTTCTGCTGCTACTTTCTGCTTTCTCAATATTTATAATCAACCACATTTCCCAACTATTAGATGGCCACTGTTTCCTGTGAGACATGCATTCTGTCCTCTCCCAGTCCCAATAAGGTGAGAAGATATAATACTTCTGTTATCATTCTTTTCCCTTTGAAATGTTTTCTTGTGCTCCCTCTGGTCTGTTTTGGGAAGAAGACCCCTCTGACTCCCCAGTTCTTCGGTGTTCCTGAAATGGTACTCTGTTCCAGACTGTTTTAGCATTCCTGTCTTAAACATCCTGACTCAACTCGAGGTGATATTCCGAGACCACTGGCCTTCCCCACGTAGGGTGGACGGTTCACGGATCTCGAGGTCCACTGTATGCTGTGGGTTTTCTCCTCTTTATCACCCTCTGTCTTGAGGTCATGGCTTTGCTTCCGTAGTGCTTGGTAGAGTCCTCTTTTGAGCTATGTTCTACGTCCTTGCATAGCCACAGATACTTCCTGCCTGGCAGCGGGACGGGTGGGTGCAGTCCTTTTCTTTCAGGCCTCTCTAGCTGTTTTCCCACGGTCTCCCTGGCCCCAGGGTTGCAGGTGAGAAGTACAGCCTGTTCTCTTTCATGTGAGTGACACTTGTTCTTTCTGGCTGGAATCTTTGAAGAGTCTCTCTTTGACCCTGGAGTTCAGAAAATCCTAGTAGCCTACGCCTGGGTTGTGCTTCTGTGTACCAACCCTATCTAGACCTGGGGATACCTTTCCTTCTACAGACTCAGGCTGTTATTTAGGGAAATGCTTTCTTATTTTTATTTTTTTATTTTTAAATGATCATCTCTCCTGCTTTTCCGATTCCTCAGTTTGTCTGTGGGGTCTTCTGGATCCAGCTTCTCAGACTCCTGTTCTTTTATGGTTACTCTGTCTTTGTCATTTTGCTGTATGATGTGAGATCTTTCTTTTACTTTATCTTTCTGGTGTTCATTTGAGTCTTGACAGTGATCCTGCAAGCCTTCATTTATTAAATTTTAAATCTCGAAAGTCGTATGTTTCAGTCCCTGGTGTTCTCGACTTGAATGGGATTGTTATTAGTTGTCATCCGTTTCTTCCGGTAGCTTATTTCATGAGTGGCCCATTCTAACTGGGTTCTGTTTTTTTCTCAGTCTCTGGCTGCTGGACTCCCTGTATATGTGCTTTCTCTGTTTCTGCCCTCAGGGCTCTGCTCCACTGTCTTTGGGATAGCAGCGATTCTTGGAGCGATAGAAGGGGCAGGAACTTGGCTCCCAAAGACTGGTGGCATGCCAGGCAGCCCTTCTTCTCCCAGCCTCACACTGGTGGCTCAATTTCTTTGTTTTTCTTTTGGTACTGGGGATTGAACCCAGGGGACTCAACCACTGAACCATATCCTCAGCCCTTTTAAATATTTTATTTAGAAACAAGGTCTCATTGATTTGTTTAGGGCCTCACTAAGTTGCTGAGGCTGGCTCTGAACTCGGTGATCCTCTTTCCTCAGCCTCCCAAGTCACTGGGATTATAGGCATGCACCACCACGCCTGGCCTGATGGTTCAGTCTTTGTGACAGAGACATCTCAGCTCATATGTGTCTCTGCCTTACCTTCTGGGAGAGTGGAAGGAAGTTTGGGGTCAGACTTGTCCTGGGTTGCACTCCGACTTCCATTCAGAAATGGAAGGGTGCCTGGGAGGAAATTGTAAAGATCACAAACAACATAAAAACCAACAAACCTAGGGACAGAGACTTCCTGTAATTGTTTTGGACACCAAAGCCAGAGACTGATATCACCAAATATAGGTTGCGACTCAGGATTTGAGGCCAGCCTCAGCAACTTAACAAAGCCCTGTCTCAAAATAAAAAGGATTGAGGATGTAGTTTGATGGTAGAGTGCCCCTGGGTTCAATCCCCAGGACAAGGGTTGGAGGGGGGCAGAGAAGAAGATAGTGATCCCTAATGGGTGCCCTTAGATCCTGCCCATCCAGCCATGGTTGTCTTTGTGCTGCTTCCCTGACCCACTGAGCTTGCCTCTGCCTCAGGGCCTTTGCACTCACCACTCCCTCTGCTTGGAGCCTATTTTCCCAGATCTCCTTGTGTCTCCTCCCTCCTCCTTTTAGGTCTCCCCTCCAATATCACTCATCACCTACTTGCCACTCTTGTTTCCTCCTTACCCTGCCTTATCTTCCATTGTAGCACTTATCACTACACTATGTAAAATTGTACATTTTTGCTTTTTGTTAAACCTTCTAAGGACAGGAACTTCATATATAAAAATATATATATGTATTTTTTCCTTCAGCAATATCCCCAGAACTGAAAACAATCCTTGGCACACAGTAGGCTCCCATGAAATATTCTTTGGATGCATCACTGGATAGACGGATGAGGCACAGTGGAAGTCCTTAGAGATTGGAAGCATTTGACCAGTCATGTGGGCTGAGGATGGGGAGAGGAGGACCCCCAGACCCCTTATAACAGATGATGTGAGCTCAGACTGCTGCCTCATTTCACAAGCCAAGGATAGAAAGTCGCAGAGGCATCCAGGTGACCACACACAGACAGGAGCAGAGGTGGCTTTTCTTGGAGCAGCCTTTGCCAGCTCCAGAGCTGCCATGGGGGTGTGGGCTGTGCTGTCATCTGCTCACGCACCATCTGTGTGCAGAGGGCTCTGGTGGGACCCAAGAAGCTCCTTCTGTAGACAATGGAGCTTCTGTAACCTTCAGGAAGACTTAACTGTTTATATCCTTAAAACAGCTTAAGACTTAAGACTTGCCTGATTCTCAGGCCAGACAGGCTGGAAATAAGCAAATCCATAGGCTCCTCTTGAGGAGGGGGTGGGGGTGGGTCACAGTCAGGGCTCAGGTTTCCCTGAACACCATCCCTCCCTCTAGCTGCCAGCCTCCCGGAAGGCCCATCTCCCCAGGGGACTTCAGGACACAAGTCCACCCAAGATAAGAAGCGGGAGCACGCATCAGCATGGGTATTTCCCATTTCTATCCCTCCTTATGCTGTTCAGATCCTGTTATAATAGTACAAGAAATAGATTGGAAGAAATAAAGATAGGGTGCTTTTTCACTGCTGCCTCGAAGAGGAGAAACGATTCCGTAGGCAGATTCCGCGGGCATTCGTGGTTCCTGAGCCATGTAGGGCAGGAGTTGATGTCAGCCCTGGCCTCCGGCCCTTTCATACCAGGAAGAAGGGAAGGACAGCTATTTAGGGCAGCTGCCAAGTCCCCTAGCCACCTGCCAGGGCTCCAGGCAATGTTCTCACATTGTGAAAGGCAGAAGTCACAGCTTTGTCCTCCTCCTACAAAGCTCGCCTTTCTGCTCTTCCCACGGCTGTGGAAGAGGAAAAAAAGAAAAGTTCACATATATCTCTGGCTCCACAACAGGTTTTTTTTTTTTTTTTTTTTTCATCTTTCCGGAGGTACGGGAATTTAATGATGGAGCACCAAGGTCAATCCAAACTGAAATGACAAAGTATTTTGGGTGAAATCATGTCTATTCTTGGCTAATGCTAAAGAAATGCTTTAAAAAACATATCAAAAAATCGTCTATGAAAAACCTGAAAGGTAAAAATCCTAGCAGAAACTTCTGAGATGCTTTCCAGCTCCTCCTGTGGTTGGTAATGAGTTTCTCTTTCTTCCATCTCCAGTCATTTCTGTTTCTTCTTTTCTCTTCTTCTCTTTTCTTCTCCCTCTCCCTCTTTCTTTTTGGTAATCTGGGATTGAACTCGGGGTCCCTTTACCACTGAGCTACATCCCCAGTCTTTTATTTCAAGATAGGATCTTGCTGAGTTGCTTAGGACCTCTAAGTTGCTGGGGCTGGCTGTGAACTTGCAATCCTCCCACCTCAGTCTCCCTAATGGTTGGGATTACAGGTATATGTCACCACACCCGGCTTCTCTCTGTTCATTCCTTCTTGGGCTGTGTGGTTTGTGGGCAGTTTGCTTCCTCCGCTAGTGTTCACCGTGACCCCAGTGTTCTCTCCAAGCTGTCGCCTGTGCCCCTATAAACCTCAGGTGCGTGCACATAAAAACATACAAACATGGGTGAAGAAACAGATTCCAGAAACAAGGTGTGGCAGGCCTATTGGACTGCTCTATGACAGGACCCTCCCCATAGAGCACACTGAGTTGGCACACTGTGCTCCTGATGGGTGGGGGACTTTTTCTGACCATGGTGCTTTTTTGTGTTTGGAGGTGTTCTCTGTTGAGTCCATTTGCGCTGCTCTATCAGAACACCATAGGCTGGGTGGCCTAACGACAAGAGAAATTTATTCCTTGTTGTTCTTTAGACTAGGAGCCTGAGATCTGGTGCAGCCTGGTTGGTTCTGGGGAGGGCCTCTTTCAGGTTGCAGTGAGCTTCTTGTCGTATCTAGATCTGGCAGAAAGAGATCTAATTAGCTCTTTCCTTTTTCCCTTTTGAGGGTGCTGTACTACTAAACTCTATCCCCAGTCCTTTATTTGTTTGTTTTTTTAAGTTTTTTTTTAAAATTTATTTATTTTAATTAAAAATCATAAATTTACATAGGGCAATGTTGTTTGATTCATTCTGTTATTTTTTTCTCTTGCCCCCCACCCCTTCCACCCCTTTTTTCCCTCTATACAGTCCTTCCTTCCTCCATTCTTACCACCCTCCCTAAACCTAACCCTAACCCTAACGCTAACCGCTCCTACCCCCCCCCCCCCATATGTCCTCATCCGCTTATCAGCGAGATCATTCGTCCTTTGGTTTTTTTGAGATTGGCTTATCTCACTTAGCATGATATCCTCCAATTTCATCCATTTGCCTGCAAATGCCATAATTTTATCATTCTTCATGGCGGAGTAATATTCCATTGTATAAATATGCCACAGTTTCTTTATCCATTCATCAACTGAAGGGCATCTAGGTTGGTTCTTCAGACAGAGTCTCACTAAGTTGCCTAGGATGGCCTCCTACTTGGCAATTCTCTACTTTCATCTCCCAAGTTGCTGAGATTACAGACTTGTTCTTATCTTTTCCTTTTTCTTTTTTGGTACTGGGGTGAACCCGGGGCCCTTTACCACTGAGCTACACCTCAATCCTTTTTATATTGAGACAGGGTCTTGCTCAGTTGCTGAGGCTGGCCTCAAACTTGTGATCCTCCTGCCTTAGCCTCCTGATTTGCTGGAATTGCAGGTGTGTACTGCCAAGCCTAGTTAGCTCTTTCTTATCTTTTCCTCAAGGGTGCTGTTCCAAGGGCTCTCCTTTCATGATCTAATCACCTCCTGGAGGTACCACTTTCTTACATCATCACTTGTGGCATAGAATTTCCACATGTGAAATTTGAAGGGACTCAAACCTTTAGTCTGTAACACTATATTCCATGATGGAGTGGCACATTGATAGCCAGTTGTGGAAGAAAGACTTGACTGATCACCTTTTCTCAATGTTAATGACCGTCCTTGTGCCGTGTGGATTTTGTGTTACACTTGAAGGTTTCTTTCTCAGCGATTGCAGGCATCATGTAAATCAGGACGTTTTAATGGTACCATAATGGATGACTGGGAATTTCTTAAGGAAAAATATATAAGGTTGGTTCTCTATATATTCCCTGTAGAAATGCTGATATATAGAAAAGAATAAAGAAGAAAATCAGTTCTACACAGCACCCTAAAACTCTGCATCTTGTTATTTGTGGTATGTTTCTTCATTCCTACTTGTATGTTTTCACATGCTTGTGTGATACATAAGCACATATGTATATTTTTGCAAGTTGGATTATGCTTGTTTTTAAAAACTTTCTAACACTACATCAAAAATGTCTTCACAGCTATATACAGCTATTGCAATACAAGGCGTGTATGGCAGTGATGATAAAATTAAACACAGATTTAAAAAAAAAAAATCCTTTTTAGCCCAGAGTGGGATATCTGAGATTCTTGCATTTGAAAGGTACGAGTACCTAATTTGACCTGAAAAAAGCAGAGACTTGTGCTGAGCATTTTGTTTCACCGGCACATTGGAAGATGGATGAAAATGATTTCTATCTTAGGGCTGGTTGCCTCTAAGAATGTGCTTTATCAGGACCTTGTTCTGCCAGGGATGTTGATGCAGTTGGCCCTCCAGATCCATGGGTTTCATGTCAGCAGATTCAACCAGCCATGGATTGAAAAGAATTTTTTAAAAACTTTGTCTGTAGTTGGGCATGGTGGTGCCCACCTGTGATCCCAATGGATCAGGAGGCTGAAGCAGGAGGATGGTGAGTTCAAAGCAAGCCATACCAACTTAGTGAGGCCCTGAGCAACTCCATGAGACCCTGTCTCTAACTTAAAAAAAAAAAAAAGGTTCAGTGGTTAAGCACCCTTGGGTTCAAAATAAATAAATAAATAAATAAATAAATAATTGTTTTTTGTTTCTATTGAACAGGTCATGTACAGACTATTTTTTCTTATTATGACTCCCTAAGTGATAGTGTTATGTCACATTTGCATTGTATTAGATATTATAAATAATCTAGAGATGATTTAAAATATATAGGAGGATGTTCTTGGGCCATATGCAAATCCCACACATTTCGTATAAGGGACTTGGAGCATCTGCAATGTATTTTATCTGGCTGTGGCTTCAGAGGTGTGAACGGATCCCATGGAACCATGGGTGAGACCATTGGCATTCCCTGAGTGTTGGAAGTCTGTGTGTCTTGCTCACTGCTGCATAGCTAGTGCCCACCCAGCACCTGGTACTTCAGAGGTGTTCAGTGTTTGCTAGATGAAAGGCATTGCAGTTAGTCCTTTTGCAATGGGAGAGTTACTCAGGCACTAATGGTCTTGGTGTCTTTTTCAGGTGGACTGGAGTCCAGCCCTTTGGTTCGGGGTATTCCTGGCAGAAGCATCAGCATGAAGGTGCACACTCCTTCTCGAGCCAAGCAGGGGCCCTTTAAGACCATGCCTCTCCGGTGGTCCTTGGGACCCAGGGAGAAACGCCCTGGTGCATCTGTTGAGCTGGTGGAGTACTTGGAGTCCAGACGAAGACCTCGATCCACCAGCCAGTCCATCGTGCCACTGCTGACGGGCGCTGCTGGTGGGGATGAAAAGTCAGCGTCGCCGAGGACAAATGTCACCCTTTCTTCTAAAGGTGAAAATAGTGTCCGACCCAGTGGGAGAGGACTAGCTGAGGTGCCCTGTCCCTCAGGACACCCCAATCACCATCCTGCCCCTGGATTCTCAGATGGTCTAAATACAGCCAGGACATTAAAGGAAAATGCAAGCCAGGATATTAGGCTTCCCAAAAAGTTTGACCTGCCCCTCACTGTGATGCCCTCAATAAACAATGAGAAATCAGCCTGCCCGGAGGGCCAGAAGACCATGAGCTGGAAGGGAAGTGGCCAGGTGAGAAGCCAGAGCAGCCCACCCTCTCCCTCTGCAGGATTGTCTAGAAACAGTAAGGAAAGTGGCCAAGACACCTTAGCCAAGATGAGGGCTGCTGTGGAGGAAAGGACCTCGGAGAAAGACAGGCTCCCACAGGGCACATTCACTCTCCTGAGGTCTATGTTTTGGAAGAAGGGTAATAGGAAGACTGACAGGACTGGGGGCTCCCCACCAGCACCCCCAGTCTCCCAAATGAGTGGCAGGCTGAGCCCTGCTGTGGACAAGCAGGCTCAGAGCCCCTCTCCTGCCCTGAGGATGCAGGACAGCCTGGCCAGGGGCCTGGGCAGCTACCTCGAGAGGGACGTCCGATCTGCACCTAGCTCTCTTCATCTCCCTCGCAAAGCCTGCAGGCCCCCGAGAACCAATGCCACTGGCACCTCACAAAGGAGTATTCTTGGGGATCAGACTTCTTATGGTACCTTGCAAAGGGTGAAATACCACACTCTTTCCTTAGGTCGAAAGAAAACTTTACCAGAATCCAGCTTCTGATGGAATATTCAGTATTGCATAAAACTGGCGTTCTTGGGACTTTGCACTGAGCAGCTGTAGGCAGCCTGCATTCAGAGTGGGTTTTTAGGAATCCAGTTGTCTTGTGATCCCTGAAAAAGGAATTTTTTTTTTTTTTTTTTTTTTTTAAGTTACCACAAGGACTTCCAGCACCTACTATCCAAATATTCTACTATATTGTTGGTTGCTTTGATATAGCCTGGCCACCAGAGGATGCTGTTGGGCTAACATTACCATGTCAATGCAAGAATTGATATTTTGTTTAAAAATTCCAGGGCGAATAAGTGTACTAAAAAGAATCCTCTGTGTCATGTGAAATATTATCAGTGGCTTTTCCTTCCTTCTTTCCTTTTTTAAATAGTGAACTTGCAAGGAAAATCTTTTCCTTTTAGTGCTTCTCTGGGATAAGTGTTAAAGATGTTGAAAAAGAGAAAAAGTGATCATTATAATAAAGCAAGATTCTAAGAGGGATGGAAGAGAAATGATTGATATTTTAGAAGAGTATTTAATATATAATGAAGTAATTGTATTAACGTTTTTAAAGGTATTTTAAAAATGTAACTATTTTGATACCAGGGAAAAAAAGGAAGTTTTTTTTTTTTAAAGTATGAGATCTATGTACAATTTTAATAAAATCGTGTCAGTGAAACATGAAAATGACTATCTGAATTAAAGTTTGATAAAGTACCTTGTTTCTTTCCTGTTGCACAAACTTGTCTCATTGCTGTGTCTATTAGAAAGTTGTTACTTCAGTTCTTTCTGAAAATTTAAAAGTGCTGGTAATTAAAATGACATGCCATTTTCTCTAAAGAAGTAGAAGTCTCGGGATGCTTTCTCTCCTTGGAGGACTTGGACTTGCCAGTATCTGAGAGTTTGAGCCTGCCCTTGATGGACCGTGTGTTCTCTAAAGCTTTGCACATTTTTAGTAGCTTTTTGTACAAATATCCTTATCATTTCTAAGAAGCTGCTAAGCCTGGGGTCCCTCTTTTTACCCCAGTGAAACCGACAACTCATCCTTCATCTGAGCAACAGAATAGAAAGATTAGAGAGAATAGAGGAAGCAGAAGCTCCAGCCTCCTGACACCAGAGGGCGCCGGGTATCCCCAAAGGCATGTGTGTTTGCATTCTGAAGGAAGTTCATGTTTCTTCAAGCCTTCAACTGTACTCTGGGCAACATGGTGGAAGACATGATTGTCCAAGTCCCCTTGAGTGATAGGAGTTTAGCAGTCTTTCTCCTTTATCTGATCTTTCTTTTCTATTGCCCTTCAGAGCAGTTGTTTCCATGCATTGAGCTCTACCCTACCTTCTTTGCCCTCTTAGAGACTGAGTTGTAGTTCACGCATGTACCTCCAGGCTTCTCTCCCCTAAGACTCAGCCTTTAGGATACCTTTGCATACTTTGGAACCCTCTCATGATAGGGTCCCAGTTGTTAACAGTGTTCTCAGTGATATACTATGGATTAGGGTATTTACCCCAAGTTTTCAACTTTGGGAGTTTAGAAAGACATTACTTTTAGACACTGGTGGATGTATGTGCCTTCCCAGGTTTCCAACACAGATGCCTGACGTCTCTGTATCCTCTTCCCTGAGGCTGCTTCTCCCCCTAGAAGGAACCAATAGGAAAGTTTGTAAGAACAGAAGATGAAGAATAACTGAGTCAGATTTCTGTCCAGACTGGCTGTGCCTCTGAGTCAGATTTCTGTCCAGACTGGCTGTGCCTCTGGATACAGGCTGTAGGTAGTCTGAGATGCTGGGGGAGGAGGCATAGGAGGACCACTTGGATGCTTTTTTCTAACCACAAAGATCTCCCTGGAAATTTTGTAAACTGGAATTAGAGAATAGTTAAAAGCCATTGAGTCCCATAGCATAGCCAGAGATGGAGTTAGCTCAAAATGCAGAGAGACATTCCATTCCTCCTCTGGAAGCCTGAGAACTCTGCCTGGTTATCCCTCCTATCGAGGCACAGTCACTAGTCTGATAGTGACATCCTATCCCTCACTCTTAAAGTGGTCCTCAGGTTTGGGGCCCTCCTTTTTTCCCTCCCCTTGTCTGTGGCAGGAAAGGCTTGCAAGTCTTGGGCTTGGAGTTCACCCTGTTAGTGCCAGAAGGACCCAAGTTCAAGGACCCATGTGGTCAGAGGAGAAAGCCAGGAAGCCTAGAGGAGGGGAGAACATAGTCACTAGGAGTTATGTAGGAGTTCTGGGAACAAGTGAAGGTGTGTATGCTAGCTACATTCCATCACTGGGATGTCACCTGCAATGAACCAGCATGGTGTCCTAGGTAATGATGAGTTAATCAAGCACCCTCCTGACTGAATTGCGTCCTAGAGCTGCAAAGATAGCAGTTACCGATTAGAGCCAACTAGCACTTATATAGCACTTTACTGTGTGTACAGCTGTTTTCTAAGCACTTTACAATATTCACTCATTTAATTCATAATAATCCTTTGAGGTAGGTACTGTTTTCTACTTTATAGATGAGGAAACTGAAGCACAGAGAGTTAAGCAATTCACCTAAGATCACACAGCTAGTAAGTAGGAGAGCAGGATTTGAACCCAGGCAATCCTGGGTCTGCAGTTCTTTCTCAGAATCACTGAAAATAGTAACACAACCCCTCTGAAGGTACACTATAATCCTGTCAATTGAAATCAAATTGCTTCTGGTATTTCCTCTTCATCAAAATGGAGAAAAATGGACTTGCCAGATCGATAGCTTATTTCCAAGTGCTAGGAGCTGTATTTACTTATCCCAGCAAGGCGACTATATCTGGAAAAGCCCTTCTCATTGGATTCACTCCTTAATTAAGTCTTAAGATAGCTATTCTCCAAATCCCATTAATGTTTTGCACCAAATTGGGGAGCTGAGTGGAGACGTGACAGGAATCAGGACATAGCAGATGGGTTTAAAGCCTTTGTGGCCATAATATCTGATTCTTGTAGGGAAGCAATTTTGTTCTTGATTCGCTTTATTTATTGGAAGGGATTGCTCTGTGACATTTTCCTGACCCCATCATAATTTGTAAACATTTGAGGGTCCACTAGATAGTAAACACTATTTCAGGCCCTGGAAATGTAATAGGAAATAAGATAGACAATGTTCTTGCCTTTAAGCAACATACATATTCTAGTTAGAAAAGACCAAGAGCTAGTAAACATAATGAAAGTAATTTCCGGTAAATAAATATAAATAAATTTCAGGTAGTGTTAAGTATATGTATCAAATGAAACTTGGCCAAGGGAAAACAATGTAGCATTCTGCTACTTGCTAAGACCAATTAAGCACTCAGAAGAGTGAAGTATTCTTGAAAAGGGTCCCATTTCCATTGGACCTGCCAAGATTTGTATCTTGGAATAGAGCTTCATTTATTTCTAAGTCACCATAAGCCCCCACTCAGACTGAGCAAGCCAAGTGGTGTTTCAGATTCCTGAGGATTAGTAACAGACCAGGCAAAAGGCCACAGTTTCTTTTGGGAGTGATTGGGAGAGAAGTCTGTGCAGCAGATATAGTGGGTGGGTACTATGGTACCCAGCCATCCTGTCATTTAAGGGAGTCCAGATTTGCAAACTAACTCGGGTCAATACAAAGTTAAAACTTCTTGGGCTGGGGATATAACTCAGTTGGTAGAGTGCTTGCCTCACATGCACAAGGCATTGAGTTCAATCCCCAGCACCACACACACACAAAGTTAAGACTTTTAATACAAGTCAGATTTCTGGTATTTACATACCCGAGAATTTTTGGTATTTGAAATATTAACACTGAATAGCTTGCCCATTGATTTAATTTCTGGAGAACCAAGCTATGGCCAGCATTCCCTGCATGGTGTGTCATTCCCGAATTGATTACATGACTATGTCCACTTGACCTTTGATGGTTAATTGCTCTTAACTGGGCTTGGCCACTTAGTGGTTCTGCTACCACCAAGATCAAGGTCTTCATTAGAATAGCAGCCCTATCCAGTGGCATTCCTCCTTGAGTAAAGTCATTAAGTGCTTTTTTTTACTTACTTCACTCATCTGCCACTCTTGGCAAGGTTAGAGGTTGGGGGCTATGTGAAGGGGCTACATCTCCTGAGGTCTTTGAATCCTTTCTTTTTCATTAATGTCTTTTGGTTTCATTTCTTTTCTGGACACAGTAAGGTCTAGGTAATGTTCGCTAGAATAGCAAACTCTTAGAACAACAGCAGGCTGATTTTCAAATTAGATTCATTGGTAAATGTGTCCATATCATTGTTGAGCCAGACCCCCAATTACATTTTATCCATCTTGGCTGACTGCTCAAAAAATTTATCCTCTGGAAAAATTTTCCCCATTTTAAGGAATTTGTAGGGTTTCTCTTAGATCCCTAACCAAGGTTTCCCTCCACTGACTCAGCCCCATTTCATATTAAAGGCTGTGTTGAATTTTAACTTTGGTTGCTAAGGAGCAACAATGAAAGATGGAACTTGAGGGAAATGATGAGTCCTTTCCCAAGAGGAAGCCACAATTTAGTCAGAGAAGAAGCACAATGGGGATAATTTCAGAAGCATTCTGGGTCCAGTAGAGTCCAACGAAGTTTTGAATTCTCCCAGATATCTCAATTCCAATGGTCATATCACATTCTTTACTGAACAATCCCTTAATTTTTAAATTAAAAGATCTGGAAAGATCGACAATTTAACTGGCAGGGTAATCCAGCAGCCTATGGAATCTGTCAATTTATTTCTTGCCGAAACTGAGATTTTTTAAAATCATTTTTTTAGTTGTAGATAGGCACAATACCTTTATTTAATTTATTTATTTATTTTTATGTGGTGCTGAGAAACCCAGTGCCCCAAATGTGCTAGGCAAGCGTGTGGCTCAACCACTGAGCCACAACCCCAGACCCGCAAAACTGAGTTTTAAGAGTTCTTTATGTATTCTAGGTACAAACCCTTTATCATATATACCTTAGGAATATATTCTTCCAGTCTGTGACTTTTAATTCTCTTAACATTAACTTTTGAAGAACAAAGTTATTTTTAATTTTGAAAAGTTCAGTTTATCAATATTTTTCTTTAATAGGTTGTATTTTTAGTGCCATGTCTAAGAAATCTAAGAAATCACTGTAGCTTATGGTTACAGTGATTTTTCACCCATGTTTTATTCAAGTTGTGTAATTTTAGATCTTTGATTTTCTTGAGTTAATTTTTGCATGTAGTGTTAGAAAGAATATTTTCCTCCATGGAATTACCTTGGCATATTTGTTGAAAATCAGTTGACTGTATATGTGTGTCTATTTTTAGATTTTTATGTGTTCCACCAACCTATCGGTCCACCTTTGCATCTGTATTATACTGTCTTGATTATTTAATTTTACAAAAATCTCGAAGTCAGGTAATGTAAGTTGTGCCATTTTATTTTCTTTTTTTGAAGTTGTTTTGGCTATTTTAGGTTCTTTGAATTGCCACACTATATTTAGAACAAACTTGTCCATTTCAACAAAAAAGTTCCCAATATTTTATTTGGGACTACATTGAATCTATAGAATTGAAGAGAACTAGATAGGTAGTTCTTTATTAAGGCATCTTAACAATCCATGAACTTCCAATCCATGGACATGGTATATCTCTCCATATATTTAGGTCTTTTTATTTATCTCTAAGTAGTGTTAGCTAATTTTCAGTACATATGTCTTGCACATATTTTGTCAAATCTACTCCTCAATTTTCATACTTTTGATGATATTGTAAAGAGACATTAAATTTTTCAATTTCTGAAACTTTACTGCTGCCATGTGGAAATACAATGGACCTTGTATCCTGTGATCTTGCTTAATTTAAATTCACTAATTTTTTTTTCTGGTTGCCTTTGTGTTTATTCTAGAGTATTTTCTATGTAGGCAACTGTGTTACGTGAAAATAAAGACAGTTTTCCTTCTTCCCTTCATTCTGTATACCTTTATTTCTTTTACTTGTCATATTGCACTTAATTTGCATTGGCCATATTGCATCAGAAACTCTAGTATAATTTGACTACTAGTGAGAGTGAATATCCTCATATTCTGTCTGATCATGAGGGGAAAGAACTCAGAGTTTCTCCATTACATGTAATATTAGTTGTAGGTTTTTTGTATATATTCCAATCAGGTTGAGGGAATTTCTTTTAATTCCTTATTTGTTGAGAGAGGTTTTGTTTTTTAAAATCAGGTATGGATTTGGAGTTTGACAAATAATTTTTCTGCACAATTTGAGAAGATCATAATTTTTATTTTTTAACCGGTCAACAGAAGGTATTATATGGATTTATTTTTGAATATTGAACCAGCTTTGCACTCCTAGAATAAACTTCATTTGGCCATGGTATACCATCCTAATTTATGTTGTTGGATTTTATTTTCTGCAGTTATATTAAGAATTTTTGCATCTGTGCTCATGAGACTTATTGGTTTGTTTTTGTCATTCCAATATCTGTCTCTTTTTGGTATCAGGGTAATAATGCTATATTCATAGAATGAGTTGGAAAATATTTTCTCCTCTTCAATGTTCTGGAAAAATTTGTTTACAATTAGTATTATTTATGCCATAAATATTTTGTAGAATTTGTCAGTGACACCATCTGGATATAGACTGTTCCTTGTGGGAAGGTTTTAAACTACTTATTCAAACTTTTTCCAAAGAAGGTAAACTTTTCAGATTACCAACTTGTTGAGTGAGCTTTGGTAGTTTGTATCTTTCAAGGGATTTTCACATTTCATCTAAGTTGTTTAATTTACTGAGATAAAATGACAGTATTATTCTTTGGAAATATGTTTAATCTGTAGTGATATGATTTCTCTCATTTCTGATATTGATAATTTGTGTCCTTTTTTTTTTTTTTTTTTTTGGCTTAATTACTCTGGCTAGAAGTTTACCAGTTTTATTATTGGTCTTTTCAAGAACAAGTTTTGGTTTTCTTGAGTTTTTTTTTTTTTTTCCTCAATTCTATCTCATTAATTTCTGTTTTTATCATTATGTATCTTTTCTCCAAATTAATTTGGATTTAATTTGCTCTTCTTGTAGTTTCTGAAGGTGGACACTGACACCAATGATTGGTGATTCCTTCTTGTCTAGTGTAGACATCTAATGTTATGATTGGCCCCCTAACAAGTTTCAGTGGCATGCCACAAATTCTGATGTGTTGTGCTTTCACTTTCATTTAGGTCCAAATACCTTCTGACTTCCCTTTTGATTTCTTCTTCAACTCATGAGTTATTTAGAAGAGTATTTTTAGTCATTTTTTTATTTGATTTTTATTTTTACAGACTGCATTTTGATTCATTGTACACAAATGGGGCACAACTTTTCATTTCTATGGTTGTGCAAGATGTAGATTCACACCATTCACATAATCGTACATGTACCTAGGGTAGTGATGTCTGTCTCATCTCACCATCAGTATTTTTGGTCTTGAGGGACAGAAAAGGAGGACTCCAAGTTCCTCTCTGGTGGTAGAAATGGGAGGATCTAATGTGAAGTGGATGATCATGTGCCCACCGGACAAGCTGTTCCTCAGTGGTGGTCAATGAAGTGAATATTTGGAGAGAAGCAAAGGTGGGAGGCCTAGCTCCACCCACACTGGTTCTGCCGAGCCAGTTTTACTGTCCTGACAGGGGAAGCATCTCCAACTGCTCTAAGTTCATCCCTTTTTGCTGCATCCAGGGCTGAAAGCCAGATATAATTTAAAACTTGATCTTCCCAGGGTGAATCTTAATGTTTTTGCTTTTAGAAAAATTGCTTTCTGTTCTTCAAGCTTTATTTTCTTATTTTTCTGAGAGTATGGAAAGTTTCAGTGAGAAATTGAGCAATAGCACCCTCTTTATAAGCTGTGATTGATGTAAATTGAACAAATAATGAGGCACATATTCCTTGGTGGAATCCTGCATACTGTATCAATTCTTTGAACACCCATCTCCAGAATTTCTATAATAAAAGGGTCTCTAATGAGAGCCCTTCTCTGAATAAATTAAGAAGCGGGGGTATAATCGTTGCATGAGTGGATACTTATACTTGCTACTGAATCCTGGTCCACAAGTTAAGTAGAAGAGGCTCTCTGGATTGACAATAGCCCATGGAAAATTACCCTCCCTGTGAAATACACCAGGGTGTCCCCAAAAATGAGACTAATTCTTAGGTGCCAGCCTTAAACTGGGCAAGAGAAAATCACAATCAATCAAATGAGGGTAATCCATTTTTATTATTCTATATTTAAATTCTACAGTGTCCTTCCTATGTATGGATATATTTTAGATTAAAGCTTTATGTAAAAATTTAATTTTTTAGATTGATTTTTTTATCTGTAGAGTCTCCAGATTCCCTCAAAGGCATCCTCAGTGAACAAAACTTGGTGTGACATCATGATAACAACACAGTGGGGTCTGGGGCTGTTGCTACAGATTTCTGTACCCACACATATCCTGGCAAGGAAACATCAGGATTGGAAACTGACATACATGTTGTGATCAAGGACCAAGACAGAGGCTCTGTGTCATTATAAAATGAAAGATGGAAATCAAGGGCAATTATATTTTGTAGCAGGCCTGTCCTGTTGGAGTTTTGCTTGGAGACTTCAAGAATTTGGGAGGCTCAAAGGGCTAGACCTAAGGAATAATTCTGTGTATTTATTGGCCATGCTCTGAACCTTCACATTCAGGAAAGCCAGGTCAAACTCATGGAACTGAATCTTGGGGGGCATGTTGGGTTGGATTCAAATTAGGATTGTGTACACAGTTCTGCATCAACATCTGCTTAACCTCTGAGTCTGTGGGGAAGAAGTCCTCAAATCTTGGTTGACTTGAACTTTGGGACCTTTCATATCTGACCTACTGGCATCTCTCTATTCCTCTTGTCAGAGGGAAGCACCTTGGATTGGAGGACAAGAACTTTTGAAGAGGCTTTGTCATCAGACTTGCTGAATAAATTTAGTGAAGTCACTTCATCGGTCTGGTCTTCCTTTTCCTGATCTTGGTTGATGTTGGACCAGGTTGTCTCTGGGAGCTTCTCTAGCACTAATAGTTTTTAGTTAGTGGAGAGCATAGACAACACCAGACTCTGGAGTCAGTGCCTGGGTTCAAAGCCTACTAGGTCACTGTTCAGTTGTTTGACTTTGGGCAAGTTACTTAAGTTCTCTGTGCCTCCTACTATCATCTGTGAAGTGGAGATAATAATAATGAGGTTATTATATTAGATGAGTTAATAAGTAAACACTAGTTAACACCATTACCAGAACTCTATGACCTACCATAGAGAATTAAAGTCAGTCATATTCTGGGAACTAAAATTCCTGGTTTTTGAAACAACTTGGTTTGGGCCTTGAGGAGACAGCCCAAGTGACATATCCTTAGAATATTAGTGAGATGGTTCCTGGGAAGCTGGATGAAATGTAATTAATTCCGGAGGTTTAAAAATCTTTTTTCCCCACTACCTTAGGGGAAATGGACCAATGAATCCATTTTTAGAGATCCTATCTCTTCATCTGTCAGCTGTTGGACCTGCCTAGAGGCTGTGTTTATTCTTGTGCATTGCTGAATACAGGGAAAAATTTTGACAAGTAAATTAGCAAACTGGTAAAAAATATTAAAGAGTTGTACTCATGAAATCATTTTGATGTTGCCCGAAGTCTAGTTTCTTTCAGGTAGGTTTTATGTTGTGTGGGTGGTTGGCAGGGCCACCAAGTCACAGGTCACATCCATGGGGCAATATTCACATCTTGGGAGACTTAAACTATCTTAATATAATGTGAATGTTGCCCATAAGGGGTACACTGTTGAAGCTCATGCTAGTCTGAGATTGCTTTCAGTGTTTTTAAAAGTGCCTCTGAGATTCATCACTTCAGGATGAAGGAACAATAACCCCAACTCTATACAGAAGCTGCATTAATCAGGACCCTCTTAACTGGCACGCATCATGAACACACAACTCAAATTACCACAAGTGAATATATTGGCTCCCATAACTGAAAAGTCAAGAGGTAGTGTTCCATGCATGATTGACTCTTGAGTTTCACATGGTGGTATTAAGATTCAGTTTTCCAACAGACATGGTGACACATGCCTATAATCTCAGCAGCTAGAGCCGCTGAGGCAGGAGGATGGTGAGTTCAAAACCAGTTTCAGCAAAAGCGAGACACTAAATAACTCAGTGAGACCCTATCTCTAAATTAAAAAAAAAATGCAAAATAGGGCTGGGGATGTGACTCAGTGGTCGAATGCCCCAGAGTTCAATCCCTGGTACTCCTCCCTGCAAAAGATTCAGTTTTACTTTATGTCTTGACTTTACTTTTCTTTCTCGTTGACTTTGTGCTCAGGCAGGTTCTCCCTCTGTGGGAAGAAGGGAGTTCCAGACATATATGACACCAGCATGACCTCTTTCCCAATAGTTCTAGTTTAAGACCCAGAGGTTCCTCTGAGTGGCTTTATATGGATTGATTGAAAACATACATGAGCATCAATATGACCAGATCCGTGTTGTACACTCATTGATCATTCCTGGGCCTCAAGTTCATCGTTAGAGCCAGGGAATATGGGCAAACTCTGGCCAAACTCTGGGGACTGGGAATGAAAGTCCATTCCCCAGAACAAAGACATGGGCAATGTTCTCAGAGACTGGGAACTGGGCAGACAGAACAGCAAGTGTCCACTCTTGTAGCCTAGAAACATTATTCTCTCATTCTGTTTAGTTTCTGCCTGTGCTAATATTTCTGCATGTTTTCCCATCCTATTTCCCCCCTTTTTCCTTATTAATTTTTTTTTCTTTTTCTCATTTTTGTAGGACCCTCCATTTAGCCCATTCCATGAAAAAAAAAAACCCCAATTGGTGTCAGAATATCGAAAAAACTGAATTAGAGATCAAATTTTAAGAAGTTTTCCCCTTCAAGAAGGTACGTTGGAGAACATCTTTGGTAACAGTGCTTTTCTTCTTTTCTTATCTGCATTGTGACTACACAGGGAGCAGTGGAAGCCATTGCTGGCCTTTTGGTAGAAGTGCTAAGTTCAAGTCCAGGATTCCCAATTAGTTATATGACCTTGTGGCGAATAAATCGATGTCTGTGGTACTTGGCTTGTTCATTAGTCAAATGGGAACTCTGCAGTGGGGTGCTGTAAAGGGTGCACATCAACTGCTGAGGGCCAATTGTTACATATTCAGAACTTCTTGTTGGTATTTTGAAATTGGTCACAGTAGACTTATCTGCACAATAGAAATCAGCAAGCATTACAAACTGGGACTTTTTGTTTTACACAGAGAGGCAATTTACCAGCACGGCAGTGGAATTAGGAAACAGTCACTTGACACCTCGTAGGATTATTTAGAAAAACATCTCCAAAAACTGAAGAGCTGGTGTTTGCAAAGGGGTTACAAACCTGTGCTTTGGAACCAGCCAAGCATGACCTCAAACCCTGCTCTGCTACTTCCCAGTTTGTGACCTTGGCAAATTGCTTCATCTATCTGAGCTAGAGTTTCATCATATTGAAATGATGATAATACCCATCTTGCAATGTCGATGCTAGAATTAAATTGGTTAACAGTGTGAACTTTTAACACTGAATAAATAATACTACATTTTGCAAAAGAGAAAACACCCTTCATTTAGAAAAGATTATTCAAGGATGAGCAACCAGAGCTTTCATCACTTTCTCTGGTTTACATTTGGAGTTTCATAGGATGTCAGGAAGGATTATCTACATATGTCATATCAGTTGTTGCCACTTTTGGGGGCCTATTCTAGTTTAGTTAATGCCTCTAGCAGGGATAGAAAGCCTATATTCAAGCATACATATTTAAAAAATATTTTTAGTTGTAGATGGACACAATACCTGTATTTGATTTATTTATTTTTTTTTATATGGTACTGAGAACTGAACCCAGGGCCTCACACATGTTAGGGTTGCCAAGTGTGTAGAATATGCACTGAGCACTGGGGTGGAATAAAGGTGGTATCTTTTGGTCAGTCAATGGCTAAATGTTCAGCAAAGTTCTTTAGACCTCATTTGACAACCAGTGGGGAGTCCCTAATTCACATATTTCCTATAAGTTTCTATCCCTCCAGAATTTTCAAGCAGCAAAGACAAATGATAAAGACAGGATATTTCAGGAAAGGAATGGTGGCAAAAAGGTGATTGATGTAGGTCAGGATCAAAATAACTCAATGAAAGGAATGGACAGGAAGCAGAGGTTGGGGACTGTCAGAGAGAGGAGAAGAAGATTCTAGCTCCAGAGGGTGATGCTCAGGAGTGAATGTCTGCTGGGTGCTACTGACCCTCTTTGAAGGAGAGAGTTCTTACCAATGGGTGTCAACAAGGAGACAGTGACAGCCACCCTTAGTGAGGCTGTTATTTCTCTGCCCTGCCCTCTTCACCTGATTCACTTGTGCATTTTACCTCTTGTAGCCTCCCTGTTTCCCATGCAGGTTTAGACAGAATCATTCATTCAATAAGTTTCATCCTGCGTGCTTCCAACCCAACCACTCTTTTTATCCACTCAACAGATTTATCTCAGTATGTCACTTTTTCCCTCTTTGGACCTTGAATTGCTTATCTGCAAAACAGCATTTCTCTGTTGCTACATTTCCTTCTAGCTTTAATACTCTAAATCCTCCAAAACTTTATTCTTCTCTCCTATTCCCTATAACTTTCTACTATGACCTAAATAAGTCTCTTTCTGGTCACTTCCCCTTGTCTAGTGAAAGTCCATGTGGAGATCTATCAATATCTATCTACCTACCTATCTATATATCTATCTATTATCTATCTATCTATCTATCTATCTATCTATCTATCATCTATCTATGTATCTATCTTTCCAGCATTGGCCATTTACAAATTAAAATATGCCCAGTTAAAATATATTGAGATGTTTGCCTGGCTTGTTTTTAATCTTGGACTGTAAACTCTTTGTCAATATGGGCTAAATTCTCACAGTTCCATGGAACTGTTTATTTGATTTTCATGGATAGACAATGTGTTAATTGGTGTAGGGGAGCCCAGAAGAGAAATCAGAGCTCCTATGTGAGCCATTTTCTAGTTTTGTGATTTTTAACCTCTTCAAGTAACTTTTGACTTGCCTGCCTCATAGGGATGCTGTGGGAATCCAATGAGAAAAGAGACCCACATCATTTTTCAAATGAGAAGTCATATAAAAATGTGAGGTACAGTGATAAGCTTAATAGACTCATAATGAGCACCAGCTGGGGAGTAAAACGCAGTCACTGCTTGCAGAGTTGACCTGTGTTAGAGATGCAG
The DNA here is from genome assembly GCF_902686455.1 of Sciurus vulgaris. Lineage (NCBI taxonomy): Eukaryota > Metazoa > Chordata > Mammalia > Rodentia > Sciuridae > Sciurus > Sciurus vulgaris. The sequence continues at coordinate 52,316,824 of NC_136463.1, read as the reverse complement.
GATACCTAACACGTAAGTACTTCTCTCCATCTTCATGATTTTTGCTCATGTACATACCACTGAATCTGCCCTGGACAGCTGTAATAGTTTCCTGTCTTACCTCTCTTTTTCTCCACTCTTGCTCTCTTAATAATACTCAACTTATACAAAGAAAAAGCTCATTTTCACTCATCACATTTTTGATGTTCCAGTCATGCGTGATCGTCCCTGTTGCTTTGGGTCTGTGGTGAGGCAGCACATCGTGGTGAGGAGCACATGCAAGAGTAAGACCACTCACCTCATCATGAGCCAGGAAGCAGAGAGGAAGGAAGGGGCGGGGGTCCTACTGCCCCTTTCAGGGGACCTCTCCAATGACCTATGAATCTCCCACTAGGCCCCACCTCTTATTAACTCCACCACTTCCCAGTAGAACCACCCTGGGATAAAGATCCAAACTAAAGAAATAGGTCAATAGAAAATAACCCTAGAAGGAACAAATTGTGAAATATATCAGAATATCTCATAGCAAAACATAAAAATACCAACTACTGATATATGCAACAACCTGAATGACTCACAAAGACATTTTGTAAGAAAAGTAAAACATACAAAAGTACACACTCTATGATTCCATTTATATGAAAGGAAAGAACAGGTAAATATGATTGATGGGGTGATAAACACCAGAAATGGTGGTAACTTCTGGAGGAAGAGAGCCAAGACTTGGTTTTCTGGTGGATGAACACACCTCTGCAGAAATGCTGAGATGGCAGAAGGGGAACCTCAGGGACTCTTTAAAACATTGGCAAGAAGCAACCTAAACTTTTTGAAGTCATCAAAAAAATATATGGCAATACTTATTGATCCCTATTATATACAAAGGAGCTGGAAAGCATAATTATGTCCTAACTGGAAAATCACTTTGAAAATGCCAATCCAGGTAAGTGTTCTTGTTCAAACTGAAAATCACAGACAAGAAGAGTTGAGCACTGATTTCTAGTGTCCTGCTCAGCAGGAATTATGGCTGAGAAAGAACAGGCCAATGGGGAGGCTCTGCAGTGTTGGGCCACATCAGTCCTTCACATCACTGCTCATTCCATATCACCTTGCCTCGTTCCACTGTCCACTCCTCCAGCCTCTGCTTGCCCTGTTAGCCTCTTCCTCCAAGTGGACACTTAGTGATGCACACTTAGTGATGCCGGGGTCACTAGGCTATGCTGTGTTGCCTTTCAGTCTAGATTTCTAGGAATATGTCAAGTCTCTAAGTGAGGTGTATGGATAAGTAGGAAGGGTTTGGTAAAACTGGTGGGTGAAGAGCTGACACTGAAGAGAAGAAGAGTGAAATTATTGTTTTAACTGAAAAGAGTTCATATAGAGCCCTTAGGGAACCATAGCCCTTTTAGTTGCTAGACACAATCCCCAATTTTTTAACCAGATCAAAAATTTCAAAAACTTTTAAAATTTTATTTGTTCTAATTAGTTGTACATGACAGTAGAAGGCATTTATACATTTTTGATAGATCATACATAAGTAGAGTGTAATCTCTCATTTTTCTGATTATACATATTATAGGATCATATCACTCAAATTTTTGAAAATTTTTTTTTTAAAGCATATGAAGCATCCTCAGTTTGAACAAGAACACTTACCTGGATTGGCATTTTCAAAGGTTTTACATTGTAGACAGAGCAAAGGTGGAGAATATTTATGCACATTCCAGATTATTCATTACTTTAACCATTGATGTATATCAGTGTCTAAAATGAGCATGTTCTTATTGAATACACAGGGAATGAAGTAGACCTGAACCTCTTTATCTTCAAGGGAATCCCTAGGAATGGCTCCATTTTTCTGACTTCCTGATAGCTATATAGCGCTGGACCAGCCAGGAAACAACAGATCCAAGAACCTCCTCTTCCTTTAGGGCCCTGTCTTGTAACTCACAGAATAAGTGTGATAAGGGACTAAGTTGTTCTCACCAAGAAATCTCAGGTTTAATTCCTTAGATATGAGAGAGTAACTTCTCATATGAATTACTCATGACTGATCAAAAGAAGGAGGTGTTCTGACAGATTCTATTTCTCTGTTTTAGTAAAGAAGCACCTGGAACAGAAGATAAAAAGATGAGTCAACACCTTTACCTTGTGTAAACATTGAAAACTCAGTTGACCAAGGATGGTATGAGATTATAATCAGAGCCTAGATTGGCCTTCATTTGGGTTGAGTTGAAGAGAGAGAGAGAGAGAGAGAGAGAGAGAGAGAGAGAGAGAGAAGAAGAAGAAGAAGAAGAAGAAGAAGGAGGAGGAGGAGGAGGAGGAGGAGGAGGAGGAGGAGAAGGAGGAGGAGGAGGAGGAGGAGGAGGAGAAGGAGGAGGAGGAGGAGGAGGAGGAGGTTAGGGGGATGAGGAGGAGATGGAGGAGGAGGGGAGCGGGGAGAGGGAGGGGGAAGGGAAGAGAAGGGAAGGGCTCCATCCACCCATCGATGTATCCATCCATCTTTCTGCTATTGAACCAACCACTCATCATCTACCCATCCATCCATTCATCAACATACCCATCTATCCATTCATCCACACACCTTATCCACCCATTGATCCATTCAATTGATCCATTCATCTATCCATTCATTGATGTACCCACCCACTCACCTATGAATCCATCCAACCATCCACCTAGCCTTCCAATCAACATTTATAGACTATATGCTACGAGCTAGACACTGTTCTATGCTTTGGGATAGTCTACTGATCAGGGTTTGATCTCACAAAGCCTATTTTTGTTCAAGATATGACAAAACAAAACAAAAACAAATAAAAATTTTCATAGTGATATATAATGTGAAGAAAATAAAACAAGGTAATGTCCCCAAACAACTGGGAGATGATTGGCAATTAATATGGCTTCCAATTCAAGCCCCCTTTTTGCCATCAACATTCTTTTCTCATAGTTAACATTTTTTTCTTCTAAAGTCTTCTGTAATGAATATTTGTGTCAGCCTTCTTTATGAGATTTTTGTTTGGTTGGGTAAATTGCAGTGGTTGGACAGGATTTATTGTGCTTATTCAAGTAACATAACATTTGTGTGTAAAATTTGCCTGGAGAAGTACACAGGAAGGAACCCATCAAGATAAAGACAGGCATGTGGAATTCCAAAAGAGGAGACAAGAGATGGAATTTACAGGTCTTTAAGTCTCTAGGGATCATACGTAAATCAATGATTATTTGTTAAGCACATGTTTTGTTATAAGAAGGGAAAAGACTGCCGGCTCCTTTTAAACTCAGTAGAAAAATCCATTCTTTATGATTCAATGGTATGTCATTGTTCCACACAGATAGATGGCTTATTACTGGAATATGTTCCAGGCTTGGCCCCAGGGCCCTCTAGGTTCCAGGAAGGTGAGGGGTGGGTAGATTGTGAGCCATGATCTTGCTCTCCATGTTTTTGTCAATCATCTTCCCTGGATTTCTCCCTCATCTTCCTTTCAGTCTTTCATTCATTGCAATGAGCTGGCCACACCCAAGGCTGTGAGACTGCTCTTGTCAAGCGAGCAGTGACTTCTATGGCATATCTGATGGCTTTGTGTAAAGGCCAAACACAATAGCTTCCTTTCCAACTCAGTTCTCTACTGCTTCTCTACTGTGAGTTATTATTTCTTTCTGGAAGCTCTTTCTCTTTGACATTTGTGGCACCAATGTCCCTTCAAATTCTGGGGAGAAACCAGATTGGCAATTGAGAATGTGGAATTGGGGGAAGTTTCAGGAAGCAACCATCATCCAGCTGAGGTTCACCAGCTGGGGAACAAGGCAAGGCTATACCTTCACCCCAGTTTCTAGCTCATTCGCTTAAAGATGCAAATAACTGAAATATGTTGTTTTCTTTATTGAGAAATGAGTTTCTGGGAATGGGTCAGGGCAGGAGGGTAAGTGAGATGTCTGTGTGTATAACCAAATTCCACTAACTTTCATGTACAATAGTAATTCAGCAGTGGAGGGGTTGGTGGTGATGGTCTTGCCTTCCGGGCATCCTCTGGAAATAGCTGGAGACAAGTTGGGAGGAGGGACAAGAGGAATGGTACTACTGATGTCTAGTGAGTAGAGGACCAGGACGTTGCTAATCATCCTACAGTGCATAGGACACCCCCCCCCCCCAGCTTAGACACAGTAGCTCTGCCCTTCATTCATAAAATAATTTAATTTTTGCAAACTTTATCTTGAGTTATATTGAAATGAACCCAGGATTAGCCAATTGACAAGTAAAATATTTGGTCAGTTATTTATCACTGGGGAGACCCATAAATGTATTACCAACCTCTTCCTTCTTTTCCAGACTTTTAAAATCATTTTACTGATTGGAATTAAACTGGCATTCTAGGCAAATGGGTAGATTTAGTTCTCTTTAGAACTTAAATATGCCAGAGCAATTTTACTCTAAGTGATATCTTGTGATTACTTTCAGTCCAAAAGGAGAAAGGAAACAAAATGCTTGTTCTGACTGCACCACAGCTTGGTTAGATGTGGCTCCAGGACTCTCGTGGGAGGTGACAGGGTAGCAGATATTTCCATGCAGTGCGTTGATTTGATTTTGCAGATATCTTGAGGTCCATGTGGGGAGCTTGACCAGCAGATACTGCTACCTGGGGTAAAGGACTGTAAAGTTAGGAGGGGCTTTGGAGTGTACCTTGTCCAACCCAAGCCTTTTTGCAGCTGTGAAGGGGCAGGTTACTTGCCTTGACCATTGTCCCCATAGTAGATAAATGTGATTCAGCTGAGAGATGTCTATGCAAGGACTGTATGGAGACCAGGAGACTGGAACTGAGGTTCAGCTTTCGGGGACAAAATTAAAACAAAGAAAGGGAAGAAAATAATGAAAGATTTTAAAAAGAAAGTTTACTTTCTTTTTGGTTATGGTTCCAGTAACTAGTTGCATCAAGTAAGGACAGATAAATCCTGTGAGGCTCAGGCATTTTGCTTTTTGATTCTGGCTTACTTTTATCTATAGCTTGTTGGAGGAAGAGGTAGCCTGCTTATCAATTTTGCAGATTTCTTTTTTTCCTCTGACAATTATGAGTCAAAAAGAACAAAGGTCAACTAGAACATGAATAAGCATAGTTGTTGAAGGTTTAAAAAGTCAATGGCATAAACAGATTTGTGTAGGTGAAGGCATCCTTGCCTATTGTGGGTTAGTCAAATCATGTTTGGAGTGAATCTTTAGTTCTGGGAGGCTTTTTAAAAACAATTTTATTTTTAATCAACATATAGTAATTGCATATGTATTTTTGCATACAGTGTGGCATTTTAGTACATGTATACAATGCATAATGATCTTATCAGGGTAATCAGCCTGTCACCTCAGACATTTGTCTTTGTGCTGGAAGCATTCCAAATCCTCTCCACTGGTCATGCTGGAGTATTCAATAAATTATTGCCAACCATAGTTATCCTCTTAAGTTGTAGAGCATGAGAAGCCATTCCTCTGTGAACCCACTTATATCCCTGGACCTGTTAACCATCCTCTCACCTTCTGCCTCCCTCACACATTTCACAGGCCAGGAGCCATGTTTTTAAGAAGAATATTAGCAGCTTGTTACTATATCTAAAAGGTAGGTGCTGAGGTGAACTGGAAACCCCATTGTGCAGAGGACAATTAAGGGAAACTGGCATTTTAAATGAAGCCTGGAGAAGAGAATCAGGAATCCAGATAGTAATCGGTACATATTGAGGGAACATCTTTTGAGTTGCCTCTGATGACAGATCAGAATCAAGGGTTATGTGTATTCAAGCTGTTACATGTGTAGGTGGTTCATTTTGGATAGTATTTTGTTGTATGTATGAAACACAGTTTAATCATTTACCTGTTAAAGACATTTGGGTCATTTCTAGATTTGGGTAATTATAAATAGAACTACTATTAAACATTTATGCACAGATTTTTGTGTAAACATAAGATTTTATTTCTTTAGGATAAATATCTGGGTTTAAGATTGTTGGATCACATGGTATAAATATGGTTTAGCTTCTTATGAAACTGCTGAACTGTTTTTCTAAATGGTGGTACCATTTTGTATTCCCCTAAAGTGAGAATTCTAGTTTCTCCACACCCTTGTCAGCACTTGGTATTCTCAGTAATTTTGTTTTAGTCACTCCACCAGAAATGTAGTTATATTTTATTGTAACTTTAATTTACATTTTGATGATGGTTAATGACTTTGAAAAACTTTTCATGTGCTTATTTACTCTCTCTATATAGTTTTTTTTTTTGGCTTTTTTTTTTATTGTAAACAAATGGGATACATGTTGTTTCTCTGTTTGTACATGGCGTAAAGGCATACCATTTGTGTAATCATAAATTTACATAGAGCAATGTTGTTTGATTCATTCTGTTATTTTTTCCCTTCCCCCACCCCTCCCACCCGTCTTTACCCTCTATACAGTACTTCCTTCCTCCATACTTGCCCCCCTCCCTAACCCTAACTCTAACCCTAACACTAACCCGTCCCTCCCCCCCATTATGTGTCATCCTCCACTTATTAGTGATATCATTCGTCCTTTGGCTTTTTGAGATTGGCTTATCTCACTTAGCATGATATTTTCCAATTTCATCCATTTGCCTGCAAATGCCATAATTTTATCATTCTTTATGGCTGAGTAATATTCCATTGTATATATATACCACAGTTTCTTTATCCACTCATCAATTGAAGGGCATCTAGGTTGGTTCCACAGTCTGGCTATTGTGAATTGAGCAGCTATGAACATTGATGTGGCTGTATCTCTGTAGTATGCTGATTTTAAGTCCTTTGGGTATAGGCCAAGGAGTGGGATAGCTGGGTCAAATGGAGGGTCCATTCCAAGTTTTCTAAGGAATCTCCACACTGCTTTCCAGAGTGGCTGCACTAATTTGCAGCCCCACCAGCAGTGTATGAGTGTACCTTTCTCCCCACATCCTCGCCAACACCTGTTGTTGCTCGTATTCTTGATAATCGCCATTCTAATTGGGGTGAGATGGAATCTTAGGGTGGTTTTGATTTGCATTTCTCTTATTACTAGAGATGTTGAACATTTTTCCATATGTTTGTTGATTGCTTGTAGATCTTCTTCTGTGAAGTGTCTATTCATTTCCTTAGCCCATTTGTTGACTGGATTATTTGAATTCTTGGAGTAGAGTTTTTTGAGTTCTTTATAGATTCTGGAGATTAGTGCTCTATCTGAAGTATGATTGGCAAAGATATTCTCCCACTCTGTAGGCTCTTTCTTCGCATTGCTGATAGTTTCCTTTGCTGAGAGAAAGCTTTTTAGTTTGAATCTATCCCAGTGGTTGATTCTAGCTTTTATTTCTTGTGCTATGGGAGTCCTATTAAGGAAGTCTGGTCCTAGACCAACAAGGTGAAGATTTGGACCTACTTTTTCTTCTATAATCTGTAGGGTCTCTGGTCTGATTCCGAGGTCCTTAATCCATTTTGAGTTTAGTTTCGTGCATGGTGAGAGATATGGGTTTAGTTTCATTCTGTTGCATATGGATTTCCAATTCTCCCAGCACCATTTGTTGAAGAGGCTATCTTTTCTCCATTGCATATTTTTGGCCCCTTTGTCTAGTGTGAGAAAATTGTATTTATTTGGGTTTGTGTCCGTGTCCTCTATTCTGTACCATTGATCTACCTTTCTATTTTGGTACCAATACCATGCCGTTTTTGTTACTATTGCTTTGTAGTAGAGTTGAAGATCTGGTATTGCAATACCCCCTGTTTCACTCTTCCTGCTAAGGATTGCTTTAGCTATTCTGGGTTTCTTATTCTTCCAGATGAATTTCATAATTGCTTGCTCTATTTCTGTAAGGTACGTCATTGGGATTTTAATTGGAATTGCATTGAATTTGTATAGCACTTTAGGTAGTATGGCCATTTTGACAATATTAATTCTTCCTGTCCAAGAACATGGAAGATCTTTCCATCTTCTAAGGTGTTCTTTAATTTCTTTCTTTAGTGTTGTATAGTTCTCATTGTAGAGGTCTTTCACCTCTTTTGTGAGATTGATTCCCAAGTATTTTATTTTTTTCGAGGCTATTGTGAATGGGGTAGTTTTCCTAATTTCTCTTTCTGAAGAGTCATCACTTATGTATAAAAATGCGTTGGATTTATGGGCATTGATCTTGTAACCTGCTACTTTACTGAAATCACTTATGAGTTCTAAGAGTTTTCTGGTGGAATTTCCAGGTTCCTCTAAATATATAATCATGTCATCAGCGAACAGGGATAGTTTGAGTTCTTCTTTTCCAATTCATATCCCTTTAATTTCTTTGGTTTGTCTAATTGCTCTGGCCAGAGTCTCAAGAACGATGTTGAATAGAAGTGGTGAAAGAGGGCATCCCTGCCTTGTTCCAGTTTTTAGGGGGAATGCTTTCAGTTTTTCACCATTTAGAATGATATTAGCCATGGGCTTAGCATAAATGGCCTTTACAATGTTAAGGAATGTTCCCACTATCCCTATTTTTTCTAGTGTTTTGAGCATGAAGGCGTGCTGTATTTTATCAAATGCTTTTTCTGCATCTATTGAAATAATCATGTGATTCTTGACTTTAAGTCTATTGATATGGTGAATTACGTTTATTGATTTCCTGATGTTGAACCAACCTTGCATCCCTGGGATGAAACCCACTTGATCATGGTGCACTATCTTTTTAATATGTTTTTGTATGCGATTTGCTAAAATTTTGTTGAGAATTTTTGCGTCGATGTTCATTAAGGATATTGGTCTGAAATTTTCTTTCCTTGATGAGTCTCTGTCTGGTTTAGGTATCAGTGTGATATTGGCTTCATAGAATGAGTTTGGGAGGGTTCCCTCCTCTTCTATTTTATGGAATACTTTGAGAAGTATTGGAATGAGCTCTTCTTTAAAGGTTTTGTAGAACTCGGCTGAGAACCCATCTGGTCCCGGACTTTTCTTTGTTGGTAGGCTTTTGATGACTTCTTCTATTTCAGTACTTGAAATTGGTCTATTTAAATTGTTTATGTCCTCCTCGTTCAGTTTAGGCAATTCATATGTCTCTAGAAACCTGTTGATGTCTTCGAAATTTTCTATTTTGTTGGAGTATAGATTTTCAAAATAGCTTCTAATTATGTTTTGTATTTCCATCCTGTCTGTTGTGATATTTCCTTGTTCATTCCGAATTTTAGTGATTTGGGTTTTCTCTCGTCTTCTCTTTGTTAGTGTGGCTAAAGGTTTATCAATTTTGTTTATTTTTTCGAAGAACCAACTATTTATTTTGTCAATTTTTTGTATTGTTTCTTTTGTTTCAATTTCATTGATTTCAGCTCTGAGTTTAACAATTTCCTGTCTTCTACTACTTTTGGTGCTGGTCTGTTCTTCTTTTTCTAGGGCTTTGAGCTGTAGTGTTAGGTTGTTTATTTGTTGAGTTTTACTTCTTTTATTAAATGCGCTCCATGAAATAAATTTCCCTCTAAGTACTGCTTTCATAGTGTCCCAGAGATTTTGATATGATGTTTCTTTGTTCTCATTTACCTCTAAGAATTTTTTAATTTCCTTCCTAATATCTTCTGTTATCCATTCATCATATAATAGCATATTGTTTAATCTCCAGATGTTGGAATAGTTTCTGTGTTTTACTCTTTCATTTATTTCTAACTTCAATGCATTATGATCTGATAGAATACATGCTAGTGTCTCTATCTTCTTGTATTTGCTAACATTAGCTTTGTGGCATAATATATGGTCTATTTTAGAGAAGGATCCATGTGCTGCTGAGAAGAAAGTGTATTCACTCTTGGTTGGATGGTATATTCTATAAATGTCCGTTAAGTCTAAATTATTGATTGTGTTATTGAGATCTATGGTTTCTTTGTTCAATTTTTGTCTGGAAGATCTGTCCAGTGGTGAGAGAGGCGTGTTAAAATCACCTAGTATTATTGTGTTGTGGTCTATTTGATTTCTGAAATTGAGAAGGATTTGTTTGGCATACATAGATGAGCCACTGTTTGGGGCATAGATGTTTATGATTGTTATATCTTGCTGATTTATGCTTCCCTTAAGCAGTATGAAATGACCTTCTTTATCCCTTCTGACTAACTTTGGCTTGAAGTCGGAAATGAGGATGGATACTCCAGCTTTTTTGCTGAGTCCATGTGCATGGTATGTTTTTCCCCATCCTTTCACCTTTAGTCTATGGGTATCTTTTTCTATGAGGTGAGTCTCTTGCAGGAAACATATTGTTGGATCTTTCTTTTTAATCCAGTCTGCCAGTCTATGTCTTTTGATTGATGAATTCAGGCCATTAACATTCAGGGTTATTATAGAGAAATGATTTGGTTTCCCGGTCATTTGGTTCATTTTTAAAATTTTGTTTATTTATTTGTTTGACACAACTTGTTTCCTCCTTTATTTGACAATTCCTTTAGGATAATTCCTCCCTTTGCTGATTTGCTTCTCTGTTTTTCATCTCTTCCTCATGGAATATTTTGTTGAGAATGTTCTGTAATGCTGGCTTTCTTTTTGTAAATTCTTTTAGCTTTTGTTTATCATGGAAGGATTTTATTTCATCGTCAAATTTGAAGGTAAGTTTTGCTGGGTATAAGATTCTTGGTTGGCATCCATTTTCTTTCAGGGCTTGAAAAATGTTGTTCCAGGCCCTTCTAGCTTTTAGGGTCTGGATTGAAAAATCTGCTGATATGCGTATTGGTTTCCCCCTGAATGTAATTTGGTTCTTTTCTCTCACAGCCTTTAAAATTCTGTCTTTATTTTGTATGTTAGGTATTTTCATTATAATGTGCCTTGGTGTGGGTCTGTTGTAATTTTGTGTATTTGGAGTCCTATAAGCCTCTTGAACTTGATTTTCCATTTCATTCTTCAGATTTGGGAAATTTTCTGATATTATTTCATTGAATAGGTTGTTCATTCCTTTGGCTTGTTTCTCTAGGCCTTCCTCAATCCCAATAATTCTTAAATTTGGCCTTTTCATGATATCCCATAGTTCTTGTAGATTCTGTTCATGATTTCTTACCATCTTCTCTGTTTGTTCAACTTTGTTTTCAAGGTTAAATATTTTGTCTTCAATGTCTGAGGTTCTGTCTTCCAGGTGTTCTATCCTATTGGATATGCTTTCTATGGAGTTCTTAATTTGGTTTATTGTTTCCTTCATGTCAAGGATTTCTGTTTGGTTTTTTTTCAATATCTCTAACTCTTTATTGAAATGATCTTTTGCTTCCTGTATTTGCTCTTTTAACTGTCGATTGGTGCGATCATTCAATGATTGCATTTGCTCTTTCATCTCCTCGTTTGCTTCTCTGATCATTTTAATTATGTACATTCTGAACTCCTTTTCTGTCATTTCTTCTGCCATGCTGTCATTGGGTTTTATTGATGTAACATCTAGATTTGTTTGCAGCATTTTCTTTCCTTGTTTTCTCATATTGTTCAGATATCAGTGGACCGCTGAGATATTGCAGATTTCCTCTATTGACTTACAATGTCCCTGAAGATTTCTATATATATCCCCCCTTAGCCTTCAGTAGGCTGAAGTCATGGAGGAAGTTGATAATGCGGTGCTCCACAAGGAAGCTGCCTCTCTAGGAGTGGTGGCCTTCAGGTGGGGTATAATCCCTGCTAGTGGGCAGAGGTGCCTCCACTTGTTGACCAATGGTCATCCAAAGGGGACCTAGGCTGCGGGCTGAGGCAAGGCCTGTTTGGGCCTGAGTCTCTGGTTTTACCGTACTTGTGGGGAAACCTCACCCAGCAGGGAAGACTCACCCGGTGGGGAGGTCTCGCTGGTCAGTTCCCTCCTAGAGGTTCCCCTCAATTTACAGCTACCGCCTGGGCTGGGCTGCCTTCCTCTGCAAAGTTCCCAGGGGCCCGGCCCTACCTCCTGGGCCTGGGAGCCTCACCCTTCATCCCCTACGGAGATGAATCTCCTTAGGCTGCCCCTCCTCAGAGAATTTGCCCACAGGCCTGGAACCTTCGCTCCGCCCTAAGCCTGTCTCTGTGCGGCTCTACCACCCAGAATCCTCCTAGATCCTGGGACCCTGCTCTGCACCTAATCGCCTGGCTGTGTGGCCCCTCCTCTGAGCAGCCGCCTGTGGCCCCAAACAATCGCTCTGAGTCCCAGAGACCCGCCACAGGCCTCTTCCTCCAGACAGCCGCCCAGTATTCCGGTGCGGTCACTAGGAGTCCAAGAAACTCACTTCGTGCCTCCTCCTCCCACCAACCACCCGTAGCCCTGGGCAATCAATCACTCCGAGTCGAAATGACCCTCCCCGTTCCTCCTCCTTCTCCAGATAACCCCCCGGGTGTTCAGGAGCAGTCCCTCTGAGTGGCTCTGAATCCACGTGACCCGCTGCACGGGTCCTCTGAGCAACCGCCCGGAGCTCTGGTGCGGCCACTCAAGACCAAGCGTCCCACCACGCTTCTCCTCCAGGCAGCCCCCCTGTGTTCAGGAGCTGTCACTTTAAGACCAAACAACTCACCGCTCGCCTTCTCCTCTGAGCAGCCGCCTGGAGCCTAATGCAGTCACTGCGAGTCCAAAGGACCCGCCGCGCTCCTCCTCCTCCTCCTCCTACTCCTCCGGGCAGGCCCCGGGGTTCAGAAGTGGTCAGAGTCCAAACAGCTCGCCATGCAGCCCCTCCTCTGGCAACCGCCTGTAGCTCTGGTATAGTCACCCGAATCCAAGCGGCCGCGCTCCTCTTCTTCCTCCTCGTCCTCAGGGCAGGCCCCGGGGTTCAGAAGCGTCGTTCTGAGTCCAAACAGCTCGCCGCGCGGCTTCTCCTCTGGCAACCGCCTGTAGCTCTGGTGCAGTCACTCCGAATCCAAGTGGCCACGCTCCTCCTCCTCCTCCTCAGCGCAGGCCCCGGTGTCCTGAGTCCACACAGCTCTCCTCGCCACTCCTCCCCTGGGCAGCCGCCGGAGCCCCAGTGGTTGCTCCGAGTCCCAGCGCTGTGCCGAGTGGCCTCCTTTACGGCGCTCCCAGCTGTCCGAGTTCACTGCTCCAGCGGGGGGAGGGGCGTCTCGCCGGCAGTTCTACTTCACAAAGTTTCCTGCGTCCCGGGACCACCGTCCCATCCGGGATGCCTCCCCAGGGGGTGAGAGTCACCCGGCTGCTTTGAGTTGGTCCCAAGCGTCTCAATATCTCCTCTTTTGAATCCTGAGTCCTGGAGCAACATGAAATGCAGCCACCCTCTAGGCCGCCATCTTGAAACCCCCTCTATAGTTTATGATGAAGTATCTGTTCAGATTTTTTGTCCATTTTTAAAATTGGGTTGTTTTCCTGCTATTGAGTTTTGAGTATTCTTTTATATATTGTAATCCTTTGTGGAATATATGATTTGCAAATATTTTTGCCCAGCTGATAGCTTATCTTTTCATTCTCTTAAAAATGTCATATATAGAGTAATTTTTTTATATTAATGTAGTCCAATTTATCATTTTTTCCATTCTATTCTATTCTATTCTATTCTATTCTATTCTATTCTATTCTATTCTATTCTATTCTATTCTTCTCTTGTTTTTGCTTAACCTGAAGTTTTTCTAATCCTAGCTCCCACAGATTTTCTCCTAACATAGGAGAAACTATAAAAATTATTATGATAATTAACTATAAAATTTTTATAGTTTTACCTTTTACCTTTATATTTATGATTACTTTTGAGTTGATTTTGTATAATGTGAGATTTAGTTTGAGGGTCTTTTTTTGCATAAAGATTTCAAATATTCCTGCACCATTTATTGAAAAATTCATCCTTTCTTCATTGAATATTTTTGCCCCTTTGTTGAAAATGAATTGGCTAAATATATATATATATATATATATATATATATTTATATGAAAATGTTAAATATCCCTGGGAGTAAAAACTACATTGAGATTCCATCTCATTCCAGTTAGAATGGCACTCATCCAGAGTACAAATAATAATAAATGCTAGCAAGGATGTAGGTGGGGGGGGGGGAGGTATGGTATACTCATACATTGCTGATGGGACTGCAAATTAGCACAACCACCTTGGAAAGCAGTATGGAAATTTCTCAAAAGGCTAGGACTAGAACTATCATATGACTCAGTTATCATACACCTCAGTATTTATTCCAAAATAACTAAAATCAGCATACTATAGTGATACAGGCACATTAATATTTTTAGCAGGGCAATTCACAACAGCCAGGTTATGGAACCAGCCCAGGTGTCCATCAACAGATGAATGAATCAAGAAAATGTGGTCTATATACACATAATAGAACTTTCTAGCCATGAATAAGAATGAAATCATGACATTTGCTGGTAAATGGATGGAACTGGAGAACATTATGCCAAATGAAATAAGCCAGACTCAGAAAGTCAAGGGTCAAATATTTTCTCTCATATATGGAAGCTGGAGCACAGTAAGGGGAAAAAAGGGGAGCATGTCAGATCTTACAAATACTGAGGGAAGATCAGTGGAGTGGAGGAAGAAGATTGAGGGTGAGGGAGGAGGGATGAGTAAAGGGAGGAAGTGTGGAATGAATTTGACAAAATTACACTATATATATATATATATATTGCAGTAAATTCCACCTTTATGTATAAAGCATCAATTAAAAAATCAATAAAATAAATAAATAGAAGGGAGACCAGCTGAATAGAAGAAGGGGCCTAGGAAGAAGGAGGAGGAGAGGGAAAGAGGAGGCACTGGGGACTATAATCCAGCAAATTAAATTCCATGCATGTCAGATTATGTCAAAATGTACTCCACTATTATGTCTAACTATAATGCACTAATAAAAGCATTAAAAAAGAAAACTAAATTGCCATATTGTGACTTGTGAATGAATTGACCTATGTTTGGATCCTATTCTTTTCCGTTCTTACATTTGTCTCTTCCCTTCACTCACCCAATGTTGTCTTGGTGACCGTAAGTGGTTCACTCTGGTTTTTAAAGTGCTATTGTTCTAATAATGACATTTGGCATACCTGGGTGATGTGAATGTGGTGTAGCCTGGGTTTACCTAGTGGTTGAAAACCAATGGTCTCACAGGAAGCGTCCAGGAGTTGAGGGGGTGCCTCTGAGATGTGAAAGTCAGGAAAATAGAGGGATGCAGTGGGTTTGGAGTCATGTCATTGAGTTAATGACTGTCAAAGTTAGTGACTTTTTATCTTCTGTATTTGCTTTACTTTGAGATGTTTAATGCCAATTTTTATTATTTGAAATAAATGATGAGAAACAAGTGAAATATTGATGGGCATTACAGGTTGCTGGTTGCCAGGTGTTTTCTCTTGTAAAAATCCATTGATCTTCCACTGAGTCCACTGAAAATCCATAGATCTGTGTACTTTTTTTCTGTATAACAATTTTATATTTTAATCTAAAAGTTTACCAAAACATATAGACACATTTATGGACTGGTATTGAGTTGAGAAATTAGATGAATTTTACTTTTCACTTTTTAATCTCTTATGGTGTTATTTCCCACCCCCTGTATTGATGTGTTACCTTTATAAAACATTTCAAGGAATTTTTAACATGTCAACTATAACAACAATAACAAAAATAAAGAAGTGGGCCTCTATGTATGAACATGCAAAGATGCCCAAGACCATACTTCTAAGAGAAAAAACAAGTTATAAAATAGTGTAGTATAATATGATGCTTAAGAGAAAAACTGAAAAATTATATGTCAACTGACTTGGAAGAATTTTTAAAATCCTTAATATTGTCCCTAAGAAATTATAGAAGCAGGTTGCGACTTCATTTTCAATATTACCTTTTCTGTAAAGAATTTTAATAATGAACATATATAAAACTTTGATAATGTAAAGGGCAATAAAAAATAGGAATGTTCATTATAAAATAACAATAAAATTAGTATTTAGGTATTTAGGTCAATGCAAAGATTGTCATGTCATGGTCTTGGGATAACTTTGAGATCATCAAGTCTTATTTATCTTTGCATAATCTATAGCAAAGCACATGGCAGATACTCAGTGCTATTTAAAATAAAATAAATACATAATTCAACTTATGCTTAGGAAAGTTTGAAATTGATGTTGTCATTGTTTTGGGTCATTCTTTTTTATATTTTCCTTTAAGTCTTTTCAATAATCCACTGTGATTCTTTCCTGCTAGAAACAGACTTAAGACCCCAGAGCCTGGGGGTGGAAACCAGCAGGATGTTAAAGTCATTTGCCCCATCATTGGTCCATTTGCTGAGAGCTGTCTTTCTCATCCCTATTTTCATGGATACTCTAATTGGCTAGTGGTTCAGGAATAGCTTCCCACTTGCTGGTTGCTCAAAGATTGACAGATGCTGAAGGTTTGTAGTCTGGGCCCTTACATCTGAGTACCCTTACTTTCAGATGTGCAAAACATTTCATTTATCCTACAAACAATGCTGTATAGTGAACACTAGTTTCATCCCCATTTTACTAATACTTGAAAAAGACAACATCACACAACCAGTCAGTTGTAGAGGTGGAATTTTTTGCATTTCTTTCTTTTTAAAAAAAAAATATTTATTTTTTGAATTTTTACAGACTGCATTTTGATTCATTGTACACAAATGGAGTACATCATTTCATTTCTGTGGTTGTACACGATGTAGATTCATACCATTTGTATAATCATACATGTACATAGGGTAATGATGTCTGTCTCATTCCACCATTTTTCATACCCCCTTCCCTCTCATTTCCCTCTACATAATCTAAAGTTTCCTCATTATTCTCTCACTCCCCCCACCCTCATCCCCATTATATCATTCTCCACTTATCAGGGAAAACATTTGGTCTTTGGTTTTTTGGAATTGGCTTATTTCACTTAACATGATATTCTCCAATTCCATTCATTTATTTGCAAATGTCATAATATTATTCTTCTTTATGGCTGAATAATATTCCACAGTTTCTTTATCCATTTATCTGTTGACACAGTCACATCAATGTTTATAGTAGTTCAGTTCACAATAGCTAGATTGTGGAATTTTTTGGCATTTCTGATCAGGATCCCAAGGATCTTTGTATCTCAGAGAAGAATCAGAGGCTTCAAACTTCAGCAGCTGTCTTAACCTCTCTTAGGTTACAACTCATATCCGGACCCTAAGGTCTTTCCGGTGGTCCTCCTCTTGTAGGGAGGCACAGCTGCCACACTCAGGGGACAGTGAATGCACAGCTGTTTACACACATGCTGTAAAGAAGGATGTTGTCTTTTTTCTTAACTTGTAAAAATTCTAAAATATAATTTTATACATATAAAAGTGTAAATCATGTATGCAAATAGTTTAAGGAAGAATAACAAAGCATCACTGATGAACCCACTACTGAGCTTAAGAAATACCAAGTTGACCAGTGTGTCCGAAGCTACCCTGCCTCTCACCTAGGCTGCATCTCCACTCCTAACTGTTCTCCTGATTGCAGTTCATCCCTTCCCTGATTTTCTTTAGTTCCCTCACTTACAGGCCTAGTATATTGATTCAGTTTGCTTATTTCCATACACTAAATATTTTAAATTTGCTCTCTTTTATATCTTTAATTTTGCAAATTTTAGCTTAATCCATTTATTTGAGCCTAGAATCATTTGTCCTCCTTTCTTTTATTATTGGCTGTATCTAAACTGGAAAGAATTTTCTATTTGACTAAATTGTCTTTTTTCATCATTGCAGTGTATTGTTAACATTTCACTTTTATTAAGACTTAGATGACTAGGCAAATGTGGGTGTGAGATTCAATTCAATTTGAGCAGAAAGAATTTAATCCTATATAAATAACCACACCTCAACATGCAGAACAAAAGAATGTCCAAACATCAGCCACTCAAGGATGTAGATGGACCTATCTGATTCATATTTAGATATTCTCTTCAAACAGAGCATATCATAGACTTCAGCATCTTCTGTATAGTTGATCCTCTTATATTCCTGGTAAAACTTCCCAGTCATCTCTATTTCTCCTTTACCTCTTGCTCCTAATCAGTCACCTTATCTTGACAGTTGTACACTGCATCACTTTGTGTGCCTCTCCTCTTCATTCCACCTGACCCCCTTTTGTCCATTACCTGATTGCCCAGTAGTCTCCTAACACATCTCTCCCGACCTGTTGCCATTCCAATTGCTCTTACCCCCATTCCCACTTTAATGTTTCTGAAGCTCAGCTCTGCCTCACTTCCTTGATAGTCACTGCCTCCTTTTCACTCTGCTCTTGCAGGTCCAGTCCCATCCACATGAGTTGGAAGAGGATAGCCTGAGAGGTAACTGAACTGTGGATGGACCCTTGATCCAAGCTGACCCCCTTTTTTTTGGCCACAGATTAGGAAAAGGAGGGGGGGCATTTGAGAGACTGCTTTATCTTTCTCTGGAGAATCAAGCTGTGAGAGTTCAGAGATTTAGGGTGAGATTGACATTTAGCAAGCTGAGGCTGTGTGCAAGTCAGATCTGGGGAAACAGGAAGGCAACCTGCAAGAGAAGAGAAAAATGGGACAGACACAGAGAGAACCAGGCAAAATACCATGTGAAGTGAGAGAGAGCGAGCGAGAGAGAGAGAGAGAGAGAGAGAGAGAGAGAGAGAGAGAGAGAGAGAGAGAAGAATAGAGAGGTGCTCTCCAAATAGTTCAATTTCCAAGAACCCTGGTGCATTGCTTTTTGAAATTTCTCTTTATTCTTTTAATAAGTTCCCTTTTTATGTGAACACGTTTGAGTAAATTTCAGTTTCTTGTGAACTACTAATCCCTAACATGATGTTAGTCCATCTCAAATGGTGCAACCTCCAAAAAGTATTTTGTCTTATGGTTTCTTTGAAAGAAGAATCTGAGATAGGGGTTGGGAGGAGGTACCTATGAGGAAGGCACCCGCCTTCCAACCTGCCCCTCAGGAAGCAGAAGCCACAGAATGGGGAGAGTGAGGCAGGGAAAGATAAAATGCCAATATCTCACTGCGGCCTGCAGGGGGAGGGAATCAGCAAACAGGTGTGGGCCAGCTGGAAATAAAAGGCTGAAAAATAGTATTAAGAAACAAAGACAATGGACACAAGTTAGAGCAGGGGCTTTACAGGTGGAAAAGTCCTGATGGGTCTCATCCTAACAAAGAGAGAAAGCCTGCCAACACTTATTTTATAGAGGAACACATCAAAGGAATTTATTGTTAGGAGGGGTTCAAGATAAACAAGAGGTAAGAGGCTGTGGGAAGTTGGCCTGATTGGAGCCTTATCACTTCCGCATTAATCCTTCCTCCTCCAGGCAGCTGGTACCTCAAGCCTACTTGGGTGCGCTGGTATCTCTTTCCACCTCTGGCAAGTTGTGTTTGAAACTGGGGCTGTCTGAACCAATAAATTTGGGGGTATCACAGACTTATCTATTAAGCAGGATGTTGCCAAGGCAACAGAGCAGTCTCAGATTGGTGAGATGACACAGAGTTCTCCCAGGGGCACACCTCCACTCAGAGATGGCTCAGACAAGCCCACAATTCATTCATGGCTCCCAAAGCCAATAATTTGTGCTATTGATTTGTCCTATCACAGACCTTGTGAGGAAGCATGTAGAATGTGCCTCCTTTGTACCTCCAAAGCATGAGGTTGGGGGACTGCCCACCAATTCCTATCCCTGTTGCTGGAGGTTTCCCAGGAACATGAACTCTTCTATAATTCTGGACTGTCCTACAAGGAGCTAAGGAGCTCTCAAACTTCATAGAAAGTCCTGAGACAAAAGTGGAGAATGGAGAGGTGAGATGAATTGGTGTCAGCATGCATGGGAGCCTCTCACCACAGCTGCCCTGAAAATGGGAATGGGGAGGAAGTTGTGTCAGGGGGCACTAAAAGTGTCTGCTAAATTTTTCAGATTCCTCTCTTGAATGGTCATTTCTCTTTGTGTCTACAAAACACTAATGCAGACCAAACTCATTCACCATAACTCAGCCATCCTGATAGAAGTTCCTTGACTTGCTTTTGCAACCTAGACCTTCTCCAGTGCCACTGTTGACCAGGGAAAACCAGGAGCCAGGGCCTGATCTGATCCTATACTCAGAAACTTCATCCAGTTCTCACATGGAGAAGAAAATGACAGATAACTGATCATGGTATTTGAGTGGTCTAGAGATCTCCATAAACAAGTCCTAGGTCTCCCACTGACTAGCTTTGTGACTTTGTCTAATTTACTTGTCTAGCTTGCTGAGCATCTGTTTCTCTCATCAACAGAAATGGAATCAATATTTATCTTGGAGGCTTGCTGGGACCATTGCATAAAGTGGTGACTGAGAGATTCAACTAGGGCAGCTGGAGAGTTGTTAATGCCCAGCATGTGTTGTTCCATTGCTTTCTTTGGGGACAAGCATTTAGAAAGAAAGGCTGTTTTTCCTGCAAAATATGTGTTCTCTCTTTCTTGAAAGAGCATCTTCGTTTTCTGTTGGGGAAGTAGCCTTTCTCTCTCTGCACTTGTTCAGGCAGAGCTGTCCCATGTCTCTTGTCCTAGGATAGGCACATGGCCCACCCAGGACAGGATAATCAGACAGGCAGTGGCTGTTTCAAATGGCCATCCACCCTAAGGGGATGAGTACTTAACTTGAGCTATTGGGAAAGAGAAATCTATTTCTACTTGGGTTCTAAGCAGATAGGACATGAGTCTGGAGTTATTGGTGTCCATCTCATTCTGATAGTAGGGACAGCTGAGAGTGAAGCCCACATAATGGTGTATGTTGCTGAGAGATGTCAAAAAAAGATGGAATACTGATGGCACCATTTGGATGTTGGACTCTAAAGATGACAGAAATAAAAACTTCCTGGTTATTTGGGTGAACAAACATGTGAGTTGAATTCTTGTTGCTTGTAACCCTCAAAATCATAACTGACACAGCATTTGACTTCCTAGGATCCACTTGGTCAGCCACAGGATATGGGGTGGTAATGACAGTGAGAGGTCAAGGACAGCCAGGGGGCCCATGGTTCATTTACATTGGCTCTTGGTGTGTATCTGCCGGCCTATTGATTCACTCTTGTGAGGGATCCCATGTTAGAGAAGACCATCCCCTTACAGGAATGGTGTGGGAATCCGGGTTGGCAGCTAGCAGAGCCTTTCTTGGCCGGGCAGACCACATCTGGCTGGTTGCTGGTACAGGGCCACTAATTTAGGGGTCCATCCTCCTGTACAGGTTTATTCCACCGTGCTGGTCATACATACTATCTTTCTTCAGGGCACCAGGATTTCAGTGTTTCTGACCCTCTTTGTAGAAAGCTCTGGTGAGTTCTGCCTCCACAGTCAAGTCCTCTGCTCATGTGTAGTCAGATATCTGTCACTGAACACATTTGCTTGGAATATTCTACAGATAATAGCTAAACCTTAGAGAAGTTCCATTCTCACTAGCAATTTTGAGATTCTCATTAGCAATTTTGGGATGAGTAGGGCCCTTCAATTAGAAGCTGCTTAGGTCTATGATGACTTAGAGGGCCAGTTGTTTTTTTGAGCACAATAAGTGCTCCTAGAAGACCGCGCATGTGTTTTTGAAGAAATAGCCATTTCCTCTGGTTCTAGAGTGTCTCAATGAGTCTTATGAACTTCTTCTGGAATTGGCTATGTCAAGGTCCAAGCTGGAAACAGATGGGATATATTAATTTTCTAGGACTGCTGTGACAAATTGCCACACATTAGGTGGCTTGAAATGGAAATCTGTTGTTTACAGTTCTAGAAGCTAGAAGTCTGAATTCAAACTGTCAGTAGGACCTTGCATTCTCCAAAACCTGAAGAAGAAGGCACTTCTGTGTTAGTTTTCCATCACTCTGATGATAAATACCTGAGAGAATCAACTTAAAGGAGGAAAAGTTTGTTTGGCTCATAGTGTCAGAGATTTCAGTCCATGGTTGCTTGGCCCTTTTGCTTTGGGGCCTGTGGCAAGGCAGAACATTATGGCAGGAGCACATGGAAAAGGAAACCTGTGTACCTATAGCAGTCAGGAAGCAAAGAGAGAGAGGAAGGGGTCAGGGATCCCAATAACCTAACTTCCTTCCACCAGGACCTACCTCCTAAAGGTCCTACCATATCCTAATAGGGTTACAGGCTGGTGACCAAGCCTTTAACACATGAGACTTTGGGGGACATTTAAGATCCAAACCATAACAACTTCCTTGCCTCCTTCTAGCTTCTGCTGGTTTGCCGACAATCTTTGGCACTCCTTGGCGTGTAGTTGCATAACACCAGTCTCTGCCTTCAGTAGCACAGGACCTTCTCCCTGTGTGTCTCTGGTGTCACATCTCATCATGACATCAGTCACACTGAAAAGGGGTTGACTAGTTACAACTTGTGAAGACTTCATTTTAAATAAGGTCACATTCTAAGCTACTGAGGACTAGGATATCAATATATCTTTTTTGGTGGGGGCACACCATTCAACCTATCACAAGAGGTAATCAAGGAGAGTTTAATGAAGGAACTAGTTACAGATGTGGTTAGAGTTAAGAGAAACCAAGGAAGGATGATGAAACACCCAGGGCTAACAACGGCAGGAGCCATTATCATCTAGACCTGAAGGGACAAAAGGAGGGAGCCATTCCCAATGGGATACCTGCCCAACACCTACCTGGTGGGAGCAAGGATTCAGTCACCTGCAGCAACCTCGCAGGGAGAAAGCTGAGGCCTAAGTACTCCAGCCTCCTTCTCTTCCTGCCCACCTCTCCCCTGGGGCGGAGCTAGGTCAGTAGACAAGAAGCAAGGGAGCCCATTGCTGCTGTCCACACAGGCCAGGATCCTGAGGCACTGAGATGGAACAGTACCAGGATCTGGAGGGGCAAAGAGAGGCTGTCCTGGACACTGGCATGGCTGTCCCCTGCAGTGTGTCTTTGGTCTTGTAGCTGCACGTTGGGGGACCCCTGAGACTCCAAGCCACGTGCTCTTGAGAAGGATTCTGGACTTCTCAGGGTAGGGCCCAAAGGCTAAAAGTGGTTGTTGGGGAATGTGACTTTTTTTTTCTGTTTCTTTATGCTTTCTTATTTAGTCCAATTTTGTAGATATTGGGGGGGAAACTCCCAGGAAATCATCACCTTTCCTAGCGTGGTGTGAAGGCTACTTTAAAGCTCTGCAGTACCGCAGGGTGGCCACTCTGTGGCCTGGAACGTCAGTGGGTACCGGGTCCTTCAAGAGTCTGGACCTTCTGTGTCTCAGCGACCACCACCCTCAGGTTGCACTCATTCTGCCCAGAGCACTAGAATCCCGTAAGAACCCTCAGTTTCCTTATCTGTGAAATGGCTTGGCAGCCCTTGCAATGAATGAGTTAAGGTTTATGTGAAGACCAAATGGGACAAGGCAGAACATGGCAGGAGCACATGGAAAAGGAAACCTGTTCACCTATGGCAGCCACCTATGAACTGAAAGTGATTGGTCATTGGAAATTGTGATTATCATATGTGAGCTCATTATTGCTGTGCAATGTTTCAGTGGAGAGAAGTTACAGACAAAATGGGTTTGGAGCCACAGTGGCACCTGGTGGCAATTATTCATACTGCATGTCTTCCTAGCTCCAACCCCAACCTCTTGTGTTAGCCCTTTTGACATTTAAAAAAAATTCCCACTGTTTCTACATAAGGGTTGTGGGTTTTCATTTACTGGGTTGGTGAGATACCTCATCCTGAGAAGGCAGTAGGGCCTCTGAAAGGACACGGAGACTCACTGGCATCTGAAACCAACAGGGAATATTCAGTTATGGAGAGAACAAAGTCCAAGACAGGAATTCCGACTTCGGGGGACTGGATGTTTCTGCCAGTCACTCTTACTAGCTCTATCATAGGTCTGTGACCACCCTCTGCTCCAGTGCACGCTTGGGCAGCTGACAAGAGAACAGTGAGCAGGCCCATGTCCACAGGAGAGTCCCTTTTCTACAAGTCTGTTGCTTGGTGGCTTCTTTAGGGGAATCCCAGGTGTCTGTTGTCTTCCTGCACCTCAGAGTCCTCGCACTCCCAGAGAGGGACTTTTAGTACCAAAGTGGATACTTCCAGACTCAGTCCCTTCCCCACTGTGCCCCTGTGTCACCCAGAGTTCAGCCTCTCACCCTCACCCATGGTCTGGAACTCACCTGCCACCAGGCAGAGTCCGAAAGGAAGCAGATGAGGACCCATATCCTGGGTTTGGGTGATGGCCAAATTCTGGCTAGATCCCTTCCCTGTGTGTCCCCAGGATTGGCTGTCTGTGGCCCCAGATGCAGTCCCGCCTGTTCCAGAGCTGCGATCCCTACTTTCTGGCCACTAATTAAGTTTCAGTACTTTCCTGCTGCAGTTGTGCCCCCAAAGCCCCAACCTGCCATCTATTGGCTCTGTCCTGAGCACCTTTGTAGTGTCGCTGTCCAACAATGACAAAACTTCTCAAAAGAAGTTTTGACTGACCTTCCTAAATTTTACCCCCACATCTTGCTTTCCTATGCTGGAGGTCTCAACCATCAGTCATGTTCTGGGGTCGATGGACTTCAGGGTGATCCCGTGATCTTGGGCATTTTACTTCTTAAATGAAGATTTATATGTGCATCTGTGTACCCTGTATACGTTAATTTTGTTAAATGACAGGTTCAGGAAAGAAAGTTTTGCTTTCGTCTATAAATATTAGACAATTTTGAGCCAGCTTAAAATATTTGTGCAAAAAACCTGCTCTACGTTTTCCAAGAACCCAAGAATCATCTACTGTATTAAACAAAACAAAACAAAACAAAACAAAAAAAAACTAAGTGCTCACCAGTAACATGAATGGAGGTTTTAAATGAATTTTGCTTTGAGAACATAAGAAAGTCTGCAATGAAGTGGAAATTCAGAGGTTCTCAGCATTCACTGCACAATTTAGAAAAACTGAGACCCTAAAAATCTAGCTCAGCTGCACCACTCTTCAGGCCAATGAACTCAGTCCCTGGGGGAAGGTGCCAGGGTTGTCTATCATAGCTCTGTGGCACTGCTTCAATGAGCGAGGCTATTAATAATATCAGTTAAACTTAATTTATAACTATACATTAATATGAAATAATATATCAATGATTGATATTAGTGTGTTAATACACGTTAACATATCATTTTATATATTTATATTATTTATATAATATATTCATTATAAATATTAATATCATTAATATTAATAACTAATATATAACAATTGCATTATATAATACTTAAATAACAGCTGTTAAGTTAAAATTAATCACAATTAAAATTAAAATTTCAGTTTTTCACGTGATGGCTGGCAGCCATCATATCGGACAATACAAACTATACTTCTTGTCCCTAAAGAAAGTCCAATTGGGCAGTTCTATCATAAAGGTTGCTGAGTCAAGGCTGATGTGGGCAGGTCACCCTTGCATACAGTGGAGGTGGTTTTCCAAGTGAGCCTCTGAGCAGATCAGTGGTCACAGTGTGTGTGTGTATAATGTGGGTGTTAGACACATTGTGGCTCCTGTTTTCCTGCTCAGTTGTTACCTTCCAGAGCAGGGAAGGTTCTGGAAGTGTGTCCTGGGGATGTCAGTGGGAGACACCCAGAAGCCTTGCAGCTTCTTAGCAGGCTCTGAGAGCCACCCTCGCTGGGATGGTGAGTGCCTCCACAGGGAGAGCTCCGACGCGTTAGGAATAGGGCTTGTGAGGGACCCCAGTGCCAGCGAGAGGACAGACCAGCTGGCACCTGCCAAGAAAGCCTTTATTTCCATGAAGTAATCCATTGGCTTCTTCCAGTTAACCCTCTTCGGGGACATTGAGCTTGTCCTTCACCCCACAGGCCACCACAGCGAAAAAGAACTCTGGGAAGAAGGTGCGGATGTAGACGGCAGCCTTGGGGATAGGGTTGGCCATGTACACCTCCTGCTTCTTCCGCCTTACGGTGCGCATCACCTCCTCCGCCACCTCCACCGGGTGCACGCCATAGGCCAGCTTCCTGAAAAAGACTGAAGGGCCCCAGGAGAGGGCAGGGTTTATGGCCTGTAAGGGGAGCAAGCTTCCCAGAACCCTCTGCCTGCCTAAAATCTGGAGAAAAGTAGGCCATCCCTGGCAGCATCGTTTACAGGTCGACTCTGCCATCCACTGGCCTCTATCCCTGGGGAGACACTAACCCCCTGGGCTCTGTTTCTTCATCTGTGAAATGGGCCTAGCCCTCCTTAATACCTTGACTAGGGCATTTTGAGAAGAAGGGACACAGAAGAGTTTAGGAAATATGAAAGTGCTAGATGAATTAGGAGGCCATCCTTTGTCATTGTGAAGCTGTGTTTGTCCAGAGCCTCCTGGGACCACTTGCTTTTTCTTCCAACTTGGTTCATATTGATTTTTTGATGTATACCTAGAGCCTTGGGCTGGATGTAGGGCTTGGAATATTCTAGAATAATAATGATGTATTTATAGAGTACTCACTGTGGGCTGGTGAGATGGAAGTTTTAGGCTACTGAACAACTCTATGAAGTAGGTATTATTATCCCTCAGTAAAGGGGAAACCAAGGCACAGAGTCATTAAAGGACTTGCCAGTGTTCAATAGTCTGATCTGTAACAGAGGCAAGCTTCCAGTGCAGGTGGTCTGGCTTGAAAGTCTTAGCCCACACTCTGCTGCCATTTTGGAAAGGGGGAGCAGGACAGTTTTTTTATTTTTGTTTTTGTTACGGGGGATTGAATCCAGGGGCACTGGACCACTGAGTCACATCCCCAGTCCTGTTTTGTATTTTATGTAGAGACAGGGTCTCACTGAGTTGCTTAGGGCCTTGCTAAGTTGCTGAGGTTGGCTTTGAACTTATGATCTTCCTGCCTCAGCCTCCCTAGCAGCTGGGATTACGGGTGTGAGCTACCACACCTGGCTAGTAGGACAATTCTTAAAGCCCAAATTCTGGTTATTACACATGCAAAATAGGCTGGGAGGCTGGTTGTGAGATGTGGCAGGCTGTTGAACAGCCCAGCCATATTCTGTGGGTTCCAGGTTGGGATTCTCTTTCCCTGGTGTCTTGTCCTAAAGGTTTGAGGCCCACATCCTGCCATTAGCTATTTGCCCAGGCTCTACCAACCCCAGACTCATGCTTCAGGAACCCTGCCTCGCCCTCCCCATCCCACCTCCCAGCTTCCAGCTTCTCTTTGACATCTCACATTTCCAAATGGAGGCTTCCCAGTTTCCTTGCTCTGGATAAACGTGGTACGACCGGATGAACGTGGGGCTCACAGTACTGACCACAACATCATATTCTTCCACTTCTGCTCTTAGGCAGTCAAAGAAGCCGAGGGCCGCATGTTTGGAGGCCGAATCTAGAAGAAAACAAGTCAGAAGTGGGCGCTGGAAGGGCCCCAGTCCTGTTTCCTGGTGGGTACACTGGAGACCAGAGGGCCGACATACACATTCCTACAAACTCAAGAGCTGAAAGTGGCCTTAAAAAGTCCACGCTTGGCTTTATAGATGAGGACA